>NC_140590.1:1425983630-1427243734 GCF_964204655.1 Triturus cristatus | reverse complement strand
TATTTTTAATGTAATAATGTACAAAAATAGAGAAAATCATCTAAAGCCGGTATTTCTATCCCTATCAGTACATAATTAAAACAGCTATTATTCAAACAATGCACTTTAAAATGTATTCTATAAGTTCCTTGATGACCCCTGACTGCTAATGAAAGTAAACATAGTGAAAATAAATCAGAACGTTTGGCCCTCGACATGAAGGTGCTTTCTCTGTGGCCTCTTCGTCTGTGAATGGGAGGGCCCGCGGTCATGTTTGGGTGGACCTGGCCCACCGGGCTCTCACGCTAGAACCGGGACTGATGCCCGCCGTGCTGGAGTAGGATCTATGCACTACAGTCCCAAACCACAGTACCCAGGTATCTACGATGTAGGAAGGTGGATATCTGACTATGGTTACCCCAGAATTTTTGCCAAGTGTCTAGCTGGTTTTTCGACTTAGTTGGCCTGAGATTCTGCCATTCAGGACCTCAGCCCATCTGCTCTCTCTTTAAAATGGACTCCATGTACCCTAGGTGCATAACCAATTGGAAGTGGATCACCCTGTGAGCCCCTGTACCAGTGTACACTAGGTACCCAGGGCATTGGTGTATCTAAGGCCTGCCAGGGGCTGAAGCATGTATTATGCCACCCCAGGCTTGGCCCAACACAGTTGACACAACTGGCTGATCACTCAGCTGGGGTAAGTTGGTGTAACCACCTCTTACTTAGGTGTAGTATACCTATACCTAACCTTAAATGGGACACATGTTAACCTATAAGTCACTCCTATGGCAGGCCTAACAATCCTGAAGGCAGAGTGCTTGGTTCCATGTGAGATGGTGCTCTGGCATGAGCTGAGCCTGTCTGCAGTGGTCGGAACAACTTCCTTCTACTGTTTCCAGATATCGTCATACCATATACTCTTAAGTGCATTATGAACCTCGCGGTTAAATGCTATCTTTGGTTTGGCTTTATCAAAACATGTCGAGTAAGGTGTCATACGAATTGGAATACTAACCCCTCGCCAATTCTGGCGACGGGGTTAGCATTCCACCCTTCTAGAGGGACACGACATGTACAGTACCTGAAACCCGGGTAAAATCAGACATAGCCTCAGCTCCACAAAATCGATGCTGCCACCACAGACACAAGTCTGCCCTCCTGCTGCTGGGAGTCCTTCCAGCTTGGGAGGTGTGGACAAAGGGTTTCCTGCCAGGGGAGGTGCGTGCACCACCCCAGACAGGATTTTGTGTATTAGTCAGGTAGGGCTTGAAAGAAACCAGACATGCCTGAGGCTCACAAGGAGCCTCGGTGCATATGCCAGTTCAATCCGGTCCTGGGGCACACCAGTCCCGGGCCTGGGGCGAGCTGGACAAAGGATTGGGGGTGTAACCACCCCCCTTCCTGGTCCCACCCTTAGGGAGGGACCTAGCAGGTAGTCCGGCCCCTAGAATCCGCTTAAAGGTAGGAGCTGTGTCCTAAGACTTCAGACATCCTGGAATCAACTTGAAACTAAGAAGAAGACGGGAACTTCGACGCTCTGCCGCACAGAGGACTGAAGCCAATCTCCCCTGTGGTCAGGGAGTGACCACCTTGCTAAAGCAAGCACCATCCAGCGAATCAACGTCTGCTTTGCCGCCGCCTCCCGCCGGAGCCCGAGCCCAGAGACTGACAAGACCTGGACCTCCAGACCTCTCACCACCCGATCCACAGTCCCTGAGAAGAGGAGACCCGTGGAGGCACCGAGACACGTGGAGCCAGCCATCTTGAAAAGACCACGACAAGCTGCAAGCGCAACAACCGAGGCTCCCTCCAAGTTGTGCTTTGGGATCTGAGAAGCCCAACCCTCGAGCAGCATCTGCACCAAAGGTGAGCCCTCCAGCATCTCCACGATCTGCGTGGGGCCCTTCTGCATTTTGCCACTCGACGCGCCTAACCGGTTGCTGGCCCGCTGGCTAGTGGCCATCTTGGCGACGAACTTCAAGAAACACACCACTGGTCTGGTTGCTCCAGACTGGCCCTTGCTCCCCTCCAAAGGAGCAATCCCTCTGACCTTGCTGGTTAGAACCATCAGCTTATTTCGTTTCCCACAACAATTGCTTTTGCCAAGGCTTGTTTGCTTCGATCAAGTCGCCGACACCGCCGACAGCGAGAGCCTGCGTGGGACAGCTCGTGAACCAACTCCTGGACGTCATCGACCTTCAGGGATCACGTGGCTGCAGAGACAAGCTGCACCTTTCTTCCTGTTTGCACCCGACATCGCCTGGTACCTACCTGGTGCCACGCTGGTCACTGGCTAGTCACTGTGAACACTGTCCCCTCTGCTTACAGGTCTTCTACAACTCCGATCCACTCTTGGATCCACCGCATCCCTTCCGGACCGACCGCCTGCAGCATCTTTGTCCACAGGCTCCATTGAACAGATAGAAGAAACCCGACGCACTTCGACACCTACGCACCCGCTTCCTGTGGGTGAGGTAAAGCTGGCACTCCGGTGCCCAAGTGTAGAGTATCATCTCTAGTGTCTGTGTTTCCAATCTTGAGTTCATAGTCCATCCGGAAGATCCTCTTTGCAGTAACCTTGTACTTTTTACGCACCCATTGAAAACCTATGGGAGCTCGCGTGTGACTATTTGCTCTGCACACGCAACCCGTGGACCTCCTGGTCACTAACTGAAGTTAGCTCCTTGTAGGCCCAGCGATTCTAGAGGCCCTAGGCCTTTTCCCTTTTCTGTTCGTGGTACTTATACCACTATTTTAGTATATGGTTTGAGCGGCCACCAGGGCCTATCCATATAAAGTGCAACTTCTGTGTATTCTACTGTAATCTTGTTTGACGATTTGTGCTCCTGTGCTCATAAAGAGACTAGGGGTTACTTTGAGAAATAAATACATATATATTTTGAATATATATCTGTGTGGTGTCCTTTCATTGGTATAAAAGGGGGTTGCATATGGTAAAACAGCTTGCTTAACACGTTTCACGAGTTTAGCCTCAAAGACTGCTTAGCCTACGCTACCACTAGGGCAGCTAGTCCGAAAAGGTTGACTTACAACCACACCATAAGGGTTGCTTGGCATGGTACAAGGTGGTCACTTTAACTAGTGAACATCATATACCAGGCCAACTTCTCACATTGGTGAGCAGCGGTTGGATTTGAGCTTGCTGTGTTTTACCATTGTAATCTCTTGGTTACCAATTGAAAGATCACATAGGTACCTGTAGGTACATATAAAACAAGATTAGATATACTTAAGTTCTACTGAACTTAGTTGTTGTAGAGCAAAGGGAGTAGCACACCCTGACTACAACTACTAGATAGGTTTAGTAGGCAAACCCAAGTGTAGGTAGATTGCAACACATCCACCCACACTTAAGAGCAATGGCTGGGGCAGAGGGGTCCAATGTACCCATCTCTGTTGAGAGTGACCCCCAGAGGGCACCATCCATCTTTGCTACCCTAAACCAAAATGAGCTCAGGCAGTTGGCAAATATCAGGGGCCTTAAACAGCCCAAGAATCCTACTTCTGCTGAACTCAGAGAGCTTTTACAGGCTGATGAAGATCAGAAAGCTCTCAGGAAAGCCTCCCAGTTAGGCCCCTTAGGGACAGGAACAGGAGGCCCCCCTTCTGAAGATGCTACTGAGGTACCCCTTTCCAATGGTCCTCCCTTAGAGGAGAATCATACTACAGAGGAAGAAAGTGGTGGGGATACAGAAGGTAGTGAGGATGAAGGGAGAACTAGCCCAGTGCCAAGTGTTATACGTGGCCCAGCTAACTTAAGGCTATTGGGGACTGACAATGGGATCACCCCATTGGATCTCCCCAGTGGACTTAACCAGGGGCTTGGGAGGCAAAGGAATCACTCAGGTGAGTCTAATGCTTCTCATACCTCTAGAGGCTCTCAAGGTCACTCCAGGAGAAGGATGACCACCCCTCAGAGGAGGGAGCATGATGCCAGAATGCAGGAAGCCCAGCTGAGGATCAGGAAGCAGGAGCTAGAGGTAGCCCTGATGGAAGACAAACTGAACAAGGCTAGGCAACCTAGAGAGAGTGGGTCTATACCCACTGGTGGCAGCATTGTCCCCAAGGACAAAGATAGGGTCTTTGATAATAGGAACCTGTCCAAGGTTGTGCCCCCCTACAAAAGTGGGGATGACATCCACAAATGGATGACTGCTCTTGAGAGAGCCTGCAAAGTGCAGCAGGTTCCTGAAGACCAGTGGGCAGCAATCTTATGGCTCTCCTTTGAGGGGAGAGGCAGAGATAGACTCCTCACTGTTAGAGAGGAGGATGTCAGAAACTACAGAGCCCTGAAGAGTGTCCTGGTTGATGGGTTAGGCTTAACCACTGAACAGTACAGGTTAATGTTCAGAGACACCCAGAAGACACAGACTCAGGACTGGTCTGAATATGTGGAATGTGCCACTAAGGCTTTGGAGGGTTGGTTGCTGGGAAGTAAGGTGTCTGATTATACAGGATTGTACAATTTGATGATGAGAGAGCAGATTTTAAGTAATTGTCAAAACCAGCTTCTCCATCAACACCTGGTAGACTCAGATTTGACCTCTCCCCAAGAATTGGGAAAGAGGGCAGATAAATGGGTCAGGACCAGGATCAGGCCTAAAAACCAGGGTGGTGACCAAAAGAAAGATACCACCAAGCCTCAAGAGAAGGGTGGGGATAAAGCAAAAGAGAAATCTTCCTCAGGGCCCCAAAACTCCACACAGGGTGGTGGGTCCCAAGCTCCCTCCTCTACCACAGCTAAAAAGCCTTACTGCCATGAATGTAAAATTCCTGGGCATTGGAAAACTGACAGCAGTTGCCCAAAGGCTAAAAACAAAACTGTTCCTCCAATTAATCCTGTCACACCACCTATTACTGTCAGCAGTAATCCCCCAGGTGGTGGGAGTGCCCCCAGAAATTTGGGTGGGTTTACTTGGGGAACACCGGGGGACCCTGGCTTAGCCAATTCCCCTACAGCAACTACTCTTGTCTGTGATGGTGGCATGGGGTTTGCCAACTTCACTGCCTGTCCCAACACTTTGGGTAGGTACAGACAGGAGCCCTACATCAATGGTACAAAAGCTGAGGCCTACAGAGACACTGGAGCTAGCATCACCATGGTGGCCCCTTGGCTAGGTCCCTCTGAGCAGTTTTTGCCTGGTTTCTCCTACCAGGTGACAAACATTGATGGCAAACAAAACAGTCATCCCATGGCAGAGGTATGTCTCAGCTGGGGAGGTGTCACCGGCCCTAAAAGGGTGGCAGTGTCCCCAACCTTGCCTGTAGACTGCTTACTGGGGAATGACTTAGAACTCTCAGCTTGGGCTGGAGTTGAACAAGACACCCATTCTAAAATGGTAGGCCTTTCACAAAAGGGTAGTGGGGTTGGGCCATTCACAACCCCTGTCCAAATAGATTTCCTCCCTGGAAAGGTTGGAAGGACAGTGATAGCCACAGCCCAGGCACAGACAGACTTCCCTGTAGAGACTGGCAGAGCTGTGACAGTCACAGCTCAAACACAAACTGAGTGCCCCCCTGAAAAGGTTGGCAAGGCTGTAATGGTCTCAGCCTATACTCAGACTGACATAGTTGTAGTGAAGCCTGAAACTATGGATCACTCCACACAAACAGAGAGTAGTGGGGAGGAAGAAAAGTCTCCCTCTCCCCAGACATTAGGAAAAGGTCAGCCTCCTCAGGGATCTGACCTCACCCCTTGTGAAGGAACTGCCCCAGAGGTAGCCAGGCCTGGCCTGGCAGAGCCTCTGATGTCAGTGGCCCCTTCCAAGGTGGGACCCAGTCTGGTGCAGGTAGCCTGCCTCTCTCTACCCTGCCTCAGTCAGCCCAGGGCTGCAGAGGTCAGGGAGGCCAGTGGACCCCAAGAGGGCCCCTGTCCACAAGAACCCCCCCATCAAAAGAATGAGGATTGCCTGGCTAGTAGCCCTAGCCAGGTGATGGGTAAAAACATTCCTGAGGGATCTCCTTTACAGGTAGTTAGGGACCTCCCCCAGAGGGATTCTGTTGGGCACAGGCAAACATGGGACCTTAGGGCCCCAAACCTGACCTGTCCCTCCAGTAAGCCCACAAAAGGGACCCAGCCTCCAGCTTTAGGTAGCCAGAGGCTGACCCTGAGAGCACAGTGCAACTCAGCTAAAGAAAGAAAGGCATCCATGGTGGAGGATGATTGGAGGAAGCTGAAACCTCACTTTGAGGACACTCACTTCAGTACTCCATCTCCACACCAGCCTTTTACTTTGCAAAGACACACCAAAGGTAGAGATTCCCTATGGTGGAGACCCTCTGATACCCTTAGGGTGAGGGATTGCCTAGTGGACCATGAGACAGGGGGTAACCATGCCAGTGCTGGTTCCTCCTTATATGGCCAATTGGGCAATATAGGCTTACCGGGTCAAGGTCAGCCTTATCTCCCTTCGTTTGGGGGGGGTTGTGTAGGAAGGTGGATATCTGACTATGGTTACCCCAAAATTTTTGCCTAGTGTCTAGCTGGTTTTTCGACTTAGTTGGCCTGAGATCCTGCCATTCAGGACCTCAGCCCATCTGCTCTCTCTTTAAAATGGACTCCATGTACCCTAGGTGCATAACCAATTGGAAGTGGATCACCCTGTGAGCCCCTGTACCAGTGTACACTAGGTACCCAGGGCATTGGTGTATCTAAGGCCTGCCAGGGGCTGAAGCATGTATTATGCCACCCCAGGCTTGGCCCAACACAGTTGACACAACTGGCTGATCACTCAGCTGGGGTAAGTTGGTGTAACCACCTCTTACTTAGGTGTAGTATACCTATACCTAACCTTAAATGGGACACATGTTAACCTATAAGTCACTCCTATGGCAGGCCTAACAATCCTGAAGGCAGAGTGCTTGGTTCCATGTGAGATGGTGCTCTGGCATGAGCTGAGCCTGTCTGCAGTGGTCGGAACAACTTCCTTCTACTGTTTCCAGATATCGTCATACCATATACTCTTAAGTGCATTATGAACCTCGCGGTTAAATGCTATCTTTGGTTTGGCTTTATCAAAACATGTCGAGTAAGGTGTCATACGAATTGGAATACTAACCCCTCGCCAATTCTGGCGACGGGGTTAGCATTCCACCCTTCTAGAGGGACACGACATGTACAGTACCTGAAACCCGGGTAAAATCAGACATAGCCTCAGCTCCACAAAATGGATGCTGCCACCACAGACACAAGTCTGCCCTCCTGCTGCTGGGAGTCCTTCCAGCTTGGGAGGTGTGGACAAAGGGTTTCCTGCCAGGGGAGGTGCGTGCACCACCCCAGACAGGATTTTGTGTATTGGTCAGGTAGGGCTTGAAAGAAACCAGACATGCCTGAGGCTCACAAGGAGCCTCGGTGCATAGCCAGTTCAATCCGGTCCTGGGGCACACCAGTCCCGGGCCTGGGGCAAGCTGGACAAAGGATTGGGGGTGTAACCACCCCCCTTCCTGGTCCCACCCTTAGGGAGGGACCTAGCAGGTAGTCCGGCCCCTAGAATCCGCTTAAAGGTAGGAGCTGTGTCCTAAGACTTCAGACATCCTGGAATCAACTTGAAACTAAGAAGAAGACGGGAACTTCGACACTCTGCCGCACAGAGGACTGAAGCCAATCTCCCCTGTGGTCAGGGAGTGACCACCTTGCTAACGCAAGCACCATCCAGCGAATCAACGTCTGCTTTGCCGCCGCCTCCCGCCGGAGCCCGAGCCCAGAGACTGACAAGACCTGGACCTCCAGACCTCTCACCGCCCAATCCACAGTCCCTGAGAAGAGGAGACCCGTGGAGGCACCGAGACACGTGGAGCCAGCCATCTTGAAAAGACCACGACAAGCTGCAAGCGCAACAACCGAGGCTCCCTCCAAGTTGTGCTTTGGGATCTGAGAAGCCCAACCCTCGAGCAGCATCTGCACCAAAGGTGAGCCCTCCAGCATCTCCACGATCTGCGTGGGGCCCTTCTGTATTTTGCCACTCGACGCGCCTAACCGGTTGCTGGCCCGCTGGCTAGTGGCCATCTTGGCAACGAACTTCAAAAAACACACCGCTGGTCTGGTTGCTCCAGACTGGCCCTTGCTCCCCTCCAAAGGAGCAATCTCTCTGACCTTGCTGGTCAGAACCATCAGCTTATTTTGTTTCCCACAATAATTGCTTTTGCCTAGGCTTGTTTGCTTCGATCAAGTCGCCGACACTGCCGACAGCGAGAGCCTGCGTGGGACAGCTCGTGAACCGACTCCTGGACGTCGTCGACCTTCAGGGACCACGTGGCTGCAGAGACAAGCTGCACCTTTCGTCCTGTTTGCACCCGACATCGCCTGGTACCTACCTGGTGCCACGCTGGTCACTGGCTAGTCACTGTGAACACTGTCCCCTCTGCTTACAGGTCTTCTACAACTCCGATCCACTCTTGGATCCACCGCATCCCTTCCGGACCGACCGCCTGCAGCATCTTTGTCCACAGGCTCCATTGAACAGATAGAAGAAACCCGACGCACTTCGACACCTACGCACCCGCTTCCTGTGGGTGAGATAAAGCTGGCACTCCGGTGCCCAAGTGTAGAGTATCATCTCTAGTGTCTGTGTTTCCAATCTTGAGTTCATAGTCCATCCGGAAGATCCTCTTTGCAGTAACCTTGTACTTTTTACGCACCTATTGAAAACCTATGGGAGCTCGCGTGTGACTATTTGCTCTGCACACGCAACCCGTGGACCTCCTGGTCACTAACTGAAGTTAGCTCCTTGTAGGCCCAGCGATTCTAGAGGCCCTAGGCCTTTTCCCTTTTCTGTTTGTGGTACTTATACCACTATTTTAGTATATGGTTTGAGCGGCCACCAGGGCCTATCCATATAAAGTGCAACTTCTGTGTATTCTACTGTAATCTTGTTTGACGATTTGTGCTCCTGTGCTCATAAAGAGACTAGGGGTTACTTTGAGAAATAAATACATATATATTTTGAATATATATCTGTGTGGTGTCCTTTCATTGGTATAAAAGGGGGTTGCATATGGTAAAACAGCTTGCTTAACACGTTTCACGAGTTTAGCCTCAAAGACTGCTTAGCCTACGCTACCACTAGGGCAGCTAGTCCGAAAAGGTTAACTTACAACCACACCATAAGGGTTGCTTGGCATGGTACAAGGTGGTCACTTTAACTAGTGAACATCATATACCAGGCCAACTTCTCACATACGACACCTGAGCACAGTCTACTGCAGGAGCGCTCTCTGGACAGGCAACCTTGCTAATACAGGCCCTAGTTTCACAGAGAACCCAGGAACTGCTTGAACACACCTAGAGCTGTACAAGGACAGAGCAAGATATTAGTCAACAGCAGTGTAGGCGGGTGGTCGTGAGCATGCTTGGGACGACATGTGAGCTTATTGTGAGTTAGCGTGGTGTTCAGGATAAGGTGAGCCTGTGGCCTGGATGACTGGCATGCTTGGTGAAGATCAAGCGATAGGAAACATGTGCATTGGATCCTGAAATTTGCCAATAATTTTAGTGTCGAGGCTACCATTTCCTCTCTGTTCTTTGCATCCAGCCCTCAGTGGTCAACATTTTCAGGTGAAAGCAAGAATGCAAGGGAGAATTTCACCTACAGGAAGTGGGGTGTAAAGAAGAAGGGTGCAACAGGATATTGGAGGAGAGGTGAATTGAGAAGAAGGCGAGTTTTGGGGACCAATTCCAGCTAAGAGTAACCTATTCAAGTCCGGAATTGTCTAATTTGCAGATTCAAGCATACTACTGCAGCTGACGGCATGGTAGTGCCACCCCATTGCACTGTAGTGATTATTGAGTGCGTTCAAGGTTTTTCTTTTAAAAGCCCCTCAACATTGGTTCGAGATAGACAAAATTCCTTGCAGTGGTGTAACAGTAAGGTGAAAAAAGGGAGGACAATGGGTATACTCCCTTGCTGCAGCTAAATGCAGTGCAATCATTTCTGGAGAAGAGCGGGGGGAGAATGAGGAGGCTTGGAATGGAGTGAATTACATAAATCGAGGAACTAGAAATCCAAAATCATTCTAGAAGCTCAAATACAGAAAGTTCACCACCAAAAGCCCACGATCATCCAACCAAAATCCCAAGCTGGGAACTTCATATCACCGCAGGCCATGCGTATACCTCTCCTCAAGTGTCAATCATCCATGACTTCTGAACTTTTTAAAATTTTAACTGTACAGCTCAGTTTTGTTTTGGGAGGGCTGAAAGTTTACAGCTGGGACCTGGGGGTTGTGGTTAAGAAAAACTCAATTGGTCATCATATCAAAGGAGCTAACCTTAAGGGTCTGCAACCCAGAGGATATGTACAACAATGATCGTCAGCAATCACAATCCAGAAGGGGGTGTTTGTGGAGTGAGTGTGGCACTTTTCTGCCCAAAACCCAGGGAAGTTGTGGTCCATTATAAGGTTCCACTGCAGACTGATTGAGCATCTTCAAGATGTTGTAGAGATGGCATGACCTCTGAACGGTGGAAGTGGGCACCAAAACTCCACAAAACTCATAACCAATCAGACCAGAAAGTCCACAGTTAGCTTGCATGCAACAAAGTCCAAACCCAGACAAAGCTGTTCATGAATGCATGCTGAGGCTAGCAGGGCAATGCTGCCCACAAATGCCACTTCGGGTGACCCTGAGTTGGTGTTCATGCCCTTTACAGAAAACAGGACCTCTGCTCCGCACAGGGGCAAAAGGACAGTTGGCCATCGATAATCATGAGGAAATGCGGAAATCGTCATGGACTATAGAAGGTTTCACTCAGCAGCCAAGCGTGTCAGTGCTTTTGATTACTAAAACAAAATATGACGTCGTACTCAGTGATAAAAGGCCTTTTCTGGTCACAAATGTGCAACAAATATCTAGGAAAGAACACAGAACTCTGCGCTCCCTCAGCATCAGCTTGCTGCTGCAATCTACCTTAAATAGTAAGGCTGTATTGCTTTTCACTCATCCACCAGAGAAGACCAAAAGGGTATCTTTGAACCACAAATATCAGCTCGCTGGGATTGGCCACTGATCTGGTTTAAGTTGCCACTGAGACTTTCCAACTTATTCAAAAGTCCCTGAGACACCAACTCTGGGGCACCAGCAGGGCTCGAGTCGGGGTACCACGCGGGTGGACGGCGTCCCCCCCCTTATTTTACCGGGAGCTCGATAACTGGAGCAAATGGAGCCACACATTCACTCTTTGGCCTCTCTGGGGTGAGATCGGAGCCCATTCAGAACGCTGCTCACGCGCTGGCTTCTCTGATGAAATCGCATCTAAGGAGTGATTGAGGGGAGGCAATGAGTCTGATGGTGCAAGCCACCTTTGGTGACGTCACTTCCGGTCGTGATGTCACTGTCCCCCCACTTCTTTTTTTAGGACTTGTGCCCTGGGCACGAGTATCTAATTCTATTAAATGATGATAGTTGAAGCAGCGCTCTACTCTCGCACCCATATTGTTAATTTCCGTTATGTGTTTCAGGCTCCTGCTGGAAGAACCACCCTTATCTGATTTTCATGCAATTTATCTGCTCCAGGGCACTCATTAATCCTTAACTGAGGCGCACCATGTATGCAACCCTCTGCTGCCCCTGCTCCCTCCTCACCGTGGCTGCAACTTTCTTCACTGTTGCACCTCCTGTCGCGTCTCACTTCATTCAATGGACTCGGCCATTCCTTGCACAACCTACCTATGACGCAGCTCATATCTCGGTGGCTCTGTCCATTTCTACACAGGCACCAACTGTGATAAACAACAACCCCAAACACTGAGAAAGACTTTGCACTCGAAGAGATCAAAGTGAGTAATTGCAGCTCCATTTTGTACTTCTTTGTACTTTATTGCATCATTAGACTAATTATTACTGAACAGCAAATCGAGATAATAAACCCTATTTGTTCCATTCTTTGTACTATCTTCCTTCTTATGTACCTGATCCCAGTTACACCATCTATCTACAGGAAAAGTACATCTGATATTGAGGGCCACTCTCCTCATACATCCAACAGTATAGTGGAACTTCATGCATAATTTTCTCTGGAGGCACATGTGGGCATAATTATCAAGGGATTTATGTCAGCCTTGCGCCAAGCATGGGAGTACAGGGTGATGCAAAACCTATAATGAGATTTACAAAGCCACCTTGCATGGCCCTGTGTGGCATGGTAAATCTGGTGTAATGCAAGACAGTGCAAGTTGCTTCCTTGTGTTACTCTGCCCCAGGGAGGCATTCCATGGGTACATGTATACTTTAAAATAACTGCAAAATGTGAGCAAAGAATCCATGTCTACATAAGCAAATATATTGAAGTGTTAGTGTAAAATGTGAATGAAAAAATATATGATTCATGTTTTACCTCAACATTAGTTCACAGGCATATAAATCTCTCGTTTCTACATAGAATACACTTCAGTAATGCGTGTACATGTTTCACACATTTTAATAAAGTTAAGGCACATACTGAATATAATTCCAGATGCACATATAAAGTTGCATTTCTGTGGCGTGTAAGCGTGGAGTCTAAATTACTCTACTCCACATTTCTATTGCACTGCCTTTTAGCAGTAGGTAGTAGTTGGTTCCAGAATAATAGACCTGCCAGTGAGAGCGATCTTTGACTTATAGAGCTTGTATGTACTTTTGAGGACCATATGGCAACAAAGCAAATATTTGGAGAGATTGTAGACATAGCACAGCACAAATCCCTGTGTTTGTATGTGTTAGCACATTAAGGCCAGACATATTTACTTTGAAAGAACTTGTTATACATGCATCACAAGCCAGATTGGTGTCCTATGATGTAATGTGATGTGTTCGTTAGGATGTGTTACAAATATGCATGTTTTATCTGCATGATTCATCAGTGATTGCTGGTATGGTGTGACAGTGACCTTGACATGGCAGCATTTTGTTATCTATTTGAGTCTAATACCATGGCGTGTGCATGATGTAAGTGGGTTCTTTTCAGCATGTGTGGTCTGGGTATGATTATTTATAGGTGACCCTGAAACAATGGTATCTAGTTTTTGATTGTGAAAAGCATTTGGATGTCCGATGAAAACTTGATGCATCAATAGTGTGTTAAATGCAAGTTGTAATGTCTGTCTCTAATATTTTTATTGTGGTGTTGCATCGCGGTTTCGAATCTGGGCAGTAATAGTAGTCAGCGCTAAACATATTAAGTAATTTTCCAAAACCACTGTCACTTTCCTGCATTAGTACGATTTTATTCAATTGTCTGATCAGTTAGTTGAGGGATCTGTGTGCAGTCTGCCAGACACACCATCCGGCCCAGCAGGGCTGCCTTCTTGGCGCTTCATCCTTCTGAAGACCATGCATTGAGTACTATTGAGGTGGGTAAGAGTAAGACCTTACACATGTTGTTTTTGTGTTAAGATGTAATACACATTGCTCTAAATCTAGTATGAGCCATCCTCTTGCCTAGTAACGGGATACTTTTTCCTGTGCTTTGCCTGGATGAATAAATCATTCATGTATTATGTTCACACTGCCAAACATTAAGTAACATAAGCTTGTGTCATTAAATGCCTGATAATTTTAATAATCTGTTACCTAGGGTGCCAAGAGGTTGCTTGCTCCCCGGTGTGAGATGAGTTTTGGAATTGATTCTCATTCTCTGCCTTTGTATCTCTGTCCCTGAATCACTCTTTCTCTCTCTCTCTCTCTCTCTATCTCTCACCCTTCTCATTGTGTCTCTGTATTCTGATCTACAATTCTCTCTCTCACCGGTCTCATTTTCTCTCTGTATTCTGATCTACAATTCTCCCTCTCTCTCTCTGTCTCTCTCTCACCATTCTCATTTTCTCTCTGTATTCTGATATACAATTCTCTCTCTCTCTCTCTCTCTCTCTCTCTCTCTCTCTCTCTCTCTCTCTTTCTCTCCTTGTAAATTTGCTCTTCTTCCCGGAGTGGGTCAGTACGAAAATCTGATCATGTCCTCATCTTCTCAAGAATGGTTGATTTATTACCCCCCCAGTTTCAAGGAACCTCGAAGTATATTAGGAATGTTTTCTGTAAATTAATTAAAAGTGTTTCTGAACGATATTGAAGCCTCCTACATTCTATATAGTTCCTTAAATAACCAGTGTATACTATTGTTATTAACCTGCAAAATGCTTGGTCAGGATTCAAACACAATGGGTCGTTTTCTGTGGTACACATGTGACGCACACTGTTCATGACGTTAACGACATTTTACGCAGCTTCATTTAGAGCAACCTGTCTTTGTAAAGCAATGTATATTAAGCTGGAGGCAAAGCATTATAAATGGTGAGAGTAGGGTGGCTGTACATTTAACGTCTCAAAATCAATTAATATGAGTGAATAACAGATCTTAAGTATGGCCACCTCTATGAGGAGGGCCATACTGGGCGGAGACTAGAACAGCTTGTCTCCCATACTCTACTACTGCATGCCTCTCAGAGCGAGCAGCGCATGCGCGCTGCTGCTAAAGCTCGACCTAAAAATGTACAGGCACATGCATCAAGGTAGGATTTTGCGAGTCCTTAATTGCGATAGTTAAGGAATTGCAATTAAGGACTCGCAAAAGCCTATGCATGTAGGAATCACTATAAAAATAGCGATTCCTACACATTCCTTATTTGCGACTCGCAAATTGCGAGTCGCAAATAAGGAATGGTTTCCCATTCATTCCTATGGGCCTACAGGCCCTTAGGAATGAATGGGAAATTGCATGCGCAATTTGCGAGTACCAATAGGTCCTCGCAAATTGCGCATGCAATTTCAGGGTGCAAGGGTGTCAAAGGGACACCCTGTTGCACCCCTGAAATTGATCTGTGCACATATGTTGCGCACACATATGCCCTAAGGGCATGTGTGTGCACAACATGCAACTTTGAAAAATGCACAAAAGTACATTTTTCAAAGTTTTTCGCAAATTACCATGAAGTTCAACTCCATGGTAATTTGCGCCCCCTATTAGTGAAATCAATATTCTCAAGTGGTTCTTGCATTGCATTTAAGGAATCGCAAATTGCAATTCCTTAAATGCAATCGCAATTTGAAAACTCGCAAATAATTGCGATTTTTTAAAGTGCGAGTGGCAAGTTGTTTCATGCATCGCAAAAGCTAATTTTGCGATCGCAAACGGACGATTTTTGCGATTCGCACCGTTTGCGATCGCAAATAGCTTTGATGCATGTGCCTGGTAGACTCCAATATAGGAAATAATTTTTTCATGTGTTAGTGCATCCAATTATACATGGGCACTTGAGTAACTTATGAAAGAGTATTACATAAATTCTACCAAGTTACAACAACTTAGTCCTGGGCCTTATCCACAGATGGTACTTGATATCATCCATCACTAAATTACTAACATGATGGACTATATTGCTCTGCACCGACTTTTCAGTAGAAACCCAGTAAAGATTCTCACTTGGTACAACTAGCTGGTTGAATTGAAGATGTGTTAATATCGAACATTATCAGCAGTCTCACAAAAAGGCTTACCGGGATACTATCGCATTGTCAAAGCCTTGTTCAACACTGAAGACCTGTTGAATTTCTTCGATATGAAGATCCTAGAACTCTAACAAGACATAGAGCAAATAGCGAGGGACTGTACATTGGTTAACTGTCATGAGTGACTGACCCGGTTTTTGGGTCAACATCTAAAAAAGGGTACTTCATCATGAACTTTTGCACAAGGACGAGTGTAGTTTTTTTTTTTTTTTTTTTTTTTTAACTTTTCAAAAACCTTTATTCAATCTGGGATAAGCAGTACACAGCCCCTGTGCCTACAACCAGCAACTGGCCGGCAGCGTAATATACGAACTGGATGATGGTGAAGTACACAGCTGTCCGCCTACAACCCCTCCAGGGGCCGGCAGCGTTACAGTAAACATTAATGCAATAGTATGATATTCAATGGGGCTGTAACATACTTTACGTCATGTGGTTTGTATTTGTCATTAAACCTTATACACCATTACAATTTGTGCATAGGTTGAATCCGTATAGTGTAGTGGCCTCTTATGCCATACCTGAGGAATATAGTAGATCATGGTCACAGTAGTACCTGCTTAGTTGTCTATAGAAACATGAGGGGCGGCCACAGTCCCGTCGCCCTCCTGCACCAACGAAGTGGGGCATGCCAGCTCTCGGAGAGACCACCAATTATCAACGGGAGCGCCGGCCTGCCGGTCAAGAGTGAGATCCAGGACCTCCCCTACCCAACAGAGTCTCTACCTCCCACCGCTCAAGTAGTGCGACCTAGTGGAAGCAGCAGCGTAGAATCCGAGCAATCGGGTAAGTGAAGGTTTGCTATGTCTACGGGTGTGATAATAGATATGTTGTAAGGGGACTCCAAATATCCACCGGTCTGGACGCTGTGGGCAGTAGCTCAGCATAGCAGAGCAGTGTATCTTGGCAGTGCACCATGTTTTCGATCCAGTCTTTGTATTTAGGAGCCCTGCCCCTCCCCCACCTGCAGGCGATTAGCCTCTTCGCAATGAGGAAAGCAACGGTGGCAAACCGACGAACCGGTTTCTTGATGGTTTTCGTGTAACCCAGAAGTGCCTGCACCGGAGATGGTGTCAGCGAGACTCCTATCATTTCCGAAATACCTGAATTTATCTGTCGCCAATAGTCGGCTATTTCCCAGCAGCCCCAAGCCATGTGCAAAAAGTCTGCCGCTGGTGTGCGGCAGCGCCAACAGAGATCATCCCCTCGGAGGCCCACCCTACACATGTGAGCTGGAGTACAATAAAGCCGATGCAGGAACTTATAGTGGATAACCCTGAATCGACTACTGGAGGAGATCTGTGCGGTCTGTAGACAACAATAACTCCAAAGTTCGTCATCTATGGGTATTCCTAAGTCAGCCTCCCATTTAGTACGTGCCCTGCAGATCCCCGGGTCGGACACCGTGCGTAGAGAATGATATAGATTGGAGACCGCGTGCGCCGGAGTGGCAGCTTTGAGCAGCTGATGTAAAGGTTCTAAAGTGGGTGGTTCTTCAGGAAATCCCTCGGTCAGCGAACGCACACCGCCTCGCAGACGAATGTAAAGAAATGTATCCATGGGAGTAGGTGTGAGGTCTGCTAGCATGTGCGTCTGAGACCGAAATAGTCCGTTCTGATATAGGTCTCCCCACGTCTTAATGTTGAGTTTGGCCATAAATTTCTTAAATAATTGTTCCTGCAGAATGGGTAGCAGGGGATGATATGCCAGGGGCAACAGAGGAGAATACAGCAGTGTTATACGGGCTTTTTTTGCTATCTGTCGCCACGCGAGGGCTGAGCTGGAGACTGTGGTGTGGTGTGCAGCCAGGACGAGTGTAGTTAGGTCTTTTCCCTTCGGTCTTTTCTTCTCCCAGCAAAAGTTATAATTAGCATCAGGAATCTTTAATATGTAGGGATTGTTTTTTAAGCATTCTGAATGGAGTGAAAATTAAAAAAAAATACTATACTACAATCAAAATTGAATAGGCACAAATTCCATTAATTTTCAGGGTTGAATACACACGGACGAATAAATTGACCAACCTATGTTGTAATACTTAACACTTATTAGAGAGAGAGGACGTGATAGTCATAAACATATCTATTAGGATCTTATGAAAATATGTAACCAAGTTGCAATTAAACAAATCGGCTAATTAGAAGCAATTTCATACACCCTGTCCTTTAAGCTACATTGACATTGATCAGAGTTGGAGAAATTAGAATATATTTAAATGCTAAATTAAAAGGTTATACTGCCTACAGTGAACTTGGCACACTTGCAACAAATGTCTGGTCCCAAGCCATTGGTTAAATAGTCCCATGTGTTCTGAAAACCAAACTTCAAAACATCAGTTTTTGGGTTCGAAGTCCACATTTCTCTTCAAATCTGGAATAGAAGCAACATTATATTGGGGTTAGCTCTTGATTTGGGCATGCTAAGATCAATAATGTAGTTAATCATGTTCAATCTAGTATTAATTTGGTAAATACAGGTGCCGAAGTAATACAAGAAAAGGTGTACTTTTATTCAAACCGTCCATTAAATGTGAACAAAGTCTCTGGGGTATTTTTAGGCACCGAAACCTCAATTTATAGGCAGTGGTACAAAATATTCTACTCGGGCACCTTTTTTATGTAGTACTTGAGTGTAAGAGGAACATTGAATTAACACTCACTCTTTGTCCAATTTTTGCCTTATCAGTTTACAATTATTATATAAGAGCGATAAGGCAAGTCCTTTCTTCTGCACATAGAAGTTTGTGCAGATCGCAGATTTTTAGGTTGCGCCTTATAGACAGTTTGCTAAAGAGATATTGGGGACATTTGGAAAGCTTCCCAGGGAATGCATTCTGCCAATTGCTTACCATTGGCTTTGTAACTCACATTTGCTTGCTGGCTTTGTATGTTTTAGGCTGTCTGGCATGAGTTTGTCCCTCCTGTGGAGGATATCCTCTTTGCTGTATTCTTCCACCAGTGCTTGCTTTATGTAAATAGCCTTTAAATCTTGATCTTATCTTGTCACATTTGCTGTGCTTTGGAAGACAGAGATCAAATGTCAGACTCTGTCTTCTGAGGGAGCTTGATGTTTACTTTCCTTTCTCCAACTTCAAAGTGAGAGGATTTATGTGACAATCTTGCTGGGGTTGTGAAAGGAAAGGCTTTTCTTTCTAGCACACAGCAAAATTAAGTAAGATGTCTGTAACTGAACTGTGAAGATATTTCAGAATAAGGATAGCATAAATAAAGCACATTTCTTGTAATTCGGTGGTGTGGTGAAATAAGGTCAAAACAAATCAATACAGTTGGTGAAGCCATTTCCATACATTGTATGCGCCCTGCATAAGTTCATCAGTAAAACTATATGCTTTTGCAAATGTAATGGTCAATTCAATTGAAAATGTGTTGTCTGTAGTTGCAGTGCCCTACTACACCATGCATACTACACCACCCCACAAAACCCTACTCCACTGCACTCTATGACATGCCGTTCTAGTCCCATCCACTATAACACTCCACTCTATGCCACTACACGACACTCCACTCTGCTTCCCTACACAACACTCCCCTCTGCGCCCCTACATGAATCTCCACTCTGCGCCCCTAAAACGACACTCCACTCTGCGCCCCTAAAATGACACTCAATTCTGTGCCACGACACTCCACTCTGCGCCGCTCCACAATACTCCACTTTGGCACTTGCTCTACGCTTCTCTATGACGCTACACTGTACGATACTATACGGTGCTTCACAGGATTCCACTCTACAACGCTCTACCCAGTTTCTAAACACCACTCCATGCTTCTTAACTCCCCTCCATTCTACATTACTTCACTCTACTCTACGACACTTCATGCCATCCCACTCTATGCCACTCAATTTTACTTCACTCTTCAACACTGTGCTCATGCCATTCTACTCTACTACACTCTGTAGCACTCTGACAGTCTATTCCTCTCTAAAACCCTTTTACTCAACTCCCTCTACACCACTCCACATTAAAATACTCCACTCCATGGAACTCTATGGCACTCTATGCCACTCCATGGCACGCTATGACACTTCACAACACACCACTCCATCCACGACCCTCTCCTTTATGCACTACAAACCAAAACACATGGGTAAAAGACATTGTCATTTACAATGCCACTAGCTCTAACTCTCACAAATGCGAGACCAAATTGCATTGCAAATGCTTGTTTTATTTTACCTGCGTTACTTTCAAAAGGAGCCATACACTACACATCCTGGCATGATCATTGATGCACCAAAATACCAAGGTTAGTGGAATAGGTATCACATACTCTTTGACCTCAATGACACCAAAGGAAGTGACATCATATGACATGACCCTTGGCCTTGATTTTATTCCAGGCAGGCATAACACATGACCTAACATCACACTAATTGAGAATTTACATTGGATAGTATCACAAAGTAACGCATAGTTGGGCTATGCACTGCTTTGCATTATTTTGTATCAAGAGGCGTTCCATGGATGGTGCAGGGGTTCCCATGTAACCGCCCACAGGTTTTGACACAAATCCCCTTCTACAAACGTTGGTAGACAGGAATGCACGAAGTTGCATCAAAATAATATGCCTCCTTGAGGCAGGAGTAACGAGGAGACATTTTTTATTTCTTCTCATTTTTCCGACTTTGCATATGTCTCATTGTACTGTAACTTGCAAAGTGGGAAACACCTTAAAGCATAGTTTTTGCACTGGAAGGGGCCCCCTCCAGTACAAAGCTAATGCTTCAAAGAATGCACACATCTTGCACTCTGGCACAAGATTATGTGCATGGCTACCAGAAGTGTACCAGCGCACTGGGAGAAAGAAAGTGCCATATCTTATCAGATATGGCACATTTTCTCTCCCCCTTCGTCACAAGGAAGAGCAGTGTTGTAGTGCATCAAAGAATAGTAAATCTGGGCCTCAATTTCACACAATCTCACTCACAGCCTGTCACTTGACTCTCTTTCACTCATGCACACACATGCTTACACAAATAGAAACATTTTCTTACACATATGCAGGATCTCTCTCTCTTAAACAGTCTCTCACCGCAAGCATGCATACAACACTCATTTAAATACATTTTTACTTACCACAGCTGCCACCATAAGTCCTAAGTTTGCCCCATTTTATATTACACTCATAGTGAATAATAGAATATTATTCACTCTTAGTATAATTAAAAACAGACAGACAATAAGGGATCTGGAGCCCCTGTGTGTTCTTGGCACTGATTTTGCCACCCCTGAGGCCAGGCATGGCAAAGGCAGTGCCAGGGGTCTCAAGGGGCAAGCCAGGGATTTCAGCTGTGACTCCCAGTAACCCCACTCCTAACTGCTTTCTATGCATCCTGGTAAGATCTGGGTAATGAACAATTTCGATCAATTTCAATTTTAATAAAGGTTTAGTGTACTAGCTGTCAATATGGGGGCCTAAAACATTGAGATTAGATCAATTATTCAGAGTGGTTTAGAACATGCCCATTAAGGGAGGTTACTTGATGCATTTCAAGTGTGACTTTGTACATTTATTGATTGTACAGTTCACTACTAACCGCTAAATGGACTGCCAATTGAGCATTTGACCTTCAGGGTCAGTGGTGCCGGAAATTGTTTCAGAGAGATCAATGTTACATCTCTGAAGGCATATGGATTGTAAGAATCTAAGGGGCCGATTCCGATGTTGGTCGGAGGCTTTCCGACTGACACAGACGGTTTGTGGTCCGACCGTCGAATTATGATGATGACGGTCGGAGCATGAACCAGTCGGTCATTCCGACGTGGTTCCGACCGGCTTTTGGAGTCTTCAGGTCGGTCGGAACTGCACTGTAATCCCCAATGGACGGTGTTTCCACCATTGGGATTATGATGTTGGTTTCCCACGGCCTTTTCGTGCAGGCCTTTCTGACATTGAAAGGCTATCAGAAAGTGACTTTGGGGGCCCCTAGCAGGGCACCTTTACCTCAGCGGCCTACAGTTGGTGGCCGAGCTGTTACCTAGAGTAACCCCCTGTAAATCCCTGCAGTGTGTGGCAGGCACCATTGGGTTACTGCCACAGGGTGAAAGGTTTTACACACACACCCATTTCTTTATGGGAGCCTGAATTAAGTCTGGTTTACAGCCGTAACGTAGGTTCCCGTAGAGAAATGTGAGTATCCGACCGAACAGTGTTCGGTCTCATCAGACCAGAGGTCGGACGGTCCAGAGACCGAGACTGTGTCAGTCGGAGGCAACTCTGACTGACTTCGTAATAAGCCCCAGACTGTCAAACAAAGAGAAAGTGTAACAAATGAGCCACACCCATTCCGCAAAAAAGTGGCAAAGTATGCTGCCAGTGGTGCATTTTGGAGCACAGTGTTGCAAATATTATAATAAAGCATGGTGTGGAAACACACTGTCCTTAACAGACAGCAAATTCACAATTGAAATGTACACAAATTGAACTTACATGCAATTTTATAGGGAATATTTATCATTCCCATCCCATGATATAAAGTATCTTGATTTGTTTTGTTTACATTAAAATCTTTGTTTCCATTACAATTCAGAATTACCCAAAAATTTGATTGATTTGTGCTTTCATGACTGCTGATATATTTTAAAATATTTGTACAGTTCAATTACAAGTATTTAAATTGTGTTGTATGTTAGAAAAAACTGACATCCCACAGCCTTTCTTTTCACACTTCCTGTACCCCAGCAAGATTGTCTAAGACATCAGGTCTAAAGTTCGACTTGAGGTCCAAAGTTAGACTTCAGGTCTTCACTTAGGGCCTGATTACAACCATGGTGGATGGGTTACTCCGTCACAACGGTGACCGATATCCAGTCCATCAAATTATAAATCCCATTGTATCCTAAGGAATTTATATATCCGTCGCCCTTGTGACCGAGTAACCCGTCCGCCAAGATCTAAATCAGGCCTTTAGACTGTAGGTCTAAACTTAGACTTCAGATCTAAACTTAGACTTCAGGTTTTAACTCAGACTTTGGGTCTAAAGATAGACTTTAGGACTAAGTGTACCTTTGTGAATTGGGCCGGTATTGTATAAGAAAACACCATCCAGGATGGCAGCTGTAGCATGTATGTGCGTTGTGAAATAATGACACATGCGCATCAAAAAGCAGCGTTGAGGTCTGAACACTGGGGCTTCTGCTGTCCAATGCACAGGCAACTGTTTCTGGAAGCCACTATGTCACCACACGCTGGAATGTGTGGTAAGCGAGTGCCCTCAAGAAATGCCACATTCTCAGGAGCACAACGCCAAAGTTGTAAAAAAAAATCCTTGCTGGATAAAGAATTCAGAGGATTAAAAAAAAAGAGGAATCACAGGAATCCAAAATCTGATAGAGGAATTCTTCAGGAGCGAGGAATCTGGATGAGCAAGAGGAGGAAGTGAAGTAAAGCATGCTCCATCCTGACTGAAATCTTTATAGAGTAAATAAACAAGAAAATGAATTACATCACACATCACAAGACAGGAAATGTAAAGTGTAGGAAGCTGGCTCTGTATATTCTGAACCAAAGTGAGGGATAGTGTGCACAGACTCCAGTGGAACCCCAAAGGTAGGCAGAGGTAAAAGTAGATAGTACCTTACTCTTTATTTGTGGTAGTGTGGGCGAGCAGTAAGGCTGTATCAGAGGACAGTGTTAAACATTTGTTGTACACACTCAGTCAGCAAATGAATTCACACACTCAAAGACTGAACTTCAGACCAATTGTTTTTGTATAAAAATATTCTTTTAGTTATTTTATTTTCTAGAACCAAGCAAGTCTGGCACAGGTAAGCAATACATGCTTTACAGTAGTAATGCACTTGTAACACAGTTTGGTTTGCAATTGTATATGCACTTTGTTCTGATTACAGTAGTGTTACTAAAATTGCAATGCTTTGGAAATACAGCACATATACTTTGTATAGGCATTTTAGTAAAATGACCAGTAGACTACGTTGTAGATTACTTTTCTTACACAGTACAGTATACCTGGATACTGCACTGAGACATTTCCTGTAAACAGGTGAGTAAAAGCATTTTTGTTATTTAGTACAATTTCAGAAGGATTTCTTAGGTTTTCCAACTCCACACTTAGAACGTTTTCATAGAAAAACAGTCAATGTTATCCTATGAAGGAAAATAGTTTTATCGGTTAGCAGGTAAGTACTTTGTTGTGGGAGTTGGTATTCTGGGGTTAGACTCAGGAGTCTCCCAGGGTCAAGGATGCACTCTTGTTACACCCACAGCGCTGAGGCCCAATGTTATCCAATGGGGGATAGAGGGCCTCCAGGTGGTGGCTGCTGACAAGCAGGCCACAGGGTTGTGGGAGCAGAGCTCCTGGGTTTAAGCTCAGGGAAAATGGGGGTTCAAGCCAGCACAAAAGGTGCACCCTCAGTGGCACTGGGGCAGCCGGGTGCAGAGTGCTGTTTTGGTGTTGAGCTACTCGAACTCAGACCTTGTGCGCCGGGTGCAGAGTGGTGCAGACCCGTGGATCATTGCGGAGCTGGAGTCTGTTGCTGAACAAATCCAGTGTTCACAGGAGACAGAGTCTTTGGGATGGAAGGCAGGCAGGTCCTCTGAGATTCTCGAGGTTGCTGGCTGCAGGACACACCGGGATTTCGCTGGAGCAGGTTCGAGGTGGGGACAGGCCGGTAGGGCTGGGGCCAAGTCAGTAGGCGTCCTCCTCTTGTTAGCTTCGGCACGGCTGTTCGGTCCTTCTTCTTCTTTTTTTTTCTGGTTTCTTGTCTGAGTAAGCAAGGTTCAGTGGTGCCCCTAAATACTAGATTTGGGGGTGTTACAGGTAGGTTAAAGGTTGGGACCAATGGGACCCTACCATGGGGTGGGTACACCCCCTATTATGCTACCCTCCAGTGGGAGGGGGGCATAAGCCTTTCCCTGGTTGGCTGAATCCCCCGATCAGCAAGGTGGTGGGGAATGAGAGTTGTGCTTTACCTCGCCTCCCACACCTAAGGGGTGGAGTTGGCAGAGGTGTGCAAACCTCTCTTCCTCAATTGTTTTTCCCGCTGTTCTACCGCCCAAAGTGGGGGTCAGAACCAGTGGGGACCAGTTGCTGAAAGCAGCAAGTGGCCTGGGGAAGCTCACAAAGGTGGCAAACCTTTGCAGCTTCCCCTTCATGAACTATGCCCATCCTAGGGGAGGAGGCTTATCACCTCGTCCCAGGATGTGCATTGTTTCTGGTCCCCAAAAACAGCAGGCTCTCGACCCAGGGGTCCAGAAACATGTCTGGTGGTGGCAGCTGAAAGCAGGAAACAGACGAGTCCCTGGTAAGATTATTGGGATCATGTGTTGAACCAAACCCTAAAACAGTATAACAAATCGTATCTCAATTCACAGTGGCAAATTAGCACACAATAAACATAAAATCAGTGAAATTCAAGTTTCAAATTTATTCCAAATACTTGTTTAAAAAGTTTTATCTAAAAAACTAGACATGAGTTGAACACACAAAATTAAAACAGTACATAAATTGCAACACACAGTGTTGAGGAATAAAAACATGAAGAAAACTGCACAGAAAGGTCGACGTGGCGTTTCGGTGTGACTTGATGAAAACACCTTCTTCAGGACAAGAGTTTTCTGAAACAGCTTTAACAATATATTTGCTCCTTACATATATCATCCAAGTCTAGTATACAAATGTGCAAAATTACGCAAAAATGATCAAAAATACAATTACACTGTGAATACATTTCTCTATTTTAAACCATAGGAGCTTGAAGACACATATTTATTTCTAACTAATGATTTGGCTACAGAATCTCCTGGACGTTTTGAGACAACACATGATCCAAATTTATGTTGCAACATACCTGGCGGAATGTTGGACGATTCTTTGATATCTTTTTACGAATGGAACCTTCTTCAGAATTCGCATAAGGCTGGAAGTTACCTATAGGTAAGATGAGTTATAATTGTAAAGGGGCTTATTCAATTTACCCAAAATGGCAAAGCTGGCTTATTGTATCTACAGCCTTTATAGTGCGCGTACCTTTTTATGTGGTACTCGTATTTAATAATTGCGCTGTTTGGAGCCACCGATGCGGTCAAGGAACTATTCTTATTTATACCTTAAAAAAGAAAGGTTTGACCTTGTGATTATCTCTCTATATTAAAGGATGGATTATTTTAGATATGTCTGTAAGACTTATCTATGGTTACCATAAAGGGATTGCTTTACCGCAACCAAGAGTAGGTACACCGTGATTGTGCCACCAAATCTTGTTCAAACTGTACTTTTTTTCATAAATTAAGACGGAGGTAAAGCTAAAGGAAAAACAAGTTTGTTTTAAAGGTTTTAAATCCACATTTGACAGAAAGACATCTTCATACATAATGGTGCTCTAAGGAAATCATATTTTAACTGGTATTGTTGCGTTTGTAGTAATACAACTTGGAAGATAAAATCTGAAAATGACAACAAAGCATTTTTTGTAACATTTTTTATGTGTATAGGTTACTAAAACTAAAAGATTTCCGTATCTTTATTTTGACAGTATGCAATTTCTAGCTCCCACGCATAACGTTTTGCCACTCCTGGAGGACAGTGGGGACTTACATTCTAATTGCAATACATTTCCCTATATTATTGTAGACTTTGGGTCTTAAATCATGGTCATAATGTTAGAAACTGATTTCTCTACAGTATTTGTTATCGTTACGTAACTATCTGATCAGTATCCTGTCTGTCAGAGATATTGCAAACTCATGGGCAAAAACTGTCCCTGTCTACATGTAAAGCATAAATTACTGTTGCTTATATTACCATTGCAACGATATTCGGTAGCCACCTGCAGAAAGTTTTAGCAGTCGAGCGGAGTTTGCTTGTACCAGCTTTTATATGTTAATACACATTTGCATGAACGCATATGCTTGTAAATGCTGGTTTGTCTCTGTCGAGCTCAGGCAGATGTACCTAAAGTTAAACCGGAAAACTAAACATAAGGACTGCATCGTATTCCTCTGTAATGATCGTTGTTACGTGCCGCAAACCAAGTGGACAGATTTTAAGTCACAACGGGTAGCTAAAAATTAAAAATTAAGGGCTATAGTATGCTCTGGTCTGCTTATCTAATGCAATGTAAGCGGCCTCCCTGCTCCAACACAAACAACTTCCTGGTTAGGATATGCAGGGGCAGGACCCATAGTGCGCTTTAAGAATCCTGATGTCAAATCACGTGATATGTCACGGGCGAAAATACTCGCACGGTGCACTTTCCTTTTGCGCATGTTGAATTTCTTTTTTTTGTGATACAAATTAGTAATAAAAAAATATTAAATAAAAAATATATATATGACCAAAGTAACAAAGAATCATACAGACTAAACAAACCATGCTCCCGTCACGACAGTATACACACACAAGCACGGCGGCCATCTTTAAGAAGTAAACAGCCACTCAGCCTGGACACTAGTGGTAGGTCGTTTTTCAGGGGGCATCTCTAAGACCCGCTTTGTGTGAATTTTACATTGAATCCCACACTGTCATCAGTGTTGGTTTAATGTGCTGAGAAGTTTGATACCAAAC
The DNA here is from genome assembly GCF_964204655.1 of Triturus cristatus. NCBI lineage: Eukaryota > Metazoa > Chordata > Amphibia > Caudata > Salamandridae > Triturus > Triturus cristatus. The sequence continues at coordinate 1,427,216,707 of NC_140590.1, read as the reverse complement.
TTCTCATTTTTCAGTGTAACCATTATGGTGCTGTGGAGTTTGTAATGACAAACTCCCAGCACCATATACTCTTAATGGCAGCACTGCACTTACAATGTCTAAGAATGGACTTAGACACTGTGGGGGTACAGGGCTCATGCACCTGTATCCTCACCACTGGTTTAGGGCACCCAGCTAGAGGGGTGACTGATCTATGCCAGGGCAGTGGGTTATAGGCAGGGCATACAGGTATGTGTGCCATGTAGACTCTTTACTTTGTTCTGCACCAAGACACGCAGCCTAGAAAGGCAGTGTGTGAGTGTAAAGGTACAGGACCTCTAAGGGTGGCACAATAAGTGCTGCAGCCCTTAGAGGTCTTCCCTGGTCACAGTGACCTGTGGCCAGAGATACCAATTGTGTTTTGTTTTCAATGCAGTTTTAGGGAAATAACATAGGCCCTGGGTACCTGTTTTGCAGGAGCCCAGGACACACTCAGTCAAAGCACATCAGCAGCTCCGCAAAAGTGGGGGCTACCATGCAGAAAGATGGCACTTTCTCACACAAAGGACTTGGAAAATCAGAAAGGAGTCAAAGAAGAAGCAGTCATGATGGAAAAGAGAAAGAAACAAGAACCGAAAGCTGAACCGGACAAGCTGGGGAGCATATTTAAAAGGCAGGTGCAAAACCTCAGGCAGTCGATTGTCATTTTGGATCTGTATGAGCAAGGAACAACAGCTTGGAGCCAAGTAGCATGAGTAAAGGCAGCCTCAGTTGAGTGAGAAGCACAGCCTGCACCTGAGACCCAGGATCTGGGGAGGACCAGGCAATGTACCGCATTCTCTGGTGCTGAGGCAGCCGAGACACCACAGTTGCAACAAGCAGCCATCTTAGAAAGGTGTTTTGTCATAGATGCATGCCCATTATCATGCACCAGCGTCCAGTCTGCAATTTATTGCAAGCTTAATTTACCGTTTGAGGATGGCCAATGGACATTTTCAATTGTCAAATTAAATTCTCAAAACAAAGTGTGGCACTGCAAACATGAATAGGGGAGTGCCGTTCCCGACTCTCATAAAATATTTATGCATATTTTTTATTTTTTAAAGGAAAATAGGAAGGAGGGGCAGGGGATCAATGGAGAGTAGCATGTGGCCCAACAGCAGTGTGCAGCTGGTGGGCCATCACAAAGAACAATTAAAAGTGGGGTAGTGTAACTGTATTTTGAAAACCAAAAACCGTGACAGTCCTCAAACATAGTAATAGGACTGCAATTTTTATTCACCTAAAGGACACAGAATTACATAAATAAGTGTTCACAAATGTAGAATACATAGACAATGAGACACTAAGGGGAACTAAATGCATGTTTACACACAGTAATATCTGTGTTAATTAAATTTTTTGCGCTGAGGGCTGCTAACTAATTGTGCACTGGAACATATGAACCCTTACGTCCCTCTGTATTCATTTGGACCTCTCTGAAAAATGAAACATGTACTAAACTTATTGAAGTTTTCTAGTACAGATAGTGATAAACTGGAATTGTCATGGCAAATTTGAGGTGCTTTCTCATCCTAGGATGGGATGCTAGAGCAATGGACTGGCAACAGATTGCAGCAATTGTGTGTAGTTTCCTGAGTGTCCCTGGACCTGGCTGAGTGTTCTGGTGCACAGAAAGGTGTCCTTGTGTAGAATGTCCCCTGTCCTTGATTCCGCTTGTGTCTGTTGCAAGGATCAGAGAAGACCTGAAGGATGAGCTGAAAACATGAGTTCGCTTTGGTTGGATTTAGTGCAATGTAGCCACTTGAACCTAGCATGTAACATGTAAAAACAGGTAAACACACTCTCTGTTGTATCTGAACATATGAAGAACACTTTGTTCTATCAGTGCAACACCGGAGCCATCACAAAGAAAAACAAGCATTGGCATAGCCAATAGGTCTCGCCTTTGGGACCTTATAAGTGTTTAGCCATGCAACAGTTGCATAACTAAATACTTATAAGGTCCCAAAAGCGAGACCTACTGGCTATGCAGAGCGGCCGTGCGGCCGCGAAAGTTAAAGTGATCGGGATCACGATCAAACATCAAAGCGGCCGCTGCCCCATCAAAGCGGCCGCTGCCCCAGTGCCACTGAGGGTGCACCCTCAGTGGCACTGGGGCAGCCGGGTGCAGAGTGCTGTTTTGGTGTTGAGCTACTCGAACTCAGACCTTGTGCGCCGGGTGCAGAGTGGTGCAGACCCGTGGATCATTGCGGAGCTGGAGTCTGTTGCTGAACAAATCCAGTGTTCACAGGAGACAGAGTCTTTGGGATGGAAGGCAGGCAGGTCCTCTGAGATTCTCGAGGTTGCTGGCTGCAGGACACACCGGGATTTCGCTGGAGCAGGTTCGAGGTGGGGACAGGCCGGTAGGGCTGGGGCCAAGTCAGTAGGCGTCCTCCTCTTGTTAGCTTCGGCACGGCTGTTCGGTCCTTCTTCTTCTTTTTTTTTCTGGTTTCTTGTCTGAGTAAGCAAGGTTCAATGGTGCCCTTAAATACTAGATTTGGGGGTGTTACAGGTAGGTTAAAGGTTGGGACCAATGGGACCCTACCATGGGGTGGGTACACCCCCTATTATGCTACCCTCCAGTGGGAGGGGGGCATAAGCCTTTCCCTGGTTGGCTGAATCCCCCGATCAGCAAGGTGGTGGGGAATGAGAGTTGTGCTTTACCTCGCCTCCCACACCTAAGGGGTGGAGTTGGCAGAGGTGTGCAAACCTCTCTTCCTCAATTGTTTTTCCCGCTGTTCTACCGCCCAAAGTGGGGGTCAGAACCAGTGGGGACCAGTTGCTGAAAGCAGCAAGTGGCCTGGGGAAGCTCACAAAGGTGGCAAACCTTTGCAGCTTCCCCTTCATGAACTATGCCCATCCTAGGGTAGGAGGCGTATCACCTCGTCCCAGGATGTGCATTGTTTCTGGTCCCCAAAAACAGCAGGCTCTCGACCCAGGGGTCCAGAAACATGTCTGGTGGTGGCAGCTGAAAGCAGGAAACAGACGAGTCCCTGGTAAGATTATTGGGATCATGTGTTGAACCAAACCCTAAAACAGTATAACAAATCGTATCTCAATTCACAGTGGCAAATTAGCACACAATAAACATAAAATCAGTGAAATTCAAGTTTCAAATTTATTCCAAATACTTGTTTAAAAAGTTTTATCTAAAAAACTAGACATGAGTTGAACACACAAAATTAAAACAGTACATAAATTGCAACACACAGTGTTGAGGAATAAAAACATGAAGAAAACTGCACAGAAAGGTCGACGTGGCGTTTCGGTGTGACTTGATGAAAACACCTTCTTCAGGACAAGAGTTTTCTGAAACAGCTTTAACAATATATTTGCTCCTTACATATATCATCCAAGTCTAGTATACAAATGTGCAAAATTACGCAAAAATGATCAAAAATACAATTACACTGTGAATACATTTCTCTATTTTAAACCATAGGAGCTTGAAGACACATATTTATTTCTAACTAATGATTTGGCTACAGAATCTCCTGGACGTTTTGAGACAACACATGATCCAAATTTATGTTGCAACATACCTGGCGGAATGTTGGACGATTCTTTGATATCTTTTTACGAATGGAACCTTCTTCAGAATTCGCATAAGGCTGGAAGTTACCTATAGGTAAGATGAGTTATAATTGTAAAGGGGCTTATTCAATTTACCCAAAATGGCAAAGCTGGCTTATTGTATCTACAGCCTTTATAGTGCGCGTACCTTTTTATGTGGTACTCGTATTTAATAATTGCGCTGTTTGGAGCCACCGATGCGGTCAAGGAACTATTCTTATTTATACCTTAAAAAAGAAAGGTTTGACCTTGTGATTATCTCTCTATATTAAAGGATGGATTATTTTAGATATGTCTGTAAGACTTATCTATGGTTACCATAAAGGGATTGCTTTACCGCAACCAAGAGTAGGTACACCGTGATTGTGCCACCAAATCTTGTTCAAACTGTACTTTTTTTCATAAATTAAGACGGAGGTAAAGCTAAAGGAAAAACAAGTTTGTTTTAAAGGTTTTAAATCCACATTTGACAGAAAGACATCTTCATACATAATGGTGCTCTAAGGAAATCATATTTTAACTGGTATTGTTGCGTTTGTAGTAATACAACTTGGAAGATAAAATCTGAAAATGACAACAAAGCATTTTTTGTAACATTTTTTATGTGTATAGGTTACTAAAACTAAAAGATTTCCGTATCTTTATTTTGACAGTATGCAATTTCTAGCTCCCACGCATAACGTTTTGCCACTCCTGGAGGACAGTGGGGACTTACATTCTAATTGCAATACATTTCCCTATATTATTGTAGACTTTGGGTCTTAAATCATGGTCATAATGTTAGAAACTGATTTCTCTACAGTATTTGTTATCGTTACGTAACTATCTGATCAGTATCCTGTCTGTCAGAGATATTGCAAACTCATGGGCAAAAACTGTCCCTGTCTACATGTAAAGCATAAATTACTGTTGCTTATATTACCATTGCAACGATATTCGGTAGCCACCTGCAGAAAGTTTTAGCAGTCGAGCGGAGTTTGCTTGTACCAGCTTTTATATGTTAATACACATTTGCATGAACGCATATGCTTGTAAATGCTGGTTTGTCTCTGTCGAGCTCAGGTAGATGTACCTAAAGTTAAACCGGAAAACTAAACATAAGGACTGCATCGTATTCCTCTGTAATGATCGTTGTTACGTGCCGCAAACCAAGTGGACAGATTTTAAGTCACAACGGGTAGCTAAAAATTAAAAATTAAGGGCTATAGTATGCTCTGGTCTGCTTATCTAATGCAATGTAAGCGGCCTCCCTGCTCCAACACAAACAACTTCCTGGTTAGGATATGCAGGGGCAGGACCCATAGTGCGCTTTAAGAATCCTGATGTCAAATCACGTGATATGTCACGGGCGAAAATACTCGCACGGTGCACTTTCCTTTTGCGCATGTTGAATTTCTTTTTTTTGTGATACAAATTAGTAATAAAAAAATATTAAATAAAAAATATATATATGACCAAAGTAACAAAGAATCATACAGACTAAACAAACCATGCTCCCGTCACGACAGTATACACACACAAGCACGGCGGCCATCTTTAAGAAGTAAACAGCCACTCAGCCTGGACACTAGTGGTAGGTCGTTTTTCAGGGGGCATCTCTAAGACCCGCTTTGTGTGAATTTTACATTGAATCCCACACTGTCATCAGTGTTGGTTTAATGTGCTGAGAAGTTTGATACCAAACTTCTCATTTTTCAGTGTAACCATTATGGTGCTGTGGAGTTTGTAATGACAAACTCCCAGCACCATATACTCTTAATGGCAGCACTGCACTTACAATGTCTAAGAATGGACTTAGACACTGTGGGGGTACAGGGCTCATGCACCTGTATCCTCACCACTGGTTTAGGGCACCCAGCTAGAGGGGTGACTGATCTATGCCAGGGCAGTGGGTTATAGGCAGGGCATACAGGTATGTGTGCCATGTAGACTCTTTACTTTGTTCTGCACCAAGACACGCAGCCTAGAAAGGCAGTGTGTGAGTGTAAAGGTACAGGACCTCTAAGGGTGGCACAATAAGTGCTGCAGCCCTTAGAGGTCTTCCCTGGTCACAGTGACCTGTGGCCAGAGATACCAATTGTGTTTTGTTTTCAATGCAGTTTTAGGGAAATAACATAGGCCCTGGGTACCTGTTTTGCAGGAGCCCAGGACACACTCAGTCAAAGCACATCAGCAGCTCCGCAAAAGTGGACAGATGTATGACACATTGTTTGTCAATTTTTGTTCTCCTTTTCATGACATGGAATATGTTTTGAAACAACTGTGATAAAGTGTGTGGTGCTTTTATCATTTTTAACTGTATACGATCTTTTTGTGTATGATCTATTATGTTTTATACAACACAGCAGTGATGAATTTATATTGATTATTAAAATACAGATTTTTTTATCTATTTCGTTTCATTAGAAGTGCTTCCTACCTACCCAACAGTGAGTGTGTGAGTATAGTGTGCAATATGAATGTGTTTGATGATTAAGACGATAGTGATGGTTGACCAATAGCCAACAGGCACATATATTTTTATACTTGTGAGTGTAAAGGTACAGGACCTCTAAGGGTGGCACAATAAGTGCTGCAGCCCTTAGAGGTCTTCCCTGGTCACAGTGACCTGTGGCCAGAGATACCAATTGTGTTTTGTTTTCAATGCAGTTTTAGGGAAATAACATAGGCCCTGGGTACCTGTTTTGCAGGAGCCCAGGACACACTCAGTCAAAGCACATCAGCAGCTCCGCAAAAGTGGGGGCTACCATGCAGAAAGATGGCACTTTCTCACACAAAGGACTTGGAAAATCAGAAAGGAGTCAAAGAAGAAGCAGTCATGATGGAAAAGAGAAAGAAACAAGAACCGAAAGCTGAACCGGACAAGCTGGGGAGCATATTTAAAAGGCAGGTGCAAAACCTCAGGCAGTCGATTGTCATTTTGGATCTGTATGAGCAAGGAACAACAGCTTGGAGCCAAGTAGCATGAGTAAAGGCAGCCTCAGTTGAGTGAGAAGCACAGCCTGCACCTGAGACCCAGGATCTGGGGAGGACCAGGCAATGTACCGCATTCTCTGGTGCTGAGGCAGCCGAGACACCACAGTTGCAACAAGCAGCCATCTTAGAAAGGTGTTTTGTCATAGATGCATGCCCATTATCATGCACCAGCGTCCAGTCTGCAATTTATTGCAAGCTTAATTTACCGTTTGAGGATGGCCAATGGACATTTTCAATTGTCAAATTAAATTCTCAAAACAAAGTGTGGCACTGCAAACATGAATAGGGGAGTGCCGTTCCCGACTCTCATAAAATATTTATGCATATTTTTTATTTTTTAAAGGAAAATAGGAAGGAGGGGCAGGGGATCAATGGAGAGTAGCATGTGGCCCAACAGCAGTGTGCAGCTGGTGGGCCATCACAAAGAACAATTAAAAGTGGGGTAGTGTAACTGTATTTTGAAAACCAAAAACCGTGACAGTCCTCAAACATAGTAATAGGACTGCAATTTTTATTCACCTAAAGGACACAGAATTACATAAATAAGTGTTCACAAATGTAGAATACATAGACAATGAGACACTAAGGGGAACTAAATGCATGTTTACACACAGTAATATCTGTGTTAATTAAATTTTTTGCGCTGAGGGCTGCTAACTAATTGTGCACTGGAACATATGAACCCTTACGTCCCTCTGTATTCATTTGGACCTCTCTGAAAAATGAAACATGTACTAAACTTATTGAAGTTTTCTAGTACAGATAGTGATAAACTGGAATTGTCATGGCAAATTTGAGGTGCTTTCTCATCCTAGGATGGGATGCTAGAGCAATGGACTGGCAACAGATTGCAGCAATTGTGTGTAGTTTCCTGAGTGTCCCTGGACCTGGCTGAGTGTTCTGGTGCACAGAAAGGTGTCTGTGTGTAGAATGTCCCCTGTCCTTGATTCCGCTTGTGTCTGTTGCAAGGATCAGAGAAGACCTGAAGGATGAGCTGAAAACATGAGTTCGCTTTGGTTGGATTTAGTGCAATGTAGCCACTTGAACCTAGCATGTAACATGTAAAAACAGGTAAACACACTCTCTGTTGTATCTGAACATATGAAGAACACTTTGTTCTATCAGTGCAACACCGGAGCCATCACAAAGAAAAACAAGCATTGGCATAGCCAATAGGTCTCGCCTTTGGGACCTTATAAGTGTTTAGCCATGCAACAGTTGCATAACTAAATACTTATAAGGTCCCAAAAGCGAGACCTACTGGCTATGCAGAGCGGCCGTGCGGCCGCGAAAGTTAAAGTGATCGGGATCACGATCAAACATCAAAGCGGCCGCTGCCCCATCAAAGCGGCCGCTGCCCCAGTGCCACTGAGGGTGCACCCTCAGTGGCACTGGGGCAGCCGGGTGCAGAGTGCTGTTTTGGTGTTGAGCTACTCGAACTCAGACCTTGTGCGCCGGGTGCAGAGTGGTGCAGACCCGTGGATCATTGCGGAGCTGGAGTCTGTTGCTGAACAAATCCAGTGTTCACAGGAGACAGAGTCTTTGGGATGGAAGGCAGGCAGGTCCTCTGAGATTCTCGAGGTTGCTGGCTGCAGGACACACCGGGATTTCGCTGGAGCAGGTTCGAGGTGGGGACAGGCCGGTAGGGCTGGGGCCAAGTCAGTAGGCGTCCTCCTCTTGTTAGCTTCGGCACGGCTGTTCGGTCCTTCTTCTTCTTTTTTTTTCTGGTTTCTTGTCTGAGTAAGCAAGGTTCAGTGGTGCCCTTAAATACTAGATTTGGGGGTGTTACAGGTAGGTTAAAGGTTGGGACCAATGGGACCCTACCATGGGGTGGGTACACCCCCTATTATGCTACCCTCCAGTGGGAGGGGGGCATAAGCCTTTCCCTGGTTGGCTGAATCCCCCGATCAGCAAGGTGGTGGGGAATGAGAGTTGTGCTTTACCTCGCCTCCCACACCTAAGGGGTGGAGTTGGCAGAGGTGTGCAAACCTCTCTTCCTCAATTGTTTTTCCCGCTGTTCTACCGCCCAAAGTGGGGGTCAGAACCAGTGGGGACCAGTTGCTGAAAGCAGCAAGTGGCCTGGGGAAGCTCACAAAGGTGGCAAACCTTTGCAGCTTCCCCTTCATGAACTATGCCCATCCTAGGGGAGGAGGCTTATCACCTCGTCCCAGGATGTGCATTGTTTCTGGTCCCCAAAAACAGCAGGCTCTCGACCCAGGGGTCCAGAAACATGTCTGGTGGTGGCAGCTGAAAGCAGGAAACAGACGAGTCCCTGGTAAGATTATTGGGATCATGTGTTGAACCAAACCCTAAAACAGTATAACAAATCGTATCTCAATTCACAGTGGCAAATTAGCACACAATAAACATAAAATCAGTGAAATTCAAGTTTCAAATTTATTCCAAATACTTGTTTAAAAAGTTTTATCTAAAAAACTAGACATGAGTTGAACACACAAAATTAAAACAGTACATAAATTGCAACACACAGTGTTGAGGAATAAAAACATGAAGAAAACTGCACAGAAAGGTCGACGTGGCGTTTCGGTGTGACTTGATGAAAACACCTTCTTCAGGACAAGAGTTTTCTGAAACAGCTTTAACAATATATTTGCTCCTTACATATATCATCCAAGTCTAGTATACAAATGTGCAAAATTACGCAAAAATGATCAAAAATACAATTACACTGTGAATACATTTCTCTATTTTAAACCATAGGAGCTTGAAGACACATATTTATTTCTAACTAATGATTTGGCTACAGAATCTCCTGGACGTTTTGAGACAACACATGATCCAAATTTATGTTGCAACATACCTGGCGGAATGTTGGACGATTCTTTGATATCTTTTTACGAATGGAACATTCTTCAGAATTCGCATAAGGCTGGAAGTTACCTATAGGTAAGATGAGTTATAATTGTAAAGGGGCTTATTCAATTTACCCAAAATGGCAAAGCTGGCTTATTGTATCTACAGCCTTTATAGTGCGCGTACCTTTTTATGTGGTACTCGTATTTAATAATTGCGCTGTTTGGAGCCACCGATGCGGTCAAGGAACTATTCTTATTTATACCTTAAAAAAGAAAGGTTTGACCTTGTGATTATCTCTCTATATTAAAGGATGGATTATTTTAGATATGTCTGTAAGACTTATCTATGGTTACCATAAAGGGATTGCTTTACCGCAACCAAGAGTAGGTACACCGTGATTGTGCCACCAAATCTTGTTCAAACTGTACTTTTTTTCATAAATTAAGACGGAGGTAAAGCTAAAGGAAAAACAAGTTTGTTTTAAAGGTTTTAAATCCACATTTGACAGAAAGACATCTTCATACATAATGGTGCTCTAAGGAAATCATATTTTAACTGGTATTGTTGCGTTTGTAGTAATACAACTTGGAAGATAAAATCTGAAAATGACAACAAAGCATTTTTTGTAACATTTTTTATGTGTATAGGTTACTAAAACTAAAAGATTTCCGTATCTTTATTTTGACAGTATGCAATTTCTAGCTCCCACGCATAACGTTTTGCCACTCCTGGAGGACAGTGGGGACTTACATTCTAATTGCAATACATTTCCCTATATTATTGTAGACTTTGGGTCTTAAATCATGGTCATAATGTTAGAAACTGATTTCTCTACAGTATTTGTTATCGTTACGTAACTATCTGATCAGTATCCTGTCTGTCAGAGATATTGCAAACTCATGGGCAAAAACTGTCCCTGTCTACATGTAAAGCATAAATTACTGTTGCTTATATTACCATTGCAACGATATTCGGTAGCCACCTGCAGAAAGTTTTAGCAGTCGAGCGGAGTTTGCTTGTACCAGCTTTTATATGTTAATACACATTTGCATGAACGCATATGCTTGTAAATGCTGGTTTGTCTCTGTCGAGCTCAGGCAGATGTACCTAAAGTTAAACCGGAAAACTAAACATAAGGACTGCATCGTATTCCTCTGTAATGATCGTTGTTACGTGCCGCAAACCAAGTGGACAGATTTTAAGTCACAACGGGTAGCTAAAAATTAAAAATTAAGGGCTATAGTATGCTCTGGTCTGCTTATCTAATGCAATGTAAGCGGCCTCCCTGCTCCAACACAAACAACTTCCTGGTTAGGATATGCAGGGGCAGGACCCATAGTGCGCTTTAAGAATCCTGATGTCAAATCACGTGATATGTCACGGGCGAAAAATACTCGCACGGTGCACTTTCCTTTTGCGCATGTTGAATTTCTTTTTTTTGTGATACAAATTAGTAATAAAAAAATATTAAATAAAAAATATATATATGACCAAAGTAACAAAGAATCATACAGACTAAACAAACCATGCTCCCGTCACGACAGTATACACACACAAGCACGGCGGCCATCTTTAAGAAGTAAACAGCCACTCAGCCTGGACACTAGTGGTAGGTTGTTTTTCAGGGGGCATCTCTAAGACCCGCTTTGTGTGAATTTTACATTGAATCCCACACTGTCATCAGTGTTGGTTTAATGTGCTGAGAAGTTTGATACCAAACTTCTCATTTTTCAGTGTAACCATTATGGTGCTGTGGAGTTTGTAATGACAAACTCCCAGCACCATATACTCTTAATGGCAGCACTGCACTTACAATGTCTAAGAATGGACTTAGACACTGTGGGGGTACAGGGCTCATGCACCTGTATCCTCACCACTGGTTTAGGGCACCCAGCTAGAGGGGTGACTGATCTATGCCAGGGCAGTGGGTTATAGGCAGGGCATACAGGTATGTGTGCCATGTAGACTCTTTACTTTGTTCTGCACCAAGACACGCAGCCTAGAAAGGCAGTGTGTGAGTGTAAAGGTACAGGACCTCTAAGGGTGACACAATAAGTGCTGCAGCCCTTAGAGGTCTTCCCTGGTCACAGTGACCTGTGGCCAGAGATACCAATTGTGTTTTGTTTTCAATGCAGTTTTAGGGAAATAACATAGGCCCTGGGTACCTGTTTTGCAGGAGCCCAGGACACACTCAGTCAAAGCACATCAGCAGCTCCGCAAAAGTGGGGGCTACCATGCAGAAAGATGGCACTTTCTCACACAAAGGACTTGGAAAATCAGAAAGGAGTCAAAGAAGAAGCAGTCATGATGGAAAAGAGAAAGAAACAAGAACCGAAAGCTGAACCGGACAAGCTGGGGAGCATATTTAAAAGGCAGGTGCAAAACCTCAGGCAGTCGATTGTCATTTTGGATCTGTATGAGCAAGGAACAACAGCTTGGAGCCAAGTAGCATGAGTAAAGGCAGCCTCAGTTGAGTGAGAAGCACAGCCTGCACCTGAGACCCAGGATCTGGGGAGGACCAGGCAATGTACCGCATTCTCTGGTGCTGAGGCAGCCGAGACACCACAGTTGCAACAAGCAGCCATCTTAGAAAGGTGTTTTGTCATAGATGCATGCCCATTATCATGCACCAGCGTCCAGTCTGCAATTTATTGCAAGCTTAATTTACCGTTTGAGGATGGCCAATGGACATTTTCAATTGTCAAATTAAATTCTCAAAACAAAGTGTGGCACTGCAAACATGAATAGGGGAGTGCCGTTCCCGACTCTCATAAAATATTTATGCATATTTTTTATTTTTTAAAGGAAAATAGGAAGGAGGGGCAGGGGATCAATGGAGAGTAGCATGTGGCCCAACAGCAGTGTGCAGCTGGTGGGCCATCACAAAGAACAATTAAAAGTGGGGTAGTGTAACTGTATTTTGAAAACCAAAAACCGTGACAGTCCTCAAACATAGTAATAGGACTGCAATTTTTATTCACCTAAAGGACACAGAATTACATAAATAAGTGTTCACAAATGTAGAATACATAGACAATGAGACACTAAGGGGAACTAAATGCATGTTTACACACAGTAATATCTGTGTTAATTAAATTTTTTGCGCTGAGGGCTGCTAACTAATTGTGCACTGGAACATATGAACCCTTACGTCCCTCTGTATTCATTTGGACCTCTCTGAAAAATGAAACATGTACTAAACTTATTGAAGTTTTCTAGTACAGATAGTGATAAACTGGAATTGTCATGGCAAATTTGAGGTGCTTTCTCATCCTAGGATGGGATGCTAGAGCAATGGACTGGCAACAGATTGCAGCAATTGTGTGTAGTTTCCTGAGTGTCCCTGGACCTGGCTGAGTGTTCTGGTGCACAGAAAGGTGTCTGTGTGTAGAATGTCCCCTGTCCTTGATTCCGCTTGTGTCTGTTGCAAGGATCAGAGGAGACCTGAAGGATGAGCTGAAAACATGAGTTCGCTTTGGTTGGATTTAGTGCAATGTAGCCACTTGAACCTAGCATGTAACATGTAAAAACAGGTAAACACACTCTCTGTTGTATCTGAACATATGAAGAACACTTTGTTCTATCAGTGCAACACCGGAGCCATCACAAAGAAAAACAAGCATTGGCATAGCCAATAGGTCTCGCCTTTGGGACCTTATAAGTGTTTAGCCATGCAACAGTTGCATAACTAAATACTTATAAGGTCCCAAAAGCGAGACCTACTGGCTATGCAGAGCGGCCGTGCGGCCGCGAAAGTTAAAGTGATCGGGATCACGATCAAACATCAAAGCGGCCGCTGCCCCATCAAAGCGGCCGCTGCCCCAGTGCCACTGAGGGTGCACCCTCAGTGGCACTGGGGCAGCCGGGTGCAGAGTGCTGTTTTGGTGTTGAGCTACTCGAACTCAGACCTTGTGCGCCGGGTGCAGAGTGGTGCAGACCCGTGGATCATTGCGGAGCTGGAGTCTGTTGCTGAACAAATCCAGTGTTCACAGGAGACAGAGTCTTTGGGATGGAAGGCAGGCAGGTCCTCTGAGATTCTCGAGGTTGCTGGCTGCAGGACACACCGGGATTTCGCTGGAGCAGGTTCGAGGTGGGGACAGGCCGGTAGGGCTGGGGCCAAGTCAGTAGGCGTCCTCCTCTTGTTAGCTTCGGCACGGCTGTTCGGTCCTTCTTCTTCTTTTTTTTTCTGGTTTCTTGTCTGAGTAAGCAAGGTTCAGTGGTGCCCTTAAATACTAGATTTGGGGGTGTTACAGGTAGGTTAAAGGTTGGGACCAATGGGACCCTACCATGGGGTGGGTACACCCCCTATTATGCTACCCTCCAGTGGGAGGGGGGCATAAGCCTTTCCCTGGTTGGCTGAATCCCCCGATCAGCAAGGTGGTGGGGAATGAGAGTTGTGCTTTACCTCGCCTCCCACACCTAAGGGGTGGAGTTGGCAGAGGTGTGCAAACCTCTCTTCCTCAATTGTTTTTCCCGCTGTTCTACCGCCCAAAGTGGGGGTCAGAACCAGTGGGGACCAGTTGCTGAAAGCAGCAAGTGGCCTGGGGAAGCTCACAAAGGTGGCAAACCTTTGCAGCTTCCCCTTCATGAACTATGCCCATCCTAGGGGAGGAGGCTTATCACCTCGTCCCAGGATGTGCATTGTTTCTGGTCCCCAAAAACAGCAGGCTCTCGACCCAGGGGTCCAGAAACATGTCTGGTGGTGGCAGCTGAAAGCAGGAAACAGACGAGTCCCTGGTAAGATTATTGGGATCATGTGTTGAACCAAACCCTAAAACAGTATAACAAATCGTATCTCAATTCACAGTGGCAAATTAGCACACAATAAACATAAAATCAGTGAAATTCAAGTTTCAAATTTATTCCAAATACTTGTTTAAAAAGTTTTATCTAAAAAACTAGACATGAGTTGAACACACAAAATTAAAACAGTACATAAATTGCAACACACAGTGTTGAGGAATAAAAACATGAAGAAAACTGCACAGAAAGGTCGACGTGGCGTTTCGGTGTGACTTGATGAAAACACCTTCTTCAGGACAAGAGTTTTCTGAAACAGCTTTAACAATATATTTGCTCCTTACATATATCATCCAAGTCTAGTATACAAATGTGCAAAATTACGCAAAAATGATCAAAAATACAATTACACTGTGAATACATTTCTCTATTTTAAACCATAGGAGCTTGAAGACACATATTTATTTCTAACTAATGATTTGGCTACAGAATCTCCTGGACGTTTTGAGACAACACATGATCCAAATTTATGTTGCAACATACCTGGCGGAATGTTGGACGATTCTTTGATATCTTTTTACGAATGGAACATTCTTCAGAATTCGCATAAGGCTGGAAGTTACCTATAGGTAAGATGAGTTATAATTGTAAAGGGGCTTATTCAATTTACCCAAAATGGCAAAGCTGGCTTATTGTATCTACAGCCTTTATAGTGCGCGTACCTTTTTATGTGGTACTCGTATTTAATAATTGCGCTGTTTGGAGCCACCGATGCGGTCAAGGAACTATTCTTATTTATACCTTAAAAAAGAAAGGTTTGACCTTGTGATTATCTCTCTATATTAAAGGATGGATTATTTTAGATATGTCTGTAAGACTTATCTATGGTTACCATAAAGGGATTGCTTTACCGCAACCAAGAGTAGGTACACCGTGATTGTGCCACCAAATCTTGTTCAAACTGTACTTTTTTTCATAAATTAAGACGGAGGTAAAGCTAAAGGAAAAACAAGTTTGTTTTAAAGGTTTTAAATCCACATTTGACAGAAAGACATCTTCATACATAATGGTGCTCTAAGGAAATCATATTTTAACTGGTATTGTTGCGTTTGTAGTAATACAACTTGGAAGATAAAATCTGAAAATGACAACAAAGCATTTTTTGTAACATTTTTTATGTGTATAGGTTACTAAAACTAAAAGATTTCCGTATCTTTATTTTGACAGTATGCAATTTCTAGCTCCCACGCATAACGTTTTGCCACTCCTGGAGGACAGTGGGGACTTACATTCTAATTGCAATACATTTCCCTATATTATTGTAGACTTTGGGTCTTAAATCATGGTCATAATGTTAGAAACTGATTTCTCTACAGTATTTGTTATCGTTACGTAACTATCTGATCAGTATCCTGTCTGTCAGAGATATTGCAAACTCATGGGCAAAAACTGTCCCTGTCTACATGTAAAGCATAAATTACTGTTGCTTATATTACCATTGCAACGATATTCGGTAGCCACCTGCAGAAAGTTTTAGCAGTCGAGCGGAGTTTGCTTGTACCAGCTTTTATATGTTAATACACATTTGCATGAACGCATATGCTTGTAAATGCTGGTTTGTCTCTGTCGAGCTCAGGCAGATGTACCTAAAGTTAAACCGGAAAACTAAACATAAGGACTGCATCGTATTCCTCTGTAATGATCGTTGTTACGTGCCGCAAACCAAGTGGACAGATTTTAAGTCACAACGGGTAGCTAAAAATTAAAAATTAAGGGCTATAGTATGCTCTGGTCTGCTTATCTAATGCAATGTAAGCGGCCTCCCTGCTCCAACACAAACAACTTCCTGGTTAGGATATGCAGGGGCAGGACCCATAGTGCGCTTTAAGAATCCTGATGTCAAATCACGTGATATGTCACGGGCGAAAATACTCGCACGGTGCACTTTCCTTTTGCGCATGTTGAATTTCTTTTTTTTGTGATACAAATTAGTAATAAAAAAATATTAAATAAAAAATATATATATGACCAAAGTAACAAAGAATCATACAGACTAAACAAACCATGCTCCCGTCACGACAGTATACACACACAAGCACGGCGGCCATCTTTAAGAAGTAAACAGCCACTCAGCCTGGACACTAGTGGTAGGTCGTTTTTCAGGGGGCATCTCTAAGACCCGCTTTGTGTGAATTTTACATTGAATCCCACACTGTCATCAGTGTTGGTTTAATGTGCTGAGAAGTTTGATACCAAACTTCTCATTTTTCAGTGTAACCATTATGGTGCTGTGGAGTTTGTAATGACAAACTCCCAGCACCATATACTCTTAATGGCAGCACTGCACTTACAATGTCTAAGAATGGACTTAGACACTGTGGGGGTACAGGGCTCATGCACCTGTATCCTCACCACTGGTTTAGGGCACCCAGCTAGAGGGGTGACTGATCTATGCCAGGGCAGTGGGTTATAGGCAGGGCATACAGGTATGTGTGCCATGTAGACTCTTTACTTTGTTCTGCACCAAGACACACAGCCTAGAAAGGCAGTGTGTGAGTGTAAAGGTACAGGACCTCTAAGGGTGGCACAATAAGTGCTGCAGCCCTTAGAGGTCTTCCCTGGTCACAGTGACCTGTGGCCAGAGATACCAATTGTGTTTTGTTTTCAATGCAGTTTTAGGGAAATAACATAGGCCCTGGGTACCTGTTTTGCAGGAGCCCAGGACACACTCAGTCAAAGCACATCAGCAGCTCCGCAAAAGTGGGGGCTACCATGCAGAAAGATGGCACTTTCTCACACAAAGGACTTGGAAAATCAGAAAGGAGTCAAAGAAGAAGCAGTCATGATGGAAAAGAGAAAGAAACAAGAACCGAAAGCTGAACCGGACAAGCTGGGGAGCATATTTAAAAGGCAGGTGCAAAACCTCAGGCAGTCGATTGTCATTTTGGATCTGTATGAGCAAGGAACAACAGCTTGGAGCCAAGTAGCATGAGTAAAGGCAGCCTCAGTTGAGTGAGAAGCACAGCCTGCACCTGAGACCCAGGATCTGGGGAGGACCAGGCAATGTACCGCATTCTCTGGTGCTGAGGCAGCCGAGACACCACAGTTGCAACAAGCAGCCATCTTAGAAAGGTGTTTTGTCATAGATACATGCCCATTATCATGCACCAGCGTCCAGTCTGCAATTTATTGCAAGCTTAATTTACCGTTTGAGGATGGCCAATGGACATTTTCAATTGTCAAATTAAATTCTCAAAACAAAGTGTGGCACTGCAAACATGAATAGGGGAGTGCCGTTCCCGACTCTCATAAAATATTTATGCATATTTTTTATTTTTTAAAGGAAAATAGGAAGGAGGGGCAGGGGATCAATGGAGAGTAGCATGTGGCCCAACAGCAGTGTGCAGCTGGTGGGCCATCACAAAGAACAATTAAAAGTGGGGTAGTGTAACTGTATTTTGAAAACCAAAAACCGTGACAGTCCTCAAACATAGTAATAGGACTGCAATTTTTATTCACCTAAAGGACACAGAATTACATAAATAAGTGTTCACAAATGTAGAATACATAGACAATGAGACACTAAGGGGAACTAAATGCATGTTTACACACAGTAATATCTGTGTTAATTAAATTTTTTGCGCTGAGGGCTGCTAACTAATTGTGCACTGGAACATATGAACCCTTACGTCCCTCTGTATTCATTTGGACCTCTCTGAAAAATGAAACATGTACTAAACTTATTGAAGTTTTCTAGTACAGATAGTGATAAACTGGAATTGTCATGGCAAATTTGAGGTGCTTTCTCATCCTAGGATGGGATGCTAGAGCAATGGACTGGCAACAGATTGCAGCAATTGTGTGTAGTTTCCTGAGTGTCCCTGGACCTGGCTGAGTGTTCTGGTGCACAGAAAGGTGTCTGTGTGTAGAATGTCCCCTGTCCTTGATTCCGCTTGTGTCTGTTGCAAGGATCAGAGAAGACCTGAAGGATGAGCTGAAAACATGAGTTCGCTTTGGTTGGATTTAGTGCAATGTAGCCACTTGAACCTAGCATGTAACATGTAAAAACAGGTAAACACACTCTCTGTTGTATCTGAACATATGAAGAACACTTTGTTCTATCAGTGCAACACCGGAGCCATCACAAAGAAAAACAAGCATTGGCATAGCCAATAGGTCTCGCCTTTGGGACCTTATAAGTGTTTAGCCATGCAACAGTTGCATAACTAAATACTTATAAGGTCCCAAAAGCGAGACCTACTGGCTATGCAGAGCGGCCGTGCGGCCGCGAAAGTTAAAGTGATCGGGATCACGATCAAACATCAAAGCGGCCGCGAAAGTGAAAGTAATTGCGGTAAAGCGCAGCACGCGCGCACATGCACTGTAGCTCTAGGCTGGCCTGGTAGCACTTTTTGGAGCCCTCTCAATAAGTCTCGCCAGACCAGCGCATGCGCTGGGTCAGGCGAGACCTAATAATGAAAGGGAGAAGTGGGATTGGCAGTATTATGCGGCTGTTGAGCCCTAACAAACTAAATTCATTTTTAAGAGGAAGAAAAATATAAAAATCGCGAGGAGGAGAAGGAGTAAGAAATGAATGTTAAAAAGCGTGTAGTTAACAAGTGACGTTGAGTAGAGAGTGAGCAAAGACATGCATTTTAATTCAACAATCTAAAAATAAAGTAAAAATAGTTCCCTGATGTCATGACGTTAGTAGAGAAAGGATAAAAAGTAATCTAGTCAAAAGGAGGGTAAAGAAGATATGCTTTAGTAGAGGGACAAAAAGAACACTGTGGAAAGGCATCAAATTAAGTGTATGTAACTGAGATAGACATTAAAGCCATCCAATAGAGAGGAAGGGGCTGACCTAAAACCCACTCTATATATGACATTAGAGACAATAGGTCTTCGACAACACACAGCTGAATCTGTCAGTAGGTGAAACCTAACAAAGCATCATTCTGAATGGCATTGCAGAGATCTCCAGATGCTTGTCTGCATGCATGAATTAATAGTTTTGAAACCGTTGCAAAGTGAAAAATAACGTCAAGACCTTGGGATACATGTTCTGCATCTCGTTCGTTAAATGGGCAAACAATTTTTACTACATTGCCATATGAACATATACGTATTTGAATGAGTAGTAGCCGATTATTTGTTGTTTGCTACTGGCCCACGTGCAAAATACTTCATTAGGTAGAGTCAATTAAATGTACACAAGGGTGTATGTCAGAATATTGTTACCAAAAATATAGTCTAATAGAAATATTGTGTTCAAAATATAATACAAATAAAATTCCGGCCCATTGTGTGTAGATTTTCTGTATTACCTCCAATGTGGTGATATTTTTGTACATGTATTTAGAATTCATCTTTCCTGCGAAGCGATAAGGGGAAGATTTACAAGCCCCGTGCGCCACTTTTGCGTCACTTTTAACATGGGAAAAGTGACACAAAAGTGGCGCACGAGGCTTCTAAATCTGCCCCAAGGTTGTTATATTCTAGTGCCATACCATACGCAGACACTAGAAACCTAGGGGCAGATTTACAAGCCCCTTGCGCCACTTTTGCGTCACTTTTAACATGGGAAAAGTGACGCAAAAGTAGCACAAGGGGCTTGTAAATCTGCCCCCTAGTTTATGAGACTCACGCCTAACAAACATTACAAGCCAAGTGTATGAATGAAACATAGAAGATGCCCAGTGTGTATGTTGTCTGCAAACAAAAGACACTCTGGCCCTTGTTAGGAGGAGCCCAGTGGTTGGTGTGATATGTATTGCACCTGATAAAATCCAACTATCCCGAGTCGGAATTTATCAGGTGTGATAAATAGCACACAATTACGAGTTTTTGGGGGAATAACATGGATTTTGGTGCTTGTTGCACCAAAATCCACATGCACTGTTAGAAACTGGGCTGTTTTCCCATGATAAATATTGTCAGGTTTGACCTGTTGATAGTTATCACAAAACTCATAATTTCAATATGCGCTGTAAGAGGAGTCAAAAGTATAGGCCAACTCATAAATGACGGCCTTGGTGTGTGAGACGATGACAAAAAAGACACTTCATATGTGTTTTTCGCCAAACAAGCACAGTGCCAGAGATGATGCCAGTGTAATTTACAGAGAGCTGCTTTACATTTCCCCATCACCGAGTGCCAGCACCGGTATATTTATAACAAGCAACGGGTCTGGTTTCAATTAGGAACTTTGTCCGGTTAGTAGCCACTGTGCATTAGTATGAAAAGGGAGTCCGACACCTCATCAGGGGTAGTAAGTGCTATATAAATGCAAACCCTTCCCTCTTCTATCCCTCCACTATCCTTCTCAAACCAAACAACAAACTTACATGTCCACCACTCAAATTAATTTCATATCTACCTATACTAATTCACCACTAATCCTGTTTGGGTTCTGGAGGAGCGTGCTACTCGCTGAAAAAGCACTTCAAAGCCTCGTCAGGGGGTAGTAAGCGCTATGTAAATGCAATTACAATTACAGCAGGAGTCCACATAAACTTGTGTGGTCCCGCCCCCATTGGAGGTCTGCCCTTAAAAACTCTGGGGCAGATTTATGTTCCCTGGCGCATCCCTGCAAATCAGCATGGATGCGCCAGGGAAGATGCGTCACACAAGTTTGCCCTTGCACCACCGCAGATGCACCGCATTTACAATGCGGTGCATCGTGACGCAAGGACAAGCAGATGCGTGACGTATCTGCCGGCGTAAGGTTGGCGCAGTGCTGAAGTTGTGTCGCAAGCGTGACGCAACTTCAGCACTGTTCCAACCTACCCCATACCTAATATGGTGCGTCAAGCCTTACGCCTGCTTCAAGCAGGCGCAGGGTTTTGACGCATCAGCGTTGGGAAAGTGACTCAGTGAAATCTTATAGATTTCACTGAGTCACTTTTCAGGGGTGTTCCTGCGACGGAACGCCCCCCCTGCGTGGAAACGCCCACATGAAACTTGACGCAGGTTTCATGTGGCGCAGGGCTTTACACCATGACGCATCTCCATAGATGCGTCACGATGTAAATAGGGCGCAATGTGGAGCAGGGTTTACGCCGCCGCTGCGTCACAAAAGTGACGCAACGGCGGCGTAAAAGTGGCGCAACTCCAGCATAGGTCTGCCCCTCTGTCATGGCAGCCCGCCTTCACAGGACAACTAGGTCATAATTGGGTATGTTTCAAGAAAATTAAAATACTTTGCTATGTGAGTGCAACCAACAAGGCGCCCGCTCAACAAAGTTCACGGCTGTTACTGAAACTGATGAACTGTCCTCTTTCAGATTTTTTGCAAAGGAGGGAGGAGTGGGAAAGCAGGGAAAACGGACATAAGGCCGCTGCTAGCTTGACTGACAGCTACAATCAAGCCTGTAAAATGTTTTAATTATAACACTGAAAAATGTCTGATCTCCTTCAAGGACGAATAGATTCTCCGTCCATGACAATTGGAAACAAATTGGTGCTAATGTTTAATTTTATACCACAATTTTCCAAATACATGTATGGGATAAATACTTATATTTCAAAAAGTTGGCAATGCACTGCTGAAGCTTTTTGGAAATAATCCTTAAAAGGTTTTATTAATGACTTTCTAACATGTAAAATATATATGCACATGCATATTTGTGTTTGTAAAAAGAAAAACATTGCAAAAAAAATGTTTAGTTATTTCCTGGGGAAAATATTTTTCCTTTAGGAGAATGCACATTTTTTGCTATGCCCTTTCTTATTCTCAGCTTGGAAAAATATTTACTTATTCACTTCGTAGGAATAATCTTCTGACCATTTCCAGGGGGTGAAGGGGATAATAACTTGCTTGGAAATACCATCACATGTTTAAGTGTCTGGGTGGGGTGTTCATAATACTCCCACCCCACCAGCAGGAGAATATTTATTCCTGAAAACGTCTGTGTGAGTAAATGTTTTTATGAGTGACAAACTGAGTTATGAATTTTAAAATGTGTTTTCCACTTTTAAAACAGGCTTTGTGAGTGTGTAAATAAAACCTAAATGTGCAACTAGCTTTGTGAATGTGGTCCCATACGTTTTATTTCACGATCTGGTACAGTACTTAGTACTAGGATCTCTCATGCCATTTATTCCTGAAAGCTGTACTTGTTTCTCAACCTTGTGGGGTTTTTCATTGAGTCTCAGGAGAAGTAGTGGATGTGCTTGGAGTGACACGTCTGCCTGTTCAAACTTCCCAACTTTGTCACTTTATCAGCATAATCCTCACCTTCAGAACTTTATTTGGCAATTTTCTATACATTTTATTTCCCTTTTTCCTAAAAATATATATTGTCAATTGCTGTAAGGCACCATCTTGTATTATTTCCAAATGGATCGGTTATGTCCTACCTGCCAATGAAAGAAGTGTCTCAATAACTTATAGAAATTTCGTATTCTTTCATCATCCTTCTTGTGTTTGTAATCTGATTTAATCGAACCTACACATTAAATATTAAGTGATGACCAGCACCCCAAATTTGAGATGCTCCTGTATTCCTAAAAAACTCTTCTACAAAGCTTTGATCCTGGAACCCATAGGGTATAGTCTTCACACATGCGGTCAGCTCCCTTGTGTACTACCAGCTTTTCTCAAGCCAGTTTATACAACACAGAGACCTCAATGCTAGGATGGATCTGAAGGGCTTGATCAGAACCAACCCTTCCTTCTACCAAGATATGCCCCAATCATCAGGGCTGGACAGGTCTTTAATTCCACCAGGCATTTCCCCAGTTGTCTGAAGCCCGTGAAGATCTATTTTGAAAGCCCAGGACCGGTCTCGGTGCCTCATTCACTTTCCCCAACTCCCCAAGGTTAGTTGCAAAACAGAGGGAGACGTCAAGAGAGAGAGAAAGGAGGGAGGTACAAAAAAGGAGGCTAGACTGTTAGAAGGGAGAAAAGAGAGAAAGAGAAAAATGTTGGATGGAAAAAGAGAGATTGCATGGTGAGAAGAATGTAGCTAGCGCTGCTTCTGGTTCCTCAGGCCGGCACAGGCTAAATCTAGTATTCGAATCCTCCTGAATTGCACACTTGCGCAAATCGCAACCTCCCATTCACCACCTAATTTTTCCTGCCACCGGTACGTCTCTCCAAAAGCCTTCAATCGAATCTGATTTGCAAGGAGGATAATTCTCAGAATTTTAACCAGGTCTCTCTAGCAGTTGATTTTACCAGATATTATCACCTCACTCCTACTCATTAATATCTTTTGCTCTCTTGACTGTTAAACTCCCCATAAAATGAAGTTGAGACACTACCCACCCATATGCTGAGGCCAGACGTAGGATGACCATCTCCCTCCAGGTCAATAAGGGCAATGTTTTCAATCCTGGACTGTTGTGATACAGCTTAATGCACTCTGGGTGTTGTAGTTAGGATTTGCATGCATTGAACTAATGAGAGGAACACTCCTGAAATGAATGATTTCTTTGTGAAAAGTTCAGGATTTTACACAGCATCTGTAACGACCTGAGGTGAGGTGTTCATCCTAGCCAGAAGGAGTCAATTACCAATTCTATGGGCTGAGGCTGCTTCTGAAAGTCACTTTAAATAAGGCAACCTCAGAGGTATGCCCTCTGTTTTAAATGATGTAAGAGAAATTAAAAAAACATAGCAAGAAAAAATAACAGTGGCTAATCCCTGGCTCAAGAGACTCCAGAGAAATTGATTTTATTCAGCACCTGTAGAAGAGTGGGAGTGACTGGTGCAGAAGCATTGTTTGCAAATGACTGTTTGCAGGAAATTGTTTTTGCATAAACAGCAAGGTGTGACTATACCTGGATCAAGAGTGTCGAGGCTGTGGTAAGAAGTGCTTAGACTGGAAGGCTACAGGAGGACTCAGTGACAAAAAGGTGTTGGTTATTCAGATGATGCATTCGGCGGATGATCATCCAACACCATGACGCCGAGCGGGAGTACGGGTCTCCGGGGAAGCACATGGGGGCAGTAGGGGGACGCCGGTATTTCATTTAATGAAACATCTGAATGGTACAGCCACAAGGGTACAGCTTCCATTGGTGCAGCAGGTGCAGTGACACCCGGGGCCCTACAGCCTGCGGAGGGGCCCTCTGAACACTGAATACTGCTGTCTTTCTCGTTTCAAACATGGGCCAGAGAGCCCTTTTCTTCCCTGTACTAATGCCCATGGCACACTAGCCATGCCCCTATCAAGCAAGGCTACTGGCACGGCTTATTGAAATCAAAACACAAGATTCATTGATATCCCCTTCAGCATCTGGAACCTGCCATGAGAATAAGCAATTAAAAAATTATTATTACTGTTCATAACCCTGTTCTCTGCAATACCAGTTGGACTGCTAGGGTTTGTTGCTGCACGCTTTGCCTTGGGCTGGCAGCCTGAGGAAGCATACAACGGGCGAGGCTGTGTGAAACAGGACACTCTTTTATGTGTGGAAAAGGCTGCTTTAATGAAACAGATCTGTGCTATATTGACATAATTTGTCACAAAGCTTTAAATGTTACAAACCGAGGCTCATAAATACAGCCAAAAGACTAATACCCAAATATACTTTAAAAACTGCATCCAATTACCCAAGGTCAACAAACATCTTAAAGTACTATCCATTCTTTAAGCCTCTGTCATTCTCCAACTACTTCAAAGTCAACCTTCCTAACACTTACAGAGCCTCGAGACTCATCAAAACCCACAGCCCTCCCTACTCCCCGCTAGGAACCTTCTGAGAACCATTGTCACCACTCAACATGACATGTGGAAGAGGTGTGGCGCAGTGGCCATGGTTCCTTACTCCGGACCATGGGGTTCACGGTTTAATCCCCGGCACCAACAGCAGGTTAGCCCAGCACCATGTGACTCTGGGCAATAGCTCGCTTAATCTTCCTGATGGCCCCCAGCGCCGAGACACCTCTCCTGTTCACTGTTCCTGCTTGCCAAGCCAAAATTACATCTACCAGCCTGTCCCAGTAGAAACAACAGCAAATAAAAAAGATGCGCGAAGCCAGAGGTATATTTTTAGGGGGTCATGGCCCTCAGTGCACTATAGGTTCATTCTTTCACAAATACATGTAGGGAAAAGGTACAGTATGCAAGGAGTTAAAGAACACCAAGTTTATTTCTGTGTTTTTATTATTGTTGCTGTGATTGGTAGTACAACAAAATATTGACCCCCCCCACAAGAATATTGTTGTATAAGAAAATAAAAGACAGAATATTGAAAATAAGTACATATAGCAAAGTGTAGATTTACTATTCCCAACTCCACATCTATGTACCATATATATATATATATATATATTACCTACTGGCGGTCGCCAGTAGGTAGTTATAGTTAGGACCGTGTTTCCATAGGAAATCCGCAACATTCTATTTTGAATAACTTTGGCGCCGATTGACGAATCCTGGCAAAATTTTCAAAATAGGTGGGGCGCTCCGCTCCGCTCCTACCCTGAAAGTCTTGGGGGGATTCGTCAAGCGGGGGCTGAGAAAAAGGGGGGTCCCAAAACGTGTTTTCTCCATGCAATTTTCCATAGGACCTTTAGTCCAAACTTGAAATTTGGCAGAGAGGTAGTCCTCAGGTCAGGGATGTGCCTTTTGTAGGTCTGGTGTAAATGTGTTCAGTATTTGCTGAGAAAATAGCATTTAAATCAATATATATATCTATAAGCGTGCTCCGAGCGCGTACGGTAAGCTTACCGTACGCGCACGCTGCCGTGCGCGAGCTTAATTCTGATTGGTGTTTACATGACTGTAAACATTCGAATCGGTCGAAATCAGGAAGTGTCGGCCGCCATTTTGTGTGTCTCACACTGATAAACAAAGGTGGAGAACGTGAAAAGGGGGCAACGAAGAGAGTTGCAGACCCCCTAGCGTTTGTCAGGGGGTCCAAGAAGGTCCCAAAAGTATGAAAAATACATTTAAATTTTTTTTTTTTAAATCGCGGGGTACGCGTACTGTAAGCTTACCGTACGCGTACGGCAGAAAAAAAAAAAATAAAAAAATAGAAGTAAAAAACAAAACTTAAGTGTTTAGATATTAGGGGGCTCTAAAAAGAGCCGTTGTGTTTAAAAAGTGTTTTTTTGTGGTACTTACAAGTAAGTGCCAATGCAGAGTCTAAAGTTCAAGAGGAAGACTCTGTTGCCTTTATCAGTGAAATGTACACCGTCTCCTCTATAAATGCCTTGCATGTTGTAACGCAAGTTGTTGTGGTATATAGAACCCATACCATAGTCTCTGAGGAAAGCAGAAATAGATTTGTTGACGTGCTTTCTTGCTTTGTCAATCTGCGGACAAAATTGGTTTGACCAGTTCCACTTTTGCCTTTGGCATATGTTAGAATATACTAAGGCAGATTGAGGAAAAAGCGACATCAATTGCACAAAGGTGTCCTTAATAAGCATTTCCAGACCTACCCCAGTTAAAGTGCCTAGGTCATTTCCACCACAGTGCACAATAATACGGTTAGACTGTGGGAGATGTTGAAAGGTTTTCACCAAAGGCAATAATTGGTGCCACTTTAACCCTCTCTGACCAATCCATTTAATGTCTACATTTGGCAAAGCAAGGTCTCTCACCATACCTCTTTTTTCTGCATACTTTTCACTCCAGAAGACATAGCTGTGACCTATAATCCACACTGTGAACATCTTTCAAGGAGATCTGGATGCACTCAGGAGGTGTCTTTCAGTAGAATGGCAATATGAAATGAAAGACAGTTGTAAAATGGAGGCATACATATTTTTTTAAATAAAAAGAACTCATTGGCTGATTCAAATAATTTTACAGTAAAAACTAGGCTGTATGTGTACATTTTCAGAAGCATGTTTTGTATTGGTTCAGAAAATTGTGTTCCCACAGAAGATTAATTTGGATTTGCTGTTAGGTTTGACAGGTGAAGCACTCTTGCTCTTTGGATTTGAAACATTGTGTGCTGAACTTCTGACCTCTCTGCTCACAGCAGTGTTCCATGAGCTGTTGCTATGGTAGCAGGCAGAAGTCAAGTTGGGGGAAGGGTACATTCGGAAAAGGGTTGAAGTTTTCAACCAATAGAAATGTGTGATTTCATTTGAAAAAATGTGGGAAGCACTGAGATTTGTAATTAACATGTATATGTGTGAAAAAAGAGAGGGAAACATTGCCATTTACTGGTTCTGGAGAGAGGAGAGAGGTGTAGAGCTCTGATATTCTGACTCTGATAGTCTGCTGTTTGAGTGCCACTTTTCTTTCTCAACTAAGTAATTTTAAAGGTGAGATATGAGTTTAAGAGAGGATGTATGTGGTGATTTTTGATATAAATATTAGAATTGTGATTCTTCTTTAAAAGTTATGTTTTACATTTTGTGGTTTGGAAGATATTTAACTGTCTTGAACTAGTTAAATATTATGGAGTGTGTTTTTACCATAAGGTAAGGTGTACTGCAATCACTGAGGAATACTGTTTTGTGCCTAGAATCAACCCATGAGTCTGTGTGCACACAGGAATTGTTGTTAGAGATTTTAATAGTGATGGTCCGGTTCTGTAAGAATGGCATTTGTAGAAAAGGGGCAGCTTTCTTTTTGTAAATATGATGGTTTCCATTCAGCATAAATCAGTAACACACAAATGGGAGGCAAATGCTAACACATTTGAAATTGATATCGCAGATTTTGCTTCTAATCATGCAATTGCTGAGCTTGGTCATACATATACAAAACTGCAATTAAACCTTGCCACACATGTACTTTTACATACATTACTACAATGTTTAAGCTGTTATGGATGCATGCATGCATATGTCTCTTGCAACTGAAAATACACAGTCTGCATAAGCAGACTCTTAGCACACACCCAGCTGTTTATCCTGTAGAATCATGCTTAGTATTCACAAGTGAGTGGTGTTTCAGGTAGCAGTGAGTAACGCAAATACATTCAACATCACTAAGGCTGATTTCTTTTGCTGGGGTGTAGTCAGTCACCAAGGTCACACATGTTCATGGTCTCAAAAAGCTGTTTGCACATGTGCTCTTTTCTGTTTCTGAAAACTGTAATGAAAATGTATCAGACTGTTAGAGTACTTATCACTTGCAGAAAAAAACAGTAGTAAGTGTGCTTTGAAATTGGCAAGCAAATTTCGTTTTCAGCCTAGAATCACACAATGAGTCTGTGAGCACACAGGAATTGTTGTCAGAGATGTATTTCGTGTCACTCTGGTTCTTTTTGGATGTATCCATGCATATGTCTCTTGTAACTGAAAATACACAGTCTGCATAAGCAGACTCTTAGCACACACCCAGCAGTTTATCCTGTAGAATCATGCTTAGTATCCACAAGTGAGTGGTGTTTCAGGTAGCAGTGAGTAACGCTAATACATTCAACATCACTAAGGCTGATTTCTTTTGCTGGAGTGTAGTCAGTCACCAAGGTCACACATGTTCATGGTCTCAAAAAGCTGTTTGCACATGTGCTGTTTTCTGTTTCTGAAAACTGTAATGAAAATGTATCAGACTGTTAGAGTACTAACACATTTGAAATTGATATCGCAGATTTTGCTTCTAATCATGCAATTGCTGAGCTTGGTCATACATATACAAAACTGCAATTAAACCTTGCCACACATGTACTTTTACATACATTACTACAATGTTTAAGCTGTTATGGATGCATGCATGCATATGTCTCTTGCAACTGAAAATACACAGTCTGCATAAGCAGACTCTTAGCACACACCCAGCTGTTTATCTTGTAGAATCATGCTTAGTATTCACAAGTGAGTGGTGTTTCAGGTAGCAGTGAGTAACGCAAATACATTCAACATCACTAAGGCTGATTTATTTTGCTGGGGTGTAGTCAGTCACCAAGGTCACACATGTTCATGCTCTCAAAAAGCTGTCTACACATGTGCTCTTTTCTGTTTCTGAAAACTGTAATGAAAATGTTTCAGACTGTTAGAGTACTTATCACTTGCAGAAAAAAACAGTAGTAAGTGTGCTTTGAAATTGGCAAGCAAATTTCGTTTTCAGCCTAGAATCACACAATGAGTCTGTGAGCACACAGGAATTGTTGTCAGAGATGTATTTCGTGTCACTCTGGTTCTTTTTGGATGTATCCATGCATATGTCTCTTGCAACTGAAAATACACAGTCTGCATAAGCAGACTCTTAGCACACACCCAGCAGTTTATCCTGTAGAATCATGCTTAGTATTCACAAGTGAGTGGTGTTTCAGGTAGCAGTGAGTAACGCTAATACATTCAACATCACGAAGGCTGATTTCTTTTGCTGGGGTGTAGTCAGTCACCAAGGTCACACATGTTCATGGTCTCAAAAAGCTGTTTGCACATGTGCTGTTTTCTGTTTCTGAAAACTGTAATAAAAATGTATCAGACTGTTAGAGTACTAACACATTTGAAATTGATATCGCAGATTTTGCTTCTAATCATGCAATTGCTGAGCTTGGTCATACATATACAAAACTGCAATTAAACCTTGCCACACATGTACTTTTACATACATTACTACAATGTTTAAGCTGTTATGGATGCATGCATGCATATGTCTCTTGCAACTGAAAATACACAGTCTGCATAAGCAGACTCTTCGCACACACCCAGCTGTTTATCCTGTAGAATCATGCTTAGTATTCACAAGTGAGTGGGGTTTCAGGTAGCAGTGAGTAACGCAAATATATTCAACATCACTAAGGCTGATTTCTTTTGCTGGGGTGTAGTCAGTCACCAAGGTCACACATGTACATGGTCTCAAACAGCTGTTTGCACATGCGCTCTTTTCTGTTTCTGAAAACTGTAATGAAAATGTATCAGTCTGTTAGAGTACTTATCACTTGCAGAAAAAAACAGTAGTAAGTGTGCTTTGAAATTGGCAAGCAAATTTCGTTTTCTGCCTAGAATCACACCATGAATCTGTGAGCACACAGGAATTGTTGTCAGAGATGTATTTCGTGTCACTCTGGTTCTTTTTGGATGTATCCATGCATATGTCTCTTGTAACTGAAAATACACAGTCTGCATAAGCAGACTCTTAGCACACACCCAGCAGTTTATCCTGTAGAATCATGCTTAGTATTCACAAGTGAGTGGTGTTTCAGGTAGCAGTGAGTAACGCTAATACATTCAACATCACTAAGGCTGATTTCTTTTGCTGGAGTGTAGTCAGTCACCAAGGTCACACATGTTCATGGTCTCAAAAAGCTGTTTGCACATGTGCTGTTTTCTGTTTCTGAAAACTGTAATGAAAATGTATCAGACTGTTAGAGTACTTAACACTTGCAGAAAAAAACAGTAGTAAGTGTGCTTTGAAATTGGCAAGCAAATTTCTTTTTCTGCCTAGAATCACACCATGAGTCTGTGAGCACACAGGAATTGTTCTCAGAGATCTATTTCGTGTCACTCTGGTTCATTTAGAATTGCATTCATATGAAAGGGGAAGCTTGTTTTCTGGAAATGTGATGGTTAGCATTCAGCCCAAAACAGTATCTCAAATAAGAGGCAAATGCTAACATATTTGAAATCAACATGGTAGATTTTTCTTCCACTCGTGCAATGGGTCATGTAGTTGCTACATGCTAAAAACTCATATTAACCCTTACCACACATGTAGTCTTACATACATGTTTACAGTGTTTATGCAGTTATGTAAGGGTCCATTCAAGTCTCTCTTGCACCTGACAGTAGACAGTCTCCAGAACCACACTCTTAGCAGAGAGCTAGCTGTTTTTCCTGTACACTCATGCTTACTAATCAGCACTGTGTGGTGTTTTAGGTAGGAGTGAGGAACGCTAATGCATTGAACATCACCAAGGCTCATTACCTTTGCTGGAGTGTAGTCAGTCAGCTAGGTTACACATGTACATGCTCTGAAAAAGCTGTTTGGACATGTGCTCTTTTCTGCCTCTCTAAACTGTAAGGAAAATGTGTTATACTGTTAGAATAATTATCAGTTACAAAAAAAACATTAGTAAGTGTGCTTTTGAATTGAAAATCAAATATCGTGTTCTGCCTAGAATCACACCAAGAGTCTGTGTGCACACAGGAATTGTTCTTAGAGATTTAATTCGTGTTGCTTTTATTGTGTTTTTCACTTGTAGGAAAGGGGTAGATAGTATTCTAAGATTAGAAAAGCTCATAAAAAACATAGTAATATATTTTAATTACAAAAAGGTATTTTTTTTTTTAGTTTCTTTCAGGTATTGCTGCAGAGCAGTGAAGGAAATATAAGATGCCTATAAAATCAAGAAAGCGAAAACAACAGAAAAAACATGTATATTTGAAGACAACTGGAGGACCCAAGTTAGTTGAAGATGCTCATGTTGGAAAAAAGAAAAAGTCTTCTGGTAAGCAGACAAAGGAATTCTTTAAAAATATATTCAAAAAAAGAAAACATTTAAAAAATGTCCCCATTGGAAAAACTGTTTCAAGTAGAAAACAACAGGACAAAAGTGAGAATTTACTAAATGCTAATGTACAAGCAGAAGCAATAAAAATTGACTGAAAAAGAAAATCAGCATTTAAAGAGATCCGTAGGAAAATGTTTCAGACAAGAGTGATGTCCAATTTGCTAAAGGATGTGAAAAAATATAAGAAAAGAGCGAAATTTTACAAGAGAAAAAAAGAAATTGAAGCCATTGTAGCTAAGGCTTTAGAATTAAAAAGAAAACTATTCATTTTAATGTTGAACAGGATGCGTACATTAGAAAAAATAGTCAATGTAATGAAGTCACAAAGCAAAACGAAAAGAGTAGTGAAAAGAAATAACTTTTGTAAAGTGTTTTTAGGAGAATAGATGCATAGTTCAAGTACTGAACCATTTTTTAATGAAGAGAGTTATCTTCAAAGTAATAGTTTGCTGCATGCAGTTGACACCACTGGACGAGCTTATGAAGTAAAAGATGGTTGTATAATGGAAAAGGAGAAAATGGTTCCAAGAAATGAGGAAGAAGTGATTGCGGATGAGGTTATGGGGAGATGTCCTAAAGCCCCAGTGTATACTTGGAATTGTAGTAGTATTTGTACTTTGCGGCAGGAATCTATTGATAAATTACGTGAGTTTTTAAGAGAATATAGTAAAAAGGGTGTTAAACAGAAGATTAAGGTGCTTCAAGGACTAGATCCATGCAGAGTGAGAGAGAATACTGGTTTGCAAGGACACTCTCTGGCTTGTCTATCTAGGAAAGTTTGTCAAAGTGTTTTTCACCATTTTAGGATGCTGGCAGTTCATCATACTGAAATTAGAAAATTTGTGAGAAGATTGTATTTTGCTAAAAGTCCAGAACTAAAGTTAAATGAGTTGAATAGGGCTCTGTTCCGTGGAACTGTATCAGATGTTGAGAAGGTTACTGATGAAATTCAGTTAAGTTACTTTGGTCCGGAACAAGAAAGTGCAGGGAATGACACAGTTATTGAGGAAAATGTGGAAGAGAATGTAGAACCCTCCGTAAATAAGAAATTTGAAGATCAAATAACAAAATTTGCAATCATCTCTAATGAAAGACCAAATATTACTTGTATTTGTTGCCGGAGAAGCCATTATAAAATCCAAACAAGGAATGTTGATCTCTACAAAAAAAGTGAAGAAGATAATTATAAGTGGAAGGATTTTGCAACATATATATTTCTTGAAAATTGTTTTGATTTGGGTGAAGATCATCGTATTTGTAAATACTGTTACAACAAGTTAGAAGAAAATAAAATGGCAGCTAGAGCTGTACATAATAATTTAGAATTGGTTGAAGTTCTTGCAGAACTTTCTGATTTAAATACGTATGAGTCTATACTCATTCAATTTGTTCATCCGTTCCAGACCATAGTACGTATGGAGCCAAAAACAGGCAAATTACCTCCTTCAGATTTACAGAGAGGTTTAAAAGGAAGAGTTGTCTATTTGCCGTTGGATTTGAAAAAAAATATGGAAACTATTGATACAGATACTTTGGAAACTGAACCATTAGTTATTCTGGTTAATGGTGTACCTACAAAGAGTATGAAAATTTGGCAGGAGCTGGTAGATGTACGGAAAGTACAAAGAGCAAATTTATATTTGAAAAGGAATAATAAATGGTATGAATCAATTTATATAGATGAAGATGAAGAAGATTTAGTAGGAGACACAGACACACCAACTGGGCAAATTGAAAAAGTGGACAAGTCAAAAGAAGAAGAAATTTATGAACATTTCAGCATACATCCTCTTCATTCAAAAGAAGTCAAACGAACTCCCGTAAGTGTATGGGAGGAAAGTTTGGAAGCTCGTTGTTTTCCCCAGCTGTTTCCTACAGGAGAAGGTGGACGATACGATGAACGTCCAGTCCAGATTCCTGCTTTTGAGTATCGGACTACAAGATTATATGCAGAAGATCCCAGATTTCGTCAAAGTATGCCTTATTTGTTCCACCTGTTATTTGAAAGTGACTTGTCTGCACTATCTTATGCAGTAAATCATATTTTAAAAAGTGGAGTACATCTACATAATGTGTCTGCTAAGGATTTTATGAACAAAGTGCAGCAGCGAGATGATCATTTGGAATCACAATTAATCAATCTGATGGCTTGTCAGCGTGGGACCAATGAATATTGGTACCGACGCCATGGAGAATTGAAATGCATGTTACGGAATTTAGGAACTCCTACATGGTTCCTTACCCTAAGCTGTGCAGTGTACGCTTGGGATGATCTTCTGGATTTTCTTCGAGAGGCAAATTCAAACATTAAAAACATCGAATACAAGACAGCAGGAGAACTGTGCTCATTGGATCTGGTTAATGTTTGCAGATATTTGAATAATAGATTTGAGGCTATGATGTCCTTCATCTGCAATAAAAAAAATCCACCTCTTGGAGAAGTTGTGGATTTCTTTTGGAGAAAAGAGTACCAAGCAAGAGGTGCTCCTCATATTCATATGCTGTTGTGGATCAAGGATGCCCCAAAATTTGGAACAGATGCTGATGAAGCAGTTTTATCTTTCATTGAAGAATATGCAACATGTGCTATACCTAAAAGCACAGAAGAGAAAAAGTTAAAAGACCAAGTTTTACGTTTCCAAAGTCATCGGTGTGGAAAATACTGTCGACGGAAGTACAAGAGCAAAGATAAATTCTACACAAAATGTCGATTTGGATTTCCACGACCTGTTCTTTCAAAAGGAAGAGTCAACAGTTTTATGTCAGCTGTGCGACATACTATTACAAGAAAATCTCCCAAAAATACGTACAACCTAAGAAGAAAAGAAGAGTCAAAGTATATAAATGACTACAACCCAGTCATTTTATCCATGTGGAATGCTAACATGGATATTCAGTATGTGACAGACAATTCTATTGCTGTTGCTCGGTATGTCACATCGAACATTACTAAATCTGAGAAAACGGAATTGAAGGAAATGTGGGAAGAGATTTCTCACGAGAAAACTGTCAGTAAGAAACTATACAGTTTCAGTTTAAAGATGTTCTCGCATCGAGAAATTGGATCGTACGAATGTTCAGATAGGTTATCATCTGCAAGTCTGTACTCGAAATCCAGAAGAATAATTTGGGTAAGTTTAGGCCTTGCAGCAATGCGAAATCGGGTACTGAAATCTGTTGCAGAAATTGAATATTTTGCCGAGAACGACCCGGAAAGTACAGATATTTTGAAAACAAACATGTTGGACACGTATTACCCAAAAAGAAGTTGTCATCTTGAGAACATGTGTCTCTATGAAGTGCTGCAAAACTACATATTTTCACGGAAAGCCACAGAAGACATCAAAAATGGAAAATATAAAGTCATTGGTGAGGAAGGATGTTTGGTGAAGCAAACAAAAGGAAGTTTGATTAATCATAGGAAGCTGAGTTGCGACATTACTGACAAAAAGGAATTTTACTACTTGGCACTTTTACAGCTGTTTAAACCATGGCGTACAGAGGACGAACTACTTGGAGAATTTGAAAGCTATGAGGATTCATTCAATGCATGTAAAGATACGATTGAATGCAGTACTTTCATAAATTATGTGCAAATGTTAAATGAAGAAATCGAACAGGAAGCAACAATTGCAGCTGGAGTAGCTAGAGACAGTTCTCAAGACAGCCAAAGTTCTGAAACGCTCAGTCAAGATCCCCTAGGACAACCAATTGTAGAAAATGAAGCTGCAATAGTCATGAATGAAGTTGAAACAGCTATGAATCAAGCTCAAGAAGATTTAATAGACTTACCAAATTTGGAACAACAACTGAATGAAGAACAACAACAAATTTATGAAGAAGAAAGAAAATAAAGAGTGCACATGCACATCATTTGAACCAATCAGGATGTATGTGAGTGGACAAGCTGGAACTGGAAAAAGTTTCCTAATTAAAGTCATCAGAAGCTACCTACAGCAAAAAACAGATTCAACTTTGTCTTGTGTTGTTACTGCTCCAACTGGGTTAGCAGCATATAATATAAAAGGAATTACCTTACATCGCTTGCTAATGTTACCAGTGGAGCATGAGAACAAAATAGAATATCACAAGCTTACAGGCGAAGCATGCTTCGAAGTTTCAAGAGTGTTGAAGAAGATGCAAGTTCTCATTATTGATGAGGTAAGCATGGTATCAAACTTAATGCTTGCTTTTGTGCATTTAAGAATGCAGCAAATTCTAAAGAGAGACTATGACGTGTTATTTGGAGGAAAACATGTTATAGTTTTTGGGGATCTTCTACAGTTTACTCCAGTTAAAGGACAACCAGTGTTTAATACTGTGACACAGGAAGACACGAAGAAGTCATTAGGAAGCATTGGTAATGCGAATATTTGGTCGTTCTTTGAGTGCAAAGAACTTACTACCAATATGAGGCAAGCAAACGATGAAGATTATGCAAGTATTCTGAAAGATATCAGAATTGGACTACTGACAGAAGTTGGCAGAAAAGCATTACAGAGTCGGTTGCTACATAATTTATTTCCAAAGGAAGAAATAGTTGCAGAGAAAATATACAAGAATATTGCAGAAAATAATACAGTAATCTGCTTAATGCCAACACTACGTGAATGCTCGATATTCAATGAGGAACTTTTAAGATTGGAAAAGGAAGAGATTATGAAAATGGAAGCAGTTGATAAAATTCAGCATGAAGGAATTACTATTACATTAACAGGCAAACTGCAAAATAAATTGGATTCTCTAGAGAATAACATTTCGAAAACAGCTGGATTAGAAAAAAATCTATATCTTTGCATGAACTGTCGAGTATTTTTAAGGAGAAATTTGGATGTTGAAAAAGGTTTAGTGAATGGAGCTATGGGTAAAGTTGTGGGTTTTGTGAAATACTAGAAAAAAGATGGAATTGAATTTTTAAAAATAAAATTTGATCAGATTGCAGAGATTAAAGATATTAGTCGTTGTTCAGTCCGTTTTTTGCTTGTAAAAGACTTATATGTACGTAGGAAGCAGTTTCCATTTTCTCTAGCATATGCTGTAACTATTCACAAGTCTCAAGGATTAACTGTAGATAGTGCTTTTGTAAACATTGGATCTACTGTGTTCAAAGAAGGTATGACATATGTTGCTTTGTCACGAGTGAAAACATTATCTGGTTTATTCATGATAGACTTTGATGACTCAAAAGTTAGTGCAGATGCAAATTGTGTATAGGAGTATAATAGATTAAGAAGAACCTATGCTCCTCATTTAGGTCAGTATCCTGTGTTGGAGAAACGTGTTGTTTCTCGGAAAAGGAGATTTGAGAATATCAGTAATGAGGATGTAGAGAAGAGAAAACAAAAAGAGACTCATGTGATTGCAAGCAAAAAGAAAAAGGATAATGTTGAAGAGGTTGTTGGTTGTCATTTTGAAAATAGCTCTGGTGTCAACTGCTACGCTAATGTAGTGCTAAATGTTGTATTTTATCTTGAAAGTTTGCAAGAGCAGATAATAGTAAATCATGATAAAAGATTCTGTTCTGTGCTAAGTCTCCTCTATGAGAAACTGAGTATTGATAAAACTAAAATAGAAAGTGCTAATGAAATTAGAAATCATTTAGATGTATGTTCAGGACGTACACAGTTTACTCAAAATGTCCAGCAAGATGCACAGGAATTCTTGATGTATGTCCTTATGGTACTGGAAGATGAAGGCATAGATATTGAGAATATGTTCGGTCTCTCTTATAAATGGGAACATACTTGTGAAAACTGTTTCTACACATGCAGCTCAAATGTTGATTCAGAAAGGTTTATCTATTTAACATTGCCAGAAAGTAAATCAGTGAGTTTTAGTAAATTAGTTAAAGATGCCAATCATAGCATGGAATGCTGTGAATGTAAATCTGACATGTTTTCAATGTTATTTTTAAAGAAATATGGACAGTATGTAATTTTAATGATGCAACGTTGTAGAGCTGATGGTTCAAAATTGGACACTTTAATAAAGAAGTTTATAGGACAGCAATTATCAATTTCAGGAAAAACTTTTGTTACAGTTGCAATCATTTTCCATGCTGGACCTACGATAACTTCTGGTCATTACACAGTTTATCTTAAATGTGAAAAAGGCTGGACACTGTGTAATGATACTCAATTGGTTTTTAAGCAACGTTTGCCTTTTGATTTAGCAAATTCCTATTTAATTTTTCTGAAACCAAAATTTTAGATAGAATTTGCAACATCTGTACAAATCATTTTTGCAATTTTATTGGATTACCATTGGAAATTTCATAAAAAAAGGTATTAAAAATTAACATTTGGCCTAAAGGAAAGGTAACAATTTGTATTGTGGACTTCTTTGACACATATTATTTTGGTGATTATGCTTATGCAACAAAAATTTTAAGACGATATTTAGTGCAAAAAGTTATTGTTCTTAGATGATATTTTTAAAAAATATGTAACATTTCTATAAAGGTATGTTTTATTTAGAAGAGATTCTGGGCTTTTCTTAAACAATCTTTCAGATTGTTATTTTTTTTTGCCCGCTGTTAAGTGATGAATGCTATTGCTTTCACGATTTACAGTGAAATTCAATATATTCTGAAAACAGCAAAAAAAGGGCAAAAAATTGTTTTAAAATATGAAATTATGTGTACTGTATTCTAAAATGTATTATTAAATATTAATACTTTTTTCTTTTTTTTCAGATTGAGAATTTTTTTTTTTTTTTAAACGTTTTTTCTAGCAATTTAAGTGAAGCATTTATTAATAAATATGTTTTTTTTTTGGTCAGGTAAGTGTGAAATTTCTGTATTTATTACACATTTATTTTCATGCTCCCTTTTTTTCACTTCTCCTCTCTCTGCTTTTCTCATTTCCGTTGTACTCCCTCAAGGACCTTGTAGGGTAAAAAAAAAAATTGTTCTTTTTAAAAAAAAAAAAATACGCGTAAAAAATAAAATAAAAAAATTAACTTACATTTTTTTTAAAAAGTTGTGAGGTAAGGTTGGCTCTTAAAAGAGCCGTTGTGTTAATACAGGGACAGAGGAAAGAAAGAATGGGAATATTAACAAGGACCATAGATGTGCTGGTCTATCTTATTGTTTATTAGGGAAACACTGCTCTCCCCATGAACAATTAGACCATAACATCTGGTGCACCTCATTTGTACCTTCAGAAATCGAGGGTTTGTTGTCAGAGGAGCAGAAGAGGGATATGCTCCCACCGCAGAGGAAGGGCTCGGCTGAGCTGCCGAAGATGTACTCGGCTGAGCTTCTGCGGGTGTGCTCGGGTGACTTTCTGAAGGATTTGCTTCAGAATGTCGAGCAAAAGTCCTGGGATGTACATCCCTAATGTGTCTCAGCATAGTGTGGTTACCAAAGGAATACTTCTTCCTTGGGTTACCTCTAGATAAGACACGCTCACAAAGTGAGCAGGTGACTAATGCAGCATTTACCTTTTTCTGCCCCTCTGGAAAAGTAAAATACTCCCCAACAAAAGAATTCTTTTGTTTCCTCCTTCTCTGCCTGATGATGCTGCTGCCCTGCTCACTCTCAGAAGAGGTCTGCTGCTCTGCCATTGTATCCCAAAGACAATTCAGCTCCTTCTCCTAAGAAATCACAAGCAGTAATGAGGGGAATGGGTGTGGTGTAGGAAGATTCTAGAACTGAAAGTAGTTTAAACCAATCAAAAGTGTTGTTTCTTGATCACATGAGCAACCGTACGCGCACGTTAAGCTTACCGAGCGCGTACGGTAAAAGTACGCATGCGCGTACGAAAGACACGCGCACGCGCGCATGCGCATTACAGGCACGCTCGAACACTTTCGCGTAACACGCGCGTGCGCGTGTAAAGCATGCGCTTACGCGTCGCGTAGGAAGTACGGACGCCTACGCATATTGCGTAAGCATACGCAAACAGAGTAGAAATATTACGTACGCTCACCGTACATAAAGCGAACCGTGCACTTACGGTACGCTTACCGTACGTGCACGGTAAAAAAAAATTTTAAAAAAAAAAAAGGTTTGTTGCAAATATTAACTATGTTATTCAACTATATCTAACCAATTATTTAAAAAAGGTGAATCTTTATAAATTGAAGAATGAATTAAAACCATGAATATATACATAGGTAGAATAGTGTTTAAAGGAAAAAATAAAAAGGAAAAAATGATGTAAAAAAGAAAAAAAATCAATAAAAAATCATAGGTTTCACACACATTATAGTTAGGAAATAAAATTCAAAAAACCATGGAAAAACACAAAAAAATATAGCTTTCACACGCGTTATATTTAGAAATTAGCTTTTAAAAAACCTTGCAAATTCACTGAAAATACCATAGGTTTCACACACGTTATAGTTAGGAATTAGCATTTAGTGATGTCATTTTAGATGTCATCAGTGATGTCATGAGTGATGTCACTGACCATGTCATGAGTGATGTAATATGTGATGTCATCAGCAGTGGATTGCGGGTGCGCGAGTTATAGTTAGCTGAACTAACTATAACGGGGGAATTTCATTGTTTTTTTATGAGCGAAATGTCCAGCTAACTATAACATTTGCGAAACCTATGGTTTTTTCATTGAATTTGCAAGGTTTTTTAAATGGTAATTCCTAACTATAACGTGTGTGAAACCTATGGTTTTTTCAGTGAATATATATATATATATATATTTTTATATATATATATATATATATGTATGTATATATATATATATATATTCACTGGAAAAAACCATAGGTTTCAGGGGTGTTATAGTTAGCTGGACTTTTCACTTGTACAAAACCATTGAAATTCCCCCGTTATAGTTAGTTCAGCTAACTATAACTCGGGCGCCCGCAATGCACTGCTGATGACGTCACATATTACATCACTCATGACATGGTCAGTGACATCACTCATGACATCACTGATGACATCTCAAATGACATCACTGATGACATCACTGATGACATCATCCAGTGAATGTGTGTTTTTCTGAAAATTAAATATGTTTTATATATGTATATCTCAAG
Organism: Triturus cristatus; assembly: GCF_964204655.1. NCBI lineage: Eukaryota > Metazoa > Chordata > Amphibia > Caudata > Salamandridae > Triturus > Triturus cristatus. Next base: position 1,427,176,198 of record NC_140590.1, on the reverse strand, counting down.
GTCGATGGAAGAATAAATGGGTATATAAGTGTCTAAATGGATGATTTGTTTTTGAAAAATTGATTGTGTAACTGACTGATTAAGTGTATCATAGTGAATACATGGCTTAGTGAGTAATGTTTAAATATGTAAATATCTGTATCAGTCTCTCACTTTGTGTATAAGTGGCTGCATGGGTTGGTGAGTAGCTACATGGGTGTCTATATAGGTTATTAGTTGGTTTTTTGAGTATCAGTCTGAGTGTCTGCATGGTTCGGTGGGGGGTATTACGTAGTGCATAGGTGCATGAATGAGTGACTCACTGTTTGTATGTGTTGAACACAGCATGTGTGCAGGACTGTATGGGTGGATGAGTGTGTGTATGGGTGTGTTAGTGAGTCAATGACTGTCTCAGTAGTGTCTTTATGAGTAACTACATATGTTTTAAACTAGTATATGTGACTATTGGTGTATATATGTGAGTATATGTGATAGTGAGAGATTGAAAGAGTTCCTGTATGAATAAGTATGTGTTTCTATAAGTGATTGTTTAAAAGACTAAGTATGTGTAAGTTTCCGTAGAAGTAAGTATGGTGGTGTGTGTATAACTGTATATGCAAGTAAATGTATGTTTGATTCTTTATTAGCATGAGTGACTATGTGTGTGAGTAACTCTATGGATGAGTGGCATTGTGTAACAGGATGTATAGGTGTATGAGTACATATGATGAGTGAGTACATGTATGAGTGACTGTATAGGACTGTTGGTGAATGAGTGGATGTGTATGTGGATCTTAGAATTACTGAAGAGGTTGTTGTAACTGGTATTGGTATGTCCATTGTTTTGAAAATTTTAGTCTCTATTTTTAAATGTGTGTATCAAAGGTTATATTAGGGTGAGAGGAGGTCTGCCACTCTATCACAAGGATGATGTCATCAGTGATGTCATCAGTGATGTCATTTGAGATGTCATCAGTGATGTCATGAGTGATGTCACTGACCATGTCATGAGTGATGTAATATGTGACGTCATCAGCAGTGCATTGCGGGCGCCCGAGTTATAGTTAGCTGAACTAACTATAACGGGGGAATTTCAATGGTTTTGTACAAGTGAAAAGTCCAGCTAACTATAACACCCCTGAAACCTATGGTTTTTTCCAGTGAATTTATGAGGTTTTTTAAATGCTAATTCCTAACTATAACGTGCCTGAAACCTATGGTTTTTTCTGTGAATTTCAAAGGTTTTTTAAATGCTAATTTCTAACTATGCCTACAGAGATAGGACATGTGAAGAAAGAAGAAAAAATGCACAGAAAGAAACAAAAGAAGTGCAGAAAGAAGCAACAGAAGTCCTCAAATACGAAGATAAGTGCAGGAAGAAGGATAACGTGCAGAAAGAACAAAAAGAAGAGCAGAAAGAAGCCTTGTTGCAAAATCATCCTGTACCCTCAACTTTTTCAGACGGATACTGGTGGTAACTGAGCCTGACTAACCAGTCCTAGAGCCAGTGCTATGTTAAAAGACACTTAGAATACAGTGAAAACACCTACATACACTAGGGAACATTATGCGTTGGGGTCCCCCTGTGATTAGCATGACCTCCTCTGTAAGCCCCTAGTATATAAGAGGGCATGGGGATTAAAACTACCTCTTAAAACAGGCCACAGGGCGTTTTTGCACACGTTAACTCAGGCCCCGTCCCCTCCCTTCACCACTGTGTAAACACGCCCTGTGTCCATTTTTAGTTGGGAGATTAAGTTCATTTGAATCCTGAGGGTCCCTGGGGTCCAACTAGCCCACTAGGTACCTCCAGTAAGTGCCACAGAGCTGCGTTGCAGAGAGGTGTAAAAAGTGGCACGGCCTGGACCACCTCTCTGCAATGCAGCTCAGTGGCGCTTACTGGAAGCACTTGGTGGGCTAGTTAGCCCCCAGGGGCCCTCAGTATTGAAGGGAAATTATATCCCCAATTTAAAACGTGCCATAGTGCGTGTTTGCACACGTCACCTCAGGCCCCGTCCCCTCCCTTCACCACTGTGTAAACGCGCCCTGTGGCTGTTCTAAGTTGAGAGATTAAGTTCCCTTGAATCCTAAGGGTCCCTAGGGTCAAACTAGACCACTAGGTACCTCCAGTAAGCGCCACAGAGCTGCGTTGCAGAGAGGTGTAAAAAGGGGCTTGGCCTCAGAACACCTGGCTGCAGCGCAGCTCCCTGGCGCATACTGGAGATACCTGTTGGGGGCGCGTTTGCAGAGTGCTGCACGGAGGGGGCATGGCCTCCTGCACGATGCCAGTCTTTTATTTATTTTAGTTTTTTAAGAAGGGGGGCTGTTTGGTTCCCCTTCTTATTCTAATTTATTGGCCCTGATGACCCCATCCCCCAGGGCCAGTCTCCTAATTATATTTTTTTTACCCCAATCCCCAGGGCCGGCCACTGTTTTTTATTATTTTTAAAAAATATATATTTATAGACACACCTAGGGCATGCTGGACAAACCGTACGTACCTATCACCATGACGATTTGCGTGATATTCATTAAAAGGCGACTATGCATGCAATGAATCCACGTGGAATGTATTTACACCACTAGTGAAGCTCTGACATGTCTGATGCCCTACCGTGCCTAATCCCGGTAGACACCCTTGTCGTTTATTTATACAAACTTGGGTAGCTATTGACGGGCACATTTAATACACATGCACACCAAGCCATTCAAAGGGGATTCGACAAAAATTCGACCAAAACTATGCAAGAAACCCCCCTCACGGTTAATAAAACACACATCCACTGCCGGATGTGTAATACTTTTTATTTTACTCTCTGGAAAGGGGACGAACATCACTTGAGAGTCACAGCGCGCTCCTGACAGAGCCCAATGCTGTGTTACACCCACCATTGCCTGCCGTGTGCCACACACCTCTGTGTTGTATTCCACTAGCTAGTGCATATGCTATGACACTCTCTAGCCCATGTGCACTGTAACACCACCCCGTGAATATGTCATGCCACACTTGTCTTCGCACGGGTTATATTGCCCCATCTAACGTGCCTTTCTCGATGCCTATGTTATAACGCACAGTGCTATGCCATACATATTACAATCTGGGATCCATATCTTTGTCACAGTGCATATGCAACCTTACACTCCCCAGCACATATTTTATATTACAACTTTAGAGACTAGTTAGGTTACACAACACTGCCCTGTGCATATTACACTCCAAGGCGCATATCGCATAGCACGCGCTAGTGCCTGTGCTATCTCGCGCTCTCCAATGAATCTGTCATTGCGCACAATGTATTGCATATTATATTTCACGCCCGGTTCATCTTATATCACACTTTTTGGTGCATAGTTTATACCATACACTATATCTAGTTTTCATTTTCAATCGTGCTCTCAGGACTATGTTCTATATAACACTGTGTTCACCTACCCTTTTCACGGGCATTACATTTTGCGATAGGGGGTGGAGGGTCAGGGGGTGTTTCTGCCAAGTGAGCCCGGAGTCACAGTCACAAACGTCCTCTTCTTCCTGAATAAAAGTGAGATTATGCTGCATACTTGTTCATATTTTAAGTAGTTCGCACAGACACAATGTTTTAAAAACAATAAAGTTCCTAATACCCGCCTTCTCTGAACAGTTAGCTTGCTGCCCCATCCCCTTCCTCCCTATCCTCTGTTGTGTGAATCCATGGACTAGCCTCCTCCCTCCTGCCATGCATGGTCTGATGTGCTGCCACTGCCCTCAGTATGATGCACCAGTCCACTCCTCCTGCCCTCCATTGCCCAATTCTATGCCCCATCATTGACCTCCTGCTTAAACTCTGTGCTTAGCTTGCTGCCCCTATTCTCCTTCCCCCTGCCCTCCGATGTCTTTGTGCATGCCCCTGCTCCATCCTTTTTGCCCACCATGTCCCATGGACCTGCCACTCCTATCTACTCTGAGTGTTCTGTTGAGCTGCCACTCCCCTCCCACCTGCCTAGCATTGTCAGATGACTGTAACCTGTCCCTGTCACCTCCACCCTGCCTGTCCACATGCCATGCCCCTATCCTCTTCCTCCTGTCCTACATGGTCCATTGTACTGCCACACCCTTCTGCCCTCCCTGGTCTGTTGTGCTGCAGCTGCTCCTCCTGCCTGCCCCGTGTGGTCTGTTGTGAGGTCCCTTCCCCTGAACTTTCTTGTCTGTGCACAGGTCCTGACCCTCCCTTCTATCCTCCATCGTCCTTTGTGCATGCCCCTCCACCCTCCTTCTTGCCCATCATAGCCATTGTGCTGCCACTAACCCTCCCACTTGCCATGCATGGTCTTCTGTGCTGCCATGGCCCCTCCCACCTTCCCTGTGTGGTCAGTTAGCTGCCCCTGACCCCCTCCCACCTTCCCTCCATGGTCTGTGTGTATGCCATCACAGTCTCACTGTTGCTCTTCATGGTGTGTCTTGCTTCTAGTGCCCATCCTGCCTGACCTCCATGGCTATCTTGCTGCTCCTGCCCTGCCCCCTTGCCCCCAGCCCTACTCCCTCCCTCCTGGCTTGTCTGTTCCATTGTAATGCCCCTGATCCGTCCCTCCTGCCCTTTATGGTCTGTTATGCTGCAGCTTTCTCTCCTGTCTGTCCATTATGGTCAGCTAGCTACCATTGCCTCTTGCCCCTCTGTTCTCTGTTGTCCATGTGCATGGTCCTGTCTAGGCCTGGGCGGTAAATTCCGTTCCGCTCGCGGAATTTGCGGAATTTGCGGAATTTGCGGAATTTCGCGTTCCGCGGAGAACGCGAAATTGCTCAAAAGTCTGCTTTCCGCGATTTCGCGAAATTTTTGCTTGTTCGCGTTCTCAAAATGCGTGTTCGCGAGATATTTCTCCCCGAGCACGCAAACAGCAATTGTGAACAGGAAAAAAGCATCGCAACAAGCAATTCCGCGTGTTCGCGGAATTTCTGCGTGTTCGCGGAGATTTTTTACCGTTTCGCGGAGATTTGCGTAACGCAATTACGCAAATTCCGCCCACCCCTAGTCCTGTCCCCTCCCTCTTGCTTTCTATGGATTGTTGTGCTGCACTCCCGTGTGGTGTATTGTGCTGCTGCAAACCCTGATGCCTGCCCTGCAGGGTCAGTTTGGTGCACCTCTCCATGTCCCTCCTGTCCTCTGTTATCCAAGTCCATGTCCCTATCCCATTTCCTTCCATGATCCAATGTACCATACTTGCGAACATTTTGAACTTGGTAAGAGGGAGATTTTGAAAAAAAACTGGGGTATTGATTTTCCCCTTTGAGTTACATTGAAAAAGAGGATATTGTAGACAGGAGACAGATCAAATAAAGCCCATTTGAGCTTAAAAACATTGGACGTTTCCTGGCTGAATCGGGTCTGTTGGCATGTATGGTTGTACTACCATTGCCTCTTCCTTCTGCCCACAATGGTCTATTACATTGCCACAGGCTTGAAGGAGGGTAGATTTTGTATCACAGGGGGCCCCTGACCCGTTCTGTCCACACCTGAAGTATGAGACCCTTGTCCTTGCCCTGCCAGCTGCATTTGTAGGCCGTATTAAATTGACCAGCGGGTCCTGTGTTGCTATATAATTATCCTGAGACATCCTTACCACTCAGCCAGTATAAAACCCCTGTGTAGGCCCTTCTGTTCAATATGTAGGCCTCTTTGTTAAATTGACCATAGCTCTGCAATTTTAGTGTATAGCAGTCTGAAGGCAGGTCTGCGAGGCCTTCTGCTCCAAACCAGTAGCCCCCACCCTACCCGAGTGCTCCGTGCTCGGTATCAAAGTTCAACATCCCCCTGAAGCTGTCGACATACAGTAGGCTGCATCCTGGACTGGTACTTGCTTCCTGGGCAGGTTTCCCGCTTTTAAGGAAGTGGCAACCGCAGAGCGTCAAGTTAGGAGAACTGAGGAGATTTTATACATGAATATATTGAATTCCCGTACAATACCCATTATTTTCTGCTTGCTCTATGGAACTTACGATAAGCGATTGGCCTGAGAGACTGACCTTTTCACCCAGTCCATTGTCAGCATTAAGTGGGTAAATGACGAAATGTCTGGTAAAATCTGCAGACGAAGCTTTTGGGTAGCATACGTAGGTAGATGTAGCGTGCAAAGGAGCCCACAAAATGATATAAAAAGGGAGCACCCACAGATATCGACGGACTACCTCGCCGTCTGTATGTAGGTTAACAGGCAGTGCAGGTTTTCCCCAAGAGCTGGGAGCTCTTGTCTTCCTTTGCTTAAAATGTCTTGCTCTGCTTTGCTTGAAGTATCTTATTCTATTTTACCTATATGAAATGTCATGTTATGTTTAACCATTGTTCTCTTTACTTTTGCATTTAAAAGATTTTGTATTGTAATTGCAGGAATGCTTGCTCTAAGAGTAAACGTGAGTGTTCCTAGGTAACATTTTCCTTGGTGTAACTTGTTTCTCATGATGCATTTATAGATGTGTTTTCTCTCTCTCTCTGTAAGTACATTAATTGAGATACAGAGAATATCAAGACAGCTGTATGATTATCTGGATTCTGTATTTTGTACTTTATGTCTCTATTCTGCGGTTTCTTTGAAGTTGCATCTTCTCATTAAACTGCCATTGTATTCTGCCTCCAATTCCATGTCTCATATGTCTGTTTTCTTCATTTTTGGAGCAAGCGTTCCTAGGCACCCCGGCTCAAATTAAGGTGCCCCTTTTGTCCCTGACTCACTCTCCTGCTCAGTTCTGTGGTGGCTCCCGGGGATCTGGGGACCGCCCCTAGCTTCCTTGACCCGTAATAGATCTTGCCTCCAACAGCCTCTCTTGCAAGTCCTGTATTGTTGGTTTGTTGCCCCTGCCCCCCTTTCCACTGCCCTCCATAGTCTGTTGTGCTTCCACGGCCCTTCCTGCCTGCTCAGTGTGGTTAAATTGTTGCCTTTGCACCCTCCTACCTGCCTTCAATTTTCAGAGTCCGTGCCCCTGGCCTCTGCCTCTCAACAGTATCCTAATGAACAACTAGATTGCTAACATTCTATATTTATTACAAAAGTGTGGAACGCCTGACATCATCTTGATGTAATCAAAACTGTAATACCTAGAGCATTTCCTTTAGAAATTACATATATGAGAGGGTCTTATTGGCATCAAAATTATGGTTAGTGCTTTAAAGGGCTAAAATAAGGACATATTTTCTGAGTTTTCAAATAGCGACAAAGCACTTTTAAATTATTTGTTATCTTTATGTTTTTTTATCCAGTTGACCACTTGATTAAATGTTGCACTTAGGGGAGATGATGTGGTGTTACTTCCAGAACTGCAGACTTTGCAACTGGGGAACCAGGTTGAAGTTTCTGCTTCAGCTCGACATTCTGTGATTCTGGTCAAATCACTTAGTCTCCCCATGTCTACAACCAAAATGAATGTGTTCTTGTGTGATGTAACCAATGCTCATGTAAAGCACTCCAATACCTGACAAGTCTGCACTATATAACACTGCAAAAACACAAAATAATAAGTGTTTTGCACACTTCTGTCATTGGGCTATATTTGGGCTACATCTGGGTGATTTTGGGCTACATTTGGGCTCTTTTGTCTCCGGTGGCCATCTTGGGACATTTATTTGTTATGAAGTTTCCTAATTTCTTCATGTACTGCAGTCTCCTCAGTAGGAAATGCTTTCAGTTTTTTACTTTGATTCCATCATGAAGGTATTCAGATATGTCACACATTTGCCATAAATTCTGAATGTTAGCACTCTAGTTGCTCATTAGATCATTGTAGTAAAACTACTGCACCATGGAAGTCTGCTCCTGGTATTAAAAGTGCATGTTTCAGTCTGCATGTCAGAATTTTTTTAATGAAATAGAAGAGGATTTGAGAAGTCACTCAAAATGTGCCCTCATTTTCTTTCTTCAGCATTAATCATAATTTCTATGGCAAAATGAACCTCCTCATTGTGTTCCTTTTTAAATTAAATGTTTTAAGTGTTACCAGTTTATTCCAATCAAGATGGCTTCAGGTGTGCCATACTTTTGTCATAATGAAGACAGTAAGCGCTCTAGTTGTTTTTAAGAACATTCTGGGACATTCTGTCATTGGGCTATACTTGGGCTACATCTGGGTGATATTTGGGCTACATTTGGGCTCTTTTGTCTCTGGTGGCCATCTTGGGAGACTTATTTGTTATGAAGTTTCCTAATTTCCTCATTTACTGCAGTCTCCTCAGTAGGAAATACTTTCAGTTTTTTATTTTGATTCCATCAAGAAGGCATTCAGATGTGTCACACATTTGCCATAAATTCAGAATGTTAGCACTCTTTTTGCTCATTAGATCACTGTAGTAAAGCTACTGCTCACCAGGGAAAACTGCTGCTGGTATTGAAAGTGCATGTTTCAGTCTGCATGTCAGAATTTTTTAATGAAATAGAAGAGGATTTGAGAAGTCACTCAAAATGTGCCCTAATTTTTCTTTCTGCAGCACTAATCATACTTTTTATTGAAAAATGAACCCCCTCATTTTGTTCCTTTTTAAATTAAATGTTTTAAGAGTTACCACTTTAATCCAAGCAAGATGGCTTCAGGTGTGCCATACGTTTATCATAAGTAGGACTGTTAGCGCTCTAGTAGTTCTTTGGAACACTCTGGGAAGCTGCAGTAGAACACAAAGGAATCAACTGACAGTCTCTGCCCTTGTTGGATGTACATGTTTTACTGAGAATGTCAGACTTCATTCTCACATGACTGAGAAAGATAATGTGAATTTACAGAAAATAAGCTCTCAGTTTAGCCTATAGATCACCTTCCAAACCTCTGTGGTAAAAGCATGAGAAAATATTTTTCTCTCAATCATGATATCCCAGCAGAAGGCTTTTTCACATGGTGAAATCACCTTAGAACATACCACAATTCCTAAAATGAGTATGGTACCATCAACAAATGATTTATAATGTAACTAAAGTCTTAAAACCTTCTATTAACTGCAATGCTTTTTAATGAGGCGCTATCATGTATATTGGTCCCAAGATGGCTGCCAACACTTCTTGGATGAAGTGCTGACAGCCAATCAGATCTCAGGATGAGATGTGTGGTTAGGCTCCGCCCACATATATATATGCTTTTAAATGCTATTTTCTCAGGATCTACTGAACAGATTTACACCAAACCTACAAAAGGCACTTCCTTGACCTGAGGACTACCTCTCTGCCAAATTTCAAGTAATTCTGTTCAGCCGTTCGGGCTGTAGCTGTGTCTAAAGGTCCTATGGAAAAATGCATGGGAAAAACGCGTTTTGGGACCCCCCTTTTATCTCAGCCCCCGCTTGACGAATCCCCCCGAGACTTTCAGGGTAGGAGCGGAGCGTAGCGCCCCACCTATTTTGAAAAATTCGCGAGGATTCGTCAACCGGCGCCAAAGTTATTCAAAATAGAATGTTGCGGATTTCCTATGGAAACGTGGTCCTAACTATAACTATCTACTGGCGACCGCCAGTAGATAATATATATATATATATATATATATATATATTATCTACTGGCGGTTGCCAGTAGATAGTTATAGTTAGGACCGTGTTTCCATAGGAAATCCGCAACATTCTATTTGGAATAACTTTGGCGCCGGTTAACGAATCATCGCGAAATTATCAAAATAGGTGGGGCGCTCCGCTCCTTCCCTGAAAGTCTCGGGGGGATTCGTCAAGCTGGGGCTGAGAAAAAGGGGGGTCCCAAAACGCGTTTTCCCCATGCATTTTTCCATAGGACCTTTAGACACAGCTACAGCCCGAACGGCTGAACAGAATTACTTGAAATTTGGCAAAGAGGTAGTCCTCAGGTCAGGGATGTGCCTTTTGCATATATGGTGTCAATCTGTTCAGTAGTTCCTGAGAAGATTGCAGTTAAAAGCACATAAATATCTATGGCCGCGCACCGTGCGCGCACGGTGCCGTGCGCGAGCGTAATTGTGATTGGTGGTTACATGTCAGTCAACATTCGAATCGGTCAAAATCAGGAAGTGTTGTCCGCCATTTTGTGTGTGACAGTGAAAAAGAAAGGTGGAGAACGTGAAAAGGGGGCAGGGTACAGAGTTCCTGACCCCCTAGCTTTTGTCAGGGGGTCCCGGAAGGACCATGAAGGGTGAAAAAAACATATATTTTTTTTTAAACCGTGGGGTGCGCGCACGGTGCGCGCACGGCGGAAAATAAATCATAAAAAAATAGATTTAAAATTCAAATTTAAGTGTTTAGATGTTAGGTGGCTCTAAAAAGAGCCGTTGTGTTAATAGAGGGACAGAGGAACAGTAAAAAGCAAAAATTATAGGGTGCCGCACGTGTGCTGCTGTATCTTGCTCTCTATTAGGGGAATGCTGGTGTCCCCATAAGAGAGAAGAGCATTGCACGCATTGCACCGTATATGCATCATCTTAAACAGAGGGTGTATACACAGAGGAACAGAAGCAGGTGAAGCTGCCGCCGCCGATGACGTGCTCGGCTGAGCTGCCGATGATGTGCTCGGCAGAGCTGCGGCGGATGTGCTCGGCTGAGCTGCTGGAGGGTTTTCTCTAGCAGCTCGAGCATAAGCCACAGGATGTACATCTCTAACGTACCTGATCTTAGTGAAGATACTAAAAGAGTATTTCTTTTTAGGATCTCCTCTTGATAAGACACGATCACAAAGAGTGCAGGTGACTTTTGGAGCATTCACCTTCTTCTGCCCCTGTGGAAATGTAAAAAATTGCCATATAAAAGAGTCTTTCTGTTTCCTCTGTCTCTGTCTCACAAGGGTCTCCTGCTCACTCCCAGAAGATGACTGCTGCTCTGCCATTCTCAAGTACTGGAGTACTGGAAAAGCTGCTCAGCTCCTTCTCCCAGGGAATCAGAAGTAATAATGAGGGGAGTGGGTGTGGTGTTGGAAGTTTCTGGAACTAAAACTACTATAAACCAATGAAAAGTGTTGTTTCTTAATCACATGACCTGAAACTACTATAAACGAATGAAAAGAAAAGTTTCTAAACCACATGACTTGTCGTGCACGCACGGTGCGCGCACGGTGTGCGTACGGAGCACGCACGGTGTGCGTACGCGCACGGAGCACGCGCGCATGTACGTTCGGAGCACGTGCGTACGGAGCACGCGCGCACGGAGCACGCGCGTACGGAGCCCGCACGACGTACGCATGCGCACATGGAGCACGTACACATGCGCACACGGAGCACGTACGCATGCGTGCACCGTGCGCGCACCGTGCGCGCACGGTCAAAAACTCTTAAAAAAAAAAAGTGAAGATATTAACTATGCTGTTCAACTCTATCCAAATTTTAAAAAAAAAAACTGAGCCATTCCATATTACAGGATAAAGTTAATCTATAAATATCTATATAGGTAGCTTATTGTAAAATAAATATTTAAAAAATATAATAATACATTCATAAATTGGCTTTTAAAAAACCTTGCAAATTCACTTAAAAAATCATAGGTTTTAAACACGTTATAGTTAGGAATTAGCATTTAAAAAACCTTGCAAATTCACTGAAAAAACCATAGGTTTCACACACGTTATAGTTAGGAATTAGCATTTAAAAAACCTTGCAAATTCACTGAAAAAAACATATGTTTCACACATGTTATAGTTAGCTGGACATTTCACTCGTAAAAAACCAATGAAATTCCCCCGTTATAGTTAGTGCAGCTAACTATAACTCGCGCGCCCGCAATCCACTGCTGATGACGTCACATATTACATCACTCATGACATGGTCAGTGACATCACTCATGACATCACTGATGACATCTCAAATGACATCACTGATGACGTCATCCATGTGATAAATTACCACATCTTCTCACACCCTAATGTAACCTTTAATACACCGACACAAAATTTCAGAGTTCTATATATATATGTGTATACTTATATCGCATAGTAACATATATGTGGAGTAATGCATGGAAAATCAATACTTACTCATTCTCAATCCCTCCAAAACTGAATTCCTCCTCCTTTCTACCTCTCTCTCCCCGCCCCCTGTTCAATCCTGTATAAATCAGCTGAATTTACTCAACAGTAAACCCATCATTGTCGACTGCGCTAAATCCCTAGGTGTCATACTTCACAAAAGACTCAACCTAATCTCACACATCAACTCCATTGCCAAGAACGCACGTTATCAGCTGCTCCTTCTGTGGGGGATTCATCGGTTCTTCCCGGAGAAAGACCTAAAAACCTTGGTCCAATCACTAGTTCTCTCTAGACTGGATTATTGTAATTCTCTTCTGACTGGCCTTCCCAAATCTCATCTCTCCCCCCTTAAATCCGCCCTCCATTCAGCTGCTAACTTCATTTCAGGGTCCAAACGAAGTGACCACATCACTCCTATCCTGTCTTCTCTCCGATGGCTTCCCATCGAGGCTAGAGCTATTTATAAAACGGCTTGCATCACCCACAAAGCCGTGCACTCTTCCTCCCCTCGCTATCTGTTGAATAAACTGAAATTGTCCGGAGGCTTGAGACCTTCTCGAAATGCGGAAAAGTTCCTGCTTGAGCCCCCCTCCTTCAAAAGGGAAAAATTGATGGCTCAATCGTTCTCAGATAATGCGGTGAGAATCTGGAACTCGCTTCCTCCTTTGCTCCATGCCACCATCTCCATCCGGATCTTCAAAGCGGACCTCAAATCTCTTCTATTCCAAAGACACTTTCAGAACTAATTCCTTCATTCTCAGACCCCGCCAGGAAGTTCGTTAGTCATTGTAAATTTATATTTATTTATTTTTTGTACATTCCTTGCTTGCTGTGTTTGATATTGTGTTCCTCTTGCCTGCTGTGTTTGATTCTGTGTCCTGCTATTTTTGTACGTTCTATTTTGTAACATTTTACTCATGTAACGTAACTGGTTCTATTGTACAGCGCTCTGACGCCTTTTGGTAAAGTCCGCACTTTATAAAAATGCATAAATAAATACAACACCTTTGACACAATCTGCCTGTAACTATGAGGGGAATATGCCAATGTCAGATCCTGCTTCAAGTCCATGCAATTTTTTTTTTTTGATAAACAATTTTTTTTTTTATACAGGCAGTAAAATCAAGAAGGACATACATCCATTTGTGTAACTTGGCATCAACGAGACCTGTCACATAATCACTGATAAGCAGTCGCATGATCTTTCCCCCCCATCCCCTCCCTTTCGCTCCCACCCAATGTACTCCCTCTCCTAAACTAAGCCCCCCAGCCATTTTCCCCATATCTTGTGAAATGTTTTGGGGCAACCCCGGGCCGTGTACAGTGTCCATTCTTGTGCAGCGCACCAGTCCACCCCTCTCCAAGTCCATGCAATTTTTACTGGTGCTTTGATGAAATGTAATTGAAGGGTAAACATCCTTTACCACGACTAAGTCACAACGCATGTCATTACCCCGCAAAAACATTTGCAACGCAGGGATTTACACCGCAAACCATTACAATGCATTCCCCATTACAATGCCCCGGTGGAGTTAGAATAGTAAATTGCGTTCGAATGGGCAATGCGTTGTAATGGATTGCGTTGTAAAGCCCCGCGTTGTAAAAGATTTTGCGGAGTGAAAAATGCAGGGTAAATGCGTGCGGATTAAAGTGTCATATTCTAATTGAAGTATCTATCTTTCGTCAGCACCTTACAGTGAAATTAATAGTGGGACTTCCCAACTTCCCCTGCAAAGTGGCATCTAAATTCTATTTAGTTTTCACCATTGTTGCATCCCTAAAATGTGTGTATAACTGATACTTTGTTTGCATGTGTGACTATGTGTGTGAGTAACTCTATGGATGAGTGGCGGTGTATAACAGGATGAATAGGTGTATGAGTGCATATGATGAGTGAGTACATGTATAAGTGACTGTATAGGGACTGTTGGTGAATGAGTGGATGTGTGTGTAGATCTTAGAATTACTGAATAGGTGTGTTGTAACTGGTATTGGTATGTGCATTGTTTTGAAAATGTTAGTTTGTATTTTTGAGTGTGTGTATCAAAGGTTATATTAGGGTAAGAGGAGGTTTGCCACTCCATCACAAGGATGATGTCATCAGTGATGTAATCAGTGATGTAAAAGACCAATGAAATTCCCCCGTTATAGTTAGTTCAGATAACTATAACTCGCGCGACCGTCACTCTATCACAAGGATGATGTCATCAGTGATTTCATGAGTGATGCCATTGACCATGTCATGAGAGATGTAATGTGTGACGTCATGAGCAGTGGATTGCGGGCGTGCAAGTTATAGTTATCTGAACTAACTATAACGGGGGAATTTCATTGGTTTTTTACGAGTGAAATGTCCACCTAACTATAACCTGTGTGAAACCTATGGTTTTTTAAGTGAATTTGCAAGGTTTTTTAAATGCTAATTCCTAACTATAACGTGTGTGAAACCTATGGTTTTTTAAGTGAATTTATATATATATATATATAAATATATATATATGTATATATATATATATCATCCAACGAATCCTCCCAAAAGGACATACGGAGTGCACTCACGAAAGGTTATTCAAGGCATTTATTTATCCAAAAATCATAGATACGGGTTAATCCACAGGCATAAACCAACGTGTTTCGGGCTCCATGAGACCTTGGTCACAGTATATATATCCAAAACATAGGTTAGCCCCAAAGAAAGGAAGCCGCAGGCAGATATATTTTTTTCAATTTATTTCAGGAGCCGACTTGCCATCAGATTGCAGCGTTGACACCGGCATAAAAATGTTCACAAGCCGCCAGATGCGTTTTGGGAACTCCGGTTCCCTTTCTCAATGGCTTAGTCTCTGCTTCACTTCAGACGGCATTCCCCGCATCAAATAACTTCCAGGGCCCTGCCACAGTGGGCGTGGCAAAAGGCCTTGTGGGTCCTGTAGTGCCGGGACAATGCCCTACAGTGAGTCCATCTTTGATGGCAGAAAGTAAAAATAATAAGAACCCAAGTGGGGCGATGCCGAGTCTCGATGTGCAAAATGCCCCACTTTCCAGTCGGAATCCTTTGAAACCTGCCTCCCTCGTATGCTGACACCATTGTGGCGCCAGCATGGGTCCGCTTCAACGAGGCGAGCCTCCCTTCGCGGCTGGGCTCAGCTGCTCAAATCCAAAACATAGGTTAGCCCCAAAGAAAGGAAGCCGCAGGTACGTAGAGGTGGAGTTAGGAATAGAAAATCTATACTTGCCTACATGCAATTGCATTGAGATATTCTGTCCTTCATATTCAATAATATGAAGGAACTCCTTCGACGGGACGAGTCACAGGCCTTGACGAATGTATGACTAAAGGTCAGGCCCCCTCCCAGAATTCATGGGGCTTTTCTCTGTAAACACCAGAGTATAAGGCCGCTAGAGGAAATCATCCTCTCACATATATCGCACCTTAGCGAGTTCGTCACATAGCTGGTCTTCACAGATTTCTTAGACCACCTCTTTCTTTTTAATTCACACTCACATAAGGTCCTGAAGAAAGCCCGTTTTACCATGAGGCCTGGCTGAAACATGTCGACCACACTGGATATGGGAGTTTTTAATCACCTCCACACATATCCACTGCCTTGCTTTTAATACTTCTAGGGGCCCATCATTAAAGTAGTCTTTGTGGATATCGGGGACCCTTGGGACAGGCTTTTAACCTACACTCTTCACTCCATCACCGCACACTCATGAAACAAAACCCGCTCCGCTGTAGTCCGGCGTCGCAGCACAGACTAGGTACACTCGGTGCCCTGGGTGGGACCCGATGATGAAGCATGCCACCAACCAGGTTGGTGGGTGAGGGTCTTCATAAAAACCAAATGTTTTTTCCATACTCATGAACACCTTTTCAGCTTCGACCTACTAGCTAGTTCTCGTTCATTCTTACACGAGAAAATGGGCACCAGAAAGTTGCAGAAACATTCCCAGGAGGCCCTCATTTTGTCCAATCTGCTATTTCCGAATATTCCTACTCAGCCATTGCACTCTGCTGATCTAAACTTGGCCTCTGTTCCTCGAGTTAAGTGAGTAAGAGCAGGAGGCCGCTCTTTTCGCGCTAAAGCTCCTGCCCTGTGGAACGCACTCCATTTATCAATTAAAAGTATTCCTAACCATTGGTCCTTAAGGAAAAGTCAAAGTCCTAAATGTTTTCCTCTTAGGTGCTCCTTGCAGCACTTTTTGTCAGGTTGTTCTGTGCAGCTTGTTCTTTTAAAGACAAGCACTGGGATGCCCAGTTGCTGGGTCAGCCATGCAGTCTACAATTTTATAACATAACTTATAGCATAACATTCTAGCAACGCCACAAAGCCAAACTGCAGCATCAATTGAGGCAAGTAGATACTAAATGAAGCCGAATGTCATCAAAGTTGTCTTAAAAAAGTTCTTTACTATCATCGTCGAGTGACAGTGAAGACGATTAGTGTGCAATGGTGATGTCGATTGCAGAAAAACATGCACATGTAGGACTGACTGCTTTAAAAAAAGAACCCAACTCAATGAGGGGTATTGCCATGTGACGAACCCATCGTAATTGGCCGATGCCCCAAGATCACGATAATGGTGAGTCGCCCCCCTACAACTTAATTATAGACAGTGGTACATCAATCAATACCATGCCAGCAGAAAAATACCACAAACTGTCTCTGACCCCACATCTAATGGCATTGAAAACAAGAGTGTGCACCAGGGCTGCTTTATGCCATTGCAAAGTCAAGGGTCACTTTTAGCGACAATAAGGCATAAACAAAAACAACACTACAAGCATTCATGTTCTCCAAGGTACTTCTTCAAGTGCATTTTTTCTCAGTTTCAGCACTGCTGCTCACACTGGAGTGATATCCATCAAAAACAACCTCAAGGCACAATTTGAAACAGTAAGTCAAATCCTGTTGTTATTTCATGGACTAGGGAAGCTCAAGACAATGAAGGTTCAACTTCACATTAATAATAACATTCATCCTGTTGCTCAGCAACATCCTCGGATTGCTTTTTATTTACAGGAGACCATTGAGAAGGAACTGGAAGCATTATTAAAGCATGACATCATTGAGCTCTCTACAGGTCCGACGCCATGAGCTTTGTCCATAGTGGTAGTGCCAAATAAGGACAGTGGAGAGGCAGTGCGCATTTGTATTAATATTCACCGTACCAACAAGGCAATTGAGAGAGAAAGACATCCAGGTACACACATGACAGATATGATAATACAGCTGAATGGCACAAAAGTCTTCTCCCATCTTGATTTCTACAAAGGATACAACCAACTCCAGCTGGAAGAGAACTCTAGGTACATTACTACCTTTTCAGCTCATGTTAATTTGTTCAGATACAAAAGACTTTTGGTGTGCTGTTGGCTGCAGAAATCTTTTAGGATGTCATTCGCCTAATAATTAAACCTTTCACACATGCTTTTAATTCAGTGGTAATATATTAGTGTTTGGGGTCATACAAAAGGAACATGATAAAGCTCTTATGCAAGTATGTCATTAGCTCACCAATGCCAGTTTTGCGGTAAATGCAGAAAAGTGTGGGTTTTCTAAAACCAAACTCAAATTGTTTGGGCATATAATCTCTGAAGGGGGATCATGGAGAAGGCATACTCAACCTCTCACAACTGGTGTGGAATATCAAAAATTCAAGAATGTGCAGGAAGAACTGTCTGTCACTCAAGAAGGTATCATACTAGGAGGTTTGAGAATTGTCATACCTGAGAGCTTGAGACAACAAGTTTGGAACTGGCCCATGAAGGACATCTTGGAATTGTAGCCACTAAGAGAGCCCTCAGAGACCAAATGTGGTTTTCTTGCCTTGACAAATGAGCCAAGAGGAACTGAAAGCCTGTTACTTGTGTAACTGCTTGTTTCTGAAGACAACCCAGAATTCGCTAAATATGTGCGATATTCCTAAACAAGTGTTGGGGGAAATTGCAGTTGAATTCTTTGTACATTTAAACAATGGCCTTCATCTCATGGTAGTTTTTGGTGAGTACTCACCTTTTCCCTTAGTGGACAAAGTCACCGGGAGGCTGGATGATATTTTTGCAGCATGGGGTGTTCCCATCATCCTCAAATCTAACAATAGTCTGCCCTTCAATAGCAGAAAGTTTAAGGACTTTCTTAGTCGTTTGAATGTCAAGCACCAGACAAGCACGCCTCTCTGGCCACAGGCAAATGGTGTTGTTGAACGATTTAAGGGCACCCTAAAGAAAGTGGTTCAGCGCATTGAACTTGAAGGAATCGATCGCAAGTCAACTATGTGTCCAGTCCTTCAAGCCTATCGGTCATCTCCCGATTCTATAACTGGTGAAAGCCCTGCCACCTTGCTGTTTGGGAGAGCCATTGAAACAAAGGTACTGCAATGAACCACCAGCAAAGTACTAGACACTGATGAGATTCATGTCACAGACGCTTATCACAAAACAAAGATAAAGACCTATGCAGATAAGCGCAGATGCCCTAGGGACATGATTTTTTAAGGAGACCGAGTCATAGGTCAAACAAAAGCAGAAACGGAAGACTGATGCTCAGTTCATGCTGATCCATTCAGAGTCGTGATAAGTAAAGGACATATGGTGATCGCTCAACATCCCAGAAAGTCCACTACGTGAGTCTCGTTCCATTTCAAACACCTGCCTCAATGTTCATCGGCTCCAGACCTCACAAGTGAAACAAGTCCATCTGAGTGCCCAAGCCAAGCATCTGAATCTGTAGTAGATGTAGTGTTGTGTGATCATGTGCAGTAGGACCCTTGTGGTCCAAGACGGACTCCTTACAAAGTTACTTATTCAGTTGGGAGGTATTTGAGTGTGTCTGGGTGTGGTCAATATAGTCTATGATGCAGTACATGCAGATAAATTATATGATGCAGTACATGTAGTTAACAGTTGCATGTCAAAGAATAAAGGCATGCGTTACAGAGCTCCGCGAGTGGTGTAGTCTTTTATGTGCTCCAGAGCTGAGGTGGATGCTACAACCTTTGCAATTTAAAACTTGATGACTGCCTTCAGGCCATAAACACATGGGTGATGGTTAACCATCTAAAGCTCTATTCCACAAAGACAGAGAATATGACCAGCGGACAATGGCAAAAATACCAGCCTGCTGCCATGTGACTTAAGGAACATGAGGCCCTTCCACCAATATCAAGAGAGTTCGTAAACCTAGGAGTAAACTTAGATTCAGATCACTATTTGATACTATATCTTATCAATGCCACATAGAGTGACTTCTATAAATTAAAAATACTATGTTGCATGTTCCCATATCAGCGCCAGTCCTGCTGAGGCACAGCTCAGCCAGGCCCTGGCTCAGCCGGTGGTCCTCAGTTGCTACGACTACATGTAGTTGTAATAAGGTGGACAGACCACAGCCAATACGAGTGCGGCAGTCTTACGACTGCTACACTGATAATCAGGCCCTAAGTTTTGTAAATAGATGTTATTACTTTTGCCCAACTTCGTTGTATTTAATTGACTGACCTAGAAAGAATATAAGGTAATGTTTGCCTTCTTGTGATTGGCCCTCACTGCCTACAGATGAGAGCACATGCCATAATCCAGTGCAACGGTTATTAACATTTTAATTTATGAGGAACTCCTCTGAATCACTGCTGAAATCTGAGGGACCCCGACATAAAGAATTACGGTCATTTGAATTTAAAAACAATATACAAAAAAACAGAAACAAGTATAGTTCAAAGAAATTCTGAAATATTTTATTTACTTAAAAAAAATATATACGAAAACTCAAATTTTATTTGTAATGGTGTCGTAGCATTTTACTGAGTTTATATTTTTGTAGAAATATAATAATTAATATGAATGATTTTCATGTTGGATCCAGTACGTCAATGCTGAACTAATATGATTGCAGTTGAAACAAGTTTAATATGACGTATAGAAGTGTGTTTATTAAAGTAGTATAGCTGGGCCACATTTATTTTGAACTCTATATCGGATAAAATGGATGCTGTTTTGATGCTGTTCTATTATTCACTCTTGCTCTTCACCCCTCCCACGTAGTCTCCCTGGGTATCTTCTCTCTCAACTGGCTCTGCAGAAGTGAAGACACACTGATGTAATGGACTTTTACTGGGTGCGCATGTGTTGAATGAACTTTCTTGTGTTACTCACTGTTGAAGCTTTCAGGGCCCTTCTGCTGTAGTTCTGTTGCTGGGCCAAGTCTTATTCACCTAGGTAAAGCGTCATAGTTTAAATGTTTCACATAGTTTGAACATCTCCGGATAGCAATAAAATTAAAGATACTGTTTGCTTTCTTAGAATGGGATAGTGCCTATGTATGTAGACAGTTACATATATTATTCTGATTTGCCAAGAGGGTTGTTATTTGTGATCCTACCACAATGGAATTAGCTTTTTCCCTAATTGCTATGCAAGAATTGTTCATAAGAAACCCTTGATTTAGGGGTGAGAGAAAAAAAGACTTTATTTTCTATCAGGGATACTGCTTGTTCTCTTTTGGGACTTACACATTTTCAGATTTTGACTACTCTGTATAACTCTGCATTTGAGCCTTCACCACACTTATTCTGTACCAATTGATTTTCCAGTTTTTGTAATAAAACCCTTTAACTTCGCTGATGTGATTAGTGCTATGGAAATCTTTGGAATAGTGAGGTGAGGGGGGAAGCTTGAATATCCCTTACTGCTGGGGATGGGATGAGAACCACAGGCATCACCCAACATTATTTAGAGCCTTATTAAAAACTCAGGTATTGCTCCATTAAAGTATTACCAATGTGTTTAGAAGTGTCCTTGCAGTCCTATTAAAAGTCCCTTTAAAGTGACAGCCTTGTCTCACCTCACAGGCTTGCATTATGCAAGCCTGGTAGAGGTTTCACTATTTGAAGACCAATACATAGAGCAGGTAGAAAAAGGTTCTTTGTAAGAGATCTGTAGATATCTCAGTATTATTATATTGGTACTATAAGGGTGCACTCCCAGAGCTGTTAGGATACATAAGTTCTGGTAATGGTGTGCTTGCTGCAAGCTGTGCCCTACCAATGTCTCATTACTTAGACATCAGTGCAAGGTGCAGAGCTGAATATCTGTGCTTTCAGGAAAGTCTTCTGATAAGTGGCGTCATAGCCAGTAAGGGGTGATGAGGGCCAGTTCTTCTCCCCCTTCTTCACTCCCCCTGTCTAACCTAACCAGTCATTGCACATCTTGTGCACATCTACCACTGACTCCAAGATCTTCTGTCCTGTCCAACTATCACACCAGGCTCCCACCACTTGAATTGTGAAAGGGCATGCACAGCACTTCCCTGCCGAATTTGTGCCACTGCCATGTTTGTCATTTGTATGTGTGGCATTTACATGTCTTGTGTGTGAAACTCTCAATCAATCAATAAATCAATCAGTAGATTTCTAGAGCTCTTCTTGTCATCCGTTAGGGAATGTATGACGGAATTCCGCATACGTTTTTTATACATGCCTTAGTAACTCCTCATTTAAACGAATGTGGCTCTAGCACGCATTTTTTATGCCTGCAAGGAATTTTAACGAATTGCCTTAGGGGACACTGGATATTTGACTGGTTTAATTTACTATTCCAACTCCAGTCTGTGCAACAGTAGGGAAGGTGTTCGACTTTAATTCCAACACCATTCCACCATTCCTCCCCCCTAAAGCAAGTTGTTGTAACGACTTGCGTGAAGAAGGAATGCGTGCTAAAGACACATTCGTTCTATTTTGTGAAGATACAGCATCATTAATCGAAGAAGTTGAAAAAGAAATATGGCTCAGTATTCCTGCCTTGTTTTATTCTTCCCCATTTATACTGTGAATTGTAAAACTAAAAGTGACAGAATTCTAAGTGGAAAAACAAAATTATTTTAATTGCTGACACCTGATGCGGAGTACCAGTGATGTCTGAAGGTGTGGTTGCTGTCAGATCCTAGCCTACGTTCCCCTTACATTTGAGTTCTCAAGTTTTCAGAATTCGTAAAAGTGTGTGCTTTGCATAATAAAGACATCACAGGGAGTGATATCTGTGAAAGTTATAAAATAATGGCAATATTAACGCAAACACATCACTAAAATAAACACATTGTTCACAAATAGATAATACATCGAAATGCCCTCATTATCAGCCTGATTCACAAAGGTTGAGCAAGTTTAATACGTTTTGATATTTACAAACTGCTGTTTAGTAGTAACTTAGGGCCCGATTCACAAAAGTAATCCGAGACAAAATCCTAACTTTACGACTTTCAGTATTCACAAAAGTCATTTAGGAGTAGTAAAGTTAGGATTCCTAACTTTACTACTCCTAAATGCCTTGTGAATACCGAAAGTCGTAAAGTTAGGATTTTGTCTCAGTTTAGGAGCAGTAAAGTTAGGAATCCGAACTTTACTACTCCTAAAATGCCTTTTGTGAATACCGAAAGTCGTAAAGTTAGGATTTTGTCTCAGTTTAGGAGCAGTAAAGAAATGAATCCTAACTTTACTACTCCTAAATGCCTTTTGTGAATACCGAAAGTTGTAAAGTTAGGATTTTTCTCAGTTTAGGAGCAGTAAAGTTAGGAATCCTAACTTTACTACTCCTAAATGCCTTTTGTGAATACCGAAAGTCGTAAAGTTAGGATTTTGTCTCCGATTAGTTTTGTGAATTGGGCCCTTACACTTTTGTATTAACTTATACATTTGTAGTAACTTAAGCACTACACATGGCCACCTCGTGGTACTGCAACATATAAAATAATGGAGGTAGAGTCTTACTACATAAGTATAAGTTGCTACAAATGTGCAGAATGTGAATACAAAAAAGTAGTAAACTTACTCAAAAGTGTACGTTGCTACAAAAGTGCAGTTTGTGAATCAGGTTCAAAATTTATAAAATATAACATAAGGCAGTAATCACTAATGATTAAGTTGAAGCAACAATGTTCTCACAGAATGTGTATATCAATTTAATATCATAAACAGCAAATGTAATTAATTCATGGCCTCAGGATGTCATATTCATCAATGACCTTAGGCGTCAATGAGCATTGATGGCCTGGACTGCAACATGCATCAATGACTTCATGTGTAACAATAATCAATTACTTAAGCTGCAATAAGCATCAAGTGCCCCAAGCTGTAACAAACATTAATCATCCCTCAAAAATAAGAAGCATCCATCGCCCTGGTTGAAATGAGCATCGATGGCGCTGCAGCAAGCAGTGTAGATAAATGGCTCCAGGCCATAACTGGCATTAATGGCCCAAATTGGTGCATACATGGTCCAAGAAGCTAGACCTCAGGCTGCCATGAGCATTAATGGGCTTCTCAACATCGGGCATGTACCAAAGATGTAAGGCACATGAATGGCCCTAGACAGCACATATGTGGCCCCAGTCTATATTGAACATTAGTACATACGTGTTCTCAAGCCTGATGTAATGAACATTAATGGAGCCAGGGTGCACATAGAAGACCCTAGTCTGTAATGAGCAATAATGATTTCGGGCAGATCATACATGGCCATGGGGCTTATGTACTTTAACGGCTTCAAAAAACACAAATATGGACTTAAGCAGCTGTAAGCAATAAGGGCCACAGGAAGTATTAGTATTAATGCCACAGGCTGTAGGAACAACAATGACCCTGGCAGTACTGAACATCAATGACCCAAGGCAGTAAACTGCAAAATAATCAGCAGTCCTGTGCCCTCTCAATCATATGACCCCTCATGCCTGTCAAGGCCAAAGATTGGTGAGAGGAGCATTACCTCTGAACCATGCCACAAGAATCTGACAATTCTGCATCATCTGGACATTTAGGCTGTGGGTGTAAGCCCAGCATTGCCCGTTAAAGGAAGTGTTGTGAGTTCAGGAATTAGGAAAGCACCATTGGGCATGGGTGGTGAGGAGACAGCATACAGGATCAGAGGTGTCGAAGTGAAGGTGAGAAGGGAAGGCAACTTGGATGTGGTCTATCAAAATCTGCCCTGAAAGCATGGCCCAGCATACAGCCAAAATGCAAGAAGGGCTATTTTGAAATACACCATCCTGATGAAGGCTTGCACAAATGGAATCTAGAGCAAAACTTCAACTACTTTTAAAGCTATGTGCTTTGGTAAGTAGGAACATTATAGTTGGCCCCAATTTACTCTGACCTTGCTACACTGTGTATCATAGTTTCCTAACCAGATAGATGTGGTCTTTCTGGTGAAAACGGATAAATCCTGCAGACGAGATCTAGCTGTGATGGTAAGTCGAAGTTGTATTCTATGGATGAATAAAATGCAGTTACATATCCTGGCACCAGTTTTCCCCCAGGCTGTCTCATTGAATTAATCCTGTGAGGGAGGAAAGGATTGCTTTTGGAAACTGGGTTATGTGGACAATTAGCATGCATGCCCCCATGTAGATGCAAATGTATTCATACACATTTTGTACACTCACACAAGTAGCTAATTAATGGCCCTGGTGTAGATTGTGCATTAGATGCAGTAAAATGCATCAATCCATGCAGGATGTATTTGGTGACTTAGGATGGAAAGACACTTGAGGACAACTATTTATGCTAAAGAACAATATGGTTCTTAAAACATTCAAAAATGTTTTTATCTTTTTAGAGTTTTGGACTTTAAGCAGCCCATGGGAAAGGGCAATCAGTGCAAGCCAGTTGTGTAGGGGAACTTGTATCCAGTTACGTGTATACATCCCATGCATGCTTTGAATAACAAAAACAAAGTAGAGAAGTATGCAAAGGAACCATTTTATGCTATTGTGCACCTGATCAGTCACGTTTTATACGAATCTATAACCATGTGCACCCTTTCGCCTGGCACAATGGGTAAGTGGCTTAAAGACCCTCTGCTGGCATCCTCAGTGATCCGGTTGTAACAAATTCAAAGATTAGGCCACATTAGCTGATCACCTTTAGCGGTTGGTAAATTGAGCGCCATTTGTTTTGTTTGTTGCAGTTTTATATAGCGCAATCTCGACCCGAAGGTATTGGAGAGCTTTACATGAGCACCAGTTATGTTACACAAGGACACAGTCATATTGTGGTAAGTGATTTGCCCAGAATCACAGTATGTTTAGCCAACACCAAAACTCGAACCTTGGGGGATATTAGCAAGGGCCTTATCGCTGCTTTAGCAGCACTTTTTGCCGCTAAAGCGGCGATATTTGTATCGCCCTATTAGCAAGCTGTCGCTAACAGCTGTTAGCGACAGCTTTATGGCGAAAGCGACTGTTTTGGTGCCGCTTTGCCTGTCAGCGATATATATTGCTAATGACATGCAAAGTAGGCGTTCCCGACTTAAAGCGACTGAAAACAGTCGCTAACACAGCTTCCCCCTATTAGTAATGCCCGCAAAGCGATAAAAAAATTTGTGCTAACCGCAAATATCGCTGGAATCTAACACCTGCTAAAAACCTGACTTAACCATTCTAGTCAATGGGGGGTGGATTGTAAGGTTAAGTCCTCACCTGCCTATTAGCAAGCTTTTCGTTAGCGTGTAGAATTTATCGCTGGTTTTCTCGCGCTATTGCTGGGTTCCGCCGCTATCGCTGGATTTTCTATCGCCTGGGAGATAAGCGTTGATAATAACGCGTTATCTCCGCGATGAAATCCAGCGATAGCCGGCGATAAAAACAAAAGCGCTAAGCGCTTTCTTGGTAATATCCCCCCTAGTTCCCCAGCTCCAAAGTCGGCAGCTCTGACGGTATGTCACATCCTCTCCCATTAAAATGTCTAACAGTTTCACCTGTTAATTCGCAGCTCTTAGAAACACCTAGAAGTGGAGTATGGAGCGCTTTATAAAAAGAAGCCATTTTACTGCAGGAGAAGGAATTCTAATGCCAAATGATAACTAGTAAAAGTGCAGTTTACATGCCTCGGCCTACACCATTTACGAACGTATACGACTGAGGCGCATAGATCTGAGCATACATCTGTGTAGCGCTTTGAAAGATTTATTTTCAAACTTGCTAAATACAAAATGCAGTAATGAAGTAAATGGACAACAACGGGGGTCAGACGCAATGAACCCAGTGGGACTATTGGGCGAAACGGAATGTCCTCACTTTTAAATGTTTTTTTTTTTTAAATTATCGGTTGTGACAAAAGCTCGTTGTTGTTTTCACAGGAAGAGAAACAATATAAACTGAAAAGACAGTTTGTGATGTTAGACTCCCAGGTGCCCACTGTGTGGAGGGGGAAGAATGTACAGGGGGGCCTGTAAAACGAGCGTCTGGCAAATGGTTCTACTATCACATGCCCTGGGGGGCTGAGAACTCTGAGGGCCTCTTCGTGGAGATATAAGGTATGGGGGATGCTGTCTCAGCAGAATGGTATCTGGCAGGGGTGCATAGGGCTCCACCGTGGCAACAACCCCCCACCCACCCTCGAGGGAAGCCGCCGGGTCCTCGTTCAATTAGATGTCACAGAATGTGGCTTGAAAGGGGAGATAAGGAGACCAAGGGGAGAAAAGGGGTGAGGAGGGCGCAGGGCAGCTAGACAGAAAGAGAAAGCAAAGGATATGCAAGAGAGGTGTGGAGGGCGAAGAGCAGCCAGACGGAGAGAAAGGAAGGGTAGGCAAGAGTGGAAGGTGAGGTGTGGAGCAAGTAGACAGAGAGAAAGGGAAGACTAGACAAGAGAGGGGGGTGAGATGTGAAGGGCGTGGAGCAGCCAGACGGAAAGAAGGGATAGATGATAGGGAAGTGAGGTATGGAGGAGGCTGAGCAGCTAGACGGAGAGAGAAAGGAAAGGCCAGACAAGGAAAGTAAAGAAGAGATGGTAGAAAGATGGAGGGCAAGATGAAAGGAAGGTAGTATGGACAGAATGAGGAGAATAGAAAGGAGGAGAAAGGAGAATGAAGGGAGAGAAGTGCGTAATAAATATGTGAGTGCAAAAAATGAATGTGTCCTTGTGTAATGTAACTGGTGCTCATGTAAAGCGCGTCAATACCTTGGGGTCGTGTACGCACTATGCAAAACTACGAAACGAAGAAAAGGAGCCCGGTTTCTAAAATTGATAATAGTGTTTAAGATGGCATTGTAGTGCTGGCTCTGCTGCTCCTACAGCTCGGGCTGCACTGGTTGCTATGTCTGGGCAGTGGTAATGGGGTGTGGGCGGATACTCGGCATAGGTTCTCCCGTGTATTTATTCTTAACCCAAACAATGTTGTATGTGTTTGAAAAACAATAATGCCGTTGGTTTCTGAGCCATGGCAATAAAAGCAACCAGTGTGTTTTCAATTAAAAAAAACACATGCTTAAAACATCAGCTGTGCGCATAGCTGAAGTTAGTCAAAGAGCGCTGAAAGGTAAGCTTTAAACATTCTGCTGGGGTCACAAGAGGCGCTTGGAAGAAGGTCCATGCTACAATGAATGCAGGACAAATGCAATCATCCTATACACACTGACCTAGTATATCCCTGAGCTCTTCCACAAACAAGGGCAGCGTCCCGCGAGTGGTGTGTGCGGCCACCATAGTGAAAGTGAAATAGCGCATGGCATGCTGAAAACAAAAAGGAGCGGGCACCATTAACAAAGCAGCGTCCTGCGAGTGGTGTGCGTGCTCTATAAATAACAAGCATTTACAATGCAATGGTCTCGGCATTGTTAAAGTTAGAGCTATTGGCATTGCTCATGACATTATTTTTGTTTATGTTTTTGTTTTTAAAACATTTAACCCCTTCCCTGCTCATGACGGAACCACTCCGTCATGAGCCACGGGTGCCGTGTGCTCATGACGGAGTGGTTCCGTCATGCTGCGGCCGTTGGCGGCCGCTCCGACCACGCGGCGCTAATTCCCCGCCTGTGCGGGCGATTAGCGCCGTGGGCGGTGTCATGACGGGAACCACTCCGTCATGAGCACAGCTCAACCGTGACTCATGACGGAGTGGTTCCGTCATGAGCACGGCGCCACCGCAGTGCCCCCAAACCCCCCCCAGCGCCGCGGCGGAATTCC
Source organism: Triturus cristatus (assembly GCF_964204655.1). NCBI lineage: Eukaryota > Metazoa > Chordata > Amphibia > Caudata > Salamandridae > Triturus > Triturus cristatus. The sequence continues at coordinate 1,427,148,343 of NC_140590.1, read as the reverse complement.
CGCCGCGGTGAAGGGGTTAAAGAAACGGCATTGTTATTTACAATGTCAATAGCTTAATCTCTCTCACATGCGAGACCTATTGCATTGCAAATGCTTGTTTATTAGCGTTTTTGGGTGCATGGAGATTAAGTTAGTTGAAACTTTATTCCAAGATTACAAAGTAAAGGACTTTCACCCTTAAAATTCAACGGCTTGGATCTTTACATAGTGCTTCATACTACACTTATAAAGTGCTTCTAGAAGGAAGTTTCTATAGCTGAAATTAATGGTACTCAGTTTATCAACCTTTGAAAAATGGATTGCTGATTATGCCTTGCAGGATTTGAATTTGCCATACATCTTTTCTCATTGTTCAAATTATTATAAAAGATTTATATTTTATATAACAAATATGTGTTATTTTTTTAAAAAACTTCTTGTGTCCAAATTTAAACAGTACTTTAAACCCAAAGAATTCGTGAAAACATTTTCCTTTCACATCTGTATATATTATACTCTTCAAGCATTCAATAACAGATTTCGGTGAAGCGTAGGCAGGCAGCTGCGGCGCTTTTAAGGAGGCATAGACAGATGGGCAGGCACAAACAGGCAGCAGTTATATTTCTAAGCCTCCCTCTGACGTCGCGGAGGCACAAAGAGACAGGGTTGCGCAAACGGTTAGTGTAGGACGAGGCCTGGCAACCAACGCGGCCGCCCGGAGTTCCTGACGTCACTGCCAGGAAGTAGACGGGCCTCGCATCGTAGAAAGAAGCAGCGCCTCCCGTCCCGCCCCCGAGACAGCGGGGAGAGCTCTGCGTGTGGCCCGACCGGTAAGAGTCCCGGGCTGGAGCAAGCAAGTACCCTCTGCATGTCGCAGCTGCCCCGCACTCGCGGGCACCTGCAATTGGGGGCCATTCTGCCCACCAACAGCGGCAGGGCGTGTCCGCCCCTCGCGTCGTGACCCCAACCTTGGGGGGAGGGGGGGGCGCCGGGGGATTGTTGTTGCTAACTCAGTGCGGCGGGGAAAAATCAAGGTTGACCACACGAGACGTAGACAGGTCTCCGACGTGTAGTCCTGCTGCAGCTGCCCCCAGTGCAATCGCGGGCAGCTGCTGGATCACCTACCTTGGGGGAATTGCTCTATTCTTGTGGCCATTGCGTGGCGGGTATTAAAGAGCAGGAAGGGGTGGTTATCCTCAACGCAGGTCCCGTACATGCTCGGGCTACTATAAACACAAGCGCAGCCTTCGGTAACCGAGACCTAATGAACACGAGAACGTCCCTGTAAAAAAACCCAAAAAAACATGCCCACCAGTGTAAAAGGGGCGGGGCTTAAAAAAGAGAAAGAAGCTAAAAAACATGCCCCCGAATCCGAAAAAGACAGGGCTTGTATCGACAGACAAAGCTCTTCTCCAATGGCTGACCAGCATTTAAGAGGCCAGCCAATGGAGAAGAGGGGCGGGTTCAAGCCCCACTACTAGAAAACGTTAAATCTCGCAAGCGAGACTGCGCAAGCGCAGTCTTCGCTAGCCGAGACCTAAAAAGCAGTGATCTTGGAGGGGTGGTGGGGGGTGAGCAAAGACGACACAGGGAGAGAAGCGTAATGTAAAATAAACAAAAGAGACAAGCAACGTGCGCGTCGCTGCTCGTTCCAGTGGCAGTACTCCATGGGAGTTAACTTGTGGAAAAAGGTGGGACATGCACCAACCATTAGCCATTTACAGGCTATAATTTTTGAATGACACAAGCAACAGCCAATCGAAAGCGGTGGGAGAAGTCAGACCCCACAAAGTAAATACAACAGATCACCTGACAGCTTGTGCTGTCTAGGCTCGACCTAAAAAGCAATAAGCAATACAGCCAACGTGTTTTGTTAAGAGAACTTCTTCAGGGCATCAATATCAATTTGTGACTCAATAAATCCAGCCTACAAAAAGGCCCAATTTGCATATGGAAGAACGTTTCTCCATATATGTTTTACATGTAAAACAACTTTCTATGGCAGCGTGGAACACGGATTCTGGTGTCCACTTTACCTCATTACACGTTTGCAAGTAATCACATAAGCAAGTACCTGGAGAAATGTTGTTCCCTATCATACTGATGCCCTGAAGACGTTTTGTTTTGAAATAATTTAATCTCCGCAGCTAATCAGGCTGGAGGAGGAAGATTAAAATTATTACTGGCTTTTCTCTAAACCTAGTGGCTGACAGCTTGTTGCAAAAAGTGATGAGCTACACAGGTGTTAAAATGCAGTCTCACAAACAGAGGTTGCCACCAGCAACATTTATTTCCTCTGCTGGAATAATTCAAACATTCGACAGATTGTTTTTTCAAAATGTCTCTCTTTCCAGTTTTAAAAATGCTGGCATTTCATTCAGTTCCTGCAAAATGTCTCGCTTTAGGTGTAGTTGTTTGTTCATTCGGCAGATGAGTTCAATTCCTTTAAATTGTTTGGGCGTATTGTTAAGTTTGTAACTCTGCACAGTGCGCTTTGTAAATTGCCATTCTCTTGCTTCACTCGATTGAGTATTTCTCTCCTATGCATGCATTCTCTTAGCCCAATGAACAGCCCGTTTCCATTATCTGTTGAATTATTTTGTTCGTATTCAGTTCAGAAGCATTTATTAAGATGAAAACATCCCTGGAAATCTGGGCCTGTGTTCATTTTTTGTCAAGAGAGAAGTTTTGTGCACAGGCGATAATCCCGGGTGTGTATCTCTTGTGCTAAAGTCAGATTTTTATGTGGGTGGTGGCAGATTTGTCGATGGACTCTTCTTTAGTTCAAATTAATCTGCACGTACTTTTTTGCTTATTTGCAGCATTCTTGGTCAATACGGGGCATATTATCAAGACAGGCGATAACATTATCGCCACGTTAGCGGCAGAAAACTGCCGCTAAAACGGTGATAATGGGCTTGATAATATGCTCTATGGAATTCCAATTGATGCCCATGTTAGACATCTAACATGGGCTTCAATTGGAATTCCATAGAGCATATTATCAAGCCCATTATCGCCGTTTTTGCATCAGTTTTCTGCCGCTAAAGCGGCAATAATTTTAACTCCATGCTTGATAATATGCCCCTGAGTTTGGGCAAGTAAGGGGCATATTAACAAGGGCCGGCGATAAATATCGGAAAGCGCGCTTAGCGCTTGCATATTTATTGCCGGCTATCTCTGGAATTTATCGCCCGGTTTGCGCGTTATTAACAACGCGCATCGCCGAGGCGATAAAAATTCCAGAGATATTTGGGATATCGCCATTTTCCATGGTGGAAAACGGCGATATCCTAGATGATAGGGCCTGTGGTCTTAGCCACAAAATCCACCCCCCATGTTAAGTATGCCTTAGTCAGGAATTTAACAGATGTTAAATTCCTGCGTTAAGGCATACTTAACGTGATTTTAAAAATCGCTACCCTCCCTTGTTAATATCGCGAAGCTGCCTTCGCGATGTTTTCCCAAGGGAGTCTTGTCAGGCACGCCTCCTTTGCATCTCATTAGAGATGCAATCGGAGGCGTGCTGCAAACGGGCGCTAAGTCAGCAAGACACGCGATATCGTGTCTTTGCTGATAAGGCGATGAAATTATCGCCGCTTTTCGCCCGAAAACGGACGCAAAAGCGGCGATTGTTAATATGCCCCTAAATTTCTCAGGTCCAACAGTCGAATCCTTCAGGTTTACATCCTGTGACATTACTTGACGTGTAATACTAAAGTTCACCTTGACCTCTAGGGGTACCTTGGCGCAGAATAACAAATGTTTATTGCTACCTAACTCAGCACTGGAAGGACGGAAGCCGAGTGGACTCAAATGACCCCATACCTTGAACCACATGTACTGGATGCATTAGTCACTGAGCCACCAGACCCAGCTGCTCACTGGCATCGCGTTTCAGTTACCATCCCGATGAGTGGGGGATGTCTTCAGGTCGACTGACTGGACCTTGGAGGCCCTCACTCCCAAGTGCTCGCAAGGAACTTGATGTGTCTGTCTGTCTGTCTGTCTGTCTAGCGCTGTAAGTGGCAGCATTTAAACCGAGCCTTGAGCCTGGAACCGGAGTACAGTGTTGTTGTCACGTTTGTAATCGGGGGTGCCACCCTGTGTATTGGGCAACTGACAATAGCAGGATTACTCTACGTATTCAATTTTGTATGTGGCCAATCCCTTGCCAAGCCTGCTTATAGTTGTCTCTTTTTCACCCCAGTCTTGCCAGTACCTCTGTGTTGAGTAAACTCCTCCAATGTGGCAAGCAGGTTGGGTTGGCAACTCCTGTGGTATAGGAGAAGCGCGTGACCAATTACGTTAATGTTGGGATAAGAGTGCACCAAGCATGGTTTTACAGACATCACCACTGCCCTGAGTAACTCAACAGGCCACTGCACCCTGATTATGGGGGTGATTACGATGGTGGAGGGTCCGCCACTGCGGGCCCTCCACCCTCGGACAGCAGTTTCCGGATACTGAAGCCTTCCTGGCTTCCTAAGACAGATGCCCTATCGTGATTTGCATGAGTTCCCAAACATTGTTGGTGGAAGGGAAGGGGGTATTGGACTCAAAATTAGGGCTTGGAACCTTTCTGCTGTGAAGCTCATGTAACTCCTACAACATTGAACTTGTGCTTACCAGACATTGGGACCCTTTTGGATTCAGGAAAAGTTACAGTGGTGCTTCCTAGTGACTGAGGCACAGAAGGACTGGCCTATAGAGCCACTGACACAGAAGTTTGCTTATGCTATTCACAGTGAGCCTGCACCTTTGAGATTATTCTACTTCTGATGCATTATTTACTATTCCCCCTGTACATTCGGCTACATAATACTATGCCCATGGGAATAATCCTTTGTGTGGTATATTATTTTGGTACAAAAAAGCGCTTATCTTTTATTAACAATAAGCACTGCTTTGGACAATGATAATTGCATGCAATTTGGTAGCTGTTGATGTCTGTGTCTGTACCCCCACATTACATCCATGAGAAGACTTAGACTGCTTGCCTGAAATGGTGTACTTGGTGTTCAGTTTTTAGTGCCAGAGTAGGTCAGGCCCTGAGACAGCAGGGGCAACAGGCCTCAACCATCACGGTGGTGGCCCAGTAAACCAGGTTTGTCCCATGTCCCGAATACTTTCTGATATTCACACTAACATGGAATACTACTACATCCTTTCCTACATGTGTGTGAAGCAGGGCCAGTGCAAGAGCATGGCTGTTGTACACCTAGAGAGCTACAGGCTTAGGGGCAACGTACTGTCTCTAAAACATGCAACGTGACCACCCCGACAGGTGAGAGGGCAGCAAAAAAAAACAGTTTTCTTAGGGCACTCACAGTCTTAGCTCCATCATCAGTGTGACCCCAGGAAGGTTGAAGAGGAGTTTGAAAACAAAATTGACACAACTACAGCGCCTGTCTTGGATCAAAGCAAACACTTGACACGTGCTCTCATTCTTTGAACTTGTTTCTCGTGTTCCAATTTAAGTTGCACTTAGCTCATTCGGCGCTCTAGAGCCAAATGAAAAAGCTGTTTTTGATTTTACTATAAATAAACAAAAAATACTTGATTTCGCCCATGTAACATCCCAAGAGGCCAGAATATATGTCACAGCCTTTCTTTGAACACGGATGGGCATGTGTGTTGAGTCTGCAGGGCAGGCCACACCATCCCAATGCAAGGCACATAATGTCCAAACTGCACAGCTCACTCTGTGGTTTCTCAGGAATGCTGGCATCTGTGTGTCAGCTGAACAATGTGTTTGAACTAATGTGGTACTTGGGGAATGGCTGTAGGCTCTGTAATTTTGCTGCATTTATTTTCCAGTCCTAAGGCTGTTTGCTGAGGATGAGATTGATTGGTATTTATGAAGTTTGACTTGAAGAACTTTGCCTCAATTCTTTTGAATAAGCATAGGCCACAGATCATGCTTTGTGGGCACCCCACTCTAGTCCCACAATCCTAGGTTGTAGTGCTACAAACAGAACTGCAGCTGTCATTAGTACGGGAGGTTTGGTGGCATCAGGGCCTAGGTCTATGAGGGGCCATGACGCGAACGGGAAAGGGCCTTTTGGGATGTATCATCCCAAAAGGCCACCGCAAAATAGGGAATCGCAAAATTTGCGATTCCCTATTTCGCGATTGCATTTGCGATGTAGAAAGCACCTAAGTTGTGCGAATTTGGCATAAGAAATCGCAAACTACCACCAAATTTGCGAATTCTTTGAAAAAAGCACTTTTTTGCTTTTTTCAAAGTGCCATGTGGCACACATACATGCCCTTAGGGCATGTATTTGCATCCCATGTGCACACATGCACATTTCAGGGGTGCAACAGGGTGTCCTTTTGGAACCCTCGCGATATTGAAATTGCGTGCGCAATTAATTGCACTCGTAATTCCCATTCATTCCTATGGGCCTCTTGGCCCATAGGAATGAATGAGAAGGGAGTCCTTAATTGCGACTCCCAATTTGTGAGTCGCAATTAAGGAATGCAAGGGAATTGCAAAATAATTGCAAATTTTTATCTACATATCGTTTTGCGATTCTCAAATAACGATTCTCTAAAAATCGCAATTTGAGAATTGTAAATGTATACTTTGATACATATGTTATCCAACACATAGGCATATATTTACTAGCAGTGCACGCCGGGTTTGCATCACAAAAGTGCCGCAAATCAGAGCAAAATGTTTATTTGAAACTTACTTTCCAGCCCAAAATTTGCTTTGCACTGGAAAGTCGACCGAAAGTCACGCAAAGCAATGCCTACTGCTGCTTTGCATTACTTAGCATCAAGAAGGGAATTCAATGGGTGGTACAAAAGCGTTCCCCTGCGATTGTCCTTGGCTTTTGATGTGAAACCCCATCTACTTCTAAAAAAGTAGGCGGAGTTTGGATAAACAATAACACCATTTTGACACTGACATTATGGAGGAGGATTGCCATTATTTCTCCAATCCATTCCAGCTTTGCATGTGTGCTGCACTGTTCAGCACAAATACAAAGTAGGAGAAGTTTAAAAGTTAGTCGAAGCATAGGATTTTCTCCTGGAAGCGAACAATTCCAATAAAAAAAAAACTATGCTAGACATGATATAAATCCTTGCACTAAGGTGCAAAGGTGTGTGTGTGGCGCTAGCAAGGTGGCGCTGGCAGCCTAATTGTGCGCCATGCTGGAGAGAGAACAGGACCGCACCATATTTCTGTAGACATGCTGCTATCCTTCTCTCTTACCCTAATACAATGCAACACGGCAACTTTGGTTACTTACTGCATTGCGAGACATTTCGAAGCGGCATTATGTTTTGGTACAAAACCCTGTCTACTATTGTTAGTCAATAAGGTTTGGTATAAAAAACCATGGGTGGTGGCATGGGGACACCTATGCACCACCAATGGAATGCCCCCTTGCTGTAGAGTAACGCTTTTCTTTTCTTTGGGGTATCTTTCCTGTGCAAAACAAGTTTTGAGCTGGAAAGTAAATCCCCCCCAAAAAAATTGTGCTGGGTTTGCATCAACATTGTGATGCAAACCCTGCACACTTGGGGGCTTATCAACAACAACCGGCGATAATTATCTCTAAGCGCACTTAGCGCTAGGATAATTATCGCCGGCTAGCGTGAATTTTTATCACTAAGATAGCGTGCTATTAGCAATGCTTATCTCAATAGCGATAACAATTCTCACGCTAACAGGCTAACGTGAGATTACCGCTGGAAACCCAGCGATAATCTCACGTTACCTTGTTGATAGGGACAGGCAAACGTAGCCATGATATCCTCCTTCCATAGGATATCATGGCTAAGTCAGAAAAATACCAGACGTAAAAAAGCAGCGTTAACCGCGGTTAGCGCTGCTTTTTTTGTCTCTAACAGGGTTAGCGACATTCTTGATAATAGGAGAAATGTCGCTTAGCGACATTTCTCCTATTATTTTACTCTGGAACGCCCCCTTTGCATCTCATTAGAGATGCAAGGGGAAGAGTAGAGTAAAAGGGTGCTAACATGCAAATTTGCATGTTAGCACCCTGTTGTTGAAAGGGCGCTAGTTTTATCTCTCCTTTTTTGGCTTTTAAAGCCAAAAAAGCAGAGATAAAGCCCTTGTTGATATGCCCCATTGTTTGATAATCTGGGCCTACCACTCTAGGACCCACAAAGAAGAGAGAACACATCAGGCCCTCAGATGAGTCCTAGACCCATCTGGCAAGGCATCAATGATAATTGAGGTCTAATTTTGATGGTCGTTTGTATGAGCATTCAGATGCCACCTGAGTAACCATCCAGTATTCATTGGCAGTGAACCAGTAGTTTCATCTATCAGACTGTAACACAGCAAAATATAGAGGCAGAAGGCAGGGAAGGAGGAAAAATAGAAAGGCAGGGAAACAGTGGGAAAGAGAGGAAGCAAGGATGAAGAAAAAGCTGCAAAGTGAGATTTAGAGACAGGAAGTGGAAGGTGGTGGAAGAAAGGCAAGAGTTGAAATCCAAACTAGGCAGCCTTGGTATCCAGCAACTCTGGCCTTCAGCAGCACCCACAGGGGGCTTCTGATAAAAACCGTTAAATCCCTGAACTGACTTTTTGTTTGGAAACAAAGAACTATTTTTCAGAGTTGTTACTTCATTGGGTTCCTACTGGTGATCTAGGTTTGAAATAACACCCACTGAGATCTGGCATTTTTAATAGCTACATTTCTCACTCTGCTAAGAATACTGCAAAAGAGCACTGAGTGCAGGCGTATTGGTTTCCTGCTTTCATCGAATCACTGCAACAACGCTGGAGCTCTAAATCAGGATTTAAATTAATTGGTTCCTACATTTCAATGGAAAACTAAGTGCCGGAACCTATAATTCCATTGTGCCTACAGGTATCACTTGATTTCTTTTGATAGGACAACCAAAATTCAAAGAGTTGCTATCCGTAGAAGGGTTGAAAATAGCATGAGCTGTTTTTAATTGACTCTTTATTGCATTCAGTAGTGTACTACCTAGCAAAACGTTTAGGGCCTGATTCAGACTCCATCACGGCCGCGGTGCCTCCACCACGAGTGCGGCTCCTCCGCCACGAGTGCAGTGCCTCTACCACAAGTGCAGTGCCTCCACCACGAGTGCATTGCCTCCACCATGAATGCGGATCCTTCGCCACGAGTGCAGTGCCTCCACCACAAGTGCGGATCCTCTGCCACGAGTGCGGATCCTCCACCACAAGTGCGGGGGCCCTTTGTGAATCAGGCCCTGTATGAAGAATTTAGACAAGGCCTTGATGTCACCGTAGACAGAGAAACCACCTTGGTTTGACCAATAAGAGTCTAAACCAGTTTTAGTTTCCAATGAATTCAAACAAGATAATATAACATTTTAAATATGCTTTTGCAGAATGACATTAACCGCAAAATGAGCGTACCATTTGTATCTCCACCTGGAAATTTTAGATCCAGAGACTGGCTGCTTTATGTTTATATTAAGGTTATTTGATCACCTTTTTTGTAAAAAATTCAAAATTCCTATTTAGATTGTCCAGGCAGGCTGAGGAACCTGATCCGTGCTATATAAAAATGTAGAGCAAGCAAGTAAATGTTGGAGGCTTCCTCAGGTGTTGAATCCCAAGTTGAACTAAAAATGGTCCCTTCTGTACTACAGCTAACATTTCACTAATACTGACGTTACCTATTTGACCTCCTCATGGTTACGTTAAGCAGGGATAGTAAAAGTATAGTATTAATTTGTGAAGGAAATCAATTCTTTGAAAAATTCTGATCCAAACAGCAAAAAATTATTGAAGCTCTAACTTCCAAACTTACTATTAATAGCAACAGAATCTATAGTTGATAAGACAGGATCTAATACAATGAAGGAAATGGATTGAATAAATAAAAAAGTGACTGGTGGAATGCTTAAATTAATCGCAGTCGCTGGTGATTGCTTAGGGCTGCAGTCCACTCCATTATTTTTATGCCAACCATCCCACCTCAGAGATGGACCAGCCATATGTAAATCAGCCTTGGTCCTGCTCCCATAGAAGCAGTGCAGCACGAACTGCCAGAATAAGTCCCCTCTGAATGGGAACACAAGCAACCTCGGAGTGATTTTGACTGATTTGGGCCTCTTCCAGGCGCGCAACACCCATTGGGTTCACCGGGCTTCAGCCACCCCCCCCCCCCCTCATGTGTGTCAGCCCGGCTGAGATAGCCTCGCGGGCTGGCGTCCGTCTATTTGCAGCCGGACCCGAGTACTTCACAGGTCTTTAAAAGACCATTTACTCGTTAATGAGGATTTTGTTGTGTTTTCACCCCTTCTTACAGCCGCTCTGCCTATGGCTGGAAGACTTAGCACCCCCCCGGAATCTTTTTCAGCCCCCCCCCCCAAATTTGGCTCTAGTTGCCCGCCTGGCCTCTTCAGTATGGTGTAGCTTTGGCTTTGTGGTCCAGTTTGCAGAGGACCCACATCTGGACTTTCATGTCACCCTTTATCAAGTTAAGAACAATGGACTGGAATGCGGCCAGAACAATCGCCTGTGGCTGTGCTTAATTAAGCATTCTATCCATCGCCTTGTTGTTCGTTGCAGTTAACAGAATGAGTCTGACGCTATGCTTAGACATTGGCCCCGTGCTCACTGTGCCATTGGATTCAGATTGTGCATTAATCTCAGGTAGAATGAAAATGTAATAGTAGTCTTAAATGGTTTATATGTTTTGTCATTTTTCATTCTGTCCTGGAAAAGTATTAACTGTTTGGTTAATATCACCAGCAACAATTTAATTTTCCTTTTCACAAGTGGATAGCTTTAATGGTATATTGGACAGGACAGTACACATTTATAGAATTCGTGCAATAGTGCTAAATCAACACTTTGAGTCATGCTCTTTCGTCAAACCTTTCACGTAAATAGCATTGTGACAAAAAGACCTGCCACCTTAACAGCCTAAGCAAGGAAAGTAAAAGGCATTACTAACCCACTGTCACTTGACCTTTAAGGAAATTGTGTCACTGCAATTGGCTCATTGCAAGAAAGCAATTGATACCTGTAATCGTGCAAGTTGGACGTGCACGTTCAGGCTTTCGATTAGGTTACCTGCAACCTCCAGCATTACACAGATTAATAAAATACATTTTATGCGAGGTTTTTCCACAAATTACAATTAAAAATAATGCAAAAGGAGTTGAAATACAGAGTGCACAATTAGAAAGTGAAGACATTATTCTCAAATTGTCCAGAAATAAATAGGAACAAAATTAAACAAATGTACAGGATGCCATGACAACTATAAAACAACTCAATAGTTGAAACCATCAGATGACAAAAAGTAAAAGCACCTAAGCAATTAAGACAAACAATTGAAGCTTTATGTGAAAAATCCATATCATTTTACTATGCATTTTTTATATAATCTTTACATTTAGCTGAGCCCATAAACATAATACATTTGCCATTGAATGCAATTATCAAATAGCAAGGGTGAAAAAGACTATATTAGATATGCTTTTGACTTTGGGTATATTTCAGAGGTAGGTCTTCTTCCCGGACACAAAGTTCTAGGGTGGTGTACAAAATATGACCATACCGTGTAAGATACTTTTTCTATTTTGCAGGAATAGGAGACTAGTATATTCAAGAAATAACATTATAACTCTTCCAGGCTTAACATTATTTTTTATGAGAAGACAAAGGTTTCCTCAAGATAGTAGACTCTCTGGTGGATATTCTCAAGAACGTGCGATAATCATCGCCAAAATAGGTAACGCAATTTCACAATAACTCCGTCTATCACGAGAAAATAACTCTGTGTCAACGTCACATTCTCAACACGGCGGTAACATGCGATAGTGTCCCGAAAATGCGTCAAATGTCTGCGAAAACATTACTGGGACGGCGATAAAAATCAAAACCCGAACGCGAAAAAAGTGGCGATGGGCCTAACCGCGATGACAAAATCAGTGATAAGCTGAGCCAGGCCTGCAATTCACACACGTAAGGCGGGAAAAATCACTCTAAAAGCAGAAAATAAAACACAAACAAAAACAAAACAACTGCGAAGCACAATGGAGGTAACCGGAGCAGGAACAGAGGATGACCAGAACGCCACAAGCCCCCCGGAGGACCAGGCTGGGACCTCGGGTTCAGGGAAGGGCAAGGACAAGAAGAAGAAGAATGTCTGCTGTCCTGTTCTGCGCTGCCTCGGTGGTAGTCCGGGGGTGTAGTCGGGGGGACATGGATGTGGTGGTGGTGGGTGTTTTGGACCTCTTGGGTCTCCGAGATGTATGATCAGTGTCTCCATAACATGTGTTGGTCTTCAGATGTGGATCTGGACTGGGATCCCTTTCATACTGCATGTAGCCATCCTGCTTTACACCAGTAAAAGGTAGGTGTTAAATCCCTGCTGCTAACGCGCCGTATCGCCTGTTTTGGGATCGCTTCGCAGATCTGGCTGGTCGTTGAGAATATCACGAAGTGGTGTTTTCTAGTGTTTTTGCATGGGAACGCCTACTCTGCATATCATTAGCGTTAGTTATCGCTCTCATCCGTGGCGATGTTTTTTGCGGAAGCTATCGGTGGAAAACTGCAGATTTCGGCAGTTTGCACCAGCTTGAGAATGGGGCGATAATTCTTTCGCCCCTTTTGCTGAGCTAAAGTGCCGATAACTCGGCGATAAGTCCTTGAGAATATGCCCCTCTGTGTATTATTTTGAAAATATTGCTCCACCGTCCGCAGAGCTGGATGGAGGAACATAAAGTTCTTAGTCCATTCCAAGCAGGGTTTAGAGAAAACATGTCCACTTTAGGCTACAATTATTACATTGGAAGACCATGTGTATAGAGAGTGGCAGCCTCTATCTAATTTTTGTAGATCTAAAATCTGCATTTGACCTGGTCCTAAGAGAAAAGTTGTGGGCAGTCCTACTAGAGATGGGGGTTCCACCATACTTGTGTCAAGCAATAAAACGGCTGCATGAAGGGAACTTCGCACAAATAAGATTTGGCAAACATGAGGAACTCACTACACCCATCCCTGTAGATAGAGGAGTACTCTAGGGCTGCATTCTCGCCCAGACCCCTTTTAGTCTTTTTATAAATGGGTTAGTTGATTTATTAAATTCTGAGAAAGATTTAGATGCACCTAAGCTGGCAGCACAAAATATCCCGGCCATGATGTTTGCCGATCATACCCTGTTATTATCTAAATCTCCAATGGGCATACAGAGGGTTTTAAATAAATTTGACGCCTTCTGTAAAGAAAGGAGGCTTGAGATTAATTTACAAAAAAACAAATTCATGGTATTTAACTCAGTCAAAAGTACTCGATCAAACCCATTTTTAGATGGTAGACCCCTAGAGAGGGTATCCATTTTTGACTACCTATGCATTACTATTACAGAAAAAATGGATTGGGGAGCACAGATCAAAAAAACAAGCCTGAAGTTAGTGCAATCAACCGGGAGTTTGTCCAAGCTATTCTGAAATTCTAGCTGCAAACCAGTGGGCCCAGTAGTAGAGATATATAGGGTCCAAGCTAGAGGTGCTGCCTTATACGGAGCTGAAATTTGGGGCCACCACTGCACCGATAGTCTAACACAAGCAGAAAATCATTTTCTTAGACAATTGTTTGGTCTTCCCCGCAGCACCCCACTTATTCCGCTATGATTACACCTGGGGGTTAGGTCAATCGCGGATGAAACCTCTCTGAGACCCCTCTTACCCTGGAGGCACCTGTGGGTTACTCCAGAATTGTTAGAATACAGGGAAGAACTGAGAGAGGTGATGAACTTAACAGGAGCACGGAGTCTACCATGGTTTATATATGTCAGGAACACCCTTATATCCATGGGTCTGGGCAATCTTTGGGATAACCTGTAAATGACATGCCCTACAGTCCCAAAAAAAGAGCTAAAGGGTCGTTACTGGGAGAATAAACTAACCCAGCTACAGGGGAACCATTTAATGGGGAAACTCACTGTAGCATTTTTGGAAATCAAAGACCAGTACATGTTAGAGCCGGTGCTTAACGATATAAAGCCAGCTGCCGCAAGGAAGCTCTATTTACAGTTTAGGCACGGGGTATTGCCACTTCGTGCTTTCACGAACAAATGGGTGGGCCTAAAAACACTGGGTTGCCCGGCATGCGATTGTGCAGAAGAATCTGAATGCCACGTGTTCTTTGTATGTACTGGCTATAAGAGAGCAAGAAAACAATGACTGGTTAAGATATGTAGAAACTTGGGAACTAGGCAATGCTCAGAGGTCTTTAGACTATTGAAATATAATGCTAGTCTCCCTATAGCTTACTCAGTGGCAGGCTTTTTATTTTCCATGTGTTGTATTAGAAGAGTCATTCTAAAAATGACCCCCAAAGATGGTGACTAAACTGGTGTATACTTTGTTCTGCTTTTTAACTGATGGAATTTATTAGTATGTCTTTTTAGCAGCATTTCGAAAAATGTATATAATCTAAGGTATACATCACTTGGTGATAAAGACTATCAAGAAGTAGGACTGGCGTTAAAAGGTCTATAAGAATGGTTTTAATTCCTTTTTGATTGAAGTCAACTGTTTTTATACAAACTTTTTATCTATATTTAAGGTTCTGCAAATTCCCTATCATATTATGCACTAGCACTTTAACTTAACCAGTTATGCTGCTAATTGTGTCATTGACCGATTTAAGCATTTTATATGAACATAGATCTTAACATTTTTGAGTTTATCTGAGGGTCTTACTAAGAGCAGAAAACATCTAGTTTTTATAAACTGAACATAAGTACTGCATATATAGGTAATTGCAGACCGTGATACCAGGACTGACTGCAAATTAGATCTTTGTAGGCTATATTATATACTTAGATACAATGTAACTTGATGTCTGTATTCCTTTCTTACTTGTTTTTAACATAGATGAGATGAGCAAATTTTGTATAAATGCTTTTATGGTCATATTGATCGAAATAAAGTTTTACAAATGAAAATGAAATGAAAATAAGAGTCAAAATTCTCTAAAATGCTATTATGCATGGTCGGCTTTATAGACTCTAACACTACGAAAACTTAATGGGGCATGGTCTCAAAATGAATGGATCTTGCCGCTGTGAACTTCAGACTTGCCACCACAGTGGACCGCCTGACACAGGCTGAACAGAGACTTAATTCTAATACAAACTGGGAACAAGACCAGTGGCACATGCAGTCTGCGATTACGGAACTCGAAGACAGGACTAGGAGGGAAAATATGTGGTTTTCTGGCATACCTGAAAACTCCGAAGGGCATGATATTATAGCCAGGAACATATAAGCTGGAACATGGTCCTAGACCACTGGCTGGATAAGTTAGACAGACACATGGCTGTTATGCATAGGGACAGGCACGTCCTCACAGATCTCATGACTGATCACTCCATGATGAAACCCTGGCAACTGACCCAACCCACAGCCCATGACAGCACTTTCACCTCATGTGTCCATTGCACCAAAACTAGAATAGATTACTATCTTTCCTCACTGGTTCTTGTCCCCCTCATAAAAGATGTAGATATTATCCCAAATAACATCTTGTAGCATGAGCTTTTCCAGCCCAGACGTGGGTCCCTTGCTCACTTTGCCACTGGATTCAAGCAAGCCTGGCTGATGAGGGGTGTTACCCCGAAACCGGTCCCAGTATGCTTGTTTCCGGTTCAGAGATGACCTGGTTCGGCAGTTCTGGCTGCACTGTTCCCATGAGGCACAGGGTCAAGACTGATTTGCATATAACTGGGTCTGAACTGAGGTGGCGAAGTGAGCTAAAGAATGATGATGGATTCAACCCAGATCTGTGACTGGGGTGAGTGCCTGAAAAGTTTCAGCGCTCCATCCATCATCTCCTTGTGTTTGCTTTGTTCACCCTAAGTTGGCAGGGTATGCACAGAAGTGAGTCCCTTGCTCACCTTGCCACTGGATTCCAGCCAGCCTGGCTGATGAGGGGTGTTACCCCGAAACCGGTTCCAGGATGCTTGTTTCCATTTCAGGGAAGGCCTGGCTTGGCAGTTCGGGCTGGACTGTTTCCATGAGGCACGGGGTCAAGACTGATTTACATATAGCTGGGTCTGAACTGAGATGGCGAAGTGAGCTAAAGAACGATTATAGATTCAACCCAGATCTGTGACTGGGGGTGAGTGTCTGAAAAGTTTCAGCGCTCTGTCCATCATCTCCTTGTGTTTGTTTTGTTCACCCTAAGTTGGCAGGGTATGCCAAGACCTGGATCCCTTGCTCACATTGGGCCCGATTCACAAACGTAATCTGAGACAAAATCCTAACTTTACGACTTGCGGTATTCACAAAGGGCATTTAGGAGTAGTAAAGTTAGGATTTTGTCTTAAGTTTTGGTCTTAAGACAAAATCCTAACTTAAGTTTAACTTAAGACCAAAACTTAAGACAAATTCCTAACTTTACTACTACTAAATGCCCTTTGTGAATACTGAAAGTCACAAAGTTAGGATTTTGTCTCAGATTACTTTTGTGAATCAGGCCCTTTGCCACTGGATTCAAGCTAGCCTGGCTCATGAGGGGTGTTACCTTGAATCCGGTCCCAGGATGCTTGTTTCTGGTTTAGGGAAGACCTGGCTTGGCAGTTCGGGCTGGACTGTTCCCATGAGGCACAGGGTCAAGACTGATTTGCATATAGCTAGGTCTGAACTGAGGTGGCAAAGTGAGCTAAAGAAAGATGGTGGATTCAACGCAGATCTATGACTAGGGGTGAGTGTCTGAAATGTTTTAGCGCTCCGTCCATCATCTCCTTATGTTTGCTTTGTTCACCCTAAGTTGGCAGGGTATGCCCAGACGTGGGTCCTTTGCTCACTTTGCCACTGGATTCAAGCTATCCTGGCTGATGAGGGGTGTTCATCCATCATCTCCTTCTGTTTGCTTTTCCAGCTCTGTACCATGAACCTTTGCATCTCCAACTTGTGACCGGCCTCCCAACCCCCTATCCAGGTCACTGGTCTTTTAATACCTCCAGGTTCCTCACCTCAGAGGCCAAAACCAGACTGCAACAAATTACCACAACATATCTGAGAGAAAACGCTAATATGGTGGCTTCATCCCATACCCTGTAGGAAACGGGTAAAGCAGCCATATGAAGGGAGCTGAGGCAGAATCTGCCATTGCCAAATGGCAAGCTTTAACTACTCAACTCTCATTAGAACACCATATTCACCTTATTATGACTACATCCTCTAAAACTACTCCCCTGACAACTAAAGTGTCCTTCTAGTGAAAAAGATGGAACTTCATGGTTTATTTACAATCCAGGCTGAAACATCTCTTTTCATTCTGAAACAGAGGCATTTAAAATGGGGAGAGAAAGCCAGCCACCTACTGGCTTTCCAATTTACAACAACAAGAAGCCTTTCATTCGAACCTGGCCAATAGAACCTCTGCTGGGGGGGTCGATGACTCACCCCTCCGATATCTTGCAGGCCTCCGCCTCTTCTATGAACAACTTTGCACTGTGACAAAAAAAGTCACTCCTAGTGGAAGAGGAATTAATTGTGAATATAACTCTCTCTAGACTGAGTCCTGAATTGACAGCCTGACTGGTGGAGGACATAACAGAAGAGGAAGTATGCCAGGAGATAGATGGGCTCCCCACGTAACAAAGCTTCTGAGATCGATGGTTACCCAGTGGAGCTCTATATGATAAAGAAGACTACGATAGTCCCTTTACTCTCCAGGATGTACAATGAGATCTGGGATGAGGCTGCCCAACTTTGGGACACGAACCAGATGAGGATAGCAGTAATGCTGAAACCGGAGAAGAACCCATTAGAGTGTGCAAGCTCTAGACTAGTCTTTTTGCTCAACTCAGACCTTGAGATCTCTGCAAAAATCTTAGCCAACTAATTGAAAGAACTTTTACCAATAGTAATCCACAAGGATCCCCATTTCTCACTGTTCCTCGGCCTTGCTCCTCAGAACATTGACACACGTACTCTGGCAAGTGCAAGATGAAACTGAAGAAAAAGTCCTGGTCTCACGTGACGTGGAAGAGGCCCTTCAATGGATGGAATGGGGGTACCCATTCCACCGGCTGGCATTGATAGGGCCATGGTCCAGGTGGCATATTTATAAGCACCTTTGCGTCATGATGCAACGCAGTGCACGAGTGACTCAACTTCTAAATCATATTTATGAAGATGCGCAAGGCCATCTTGTGTGGCCCTTAGTGGCTTCATAAATCTAGAGTAATGTAACACAGCGCATTATTCTGCACCAGGGAGGCATTTCCATGGATGCTGTGTGGGTGTCTCAATGCAACATCCACAGATGATGACGCATTCCCAGATTTACCAGAAGTGGTAGACCTGAGAGTGCGACAAAAACATACACCTTCCCAGGTGATGCATATGAGGAGAAATATCTTTATTTTTCCTCGTTTTTTCCTCTTTCGATGTGACACATCGAAAGAGGAAAAAGCCTCAGGGGATTGTTTTTGTGCAGGAAGGTGCCCATTCCTGCATAAAAACTTTCCTCCTTACAACACAGGCACACTTGCACCACAGTGCAAGGTAGGCTCCTGCAACAGCACTAGGTAGCCAAAAGGGCACCAGTGCAGGGCAAAAGGCAAGAATGCGTCATATTGATTAAAATATGGTGCATTCCTGCCCTATTCCTATCACGCAGTGCAACAAGGTGACTTGATGTGCTGCACTGCCTGACATAGCTATAAACATGGCCCTAGGATTATATCCAAGATTAAATGGCTGTATGACTCACTCTCGACAGTATTCTCCTGTAACAGCCATACAGCACAACCCTTTGACATCTTCAGAGGAATGCGACAATGGTGTCCACTCTCTCCCCAGGTCTTTGTCTTGGCCTTTTAACCGCTGGCCAATGCTATCCATCAACAGATTTTTATTTTATTTTATAAAGTTTTATATAGCGCGAACCAGATCCCGAGGGATATCAGAGCGCTTTACACAAGGATGAAAGGGAGAATAAGACTCCAGTAACGATAACCATACCAAACAGTTGTAGTCACAATAATCACAAAAAATGGTACACAGCGAGTAATAAAATTAACAGGTAAATAACAGGCTGCTACGGGGGGCACACCTTAGATTCTTGGCATATCCACCCCAGCGGGGGAACTGGAAGTACTGCTCTTTTGGGATGATTTCTTGCTAACTCTATCCCTCCCAGAAGCATCTTTGACACACCTCACATCCCTAATCTCCAAATTGACATCCTTCTCAGGATATTGTATCAAATCAGGGAAGTGTGTAGCCTTGCCTTTGACCCTGCTTCTCCATTTGAATTGCTTTGGGCCCCTTCCCATTCCGATGGAAACTTGAAGTAATTAGGGGTCCTCTTTGACCTAGATCCTTCTAATGTTGTGGAAGACAACCTCTGCCCCCTGCTCTCAGCTAGACATGAAGAGAAGACATGCTCTTAATCTGTCTCTGTGGGGTAGAGCTCAACTGGTTAAAATGAGCGTTTCTCATCGAATAGACTATGCAATGCTCCCCTTGGGATCCTGAAAGCATTACTCTTGGACCTTACTCGTATGCTCATACTGGGCATGAAGGAAGCCCTGCCTGAAGATGGGCAAGTTGTATAAGGCAAAGAATGGGGTGTTAGGCCTGTCAGCCTTAAGGTGTTCTCCCCCCAAGCCGTTTACCTTCACCCCTCCTGTTTTGCTAAATTCGGTTTTGTTTGCCTTCGAATTGTGCACAATTTAGCCCTGCTAACCATTGCTAAAGTGCATGTGCCCACTCTTTCAAACACGGTGAGATTAGCTTACACAGAATTGGTCTATTTAGTTTACTTTTAAATCTGAGGTAAAGTGGGATTCAGGTACCCAGGGCCTATAAAGAAAATGCTACTAGTGGGCCTGCAGCACTTTTTTAACTTGTTCGGTGCTCATGATGAGCTGGACTCATCATGGCACACAGTGGCCGTGTGCTCATGATGAGTCCAGCTCGTCATGACACCCACCCACAGGGGAAGCGCTGGCGCTCCCCCCGTGGGCGGCTGATTTGGGTATTTCTTCCGGGGAAGGCAGGGGAAGCCCTTCCCCTGCATCCCCCGCCCCCCTCCGCGTCATCAATGACGTCAGCGTGCGAGGCACGCTGACGTATTTGGAGGTTTCCCTTTGTTCCCCGATGCGCAGGAAGCCATTTGCTTCCAGCGTGTCGGGGAACAAACAGGTACGTTTTGGGGCTGGGGGGGGTGGATTTAACCAAAAGAGGCATCGGGGGAAAGGAAAGGGTTTTCCTTTCCCCTGATGCCTCTTTTGTGCATTCCTGCTGCGCGATCTTGCGATCGTGTAGCAGGAATGCCCACTAGTGCCAGGGATTTTCTTTTTTTAATGCAGCATGATTTCTGTTGTTTGGGGGAGCGGCCCCTTAGGAAAGGGTCGCTCCCCTTATGGGGGATATACATTTTGGATTTCTCTTCCCCCCTGGGGGGCAGATTTAAAAAAAAATAATTGTAAACGGCCCACTGGACCACCAGGGTTTAGTTAGTGGTGAGTGGCACCTTGGGCAAGGGTCACTCCCCTTTGGG
This sequence comes from Triturus cristatus, assembly GCF_964204655.1. Classification (NCBI taxonomy): domain Eukaryota; kingdom Metazoa; phylum Chordata; class Amphibia; order Caudata; family Salamandridae; genus Triturus; species Triturus cristatus. Next base: position 1,427,127,843 of record NC_140590.1, on the reverse strand, counting down.
GGCCATTTTTTTTGTGTATGCAGGTTAGTTTTGTTTGGGGAGCGGCCCCTTAGGCAAGGGTCGCTCCCCTTATGGGGGTAATAATTTAGCCTTTGTCTACCCCCCTGGGGGGGCAGATTTTGTATATAAACAAAAAAAAAACAGCTCACTGGACCACCAGGGAGTGTTCAGTGGGAAGTGGCCCCTTGGGCAAGGGTCACTCCCCTTTGGGGGCTATGTTTTTGTCTGTCTGCCCCCATGGGGGGGGGGTGGGGCAGATTGCGCCATGTTTTTATGTGGGGCCCACTAGGCCACCAGGGAGTTATTTGTGGAGAGTAACCCCCTTGGGCAAGGGTCACTCTCCTTTGGGGTCAATATTTGTGGCTGAGGCTGGCCCCCAGGGGGCCAGATCGCCATGTTTTTTTTAAGTTAGGCCCACTAGACCACCAGGGATTTGTTTGTGGGGAGTGGCCCCTTGGGCAAGGGTCGCTTCCCTTTGGGGAGCATTCATTTGGCCGTTTCTGTCCCCCTGGGTGGGCAGGTCAGCTGATTTTTTTTGTATGGCCAGTAGGCCACCAGGGATATATTTGTGGGGAGTGGCCACTTGGGCAAGGGTCGCTTCCCCTTGGGGGCATTGTTTGTGGCTGTCTGACCCCATGGGGGGGCAGATTTCACCATTTTTATAATATGGGCCCACTAGACCACCAGGGATTTATTTGTGGAGAGTGACCCCTTGGTCAAGAGTCGTTCTCCTTTGGGGGCAATGTTTGTGGCTGTGTCTGGTGGGCAGATCTCACCATGTTTGTTTTTTAAATTGGGCCCACTAGACCTCCAGGGATTTGTTTGTGGGGAGTGGCCCCTTGGGCAAGGGTTGCTCCCCTTTATGGGAAGATGATTGTGGCCATTTCTGCCCTCTTTGGGTGGCAAAATAGCAGTATGTTTTTAGGCCCATCTGCCCCCAAGGGGGGCAGAAGCCACTAGACACCAGCTTTTTTTTTTATTTTTGATTTGGGGAGTGGCCTTAAGGGCAAGGGTTGCTCCCCTTTTACGGGGGTGAATATTTAATTTATACTCTTAGGCCCACCTACCCCTTAGCTTGGCTGGTGGATTGTGTGTGGACTGGTGCATTATTTGCATATGTGAATGTAATGTTTTTTCTCCTTTTTAATCTAGTGTAAAGCTTTTGATTCCTGTTTGCAGTTTCGACAGTGGTTGTTCTGCAGTTTTGCGTAGTTGCATTTTTTTGATAAGAAAAACATTTTTGTTGTATTTACTCCAAATGAGTAATATTGTAATGTATGAATGAATGTTTTTGTAAGTGGTGTCATAATGGCAGCATATTTAGTCAGTGTTTTGAGCATGAAATTCTTTGCGATGTGTTTTGCATTGTCTTATGTGTACTTTTCTTTTCTCTTTCTTTTTTAGTGGGATATTGTTGATCTATACTGTGTCTGTGCAGAGTAGGTGGTGGTGAGTTTAGCTGCTTCTGGCAAGTGAGTGGTATTGTTTTGGAGTATATAGGTATTTCTGATAAAGGTGCATTTTCTTTATTACTTATTTTACAAAGTGTTTGTTGTTGTTGACTTGTTTGACAAGTTACCTTTATAAGTAAGCATTATGGCTAGCCGTAGAATGACTGCTCAGCAGGTGGTTGGTATGCTTCTTGAATCTTCCTCTGAGCAGGATTATGAAACTGACAGTGCGTCTGAGGGAGAGGAGGGAGGGGAAGATTCAGGCAGTGACTTTTCTCTCAACATGGAATCATCGGATGATGAAGCTTCTCTCAGTGCAGATGAAGCTACTCTTGGTGTGGATGAAGGTACTCTCAGTGCGGATGATGTGCCTGTTTTAGATGAGGATACTGCTGTGCCAATGGTGCAAGAGGCATCTGGATTGCAGCCTGATGAAGAAAGAACAAACGGCAGACCAAGGCCAAGCACTTCCAGTCCATATGTACTACCAATTCGTATGGTGGTGCAATCTCTTCCCGCACCCGCCGTCCAAGGGTGTCAAATGAAAGCCAAATTCAAACGGAAAGTTGGAAGATGCACTCGTTCCGAAGTCAATAAGGTAGCGTAAACAGTTATTCCATAGTTAAATCCTTTTATTCAATAAATCTCTCAAAACTGGCACACAGCCAACACGTTTCGTTCCCGATTCTTTGCCAGGGGGAACTTCGTCAGGGCTCCTATATTGCAAAAATCCAAACACATATGGCATAAATTAGACCTCAGTATGTGGTATATATAATGAGCTCTCTCAAAGTCACAAATATCATTTGTGTGCTCTATGTAGTATTGCGATACACCTCCCTTTCTGTATGATAAACAAGATGTCTCACTATACCAGTTATAGCAAGCGTGAGTGATTCCTATATATTGAATGGCATCAGAAGTAAGTCTTTATTCATCCATCAGCAGTAATGCGGCGAATTGGCATTAACACTTAAAAGACATAGGGCCATATGTAGATAATTTCTATTTACCGATTCATAAATACAGAATTTTACCAATCCGGTATTTATGAATCGGTAAATAGAATGTAGGTAAACATTTGGTAATTATTACCGAATCGGTAATATTCGGTATTACTGATTCGGTATTTACCGAATCGGTAATAATGCATCCCTTCCAATTCATTCCTATGGGCCTGGAGGCCCATAGGAATGAATGGGAAGCCATTCACTATTACCGATTCGGTAAATACCGAATCGGTAATAGGGGGAGCATATTCATGGGTGGCAGGGTGTCACATTGACACCCTGTTGCACCCCCGAATCGTGCATGTGTGCACATGTGGCGCACATACATGCCCTAAGGGCATGTATGTCTGCCACATGGCACTTTTCAAAAAGCACAAAATTGCTTTTTACAGGTATTCGTTATTTACCATCAACTTGTAGTTGGTGGTAAATAACGAATCCAGAAACCAAAAATGCACTCACTTGAGTGCCCACTACATGGGATTTCAGGATTTGGTAATTCCGATTCGGTAAATTACCGAATCCTGAAATCCAGCCACCTACATCTCAATTGCCTAAATACCGGTCGGTAACGGGATATTTACCGATTTCCGGCCGTTACCGACCGGTATTTAGGTACCTACATATGGCCCGGAAGGAGGTGCATGGCATGGCATGATAACCGGCAGTAAAGTGCTGCCAGTTACCATGCCACGCCATGTACCCCATTCCGTCTTTCAAGTCTTAATACCAATTCGCCCTGACTGTGACCGTCTTTTTAAGATTCGGCCTGTTCTTGATCACTTTGTAGATCGATTTTTAGAGATCTATACTCCAGGGAAAGAAATATCTATTGATGAGTCTTTGGTCTTGTTCAAGGGCCGTTTGGTGTTTAGGCAGTACATCCCTAGCAAGAGGGCACGCTATGGAATTAAGCTGTATATGTTGTCTGAGAGTAGGGCAGGATATGTTTTTAATTTCCGTATGTACACTGGTAGAGATTCCACTATTGACCCCCTGTTTGTCCGTCCACTTTTGGAGTTTCAGAGAAAATTGTGTGGGACCTTGCTAGAAGACTGTTTAACAGAGGCCACCATTTGTACATTGATAACTTCTACACTGCTGTGCAATTGTTTAAGGAATCGTTTAAAGTGGACACTTTTGCGTTTGTACAATCCGCTCTAACCGTAAAGGTTATCCAAAAGAGCTTGTTTGCACAGTGCAGTTCCTTGCGTAGTGATGAACTACTAGCTGTGAAATTTGTGGACAGGAGGGATGTGTACATGCTGACTACCATCCATGATGAGAGTATTTCACCTGTGCCTGTTTGGGGTCAGGTTGCTGAAGTGCGCAAACCTGTGTGCATTGTAGACTACAATAAGCACATGGGTGGTGTTGACAGAGTAGATCAGAGGTTGGAACCTTACACTGCTATTCGTAAGGCTTATGTTTGGTATAAGAAGTTGGCCATCCATCTCTTCAACTTAGCAACTTTCAATGCTTTTGTTGTGTTCAAGGAGTGTTCTCCTGCATCAAAGATGACATTTGTTCAGTTTCAGCACTCTGTGATTGGCAGCCTTGTTGTTGTGGAATAGGCAAGTGTTCCTAGAGTTGGAGCGGTGGAGGATGTGGCTCGATAGAAAGATCGCCACTTTCCTGATTACATTCCTCCCACATCCTCAAAAGACTTTTCCACTAGGAGATGTAGAGTCTGTTGGCGAAGAGGTTTGCGGAAGGAGACTCGTCTTTTCTGCCCCGAGTGCCCTTCTAACCCTGGGCTGTGTGTGCCTGCTTGTTTTAGAGCGTATCACACGCAAAATAATATTGGGGAGCATCCATGAGTGGTTAAGTGAACTGCCTGGTCTGTATTGTTTAAAAAAATGTATTCTGTTTCAAGGTTGGCATTAGTGCAATGTATTTAGTTTCAGATTTTGTGTTAGTAGATTTGCATCTATTTGCAATTTGCTTGTGTTTTTTTTTGTATAAACAAAATCCTAAATGTGATGGTGGTGTGTATAGGCTGGCGCTTGGCTGGCAGTGTGCGTGGGCAGGCGCTTGGCTGGCGGTGTGCGTGGACTGGCACTTAGCTGGCGGTGTGCGTTGACTGGTGCTTGGCTGGCGGTGTGCGTGGATTGGCGCTTGGCTGGCGGTGTGCACGGATGGGGGCTTGCTGACGTTGTACGTGGACTGGCGCTTCTCTGGTGATGTGCATGGACTTACGCTTGGCTGGCGGTGTGCATGGACTGGCGCTTGGTTGGCGTTCGTGGACTGGCGCTTGGCTGGTGATGTGCGTGGACTGGACACAAAACGTTTTCAGATAACATCAACATTGCCTATCAAAAAATGTTTTGGGCCCTTCCCTGTTGCCGGTACTTGGGCCTCCCAGACAAGTGAGGCACCATTTTTATCGGGAGACCCGGGGGAACGCTCGGTGGTAGGAAATTTGTGTGAGCCTGGTGATACCACACTTTCCCACACAAAAATGTGTGAAAAAAGGGATTTTTTCAGCTAAAATTGAGGTTTGCAGGGAATTTTGGGTAAGGAAACGTTGGGGGATTCCCGCAAGCCATACCTCCCTGGAAGCCCCCAGGTGTCTAGTTTTCAGAAATGTGTGGGTTTGGTAGGTTTCCCTAGATGGCCACTGAGCACGGGGCCAAAAATCCAGGTGACACCCCCTTGCAAAACCAGGTGGTTTTTAGATAGGCAATTTTGATGTCGCTTCACTACATTTTGGGCCCTTGCCTGTCGCCGGTACTTGGGCCTCCCACACAAGTGAGGCACCATTTTTATCGGGAGACCCGGGGGAATGCTGGGTGGTAGGAAATTTGTGTGAGCCTGGTGATACCACACTTTCCCACACAAAAATGTGTGAAAAAAGGGATTTTTTCAGCTAAAATTGAGGTTTGCAGGGAATTTTGGGTAAGGAAACGTTGGGGGATTCCCGCAAGCCATACCTCCCTGGAAGCCCCCAGGTGTCTAGTTTTCAGAAATGTGTGGGTTTGGTAGGTTTCCCTAGATGGCCACTGAGCACGGGGCCAAAAATCCAAGTGACACCCCCTTGCAAAACCAGGTGGTTTTTAGATAGGCAATTTTGATGTCGCTTCACTACATTTTGGGCCCTTGCCTGTCGCCGGTACTTGGGCCTCCCACACAAGTGAGACACCATTTTTATCGGGAGACCTGTGGGAACGCTGGGTGGTAGGAAATTTGGGTGAGCCCGGTGATGCCACACGTTCCCACACAAAAATGTGTGAAAAAAGTGATTTTTTTCAGCTAAAATTGAGGTTTGCAGGGAATTCTGGTTAAGGAAACATTTGGGGATCCACGCAAGCCATACCGCCCTGGAAGCCCCCGGGTGTCTAGTTTTCAGAAATGTGTGGGTTTGGTAGGTTTCCCTAGTTGTCGGCAGAGCTAGGGTTCACAAACTACAGCTAGGCACTTTGCCAAAAAAGGATAATTTTTCACTGCGAAATTGAAGTGTGACCATGTTGCGTTTTGCGCCGTTTCCTGTCACGGGCACTAGGCCGACCCACACAAGTGAGGTAACATTTTTCTCAGAAGACTTTGGGGAACGCGGGGTGGATGTAAATTTGGGGATCCACGCAGATTCCAGAACTTTCCACCACAGAAATGTGGGGAAAATGTGGTTTGGTTGACAATTTTTTAGGTTTGCACGGGATTCTGGGTAACAGAACCTGGTGGGAGGCAGTCAAGTCACCCCATCATGGATTCCCCTGGGTGTCTAGTTTTAAAAAATGTATAGGAATGCTAGGTTTCCCTAGGTGCCGGTAGAGCTAGGGTTAAAAAACTACAGCTAAGCACTTTGCCAAAAAAGGGTCATTTTTCACTGCGAAATTGAGGTGTGACCAAGTTGCGTTTTGCGCCGTTTCCTGTCGCGGGCACTAGGCCGACCCACACAAGTGAGGTACCATTTTTCTTGGAAGACTTTGGGGTACGCGGGGTGGGTGGAAATTTGTGGATCCACGCAGATTCCAGAACTTGCCACCACAGAAATGTGGGGAAAATGTGTGTTTGTTTGACAATTTTTTAGGTTTGCAAAGGATTCTGGGTAACAGAACCTGGTGGGAGGCAGTCAGGTCACCCCATCCTGGATTCCCCTGGGTGTCTAATTTTCAAAACTTTATAGGTTTGCTAGGTTTCCCTAGGTGCCAGCGGAGCTAGGATTCAAAAACTACAGCTAGGCACTTTTCCAAAAAAGGGTCATTTTTCACTGCGAAATTGAGGAGTGACCACGTTGCGTTTTGCGCCGTTTCCTGTTGCGGGCACTAGGCCGACCCACACAGTGAGGTACCATTTTTCTCGGAAGAGGTTGAGAAGCACGGGGTGAGTGGAAATTTGTGGATCCATGCAGATTCCAGAACTTTCCACCACAGAAATGTGGGGAAAAGGTATTTTTTTGACAATTTTTTAGGTTTGCAAGGGATTCTGGGTAACAGAACCTGGTGGGAGGCAGTCAAGTCACCCCATCCTGGATTCCCCTGGGTGTCTAGTTTAAAAAAATGTATAGGTATGCTAGGTTTCCCTAGGTGCCGGCAGAGCTAGGGTTAAAGAACTACAGCTAGGCACTTTGCCAAAAAAGGGTCATTTTTCACTGCGAAATTGAGGTGTGACCACGTTACATTTTGCGCAGTTTCCTGTCACGGGCACTAGGCCGACTCACACAAGTGAGGTACCAATTTTCTCGAAAGACATAGGGGAACACGGGGTGGGTGTAAATTTGTGGATCCACGCAGATTCCAGACCTTTCCACCACAGAAATATGGGGAAAATTTGTTTTTTTGGACAATTTTTTAGGTTTGCAAGGGATTCTGGGTAACAGAACCTGGTGGGAGGCAGTCAAGTCACCCCATCATGGATTCCCCTGGGTGTCTAGTTTTAAAAAATGTATAGGAATGCTAGGTTTCCCTAGGTGCCGGCAGAGCTAGGGTTAAAAAACTACAGCTACGCACTTTGCCAAAAAAGGGTCATTTTTCACTGCAAAATTGAGGTGTGACCACGTTGCGTTTTGTGCCGTTTCCTGTCGTGGGCACTAGGCCGACCTACACAAGTGAGGTACCATTTTTCTCGGAAGACTTTGGGTAACGCGGCGTGGGTGGAAAATTGTGGATCCACACAGATTCCAGAACTTTCCACCACAGAAATGTGGGGAAAATGTGGTTTTTTTGGACAATTTTCTAGGTTTGCAAGGGATTCTGGGTAACTGAACCTGGTGCGAGGCAGTTAAATCACCTCATCCTGGAATCCCCTGGGTGTCTAGTTTTCAAAAATGTATAGGTTTGCTAGGTTTCCCTAGGTGCCGGCAGAGCTAGGGTTAAAAAAATACAGCTAGGCACTTTGCCAAAAAAGGGTCATTTTTCACAGCGAAATTGAGGTGTGACCCCGTTGTGTTTTGCGCCGTTTCCTGTTGCGGGCATTAGGCCGACCCATACATGTGAGGTACCATTTTTCTTGGAAGACTTTGTGGAACGCGAGGTGGGTGGAAATTTGTGGATCCATGCAGATTCCAGAACTTTCCACCACAGAAATGTGGGGAAAATGTGTTTTTTTGGACAATTTTTTAGGTTTGCAAGGGATTCTGGGTAACAGAATCTGGTGGGAGGCAGCTAAGTCACCCCATCCTTGATTTCCCTCGGTGTCTAGTTTTCAAAAATGTATAGGCTTTCTAGGTTTCCCTAGGTGCCGGCAGAGCTATGATTCAAAAACCACAGCTAGGCACTTTGCCAAAAAAGGGTCATTTTTCACTGCGAAATTGAGGTGTGTCCACGTTGCGTTTTGCGCCGTTTCCTGTCGCGGGCACTAGGCCGACCCACACAAGTGAGATACCATTTTTCTCAGAAGACTTTGAGGAATGCGGGATGGGTGGAAATTTGTGGATCCACGTAGATTCCAGAACTTTCCACCACAGAAATGTGGGAAAAATGTGTTTTTGTTGACAATTATTTAGGTTTGCAAGGGATTCTGGGTAGCAGAATCTGGTGGGAGGCAATCAAGTCACCCCATCCTGGATTCCCCTGGGTGTCTAGTTTTCAAAAATGTATATGTTTGCTAGGTTTCCCTAGGTGCCGGCTGAGCTATGGTTCAAAAACTACAGATAGGTACTTTGCCAAAAAGGGTAATTTTTCACTGCGAAATTGAGGTGTGTCCACGTTACATTTTGCACAGTTTCCTGCCGCGGGCACTAGGCGGACCCACACAAGTGAGGTACCATTTTTCTTGGAAAACTTTGGGGAACGCGGGGTGGGTGGAAATTTGTGGATCCACGCAGATTCCAGAACTTTCCACCACAGAAATGTGCAGTCAAATCACCCCATCCTGGATTCCCCTGGGTGTCTAGTTTTCAAAAATGTATAGGTTTGCTAGGTTTCCCTAGGTGCCGGTAGAGCTAGGGTTCAAAAACTACAGCTAGACACTTCGCAAAAAAGGGTAAATTTTCCATCCTTGCTGCCCACCAATGTGACACCCCAGTGAACCCAACTCTTTGCGCTACAGCGGCCGCCAGCAGTGACTGGCAAAGCGACATCTGCACTTCACGCTACAGCAATGACAGCCCGAGGTGACTGCCAAAGCGACTCTCCAGAAACGCCACCAGCGGCACTCGACTGGTTCATCATGCTATAGCGACGACCATCCACAATGCCCGTCCTGCTCTTCGTGCTAAAGCACTGACCATCCTTGATGTTCTCCTTGCTCCTCGCTGACTCCTCCACCGTCAACTGGACTCTGCGCTAGACTCTAGTAGATAACTTTTTCAGCATGACTAACCTGGTCCCTGCATCCGACCTGCGCTCCATCGCGGTCGGACGGAACTTGAGATTTTCACCTGGTCATGCATGACCAGATAACTGCAAGTGGCACTTTGTGCTTATAGGCACCATACTTACCTTAACTTTTTGGAACGGAATCTCTACCTCTATTTATTGGATTTTTGTAATTTTGTAGTCAAATAATTAATTTAATTTCACTCTATTTTTCTAAATTGGTGTTGGATTTTCCTTGTGTTGTGTTTTCACTTTGCTGCTGTCTGTGTGCTGCATAAATACTTTACACAATTTCCCCTCACCCAACAACCAAATCTCTCACATTGATGTTCATTGGTGGGATTCAGTACTTGTGTTAGGGAAGTGTTATACTGGGGTTTTGTGTAACACTAAAATCCCATATAAATAATTTGATATTATATTCAACCTCTTTATAAATTTTCGTTGATTGGCTCTTGTTTCTTTTTCCAAAGGCACTCTTATTCTGCCTGTCTGAGCCAATGACAATACATGCAAAAGTGGAATTTGAGCTCATCAATCTGGAGAGCTAAACTATGGCTAAGCACAAGGAGTTCTGTAAAGAAAGGGGGCTTCCAACCAAGAAGAGCACCAAGAAGCTGGAGCTCCAAAAGGCTCTGAGGGCCTGGATGGAGGCTCACCATTTGCTGGAAACAAAAGAGGACTAGGATGAGGAGGAGGCTATGGGGAAGCAAGAGGAGGACCTGGACACAGGTCCTGAGTTGAGCACTCAGAGAAGGAGGACAACTCACCCCAGGAGTGGAGCCCATCCCATTGTCAGGGCAGACAGCACAGTGTCTTCCCATGAGCTGGAGGACAGACATGCTGTGAGGGAGCTCAAAAAGGGGATGGCCAAGTTGAAATTGGAGGCAGAGGACAGAAAGGCTGAGGCAGAGAGAGACTTCTCAAGGAAGAGGGCTGAGAGGGTCTTAGCTGAAAATAAACTACTGCTGGCTCATGAGGTGAGCATGAAGGAGCTTGACCTAAAGCAAAACAAGCCTCGGAGTCCAGCAACAATGGTGGCATCAATAACCTAATGTCCACTTGAGAAAAAAGGGTGCATATTCCAAGGATCTGGTGCCTAACTTTACTGTGGATGATGGCATAGATAAATGGTTTGAGACCTATTAGGTTGCCTAGGAATGCACAGGGTCCCTGAGGAGGATTGGGGGGCAGTCTCTGGAGGTACATTCCCAGTGAAAGGAGCGATGCCTTGCTATCCCTAGGGAAAGAAGACAGGATGAGGTATCCCTTCATGATGGAAACTCTTATCAGGAAGTTTGGGCTTACCACGGAGAAGTATAGGCAAACGTGTAGGGACAGCCAGCAGTTGACCCAGCAGTCCTGGGATGATTTATTGGATGTACTTTTGCAAGGCCCTGGATGGGTGGGTGAAGGGCAGTGACATGAGTGATTACAAGGGGCTGTACAGTTTATTTGCAAGAGACCGCATGTTCACCAATTGTTTTCCAGTGATGACACTTACTGATAGTAAGCTCTCTGACCCCAGGTAGCTTGCAAAGGAGCCTGAACACTAGTTCAGCACCAGGGTCCACAAAAAGGTATCGGGGGGGGGGACTCTCAAAAAGGGTGGTCGGGGGTCCCACAAGAAGAAAGAGGGGGAGTGAAAAACAACTATAATAATTCCCAAGGGAACAGTATATAGCCCCAATCTGAACCAAAGAAGGACTTCCATGAGAAGTGGGGGTAGATGTTTCCCCCAGTGCACTTACTGTTACAAATATGGGCATGCCAAGTGGGACACCATGGACCAAGGGCAAGTATTTTTGCTGTGCTGCCCTACACCAATTTGAAAGGGCAGGAATGCACCGTATTTACAAGGTAAGATGCATTCCTGCCCTTTCTGCCTACACCGCTGCACAGTTTGGTGACTAGTGCCATGGACGTTATTTGGGAGTAGTCAGGGGCTGCAGTTGTGACCTTTAGCTTGCTCCCTGCTCCTTCTGGCACTTCGTTTGTGACCCCAGGCCTCAGAGGGGGCAAAACCTTTGCCTCCTCTGTGGCCAGCGGTCAAAAAGGAAGTCCCATCTCGAAGTCTACAGAGTGAAGATGACATTTCTGCCCTAAAAGACCTGCCTGAGCTTACTGGTTGACAAGATGAGGAGTACCCTACCCTAGAGTGCTTGAGGTGGCAAGTTGAGGCCCGGGCCGCAAGTAACACCTCTGAAAATCATTTTGTGTCTTGGGAGAATAACCTTCTCTATAGTGAGCCTCAGGTTCCTTGACTTGGGGCCTTCCTATAGTGAGTGGCTCATGATTTACCCATGTCAGGACATCTGGGGTAGGATAAGAACGTTGGCAGGCCTGTTCCCCACTTCTATTAGCCCCATATTAAGGCAGCCTCAGATATGTTCTGTAGGTCTTGTCTCACATGTGACAAAGCAGGGAAAAATCCAAAGGCTCCACTGGTTCCCTCACCCATCATTGGCACCCCATTTGAAAGCATGGGCATCGACATTGTTGGGCCCCTGGACCCCAAAACTGCCCTGGTAAACAAGTTTATCCTGGTTGTGGTGGGCAATGCCACTGGGTACCCAGAATCCATCCATCTGACGGTGGTGAGTGCACCTGCAGTGGCCAGTGCCCTGATTGGGATTTTTACCCATGTGGGGATCCCCAAAGAAGTGGTGTCTGAGTACATGAAGTCCATGCGGGATGAGTGTGGGGCAACCTATAATTTCTCTATCCCTCATACACTATCACTCCCAAACCAATGGACTTGTTGAGAGATTCAACAAGAGCCTCAAAGGCATGAGTAGGGGTATACCTGAACCCATGAGGCAGAAGTGGGATGTCCTCTTTCAATGCCTATTTTTTACCTACAGGGAGGCCCCACAGAAAGGAGTTGGGTTTAGCCCATTTGAACTCCTTTATGGTCACCCCGTGAGAGCCCTTTATGTCTGGTAAAGAAGAGGTAACAGCAAGCCCCAAGAACCGCCCGCCCATGAAGTGGTTAGCTTCATGCTGGCCCTCAGAAACCCGACTCTGAAATTCTGGAAGAAGGCTTCTGACAATTTGGAGGCCAGCCAGGAAGTCATGAAACTCTGGTACAACCAGAAGGCCACTTTTGTAGAGGGGAAACGACCTTTACATCACTGTGATTACATCACAATGCCATTACAACGCAGTTGTTATAACAACCATATTGTTACCAAGCAATGTCATTACTACGCAAGTCATTACATCGACTTGCAGTAGATGGCGCGCTAACATTAGGTATAGTATAGTTTACTATTCGAACACCTTCCCTACTGCTGCGTAGGCTGGAGTTGGAATAGTAAATTATAAGTTTCTAATGTCAGCTCGCCATCTACTGCAAGTTGATGTAATGTCTTGCCTAGTAAGGGCATTGCGTGGTAACAACGCAGTCGTTGTAACGACCGTGTTGTAATGCCACGCGATGTAATGACTAACGTAGTAACGAGTCATATTCCTGGTAGAGTTTCACCCTGGCCAGAAACAATGGGTGATGGAGCCAGAGGAGCCCAGGGCCCTTCAGGATTAGGGAGGTCTACTTACCTGGTGGACCTCAAAACCCCTATAAGCCCCCTAAGGGTGCTCCATATGAATCACCTCAAGCCACACTTTAAGAAGTCTAAGGTCACCATTCTCCTGGTAACAGACGATGGTGTGGAAGAGGAGAGTGAACCTCTCCCTGCTCTCCTATCCTCCAAGGAGCACGACCGGTCAGTAGAGGATGTCAACCTCTCTCCTCCTCTAACTCCAGAACAGTAGAGGGACTGTCAGCAGTTGTTGGGTCAGTTTGCTTTCCTGTTCTCCCTCACCACTGAGCCTACACACTTGCGTACCCACAACATTGATGTTGAAGACAGTATGCTAGTAAAGTTTAAAATGTATAGGGTGTCGGGAAAGGTGAGAGCTAGTACCAAAGAAGAAGTCTCCAGGATGCTAGCATTAAATGTGATTGAGTACTCCAGCACTCCAGCAGTCCTTGATCCAGCCCAGTTGTGCTGGTGCCCCAGGTCACCCCACAGGGTGCTACCCACAAATGTAGGTTTTGTGTGTACTACAGAGTACTCCATTCAGTCATTAAGACTGACGCCCACCCCAACCCCGACCTGATGAGCTCATAGACAGGCTGGGCCTACAAAGTGCCTCAGTACCTTTGATCTTACATCAGGGTACTGGCAGATTGCTTTGACACGGGGGGCAAAAGAGAGTTCAGCGTTCTCAGCTTAGAGGGTCGGTCCAGTTTCAGGTGATACCCTTGTGCCTAAGGAATGCTCCTGCCACCTTCCAGGGGATGGCGAACAGGGTCCTTGCTGGGAAGGAGACATTCTATGCTGATTACATAGATGACATACCTGTATTCAGTTCCAGTGGGGAGTAACACCTGAATCACCCCCAGTAGGTTTTTCAGGCCCTGCAGCAAAGAGCCTGACTATCAAGGCCAGTTCCTTTTGAGAGGGAGGCGATTGCTATGGTCTGGGTACTGAAGAATCTGAGACAATAACTGTTTGCGATTCAGTGCTGGATTGAGACAGACTACAGACCTCCTGAAATGGCTCATGCAAATGAGGGGTGAAAATGCCAAACTGTTGAGGTGGTCCATCTCTCTACAGGGAATGGACTTTACAGTGGAACACCACCCTGGGTCAGACCACAACAATACTGATGATCTATCCAGGTTCTTCTGGCTTAGTGATGAGAACTCTTAAGAGGTTGGGTAGTCCTAACCACTTTCAGCTGAGGAGACATGTGTTAGACCTGTCAGCCTTAAGGTGGTCTTCCCGCAAACCTTTTGCCTTTTCACCTCTGTTTTGCTGAATTTGTTTTTGTTGGCTTTAGGACTCTACACACTTTACCACTGCTAAACAGTGCTTAAGTCCTTGCGCTCTTTCCTTTAAACATAGTGAAATGGGCTTACACCCAATTAGCATATTTAATTTGCTTATAAGTCTCTAGTAAAGTGGTACTACAGGTACCCAGGATCTATACATTAAATGCTACTAGTGGGCCTGAAGCCCTTATTGTGCTGCCCACTCAAGTATCTCTTTTAAACTTGTCTAGTTTTAAACTACCATTTTTGACCTGGCAAAATAAACCTTTCATCAGGTCTAAACCTCCCTTGTTAATAGATATGTCACCCTTAGTTCAGGCCTTAAATGGTCCATAGGGAAGGGTCCAGTGTATTTAAAAAGTTGGAGAAGTGCTTTAAAGTTTAACATGTGCTGGTAGTGAAAAACTCCTAAATCTGTTTTCACTACTGTAAGACCTACCCCTCCCATAGGATAACATTGGGTTTCCTTATTTCATTTAATAAGTGTAACCTTCGCTTGAGAGCAGGTAGGAAAGTCATGTTTGGTGTCTGTGGAATTGTAATTTAAAACCTTCTTTAATGGTAAAGTTGGATTTTAAGTGACAATTCTGAAAAGGCCACTTTTAGAAAGTTGGCATTTCCTTTTCCTAACCTTTTGGTGCCTGTGGCCTGTTACTTGGACACATGACTATGGGTAGTTGGCCTATGTTTATTCCTCCTAGACAGTATCACAAAGGAGTGTCTGGGTTTTGGCAGGGTGGGCCAACTTTGACTTGATATGGGGGTGGAGATGTCACCTACCACACTTGCACTTCTAATGCACTGGCTCAGCTCACACACAAAGGACTTCCCACTAGCCTATTGTGCCCCCGGACAGACTGGGAGCAGGGCAGGGAGGTAGGAAATTCCAGAGACCTCTGTAGGGGGAAACTCAGGAAGCCTTTCCCACTTCAAATTGGGCATCATATATAGAAATGCGACCCTCTGACCCACTCTTCAGTGCGTTCCTGGACCTATGGAGACTACAGAAGACGGGAGCCCTGCTGCCATGCCACTTGATTCCTGCCCTGCTTGAGAAGGAAGGCTGGACCTGCAGCCTTCATCCCAGGCTGAAGTAACTACAACGGTCAGCCAACTGACCTCCTGTTTAAGCAATAGGGACATAAGTTCCAGAGGACTTTCTGCAACTGCTCAGCTGGCCTGTTGCACTGGATTGCCTGAGCCCTGGTGGCCTCTGCTGAAACGAGTTCCTAATCCTAAAGATGTGCCCCTCAGGTCCTGGACCCTTTTGTGTGTTATCAGTTGAACTCCTCCTTGAAGAAAAGGAGAAATCCTGAAGGTTTGGGCTCTTCGCGACCACAAATAGGCCTGTTTGCGTCAAAATCTTGCCGCCTACTCCGACTGCCAACATGAAGCTCTGGTGAGCCTAAGTCTTCATGCTACAGTGACCACCAGTGATGACCAGAAACAAAGAGATCTGCACTTTGCGCAATATCATTGACAACTCCATCACACACAATGAGATCCTCGCTCTAAAATGACGACCATCCCCAACATGCAATCTGCTCTTCAGACTACAACAATGGCCATCTGCAATGCTCTCCTTGCTCCTCTTGGCCTCCTCTATCGTGACCTGGACTCTTCGCACTAGACTTTAAATGGCAACACTTTCAGCTGGACTAATCTGGTCCATGTTCTGGCCAGCGATCCAGCACGGTCGGCCAGAACTTGTGACTGACGCCAGGCCTCGCATGGCCACTTTATGCTTTTACGCTCTATACGTACCTTAAATATTTGAAATTGGATATCTCTGGTTCTACATTTTTATCAGACAATGACATATGCACTATGAACCACCTCCTGTTAGATGGTAGGCTCCTGATTTATGAAGAGGCAGGCATGGCTTATCGTCTTACGACACAACACATCTGTAAATACCACCAATTGATACACTGTTTAAGCTCGACCCTACTTCCCCAACCTGTGACTCTTGCACAGTCTCCAATACATTCCTATCTACATAAATAGGGCACCTACAAAGGGGTGATTTCAGAACTGTACCAGACAATTATCGGTGGGACCTCCTCGTCCCCATTGTGGTCCCACCTGCGGGACTGGTGGTCTGCCAGATTGGGAATCGACTATACTGAAGAAAATTGTGCTGAACATTTTTAGCACCAGGACTAACACCTGGGGGAAGCACAGCTTAAACTGGTTGAGGCCTTCACCTACCTGGGCAGAGTCATTGATGGGCAGGGCAACACAGACACCGACGTCAAGACAAGAATCAGCAAAGAAAGGGCTGCATCATTTAGCTAAAGAAGATTTGGCACTCCAGGGACCTAATGCTGCAAACCAAGATCAGGCTTTATAACTCCAACATAAAATCAGTCCTTCTGTATGGACTGAAACTTGGAGGAGAACAGTGACCACCACCAACAAAGTTGTGACTTTCATCAACACCGGCCTGAAGAAAATCATTCAAATCTACTCACCAAACACAATCAGGAACAACGACCTATGGCAGCAGACTTTCCAACTCCCTGCTCATAAAGAAATCATGACAAGATTCTGGAGCTGGATGGGTCGCACCCTCTGCAAGTCCACATCAAACACCACCAGGCCATCCTTGCCCTGCAACCCTCAAAGGAAAATGAAAAAAAGGAAGCCCCAGAAACACTTTGAACTGAGGCCCCGAGGCTGACTGCGAGGAGAAGGATTACACATGGAGTTAGATTGAAAGAAAAGACCACGTAAGAGATGGCTGAAGAGTCCTAGATGATGACCTATACCCCTGTAGGGTTAGTAGGCATAAGTAAGTAAGTATATGTATATATATATATATATTCACTGAAAAAACCATAGGTTTCACACACGTTATAGTTAGGAATTATCATTTACAAAACCTTGCAAATTCACTTAAAAAACCATAGGTTTCACACATGTTATAGTTAGCTGTACATTTCACTCGTAAAAAACCAATGAAATTCCACGTTATAGTTAGATCAGGTAACTATAACTTGCGCGCCCACAATAAACTGCTGATGACGTCACATATTACATCACTCATGACATGGTCAGTGACATCACTCATGACATCAATGATGACATCTGAAATTACACATTGTGGTTTGCGGTCGCGCAAGTTATAGTTACCTGATCTAACTATAACGTGGAATTTCATTGGTTTTTTACGAGTGAAATGTACAGCTAACTATAACATGTGTGAAACCTATGGTTTTTTAAGTGAATTTGCAAGGTTTTGTAAATGGTAATTCCTAACTATAACGTGTGTGAAACCTATGGTTTTTTCAGTGAATTTGTACGGTTTTTTAAATGCTAAGTTATGTATTTATTTTTTATTTTTTTTTCTGGTTTTTCACTGTGCGCACACCCTGCCCGCACGGTAGGTCCATGCCGTGCGCGCCTCGCCTTTTTTTACACAGTAACATTTGTTTTTTTCTCCCTTGTGGGTCCTTTAATTTATTTAATAAATGTGATTGTTACTTCTTTATTTATTTATTTTTTTTTTTTCCCGTGCGCGTACGGTAAGCTTACCGTACGCGCACTCCGCGATTTTTTTTTAAAATATTAAATGTATTTTTCGTACTTTTGGGTCCTTCTTGGACCCCCTGACAAACACTAGGGGGTCTGCAACTCTCTTCGTTGCCCCCTTTTCACGTTCCCCACCTTTGTTTCTCAGTGCGAGAGACAGAAAATGGCGGCCGACACTTCCTGATTTCGACCGATTCGAATGTTTACAGTCATGTAACCACCAATCAGAATTGAGCTCGCGCACGGCACCGTACGCGTACGGTAAGCTTACGGTAAGCGCACGGAGCGCGCTTACAGATATATATATTGATTTAAATGCTATTTTCTCAGGACCTACTGAACAGATTTACACCAGACCTACAAAAGGCACATCCTTGACCTGAGGACTACCTCTCTGCCAAATTTCAAGTAATTCTTTTCAGCCGTTCGGGCTGTAGCTCGGACTAAAGGTCCTATGGGAAAATGCATGGGGAAAACGCGTTTTGGGACCCCCCTTTTTTCTCAGCCCCCGCTTGACGAATCCCCCCGAGACTTTCAGGGTAGGAGCGGAGCGTAGCGCCCCATTAGTTTTGAAAAATTCGTGAGGATTCGTCGACCGGCGCCAAAGTTATTCCAAATAGAATGTTGCGGATTTCCTATGGAAACACGGTACTAACTATAACTATCTACTGGCGACCGCCAGTAGATAATATATATATATATTGTACCGCAGATGCCGTTTGATGCCATAGATGTATTTTCGGATACAATGGTCAAGGACCTGTTGAAATTCAGGTGTAACAATCGGAGGCGTAACAATCGTGATAATTTGACCAAAGAGGAGAAACAAGCTCTCGATGGTCTATTACGCGATACAACTATCATAATAAAGCCTTCTGATAAAGGTGGAAACATAGTGTTACAAACCAGAGACCACTATTGCAGTGAAGCCTTGAGACAGTTGTCAGATAGCAACTATTATGTAAAATCTACCCGGGAAATCTATCAAGAAAGTGTAAAGAGTTATGAGACTTTGATCAGAAAATGGTACGATGGACAGATGTTGGAGACTGATGAATACCTATTTTTAAGAAACACTACTCCTGTGGTGGCAACCTTTTATCACATACCAAAAATTCATAAAGACAATGTGAGACCACCAGGTAGACCAATTGTGTCCTCCCAAGGAAGCTTAACAGAACACATGTCCATGTTTATTGACTATTTTCTGTTTTCATTTGTGTCACATCTTGATTCATATGTAAAAGACACTAAAGACTTCCTGAGTAAACTAAACACTTTAATTTGGGATGCCAAATACAAGCTTATGGTATTGGACATTACCAGTTTATACACATGTATAAAACATGAAGACGGTATAAAAGCTGTCCAATTCTTCCTTAACAAAAGATCATTGAGATTTGCAGTGCATAACTCTATGCTAATAGAATTTACCAACTTCTGCCTCTCAAACAATATTTTTGTCTTTGAGGATCAATTTTTCAAACAGGTCTCAGGCACGGCGATGGGCACCTGCTTCGCCCCCAGCTATGCCAACTTGTTTGTAGGCTGGTGGGAGGAGCAGGTGCCCAGAACCTATGAGAGAGGAAACATCAAGGGTGAGGTCAAAGCATGGTATCGATATATCGATGACCTGTTTATTGTCTGGGAAGGCACATTAGAATCAGCCAGAGGTTATATAGAAATTTTAAACAACAATGACCTCAACTTGCACTTTTCGGGCACAGTAAGTCCAGTGGCAGTGGACTATCTGGACCTGAAAGTGTTTGTTTCCGCAGGCAAGCTGGAAACTGCTCTTTACCGAAAAAGTACAGCGGGCAATTCCATTCTTTTTGCAACCAGCAATCATCCCCCGAAATTAATCCAGAGCATTCCATATGGAGAGCTTTTGAGATTAAAACGGAATGGCTCCAGATCATGTGATTTTGAGGCTGCAGCAAAAGACTGTATATCAAGATTCTGTGTAAGGGGCTATGAAAAGGCACATCTGGAAAAAACATTAGCCAAGGTCAGGGGGATCCCTAGACAGCGGCTACTGGAGGAGAAGAGTGGAACTAGCAAAGGCACAGGGTCGGTTGACTCCCAAGAAGCTAAGTTCAGAATCATTACCACGTACTCTGCAGAAGCCAATTTTTTTAAACAAATGCTAAAGAAAAATTGGCATATTCTCAAAAGTGACACCATCATGGGGGAAGATATTCCAAACTACCCCATGATAACCTTCAAAAAGGAGAGGTCACTTAAGGATAGGCTAGTCAGCAGTCATCTAGTAAAACAACCTACTATGCAGGGCACTTTGAAACATATGCAAGGTTTCTTTCCCTGTGGCAAGTGCAAGGCCTGCTCAAATAGTAAGAGGGTTTTAACATACACAGTGCCCTATGTAAATTTGAAAAGACCTATCCTAAAGTTTCTAACCTGTAGCACCTCTTACGCAGTCTATTGCCTTGTCTGCCCGTGTGGATTGTTGTATATAGGCAGCACCATTCATTCATTAAAGATTCGAATATTGGAGCACAGGAGAGCAATAGTAAAGAGTGACGCCTCATATCCAGTAGCAAGGCACTATGATGAAAAACATCCCAATAGCAAAAACTTTTTACAGTTCTTTGGCCTTGACTATATTCCAGACAACATCAGAGGAGGTGATCGTCTCAAGAAGCTACGCAGGTTAGAATCACGCTACATTATAGACTTGCAAACTAAGTTCCCTCGTGGCTTGAATAGTAATGAGGAATTATCAGTACACTTGGGATCTTAGCAAATAGCTAGTTATGATAACAATGAAATCAATGTAAATATGTGGGTTGTAATAGCGCAATGACCACTATGGTGAGCTTTTAAAATTGCCTTTTTTCAATTACCTCTTTGCATTTGTAGAATATAGCTGGACAGCAAGGCCGATACACGGCTTGATTGATTGCCATGCCGATACACGGCTTGATTTTGTGTAGTAGAGTAGGTGCCATAAAAAAGCGTAAGCCGATACACGGCTCTATAAACAAATACTTACGTAGAATTGATGTTCAAAATATTACTGCGTTGGTACACGAGGCAATATGCCTTTACCAAGTTTGTTAATTTTGACAATTTTGACAATTGTGATTAATCTGTACTTCAGCAGTATGTATATGTATATGTTTATCTATTCATATACTAGATCTTGAACACATTACAAGATGGCGCCATATTATCTATGTACATTTACGCTGTCCTCTTTCTATGTTGAATGCATGATGCACTGAGAGGTTTAAATAATGGCGTTTTACGGTGTGCTGTGAACACCGAGGAAGGCAGATCGCCGAAACGCGTCTGTTCTGGGAATAAAGTCCCGTTGACACGCTACCCGTGAGTGCTTTATTCTTTACTACTAGAGAATTTTGGAGCGTGAATGTTATGCGGCAGGCACCGCCGCACTTACAGCACCCGACCGTGAGTGACTCGGATTGAAGGTGCGAAGGGAGCAGTAATATATATATATATATATATACATATATATATATATATATATATACAAACTTACCATAAATATTCTTACCTTTTGCTGCAAAGGTATGCTTGGTAAAGGCATATTCATGGTAAAGACAATACGTGGTAAAGGCATTGTGTGTAAAGGATGTGTGGTAAAGGCATGTTGTAAATTTTGTGTTGTTAAGTCTCTCTCCAATTGGCGGGTGCTGAGCATCCAGGCTTTTGTAGGGAGAAGATGTTTTTTTTAAGTGGATTCTGGTTTGTACAAGCAACCAGTGCAGGTGTCGGAGATAGGTAGAGCTGACTGGTTCTTTGGAGTTCACATAACCGGTGCACATCTTTAGGTTCAGGGTTCTGGCTTGCTAAAGACATCTTGGGGACATTCAGAAAGCTTTGCTCGGAATGCATTCCGCCCATTGCTTAGCATTGGCTTTGTGGATTGTTAATCACATTTTCTTACTTTCTATTTGCTGTATTAATTTCTTTTAGGCTGTCCATCTTGAGTTAGTCCCTCCTGTAGAGCATACCCTGTTTTCTGCTTTCTTCCACAAACTCACTTTTTGTAAATAGGCCTTTACATTTTTTTCGTATCTTGTCATACTTGCTGTGCTTTCCAAGACATGGGTCAAACATCAGGCTCTGTCTTCCAAGGGAACTTGGTGTTTACTTTTCTTTTCCTGACTTCAAAGTGAGAGGCGTCTTGACAACCCTGCTGGGTACCCATGTGAGGCAAAAAGCTGTAGAATTTCGTTTTTTACTAGCACAAAAGAAAATTTAAATGTCTGTAAATGTTCTGTGCAAATACTTCAGAATACATCAGAATTAGGAAAGCACAAATGAAGCACATTTTTTGTCATTCTGAAGTGGGGAGGAAACAAATATTTTAATATGATCAAAACAAATCAATACACTTGGTGATGCCATTTCCACACATTATCTATTGTAAGCTGGATAGTTTTAACAGTAAAACTGTATGTTTGTGCAAATATAATGACCATGTCAATTGAAAATCTGTAGTATGTAATGGCAGTGCGCTATCACACCATGCATGCTCCATTCAATGCAACTTCACTCCACGACAATTCACTCTACATCACTCCACCTACACAATGACATTCTACTCTCCTTCCGATATGCCACTACACTCTATGACTCTACACCACTCTACTTGATTCTTCAACACTTCACGCCACTTTACATCACTGAACTCTACGCCACTCCGCTCCGAACCACTCCACTCCACTCTATGCCACTCCACTCTACGTTACTCTACAACACTCTGATCCACTCTACACTACACCACTCTACTCCACTCTATGCTACTCTATATCACTTCACTCTAGGCCACTCTACTACACTCCAAGACACTGCCCTCCACGCCACTCCTCGACACTCCACTCCATCCCACTCCATGACATTCTATTCCACTCTATGCCACTACACTATGACACTATGACTCTAGGCCACTTCACTCTAGGCCATTCCACTCTCCGACACCCCACTCTACAACACTGTATGCCACTTGACTCTACGATACTGTATGCCACTCCACTCTAAGACACTTTAGTAAAGGCTTTGCCACTCTACGCTATGCTACTGCACTCTGTGACACTTTACTCCACTCTACGCTATGCCACTCTACAGTACTCCACTCTACAGTACTATGTCACAATAGCAAGACGGTTATGGTATATTTTCATCTGCACACCGTTTGTCCCTAGTGTTATTAGATGTGCTCACTCTTTTGGGTGAACCAAAAAACCCAAGTCTATACATATAATAAAACAAAGTGAGGAGCACAACCACAAAACATTATTATTAATAGGAGAGTCTAAAACGATCTCTTACACCTCATAATATCTGTAACCCAATTTGTAACACAACTCTAGACAGCAAACAATCATATAATGCACATTATTCCTCCCAATTATTTTTCATCAATTTTTATTCATGATTTTCAAGTAAAAACAAGATGACATATCCAAAGGGAACAGCCTCTTTTTGAAAGTGGATACTGCCGGAATCAGACTCACGAGAAAACCAGGAGACATTACTCGTTCTGTTGGTGACAGGCATGTGGGATAAGGCCTAAAGAAGTGAGGCATGAACAATTGAGAACCTCAACACTTAAATACACCAAAACTAATAAGACGAGGAGCACCATATATAAAAGTGTGTGGAAAAGGACGAGACATCACGGAGAAAATTGGTTGCGGTATTGATGCACACAGCAGATTTTGAACTACTAGAATATTTGCATGAGGTTTGAAAGAATACAGGAAGAGTGTTGTGCAAACAATTGGTGTTTGAGGACAATGCTTCCAACAATATAGAGTGCCGCCCTGAAGAAGTCCCAAGTGAATAGGAACGAAACGCGTAGGCTGTGGCTGTTTACCTGTGCACCAGACTTAACTTTATTTGCTGCCCTAAGGATATCTTCCTTAGTCAGTTTTGGGAATATTGGGAGTTCCACCACAGGCCTTTGGACTATGGACTTTTTTTCTGCTTTAATATAGGGATCTGCTGTTCCTGACAGAGAATCATAAATGAGTTTGACCTTTCCTAAAAAGTGATTGGCCAATTACTCACAACTCCTCACAACTCTTTGTAGTTTTTTTACTTGGTATTCAAGTAGGCCGGTAAGGATAAGGATAAGGCCGTACTCTATGCAGAAGTTGACTACGTTTACAACTACCATGAGGTGATGTTGTGTTGGGATAAAAAAAAGATTTTTTCAGAAGGTTAAGTTTGTGGAAAGTACGTTTGGCTGATGCATTCGGTACGGTCAATAAAAGCTCTCTGGATGCATTAGTTTAGTGACATAGCCCACAGAGCAACACATCCGTTTGGTCTTTCTTGTCATTGTGTGACAAGACGTAGGATGTCATTGACGGTCCTTTCATTGAGCCTCAATCTCTGAATGCCTTACCGCTTGGTATAGTCCTGTACCAGAATCTCAATTTCCTGTTTGTTTTTCTCTTTCTCCAGATGTTCCACTTGAGTATACTTCCAAGTCTGAACTACATTTCTCAGAATTTGATGTCTCCAATAGCGAAGCCCCAGGACGGTCCACAAAAGCCCTCAATCCAGCATGTCGATTGCACTGATGGTGATGTGGGTGGTAGGGTCTCCAATTGAAGGCCTTGTCTCCCTCTCACATGTACTCTGCTGATTTTGCTGTTTTATTTGCACCACGTTTACGTTTTCCCTGCTTAGTATCATTAGAATAAGGCCACTTTTTCATGTTTTAGGAAAATCTTTTTTGTAAACCGCATTTTTGGTGATTACTTTTTGATGGGTGGAGCGGTAAAATGCACTTTTGTGTATTTTATGTTTTGGAGTTGTCTATGCCTCTGTTTAGTCATGTGATTTACGTGTTGGTGCACTTTGGTTCACATATTTCAGTAGTGCTCGATTGCAGTGTTCATTGCTTTGGATGGGCATGTTCGTGCAAATTGGTTGGAAACATGTAGCATAGCCGGCTTTTGGATTTGATAAATCTGATATTATTTCAATTCAATTCAATAATTATTTATTCGGCCTGTCCGGCCATAAAAGACACAAAGAAAATACAACTTTGCACAATAGACTAAAAACAGCATCATAAGAAAAGAAAGGACCATAGCATAAGCATCAATCAAATCAATATATATGACGTTATTTCAATTTCGTGCCCTCTTTGTTTAATGTGTACTTTGCCTTCTGTTGCAAAAATGGGGGAGTTGTGATCCTGACCGACATGTGGACGCCATCTTGGAAGTTTTTACTGATTAGACGTGGCTGTCCAGCCCCACAATCGTAGTATGTGCGAATTTGTTCTTCTAGGGAGTTCAGTGCTCTCTCACGAGTATGTTTCCACATCACCAGTTGATTAGTTCTTCGTATTATGGACACAATGTCCACTGTATGGCCAACAGTGAAACATTATGAAAGTGTAATTTCCTTTCCGTTGCAGAATTTACTGAAAAGCGGTTCTTCTTCATGAATGGGAAGTGTGTGAACACGTCTTACGAGCAGGCTGCTAAGAATATTTGCTAACCACAACTCTCTTTGACTTTAGTCACCGGATATGAGTCTTTGTAAAAGTTTCAGATTCAAAATCAGAACATCCACCTGAAACCACCAGAGAACAAGTGCATTTTATAAAGCTGAAACCACAATCGGCCGGTCAGAAACCTTCGCATTCGCTTACCTCAGCTGTGCTTACAAGCATACTTCAATGAGGTTGAAGTTGTAGTTGCAATATCATACCCTTTTCTCCGAAATTTGGTACAGTAAAAATTCTCTTTCGCAATTGTATTAAAATCATGTTCTTCCCAGAAGACATTTTTTGTTTGTGCTTGAATAAATGTGATGCACTAGTTGATTTAATCAATATGGCGGTAAT
Source organism: Triturus cristatus (assembly GCF_964204655.1). Lineage (NCBI taxonomy): Eukaryota > Metazoa > Chordata > Amphibia > Caudata > Salamandridae > Triturus > Triturus cristatus. The sequence continues at coordinate 1,427,102,392 of NC_140590.1, read as the reverse complement.
TAAAAAAATGGTTTGCCAATTTATGCTCTTTGGAGGACGACTGGGAATGGAAAACCTCAAACCAGTTTAATGAACCTCTTCAAATAGGTGTCTTTCGGGGCTTTGATGAAATTCTACTCAGCAATGTGTAAGACATTTTGATAGTTAGGACAGCCAATCAGAATCCGTGGATTCTGATTTAAATCTCAATTGTGAATTCTTATTGGCTGATGGTCTCTATCTTTGGTTCACAGACCACAGCTCAGATCTGTGGATTTCACAGAAGACAGAAGGGCATATTATCAAGACAGGCGATAACATTATCGCCGCTTTAGCGTCAGAAAACTGCTGCTAAAACGGCGATAATGGGCTTGATAATATGCTCTGTGAAATTCCAATTGAAACCCATGTTAGATGTCCTTCACATCTAACATGGGCTTCAATTGGAATTCCATAGAGCATATTATCAAGCCCATTATCACCGTTTTAGCGGCAGTTTTCTGCCGCTAAAGCGGCGATAATTTTCTCGCCTGTCTTGATAATATGCCCCAAAGCAACTAAAATAGTGTATTTGATACAAAGTTGAGATGTTATCACATCTCTGGGTTCAACTTTAGCTATGAGCCTGGATGGTGGAGGTGTATGCATACTAGCCAAGGCCACCAAAAGGTGTCCCTTGTGCGGGTGAAAGTCCATATGTGGGACACAGGTGCAGCAAGATCCACAGCATATGAGTACAGCTGCAGAACACTACTTGTGTCTACTCAATAAGTCCCCCACACATGAGGGGTGTTGTCAGTCTGTGGTTTCCGTTCACTGCACAGATCCTATGAACATAGGGGCAGATTTATGTTTCCTGGCGCATCCCTGCAAATCAGCAAGGATGCGCCAGGAATGATGCGTCACGCAAGTTTACCCTTGCGCCACACATGATGCTCCGCATTTACAATGCGGCGCATCATGGCGCAGGAATAAACAGATGCGTGACGCATCCGATGGCGTAAGGTTGGCGCAGTGCTTCAGTTGCGTCGCAAGCACGACGCAACTCCAGCACTGTTCCAACCTACCCTATCCCTAACATGGTGCGTCAAGCCTTACGCCTGCTTCAAGCAGGCGCAGGGTTTTGGCGCATCAGCGTTGGGAAAGTGACTCAGTCAAATCTTATAGATTTGACTGAGTCACTTTTCAGGGGCGTTCCTGCGACGGAACGCCCCCCCGCTCTGTCGACACGCCCACGTGAAACCTGACGCAGGTTTTACATGGCGCAGGGCTTTACATCGTGACGCATCTCCATAGATGCGTCACGATGTAAATATGGCGCAACGTGGCGCAGGGTTTACACCGCCGCTGCGTCACAAAAGAGACGCAACGGCGGCGTAAAAGTGGCGCATCTCCAATATAGATCTGCCCCATAGAGAGCAGCAGCAGGATGTGGTTCACGTTGACCATACAAATGCCACAAGAAAAACTACAGCTAGGCAATGATGTATTATTTCATCACTTCAAAATGCACCAGTACCACATGCTAAGGATTGTTCTTGTGTTTAGTTGCCTGCCTGGTCTTGTGCATCTATGGGTCCTTGCTAGATGTACGCTGTAAGATGCTTGTTGTATGTATTGTATACCTGAAACTATGGTGCACTTTTCAGCTATCGTACTTATAGTATTGTAGGAATACTGTTTGTGTGTTAAACTCTTTTCATTTATTGATGGTGTCTTAAATAGTTACTAAGGGGCATATTAGCAAGGGCTGGCGATATAATTATCGCCGCTTTAGCGTCCGTTTTTGGGCGAAAAGCGGCGATAATTATATCGCAATATCATCTAGGACACGCTAGCGCGTGTTTTCTTGATGTAGAGCCCGTTTCTTCACAGCCTCGCCTGGCATCGCTAATGAGATGCAAAAGAGGCGTGGCTGTGAAAACAACACATGTTAATATCATGAAGGCAGCTTCCCGATATTAACAAGGAGGTGCAGCGATAAAAAAAATCGTGCTACCTCAGCCTTAACTCAGGAATTTAACACCTGTTAAATTCCTGACTAAGGCATACTTTTAATGGGATATGGATTATGCTGATAGGACCACAGGGTCCTATCAGCAATGGTATCGCTGTTTTCAATGGAACATCGCTGGAAAACCAGCGATGTTCCATTGAAAACACCGCTATCGCTGAAATATTATCGCCATAGCGCTATGCGTTGTAAATGTAGCGTTATCATGGCGATAATATTCAGAGATAGCTGGCGATAATATTTCTATCGCTATGAACGGCCGGGGATAATTATCGCTGGCTGTTGATAATATGCCAAACAAAAGAAAGAGTTCCCTTGCTTACACACTATTATATGAAAACCGAAAGAAAGTTTTTCTGAACTTATCCTGATCTTTTAAAATGAATTTTATTATAACAGATGTCGTTCTGCAATCATTAAAAACAATCTCCTATCTTTGTCAGTGTGACACAATTTTTCATTAAAAATACATATTACACAATCAATTGATAAAAACGAAATTAAAACAAGATTACAAAAACAACAATTTACAGATACCCAAAAATGACCAGCATTATGGAGACAAACAAATACGTAAGACACTATTTTCTGTTCTTTACCATTACATATCCATTCAACTCAGCAGAACATTGGATTATATTTGCAATTTTTGTGTTTGTTGTTCTGTGCTGGTTATAAGATTATGTTTCCAGAAGCTAGGGCGTCGACGCGTTTCGATGGCTTTTACATTGATGCTGCCATCTTTATCAAGACAAAAAGTAATTTTGCTGTCTCCTGTTTTCTTTTATGGCTTTCTTGTATGGCTTTCTTACTTCCTAAATAGAGTAAATATATGTGTTATTGTGATAGTGATACTTCTTTCTTACACATAGTCATCTACTGATACATTGTCGGTACCAGACTTCCTTTTTAGCATTTTATCTGGGTGAAACCTTCTAATATTATGTTTCACAGGGTGGTATGTCGGTCTCCTATTTTAAGGGCCTCAAAACATAAGGTGTCCTCCCAGACTCTTAATGTCTAGCAGATATTACAAAGGTTCATTACCCCGATATAACACCCACCGTTTCCCTCTTATATGGATATGCCAAGATATTCATTCTATGTTGGTAATTGCTTTCTCACCTTCTTATTTCTTGAAAGTCAGAAAATAACAAAAGAGGATGAAAAAGGTGCCGTCATCCGTAGTAAAACCACGATCTTCTACTGCTGCTCAAAATGTTTAACTGTGATATAGTGCTCTGTATATCAAAAAAGAGGGGGGGATATATGAAATTTTTTTTTTAATTATTATATATGTCTACTCGATTATAATTATCAAAGCATCTGCCTAAGCATAGATGTATATTGTGCTTTAATAATTCGAATTTGTCTATCCCTCACCATAAGGTTCTATAATCTTAATTTACCTTGTTCTAAGGTGCCGAGTGAGTATATGCTACCGATTCTTCTTCCCTAGGATGCGGGTCGGTGTAGATAACGGCATAAAACTGCAGGACCCACACTCTCGAGGCTCGTTGTCCTCCTTATTATTTGAGTGGGACTGAAAGGTAACGAATATTAAACGGCATTAAAAGGTTGAAAAATACCTCCCAATGTTAACCACAACAATCGTACTATTGAAATGAAAGCCCTGTCTTGACTCGGAAACACATACCTTTTGTTTCGTTCGTCGCGGTCCGACGGTAGTATCCGTGTTCAGTAAAAAGGATTGCCGTCAACTTAATTCTGACTTCCGTATTTAACCTATGTGACATCTATTCTAATTGGCTGAAACGAACGCATAGTTGGCGCCATTTCTCAAATTGTTTGTCATTGGTAGTAGCCGTTTCGAGAGACCCAATGAAATGCTTAGTTCTTCTTACATGTTAAGTCTGTGTGGCGGATCTTCTGATTGATTAAAAAAACCCGCGAATAAGGGGTTTTTTTCCCTACTCGTTTGTGATTGGTGCAGACAACCTGGGGGGCCCAATGGTAGGCTTAGTTCCTAAACCTATGTTACTCTGGCTTTCTATATCGATAATTGTTGTCCAGTTTTACCGATTAGATCGCTAATTTATGTTCTTACGTAATCTTTATATTACGCATCCACCGATTGGTTTCCTATTGTCAACAACCTAACTTTATCAATTGGATACAAAAAATTTCATTTTTTGTTCGTATAATTTTTTATATAAAGCTAGTGTTATGATCAACTTCAATCCACCAGATATAGTCATCATAATGGTGAGAATAAAATTAGTGTTGCTTCCATAATTATATTCCTCCACGTCAGGTGCACATAAATCTATACAAAACATACTTTTATATATGGCGCATTTTATAACAGAGACATGGCCATCATGGAGATAAAATACGTATAGTCCTTACAATCGATTCTCTGATGTATTTCATACTATGTGCATATCCAAACATAGAGTATTACACTAATCATGTTACATTTCCTAACAATTCATGATCTACTAAGTATATATTAATCATAGTGGTTAGAGTACAATTATTAATTCTCACATTAATTTATTATGCTTATTAAAGTGCACACATATTTATACTGACCCTAATACCTGTGATATATATCACTGACCAAACAATCAGAAACAGGGTCATCCTAGAAATACAAAATCATAAGGTTACCGTCTCCTAATGACGTCATACTATAATGTAATAACATATATTAGTGGATTATGAATCCATTACTGGTCCATTTTTCAATGTCTCATGATCTGTGAAATACATAATCACCCTCCCGGTGACATACAATTCTTAATTTCACACGTTATTTTGTAATGTTCGCTATAGTGCATACATATCTATACAGGCCCTGGTTATGTTTATGATACATATCTTCATCCTACAAACAGAAACATGGTCACAGTGGAGGTAAAGAATAATAAAGTTACAGTCTCTTAACAATGTCATTGCTATAATACAAGAAACTAACCACATATTTATGGATACATCGTAACATGATTTTACTTGAAATTTCATACTCTTACTTAAAATCTACAGACAACACACTTATTTTCGTTTTGAGTTAATAATATCCAAATATTATGTCAGTGTTTTATGATTAGTTTCATCCAGTCTTCCCTGGAATTCAAACCCTTTTCTACTGTGTTCAGGTGGCATATATACCACTGTTCTCTTCTCTTTCTTACTGCATCAATATCACCTCCTCGTCTGTTCATAGTGATTTTCTCTAATATGAACCATTTTAAGTCGTTACAATTGTGGTTCATTTTGTAGAAATGATCCACCAGGGGAGCGTTTTCCTTTTTTGTTCTAATAGCAGATTTGTGTTCCAAAATCCGCACGCGAAGTTCCCTACTGGTTTCCCCTACATAACCTAGCTCACAAGGGCATATGAGGAGGTAGATAATGTTTCTGCTTCTGCAATTATTTAGTGTCGTGGTCATCAAATTCTTGCCTGCGAACAACAGATTTTTACCTTCAAGGCAGTGGGCACATATTGAACATGTGCCACATTTGTGGTTGCCTTTTGCTTTTTCACCCCCTATGGTGGTTTGTTTTTCTCCTGCTTTTGGATATGTTCTTACTAGTGAATTTCTTATAGTTCTGTTTCTTCTGAACGAGAAAAGGGGTTTGGGTAGCTGTATTTCTGTATCATAATTGAGAATTTTCCAGTTTCTATTTACAATGTTTTTGATTTGGTTACTAATGTTTGAAAATTGGGTTACAAAAATCACCTTTCCTGTCGCCACATTATTTTTGCTAGATTTAGGCTCAAGGAGGCTATCTCTATTATAAAATCTCGCCCTTTTTAGTGAGTTCTTAATTAATTTGTTAGGATATCCTCGTGCTTTCAGCTTAGCTTTCATAATCTCTGCATGTTGATAGAAATCTAAAGTGTTGGTACAGTTCCTACGAAGTCTGAGAAATTCCCCGAAGGGAATATTGTCTTTTTGTGAATGGGGATGATTGCTGTTATACTGTAAAAGGGTATTTTTATCCGTAGGCTTTGTGAAAAGTTCTACCTGAAGTTCACCATTGATATCTTTTATCTTTATGTCTAAAAAATCAACACTCTGGTCGCTATAATGAGCTGTGAACTTTAGATTAGGATCCGCTAAATTTATCCATTCCAGGAACTCCGTAAGTGTTGTGCTGGAACCGTTCCATATAAAAATGATATCGTCTATGTAGCGGTGCCAGCACAAGACATTTTCAAAAAATGGGGCCATCTCATTAAATACATTTTGTCGCTCAAATTCGCCTACATAAAGGCAGGCCAGACTAGGAGCGCAAGTCGCTCCCATGCTGGTGCCTTTTGTTTGCAAATAAAGTTCATCTTTAAAGAGAAAAATATTATTTTTCAGTATCATTTTCACACAGGATTTAATGAAATCTCTATTTCCTCCTTTGAGATCTTCCTCTTCTAGTATAGAAGAGATAACTTCTATAGTACTATCTTGAGGGATGTTGGTATATAGGGCTTCAATGTCTAGGGTGACCAAAAATTGGGTCACCCTATTGAAGCCCTGTCCCTCAAAAACAGAAATGGCATGAGCCGTATCCTTCAGATATGACCTCTGTCTCTGCACAATGGGTCTCAAAAAGAAATCCACATATTTGCTAAGTGGTTCAAGGACAGATCCGATGCTACTTACGATAGGCCGCATTGGAGGATCCTGTACATTTTTGTGGATTTTAGGCAATCCGTAGATTGCCAGAATAACAGGATGTGAGTTTCTGAGGAATTTATATTCGTTCTCACAAATCCATCCTTCCTCTCTTCCTTTGCTTAGAAGGATATCAACATCTTTTTTCAAGTCCTCAATTCTAGAATATCTAATGCGTTGGTAATGATCTTTCACATCAAGTAATTTTCTCATCCTAATCTCATAATCGATAGCATCTAGGATAACTGCCCCACCGCCTTTATCGGCTGGTTTCACTATTATGTCTTCACAATCCTGTAAGTTTTTCAAGGCCTTCCTCTGATCCTTGGCTAAATTGTTATGGAGATTGTTCTTTGTCATTCTTTTCATATTTTTTATCTCCATTTCTACTACTTTTTCAAAGATTTCTACGTTTTTATCAACTTGGGCCAGGCTGGGAGTGAAAGTGGATTCAGGTTTAAAACCTGATACACTTGGAACATTATTGTAAACCTTGTCCTCGAAAAACCTAGTTAGGCGTATTTTTCTAAAAAAAATTTTTAAATCGCTTTCTAACTCAAACATGTTATACGGAGCTGTAGGTGCAAAGCTAAAACCCTTTTTAAGTACATCCTGTTCATCTTTATTTAGGGATCTATGGGATAGGTTAAAAATAGGGAGTTCATCTACCTCCAATATTGTCTGTTCCTCGTGGTGAGGTACTCCTGGCCTCCATTGTGAGGTGAATGGTTTCTCTGGGGTTCTTGTCGGTTGTATCCCCTGTAGCCCCTTTGCCCTCGGAATTGTCGTTTCCCTAAAAAATTATCCTGTTCATATGTGGGTGTTCCCTTGTGGTTTTGCGGTCCTGTCTGCTCGTCTTCACTACTGGAACCAGAAGTCTCTGAGAAGGTTATACGTTTCTCACCTCCTCTGGAGTATACCGGTCTTTGAAATTGGGGTTTTTCCCATCTCTGTTCTCTTTTGTTATCAAAGTAATCTTTTTTTGTATATGGATAAATATTCTCAACACTAAATCTCTCTATGTCTTTTCTTAATTTTTTCATTTTTTTGTTAGTGAGATATTCTCTATACCCCTGTGATTCTCTCTCCAGTTCTTCAATTTTGTTCTTGGCTTCTTCTAATGTTGAGCTTTGTTTGAACTGAGCTTCCAGGTTTTCTATCTCTTGTTTTTCTATCTCTAGAAGTTCTTGTGCAGTTTCAATGATTAGAATAAGCCAATCTCGACTACACCTGTTGGCAATATGAGTCCAGGTCTCAATAAATTTTGGATTTTCTATAAAAAGACCAGGCTCATTCCTAACTTGTAGTCCTATTGGAATCACTCCTGCTTTTAAATATTCAATTAGAAATTCTGCGTGGAGTTCTGTTCGGATTAGTTTCTTTTTTTGATTTAAGATCTTTATCAATTGATCTTGACTCATGTTATTGAGTCCTTTAGAATTTCCACTACGGGGATTCTGATTTATTAATTTGTTGAATTGATCCTCCGTAAATCCAAAAGTTTTCAATTTATCCATACTAGGATTAATGAATAACTGAGAAGAAATGCTTTGTATATATAGCTCTAAAAGAGAAGAACAGACCTCTCCAACCGACAGGTTGTGCATATATTGTAACAAGTGAATGAGAGGGACCCCTTGGAAATTGCAAGGGAAATAAGGTCGTCTAACCAAACAAAAGAAAGAGTTCCCTTGCTTACACACTATTATATGAAAACCGAAAGAAAGTTTTTCTGAACTTATCCTGATCTTTTAAAATGAATTTTATTATAACAGATGTCGTTCTGCAATCATTAAAAACAATCTCCTATCTTTGTCAGTGTGACACAATTTTTCATTAAAAATACATATTACACAATCAATTGATAAAAACGAAATTAAAACAAGATTACAAAAACAACAATTTACAGATACCCAAAAATGACCAGCATTATGGAGACAAACAAATACGTAAGACACTATTTTCTGTTCTTTACCATTACATATCCATTCAACTCAGCAGAACATTGGATTATATTTGCAATTTTTGTGTTTGTTGTTCTGTGCTGGTTATAAGATTATGTTTCCAGAAGCTAGGGCGTCGACGCGTTTCGATGGCTTTTACATTGATGCTGCCATCTTTATCAAGACAAAAAGTAATTTTGCTGTCTCCTGTTTTCTTTTATGGCTTTCTTGTATGGCTTTCTTACTTCCTAAATAGAGTAAATATATGTGTTATTATGATAGTGATACTTCTTTCTTACACATAGTCATCTACTGATACATTGTCGGTACCAGACTTCCTTTTTAGCATTTTATCTGGGTGAAACCTTCTAATATTATGTTTCACAGGGTGGTATGTCGGTCTCCTATTTTAAGGGCCTCAAAACATAAGGTGTCCTCCCAGACTCTTAATGTCTAGCAGATATTACAAAGGTTCATTACCCCGATATAACACCCACCGTTTCCCTCTTATATGGATATGCCAAGATATTCATTCTATGTTGGTAATTGCTTTCTCACCTTCTTATTTCTTGAAAGTCAGAAAATAACAAAAGAGGATGAAAAAGGTGCCGTCATCCGTAGTAAAACCACGATCTTCTACTGCTGCTCAAAATGTTTAACTGTGATATAGTGCTCTGTATATCAAAAAAGAGGGGGGGATATATGAATTTTTTTTTTTTAATTATTATATATGTCTACTCGATTATAATTATCAAAGCATCTGCCTAAGCATAGATGTATATTGTGCTTTAATAATTCGAATTTGTCTATCCCTCACCATAAGGTTCTATAATCTTAATTTACCTTGTTCTAAGGTGCCGAGTGAGTATATGCTACCGATTCTTCTTCCCTAGGATGCGGGTCGGTGTAGATAACGGCATAAAACTGCAGGACCCACACTCTCGAGGCTCGTTGTCCTCCTTATTATTTGAGTGGGACTGAAAGGTAACGAACATTAAACGGCATTAAAAGGTTGAAAAATACCTCCCAATGTTAACCACAACAATCGTACTATTGAAATGAAAGCCCTGTCTTGACTCGGAAACACATACCTTTTGTTTCGTTCGTCGCGGTCCGACGGTAGTATCCGTGTTCAGTAAAAAGGATTGCCGTCAACTTAATTCTGACTTCCGTATTTAACCTATGTGACATCTATTCTAATTGGCTGAAACGAACGCATAGTTGGCGCCATTTCTCAAATTGTTTGTCATTGGTAGTAGCCGTTTCGAGAGACCCAATGAAATGCTTAGTTCTTCTTACATGTTAAGTCTGTGTGGCGGATCTTCTGATTGATTAAAAAAACCCGCGAATAAGGGTTTTTTTTCCCTACTCGTTTGTGATTGGTGCAGACAACCTGGGGGGCCCAATGGTAGGCTTAGTTCCTAAACCTATGTTACTCTGGCTTTCTATATCGATAATTGTTGTCCAGTTTTACCGATTAGATCGCTAATTTATGTTCTTACGTAATCTTTATATTACGCATCCACCGATTGGTTTCCTATTGTCAACAACCTAACTTTATCAATTGGATACAAAACATGTCATTTTTTGTTCGTATATTTTTTTATATAAAGCTAGTGTTATGATCAACTTCAATCCACCAGATATAGTCATCATAATGGTGAGAATAAAATTAGTGTTGCTTCCATAATTATATTCCTCCACGTCAGGTGCACATAAATCTATACAAAACATACTTTTATATATGGCGCATTTTATAACAGAGACATGGCCATCATGGAGATAAAATACGTATAGTCCTTACAATCGATTCTCTGATGTATTTCATACTATGTGCATATCCAAACATAGAGTATTACACTAATCATGTTACATTTCCTAACAATTCATGATCTACTAAGTATATATTAATCATAGTGGTTAGAGTACAATTATTAATTCTCACATTAATTTATTATGCTTATTAAAGTGCACACATATTTATACTGACCCTAATACCTGTGATATATATCACTGACCAAACAATCAGAAACAGGGTCATCCTAGAAATACAAAATCATAAGGTTACCGTCTCCTAATGACGTCATACTATAATGTAATAACATATATTAGTGGATTATGAATCCATTACTGGTCCATTTTTCAATGTCTCATGATCTGTGAAATACATAATCACCCTCCCGGTGACATACAATTCTTAATTTCACACGTTATTTTGTAATGTTCGCTATAGTGCATACATATCTATACAGGCCCTGGTTATGTTTATGATACATATCTTCATCCTACAAACAGAAACATGGTCACAGTGGAGGTAAAGAATAATAAAGTTACAGTCTCTTAACAATGTCATTGCTATAATACAAGAAACTAACCACATATTTATGGATACATCGTAACATGATTTTACTTGAAATTTCATACTCTTACTTAAAATCTACAGACAACACACTTATTTTCGTTTTGAGTTAATAATATCCAAATATTATGTCAGTGTTTTATGATTAGTTTCATCCAGTCTTGATAATATGCCCCATAGCTGGATCACTGTGCTTTAATTGTAAATAAATGTTGAAAAATAGACAACACATGAACAATATTAAAGGGCTGATGATTCTAGTAAAGGGCAGTCTCATGTAGAGAGTAGTAGTTGGTATCCTTTACAAGGCAGATAATGTTCATTTCGAATGAAAATCTTCCAATCACTGACACCGAGAATAAAATGAGAGTCTCAGCACACAACAGAGCATTGTCTCTAACAAGGATCCGTGCCATGCATTTAGCTCGCGAATAACAGAATCCTGCCTGTATGCTCCAGCATCTGCTATCTCTGGTATCAACTTTTTTAATCCAGTGTGTGTACTGGGGAGGGGAGGGGGTATAATGGGGCATGGGGGGGGGAGTCAAAGTCTCATACGATTTTCCACTCATTATTTATGGTCAGAAAAATGGTATTAATCAACAACCGGTTAATCTGGGTGCTGCGAAACCAATCCTCTAACAATCAGATGGAGCGAAATGAATACGTGCAAGCATGAGGTATCCTGTTCGGCCTGACTTGAATTCAGTCCGCCAGCCATGAATTCCCCGGTTCTGCCCCATCCCCACACTCTGCACCATAGCCCAGGGTTCAGTGTTTTCTCCCACCACATTTAACATGAATATGGATTGACCGGGATATATATAGTATGTTGAAGGCATTTTGAGACTGCACTATTCAAAGAATATACGACAGTATCTAAAGGTATCACCTGCATACATCTGTTACTTGTGTACACTGTTGGGTACATTGCAAATGGAATTGCTTCATTTCACCTAAAGCTAAATCCGTTGAAAATAAAAGACTTGGGGGCATATCAACAACAACCGGCGATAATTATCTCTAAGCGCACTTAGCGCTAGGATAATTATCGCCGGCTAGCGTGAATTTTTATCGCTGAGATAGCGTGCTATTAGCAACGCTTATCTCAATAGCGATAAAAATCTCACGCTAACAGGCTAACGTGAGATTATCGCTGGAAACCCAGCGATAATCTCACGTTAGCCTGTTGATAGGGACAGGCAAACTTAGCCATGATATCCTCCTTCCATAGGATATCATGGCTAAGTCTGAAAAATACCAGACGTAAAAAAGCAACGTTAACCGCGGTTAGCGCTGCTTTTTTTGTCTCTAACAGGGTTAGCGACATTCTTGATAATAGGAGAAATGTCGCTTAGCGACATTTCTCCTATTATTTTACTCTGGAACGCCCCCTTTGCATCTCATTAGAGATGCAAGGGGAAGCGTAGATGAAGGGTGCTAACATGCGAATTTGCATGTTAGCACCCTGTTGTTGATAGGGTGCTAGTTTTATCTCTCCTTTTTTGGCTTTTAAAGCCAAAAAAGCAGAGATAAAGCCCTTGTTGATATGCCCCCTATTGCTCTCACTTTCACTCACCCAACACCATTTAGTCGCTGCTGGGTGCATTGCTTCTAGCCGGCATTTTCCCAACTGTGGTGGAAGAGCCAAGGGGCATATCAACAACAACCGGCGATAATTATCTCTAAGCGCACTTAGCGCTAGGATAATTATCGCCGGCTAGCGTGAATTTTTATCGCTGAGATAGCGTGCTATTAGCAACGCTTATCTCAATAGCGATAAAAATCCTCACGCTAACAGGCTAACGTGAGATTATCGCTGGAAACCCAGCGATAATCTCACGTTACCTTGTTGATAGGGACAGGCAAACTTAGCCATGATATCCTCCTTCCATAGGATATCATGGCTAAGTCAGAAAAATACCAGACGTAAAAAAGCAGCGTTAACCGTGGTTAGCGCTGCTTTTTTTGTCTCTAACAGGGTTAGCGACATTCTTGATATTAGGAGAAATGTCGCTTAGCGACATTTCTCCTATTATTGTACTCTGGAACGCCCCCTTTGCATCTCATTAGAGATGCAAGGGGAAGCGTAGAGTAAAAGGGTGCTAACATGCAAATTTGCATGTTAGCACCCTGTTGTTGATAGGGTGCTAGTTTTATCTCTGCTTTTTTGGCTTTTAAAGCCAAAAAAGCAGAGATAAAGCCCTTGTTGATATGCCCCCAAGTCTCTCAGAGTTTGACTTTGCTCCTCTTTATCCTTTCATCAGCACCTCTTAAAGAGTGTTGGGTCTTAGGATCTTTTACTTGTGGTCAATTCATGAGCCTCCATGACAATGTCCACAAGATGGTAGAATCACTTGTAGTGCTACATGTCTAGGTCTGCAGTCCTTCGGTCAACTTTATCTCCATGAAGGCTGGGTTCAACTCATCTTATCACTTCCTTTTTGAGCCAAAAATATGGAAATCTTAAATCCATTATCAGTAAGCTTCATTGGCTTTGTCTTCCTCATCACATAAAATAGACTGTCCGCTGTCTTGACTTGAAGTCCATCTGCCTTATTTCTCCTTAGATTTCTGTGAGTACTTGAGTTAGTTCGGAAACTACATGAAGTTTTGGAATGCTTGGTCTTTCATCAGAGAGATTCTGCATTTACAATATAGGTTAAAAAAATGACATTTCTAAGTTTCAATTCACAAAATAACTGAAAACCTATTGTGCTAGCAAGCTTGTGTCTTCTTAGGTAGTGGTTCTAGATAGAACTCTTAAGTCTTTGATGTGTAGTGGGCAGGAGACTAGAACAATGACATTCTTTTTCTATAGTGTTTCTGCTGTTGTTTTGTGACAGTTTAATATTCTAGTGTGTGGTTGTTATAAATTGCTCCTTTACGTTTGCGAGGCCATATTTCCTCTATGTCAGATTGTTAGAATAAAAACTAAGGGGCCCATTACGATGTCGGTCGGGCGAGCGGCTGACCGACATCATAGTGGAAACGAGACTACCCGAAAAGGAGAGAAGGGGAGAGAATGTGGCCTAACGGCTAGGGCGGTCGACCTGGGAGCTGGGGAACCGGGTTCGAGTCTTGACAGGGACGCTAAACATTCTGCGATTATGGGCAAATCACTTAATCTCACTGTGCCTAACAAAAAATGCATGTGCCCATCTGTAACGCAACTTGTGCTCATGTAAAGCACTCTTATACCTTCGGGTCTAGTTTGCGCTATATAAAACTCCACAAACAAAGAAAAAAGGAGTTGGCAGTCCCGCTTCCATTATTACAATGCGACCACCTTCACAGCAGTGGGGATGTGTATTTTTTTCTATTGCGGCTTGTGCTGCAGGTTGCAGCACAAGCAGCCATAGAAAAAAATATACTTTTAAAACATCCATACACCATACCTTTCCTGCCATACATTGCATTGATTCTTGGGGGGGGGCACCACAGGTGTCCCCTGGCCTCATAGCAGAGGCTTTAGGGGCCACCAAAGTCATTTTCCAACAGCCTTTCCATGTCGGAAAGGCCCACATGGAAAGGCTGTCGGAAACTGACATCATAATCCTGACGGCTGTGCCTGAGCAAACAAAACCGCCATTTGGGGATTATCTGTCCGACCGACGCCGTAACGAGATCTCTGATACTTTTGGAGGTGTCTGTCTTTCCCCTGGCCGCAGAGATCTGACGACCGCATCGTAAAGCAGCGGTCAGACCGCTGAGTCCGATTGTCGGACCGATCCGGTGGCGATCCCCTGTCATCTAAATGGGCCCCTTAATTTAAAAAAACAATGATGTAGTAAGGCTTAAGTGTAAAAATACATGACTAATATTTAGAAAAAAAAATCATAGTGGTACCTCTAGTGCACCTTTAATAGCACAATGGATGCTGGAAGGATTCATAGAGCTGAATGTGAATAAACAAATAATTTCTTCCACAAAAAATCATCAAACGTTTTCATTGATTTTGAAGATTTGGAAAATATTTGTGGCACATTTTCCATATTAATTGAAGGGGTTGAAATTTGTATTTGTTGAAAAAAGGTGGGATCCTCAAATCCCAGGGAATTTAAGAGGCATGTTTTTATCTAAAGAGAGGAATCATGAGCAAGTTAGTCACTGAGACTGCTAAGATCTTGGATGCAGCTATGTGGATCTTTTATCTATTATGGTATGTTCCTGTTCGTGGATGTTTGCCTAATTTTAGAATCTGTGATGAGTTCTAGGGCAAACGTCACTCCAATGTTTTTTACATTGTGATCTCTGCTTTATAGAAGATCTCAATTGAATGGCATGATCAGTGCCATTGTCAGACTCCTTGAATTTGCAGATCCAAGAAGATTTTACACCAAATCTGACACTTCAGCACATCTGAAATTCCATTTTGGCCTCTTATTTTCTTTGGCTGCCCATCACAAATTTGCAGTAAATGTGGAAGAAATGTCAATGAAACTGAAGCTTTTAAATCAAATTTTGTGCAGTTTAGTCAAATGGTAAAAGGTTAAAAGGGACCCAAATCTTGTCACATGTCAAATGTGACTGAGCTAGAACTCTGTATTTCAGTAAATGATCATGGAGTCTCACTACCTTCACACGACCAATGTTCACGAACATTAGAAGGAAATGAAAAATCTTCAAAGCCGCACAGTGGATGACCCTAACAGCTGCTGAGTTATTCCATTGTTTCCTGTCTAACCAGTGAAGCCTTACTCAGGGCAAAGAAGTTGTAAGAATGTTTTTTTTTAAATGATAGGGCAGTTGACGCTTTCCTGGTCCTCTTTGGCCCAGATGTCAAGGTACAGAATACCATGAGCTACCACAAGCCCCTACTAGTAACTGCAAAAAGGGGCAGGGCCATCTGTGTGACCCGCCCCAGTCCTTCATGATGTTCGATGTGCTGTGGGACAAGTGAAAACAGGGCATCTTACTGCCACCAGTGGCCTTGTTCACAAAGGTGAACACAGTGCTGGGCCAGCTGTCACCACATTGGTCCTCGGTGGCCCATGAAAGGCTGTTGGTCGGAAAGGACACAGACAGCTACACAAGTCTCAGTGGGTTGTTTTTGATCTCATAGAAAAACGATTTCATGGTACATCATTACTGAGAAACCATTTAATGTAAACTGTTTCATGGCAATTTGAAGAATGAATGGTATTTACCTTTTCCTAGAAACCAATTCATAGAATGTCTTTTTGCCCCCTAAAACCTCACTACACCTAACTACACTCCTCCCTGAAGCCTAAAAGTCCCTCCTACCCAATAAATGCACCTACCCTGAACTATAAAACCACTCTATACCCCTAGCTCCAGCTATTCCTGAACCCTAAAAACACCTTTCTAAGCCCAATTTCACACTCATACCATGCCCCTTTAAACACCTCAGCACACCCAAACTCCACCCATCCCTAAACCCTAAAAACTCTCACCGCTCTTAAACACCAGTCATCCAAGACCCATAAGAACTCTTTATCACCCTAAACGACTAATCCCGGAACCCTAAAAACCTCTTTCTACATCTAAATTTCACCTATTCTTGAATCCTTAAAACCCCACACCACCCTAAACTCCTCCCCATTCTGAACCTTAAAAGACTCTTCACCACCCCTGCCACTACCCATAAATGAACTTTAAAACCCCTCATAAACCCTAAACTCTGCCCACCCATCAGCCCTAAGACCCCTTAACTTTATATACTGTTAATGTAGTTTCGTAGGTTTTAGCCATTTTTTATTAGTTGAAGAATTGATCACTTACTGTCAAAATTTTGTGGATCAGACTTCTTCTGTAGAATGCCTACCACCAGCAATTGATGCTGAAGTCTACTAACAAAATTAGCAGAATCCATTGTCAGCATGGGTGAATAAAAGGTCATGGTAAAGCAATTGTCTATGATAGTAAGCGATTTAAATATGTAAGAAATGAACTCCCTTTCCATCCTGCACCCTGGGTCTTCTGCCGAATTCAATGCCTCCTTCTCCTACTTGGTGAGGGTGGCCCGTTCTACCCGCTGCATTATTGAGGGAACAGAACTATCAGAATTAGTTTCGGGCTGGCCCACTTGAGCCTTCCCAAGATGGCGGCATGACTGAGAGATAGACCCTTGTGTTCTACGCCCATGCCCTCTGGCCCAAATGAGTTGCTGCTGTTCTCTGCACTGGGGCTGAAGCCTAGAGTGCTGCTTGCCTGGGTCTCGGCCTTTCGGCCTGGCGCCTGGCCGGGGGTTGTGGCCGCGGCCTGGGCCCAATGGCAGCCTCCTATCTGGAGCAACGCGGCGTGAGAGACACCATAGAAGATGGAGGTATGTGGTGGACATAGAGGGCTTTTGCTGGCCCACGCTTGCAGTGGCCCGCCGCCTACCTTGTCGTGGCTAGTGCAGCTTGTGCGGCCCAAGCGGTGGCCTGGCGTGTAAGTGGATGGCTCAAGACTGCTGCGACATGTGGCTCACATGCTCGCGGGACCCCGCGTGCCCCTAATCCATTGGATGCTTGTTGAAGGTACAAGGGGTCCCCTAACAACATTGAGGTGCTGCAAATCAGCCCCTGGAGCCTGGCCATTCATCACCCCTGTCCTCTACATGCCAAAAAGTCTTGAACTGACTTGCCTTTTGAGATGGCGAGAGGTGACTTCACCTTGTGGTGACATTAACTCAGCAGGTCTGCGATAACTCTACAGCTCCCCTTTTCATCCTCATTGGACTTCTTCTGACGGCCTGTCCCCCCCCCTCATAGTCCATTGGCCCCTAGCGGCCAAGTGGGGGCACCAATCTATCCTACAGACACTGTGTTCGGAACTGGGGTGCGGGGCTGAGAGGTCTGGCACCCTTACATGATACTGAAGCCCTCTACCGCCCATCAAAATAGTGCCCTTGGTGGAGTCCTACCCCAAACATTCTCCATTCTCCATTGAGGCACAATATGGGGAATAATAAGCCTCCACCACCGAGCTCCCAACCAAAAATTCACCATTCCAACACCTGACCCTAACAAAAAAAATGGGGGAGTGGACGTTCCAGCGGCGACATCCTTCAGGAGATCCAAGCATCTAAAGAGGCCCTGAAATCTAAAATTGGAGAGGTCAGGGTAGACATAGCCCCACTGAGGCATGGCCTCCGCATTGTGGTGGGCCAGGTAATGGAGGTAGAAGACCGCATATCTACTCTTGAAGACGACTCCTCAGTCGTTAATTTCAAAATGGTAATCCTCCTATCAACAGTCCGTGTCCTCAAAACTAGGTTGAAAGATGTCAAAAACTGGTCCCGACTAAATAACCTCTGCTTGGTTGGGTTCCCAGAGGGGGTGGAGATCCCCAACTCGATGACCTTCATAGAAACCTGGCTTCATTGCTGAATGCTGGAGGGTTCTTTATCACCGTGGTTCGTAATAGAGTGGGCTCATTGCTCACTGACACAGTTAATAATATGCATCTTCAACTTTCCAGACCAGGACGCAATCCTTTGCGAGGCACTTACCCAAGGTAAACTCCATTACCAATCTGCACACATAATGATATTTCTGGACTACATAAAGGTGACCCAGTTGCAATTTAAATCCTTCCAGGCAGTGAAACAAAAACTTAGGGCTATGTCCGTCCCCTATATGTCACTCTTCCTGGCACGACTGTGGGTGGTACATGGCTCACCCACCTACTTCTTCGACACACGGAGGCAGCCTGGGAATGGGCCATGGAACAATGTCCTCTTCACAGCCATAACCCTCCAGGATACAATGCTGGGGTGGCCCTGAAGTCTTCATGGCTGGGTGCTGCCCGCTCCCAATCCAGTCAGCACCACAAATCCAAGGGCGGAAAGGGGGGCCCTGCTTGGTACCTGGCATCATCAGACTCAGGAAACACTAGACTACACTCCATTGATGATGGAGCTGTACCCCCACAAACCCAAGATTTACTGGTGAAGGAGGACACCGCACCGCCAAGCCGCATAGACACTTTGCCAACTATACAATGAAATTTGATATACTCATGGCATTTATATAATCTCTTTTGACCCAGGGTGCCTTATGGTACTTGTATTCATTGTCATGGTCTTCTATATTGAGAAGGGCCTTCTTGAATGCCCAGTTATGTTTCTATGCTTGTTGGGGACAAATGTTGGGTGACAGATGCTTCTCTGATGGAGGTGTGGGGAGTGAGTTGTTGAGGGTACTGGTGTGGGTATTGTAAGAATGTTTTGACCTCTTTTGTTGGGTTGATGTTTCTCCTGCCAAGGTACCCACCTTTCATATGCAGAATCGATACACAATGGCCCAGAGTCTCCTCTCTTGGAAAGTAAACAGTCATTTGGACAGAATTAAACGCACTGTTTTCCTCCGATTTCTTCATCTCCACTGTCCAGGAGTGGCTCTGTTACAAGAAACCCACTTCATGGGTATTAACTGCCCCTGTCTCGGCAGACATAGCTACAACTGAGTTGTCCATGCGGTTTTCACTTGGGGATTGCAGAGGATGGCGATCCTACTACATAAAACCTTCCCTCTGACGGTTACCCAGACGATACATGACCACTTAGGTAGATTTGTGGGGGTGATTGGTAAACTAAAAGGGAAATCCTACATTCTCCTCAATCTGTGCATTTCTCCCCAACTGCAGACAGAGACTTTACACGCTCTGACCCAGTTGATTTCTACCCTGCCCTTTGGTACCCTAATATTTGGGGTAGACTTACATTCTGTTGTCAATCTGCTTCTAGACATGCCGGGCCCTGTTTCCCGTGACTGTGTTACTCATTCCTGTTCTCTGACTGATTGGATGCACTCTCTCAGGTTGTGTGATGTCTGGAGCATCTAGAATCCATAAGCTAGGACATACTCTCACACATCTGCCTCCACCAAGATGATGCCCCAGATTAATTACATCTTTCTGTCAGCCATAGACATGTCCGCCATTTCAGACACTCTGTTGCTCCCCTGGGGTATATCTGATCACTCTCAATAGTCTCTTTGGCTGGGCACCTCCCACTCTTGTGCCCACCCCATGTGGCACCTGAACCCATGGCTCCTGATAGACGAGGGGCTTACCTTCTACTTTAAAATGAACACAGGGTCAGTTTGAAGTCCCGGTACACTTTGGGTGGCTAGCAAACCAATAGTTTGTGAGCGGGTGAAGGGCTACCTTATGTGTAGAGAGGAAGATAAACAGCGGGACCTCACAGACCTGGCGTCTCACAAACTTACCAGGGAATCTGAGATGGCTTGTGCCACTATTGAAACGCTTGCATGGCAACTTGACCTCGATAGAACTGCGCAGTGACAAACAGTTACTAGCGAGGCACGCCATTGCTGGCGGGCAATCACCCAACACATTTACAAACATGGTGAGAAGAATGGCTGACTCCTGTATCGATTGGCGACCAGAGTCCAAGGTGGCTCAGCGGCGGTTATCCTTTTGGACCTCAGCGCAGACACGGTGTATCATTCAACGCTTGCTGAAAGGCTCGTTGAAGTTGGGATAGGTGGTTGTGTGTTAAAATGGCTTGGTTCTTTCCTTGGAAATAGGAACATCCATGTATGGGAACAAGCATGTTTCTTTAATAGTCTGCCCATGAAATGTGGAGTTCCTCTGAAAAGCGATAATGCGACAGCCACCTGGAGCGAGGGCATCCCTATACGTTGGCTCAGGTTTTAAATACCTAAGGAAGGCACATTGTGACAGTGCGGGACCTCACAAGGGCTCTTAACCTAAACCCACTTCTACGCAGCACCAGAGTCAGTCTAACGGCATGGCGTGATCTCCCACTGAATCTGCTTGGCAGAGTCGCAATAATGAAGATGATGATTTTACCTCATTATCTATACACATTGCCAAATGTCCCCCTCCTTATCCCAAACACTTGGTTTGCAGAGGTGGCGGCACTCCTCTGCTCCTTTCTTTGGCACAGCCGTCCTCCTAGCATAGGCCAGTGTTCGTGTTTTGGTTTGGTGTATGAAGGAGGGATCGGGGCAGCAGAAATTCACATATACTATTGGGCATCCCAACTATTGGTTATAAATGACTGGCTGACAGGCGGATGGCCGACCCATTGTACCAATTTGAATTCTGTAGCATAGGACTTGATGGAGTGATGCACTACTTATATGGTTATCTCCTCCCATAACTATCCCAGAGGTTACCAGAATAATCTTTCTGATATGGAGAGGGGCCCTTTGCTTTATAGGTGGGCATAACCGTCTGACTGCACAAACCCCCTTATGGAGAGTTCGTCAACTACTGCAACTGAAGAGACGCCTGGGCTTCAATCAATGAAAGCTAATCGAGATCTCAGAGCTGAATGATATCTGGTGTAGCACCACCATGTATTCATTTACGGACCTCCAAGACAAGTTTATTCTTTCCTCCACTCAGTTTCACCAATACCTACAGATACGCCATGCCCTTAACACATACCATGACTGGTGTGCAAGACAAGAGGAACCAATCTACATTGCCTATTGGATGTCCAGTGACATTTTTTAAGATTTAGGGTAAATGGTGGGAGTATTATGGGCTGTCCTCATCAATAGATTCTCTGTCGACTCGTATTGTCTTATTTACGGCTGAGGACAGACGGGGGATATGGATGGAACCGGGATAATGTACTTGGAGCTTTGTTATTGTTTCTTTTTATTTGAACTACTGCTAAATCTGTTCCATACACTGAAATTAAATAAAATGTGCTTATCAAATTAGAAATGAAATCTCAAAGAATTTAGCTCTATTTTGTAGCAGTATTCTGGACTCCAAAAGATATGATATCATATTGTCTATTTGTCAAGAAATGCAATTGAGCGGCATGCGACAGTCCATACATACTTTATAATCTTGATCTGGTGTTTAGTGTTTCTACACAGAAGTGTGGTTACAGAAGCATTTACAGGAAGGTGACACTTCCAAACTGAAACACATATAAGGAAGGCAACTTCTAGGAGTCACCAAATTGAACTTTTGTTGTTTGTGGAGAAATCTGTGGAGAGATCACACTCGGTGAAATTTGGTAAGCAATATTTTCTCGAAGCCTTTCATTGGATTATTCCAAGAAGGATATAAAGTTTCTTTTTTTTAGCATTCAATGCAACCATCTTGAAATGTCTACAGTGGAGTACTAGCCCATTGTAAAAATATTTACATAAAAATACTCTGTTATTCATACAGCAGTGATGAACAGTAGACATTAAATCAGCTCATATGACAAGATACTCTATAATAAAGACTTGAATCAACAGTAGACACTAAACTACTTCATGTGTTTGCTCAAATTCTCATTATTAATTTCGGTTCTGCGTGGGTCCAGATGGGTCCTCCCTGGCACTGATTGATGCTGTCTCAGTCCCTTTTCCTGCATAAGTCCTTTTAGTTATCTATTGAAAAGGTGACTGCAGGGCTCAGGTGGTCAAGTTGTGAACAACAGTAGAGCTGTGGCACCCAGACAGGTGAGGCCAGGTATATCTTGCATTTTAACCCTGATTCTGTATCATGGAGGGCAAAATAGGTAGGATGTTGAGGGGGGAGGTGAATTATATTCGTCTTGTACAGTATTATTGCAACTATCATACAACAAATAATTAATCAGTCTAGCATGTACATTTAGCCACATATTATGGGTTTGAAATGGGGGGTAGTTACATGAGTCCAGCAGCTGTATTGTAGCTTGTTTTTGTGTTTTTGTTTTAAAAAAGAGGCATTGACAAAGCCAATTGGTCAGGCAATTTTTAATACAGTGGTGTGGTGGTGGTGAATTTGGTGACGGCATGGTGATACAGGTGATATTGGTAATCATACTGGTTATGATGGCAGTGGCAATGCTGATGGGGTAACAATTGAGAACTGTGTTCTATTATAGCTCTTTGCAGGTTCAGCCTTTATCTGTTTGTATCAGTGTTTTCATTCTGCAGATCACATTGACATTTACATACAGTGCTTTCAAAACAAACAGGACATTTTTGTATAGTACCCAACAGAGTACACATTTACATACTTTTGCACTTTGATTACTTTAATACAGTTTCATTGACTTGATCTGGGACAAAGGGCTTCTATAATATATCATATCCCTGGGGAACTCTTGCTGCAGGTCTCTTGTTGGGTGAATGTCCAGTTGGTTAATTTATTGTAAAGGGAGTGTACAATTCCAAAAATGGAAGAATTCTTTGGCAAGATTATTAGACTTAAATAAGTAGTTTTTGGATTTGTTGACCATAATGTACCTCAAAGTACACATGTAGATATGGGTGTCATATCGCCCCATGTCATGTTCTTAAACCAGACCTGGCATCTTATACCACATGGCTTTGCTTGATGGGTTTTCTTGTTACAATGTTAAACTGGAAACTACAGGTCCCCAAATGCAACATGTTGTTGATTAAAAAGCTAGGATGGTTAACCACAGAATTTAAAGACGCAAAAAAAGTGGAACTGTTGGACACTCAGACAAGAACCAGTCTCTGAAACAAGGTATTTTTACCAAATCCACACACTTTCAATGTTTGTGACACACCTGTTACCCTTTCTCTTTTCTTCTACTTTGTGAAAAGGGGCGCTGAAGGGCTATGGGGGCATCGCTTTTGTGAAGATTAATGGATGGTCTCAGAAAAGGTGAACAGTTTCCTCAGTGAAGACCCAAACAACTGTCCTCAGCAAGCTGTGATGAAAAACACGATGGCAGGCAGAAATATGAGATAACATTTTTGCACAATTCAATGGAGTTGAAACGCCTTCCACCATTTGGCATGATTCACTTAATGTAATAAAATGACCACCAG
The DNA here is from genome assembly GCF_964204655.1 of Triturus cristatus. NCBI lineage: Eukaryota > Metazoa > Chordata > Amphibia > Caudata > Salamandridae > Triturus > Triturus cristatus. The sequence continues at coordinate 1,427,078,717 of NC_140590.1, read as the reverse complement.
CCCTCTGAACAAGGAAATGAATGGGTTAGATAAACATGTACTGCATTTACCAATAATAATGCTGTAACGTGTTTTTCAACCAACTTGAAATATTGTTAACTGGGGATGGTAATCTTTTACCATGTTTATATGGATAATAATACTTTCTAGTATTAAATACAATGGTAGCAGGTGCACACAGAGGTCTTTTCTGGGTTTGCAGGTATTTATTACATTCTCTGCAGTGAGGTGATTTACACAACAGTGAGCAATAAAAACACATGCCTTAACTTTCTCAGTGGTGATGCTTCATGATAATTACAAGTATTGGAATGTTCTTAAAAGTCTCACTGTGTGATAGTTGCTGGTAAAGGGGCTTCTCAATCAGGGATTGCTTTTTTGTGGTGAGGAAAATATCTGGTCCCTCTTTGAAAGTTAAAGTGTCTCTAGAAACACTGCTAAATGCCACATTCTTTTAGAGCAGAATTGTGGTCAGTAAGATTTGTAGGGGGTGAGCTTCAGATTTTCCAACAATCACTCTGGCGCATGAGATGGGCTTGAGAGGCAGTGGAAACGGAGAGAGGTGCGGATTGGTAGTGGTATTAAGCGGGAGAAAACAAGGCACTCCACCTCTAGATCCCATTATTGGCCAAACGACCCCTAAAGGTACTAACAGGTACCTTAGTCACTCCAAACTGAAAAATAACGGCAACTGGTCTGACTTCAAACCTTTGACTGAAACAGAAGTCTTCAATATAATCACGAATTTAAAGCCATCGGCCCACACTAAGGATCCACTCCCATCCACGATGGTAAATAATCTCAACCACATCATTGCCCCATTCTGGAATCATCAACACATCTCTCACAACGGGCAGTGTACCGAACTCTCTCCAATTCGGACAAATCACGCCCATTCCCAAAAATTCCAGGGATGACCCTAATGATCTCACCAACCTCAGACCTATCAGCAACCTCCAGTTCCTAGTCAAAATGTTGGAAAAATGTGTCTTACAACAACTTAATCATTATATACGAAAATTCACCCTCTTTGACACCTTCCAATCTGGGTTCAGAAAAGGTGGTAGTACTGAAACTGACATGCTCAATATAGCCGATGACATCCACAGATCCTTAGATGAGGGAGATGCTTGAGTTCGTTTAGTATTCGACCAATCTGTGGCTTTCGATGCCGTTAATCATCCAGCCCTACTTGAATCACTGAAGTTTCGCTTTGGTATCAATGGCACTGTCTTAAAATGGTTCACATCCTATCTACAACACCGTTCGCAACAAATCAAAATCAATTCATGTCTATCAAAACACATACGGGTCACTCTTGGCATGCCGCAGGGGTCAATTCTCTCCCCCTCCCTTTTCAATCTCTTCATGGAACCCCTTACGGTCATCTTGAAGCAGGCAGAGATCAAATATCACCTTTATGCTGATGACACTCAACTATACCACAAAATCAAATCACCCAGTGACATTCGACTTCTCAACGCCATACTGAACAAGTTACATTCTTGGTTTTACTCTAATTACTTAAAGCTAATCCCCAACAAAACAGAAATAATTCTATTCTCCCCCAAAAGCAACCACCTACTAATCCACAAATGGCTCAGCGAACTGAATACTTTAAATTTCCCTCTAATTCTATCCAACTCCGCAAAGTCCCTTGGCTTCTTCCTGGACAACAACATGTCAATGAAAGAGCACATAATAAATTCTACCAAAGAGCGCTTTACACACTAAAACACCTCAAGAAAATTAATCCATTCATTACCTCCAAACATTTCAAGATTGTGGTGCAATCTCTAGTCCTCTCCACACTGGACTATGGAAATGCCTTTATCACTGGGACACCAAAAACGCACCTTGCCCCCCTTAGATCAGTTTTAAACATGGCAGCTCGCACATTACAGATCTTAAACAGTTTTAACACATCACTCCTGCCCTCAAGAGCCTCAATTGACTTCTCATCGAAGGAAGGTGTACTTACAAGACTAGAACAACAAAAGGGCCCGTGGGTCTAAGGAGATCTACCTAACGATGAAACCTAGAAAACAGTTTGCATACCCCAGTAGAGGATCCTATCTACAAGGACCAAGTCCCATCACCCACCGAGGTGGCATGCTTCATCATCTGGGACCTCCCGTTAACCACACCTGGTGTGGTTAAAGAGCTACTACTCCTTTAGTTACTTAAAAAAGGAGGAGCTCAGGGATGTTTTTAACTATCCTACACGGGGGGAATCACTCCCAAAATGGAAGGAAGCTGCCTGTGGTGTAGTGAAATGAAGTGCAGTGTGTGAAAAATGTGAATTTAAAATTGATTACCACGGGAAAACTGCTTTATTAAATATCCAGTGATATCAACAATAAAAAGACGCAGAAATAATAGAGTAAAGCGTGTGCACCAAACAATACGGAACACGTACTCTAAGTGTAGGTCTACATGTTTCAGCCAACTAGCGTCTCAGAGAGATGACCGTGGCTTTCTTCAGGACCATAATAATACACTACTGCAATGTGATAAAGTGTGGAAGGGAATAAAAAAGGAACGATACATCCAACAGTGGTACCTGCTTATCATTGGATCTACGGCACCATCTGGGAGTATTCAGGTCACCTGTTAAAAAAGACAGAATGGTCTCTGTTCAAAATGAAGTTATTGTTGACCTAGGACAAACATATAAACTGTTGCAAACTGGATCGAAAGCACATGGTGGTAGATCTATAGCACACGTTATATAAATGAACGTCTGTCTAAACAAGGATCACAAAATGCCTCCTTACCCGTCAAGAGATCGGGGAACGTCCCACACTCCTGGTCACAACTCAGGGCGTTTTGACGTTGAATCTTTATACACCTGCATTCCTCAACTTGAGACCCTTGAAGCCATCAGAGGGCTCCTCGAAGGTAACATCACCGAGTTGAGCTCGCCAGTAGCCTTCATCATGAATTGTGCCAGGCTGGCTATGACTGAAAACTTCTTTAAGTTTGAGAATCAGTTTTACCTCCAAACATCTGGTACTTCTATGGGCAGTGTTTTCGCCCCCAGCCTGGCCAATCTCTACGTTCACTTGTTTGAACAAGGTTCTGTCCTTACTGCCACCAATCCCTTTTACAACAGAATAGTCGTATGGAAGCGCTATATTGACGACATTTTTGTCATTTGGCGAGGAGATTTAGCCACCCTGAACACCTTTCATTCGTGGCTCAATGATCAAAACCTGTTTCTGAATTTCACTATGGAAGCCAGCAAATCCAGCTTGCCTTTCTTAGACCTGCGGGTTTTTTCTTCGGACAATGGCCTGGCTAGTGAGTTATACACTAAGCCGATGGCGAGGAATTCTCTGCTGTCCTTTGACAGCTTTCATCCGAAATCTCTCCGTGCAGGTCTACCGTTTGGGCAATTCCTGAGACTGCGGCGTAACTGTTCTACTACTGCTAGTTACAAACAACATGCTGCTGTCCTGTCTCGGAACTTGAAGGCCCGCCAGTATCCTTCTAGTCTGGTCCGACGTGCATCAAAACGGGCATTGAATAACAACCGAGAGGCCCTACTTGAACCAGCTACACCTAAGCCCTCATTGGATAGACTTACTTGTGTACAAACATTCAGCACACGGTCGAACCATATTCAGAAGATCATACGTAAGCATTGGCGCATTCTGAATGTAGGGCAGGTACATCTAGCTCCTCCACTGTTTTCATTCAAGAGAAGCGCTAATTTGCGCGACACCCTGGTTCACACACGTCCAAGAGATATGCCGGTTGCCACAGCTAACACACTCTGGAACTTGCCACCAGTCCAGGGGCATTATGCCTGTGGTAACTGTGGTGTATGTGCCTACACACAACATACCACTGAGATTGACATTGGCAGTAACAAACCCTGGAGACAACTGAAACATACCAATTGTAACAGCGAGAGAGTTATCTATTTGATTACCTGTCCCTGTCATAAGAAGTATGTGGGGATGACCATCAGAAAGGTCAAAATACGGATCATGGAGCATAGAAGCACCATAAGATGCCATAGACAGGCGACACGTCTAACTAAACATTTTCTGGATCTGAAACACAGTTCTGATGACATCAGGTGGACGGTTTTGGAACAACCTTCGATCCCCTCCCATGTCTCAGATGTTTCCAAATTTCTGTTCAGAATAGAACAGCGCTGGGTCTTCAAATTGAAGAGTGATCAATCAGGGCTCAACGAGGCAATCCCGTGGTCCTCATTGTGACGATGATGAGGGGGCTTTTGACCTATGTACAAGTCTTCTTGTCATCGTGATAGACTCTGATGCCTTGATTTGGCATGTCCACCCATGTATACATTGTTGCCGGGTCACTGGGTTCTCACTGTCTATTGTCATCATCATAACAATCGTTATGACGACATCAACCGACTTTTAGGACATAAACGCTATGTTCCTCTTTGATGTGCGGCTTGGTTTTATAATACACTGGGTTGTTGGTGCTCACATCTTGACAGAATGTACTGTCTTACTTTGGCATGTCCACCCTTGTGTATACTGTTGCCATGCTGGATGAGTGATTACTAGTTATGGACAGGATTAGCACAAGTGTTGTGGCGATAACAACCGTCTTACATGAACAAAACAAAATGTCTTGGTTGTTGCGCAGATTAGTTAGGTACCACTTGTTATATAACAATTTCTGCGGGAACTTAGTGACCGTTATTATTTCTAATCATATGGTGCGGTTTGGAGACAGATGGAACGTCTTGTCCGACCACTTCGGTGGTCTCGTGTACTTTGACATTGTGCGAGTCTTCAGCGGATTAAAGTGTCCTCTCGGAGCGGGTCTGGGCGTTTGCCTGACTACATTACCCAGCGTGCTCCGTTGTTCGCCAATAGGCCCCCCCACACGTGTCAACCCTCTTATCATGTGCTGGTGGCCGGGTACGGGATTGGTTTACGTTCCGATGTCCGCCTAAATGCCCCTCCCAATATGGCAACTCTCAGATCACGTGCTGGGGACCGGGCTGTGATTGGTGCACGCGACTCTGCGAGACCTCAAGGGCGGCTTCCACACAGTTCCGGCTACCACTCGGCACATCCAGGAAGGAGGCCCGGGGTAGCGACGGATAGGTAGGCGCAGTTCTTTGCACTTTGCACTAGCGTAGCCTTTTCACTGTTTGGGCTGTATGGTTAGAGGTATTCTCTGCGTTGTCTTAGGGAACGCGTAGCCTGGAGCCGTACACTGTACTAGCTTAGCCCTGTAATGTTAGTGGTGTTCTCTCTACCCCCGAGCTTCATTCGAGAAAGGTTAAGGTCCCATTTATTCATTCTTTTTCTTGGACCTTAGTAGACAGAGTCGGAAACGACAGACTCTAGTAATGTACTGTTTGTTGTGGGATTTTACAACAGCCCTATTGTCTATTGCAGCCGGGCGCGAATGCCCGTATTAACCCCATTGGCATCGTTAAGGTGTGACCAGCTTTGCCTATTAAGATTTACTGGATGGCCCCAGAGTGAGATCCTTTGTGAGGGGCATTCAGTTTTTCTGAGTCATAGTCAACTGATCTTGTATTACAATGTTTAAGTTTGTAGAGCTATCCGCAGTAAATGTTGACATCAGTGAGCAGATTATATTCTGGTATATCTGTTCCTCTTGTTTTTTAGAGCGTTGCCTCACGCCCTGAGTTGTGACCAGGAGTGTGGGACGTTCCCCGATCTCTTGACGGGTAAGGAGGCATTTTGTGATCCTTGTTTAGACAGACGTTCATTTATATAACGTGTGCTATAGATCTACCACCATGTGCTTTCGATCCAGTTTGCAACAGTTTATATGTTTGTCCTAGGTCAACAATAACTTCATTTTGAACAGAGACCATTCTGTCTTTTTTAACAGGTGACCTGAATACTCCCAGATGGTGCCGTAGATCCAATGATAAGCAGGTACCACTGTTGGATGTATCGTTCCTTTTTTATTCCCTTCCACACTTTATCACATTGCAGTAGTGTATTATTATGGTCCTGAAGAAAGCCACGGTCATCTTTCTGAGACGCTAGTTGGCTGAAACATGTAGACCTACACTTAGAGTACGTGTTCCGTATTGTTTGGTGCACACGCTTTACCCTATTATTTCTGCGTCTTTTTATTGTTGATATCACTGGATATTTAATAAAGCAGTTTTCCCGTGGTAATCAATTTTAAATTCACATTTTTCACACACTGCACTTCATTTCACTACACCACAGGCAGCTTCCTTCCATTTTGGGAGTGATTCCCCCCGTGTAGGATAGTTAAAAACATCCCTGAGCTCCTCCTTTTTTAAGTAACTAAAGGAGTAGTAGCTCTTTAACCACACCAGGTGTGGTTAACGGGAGGTCCCAGATGATGAAGCATGCCACCTCGGTGGGTGATGGGACTTGGTCCTTGTAGATAGGATCCTCTACTGGGGTATGCAAACTGTTTTCTAGGTTTCATCGTTAGGTAGATCTCCTTAGACCCACGGGCCCTTTTGTTGTTCTAGTTCTGGTATTTGGGGATTTGCCCGTGCTGGTCTTTAAACTCCCTTGGACCCTCCACCCATTTTGTATTTACCGGTACTTACAAGACTGCCTGTATCATCCACAAGGCGCTTCACTCACATACACCCAACTACTTAGAAAACAAGCTTACAAAAGCAGGGATTACTAGATCCTTGAGAAGCTCCAATGCTCTTTTGCTCCTCCCTCCCAATCTAAAAAATCATCAATCAAGTCTCGCTCTTTTTCTGGAAATGGTACGAGCAAAAGGAACTCTCTACCTAGCGATCTGCGATGAAACCCCTCCTTCCCTTGCTTCAAAAGAGACCTGAAGCTCCTCCTCAACAAATACTTTAACTCTTAGATTACTGAACGTAGTTAATATCTTGTGTACAGGAATAGACCCTCTGTTATAGTCAGCTGTTTGTTTACTTTGCTGATCCTCTCGAATTGTTCTCTTGTTTAGGTTTTGTTATTGTGCTTTGATGTGTACTATTATCTATTGAGTCTTGCTTCATATGCTATTGCATTCCTGATTTACTGTATTCTTTCACGATCATGTAAAGCACTCTGATACCTTCGGGTCTAGCTAGCGCTATATAAAAATTATAAATTAAGATATTTTGTAAAATAACCAACATTTTTCAAGACTTTCAAAACAGGGATAAGGTGTGTGATGTTTTTGTCTATGTGATTTTTAATTGTCTGTGTGTATATAAGCATTTCTGGTGAAATGTGACAGACACCTCTCCATACCCCGACTGAAAGCACCTGTACCCAGATATTTACCAGCAAATACATTTATTGAGGGGGGGTATAACACCGCAAACACCCCCCTGTTGTTTGGGTGTGTAAGTGGCTGTATGGATCTCTGAGTGGGTGTGTGAGTGCATGTAGGAGTGTGTGAGTGGGTGTGTGAGTGGTTGTATGAATGGATGTAAGAGTGGTTGTATGGGTCTGTAAGTGGGTGTTTGAGCGGTTGTATGGTTAAATGGGTGTGGGAGTGGCTTTGTGGGTGTGGGAGTAATTGTATGGGTCTGTGAGTGGGTATGTAAGTGTTCGTATGGCTGTGTGAGTGGGTTGTATTGATCTGTGAGTGGTTGTGGGTATGTGAGTAGGTATGAGAGTGGTTGGTTGGGTCTGGAAGCAGGTGTTTGAGTAGTTCTATGGGTGTGTGAATGATTGTATGGATGTGTGAGTGGTTGTGTGAGTGATTGTATGGATGTGTGAGTGAGTGTGTGAGTGGTTTTTGGGTATGTGAGTGGTTCTGTGGATGATGTCAACAGTGATGTCATTTGAGATGTGAAAAGTGATATCATCAGTGATGTCACTGACCATGTCATGAGTGATGTAATATGTGAGGTCATAAGCAGTGCAATGCAGGGGGCGTAAGTTATACTTAGCTGAGGGAACTACAACTGCTCAATCTCACTGGTTGTGTACGAACCACATCTGAGCCTAACTATTACGTCCCTGTTACCTTTGTTTTTTTCAGTGAAATTCTACTTTTTCTAATAGTGTTCCATGACTTTAATGTCCCTGTAACCTTTGGTTATGTTCAGGGAAATTCTAAGGTTTTATTAATTCTATTTCCTAGCTATACCACCCCTGTAACATTTGGCCTTTTTTAGCGAATTTCAACTTTTTAAAAATGTTATTTCCTAACCTCCCTGTAACCTTTTCACTGTTGTGAATTTTTTAAGGTTTTAAAAAAAATCTCCTAACTGTAACCTGTAACCTGTGAGGGTGAGTGTGTGGGTGCCTGTATAGGTTGCTAAGTGGGTGTGTGAGTGGCTATATGGGTCTGTGAGTGGGTATGTGAGTGGTTTTGTAGGTGTGTGAGCAAGTGTGTGTGCCTGTATGGTTCAGTGAGTGGGGGTGTGAGTGGCCGTGTAGGTCAGTGAATGGGTGTGTGAGTGGCTGTATGGGTATGTGAGTAGGTGTGTGAGTGGCTATATGGGTCTGTGAGTGGGTGTGTTAGTGGCTTTGTAGGTGTGTTAGTGGTTTTGTGGGTGTGTGAGTGCCTGTATGGGTGCATGTTTGAGTGGCTTTGTGGGTCTGAGATTGTATGTGGGAATCACTGAATGGGTGTGTGAGTGGATGTCTAAGTGTCTGTATGGGTGTATGAGTAACTGTGTGAGTAACTTGGCCAGAGCAGAACCTCACCTGCCTCCTTATCCACCAAGAGTCCACAGTTTTGATCAAAATGTCTCCCAACGTGAGTACTTTCTACTGCTTAATTAATAAGTGCTATCCCGTTGAGTAATAACTAGTACATATTCTACACTACAGCTGCATAACGGACCATGAGGAAATGTCTCCAGTGACATTGTGTGCATGCAATTTCGGCAATGTGATTGCTCCTTGAGTGTCTTGATCCACAAATCTGTGATAACATAAATCCTCTTTAACTGAACACGATAAGACTACAAAGGGGGAATCTCCACTAAACAAGGGCACTTCCTCCTAATTATATGAACTTAGTGTTTCTTTGTTTGCCTGAGATGTCCTCTACATTCCTCTGCATCAAGAACGTGTCACCAAAATCGGGGCAAAAAGCGATCTGAGGCATTTTGGTAAGCTGTCCGTCAGCGTGGGATAGGGGGGGAAGACCTTTGCGTACAACTAAGGAAAACAAGGCTGTGCCAAAGTGGGGGATTTTATGCATTTGCATAGTCAGGGTTATTAAAAAGAAGTACCATGGACTTTGCTCTCGAGGTAAAACAGAAACCACTCTTCACAGTCACTATAGATCAGATTGCACTCCAATAGATCAACGATGCATTTACCTTCATTAAGGATTTCGGATTGTTTTTCAATGTGGAATACGAGAGGAAACACACTTGCTTTGCCTTCGTCAAGCCCAAGAAGTTAGGATCATTTGTGCTTTACAGAGATGGAACTTAAACTGGGGCACCTGCTGTGTTTATATTTGTAAGTGCTTCCCGTTGTGGTTTAATTTTTGTGAAATGAGCATCAGGGCCAGAATGGAACCTAATTTTTTCCAAAAGGAGTCCATTGTGTTGCCAAAAATGTCTACCCAACTGGAGAACTTTCTACTGGTTACTTAGTAAGTGCTACCTCATGGGGTAAATGTCTAGAGCATAATCTTCATACAGCTGCATAAAGGACCACGAGGTAAAGGCTCCAGTGACCTTGTGTGCATGTAATCTTGGTAATGTGATTGCTCCTGCACCGTCTTCATCCACAGATCTGTGATATCATGAATCCCCGGCATGAAAAGATGACGAGACTACAAAGATGTGAATCTCCACCAAACAAGGGTACTTCCTCCTAACTATATGAAGTAAGTGCTTGTTTGTCTGGTGGAGATGGCCTCGTGTTCCTCTGCATCAAGGGCCTTTTGGTAAATGGTCCATCAGCGTGGGAAAATGCGGGAATACCTTTGCATACTACTAAGGAAAATGGGGCGGGCCAAATGAACAGATGAATTGGGGCCTTTGCATACTCAGGGTAATTAAAAGGGAGAACCATTGTCTCTGGTTTAGATTTGTCCGAGGGGAGGGTGGTCTTGTGGCCCCCAGGCCAATTTCGCCCCAAGGAACCCATCCCCCATGGCTTTGCCAAAAATCAATGGGGAAGAGGGGGGGTGCAGCCCCCCTCCTTGGGCCTATTTCAGCCCTGGGGACCCCATCTCCAGGGTCCTGGCTCTTTTATTTTGGGTATCCTGGAGCCCATACAGGGCACACAGTCTCCAGGGTTGGAAACAATGGCGGGCTTAAATGCCCTATGGCCTCTGCCACTTCCCCACCTCCAGCATGAGCCGGCATTGTTCCCACACATAGGGAGCAGCAAAAAATGCTGCTCCCTGCATGTGGGAGCAATGTCTTCTTCTATTTTCCTGCCAACTTGACAGCAGGCAGAAAAACAGATGAAATGTTCGCTCTCAGTGGGTGGGAGCAGATTTCCTCCTCTCACCCACTGTCAGCTGTCAAAGGGTCAAGGGTAGCAGCATCCATGAAGCACAGCTGCTAAAGTTACCGGGGCAGCTCCATTTCAAAAGTGTATTATGTGGAGGAGTGATCGCAAAAGGAATTCAACGCACCATTGTCTAATGGTTAGACCTGAGAACAGAGACAGATGACCATCATTTATCACATGAGGATTCCCAAAGAGTATGTCCAAAATATGTCCTGCTCAGTTGGTGTGTCCTACAATCTCAATGGAAGACCCACATCAGCAGGAATAATGACCATTTTATGAGGAACCTGGAGCTAACATTGAAAAAAACAGGTATTAGAAACATGCCTCACTCTGCCAGACTCAAGGTTTCCTATTGCGCTTTTGTACATGAGAGCTTTACAAATGTATGCATGGAGCCCTGTACACTATATGGTGGTGAAGTAAGTAGATGATGCAAGATCATGTGCATCAAGTGAAGATATTACAGATTTGAAGTAAAGATTTACAATTTCATTCCATTTAATACATATTTTCAGTTTTAGCCACAAGGTGAGTTGATGGTTTACCCAAGATCGTATAATTTCAGTCTAGTACCAAATCCAGGACAAGAATCCAGATCCTCAGGAGTCATGGCCACATGTCTTTCCCATTCAAAGGTCTTGAGGTAAACAGTCTACTGTCATAAATCTCCCATTTTCTGGAGTTTCACGTTATTGCGTGTTACCAGGACAGCATTTAATTTGGTAATGGCGGCAAATGCTTACCAAGGCCCAATCTTGGAGACGTTAGTTTTTAACTACGGACGGTGAACTGTATTCTTCTGCTACAAGCTGTTTTACTGTTCCTCACCACCAGGTTATATCTGGCAGTGACAGGCAATAAAAGTAAAACCACCCAACCGTCCACTCTAGATAGGGTGGATGGTCAGATGGCCTACTTATGAATTTACCTACTCTGTTGGGACATTGGAACAAGTTTTAAGACAATGCAGTACATTTTACTATCTCGGCGTAAAACGCACGGTCTGCCAAACGCATAATTTGGTGGTTGGACCTTAAGTTTGGTGGACAGGGTACTTTGTTGCTGATGCAACGGAGTACTTCACCGCAAACTCTAAATCAGCCCCAGAAACTCACCTAGTTCAAATCAGTACTGACCCTGCGCCTCATGGGAGCATTCCATACTGAACCTAGGTCATCTCAGTAATTCACCCTGCAGACCACTGCTTTATCAGCCGAAACTTTGGAGATTCAGAACCCCGAATGGCGGATAATATTTTCAAAAATAATTAGTGCATGTTAATCTCCACAAGTAATAATAAACACAATGGGGCTTGGATTGATGAAAAAGTCATGTAATGCAGAGCAGCAACTAAAGTTGCTGTTATGCCCTCCATTGTATGAAAGGGAGATAGCACAACAGTCATATATACTAATTTGGACCTGTTTTCCTTCCGCCCTGCACTGGCACACTTTAATCTTCCATGCACCAACGTAAACACCCTTGCACAATAGTGTGAGTTTGTGTGTTTTATAAAGTATAGTTTTTGTACTGGAAGGAGATACTTCCAGTGCACAAACTATCTTTTAATACTCTTCCCTCTTTAAATGTTTGCTGTAAAATTTATTACACATGAAAAGGAGGAAATACAAGGACAAATGAAAATATTTGTCAATATTATGCCTGCCTCAAGGAGGTGTAAGGTTTTGGTGCAAATTCTTGCCTAAGAATGTTTGTAGATAAAGATTTGCAACAAAATTCTTGGGTGGTTGCATGGGAACGTCCATGTATCACCCATGGAACATCCTCTTGAAGCAGTGCAATTCAAAGCAGTCCGTAGTGCAATTTTGCATTACTTTGGGAAACTATCCAATGCAAATCCTGATTTGTGTTGGATTGTAAATCTCACCATAACTCTTTATGGGGCATATCAACAACAACCGGCGATAATTATCTCTAAGCGCACTTAGCGCTAGGATAATTATCGCCGGCTAGCGTGAATTTTTATTGCTGAGATAGCGTGCTATTAGCAACGCTTATCTCAATAGCGATAAAAATCCTCACGCTAACAGGCTAACGTGAGATTATCGCTGGAAACCCAGCGATAATCTCACGTTACCTTTTTGATAGGGACAGGAAAACTTAGCCATGATATCCTCCTTCCATAGGATATCATGGCTAAGTCAGAAAAATACCAGACGTAAAAAAGCAGCGTTAACCGCGGTTAGCGCTGCTTTTTTTGTCTCTAACAGGGTTAGCGACATTCTTGATAATAGGAGAAATGTCGCTTAGCGACATTTCTCCTATTATTTTACTCTGGAACGCCCCCTTTGCATCTCATTAGAGATGCAAGGGGAAGCGTAGAGTAAAAGGGTGCTAACATGCAAATTTGTTGTTGATAGGGCGCTAGTTTTATCTCTCCTTTTTTGGCTTTTAAAGCCAAAAAAGCAGAGATAAAGCCCTTGTTGATATGCCCCGAAGTTGGGTTTCAGTTACACAAGTTAGGCGACCCTGACACAAAGCACTAGCAAATCTCGGCCAAGATGTGCAGATTGTGGCAGAGTGTAGGCGCACCCATTATAAAGGAAAGTCTGTCCGCACTCTCTACTTTGAAAGGTGCTAAACTGAGTCACTCCTAAATAAATAGGGATCATGCATGCTCACATCACTGAGACAATATGGTGGGTGATTTTAAATAGATTTTAATTGCAGGATTACTTGGATTTTAAGACAGTATTGTAACCAGATCGCAAGACACTGAATCACCAGGTAGAATTATGTTGACGCTAAATCTTCCAACCCGCATATGTCAGAACCAGCACCTCCTAATTGAAAGTTGGCTGCTTCCCAGACCAAATCAGTCTAAACAATAAAGCTCAAAATCTATAATAAACCTCTAGTAAGCTCTGCAAGAATGTATTGAAAGAAGTGCAGAATTATTCATCCTCATTAGGTAATTATGGCCTATTATTGATAGCAGATTTATACCTAGGTAATCGTTTACTCCAGCTTCTTTGTGGCACGTAGGGTTGCCACCTGGCCAGTTTTCTTTTTACCGACCTGGTCTTTATTTGCATTCTGCAGCAAACTTAGAAAGAGGAAAATGCCTCTGAGGATTATTTTTGTGCAGTAAGGTGTCTCTTTCTGCACAAAACCTATCCTGCCTAAAACTCAAGGGTGCCTGCATTGGCGCTAGGTAGCAGTTTGTGCGCCAGTGCAGGCAGATAGCAGAAATGTGACAAATAATGTTAAATATGGCACAATGCTGCCCTTTCTATTTCATGCAGCGCAGTGCAACAAAGTGGCTCGCTTCGATGCATTGCGTGAAATATTGATAAATATGGGCCTATATGTTTTTAATTACACAGTTGAGTTTAATTAGTTTTTGTGATGTGAGTTTTTATTACTTTAATGTTAAGTATGTTTATTTACTTGCTACTTTGGCTTTGCTTTTGTTGATTTGGGAATATAGTTTAAGGGTTTTTTAAATTGTATGTTCATTTATTTTTGGGATGGTTGCAGGCTTTTTCGGGCAATAGGGCGGGACGTTTTTTAAATATGTATTTTTAATTGATTTTACATATTTTATAAGTTTTTATTTTTGTATATGATCAATAATATGTAAATTATTTTAAATTATTTAATGATTAATAAAACAAAATATAATTAGTTAATATCCAGATTGCCAAAAACAATTAAATAGTCTGCACATCAATTATTACCAATTACCATATATTTTTTATATTAATCTGGATATGAATTAGCAATGTTTTGTTTTAGGTTTTTTCTATGACAGTGAATTTTATAGTGTTATGATTTGGCAAAATATTCTGTATTGTTATTTTTTATTTTACTAATTAAATTTGGTTTCATGGTTGTTGGATTTTTAGGGTACTACAGTAGGTAACCTCTTAATCTTTACATCATTATTTATATTGATCAAACATTTCAATATAATTTTATGTATTATTTTATTTGTTAATTTTGAGTTTTTTAGCATGTAATTATTCATAATAAAAACATAATGTTAATCTGTTTTATATATACTCATGGAAATAGGATTTAGGATTAAGAAAATTAAATCTGATTTCTAAAGTACAACACTTTCCACTACTGTTGCACGGTGTACAGTGAGAATAGTAAATTTGACCTCTACACAGTCCAATACTTTTCCTGCTGTTGCTCAGGTTGGACTGGAAATAGTAAATGTAACCCATAAAAAGCCCTACATTTTCCCTTACAGTTGCTTACGCCGGAGTGTGAATAGTAAATCTGGCCCTCTAAAGTCCAACATTTTTGCTACTGTTGGTCAGGTTTGAGTGGGAGTACTGAATTGAAACACTGTTGGCCTTTTTTTAATCTGCGTTTTTAAAAATGTTTTAGTATATTTTTTGGGTTTAATTTTGACTTTTTTAAAATTTATTTTTGGGTATTTTTCTCTCTTTCTTTTTTATGTTTTAATATCTAGTGTTTGCAATTATAAATAATTAATTACTATTAGTATGTTTCATTTATATATACATTTTATTTTTTAATGTTATGTTAATTATTTTTGTGATTATTTTAAAGTATAAACTTAAATTTATGTTTGTAGATTGCAGTTTAATATTGTTTTTACAATATATGTACTTTTTTCTAAAATTGAATATTATTTGCACAGTTAAAATATGTGTTTTAAAGTTAAAATAGTGTACAATAGTTGAAATTATACTTATCTATTTTATGACAATATTGTAGCCTTCAACATTTTTGTTGTCAATATTTTGTACTTTACATACAAATTATTAAAGTTGAGACTTGTGCCCTGGATATTCTTTGGGCAATATTTTTGTCAACAATCCTTTGTCTTACAACGAACAGTTAATATAATAGAATCATGTAGCTTTGTAGATGGAAGCCCAGCAGCCCCCATAAGATGCTTGAACATCGTTTTCATTGGTTCTTAAAGACTTTTAGGCCACCTTCTTCGGGACCACATAAAAATCACTAGATTAATGTGAATCTCTAGGGAATGCCATGTTGTGTATTCCAATCATATAATAATAAATAATAATCCAAGTTCTTTCAGAATCTCAATAAATGTGAATAGTGAATAACAGTCAACGTTAAAGTGAATACAGCACAATGTAAGCAAAAATGAAGATTCAGCGTAATAGAATTAACCAAACTGAAGTTTATATCCTGAATGACTCTTTAAAATATCCTGCATAGGAGCTGATCTATTTGTGTGGTTACCAATGTGCTTAAAATCTATCCATTAAGCAAAGTAAATGGTCCACTCTTGGAAATTGTGGGGGGCCCTCACACCAAAGAGGCGATCACAAGACGGGTGCCATATCAGGGTTTTATCAGGGGCCCTGGCAGCCGTCATAGCAGCTGTTAAATCATAAATAATAGTAGAAAAAAATGTCTGAACTTGTATATTGTAATAAATGAGGTTCCGGCCTTACTGTGCTGACCCTGAAGCAATGTAATGCTACCCTCCCAAATTGGTGGCTTCCCCAAGAGAGCGATAGAGTGTACTTTTACAACTCATGCATATCCGGCAGAACATCACGTGGTTTGAAAATATATTGTCACTTCCTAAAAAGGCTAATCTAATCACACCAAACAGAAATTAAGAACTTCCCTACCACACTAAAAGCCCCAAACTGTCAGGATTTTGATCATTACATCCACATAATACAAGTGCCTAATTTGTGCCCGAAGTTGCTGGTTCATCGCACCAGCAATTACTTTGTTAATACATAGGTACGTTTATATATAAACTTACCTATGTAATGTCGATGATTATGCTCGCAATATTTTTTGTTGTCGATGATATTGTTCTTTATATTGTAACTATGTAAAGTTGATCATTTGGACTGCAATATTTATTCTAAATATTTTAGTATTGCATATTTTTTTGATTCTGTCATTCTGGACCCTAGGAGGTCCATTAGGATGTCAAGCGGTGGCACCACCGCGGTGCTGGTGGTGCGGAAAAATGCTTTTTTCCGCCCGCGAGCAGCGAACCTGACGTCCGCCATATTAGTATGGCCAAACATAGCCCATTTCCCGATTGCCGCGGTGCGACGCGCACCACCATCAAAGTGCGCCCACCACCGTGGCCGTGGGAGCCAATGGAGACTCTCCGCCGTGCGGAATGAGGTCCGCCCGCTCCACAAATTAGGATGCCCCAAACAAGCAGACGCACCGCAGCGGAGATACCGCTCAACCAGAGACGGCGGAAGCTCGACAGCGGAGCGTGAAACCAGAGTCCCGGTCCACACCACCCGGTCACGACCGCCATGGATCCAGATCTACACGTCTTTCCGGTGCTGTACATGCTACATCACCAAGAACTGATGGACCGCCGCGGACGCCGCCGCAGGTACGCAATAACAGAAATACAACACACAACACATGGGCAGTCACAGGGTCCAAATCCACATCAGACACCCTGGTGGGGACAAGGACACATCCACAGGGGCACCCACACATCACCCACCTGCCACCAAGTCACCCCTCTGCACCCTGGACACACAGCTACCGCCACCATGCAGTAATGTCCCGGTCCCGTCACCGCAGCGGTGAACACAAGGGAATGCATGTGCACAATGTAGAAGGCAGGGCCAGTGGCAGGCATGGGCAGGGCACAAAGACCACAGAGCCACACCCTCTCCCACCACACACTAGCACACCCCATGAAGGCACATGCCATGTGCCCCTCCAGTGCACCCCATGCACAACAACAAGCCAGGTGAATACACACCCTGCACCACACAACAAACAATCATGGGGACAGACACTGCAGGAGTGGCTGCACAGGAACACACAACACACAGCACAGGGCCAGGGAAACACACACCACCACAACACCACACTCAGGGAAACAAAAATGAGGACAAGCACCAAATGAACGCATACAAGGAATTAACATCCAAATGGACACACAGCCTGCACAGTCACACATACATACCACAGACTGACACACAGACACATACACACCCCACATGCCAACAGCAATAGAGCACAACAAATAGGGAAACCAAAGTGGGCTGCACACAAATGGAAGGCCATGGAGACACACAACAAGCATGTGTAAATCACATGCAAGACAAGGAACAGAGAACAACACCCTCATACCATCAAAGCACACATGGCTGGTACAGTCAGTGAGGTCAAACCACAGACATCATAGTGCAACAACACAGGGAGACAGCAAGGCAAACCATGTATAGACACAAGGATGAAAGGAAGGCCCTGAAGTCAAACTGTGAACAACAACACATCTATACAAGTACTTCACAGGAGTACACCAGCAGCACTACACTCAGAGCCCATTGACACACTCCATGACTGACAAACACCAGTAGGAATCTACACACATACCCCCTCACACCAGCAGCACACAACACCAGTGTCAAACACACTGAAGGCTGGCAATACTTGCCAGTCAATACACACACAAACAATCACACACCCTGGGGGTAGCCACAAACATCACACACACAGGGATGCAAAAACAAATGTCTGCACAAAACAACAGACAAACACATAACCCAACAGAAACACACACAGAACCACAACAAGAACATACATGCCCTGTACAGCAAAACTGTGGAAAGGCAATGGGAGCACAGACACAACAGGAGTGCACAACCTCATCACTCAGGAACAATGCACAGACAACATACCACAACACACACAAGAAGTGCACCATCACAGAACAACACAGCCACATCAAACAAACAACAGATGCACAGGCAGAAACCTCACATAGCAAACCCAGCAGGACATCAGGGGATGCACACCAGGCAATGACAAGGCAACATACACACACAGCACTGCATGCACAACAAGCAGTGTGTGTACACCAAGCATACCAGCCACACACAGACATCAGTGACAGAACAGCAACCCACACAACACCATACATCACAGCACAAAGACAACAGCACACCCAGGAAGTGAAGCAATAACACAGCCAACACACATACATCCAATACAACACCAACAGATGCACAAGTCTGGGACACAAAGGTGGAAACAACTTGACTAGAGGACTGGGCAGCACACACAGTTGAACTGCATAGGAGCAACCGTGACTGACAAACAGCACCAGAACATCACATACAACCCATTGGTGAAATGCCCTGAGTGACACATTGACCCTGGCCAAAGAACTGCACCACAAAGCACAGTGTCACAAATGAAGTGCTGGGGAGGCACACACACATGTAAACCAAGGGGACAGCTGACACCAAAGTGAAGTGTACTGCATGTCAGTAGGGGACATGGCAGGAGTGTACCATACACAAAGAGAGGGAGTGCAGACCCACAATGGGTAGGCATCTGAAGCACAGATAAGGGATGGTATGACAACACACACAACATGCCACACTGGAGGCAAGAAGGCACCATGTGACAGCAATGTATGAGAAAAAACAACCACAATGGCAGTGTGGAACAGCAGGTCTGCACAGTCTCCACAAACAGCAACAAGACACATGGATGTGCAACAAAACACAACACTGACTTGCTAGTCACACACTCTGCATACTCACAAGTGACAAAAACAACAAGTAGGAGGCAGCCAGAACTGCAAGGACACACCAACACACTGCACAGTGCACGACATACAACTCACACATGTGCATACAACCACATCCACAGAGCTGAACAATCAAAACAACAGGCATACAACTCCTGGGTGACATGTGTGTAGTTGACAATGCAGGGGCATGCATACATCAACACCCCCAACAAACTCCCCCCCTTCACACTGCACACTACCTGACCATCCAAGAGCACAAATGGAAAGTAAGCTATGGGACTAGGATGACTGGCCATCACAAGATGACCACACACATACACCACTGGGCAAACATAAAGTAAGAACACACATACATGATGACCCTGGCCAGCCTGCCTGCAATACTGTGTGCAGAAACCCACTCTGTGCTGGCAGTGTCCCCCAACCTGACATGTGTACAATATAGCCAACAAATTAAGTAAATGACAACTGCTATTGATTGTAAATTGACACCATTGCCCCCACAAGTATCTGGGTCAGGAAGAACTGAAGACCCTGTCACCCCTGAAAAAAAGAGAGTAAGTGAGCCCAAACGTTACCTATGTTGAAGTGGCACACAGACCATGTGGCACAGTAAACTATATACACACAGCAGAGTAACTTTATTCAGTAAGGACACCAACAGAATAGACAACTGGAGCAACTGTCTGTATTCATATATTGCACCGATAGGCACCATGAGAAGAGAAGAGCAAGGCACAAAATGCACAGCATGTCGATGAGAAGCTGCACAGGCAAGGGCAAAACAGCAGTGAATAACAAGGCCAGTCACCAGGGCAGAGTGCAGAGTATGTCCATGAGAAGCTGCACAGGCAAGGGCAAAACAGCAAGCCCAGTGGCCAGGGCAGAGTGCAGAGTATGTCCATGAGAAGCTGCACAGGCAAGGGCAAAACAGCAGTGAACAACAAGGCCAGTGGCCAGGGCAGAGCGCAGAGTATGTCCAGGAGAAGCTGCACAGGCAAGGTCAAAACAGCAGTTAACAACAAGGCCAGTGGCAAGGGCAGATTGCAGAGTATGTCCATGAGAAGCTGCACAGGCAAGGGCAAAACAGCAGTGAACAACAAGGCCAGTGGCCAGGGCAGAGTGCAGAGTAGGTCCATGAGAAGCTGCACAGGCAAGGGCAAAACAGCAGTGAACAACAAGGCCAGTGGCCAGGGCAGAGTGCAGAGTAGGTCCATGAGAAGCTGCACAGGCAAGGGCAAAGCAGCAGTGAACAACAAGGCCTGTGGCCAGGGCAGAGTGCAGAGTATGTCCATGAAAAGCTGCACAGGGAATGTGTGCAACTGTACCTTTCCATGGTCAGCAACACAGTCAGTGGGTAACAATGTGCAGTACAGGCCTATGTGTGTGAGAGACAGGTGTGTGAGGGTGACTAACACTCAGACTTGGCTGTCAGGCGGACTGGGAGCTGGCTGTGTTTCGGAGACTGTCGGGGCACTTGACCGGGGAGAGAGCGGAACAGCTGAGGTAGAGCTATCAGTGGCTTGGCAAGCCGGAGGGCTCCTTGGACCAAGAGGTGTAGTGGCACATGAAGGTGGAGTCATGCAGACGGGAGACACGGTGTGGCTGGGAGATTGTGGAGGGGTGCCTTTCCGCTTCTTGGGGATCCTAAATGGCTTGCCTGACTCTGGATCAATGGGAAGTGGTTCGGACACAACAGGAACACTCACCACCAAAGCTGAATCAGCTGTAGACGCTGGCAACCCCTCTGGTGATGTGCTGGACCCAGAGGAACGCTTTGCCTGGCTTCACCTCTGCCCCCCTGCCACTGTTTACTAGGTGTCACCCCTACAGTGCCCTCCTTCTCCTGCTCCACTGGGCTTGGAATGGGAGTCGAGGTGCTGGGTGAATCTGCCTTGGAGCCCTTCCTAGGTGTACCCTTGGCATGCACCACCTCCTTGGTGGGCACAGATTCTGTATGCTTCTCTTTGCCAGATGCTTTAGGGGCAGGAGAGTCCTTGGATGGGGATGCCTCTGAGGCATGTGTGCCTGAGGTCTGCTGCTTTGCTTTTTGTCCCCTAGTGTCACCTGACGGGCTTTTCTCTCTGCGCTCTGGGGTGGCTTTGGTCTTCTGTGGGGATGGTGTCTGCGCCCGGGACCGCTTGGGTTGCTGCTGCTGTGTGCTTCGTGTGCTGTATTGTGACTTTGATGTATGTGGACCATGGTCACTATCGTCAGACGTGGCCACTTCCAGGGTGGTGGACAAAGGGACCGGAGCTGGACTGTGAGTATGTACCTGTTGAAGGGCAGACATCACTGTTGAGGACAAAGCCCGGACAGTCCACCCACGTCTGAATGTATGCCCTCCATGAAAGCAACCACCTGGGCCAATTTTTTGTCGTGGTCAATGAAGGCATTGAGGATAGCTGTTTGGCCTACACACAGCTGGCGGAAAAGGTCCACAGACTCAGCACTGATGGCAGCAGGGGGGACAGGGGCAGGGGCAGCGGTGCCAGGGGTGAAGGACACTCTTCCCCTCTTACTGAGGCGGACACGGGCAGCACCAGAGGAAGTGGATGGGAGGATGGGCACTGGCCGCTGTGTGGGGGAAGACGATGCAGAGTCCCCGTTCCCTGTGCCCGCCAACATGGATGCATCCCCGCTGGCATCAGATGACGTGGTGCTTTGTGTCTCAGGCTGGGATTCCTCCAGCAGACTCCTGTCCCCCTCTAAGGCGCTGGTTACATCTGTGTCACTGGGCTCAGGCGCAGCTGTTGTGCTAGTTTCACCCCCACTGGTGTCTGTCTCCTGTCCCTCCGTGACCACAGGAGATGCTGCATGAGAGAGAGAGAGATGTAGGGTCAGGTCAGTGGCAGTAACAGAACAAACATATGCAACCAATGCATAACAAAAGATGACCAAATCTACATGTTGCACACCACCCTGTGCAATTACATCGTGCCAACTCACTATATAGACTCAAGCAGTGCGTGGAAACTGGAAACTCTGTACACATGCAGCCACTCCCAGCCAAAGACACCCTCCCCAAATGCTCACCCCTGGCTTGCTGCTGATACTCCTTCAAACGTGCATCCAGCTCAGGCTGTGTCACCGCCAAGATGCGCCCCATTAGTGGTGTTATGCTGCGCCATGCCAAACGCCCAGTGCGAGGAAGCAGCCCCAAGGTCATCTCCGCCACGTTCTTTGCCAGCCGGCTGATGTCGTCCCATCTCTTATGGCAGTGCGTGCGCCGTCGGTTTGAGACCCCCAGAGCTCGTACCTTCGCTGCAATGGCCCTCCACACGGCCTTACGCTGGTGTACCTTGAGCTGCAGGCATGGGAGACAAGAGGGGGAAATGATCAGCGACACAGTGTCATGTACCGACATCTATCAGTATAGCAGCAAGGTACAAACTCATCACATATCCAACGATATGTATATCAGAGACTAGAGTACATCTCACATGGTACATCTGCATGGGAAAAGCTGATGTAAAACCATGCAGGTGTGAGGGGGAACACAGTCCCTGCACATCTCACACACATGCATGATGCCAGCACTGAAACACCTATGTAGCCTGCCCACATCTCCAGTCCATTGTTGGCTTGAGCAACACATACATCACATATCAACCTGTGTTGGGGGGTAGACTCACTGTGTCCAAGACTGCGCAGCCCTCAATGTCCCTGCTCTACAAATAGATGACTGTGTCATGGATGTCACATTGAGGGACATGATCTCACAAATCCAAAATCCCCTTCACAGGGCCGGTCGTGTGCAATCTACAGCGCTGAGGTGGCCCATAGCTGGAGTGCAATGTGAAAAGACTGATGTAATACTCTGTAAGTGAAGTGATGTGTCCTTGTCTTTGTGGGTGGGGACTGTGCTGGCCAGCTGGGCTCAAACTGAGATGGACTACAGGGGCACACACAACCATTCAGCCAAGCAATCACTGTCCTGAGTCCTGCATGAACAACCTTCTGTATCACTGTATGGCTGACAACACAACACAGGTCACTCATACATACATGTGCAGGCAGGCAAACCTTTGGCATTGGGTACACACACCTTCCCCCTGGAGACAGCATGTCAGGCAGTGCATGACACAACCTCACACTCCCAGGCACATACTGCATCAGTACAACTACATGTGTGCCCCCCCTGCCATACCCCCCCACTGTTGAGGACTTACCATGACATTTGGGGCACCATATAGCCTTGGATACTGTGTGAGCACCTCGTCCACCAGGACCTCCAGCTCCTCGCTCGTGAAGGGACTGGCACGGGTCTTCTCTGTCCTTGCCATCACTGTGGACATGAGACAACAGCGGCGGAATTGGGTGGTGAGGGGTCTCAGGCAGCAGTCCCTGGAGGCAGCAGCAGCAGGTGAGGGGTCTCTGGCAGCAGTTCCTGGAGGCAGCAGCAGGTGAGGGGCTCAGGCAGCAGTCCCTGGAGGAAGCAGCAGGTGAGGGGTCTCTGGCAGCAGGCTCTGGGAGCAGTGGAAATGTGAGGCTCACTCCCACACATATATAGCCCCCTGGGGTTGTTTCAAAGGTGCCAAGCTGCAGCAATTGGTGGTCCCAGTCTTCCTTCTTTCAAATGCATCCAATGACCGCCTCTGCGGTGGCGGAGCACGCCTACCGCGATCTTCAAAACTGCATCACGCCACCGCTATCAAGGTTCCCATTGGCCCTAGGGCAAGCTCCATGGCAGTGACACACCGCAGGGGCCAGGTGTGCACTACCGCAATTTTGGTGGCAGAGCATGCCAACCACCATTTCCCCATGTCTCCATGCCTATCACTACTGCACTTGTGTGAATGGGGGTGTTGGTGACACACCGCCGGGGCCAGTCGATAGCTACCACGAAATGGGTGCCATACATTGACATGGGGCTCCGCGATTCAGCTGGCAGAGCATGCCAACCGCCATTTCCCCATGTTTCCATGCCAATCACTACCGCACTTGTGTGAATGGGGGTGTTGGTGACACACCGCCGGGGCCAGGCGATAGCTACCGCGATATGGGTGCCATACATTGACATGAGGCACCGCGATTCAGCCGGCAGAGCATGCCAACCGCGATTTCGCCATGTTTCCATGCCAATCACTACCGCACTTGTGTGAATGGGGGTGCTGGTGACACACCGCTGGGGCCAGGCGGTAGCTACCGGGATATGGGTGCCATACATTGACACGAGGCACCGCAATCAGGCGTCAGAGCATGCCAACCGTGATTTCCCCATGTCTCCATGCCTATCACTACTGCACTTGTGTGAATGGGGGTGTTGGTGACACACCGCCTGGGCCAGGCGGTAGCTACCGCGATATGGGTGCCATACAATGGCAATGGCCATCTGGCAAACATCAACATTGCACAGTATCCACATGGTCAATGCCACATCATTGTGCACACGATGCCAATGTTCCATTTACTCCACTGGTTACTACACATGCCATGTTTGTGTGTGTGATTTCGTAGATTGGCCTGTTCTCACTCACATGTCACTTATGAATTTGATGGTCGTGTAGGCAGCACAGTGTTGTTCTGGGCTCTACAATGTGTAGAGGTGCAGTGACAATCACAGCAATGCTCGTCTCAATGAATGATGATCTATTTTGCATGGCCTCTCATGTCTGCTCATGCACACATTCATCATTCCTGCGCCGACTGTGGTCATTGTGTGGTGGATGTGTGCCAGGTTGAAATGATGCATGAAGGTGTGACAGGTACAGCAGCTAGGTAGGAAACAATGGGGTTGATTTGTTACACATATGCTGGATGCTATACTTCCAGGTGTGCCCATGTGAAATGTGGCCATATCCCTATGTGCATTCACACTGACCAAGGTGGTGTTTGAGGTACTTGTTTTGTGTAAGTTGACAGGTGTGCCCTTTGTGTAGCTGAAGGTGTCCCTACATGTAAGCTGGTCTGTTACTCAATATTGATGGTCGTCATTGTTGTCGTTGTGTCATCCAGAACATGATGTATTGCATTGACATGTGTCCACTTTCATCCCAAATAGCAGGAGGCCAAATCTGATTTGTCACTTGACAGTGCTGGAGGACATGGTGGATGTGGCGATCATCCGGAAATGCCATCTGGATAGAGCCACCCTAAAAACCCTTTGTGATCTGTTGGAGCCCCACCTGCACCCTCGCCGGACATATCCAACAGCTTTCACCCCTACTTATATGGTGATGGTGGCCCTGCATTTTATTTCCACTGGATCGTTCCAAGAGACAGTGGCCAGCGCTGGTGGGATGTCACAGCCGATGTTCAGCATGGTGCTGCGTGATGTACTGTCCGCCATGATGATATACAAGGACAGATACATCCATTTCCCCAGGGGTGCTGAATTGCCAGCTGTGAAGGGAGACTTCTATCCCCTTGGACACATCCCCAATGTTGTTGGTGCCATTGATTGCACCCATGTTGGGCTTGTGCCACCACAGGCAAGTGAGCACATTTACAGGAATCGCAAACATTATCACTCCATAAATGTGCAAGTGGTGTGCCTGGCAGATATGATCATCTCCCACGTGTGTGCCAAATAACCAGGCTCGGCCCATGACTCCTACATCCTGCGAACCAGCATTGTGCCCCAGCTGATGGCTAATCTGCTTCCCAAGCGGGCATGGATTGTGGGTGAGTATGCCTAGTCGTATGGCGTGCTGGGTGCGTGACCTGCTGCCCTATGCCTCAGCGACATTGCAATGTCTATTTGTGTTTGTCATACCTAGGTAACTCTGCATATCCCAACCGTCCCTGGTGGCTGAGCCCACTGCGGAATCCCAGGAGTACGGCTGAAGTCCGCTACAATGAGGCACATGGGAGGACACATCGTGTGGTGGAGCGTATTTTTAGTCTGCTCAAGTCACGGTTCCGCTGCCTGGACAAGACCAGAGGTGCACTGGCATACTTGCCCGGGAAGGTGTGTCAGATTGTAGTGGCATGCTGCATGCTCCACAACCTAGCCATTCGCAAGGAGATTCCCCTGCTCCTGGATGATGGTGAGGACCCAAGGCCCCAGCAAACCAACCTGTGTCCAGTGATGAGGACAGTAGAGAGGAGGAAGGTGTTGACCTGCGTGAACATCTCATCACCCGCTACTTCACTTGAAGGTGGGTCACAATGTACAACATACCCATTGTCTTCTGAAATTGCTGTTGTCGTAAAGGGGTATGTGAGAATTGTAACAGCAGCCAGTTATAGACTCAGCAGTGGTTGGCAATGTTTCTGGGACAGGTCATTTGGGAACATCTACAGGACGTGTATGTTGACACTTGTTGCCCATTGTGACGTGTGCATGTTGGGTTATCCTGATGGTAGGTGTTGTGTGATGTCTGTGATGCCACACCCAGACCATTGAATGTTGTTCTGTTGTGTTTCCCTTCGTCCATCATTTCCTTTGGTATTTGCTTTGTTCGCCATAAGTTGGCAGGGTATGCTCAGACGTGAGTCCCTTGCTCACTTTGCCACTGGATTCAAGCAAGCCTGGCTGAAGACGGCTGAAATGCCAGAAACCGGTCCTATGAAGCTTGTTTCCGGTCCAGGGAAGACATGACTCGGCAGTTCGGGCTGGACTGTTCCCATGAGGCACAGGGTCAGACTGATTTGCATATGGTCATGTCTGAACTGGGGTGGCAGAGTGGGCTAAAGAACGGTAATGGATTAAACCCAGATCAGTTGACTGGGGGTGAGTGCTTGCAATGTTCAACACTTCGTCCATCATTTCCTTTGGTATTTGCTGTGTTTCCCTAGGTGCCTTCAACTTCTCCTTGCCTACACACAGCCCATACTCCTGGTGCATTGTGATCATGTTGAAGACTGTACATCCTGCAATAAAGACGGAGCAGACACAACAACATGTGTGTAAGGATATTTTATTTGCAATGGTGATATGTGAGGGGGTGTACATTTCCATTGACGTGGTGGTGGAGCAGTGAGTTGACAGTTATGGTAAATGAGATAATCGAGTAGTCACCACATTGATGTGGAGAACCCAATCCAACAGACAGATGCCATTCACAAGGCAGTGTGGGGAAGGACAGTCCAAAAAGTCAATGCAGTTGTGAAGAGGGTTGCCATCATGTCTGGCTCCGTGACTGGCGCCTGGCAGGTGCTTTGCCTCCAGATACTCCCAGGGTCTTCTTCGGACAGCCCCTTTGTCGTTTGGCAGGGGGGGCCCTGCTGCAGGGCCAGTGGGGTCTGAGGACTCACCCCTCTCTGTGGGCGCAGGGGAGGATGGTGAACTGTCATCCTGCGGCCCACCAGAGGGAGGCGGAGGTGTTGTTTGTGGCGCAGGCCCGTCCCTCAGTACCGCCACTTGCTGGCCCAAGAGGTCCACAATTTGTCCCATGCGAGTGTCGATGGACCTCATCAGCAGGATGAGCTCGTGCAACAGCTCATCCGACCGGTCCGTTCGTCCCTGAGCCTGTTCGAATGCACAAAGGACTCTGGTGATGTGTTCCAGGGATTGGGTCCCAGCCTCCTGGTGTCAGTGGGTGACCCTGTCCCTCCTACCTACCCTGCTGCCACGGACCTGTTGCCTCACCACTGTGGGAACCCGCATCCTCTCCCTGCCATCCTCCGTCGGTGGTGTGGGGTGGTCATCCTCTGGGACAGGGAGGGTGTTGCAGGCAGCACTGGTGGTGGTGGTGGCGGTGGCTGCACAGGCAGTAACAGCAGGGGTCTGCAGTGAAGTTGTTATTGCCGCAGATGTGGTGGGGGAACGATGGGGTCCTGAGACCTGTTGCTCCCTGGCATAACCAGATGGGCCGGCTTTGAGCGCATCGTCCAGGGAATCCTGGGAGTCAACATCCGAGAGTCCATGTACCGGGGGGGGGGGGGGAGACTGGCTCTGCAGGTTGCTGGTGTTGTCCTCTGCAGTGAGTTCTTGGTCATCTGTGGATCAGATGGGAAATGGTCATTGTAGTGCACCCCGCAAGCTTTGTGTTAGCTGTGTGTCATTCACTTTTTGTACACTGCACAATTGACTGATCATCACATTGTTTACTATGTGCACTACTTGCTTCCTGACATGATGCAGCGGTACATGCATTACTTGTCCTTGGTGTGAGGTGTCAAGGCATACCATGCGACCCGTGCATAATTCATGATTACAGGGACCTGTTGCCATCTAGGGACTGGCACAACATGTTTTTCATTGAGGACTCTTTGTTGATTTGTCTGACCTGGCAGGCGTCACATCTGGCCAAGGACTGGCCATTGTCATCTCCTGCATATCTTTGTCCTGTCATGTGTATATCTTGATTTGTGCCACCACACATGCTTTCGTATTTTTCAAATGGTCTTGCTGCACTTGCCCCATGGCGATGCACATGTCAATAGGTGCTGTGCATGATTGTGCCCAGACTTTCTTCTACATGTGCATTGGTGTGTCACACATTGGTAGCTGTGACGGTTTCCTTAGCTTACCTGTGTGCACACTGTGCGTGGCAATGGGGTAGGTGTGCATATTTGTGCAATGAGTGGGCTGGTGTTGTCATATGGCACCATTTCTTTTGTGACAAATGTGTGGGTGCACATGCTGGCTACTTACCTGTAATGTGCTCACATTTGGCTTTGTTATGTGACACATCTGTGTGTGCGTGGTGGAGGCTTATATCCTGCTCAGTGGGGTCACAAGAGAGAATAATATATCTACCTACCTGTAAGTTTGTTTGGTGTACTGCAATGGCTTCCAACTGCTTCTGGGTGGAGGGCGGGCTCTATCCTGCTGAGGTGTGGGGCAGGGGGCATGGTGGGTGTAGTGGTACAGGCCTCCCACCCCCAGACACCCTCCCAGGGAAGATGGCTACCTACCTGTAAGTTTGTTTGGTGTACTGCAATGGCATCCAACTGCTTCTGGGTGCGGTGGGGGAGGGCTCCATCCTGCTGAGGTGTGGGGCAGGGGGCATGGTGGGAGTAGTGGTACAGGCCTCCCACCCACAAACACCCTCACTGTGAAGTTGGCTGCCTACCTGTAAGTTTGATGAGGGTCATATAATGGCAGACACTTGTTTCTGGGTGGGATTGAGGGCTCCATCCTGCTGAGGTGTGGGCCAGGGGGCACGGTGGGAGCAGTGGTACAGGCCTACCACCCACATACATCCTCATTGTGAAGTTGACTGCCTACCTGTAAGTTTGATGAGGGTAATGTAATGGCTGACACTTGCTTCTGGGAGGGGTGGGGAGGGCTCCATCTCGCTGATGCTGTGGGACAAGGGGGCCTGGTGGGAGTTGTAGTGCTGGCTGCCTGTACATATGCCCCCATGGTAATGTTGGTAGCTGTGTTTGGGGTGAATGGGAGTGGGTGAATGTTGGATCTGTGAGACATGTTTTTGTGAGTGTGTGGTGCAGATGGATGGAATTTGTCATAGATGGTGTAGCTTTGTAGTTGTGCAAGGCAGTACATATCAGTGTGGTGATAGTCATTTGTTTGTACTTACCAGCCTCCACTCCCCCGGCTACCCCTGCGAGACTCTCTGGATGCAATATGGCAAGCACCATCTCCTCCCATGGTGTGAATGGTTTTAGGGGATTGGGACGGCCACCGCCAGTCCTCTGAGCCAGCTCATGGTTCTTGCTTCTCCTCTCTTTGACAACCCTCTTCAGATCATGGCACCGCTTCATGATCTCTTTTTTGTATCTTGGGGTGGTCCCTACTGCACTGACCCTTTGGAATATCCTTGCCCACATTTATGTCTTTATGGCTAATAGTGTCTGTTGGACCAGGCTACCAAACAGTTGTGGTTCCACTCTGACAATCTCATTTACCATGACTGTCAACTCACTCTCAGTGAATTTGGGCATTGTATGTGTTGACATGGTGTGTGGTGTGCAAAGTGGTTGTGGGTGCAGGGGTGTGAGTGGTGGGTGTGGTTGTGATGTGTATGGCGTGTGATGTGCAGGGGGGTTAGTGGTGCATGTGTGGAAGTGGTGGTGGTGCTGTGTGTGGTGTGGCTAGTGATGTTGTGTTCTTTGCCTCTCCTTTAAGCTGGGGTGTGTGTCCCTTCTCTCCTGGAGTATTGCAAAGGATTGTGGTCAGGGAAACGGCTGGTTTTATACTCAGCTATGTGGGTGTGTCCAAATGGGGTATTGCTGTCAGGTGTGGTGTGTGTATTGTCCTGGGAAATGTATTTTTCTTTTTGTCATTGGGGTGTGTCTTGTGTATTTGGGGGACATGGCTAGTTTGCTGTATGCACTTTTTAGCCTTATTGTGGCTTTTTTGCTTTGTCTGCCAGATTTTTTCACGGATCGTACGCAGCGGTGACTGTGCTGCAGCTCTACCGCTGGCTCTCCCATTCATCCCAGTGTGCGACTGCCGGAAACAGCGGTATGTACCGCCGGACCATCGGGGATATCCTAATTTTCCATGTGGTGTCTCCGCTATGCTTGCGGCAGGTTGGTGTTTTTCTGCCGCGTATCCGACCGCCGCGGACGGATTTTGGCAATCACCGCCCGCTACGGGCTGTTTTTTTTTTGGCCCAGTTCCGCCGCGGTCGGTGTTTTTTGGCGGATGATCCTAATTTGGCCGCCGATTTTTCCACGGTGCTGGTGGGCAGTTGTTTTCCGCTTCAATGGGGGTCGGGGTGGTTTTCTGACCGCCATCCTAATATGCCCCTTGGAGTGGTGTTGAGATTTAACAGCGAGCCCATATTACATTAGAATTAGAAGTCCACACACAGTTGGTATAAGGACATTATAAGCAGCCAGAATGTTAAAATTGAAAACATTGCCTAGTCCTTGAAAAATCTGTCAAAGTATGACTAATATGCCATTATACTCCATTATTTTTTCTGTTTATACTTTGTTATGTTGTTGTAATTAAAACCGAAAAAGGCTACAATGACCGAGATCCCATGGCCCAACAAAATCACATTTATTGGTATACAAATTGTATCTGTCTCGCAAAAAAGAACAATTAAGCACCAGAATTAATGAAGCAACACATGTACTAATTGCAATTTAAGATCATTCATGCACTAAAACATCTAGAGGGTTCAAATAAAAACCTCTGAGGTCTCGGATGGAGTGATTGTGATGAGTGGTCTTCATTTTTCTCAGCAAAAAAATGATAATTCATGAAGAAAGAGAGAAACCAAATTTAGGCATGAAACAAACAAAGTATAATGAATTACTCCACTCTCTAAATAACAGCCTCTGAGCTCAGAAAAAAACTACAAAGCAACATCAAATGCACCCAATATTTGACATTATTATACATTTTAGGCCCGGTATTAAACTGCCTATTAATTATATTCGGGAATGTCAGGTTCAGGAGTAACTTCACCAGCAACCATTTCTACAATTTGTTAACATTTTTGATATTTTGGGGAATAACTGACAGAAATATTTTCCACCTGTGAATACAAGTCTGCAAGTCTCCTACTGCAGCAAAAGGCTTTCAAAGATGCCTGAGGGTCTTATTATGACATTGGCGGTCTCGGAGTGGGGCTGCCACGCTGCTGCCCCGCGACTGCCAAAGCCATTAAAGACCGCCCACCAGAGTACAACTTATTTTAACTCTGGCGGTCGGTTCTTTGGCGGTCCCTCTGTGGTGCCTTTGAAAAAGGCACTCCAATGGGACCATCAAAAGCAGTTTCTGCAGGGTATGGACTGTCAGGTTCATGTCCAGCCGGATCTGCGGGTGCCTGCACACGAGGGGGCACAACATGTGCCCGCCTGCATGCACCCATGGCGCACAGGCAACAGGGGGCCCTGTAGTGCCCCCTTTGTTTCCTCACTGCCACACTTTTCATGGAGGTCTCACCGCCATAAAAAGTGTGGCAGTGAGAAAACTCCTAATATGCTTGGCGGTGCTGCAGTCGCTCCACCAGCATATTAGGGGCCTCAGACCACTGCGCCACCGCCAGGGATCGTGGATCCAACCAACACAGTCCTAATGCGGCAGGCAGACCGCCAGTCTGGCTTTCATCTGATGGCAAACTTGTAGTAAGTGCCTAAGACTTTTAAGAGGTGTGCAGCGTACTGGAAAATTTCCCAGTAATTTCTGAAAATGATGGTCATGTTCTAGAGGAGCAAAAATTCATATGATTAAATTATTAGGAATGTTTTCCATTCTGCAAGAATCTCATACCTTACTTTGGCGAGGAAACTCCATTGTGACGTTGGTATTTTTATAATGGACAGTAAAGGGTACCTAACCAAGATATGCTTTGTGATACTATTACAGAGTTGTGTATTTAGAAAAACAGTGATACCTGAGAGTCAATGGGGCTTACAAGGTCCAAGGTTCATTGTAGACAGAGTACACAATAGTGGTTAGTTGCAGGGGCGGCTGCCACAGAACAGGGGGTAGGGTGGGGGGTGGATTAAAAAAAATCCTGCCGCCGCACGCCTTTTCTCCGTTTGCTGTGCTGGAAGCACTGGAAGTACCCAGGCTTCTGGACTCTTCCAGCCAATCACGATGCTGCAGGAGCAGCGTCATGATTGGTCTGAACATCCTGTTTGGATGCTCAGGCAGTGCCTGGGGAAGCTAGGCATGTACTCTACGGGGCTGTGCAACAAAGCCCAATGGAGACCATGCCGTCAAGTACACTTAGAGCAGTGCAAACCACTCCTCCCGTGCTTTGGGGTCACAGAGCCCAGGCCTACCCGACTCCCACATAGAAAAATAAAATGATAATAACGTCCTTTCATTATCGTTTTCTTTTTCTTTTTTGCACTGCTGAAATAGCAGTGGGGCGACACTCCTCTGCCTTAGCGGAGGAGTCGCCACTAGTTAGTTGGTCATGCGACTGCCCAGGCCTGGGAAAAAGCCTAACAAATAATTCAGGGCAACAATACAACTCTTTCATATACTTTAGAGAAGCAAGGAGTGCTGGTCATTGCACAGTTTCCTTAGCACAAAAGGATGATAACGCCTTGCTGCTAGGTAACTTTCATGAGAATACACATGGGGGCAGATTTATGTTAACTGGCGCATCCCTGCATATCAGCAGGGATGCGCCAATTATTATGCGCCACAGCTGCGCCACCATGGATGCGCCGCATTTATAATGCGGCGCACCATGGGGCAAAAACGGCACCGATGCGTGACGCATCTGTGCCGTAAAAGTGGCGCATTGCTGGAGTTGCGTCGCAAGCGCGACGCAGCTCCAGCAGTGTTCTGGGGGGCCCTATCTGTACAATGCTGCGTCAATCCTTACGCCTGCTTCAAGCAGGCGCAGGGTTTTGACGCAGCATGGGCCTAAAAGTGACTGAGTGAAATCTTGTAGATTTCACTCAGCCACTTTTAGGAGGCGTTCCTGCGCCCGAACGCCCCCACCTGCCCTGGAACGCCTACATGTGGCGCAGGGCTTTACAACGTGACGTATCTCCCAGATGCGTCAC
Organism: Triturus cristatus; assembly: GCF_964204655.1. NCBI lineage: Eukaryota > Metazoa > Chordata > Amphibia > Caudata > Salamandridae > Triturus > Triturus cristatus. The sequence goes on along the minus strand of NC_140590.1, from coordinate 1,427,045,429 downwards.
GTTGTAAATACCCCGCACCATGGCGCAGGATTTGCGCCGCTGCTGCGTCACAAAAGTGACATAAATCTGCCCCCTAGTAGGTTTCTGGTGGGCATGGTAAGTGTATCACTAAGGCCCTTATTACAAGGGACCTTGGGGCAGATTTATGTTGCACTTGCGCCACTTTTGCGCCGCCGTTGCATCACTTTTGTGACGCAGCAGCGGCGCAAATCCTGCGCCATGGTGCGGGGTATTTACAACGTGACGCATCTGGGAGACGCAACTCCAGCAATGCACCACTTTTACGGCACAGATGCGTCACGCATCTGTGCCGTTTTTGCCCCATGGTGCGCCGCATTATAAATGCGGCGCATCCATGGTGGCGCAGCTGTGGCGCATAATAATTGGCGCATCCCTGCTGATATGCAGGGATGCGCCAGTTAACATAAATCTGCCCCCATGTATTTTAGGAAATATTTATCACACCCAGTAAATAACTATACCATAGGGCTGATTGTTTATTGGATGCGATAAATAGGACATATTACGAGACTTTTCCCAAAATGCGGTTTTACATGCAAACTTTGCTGCTGGTTGCACCAACATCTGCATGTCCAATATTTCCGGGCATTTTTACCCCATACATATTGCAAGGTTTTCCTTGCTGGAATATACCTGGGGAAAGGGTTCTATTGCTCAGCGTGTGATAAAATCCACAAATGTAATTCCGATATGTGCATTAACAGGTATCAGAATTTATTAGGCCATTTTTAATGGCGGCCTAAGGAGTGTCAGTCGACCCATATTGAATCGCTAGAGTGTGTTCATTGGATAATACCCTGCTGATTTGTGAAACCATTTTCCTATAACAACCTTTATTTCTGAAGATAAAACACATCCTATATAAGGTCATACTCTTGAACTAGGTTTCTTCATTAACATTTTTCCATAGCTTTCTATATATTTTACAGCTTTGTGACAAACACTTATCTCAGCCGGTGGGACACAAATAGAGTTCAAAATATTTTTTTTAAAAATCAACAGGTGATTAAGTCTAGATTATTCACACCTAATTCCATATATATACCTCTGTGGTACATATATCTTCAAGGTACATAAATGTGGATTTAGGAATAGTAAATCTACTCTCTCTCTCTCTCTCTCTCTATGTATATATAAACATATATTCTGGAGGTCGATATTCAGTAGTACAATCATCTGAGCCAAAGTGTGGTGCAAGACACTGCAACCGTGGCTCCTTGCATTTGTCGTCCTAAGGTCGGTTCGGTTTTAAACTACACTCTTGTCCTCTTTCATCCCTAACTGTTTGTGCATCACTTTCTGCTGCCTTGACAGCAGAAATGGTTTTCCTGTAAAATAGAGTCAAGTCTGCCAGAGTGTAACCCACAAGTGCTTTCCAGAAGGTCATCAAGATTAAAGTATCGGCTTTGTTTGTCATCTTTCATACCTTCAGACATTCCAATCCATTGATGACTCATGTTTATTATTCTGTGTGGCAAATATCACCTAAATGGCACATGACAAGCTGACGTAAGCAAAGACTGTATGATTCACACTGCACAAGCCTTTCACAGTCTAAAATTAGCTTTGTTTGTAAAACACAGTGTTAGGTCTTTATTTCTCTCCAGAAATTCAATGGTATGAGCTATTTTTAGGATGGTTTCCTTCGTGCACTCCTGAATCAATTGGACATAAACCCATAGCTGTCAGCTAGGCCAATATCAAAAGTGAGATCTTCACCCAGCCCCTGTCTACACTTTGCATGCTGGGGCTTGTGAGATCATAATAATGACCACGGCAGTAAAACCATAAATCCCAGAATGCAAAGTGTTGTTGGCTGAAAAATCAGATTTGGCTGAAAATCACCTTCATAATATTAGGATAAGTTGACAGCTTTGTACACTTTGGGGTACTAAATGAATGAGCGGATGGCCAAGTTCTTGTGCAGAGGAACTGAGTTTTCTGTTCTCTCTTAAACAGGTTATGCTAAGCATGGTTGCACCACAATGGTAGCCTTATTAGGTGGCACTGCTACAACTCATTACCAGTCCTTGACTTTCATGTAACAAATCAGTGGGCTCAATTCACAGAGAACGTAGTACTGCACCTGTCAAAGTAGTCTGATGTACAGGTGCAGATTTAAAGATTTTGGGGATTCACAGATATACCCAACAGTAGACCTGGAAAGCTGTGCTAGCCTTAGGTTTTGAGACATGCTTCCAGGATTGTCATGTAACATGTTCCCCAGACTAACAATTCTTCATAGTGTACAAGCATGCACAGTGAAAATAGAGCCCATTGTGTCAATGCACATTTTTTCCCCATATTTTAGGTCTCGCCTAGCGTTGCAGCGCGAAAGCGCTGCCATCGCTTTGTGAGGCATGCAGTATACACTATAGTGTGGAAGCTTTGTGGAAGCTCCGCCCACTCTCCGGCCCATCTTCTTCATTGGCTTAGGTTCTAAATGCTGCCTTCCGATTAGTTTCAAGCTTGTTAGTCCCTCCCCATAACAGCCATGTCAGTCATTTGTGTCCTTCCACAGCTACTGGCCCCTTCACAGCACAGAGTACTTTCTTCTTCTTAGGTCTCGCCTAGTGTTGCAGCACGAATGCGCTGCCATCGCTTTGTGATGCATGTAGTGTACACTATAGTGTGGAAACTTTGTGGAAGCTCCGCCCACTCTCTGGCCCATCTTCTTCATTGGCTTAGGTTCTAAATGCTGGCTTCCGATTGGTTTTAAGCTTGTTAGTCCCTCCCCATACCAGCCATGTCAGTCATTTCTGTCCTTCCACGGCTACAGCACAGCACAGCACAGACTACTTTCTTCCTGTGCCCCTCTTCCCGCAGTCCGATGCCTTCTCGCCACCGCCCCCCTTATGCCTCGTCGCCCACACGCATTGCTATTTGCAATGGAATAGGTCTCGCGTAAATGTGAGTCCTAGTGCATTGCCAATGTGTGTTGGTGTTACTCTAATCTGTTTCAAGCAGTGCTTTAGGGTCACAACATTATATAACCTACCCTGTAGATGAGACAATATCCAAGGTTTAGCAATTAGACGAAAGAAAATGTATGCTCTCCGGCTTTCCCTTATTCGCCGTGCCAATGTCAGTGCTGACAGAGCCCACAAGAGGGCAGCAGAGCTCCAGACAAAATGACTTTGCAGCAATTAATTTTCAAGACAATCAAACTGTCCATCTCAGAACCATCATTTCAATGTACACTGCAGAATATGAAAATTCTCTATTTCCATACATGTGGGCTATGTAAAATTCAGCAATCCAACACACTTAAGAACTGATTTTAGACATTTTCAATTGAGCGCCACAGGGAGTATTGTCCTCCTGGCCCGACCAGTCTCGTGTATGTGACAATCTCTTGGGGCTCCCAGACATTTCCCAGGTCACAGCGTGGGCAAAAAGATGCACTCTGCAGGAGGAAGAGAGGCTCTGCTGCAGGGTGAACCGTGCGCAGCTTGTTCTACAACCCACGGCATAGCAAATATGCAGTAAGTATGTTTTAAAAATGACTTAAAAGGTTTCTCTTTGCTACAGAGTACATGCAGTTCTCTTAGTTTATTGACTCGTTCAAGTAAGTGAATTGTGTAGCTGTGGTGTGCCAGACCCCTGGACTGCTCACTTCGCTGGTGTTACATTTTGAAATAATACAGCCTGCTGTGATTGCTGTGTGTATCTACCAGCCTCTCCTGAGGCTTGCCCAGCACCATTCTGTCATGACACTGATAACTGCGCCAGCCGGAGTCTGTGAGTCAGCTGACTCTAATTAATGTATGCTATAGGCCCCGAGGCAGCTGGGCTCTGTGTTAGGGCCTCTCACACCCTGTTAGGTGGTTCTGCAGTATAAACGCAAGTTCTTGCTCCTTTTAGTGTTAATTCTTAGCGGAGCCATGTGACCTGCTTTCTAGCTGTCCGCTTTATTTTTTTCTTTTCCTAGTGGTGACATCTGAGGCAAATATTAGTAGTTACTTCACAAATCTTACTTTCCTACTTCCAGCATTCACGTATGAATAAGGTGGCCCCTGCAGTGACAACTTTACCGACTTAGTTCACCCCACTCTAAGTGAAAAACTTTTTCCCATCACATTAATTTTTTGCATGGCCTCGTCTTGGACAACAAACACCACCTGGTAAAAGTGATTTGTTTTATTCTCCTTGTTTTACCATGCTCCTTTTCTTTTCTTTTTGTCTAATTGACATTGCTTCTGCCTTTTTATTCTTATTAGTAAATACATTATGCGAAGCAAAATTCACAAGCTTGTTATATGATCAGCAAGAGAAGCAATAAAATAGCAATAGAATAAAACACATACTTCCTAGCACTTTTATGAAATATTTAAGTAAACAAGACTCAGTGTTAAGAACAGAAGTATGGGCATGGTCTTCAATGCTATGTCATGTGAAGTGATGCTCACCCTCTTCCATATCTGCCAAGGTTTCAGATTGCTATGTTTGATATTTTGATAATTTCGTTGTATTTATGACTCAGCTTCCTCATGAATTTGCAGCAGTTTTAAGATCTTAGAGTTTCTCGTTGCTCAAATGGGTCAGATTTCTGATATTTAAGTTTCCCTCATCTTTTATTGGTTGATTTTGCTGGCGAGAAAAGTGGTTCTAATGGCACTCATAATTACACAGAAATTATGAAAATGTCTCACATAGCAATCTAAAACTTTGGCAGCTATGCTCTCGGGTAATTTCCACGTTTCCAGCCTCGTGCTTCAGCTGCTCAGTGTTTCTCCCACCGGGACACCGGAAGAGTAAACCCTGAGCCCTGCAGCGCACAAGGAACTTCACTTCCATTACAGTCCATTAAAGGAGCAAGTTGGTCAGAGCACGAGCCCAAAGAACTTCCACACGCGGGGTGCAGGAGCCTGAGAGTGGAATATGAATAGGAAAGCACTGCGCCACAGGGGGATGAGTGCTGTGTGCATCGTCGAAGGAAAAGTATTTTTCAGATGCGTCAGTGCTTAATTTTTCAAATAATGAGTACCAGTGCCCAAGGCTCTGCACGGAAGCCCTATTAAATAAATGTCAGCGGGCCGTATACCAGGGCTCTCTAGAATTGAAACTACCCCAGGCATCTTTAATCCAGTACCTGACACCCATGGCTTGTTTATTCCTCTTGCTGATTCCTGCTGTCTCCCTTTGTGACGGTACTCAAGTCTTTCTCATCCTCCTTCTTTCCCCTTTGTGTGTTTAGGTCGAGCATTCGAGACCTCTTTTATATACTTTAGTATATACTTATTATATACTTATATGTGTATGTACTATGTGGGCTCTGGAGATCAGCCCGAGGAGTTGTCTGCTTCCGCTTAAGGACTTTTTTTTTTCTGTTCATCTGCCTCTATTTGTCTTGATAGAAAAGGACCAGCAGAGGTCAGTAAAATACCAGAATCACTTTAACATGCTCTAGATTCCAGTCCATAGAAATTGTCTTCCACGAGCACCCGTAGACAAAAATATTTTTTTCAAATCTTGTATTTTCAGTGATATGACCACCGAAGGCCCTGATTTTATATTAAAAACAGAGCTTTGGACGATACCATTTCCTGCTGAAAGGCAATATTGATCTCCATGTGTTCCCATACCTGGCGTGTCACGCAGTTTGGTGCTTACTCTCCCTCCATTTTAAAGAACAGTAGATGTTCAGCACCCAGGCTAATGTGCTGCATAGCTAAATACATATAGGTCCCCAAAGGCGAGACCGATTGCATTGCAAATGCTTGTTTTACTTGCAGGAAGAACACTTTTCCCTGTGGATACAATTCTTCATCTACTCCCCCACGAAATCTGGCTGGGGAGTTAACTGAGCTCTTAGTTGGATTAACGTTTCCAGAGCGGAAAGGATCAGATTTCAGTACGAGAATGGCTACAAATTTCTGGATTTTTGGGTGTTGACACATTTTCCAAGGCCAAACTTGTATTTCTGCCCCTAATCTTGAGATTTTCTACTTTGATGTGTTGGAGACATCTGAAGCACTAAAGTCATTTACACCCGGCAGGATTCATATTTTACATTTCGGCAGGAGTCAAAGAAGGTATTGTTGGCCAGTAATATACATTTATGGCCAAAAACACATTTGAGAATCAGCTCCAGTGTGATGTGATGCTTGAAACACAAATATTACACATTTTGACAGCCGCGGTAATTATTCTTACGTGGCAGTTTTCCCCAAATAATAGCATGCCATGTCGCACCCACTTGCTGTCATCCACTCAACCCTCAACTTTTACTCTAATGTCAACTGCCCAACAGGAGGGTGATGCATCACTAATGATATGATTAAGGATTGCACAATGATGTAAAAGGAGCCAAGCTTCTTATAACATTGTGCTAACATAAGAGGTGGTGCTGCAATTATCTATTTCAACACATTCGGTATATTAATGATCCAAGTCTCGTGTTGACAGTTGTTTGTTATCAGGTTTTTGAGGCAGTTTCAGAAAAACTGTGTCCCATCCAGTCAACTTTACCTGCTTCCCAGCCTTGTAAGCACAGTGTCTAGGCATCACTCCTTCAGCCTCGGTCCACTCGAGTACTTGAGTTCGCCATACTATAACTAGTGGGGAGAAGGCGACTTCCAGCAAAATGGGCTGTACTTCAGAACATTGTGATATATGATTTTTGGTGGTCTTATGGCCACCATTGCTCTCATGTATATATGTATGTCTATGTATATATAAATATATATGTCTATGTATGTGTATTTATGTATTTATTATTTTATATTTTCATATTTTTTTAATTATCATGTGTTTTATTTACTGAGGGCCCTTTACTTCTAAATGTTGGTCGTCGACTTTTATACACTTTTTAAATCATGGAATTTTAATATGACCTGTTTTAAATATCTTTTTGTCTTTTATGATTGTTAAAATCGAAATAATGACTTATGACTGACTGACTGACAGAACATTGTGTTGTGTATCAATGGAGATACCCGAGATGCTACCAGACCCGGGTCAAAATTACGGTATATTAAAAGAATGGTCACAGTAGCAACAATTTTTCAAACAACATAAACAGCATTCACAAAACTAATTAAAGTTTAACTGCAGGTAATGCAATTTATTTTCAAAGCAGATATGCAATTCATGTATGGCAACGCAGTTGCTCTTTCATTTGAGATCGATTCAAATTATTGAAATTATATGTATTTAGAATATTCCCTGTGACTTGAGAACTACAGTTAATAAAGTTGGTTGAAGTGAAGCATGGACATTGAAAAAACTAGATGCAGACTGTTTCTGACCACACTGAGCAAAGCAATGAATGGGAAAGAAAAGCTGAATTCAGGATCTCCTTGGTTGTCATGCTCTGACACTGTGAGTTTCTTCTACACCATCCAGTGTTAGTTGCCCAGCCTTATAAATGATGAAGCAGTATTCCAATTTCTGTTCAGCAGCATGCAATTACTTGTGTCACTTATATTCAGGGCTACTACAAGTATGTGAATCTGCTGCCATAGAGTTTTCTACATTACTGTGGATTTGCCACTTCTGCCGCATAATCTATCATCTGCTGCATAATTCATAAAATTGTAAAATGTGGTTTCCAACTCAAATGGATCCAAAGTTACAAAACAACTCAATAACACTTGTGCCACACAATGGAAAGCCTTTCACAATGGTTGACATTTTAGTTGCATAGAGCTGCATTTCGGGTTTGCTACTAATGAGGTGCAACCTTGCCTAGGTAGAGTTAACAGGTGTAAAAATGACAAAATTATGAAGTAATTCTATGACAAAATGGATCACAATATGCTGCACAATTTGCCTTTTCTGTGTGCATAATGTGCCCAAACTTGCCACATAATTTTGCCCTTCCCTGATGCATAATTCCAATTGCCTGGTTTATGGAATGCACTTTCTCTTTCAATTAGATTAATCCCAGTCCTTCTTCAGTTTAGGATTTATTTCTTTTAAACCTGGTTGTTTCCTAAGTAAACCTTATTTTCTTGATCTTTCCTCTGGACTAGCCCTTAATACCACCAGGTAATTGCGCTAAATAAATCCTTTTAACATAACATTTATCATATAACCCTGCATAACCTTCATTATACAGGATTAGCATACCACATATGCATCCTAACAAGACGATCACATAATTTATGTAGCCCGACCTTCGCAAGATCAACAAACTTGTCTTATCAGTTACCATTATAAGACAAAAATGACCTTAAGTATCAATATTCAGACCTTGCCAACTGGTCACAAAACAAGCAAGAACAATTCAGCCTTTCCTCATTGCAAGATCAGTAAACTGAGTAACTGTTAATAGGGCATTTATAAAGTGTTATATATAGCTGTGACAGATGTCTGACTTGCAATATGAAATGCTATTATCCCCCCCTTCCCCCCACACGCTCTACAGCATGAACGCACTAGCCATCCCACACCACCTATCGCACTAGGACCTGTACAGTTTTGGTTTCATTATTGTCACCAGTTCTTTCCTTTTTCTCCCTCTTTAAAGACACCCTGGCCATAGGACCCCGCATGCACTACGCCGAATGGTGTTTAGGACATAGCGGGGTCACAGCCACAGCAAGGACTACACAGGAGCAGATGCCACAGCAAGGGGTGAGGTTAGACCTCCCAATCCCAAACAACTGGGTATATCTGTCTGCGGACTCATAAAGGTTGAACCTTAAGGCTGCTGGGTATGGTATATAACCTTAAGCTCTACATGGTCAAGAAAGGTTCTTCCACAGCTTGTCTATTTTGTATGCAGTGATCACCTTAGTAGGCCGGCCCGAAGTGGTTGTAGGCGACTTGTTGTGTACCCTCCTGCTGGCTATCTCGATGTTGTCGTAAGACTTGACGCTGCCGGCACGGCCAGGGTTTTAGGCATTTCGCTGTGTTTTACACTAACTGCCCTCAATAAAGGTTTTTGAAAATAAAAAAAAATTAAAAAAGCATTGATAAAGCAAGTAGGCCTGGCTTCAAGCACAAAAGGAGGCATGTTGGACATAGACACGGCACAAATGATCTGTGACTATTGTGCATTTGCACATATTAACACGTTAAAACCAGACCTACTAACTTTGCCAATATCTGTTCTTGGATTAGTACAACAATGATTTATAGTGTGAACATAGGCCTTTTCCTTATGACATTAGCAGCACACAAAATGAAATCTGAATGATCATAAATAAAAAGCAGCCAATCTCTTGAGAGGTGAGAGAGGGTGGAATTCCAACAGGCCAGCAGCAACCTCAAAATAGCAAACTACAGTAAGAATCCTGTCTTACTCCCACTTCAGTGTCAACATCTCCAGGACTGACACTGAGTCAGAACCCGACGTTCTAAAAATAAAACCTTTCTAATGCACACTCCTCAATGCTGCAACATGCACAGCTTGAAGGTCAACACTGAGTTTTATCTCAAACGGAAATGTCAAGCTTTAAATTTGTTGACCTATGTTCTTTGTTTGGATTCCCTCAAGCAAGACTCATCAATCCAATGAGAAGCAAACTTGGAGTAAGACAAAGTCAGAAATAAAATTGGCCCAGGCGAAATTTCAATAATGCCAGCGCAATTTGCTTACTTTTGGGAACTTCGCATTATGCTTTCTAAGCAAAATTCCTGAAATTGTCATTACACCTCATCGCGTAATTATGCCACTGTCAACAGCAAGAGCAAAATTATAACATTGGAGTGCGGGGACAACGCAAACAACCAGAACACAAGGGGGGTTGTTGTTTGTGGAATTGTGTTTTTGCCATATTTTTCTGCATGTGCATCCTCGCAGCATCAAAAATCGACACGAAGATGCGTTTCACGCTAAAACATAATGATAATTACAGTTTTGCATTTCGCGTAATAATGGTACTTTCACGTCATTTTCCCGAAATCACAAAGTTACACAAAAGCAAACAATGGCAATGTTGCACCCTCTTGGTATAAATTTAACCTCGTGGAAAACACAAGTCAGTTGTCCTGCTGCTTTCAGTTCTTTTGAGCTTCAAGCAGGAAAACCTTTTCAAAAGAGGGTCACAACGAGTATTAAGAGAATTTACAGAGCCCGAAGGGCTCCTTGGCATAGAAGTTCTTAGGGGCATATTATCAAGACAGTTGATAAAATTATCGCCGCTTTAAACTGCCGCTAAAATGGCGATAATGGGCTTGATAATATGCTCTATGGAATTCCAATTGAAGCCCATGTTAGATGTGAAGGACATCTAACCTGAGCTTCAATTGGAATTCCATAGAGCATATTATCAAGCCCATTATCGCCGTTTTAGCGGCAGTTTTCTGCCACTAAAGCGGCGATAATGTTATCGCCTGTCGTCGGGAGAAGTGTGGCTCAATGATTAGAGCGGCAGACCCTGATGCAGAGGTCTAGCCCGGGACCAGGGTTCAATTCCCTGCCTCGGCGGGTCTTGGACTCAAAAATTCCATGGACCTGATAATTCTCGCCTCGGTGCCATTCCAATCATGGAGTCCCACTCTGCAACTCTGGGCAATAGCTTGCTTAATCTCCACAACGGCCCCCACAACGCTAAGGATGCCTGGCCTCCACCTTGGGGGTGCCCAGGAGTGGACGCCTCACAGGGAAAACCAGGATGGGTTCCACAGCGGTATTTGTACAAGCGCCTTGAGACCCTTGCGGGTGAGTAGTGTGCTATACAAGTGTCAATTTACATTTACATAATATGCCCCTTAGTCTGTGGTGTTACCGAGTAGACGAGCGTTCGGCAAGATGGATGCATTTTGGACAGCAAATTTGAAATGATATCTGGTCAGAGCACGTGTAAGGGACACAGATATATTTTCCTGACTCCACAACTTTAAACCACATGAACTGGCAAATAGAGCAATGCGAACACCAGCATCACAGAAGTTAAATGTAACTGCTCATTGATAAGTGGGTGAGGATTCAGAACTCAGACTCCACAAAAGAGGCTGCTTGCTTCTCCTTGTTTGGCTCTGCATTGTGGCCTTCTCACCATTTGCTGCACAATTAATTCTGAAATCCCTCCTAGCGCAGGGGGACTTTTAGCAGTTACACTGACTCCTTACCTCATTCATATTTATCGGCATGCGATACATTGCAGAATGTAGCAAATGATTGGACGGATGCCTGGATGGCCAGCAGATCTACATCCCAGCATTCGCAATGTGTCTCTCCTACAACCCAGGGGGCTTATTTACAAACCAATTGTGTCGCCGATGTGTCATATTTTTGGACGCACAGGCGGCGCAGTGTGCCTGCCCATATTTACATAGCCACATAAAGCCACCTTGCGTGGCCTTTAAGAGCCTTGTAAAAATGTCCCTCTTACATGCATTCCATGGGTGTAACTGTGGGTGTTCCCATGCAACATCCATGGAACCTGATACACTCCCTGATTTACATCATGGGAAAGCGTTAGATTCCTATGCGAGGCACAACGAGGAGAAATGCCTTTATTCATACTTGTTGTTCCTTTTTCTATGCATTCTGCAGCCCACATAGAAAGAGGAAAACACCTCTCATGATTGTTTTTATTTTGTGCAGGAAGTGACACCTTCCTGCACAGAAACAATCACCCCTACAACGCAGACACCCTTGCACCATGGCAAAAGGGTGCCTGCATTGTGCATTTGACATCAAGTAGTGCGTGCACTGGTCCATGAAGCTGATTCCTCCCAATATAGCCAGTCTGCATGTGCAGTGTATGCTATCTCATATTAAAAGAACTACACTTTGTGAGTGCTTATAGCCTGCCATCTGCAAAAAGAACAATTGATGGACAGAAAGCAGAACAATATCATATATTCACCCCACTACAGAAATCTGGGCCTAAATTCATCGTTTTTTTGCTCTCCATGCCAATCCAGTTTGAACCCAGCCATATGCAAATCAATCTTGACCCTGCGCCTAATTGGAAAAGTCCAGCCTGAACTGCCAGGCCAGCTCCTCCATGTACTGGAAACAAGCCTCCAAGGACCGGTTTCGGGGTTTCACCCCTCATCAGCCAGGAAACCCCAAAACCAGTCCTAGGTTGCTTGTTTCCGGGCCAGGGAGGAACTGGCTTGGCAGTTCGGGGTGGACTGTTCCTATGAGGCACAGGGTCAAGACTGATTTGCAAATGGCCAGGTCTGAACTGAGGTGGCATGGTGAGCAAAAGAAAGATGGATTTAACCCAGATCTCTGGACTGGGGCTGAATGTTTTGATTTGTCCTGCATTTCGTCCATCAATTGTGTGTCTTTTGCTTTCTTGCCCTAAGTGCGCTGGGTATTCCCAGATGTGGGTCTCGGGCTAACCGTGCCACTGGATTCAAGCTATCGTGGCTGATGAGGGGTGAAATCCCCAAACTGGTACTAGGATGCTTGTTTCCAGTCCAGGGAGGACCTGGCTTGGTCGTTCGGGCTGGACTGTTCCCATAAGGCACAGGATCAAGACTGATTTGCATATGGCCAGGTCTGAACTGGGGTGACATGGTAAGCAAAAGAATGATGGATTTAACCCAGATCTCTTGACTGGGGTTGAATATTTTGATTTATTCTGCAGTCCTTACATCAATTGTGTATCTTTTGCTTTCTCGCCATAAGTGTTGCTGGGAATGCCCAGTCGTGGGTCCCGGGCTCACCGTGCCACTGGATTGAAGTTATCCTGGCTGATGAGGGTTGAAACCCCAAAACCGGTCCTAGGATGCTTGTTTCCAGTCCAGGGAGGACCTGGCTTGGCAGTTCAGGCTGGACTGTTACCATGAGGTACGGAGTCAAGACTGATTTGCATATGGCTAGGTCTGAACTGGGGTGGCATGGTGATCAAAAGAATGATGGATTTAACCCAGATCTCTTGACTGGCGGTGAATGTTTTGATTTGTTCTGCATTCCATCCATCAATTGTTTGTCTTTTGCTTCACAGCCTGCCATCAGCAGTAGTTAACTGTTTCTTGTTTTGCAACATCAAAAGTGGTGACAATGCATCTGTGCATACTGTTGCAAATGGCAAGCTGAGAATGCCCCTTTGTTGTTCTGTTTCCCTTGTGACACACAAGGGGTCGTAACATTTGCAGTGTGATTCTTCATGGAAATTAAGAATCACAAAGTGCTTTTCTGACTTGTAAAATTGGAACGCTGCTTTCCCAAAGTTACTTGCACTGATTATGTTAATGCAAAGTCCCTTATTTTGTGAATTAAGTGCCTGATTTAGACTCTGGCGAATGGGTACTCCAGCCGTGAGAGTGTCAGATGAATTACCGCTCCCATACTGACACGGACTTAGTGGGCTAAATTTCAAGATGATTACCATCACAGAAGTCATCCCTATACCTTGAGAGCAAACACTGTTGGTTTTGATGGCTGTTCACCAAACATTGGAACTTTATTTTGTTTTTCAGAAGAAAACTACCAAACTGGAAGTTGTTTTTGAAAAACCAAAAAAAAACAATGACACCCAAACTATGGAGTTTTCTTCCAGGGCGTGGGAGTCTTTATTTGTTTTTTTTCTGTCCCTCACTGCTAGGTTTTAGCTGGTGATGACATAAAGAAAATAATAGACATTACACTGTCCATCCTAAATATGGTGGGCATTGTAATACTCTTCCTCTAACAGCCCCTACTCCATCGGGCTGTTAAAGAAAGCTCCCGTTGGCTCTGTGGATAGAAAGCTTACACTATGCCCATCTGTAAATGAGACGGACGGACCAAGAGTTTGGTGGACAGGGTACTCTGCTGCATTTGTTATGGAAAGTCCTGTCTGCCAAACTCTAGATCAGACCCTAAGTGTTAAGCAGCCTGAAAAGATTACTTCACCAACAATGTACATTTGCATAACTCCTATTAGTGTTCATATGTGCATCAACTTCACAGGAATGCACTCAAAAATGAAGTAAACCAGATCGAATATATGTCTTTGTCCCGGTGTCTTTTTCCCCGCAGGGATTCACAACGCGGTCGTTACAACGACCACGTTGTGATTCCGCATACCATTACTCCGCAAGTCAGAACAACGACTTGCGGAGGGGGGGCGCTGGATGTTGGAATAGTATAATTTACTATTCCAACTCCAGTCTGTGCGGACACTAGGGAAGGTGTTGGATTGTAAATCCAACACCCCCCCTCCGCAAGTCGTTGTTCCGACCTGTGGAGTAATGGTATGCGGAATCACAACGCGGTCGATGTAACGACCGCGTTGTGATTCCCTGCGGGGAAAAAGTTTTGTCATAAAAATTGTTTACCAACCAGGTCACATAGTCTCATAGTAGATATTGTATAGTATATAGTGAGCACTGGGTTCCCAATGAATGACAAGATGGTTAGTAATAATTACAGAAAAGAGGCAGAAATACTCACAGACAAGCTTAAAGAAAGAAGCTATCCAATCAAAATAATTGAACAAGCCAAAAAAAGAGCACGGAACACTCCTAGAGAGGCCCTGCCTGAAACCCAAGAAAGACAACAACCCCAGAATATGATCTGTGTTACCACATTCAATTCGTCCTCAAATGATGTAAAGAAGATTATAAATAAAAGGTGGTCCATCCTCACCTCCAACAAACTCTCATATGACAAACCCATGTTCTCTTTTAAAAAGAACCGTAGTCTGAGAGATACCCTGATCCATACAGACACTTATGGTAATGTGGGTGACGTCCAAACAACATTATGGAATACACCACCAGTGACCGGACATTATCCTTGTGGGTCCTGTGTAGCCTGTGAATTCACCAGACCCAGCAAAACTCTAGAACTTGGCCTAAACACTCCCTGGGAACAACGATCACATACAAACTGCAATTCTGAAGCAGTTATCTACCTCATCAAATGTCCATGTGATTTGACCTACATAGGCATGACCAGCCGCAAAATAAAAATTCGGATAAGCGAACATAGGAGCACTATCAGACGTATGATCACAGCTACCAGACTAACAACACATTTCGTGGAGAAACAACATAAAGACACAGACATACAATGGACAATCATTGAGAAAATCAATGGTACCAGAAATCTACAGAAAAGACTCCTAGAGAGGGAGCAACGTTGGGTGTATCGTCTGAGAACACATGAAAAGGGACTCAATGACTCTATACCGTGGAGTCAGCTTAACAAATAATCGCCCCCTGTTTTCATCACTTTACACCAAAACACCGAGTTACAGACACCATGTCTAATGACTCCTACTGATATTCTACAGCTCTATCAACCCTTCACCGAGATGCCGGATTGGAAATGAGCACTACCAGTGCGACAACAGATACTATCACAGTTGTACCCTTACACCCAAGCAAACCGATTTCCATTATAATATTTGCACGTGTTCACAACTGAACCAACACCATACAGTCCCCGACTCCCCACCCCGGCTTTGTAAACGTATTAATGAACAGCAATTTGCAGACTGTCCCCGCGTCTATGGACCTCTATCCAATACTATATAAAATATGTACTATACACCTTGGCACAGCAGGCTATCCACTTTTTAACTGCGGTGCTCGTTAACTATTGTTTATTATCCCTTTCACATCCACAATACCGCTGTTACTACACACGAGCACTCTTATATGTGCACTCGTAGAACTTTGATATTCCCCGGGTTTAGCCATCACCAGCCCGTCAGGAAAATCCCGCATTACCTATACATAAACTACAATTCCCTTCACCCTAGTCCCGCTACACGCCGTGACGTTTCACGTCACTTCCTGTAACCGAGGGGCGTGGTCCTAATCAGCCCGATGTTCCGGCGCGCCTTTCCATGTTATTTATGCGCAACTCTTGCTCAACTTACTTGCGAAAGCCGGGGACCAGAACCAAACAGGTAGCAGGCAGGGCGACCGATCTTAAATAAGTAAGTAATTTGATAAGCGCGATGTCTCAGTTTCCCTACGTGACAGCACTCGCCCCTTTTTTTGCCCTACCCATTCGGATCGACATACTGGCAGATCCACTTAGTCTGCTCGGTGACACACTCTTTCTTCACGGTTCCCCCAGGACCGCCCATTCTGGCTATCTGGTCCTGTGAGATTCAGTCAACCTCCCCGATTTGGGTAATGTATATCTGTAAACTTAGCACGAATGAATGTGTTGTATGCCTGTGTATTATATATATTTTTTATTATATTTCACCTAAGAATTTTAAACACACTCGTAGATAGATCTTGGAATCACCAGGAACAAATACGTTTTTTGTGTGCGCTAGTATCTGGAGACACTGTGTGCACGCTACTTTCAAATGCAGACATCACGCTGTTATCCCTAGGATGCGAATCATCTCGCCACTCGCACAGTATGCCTGTCACACATACAACGATATATTACAGTGATTTTGAGTGGCACGATAGGAGGACACTCCTCCCAACGAAAGCATGCGCACGTAGACACACGCATGTCCACTTGCGGTAATCACTATACCGCTAAAGGAGAAATGAACTAGGCGGCAATTCTACCGCTGATATTTTTATATGTTGTTTGTCTCTATATTTCCTTTTCAGATGGAGCCTGGCAGTTGACATACATCCACTCTTAACCATATCACGTGGAGCAGCTACTCTGCCCTCACCATACTGACAGGATAGGGATACCCCATCACGAGTAATTTCACTCACATAGGGGAGTTACTTTTTTTGCCCTGAAGAAAGTCCTGGACCATCTCTTGGCCCCTTTTTGGACTGAAACATGTCGGCACTAGGGTCCTAGGACCATAACACTCCTATAAGACCCATTTTATTTATTTTAATCACCCAGACAGACCCAAGAATAAAGGGATACTGGGGATCTGCCTGCGGTATTTTATCTAGTTAACTCCCTCTGCCGTAAACATATTAAAAGCACTCCCAACACTGTGGTCGAGCCCACCCGGACTTCTAGGGGTCTGGGTGACCCGATGATGAAGCATGACACCACTAGGGTGTGTGAGGGTAACTTAAAGAAATACTTATTTTCCCCACGACCACGGTTGTATTAGGCACAACCTTATTTCAGGAATTTTCATTTCTCCCCCTCTCCTTTTATCTTGTCAGATCTCTTCTCAGATCTGTTAGAGTATTTTTTGTGCATATAGTTTGTATGGGAGGATATACTCTACACAATCCTGCCTCTCTTACCCCTTAAGTCATTGGGATTTCCCAATACCTTGATGTGTTTTAGTAATAACCCACCCAGGGCCTGAGCCAGGACCGCAGAGGAATTGGTAAAGGAAGGAACAGTGACAATAAATAGGCACATAGGATCCACTGACTCTAAAGGGCCAAAAGTAAGTGGTCCGACACTGAATTAGCATAGGGCAAACCTGTTTATCAATTTGCCAAAATTCAAGGGAAACGTACATGAAGTCACATGTCTTTGGCCCCCAGCTCCCAAAAGCATCACTAGGTTGGACCCCTTCTCAACCAACAACAACTTTCTATTTGTAAATAGGTCAGGGCACACAGTGGATTCAATAAACATGGTTCTCAGAGCCCTATGCAGTTTCTATTATTGCTTTTACCTTTGTGACTGTTGAGACCAGGACAGTAAGGCTGTGACTGGGGTGCCAAAGAGCAAGGCACAGGTAGCAGCTAATTGATATTTATATCCCACAGTTTTAGGGGTATATGGGTGGGCAGTGAAGCTACAGTGTGAACCACAGTGAAGGACTTGAGCACTTCTGATAGCCTTGTTAAACCTTCAGATGCCTCTTCTTAGTGAGACATTGATGTGGAGCAGAATGCTTCCCCCCTAGATCTATATAACCACTGTATGCAAAAATATTTCCTTTAATAAGTGCCAGTGCCTAAGGTTTGATCAGCAACCTAAAGCTGGCGCTATTAAATGTGGCTCTAATTCAATTGAGAGCGTGATTATAAGACCCAGTGAATAATTATTTTAAAAAATGCATTGTTTTTTTTTAATTGTTAACTTCTCTGTTAGATGGTTTACAGTTGAGATCATAGCAAGAGCAATCATGCAGCTTGACAACAAGATGCCTTCTCTAGGTGTATATATGATGTACATACAACTCAGGTGTAGGCATTTGTGTAACAAAGGTGCAATGGGCCCACATGCAAGGAAGGATAATGGACCCCCGTCCGTGGTCTTCATTTAGGGGTCACCAGGGGTTGCAGCTACAACTTTTGACTTGCTTTTGAGACCCCAGGAACTACCTTTGCAGCCCTCGCCACAGAGGGGGCAAACACAGTGCCAAGAATACAGGGACACCTGCTCCTATGGGCTGTGGGCCTCCACACCCCTTGTATTCTGTCCTTCCTCTAATAGTGAAAAGTGAAAAAGTCTATTATTCACTATTTGTGGAATTGTAAAAGGAGCATCAGGAGCTGGGACGTTTTCTTCGCTGGCAGTTGTTGTAAGAAAAATACAAATATTTTAAATGCATGTTGAATGTTTGTGTGTGTGTTTTTGACTGACAGTGTATGTATGTGTGAGCATGTGTGTGTGAGTGAAAGAGAATGAGTGAGACTGAGTGACATGTAGTGAATGGAAACGTGGAAAGTGTGCAGAACCTTATGGCAACTCAGATTTATTCATCTTGAACATGGTAAAACGTACACAAACATATGAGGGCAACAACACAATTGTGAAAGCTAATTCATAAATTTATTAAAATCATTCATAAAATCTAAACAATACAAAATGTGTTAAAAACTGATTCACATCCACACTCCAATCATATCTACATTCACACTCAGTTCCACCACATAATAAAAACAAGGTACACAAACAAGAACTTGAACAAACATGTAAAGTAAAGCACTAACGTTTGTGCTTAACCCCTTCAGTGCCCCGCCCTTTCCCCCTCCTGTGCCGGCATTGTATTAGCGGACGGGGTCCATGACGAGATAGTCTCGTCATGGGCACAGCGCAACCGCGCTCCATGACGAGACTATCTCGTCATGGGCATAGAAGAGGTTAATACTTGTAATACAATAATGTCCCATAAGGACTAATGATGTCTAACAAATATAAATATTTGATCAGAAAAACAGTCGGTGGCTTAACAATAGAATTTCTTTCGTCATCTACCTGCGTTTCGCCACTAGGAGCCTTCTTCAGGAACACCACTAGGAACACTTGTATGGTGCCTGAAATTATATAGATAAATATTGTCCTTAAGGGAAATATTACACAAATTAGAAGACAATTAACAATGTTTGTGTCTATAGTGAGTCTAAACCCAACCCTCCTCTTTCTGCTATAACCACTCAGTCCCTGTCCCAACTCCCACATTCCTCTGCCGAACCTCAGCCTCCAAATTCTACTTTTTTATCAACCCAGGACCTTCCAATTATATTCTGGAACGTAGCTGGCTTAAGATCGAAAATCCATCTTCAGTCTTGGGTGGAAGTAACTAACAAATTTAAGTTAATCTGCCTAGAAGAAACTTGGGCAATTGACCCTATTCATATTCAGGGTTTTAAAACATTTCACCTTCCTTCCTTACCGTCCACTCATGGTAGACCTAAGGGCGGCTTAGCCATCTATGTTTCCAATTTAATTCCCTTTACGATCACGGAAGTTCCGTTAGTCTCGTCAATTTTTCAAATCCTTAAAATAGTTCCAGACAATAACTCCTGTTATTATCTCATCAATATGTATAATAACTCTTCACCCAGCGACTGTGTAAAATCTCTGTCGGAAATTACTTTGTATTTACAAGACCAAAAAGCTACGAGTCAAGAGTTAACTTGTCATATTGTGTGGGGTGGGGATTTCAATGTGTATTTGTGTAACAATCATGGCAAAGGTATTTGTGGGCTTTTAGACGAGCATGATGTCCCCCTAGCCCACTTCACCCACAGTACAGTGGGTCACGCACTAAACACCTGTATTTTCGCACTAGAACTTGAATTCGCGAACATTTTAGTATGTCCTGCTGTAGAGTTTAAGACGACTTTTCATGGTAGAGGTGCTACCACAACCATCGATTTTATCTTATGCTCTCAATCCTTAAAAAACCGATTGAAGCAATTTACAACTGGCACCGACCCCTCAAGCGACCACTACTCAAATAGCATAACAATAGCATTAAATACTCCATCCTCAGCCTGCCCAAAAACAAGCCTCTTAGCGCAGCACTCTCTGGAGATGAATAAAATGAACGGTTATACTGTCAAGTGGACGATGACCAATCCCACAGAGATCACTAGTAAGATCATCCAAAAAACCCTTCCTTCTATCCACCACTGTTTGGAGACGTCATCTTCCCCCAAGCTGATCCTCTCCAGCTTCATCAAGATATTAGAAGTCATCAGACAAGAGCTCACCCGTCCCTTTAGGACTCATGACAATGATAAGGACTCAAGAGGGTGGTTTGATTTCCGTTGCCGTAAAGCGCAGCGTGCATTGAAAAATGCTCTACACAAACAGACTAGGGACCAGCCCCAAATTGCCTCCTTGAGGAAAAACTATAAGATGGCACAGCAATCCCGTAAACGGGAAATAAAAAATAATCTCTGGGCCCAACTACACCAGAGTACTCTAACCAAGGACTCCACTATGTTTTGGAGAACAGTTAGGGCCCCTTTCCTAGCTGATGAAACTGCGATACAGCATCTAGATGTGGCAGTACCTGCTGATAAATGGGTAGCACACTACTCGCAGATCTTCGCGGATAATCCTTTGACAACGGAGGCTCCCAGACCAGATGCGGAAGCTCCTACTAGTAATAACATCTTCCCCATTGACCTCCACTTCGATCTAGAGGAGATAATCACAGCACTGACTGCCTCAAAGACCGGTAAGGCGCCCGGTCCAGACGGGGTCCCCTTAGACATATTTGTGAGCAATATAGATCTTTGGTCTCCAATTGTCACACAGGTCATGTCTGCAGTTACCCAGATCGGCCTTATTGATTCTTGGTCTACTTCTGTGCTCCTGCCCATTTTCAAAAAGGGAGATCGGGACAATCCAGCCTGCTACAGGCCCATCTCCCTTTTGGATTCCCTAGGCAAGGTAGCTGGCAGACTAATTCTGGAGCGATTAAGGGACTGGGCTACAGAGAATAAGATATTAACTGACTTACAGTTTGGGTTTCAGGAGGGCCTGGGCACCGTGGAACAGGCCTTAAACCTGACTTTACTCATAGGCAAATACGTTGGGGCCAAAGGCGGTAAACTTCATCTAGTCTATGTGGATTTGAGTTCCGCATTCGATTGCGTAATCCATTCCAAGCTATGGGCGATTTTGAAAAATCTGGGCATAGATCTCGCACTGCTGAATTTTCTCCGAGAGCTATACTCGGATGCAAAAGCTTGTGTGAGATACGGTATCAAAGGGGAGCTTACTGAATCCTTTAATATCGAAAAAGGCGTAAGGCAGGGATGCGTCCTTGCTCCATTCCTATTCAACATCTATACTAACGGTCTGGAGCAAGCGATGCTGGTTGATAGCAAAGATCTACCCTGCATAAGCTCCCGCCCTATCCCTGCATTACTGTATGCAGACGATTCAGTTATCCTAGCAAGGACACCCAATCAACTTCAGATCCAACTAGAAAAATACTGCGAATTTATGTCTTCTCTTGGCCTCAAAGTCAATAAATCCAAGACTTTCGTAATGAATATCGGGAAGAGAGCCCAAAAATGTAAATCTCTCTTTATTGAGAAGACCAGACTAGAAACTGCTACTACCTACCCCTATCTAGGTATCCTTATTGATAACCATCTGTCCTGGAAATCTGCCATATCCAGCAAAAAACTGCAGTTTCAACGCACAACATCTGCACTGACTTCGTTCTCTAGGAAACTGGGTAAGCCCGCTCCTACTGTGCTTTTGAAGATCTACCAAGCCAAATGCATGAGTGTGGCTACATATGGCGCCGGATTCTGGGGCTATGTGTCCACAGACGAGCTACAAATTATAGAAAACTACTTTCTGAAATACATATTAGCCCTCCCCCGTAGTGCTCCTACTTTCGGCACCCATGTGGAACTCGGTCGGGAGTATCTGACTGATATCATTAGTTACCAGCCGATTCTACTATGGCACCGTATATGGACTCAGGAGCAATGTCATCTAACTAGGTCACTAATATCTGACTGTCTCACTTTGTCCCATTGGAAAAAGATTCCTTGGTTGCTATATGTTTCAAGATTTTTGACAGATTTGAATCACCCTGCATATTTCACTGACCCTGAATCCTTATCGGATATATCTAGAAAATCTTTGAAAAAGCTATGTGCTGACCACTTAAGCGATCTTCGTTTGTGTTCTGAACTCGTCAAAAAGTCAAATGTTCATTTAACGATGGTCCAATCTCCTCATGGCATTCAACTTTATTTGTCATTTTTTCTGTCAAATTATGAGAGGTATGTTTTAACCAGATTTCGGTTTGATGTATTTTATCGCCTTGTCTCACTGCCTGTGCCCTTAGACTGGTCACGGGAACTAACAAACTGTCCCTGTGGCGGTCTCACTCGCCAGTCAACTCTGCACGTAACCTTTTTCTGCGGTTTCTATAAGTCCCCGCGGAAACGATGGCTGGTTCCATTGCTCCGACACTTAGGACTGAGAAGATGCAGACCGGCTCTTTTGGCACTTCAATATCTAGACACCCCGTACGTTGCCAAAACCGTAGCCTGCTTTCTCAAAGCCTGCTTGAAAACTCATTCCCAACTATTGGCAACTGTTTCCTAAGATTTTATCGACTATTCTGTTATTATTCTTGTATATAGAGTGTTAGCGTTTACTTCTAAATGCCTGCTTTCCTTAACAGCCACTGAGCAAATCGAATTTTTATTGACTACTGTGTTATTATTTTTGTATTTAGAGTGTTAGTGCTTATATGTAATATGTCTGCCTTTCTTAGCAGTCAATGAGCAAACTGATTTTTATAATGTTGTACTGTTTTAAATGTACTTTTTATGATTGTAAATTCAATCGAAATAAAGTTAAAAGTAAGTAAGTGTCTATAGTCCAACTAAGATGAAAAAAATTAAAAGAAGATGAAAGGAAGATTAATAAAACAGTGCTTGATATGTTACCAGAGGTCAAAGTGAGCGGGATTAGAGGTGTACAATGTGCCCATACTTTTTTTATTTATGAAAAACCGTTCCCCACTTTTTGTGAAAAGACAACCCTCCAAAACTGGTATTTTGATACATTCTAATAGTTTCAATAGTTCAGCTGAAGTGTCATTCAGGGAGTCTCAACGTGCTGTGAAACCGAAATGGAGCAAACAGCTAAACAAGCCTTCACACCAGGGTGCCTGCTACCTGAAAGAAATGCAAATGCACAATGCTTTCTGTCGAAGACTAGGATCTTGTAGCATTTAAAGTACACAAGTCACTGTTCTTCACTGCACCAACAAAGATTTAATTCTGTGGCTCTCTGGTTACACACAGACCTCTGCAATGGACTAACTAGCAGAGGTTTCATAATGTACTATATTGCATTTCCTAGTGATTAACATAACTTTTTTTATTTATTTTTCATTTAAGCTGTGTGTTATTTTATATGTAGCTATCTGTAAGGTATAGGGCCTAGGCCCCCATGCCATCAGAGAAATCACCTAAACACAGTAGCATACTGTCTGGACTCGGCCCAGGGCATGTGTGACACCTGTGAAGGATGGGTGTGGGGTGAGCGTGGAAGCAAGCCCTCAAGGAGGGGCTGGTGGAAACACAGCATTTGTAGGAACACTAGACCATGACCAGCCAGTCACTACACTACCTAAAGATGAAAGACCAAAAAGAGTACTGACAATGACAATTTATTTATGTGATTAATAAAAACCAATACAAAAAAGAAACAATCAATGTAAAAAGAATAATTAAAATTGAATAAAAAGGCATCACGGCTTGCCTGCGTTGTTTAACCAGACTACTCTGGACATGAATGACTGCGTGGATGAAGACTGGATTTTGCACTCCCAGTCCAAGTTGCCACAGTACACCTGGGAACTAAGGGTCTTGTCCCACCTGGTCTCACTGTGTGGAAGTCTATTTGCAAAGTTCACTGCAAGGGTGCATTTGGAGCAATAGTGGAGTCTGCTACTGGTAGGTCTTCAAAGACGCCCTGGTTCCATGGATAGCAAGTCTCCAAAGACAGATGACATCACGGCGACTGTTGAAGTCTTCCTCAGATGCCACAGTGCTTCCAGCTGCCCGATGGTGGAGCAACTTCAGGCTTCCCTCTCTTACAAGGATATCCCTCTCACAGGAATCCACTGAGGCCCTTTTCACCAGGCTTCAACAGGACTGTGTGGACTGCGCAGTATCCCTCCCATACCACACCATAGGGCCATAGAGGAATCACCACAGGTCCCACCTTCAAGTCACTCGCTCCACCTCAAGGGTGGGTGTTTCAGAGTCGGTGTACTCTTGCTATCGGGACTCTGGTGCACAAGCATCTACAGGATAGTCTTTGGGGTGACTCAGTCTCCATGCGTTCTTTCGTTGCTTCCTGGTACCTGTCATCGAGGGGTTGCAGATACATCTCTCTTGGCAGGACTCCCCTCTCATGAGAATCCCTTAAGGCACCTTGCCCCTGGATTGGCACGGGACTGTTTGGGCTGTGCAGGCCTCTCATAGGCCATGCCAAGGGGTCACTGACAAACTCCCAACAGGGCCACATCCAAGCCTCATGTGAAATCCCAAGGGTGAATGTTACAATGGTCGAGAGTGTTCTAATCAGCAAGGCCTTAGGTTCACTGGGACACACAAATGGTTCCTGGGTGGTCAACCTCCCACAACGCCAAAGATGGCTCATTGACCTCTGGGTGTTTCATGGGCACAGGGCTCCACTCTAGATGTCCGGTGCTTGGATGTTCTTAGTGATGCACTTGATAATGATGAAGCTCACAGTTATCAGTCTGTAATTTGTGGTGTGGCAGGTGTTTACTACACACCTTTCTATTCTTCCTTTATCTTCTTCACACTCTAGTGCTGTGGCCTTCTGCCACATGTTTCCTCTCCTTTTCCATCTTCTCCGCAACGTGGCAATATACCCATTTGCCACACTCTTCATCTCTTTTCTCTTCCTCTTCCAGATGAAGGCTTGTTCCATCTTGTTAAACTCTTCTTCCTTCTGACCAGGCCTCTCCATGTAACGTGTCACTTGCTCACGTCCTACACCTAGGACTTACTCTCTTCTGCTCCCTCTCCCCCAGCCTGGCCTCTCACTGTGATCTTCTCACAGGGACCTCTCCGGTCTCCCATCCTCTCTGTAGGACTCGACTCTTTTCGTGGACATCTCACAGATCGTATTCCTCCGCTGACCTATCACAGGTCTCCACTTTGTTGACCTCCCATAGATCCCTTCATCGTGGACCTCTCACCGGTCTCCTGGTCATGGAACTCTCAGAGGTCTCCTCTTCATGGACCTCTCACTCCTCTTCGTGTTCACTTGAGGACGCACTCATTGCGGCTCAAGGCTACGCTGTCGTAGCGCTCGGTCCTGCCTTCACTCAGGCAGGCTGAGCAGGGTCTGTTGCACCCTGTGACAACATTGGTCCCCTTCCTCGTAGGGATCTCACTCCTGGGCTCATGCCAGTACTGTCCAATCTCCAGCTGCAGCCCTTGACACCTCTCTGACTTCATGCCCTTTCTTTCTATTCTTGGGTGCTCCACACTCGCACCCTGCACTTCTATGCTTTGCATTAGTCTGAGTTCACCACTAGGGCCTGTCTCCTTTCACCGGGGACTTTCCCCGCAATGGGTGACCTCTGCACTCTGACCAAATTCACACTGCGCAGCGGCTGGGGACAAACACCCATCTCTTGCTGCATTTACAAGGGTTACCACTCTCCTCTGCTGCCTTTGGTGTCACTCCCTTTTTCTCTCACCATACTCTCGGCAGCTTTCCTTGTGTGGGCTTCTTTGAGCCTCTCCCTCTACTGGTCTGTCCCCACTTTCGCCACACACTCTGCAGCCCACAGGGGTCACGCTGCCCTCTCAGCAGTCTCTTGTCTTGGCAGTTCTTGCCAGTTGGCCCATCCACCATTGCCACAGCAGCTTTCCTAGTGCTGCAGGCACTTTTCTGTGCCACAGGTGTCCCTAACTGCTGCAGTGACTACCCATGGCCACTAGGCGTCACGGCAGCCCTCCTCATAGAGCCTGGCAGCCTTTCTCCTCATTTTATATCTTTTGGTTTCTCTGCCTTGGAGCCTGGCAGTTAACAGTCTCTTTGAAGGGAGCTAATCTCGCCCCAATACGCCTGTATTAGGCCGTACGGTTTCAATCCTCGGGGTGCCTTTACTCAGCATGCGCTCTTCCGGCAATCTCCCTGGGCCTCAATGTGATGCAGCAGCTAATGGCACGGTGGCCCTGCGGTCACCGTCCTCCAACAGTCACAGATGCCAGCAGCACCGACAGATGAATTTGCCTGCCCCTGCAGGTAGGGATATGCCATGCAGCTGCAGTCCCAAAAGCACAGCGGCACCCTACGATCCCTTCTTCCATTGCTGGGCCTGGTTCGGGTCTCTCTCCTGAGTGGTGCCACGCTTTTTTGGCTGTAGCTGGGGATTATTGACATGCCGCTGAATGCGGGGTAGCTTGTCCTGAGCATTTACCTGGTTGGGCCGCTATGCTCCTCAGCTGCTACTTCCAGAGCATCACCTGCCTGGGCACAGTTACATCAGCATAAGAGGCAGACTAGCCTCCAAGCCCTTTCAGTTGTGGCAGAAGGGATGCCTCATGAGGCACACTAGCCTCTGCTGCAACTTCTATGGCCCCCGCTCCTTCTCTTTTTGGGGGGAAACTACAACAGCGCAGGAGATGCTGGTGCTGGGCTTTAATCCCTTTTGGAACAGGCCCATGGCTCCTCTTAGCCGGAGCAGCTGGTGGCAGTCGAGGCAGCTTACAAGTGCCTGAACAGGTAAGGATGCATAGACATGCCTGCGGTGCTACTGGTGCTGTGCATTTACTCCTCACTCATGCCCCTCACGCTGGCAGCATTGCTCTGAGGCTCCTTTACCATGGATATCTTTCATGCTGGGCCTGGCAGAGACATCACATCTGCAAACACATTTTTCACCAGCTGAGCTCTCCAGCCACCTGCAGGCACCTCACACATGGGGCAGGCCGCAACCCATACTCAATTTCTTTTATTGCCTGCTGTGTACATTTATGCCAGAGGACTCACCTCATGCCTGGCGATCCGGTCCTGCCTTCCTGGGGGTCACAGCAGGCACGTGGCTACAGTACATAGGGGTTGGACACCGTCCCCTTTTCACACAGCCATGGTGCTGGCAGCAGGTACGGGGTGCATTAGATTACCAGACTACACAGCTCCTCCACCAGGAACTGCGAGGGGCTGCCAGCTTACATGCGGGGCAGGTCCCACTCGTCGCCATTATAAGGTGTAGAGCCCTAGGCCCGATACTGTTAGAATAATCATGCAAACATAGAGGCATACTATCTGGAACTGGCCCAGGGCACGTGCGCCCAGCCCCTTTTATTAACAGGGTCACCTGACCGGTGACACCTCTGATGGATGGGTGTGGGGTGAGTGTGGAAACCAGCCCTCAAGGAGGGGCTGGTGGAAACACAGCATTTGTAGGAACACTAGACCGTGACCAGCCAGTCACTACCTAAAGATGAAAGACCAAAAAGAGTACAGAATATTTTGGGTTTTAGCCACCATACCTTTGAAACCGCCGCCTTTGCATGCAGAATCACAGTTCCATTCTTTTTTTTTGCTCTTCGGCCGCTGTCTGGCTTTAAATTAAACAGATTGCAGGTCCAGTGGTCGAAGTGGGGGGGAACGGGAGGGCACGGCGTGCCCCTACTTCTTCAATTCCAGCGATTCCGTTCCCCTACTTTTTTATTTTGAAAATGCGTCCCGGGACGCAAGAAATCGGCATGGCCTGTAAAGCTCGGCGTTCCTGGCGTTTGAGGACGGGCGGCAGAGAAGTAACAGGACCCTGCTGCTCTGTAGCTTCAGCTGCCTTCCCCCCTCCCCCCAACTCTTTCCCTCTTCCCTCTCTTTCTGTCTAGCAGTTCTTCTCTTACTGAAAACCATGACTTCAAGACAGGGGTTTCACTCTCTTTCCTCTCCTTTCTCTTATTTCCTCCCCTGTGAAATGGATCCAAAAATGAAAAGAATTTTTGCTGGAAATGTCGTATTTTAATTCCAAAGTGCAGCATCTGGAACAAGCATTTGCAATGCAATAGGTCTCGCATTATAAAAGTGTGAGCAGTTGGTATTGCTAATAATAATGCAACACTAGCTATTGGCATTGTAAATGATAATGGCATTTATTTATGTGTTTGTTTTATAAAATAGATAAAGGCATTGTCATGAACAATGCCAATAGCTTACACTTTTGCAAATGCGAGACCTATTGCATTGAAAATGCTTGTTTTTGTTTTGATGCCAGTCGGTTGATCCTGTCAATTGTTGCGTTCTTTCATCTAGTTTTGTATGTTAATTTAGGTGGCGCCAGTGACCTACAGACAGCTAGGTGGATGTTAGTGAAATGTAGATGTTTGAGTGTGAATTCGTCTGTGGGCGTTTTCATCAAAGAAATCGCTCTGCAGGATACGGCGACCTGTTGCTAAAATAAGGTATGCTGTTTGAGGGGGGATGTGGTAGCAGTAACAGTAATGCACAATGTAAGGATTTGTGCTATAGTTGGGAAAATCTAATGCTACGATAAAAAAAAAAGGCTGTAATAAAGTTTTGTAAGGTTGTTTCAGCAAAAGACCGAAAGCGCATGTAATTTTAATTAATGCTTTGCATACAGTTATTTCTAATAAGGTAATGCATTTTTACAGCTGGTAGGATATGTTAGGGAGTAGAGTGTTTATTGTTGTAATTTGTGTGTAATATACACGCTGTACAGTGGTGTACCCTCCAAATAATTTAAAACTTTTGTTTGCACACTTACTTAACTGGCGAGTGTGCATTTTAAGCATGTTGGCATGTACCAACATTTCGGTTTTTTTAACGCCGCATTTTTTAAGTTGGATAATCTTTAGTTAAAAGGCCACATGTTCTAAACTATATTTGACCTAGCTGTACATTTAACAGTTTTACTAAAACATATTGTCTGCATACTGACTTAATTGGCCTTCATACAAGATTTCTTTGTGAACTACGTGACAATGTGAGGCAAACAAGGGGGGGGAGAGAGCAAAGGAAGGGCAGGCAGTAACACTATGTATATGGGTGCACACAGCGTGTGCTTTACTGAAATAAATATGTGCACAAGCACTACATGTTAACAGCGCATGTGTTAGGCCCCAAACAAAAAAAACATGTCCCAGACGCAAAATACAAAGCGAATGCGCACCTATCCTAAAATGAATTCGGACAATCCCGTCCCTCCTTACAGGCACAAACATTAGGGCCTTGTATATATCTCCATGCCAAAGAACCTTAAAATTAAAAATATTTGCATGCCTACAATGTTTACAGGAGAAAAGCTAAAATAAAATGCTAAGTGTTCCACACACACCACCCTAAATTAAGCTCCTTCCAAGTACTAATATTACGGCCCTAATATGACTACAGCCCAATAGATTTGCCTAACACACCGCAAAATAATAATAAAAATGGTAAAAAGAATAGGATTACGGAGGAGTAGGCCACAGCACGTGATAACACGTGATAACATATAGGCCCTACTAGAAGATTTCTTTGAGAACTACGTAATGATGAGGCAAGGCGGGGGGGGGGGGCGGGGGAGAGCAGAGGAAGAGGGAGCGGCGAGAAGCACTATGTAAATGGGTGCACACAGCGTGTGCTTTAGTGAAGTAAATATGTGCACAGGCTTTGGATGTTAACGACGCATGTGTTTAGGCCCCAAAAAATATATATGTCCCGGTCTGGAAATACAAAGCGACTGCAGGCCTATTCCCCAAAGAATTTCTAACAAACCTATCCCTGCTTGGCGGCGCTAACATTACGGGCTTGTATAAATTTCCATGCTTAAGCACCTTAAAAATATAAGTCCTTTTGTGACTACAATGTTTAAAGGAAAAAAGCTTAAAACAGTGCTAAGCGTCCCAGCACACACCACCCTAAACTAAGCTCCTTGCACGTACTAATATTACGCACCTAATTTGACTACGACCCAACAGTTTAGCCTAATACAACGCAAACTTGGCAAAAAAAATAGGATTACAAAGGAGTATGCAGTGTTTACCTCAAGGATGGAGAAGAAGCAGCCTTGTTTACAAACACCTCGTCTGACTGCCTAGAAACAGCCTAAGGCTAAGTGGGTGGGGGGTTTGTGGTGAAACTAAGTAGACACTGTCTTGGAGCCATTCCACAGCCTTATCTGTTGTTCTAACAAGTCTGGAGACTACAAACATGTGTCGACAAGTTAAAAGGTGGTCGTAAAAACATCCTAAGGGAGGACAGCAGTAAACAAGCACCGGAAAATGTAGGAAGAGGATAACAGTTTAAGCAATGGCAGCAGCTTTTGTAAAGGCAATTCTTTTATCACAATGTTTAGGCTTTTCCCATCATAAGAACATCTCCGGGTTCTCAGTTCTAACATATGTATTCAAAGTATTGGTTTATAAACGCATTTAATTTTTGCTAAAAACAAAACTTAATCGGCCATTTAAATACTAAAAACAAAACTTAAAGAAATGAGTCTCGGCATGCACCGCCCTAAATTAAGCTCCTTGCATGTACTAATATTACGCAGCTAATTTGACTACGACCCAACAGTTTTGCCTAATACAACGCAAAATCGGCATAAAACTGCTAAACAAAATAGGATTACGGAGAAGTAGGCAATGTTTAGCACTAGCTTAATATAATGCCACAGCACATGATAACATGTAAGGCTCCAGAGCGCGATAAAATTATGGCCTCATTAGAAGATTTTTTTGATTACTATGTAATAATGTGAGGCAAGTGGGAGGGGGAGGAGAAAAGGAAGAAGGGGCGGGCAGTAGCACTATGTATATGGGTGCACACAGCGTGTGCTTTCGTGAAGTAAATATGTGCACAAGCACTAGATGTTAACAGCGCATGTGTTTAGGCCCCAAACCCCAAACAAGGAATCTCAGAAAAGAGGAGATGGTGAATATGATTTAAGAGGGGGTCTTCGATTTTAGCAAGTGATTTCGTTTAAAATGCACGATTATCATGACTTGATCCTGCAAAGTTGGAAAATCATTCTGTAAAATGTAAAATAAAAATAAAAAGTCAAGTGATTTGACTGAGGCAAGACTCGAAGTGCACCAATGAGTTCTCGTGTCCGCAAAGAAGAGCCGAATTTAGATGTTAGTCAGTCATTAGGAGGTGGAGGGTGCATTTCGATTCGGACCAAACAACCCATGGGAACATTTTGAAAGTGGGTAATGCCAAACAAAACAAGCGGCGAAAGTGAAAGCAAATGGTGTGCAGGCTGCCAAATGGTGGGGGATCTGGAAGTGCAAACAAGTGCTTTCAGGCTGCCAAATGGTGCGCGCGCCCGGAGCACATGCACTGTATTTGGAGGCCTGAAAGCACTCGTTTGCACTTCCAAAACTCGCTTACTATAAGTCTCGCCAGAGCAGCGCTAAAGCGCTGTCTCAGCGAGACCTAATAAAAGGTTAAAAATAGGAAAAATAACGAAGTAAAGTAAGACAGACTGGTAGCCAGAGGGCAAAGAAAACATTTCGGGGGGGGGGGGGGGCTTAATCTTTAAGCAATAGGCTGAGCTGCAGGGGCTCTTAGAAGGGGTTAAACAACAGCAAGGCCTCATTAACATGCAAATGGTCTTTAAAAGACCTGTGAAGTGCTCGGGTGCGGCCCGGGAAGCTGTCTCATCCCGGGTTGCCACACACGACGGGGGAGGGGGGGGGGGCGGCTGAAGCTCTTTGAGGCCAATGGGTGTTGCGCGCCTGCTGGTAGCAAACTGACCAGATTGATTTTATTCACACCCAAACACATTAGCGCCACTTTTACAGAGTTTGCCAGTGAAGCGCTATTTTTGTTTTCTTGTCTTTGTTTTCCCTGGGCTTGCAACTAGTGCACCAACCCTGGAGGTACTGCAAAGTGTGGATTGGAAAACAAAATGTGTACTGCGGCTCTGCGTACAGGGATGTGGTCTTTTCACTATACTGCTTACGTTTTGTAAGGATATAAGCAATGGGCATTGAAATGGGTCCATTCAGGGCCCTGTAGTCATGTCCTTAACTTTTCAGGCAAGAGCACTCACTGATTTCTGAATAGTGAGTGTAAACGCATTAAGGTAACCATGTTGTTCCTGCTTACAATTCACATGGTTTGCTAAATTTTGCATTCCCTATGAGTGTTTGCTTTTTCCAGGATGTTGTCACTTTTTTTTGTAGGCTGCATATTGCTCTGCGTCATTTAAATTGAGCCACATCCAGGTGTTTATAGCCGGCAGCAATTGGCTTGTAGTTAAAGGCAGTGTGAGTTTTTCTCAGTGGGGCAGTTGGTGTTCAGTGGGGGAGAGAATGTGGCACTATGGCCAGAGCTACTGAATTTGTAACTGTGGAACCAGGTTCAGCCTTAATAACCAGTCCACCAGACCACTCTCCTGAGAGAGCACAATCCCATGCTAGACCTTAGAAGGCTGCACAAGACCTTAGAAGCCCTGGTGTCTTAGCACCAGCAGGTGGACCCTAGCAGTGGCAAGTGTGGGTTAACCTTCAAGGTTTGTCCACCACAATCCATATTGAAGTTCACCTCCAGTCTTGCAGACAGGCCTATGAAGCAGCACACCCTAGAGCGACAGTGACTCTGTCACTGAGGTCACAGGACACTTGAGAAGGGCCAGCTCTAGGGCAGTGCAACCGGTGTGACCGCACCGGGTGCTGACTTTGGGTGGAGGCATTATGTTTGCAAGTATATTAAGGTTTTAAAAGTGCTTGCTGCCTTCTTCCTGGCCTCCAGCAATTTTCGGCAACAATAAAAATGTCATGATGACTCTGGTGTTTAATGTTCTTCCTAGAGAGAGATCATTTTGTCTAGTGGAAGTTCTGATTCATGGAAAGGTAGCTCAGAGGGTTAATGTGCCTGCTGCAAAGAACATGTACCATACAGATTGTGAGAAGTTGGCCTGGTATATGCTGTCCACTAGTTATAGTGGGCACCTTGTACCAGTCCAAACAACCCTTATTGATGATAGGTTTAAAGACAACCTTTATTGAAAGCTATCCTAGTGGTAGCTATGGAGAGCAGCCTTCAGGCTAAGTCTTGAAGGAGTGTAAAGCAGCTTGGTTTACCAGATTATAACCTCTTGAATTACTAAATGAAAGGAGATCCACTCAAGGTATATATAAAATATATGTATATATTTCTAAACACTCACTACTAATCTCTTTATGAGATTAGAGTCCAAGATGCACAATAATACAGTTCTAAAACGACAGTAAATAGCACAATATACAATGGGCCCTAGGGGCGGACCAAACCATATATTAAGAAAGTGGTATAAGAACCACGACTTCACTAGACAGTGCCTAAAGCACGTAGAATCGCTGGGACCCCAAGTAACCACCCAAGGTAGTGACACAGGAGACCCACAGGGGACGTGTGCAGTGTGAGAACACAGGCGCGAGCCCCGTACTATTTTATGGGAAAGTCACGGTTGGAATTTTAGAAGTTAAGGACACTTAGGAGAGGACTTTGAGAAAACCCCTTTAGACTTAGGGGGTTCTATGGCCAGCACCCACGGGAGCACCGGAGTACTTGAGTTACCTCACCCAGGGAAGCCGGGTGCAAAGGTGTCAAATGGTGTCGGGGATCGTCGTTGATTTCAATGGCGATCTACTGCAAAGTGCTGCTGCCGGGAAGGAGAAAAGTGTCCGGTGTGATCCAAGCCTGGATCGAAGATCAGAAGAACCTGAAAGCAGAGGGTACAGAGTCTGGGTCACTTGCCAGTGACCAGTGGCACGGTAGACGAAAACACACCGATGTTGGGTGATTCAAGTGCGAAGGGGCGAAGCTTGACTCTGCAGCCACGAGGACCAGGAGGCGTCGACGACAACCAGAAGCTGGATTTGAGCTGTCCCACAAAGGATGTCGAGTGCTGGGGTGTCGGTCCTCGTATTGAACACAACAAGCCTTGGCAACAGCAACCCAAGCAGAAAGAAAAAAGATGCTTTGGTGCGGACCAGCAAGGTCCTGGGGACTCCCCAAGCAATGGAGAGTCAGGACACGTCTGGAGCAATCAGGTAAGCCTAATTAGAGGTAAAGTTGCCTTCACAGGGACCCACCAGTCGACGGACTAGGGATCGCGAAGGGACCTCGAGAGAAAACACAAAGGGCCACCTCACGGAACACTCGTGGAGTGTAGGCGGGCAATCTTCAGTGCAAATGCTGCTCGGGGTAAGGGCTATAAGTAATCCAAAGCTTAGCTGCAGGAGTTGTTGGACAGCTGATGCTTCTGCAAAGTGACGTGGTGTCCAGGGGTTCGGTTTGCACGGTCGCCACGAGGGATACGGGCCTAAGACTTGCTGTGGGCACTGTTCTACCTCTAAGACCACGGAAACCCACCTCCTGTGTTGCAAACTTCTTCGGAGTCTGGCGGGAGCTTTGGAGCTGCAAACCGGTCAGATCTGTCTTTGGTGCCTGCCTTGCAGGGGAGTAACTCCTTTACTCCAAGGGAAATTCTTTACTTATCTAGTTGAATGTAGATCGTCGAAGTTCCAGGATTCAGTATCAGTGTTTCGTCCAGGTGTAATCTAAAGTCCTGTAGCCAGGGGTTCCTTTCTTATAAACAAGGAAGGGGTGGGACAAACTCTAGGGACCCACCTATGGGAGGATCAGGAAAGAGGGCTGGCTACACCCATTTTCTTTGTCCAGTTTCGCACCAGAGCAGGGGCTGGTAGCCCCTGCAACCGGTTTGAGCTGGACTATGCACAGGGACACCAAATGTGCCCCCAGTGCTGAACTTCAAAGCACCCTTGGAGTGCACCCACCCAGCCCCAATACACTAAAGCCTTTCTGGGACGTGGTGACACCTCCCTGTGACAGGAAACCTATTGTCCAGGTCTCCTCTGCCGGAGTTTCGTCCAGCAACAGGAGGGCAGACTTGTGTCTGTGGCTGGCAGCATCCATTTTGTGATGCCAGGGCTCTGTTAGCTGGTACCGGGTATACCGGTGCTGTCATGTCTCTCCCTCTAGAAGGGTGGGATCATACTCCCACACCAGTTACTTGTGTGGGGGTATGATTCCAAAGTGTTTGACACCAAATACAACATGTTTCCGTGCAGCCATTCCAAAGTTAGCATTTACCGTTTGGTTATAATGCACTTAAGAGTGTATGGTTTGGCAGCATCACAAACAACCCCAGAATAAAGGTTCTGAAGGCTGCTGAGGGGCTCTGCTCATGCATGGGCACCCTCTCACATAAAACGCAGCACCCTGCCTTCCGGATTGGTAAGCGGTACAAAAAGAGGTGGTGATGGACGGAGCATCAGAACCAATCAAACACTCACACCCAGTCAACAGATCTGGGTTTAATCCATCACCGTTCTTTAGCCTTCTCTGCCAGCCCAGTTCAGACATGGCCATATGCAAATCAGTCTGACTCTGTGCCTCATGGGAACAGTCCAGCCCGAACTGCCAAGCCATGCCTTCCCTGGACCGGAAACAAGCTTCCTAGGACCGGTTTCTGGCATTTCAGCCGTCTTCAGCCAGGCTTGCTTGAATCCAGTGGCAAAGTGAGCAAGGGACTCACGTCTGAGCATACCCTGCCAACTTACGGCAAACAAAGCGGTACAAAAGGGGGTGGTGATGGACGGAGCATCAGAACCAATCAAACACTCACACCCAGTCAACAGATCTGGGTTTAATCCATCACCGTTCTTTAGCCCACTCTGCCACCCCAGTTCAAACATGGCCATATGCAAATCAGTCTGACCCTGTGCCTCATGGGAACAGTCCAGCTCGAACTGCCAAGCCATGCCTTCCCTGGACCGGAAACAAGCTTCCTAGGACCGGTTTCTGGCATTTCAGCCGTCTTCAGCCAGGCTAGTTTGAATCCAGTGGCAAAGTGAGCAAGGGACTCACGTCTGAGCATATCCTGCCAACTTATACCGAACAAAGCGGTACAAAAGGGGGTGGTGATGGACGGAGCATCAGAACCAATCAAACACTCACACCCAGTGAAAAGATCTGGGTTTAATCCATCACTGTTCTTTAGCCCACTCTGCCACCCCAGTTCAGACATGGCCATATGCAAATCAGTCTGACCCTGTGCCTCATGGGAACAGTCCAGCTCGAACTGCCAAGCCATGCCTTCCCTGGACCGGAAACAAGCTTCCTAGGACCGGTTTCTGGCATTTCAGCCGTCTTCAGCCAGGCTTGCTTGAATCCAGTGGCAAAGTGAGCAAGGGACTCACGTCTGAGCATACCCTGCCAACTTATGACGAACAAAGCGGTACAAAAGGGGGTGGTGATGGACGGAGCATCAGAACCAATCAAACACTCACACCCAGTCAACAGATCTGGGTTTAATCCATCACCGTTCTTTAGCCCACTCTGCCACCCCAGTTCAGACATGGCCATATGCAAATCAGTCTGACCCTGTGCCTCATGGGAACAGTCCAGCCCGAACTGCCAAGCCATGCCTTCCCTGGACCGGAAACAAGCTTCCTAGGACCGGTTTCTGGCATTTCAGCCGTCTTCAGCCAGGCTTGCTTGAATCCAGTGGCAAAGTGAGCAAGGGACTCACGTCTGAGCATACCCTGCCAACTTATGGCGAACAAAGCGGTACAAAAGGGGGTGGTGATGGACGGAGCATCAAAACCAATCAAACACTCACACCCAGTCAACAGATCTGGGTTTAATCCATCACCGTTCTTTAGCCCACTCTGCCACCCCAGTTCAGACATGGCCATATGCAAATCAGTCTGACCCTGTGCCTCATGGGAACAGTCCAGCCCGAACTGCCAAGCCATGCCTTCCCTGGACCGGAAACAAGCTTCCTAGGACCGGTTGCTGGCATTTCAGCCGTCTTCAGCCAGGCCTGCTTGAATCCAGTGGCAAAGTGAGCAAGGGACTCACGTCTGAGCATACCCTGCCAACTTATGGCGAACAAAGCGGTACAAAAGGGGATGGTGATGGACGGAGCATCAGAACCAATCAAACACTCACACCCAGTCAACAGATCTGGGTTTAATCCATCACCGTTCTTTAGGCCACTCTGCCACCCCAGTTCAGACATGGCCATATGCAAATCAGTCTGACCCTGTGCCTCATGCGAACAGTCCAGCCCGAACTGCCAAGCCATGCCTTCCCTGGACCAGAAAAAGGCTTCCTAGGACCGGTTTCTGGCATTTCATCCGTCTTCAGCCAGGCTTGCTTGAATCCAGTGGCAAAGTGAGCAAGGGACTCACGTCTGAGCATACCCTGCCAACTTATGGCGAACAAAGCGGTACAAAAGGGGGTGGTGATGGATGGAGCATCAGAACCAATCAAACACTCACACCCTGTCAACAGATCTGGGTTTAATCCATCACCGTTCTTTAGCCCACTCTGCCACCCCAGTTCAGACATGGCCATATGCAAATCAGTCTAACCCTGTGCCTCATGGGAACAGTCCAGCCCGAACTGCCAAGCCATGCCTTCCCTGGACCGGAAACAAGCTTCCTAGGACCGGTTTCTGGCATTTCAGCCGTCTTGAGCCAGGCTTGCTTGAATCCAGTGGCAAAGTGAGCAAGGGACTCACGTCTGAGCATACCCTGCCAACTTATGGCGAACAAAGCGGTACAAAAGGGGGTGGTGATGGACGGAGCATCAGAACCAATCAAACACTCACACCCAGTCAACAGATCTGGGTTTAATCCATCACCGTTCTTTAGCCCACTCAGCCACCCCAGTTCAGACATGGCCATATGCAAATCAGTCTGACCCTGTGCCTCATGGGAACAGTCCAGCCCGAACTGCCAAGCCATGCCTTCCCTGGACCGGAAACAAGCTTCCTAGGACCGGTTTCTGGCATTTCAGCCATCTTGAGCCAGGCTTGCATGAATCCAGTGGCAAAGTGAGCAAGGGACTCACGTCTGAGCATACCCTGCCAACTTATGGCGAACAAAGCAGTACAAAAGGGGGTGGTGATGGACGGAGCATCAGAACCAATCAAACACTCATACCCAGTCAACAGATCTGGGTTTAATCCATCACCGTACTTTAGCCCACTCTGCCACCCCAGTTCAGACATGGCCATATGCAAATCAGTCTGACCCTGTGCCTCATGGGAACAGTCCAGCCCGAACTGCCAAGCCATGCCTTCCCTGGACCGGAAACAAACTTCCTAGGACCGGTTTCTGGCATTTCAGCCGCCTTCAGCCAGGCTTGCTTGAATCCAGTGGCAAAGTGAGCAAAGGACTCACGTCTGAGAATACCCTGCCAACTTATGGCGAACAAAGCGGTACAAAAAGGGGTGGTGATGGACGGAGCATCAGAACCAATCAAATACTCACACCCAGTCAACAGATCTGGGTTTAATCCATCACCGTTCTTTAGCCCACTCTGCCACCCCAGTTCAGACATGGCCATATGCAAATCAGTCTGACCCTGTGCCTCATGGGAACAGTCCAGCCCGAACTGCCAAGCCATGCCTTCCCTGGACCGGAAACAAGCTTCCTAGGACCGGTTTCTGGCATTTCAGCCGTCTTCAGCCAGGCTTGCTTGAATCCAGTGGCAAAGTGAGCAAGGGACTCACGTCTGAGCATACCCTGCCAACTTATGGCGAACAAAGCGGTACAAAAGGGGGTGGTGATGGACGGAGCATCAGAACCAATCAAACACTCACACCCAGTCAACAGATCTGGGTTTAATCCATCACCGTTCTTTAGCCCACTCAGCCACCCCAGTTCAGACATGGCCATATGCAAATCAGTCTGACCCTGTGCCTCATGGGAACAGTCCAGCCCGAACTGCCAAGCCATGCCTTCCCTGGACCGGAAACAAGCTTCCTAGGACCGGTTTCTGGCATTTCAGCCGTCTTCAGCCAGGCTTGCTTGAATCCAGTGGCAAAGTGAGCAAGGGACTCACGTCTGAGCATACCCTGCCAACTTATGGCGAACAAAGCGGTACAAAAGGGGGTGGTGATGGACGGAGCATCAGAACCAATCAAACACTCACACCCAGTCAACAGATCTGGGTTTAATCCATCACCGTTCTTTAGCCCACTCTGCCACCCCAGTTCAGACATGCCCATATGCAAACCAGTCTGACCCTGTGCCTCATGGGAGCAGTCCAGCCCGAACTGTCAAGCCATGCCTTCCCTGGACCAGAAACAAGCTTCCTAGGACCAGTTTCTGGCATTTCAGCAGTCTTCAGCCAGGCTTGCTTGAATCCAGTGGCAAAGTGAGCAAGGTACTCACGTCTGAGCATACCCTGCCAACTTATGGCGAACAAAGCGGTACAAAAGGGGGTGGTGATGGACGGAGCATCAGAACCAATCAAACACTCACACCCAGTCAACAGATCTGGGTTTGATCCATCGCCGTTCTTTAGCCCACTCTGCCACCCCAGTTCAGACATGGCCATATGCAAATCAGTCTGACCCTGTGCCTCATGGGAACAGTCCAGCCCGAACTGCCAAGCCATGCCTTCCCTGGACCGGAAACAAGCTTCCTAGGACCGGTTTCTGGCATTTCAGCCAGGCTTGCTTGAATCCAGTGGCAAAGTGAGCAAGGGACTCACGTCTGAGCATACCCTGCCAACTTATGGTGAACAAAGCGGTACAAAAGGGGGTGGTGATGGACGGAGCATCAGAACCAATCAAACACTCACACCCAGTCAACAGATCTGGGCGATGGATCAAAGCCAGATCTGTTGACTGGGTGTGAGTGTTTGATTGGTTCTGATGCTCCATCCATCACCACCCCCTTTTGTACCACTTTGTTCGTCATAAGTTGGCAGGGTATGCTCAGACGTAAGTCCCTTGCTCACTTTGCCACTGGATTCAAGCAAGCCTGGCTGAAGACGGCTGAAATGCCAGAAACCGGTCCTAGGAAGCTTGATTCCGGTCCAGGGAAGGCATGGCTTGGCAGTTTGGGCTGGACTGTTCCCATGAGGCACAGGCTCAGACTGATTTGCATATGGCCATGTCTGAACTAGAGTGGCAGAGTGAGCTAAAGAACGGCGATGGATCAAACCCAGATCTGTTGACTGGATATGAGTGTTTGAT
The DNA here is from genome assembly GCF_964204655.1 of Triturus cristatus. Lineage (NCBI taxonomy): Eukaryota > Metazoa > Chordata > Amphibia > Caudata > Salamandridae > Triturus > Triturus cristatus. Next base: position 1,427,005,425 of record NC_140590.1, on the reverse strand, counting down.
TGGTTCTGATGCTCCGTCCATCACCACCCCCTTTTGTCCCGCTTTGTCTGCCATAAGTTGGCAGGGTATGCTCAGACGTGAGTCCCTGCTCACTTTGCCACTGGATTCAAGCAAGCCTGGCTGCAGACTTCTGAAATGCCAAAAACCGGTCCTAGGAAGCTTGTTTCCGGTCCAGGGAAGGCATGGCTTGGCAGTTCGGGCTGGACTGTTCCCATGAGGCACAGGGTCAGACTGATTTGCATATGGCCATGTCTGAACTGGGGTGGCAGAGTGGGCTAAAGAACGGCGATGGATCAAACCCAGATCTGTTGATTGCGTGTGAGTGTTTGATTGGTTCTGATGCTCCATCCATCACCACCCCCTTTTGTACCGCTTTGTTCGCCATAAGTTGGCAGGGTATACTCAGACGTGAGTCCCTTGCTCACTTTGCCACTGGATTCAAGCAAGCCTGGCTGAAGACGGCTGAAATGCCAGAAACCGGTCCTAGGAAGCTTGTTTCCGGTCCAGGGAAGGCATGGCTTGGCAGTTCGGGCTGGACTGTTCCCATGAGGCACAGAGTCAGACTGATTTGCATATGGCCATGTCTGAACTGGGGTGGCAGAGTGGGCTAAAGAACGGCGATGGATCAAACCCAGATCTGTTGACTGGGTGTGAGTGTTTGATTGGTTCTGATGCTCCGTCCATCACCACCCCCTTTTGTACCGCTTTGTTCGCCATAAGTTGGCAGGGTTTGCTCAGACGTGAGCCCCTTGCTCACTTTGCCACTGAATTCAAGCAAGCCTGACTGAAGACGGCTGAAATGCCAGAAACCGGTCATAGGAAGCTTTTTTCCGGTCCAGGGAAGGCATGGCTTGGCAGTTCGGGCTGGACTGTTCCCATGAGGCACAGGGTCAGACTGATTTGCATATGGCCATGTCTGAACTGGGGTGGCAGAGTGGGCTAAAGAACGGTGATGGATCTAACCCAGATCTGTTGACTGGGTGTGAGTGTTTGATTGGTTCTGGTGCTCCGTCCATCACCACCCCCTTTTGTACCGCTTTGTTCGCCATAAGTTGGCAGGGTATGCTCAGACGTGAGTCCCTTCCTCACTTTGCCACTGGATTCAAGCAAGCCTGGCTGAAGACGGCTGAAATGCCAGAAACCAGTCCTAGGAAGCTTGTTTCCGGTCCAGGGAAGACATGGCTAGGCAGTTCGGGCTGGACTGTTCCCATGAGGCACAGGGTCAGACTGATTTGCATATGGCCATGTCTGAACTGGGGTGGCAGAGTGGGCTAAAGAACGGCGATGGATCAAACCCAGATCTGTTGACTGGGTGTGAGTGTTTGATTGGTTCTGATGCTCCGTCCATCACCACCCCTTTTTGTACCGCTTTGTTCGCCATAAGTTGGCAGGGTATGCTCAGACGTGAGACCCTTGCTCACTTTGCCACTGGATTCAAGCAAGCCTGGCTGAAGACGGCTGAAATGCCAGAAACCGGTCCTAGGAAGCTTGTTTCCGGTCCAGGGAAGGCATGGCTTGGCAGTTCGGGCTGGACTGTTCCCATCAGGCACAGGGTCAGACTGATTTGCATATGGCCATGTCTGAACTGGGGTGGCAGAGTTGGCCAAAGAACGGCGATGGATCAAACCCAGATCTGTTGACTGGGTGTGAGTGTTTGATTGGTTCTGATGCTCCGTCCATCACCACCCCCTTTTGTACCACTTTGTTCGCCATAAGTTGGCAGGGTATGCTCAGACAAGAGTCCCTTGCTCACTTTGCCACTGGATTCAAGCAAGCCTGGCTGAAGACGGCTGAAATGCCAGAAACCGGTCCTAGGAAGCTTGTTTCCGGTCCAGGGAAGACATGGCTTGGCAGTTCGGGCTGGACTGTTCCCATGAGGCACAGGGTCAGACTGATTTGCATATGGCCATGTCTGAACTGGGGTGGCAGAGTGGGCTAAAGAACGGCGATGGATCAAACCCAGATCTGTTGACTGGGTGTGAGTGTTTGATTGGTTCTGATGCTCCGTCCATCACCACCCCTTTTTGTACCGCTTTGTTCGCCATAAGTTGGCAGGGTATGCTCAGACGTGAGACCCTTGCTCACTTTGCCACTGGATTCAAGCAAGCCTGGCTGAAGACGGCTGAAATGCCAGAAACCGGTCCTAGGAAGCTTGTTTCCGGTCCAGGGAAGGCATGGCTTGGCAGTTCGGGCTGGACTGTTCCCATCAGGAACAGGGTCAGACTGATTTGCATATGGCCATGTCTGAACTGGGGTGGCAGAGTGGGCCAAAGAGCGGCGATGGATCAAACCCAGATCTGTTGACTGGGTGTGAGTGTTTGATTGGTTCTGATGCTCCGTCCATCACCACCCCCTTTTGTACCGCTTTGTTCGCCATAAGTTGGCAGGGTATGCTCAGACGTGAGTCCCTTGCTCACTTTGCCACTGGATTCAAGCAAGCCTGGCTGAAGACGGCTGAAATGCCAGAAACCGGTCCTAGGAAGCTTGTTTCCGGTCCAGGGAAGGCATGGCTTGGCAGTTCGGGCTGGACTGTTCCCATGAGGCACAGGGTCAGGCTGATTTGCATATGGCCATGTCTGAACTGGGGTGGCAGAGTGGGCTAAAGAACGGCGATGGATCAAACCCAGATCTGTTGACTGGGTGTGAGTGTTTGATTGGTTCTGATGCTCCGTCCATCACCACCCCCTTTTGTACCGCTTTGTTCGCCATAAGTTGGCAGGGTTTGCTCAGACGTGAGCCCCTTGCTCACTTTGCCACTGAATTCAAGCAAGCCTGACTGAAGACGGCTGAAATGCCAGAAACCGGTCATAGGAAGCTTTTTTCCGGTCCAGGGAAGGCATGGCTTGGCAGTTCGGGCTGGACTGTTCCCATGAGGCACAGGGTCAGACTGATTTGCATATGGCCATGTCTGAACTGGGGTGGCAGAGTGGGCTAAAGAACGGCGATGGATCAAACCCAGATCTGTTGACTGGGTGTGAGTGTTTGATTGGTTCTGATGCTCCGTCCATCACCACCCCTTTTTGTACCGCTTTGTTCGCCATAAGTTGGCAGGGTATGCTCAGACGTGAGACCCTTGCTCACTTTGCCACTGGATTCAAGCAAGCCTGGCTGAAGACGGCTGAAATGCCAGAAACCGGTCCTAGGAAGCTTGTTTCCGGTCCAGGGAAGGCATGGCTTGGCAGTTCGGGCTGGACTGTTCCCATCAGGCACAGGGTCAGACTGATTTGCATATGGCCATGTCTGAACTGGGGTGGCAGAGTGGGCCAAAGAACGGCGATGGATCAAACCCAGATCTGTTGACTGGGTGTGAGTGTTTGATTGGTTCTGATGCTCCGTCCATCACCACCCCCTTTTGTACCACTTTGTTCGCCATAAGTTGGCAGGGTATGCTCAGACGTGAGTCCCTTGCTCACTTTGCCACTGGATTCAAGCAAGCCTGGCTGAAGACGGCTGAAATGCCAGAAACCGGTCCTAGGAAGCTTGTTTCCGGTCCAGGGAAGACATGGCTTGGCAGTTCGGGCTGGACTGTTCCCATGAGGCACAGGGTCAGACTGATTTGCATATGGCCATGTCTGAACTGGGGTGGCAGAGTGGGCTAAAGAACGGCGATGGATCAAACCCAGATCTGTTGACTGGGTGTGAGTGTTTGATTGGTTCTGATGCTCCGTCCATCACCACCCCTTTTTGTACCGCTTTGTTCGCCATAAGTTGGCAGGGTATGCTCAGACGTGAGACCCTTGCTCACTTTGCCACTGGATTCAAGCAAGCCTGGCTGAAGACGGCTGAAATGCCAGAAACCGGTCCTAGGAAGCTTGTTTCCGGTCCAGGGAAGGCATGGCTTGGCAGTTCGGGCTGGACTGTTCCCATCAGGCACAGGGTCAGACTGATTTGCATATGGCCATGTCTGAACTGGGGTGGCAGAGTGGGCCAAAGAGCGGCGATGGATCAAACCCAGATCTGTTGACTGGGTGTGAGTGTTTGATTGGTTCTGATGCTCCGTCCATCACCACCCCCTTTTGTACCGCTTTGTTCGCCATAAGTTGGCAGGGTATGCTCAGACGTGAGTCCCTTGCTCACTTTGCCACTGGATTCAAGCAAGCCTGGCTGAAGACGGCTGAAATGCCAGAAACCGGTCCTAGGAAGCTTGTTTCCGGTCCAGGGAAGACATGGCTTGGCAGTTCGGGCTGGACTGTTCCCATGAGGCACAGGGTCAGACTGATTTGCATATGGCCATGTCTGAACTGGGGTGGCAGAGTGGGCTAAAGAACGGCGATGGATCAAACCCAGATCTGTTGACTGGGTGTGAGTGTTTGATTGGTTCTGATGCTCCGTCCATCACCACCCCTTTTTGTACCGCTTTGTTCGCCATAAGTTGGCAGGGTATGCTCAGACGTGAGACCCTTGCTCACTTTGCCACTGGATTCAAGCAAGCCTGGCTGAAGACGGCTGAAATGCCAGAAACCGGTCCTAGGAAGCTTGTTTCCGGTCCAGGGAAGGCATGGCTTGGCAGTTCGGGCTGGACTGTTCCCATCAGGAACAGGGTCAGACTGATTTGCATATGGCCATGTCTGAACTGGGGTGGCAGAGTGGGCCAAAGAGCGGCGATGGATCAAACCCAGATCTGTTGACTGGGTGTGAGTGTTTGATTGGTTCTGATGCTCCGTCCATCACCACCCCCTTTTGTACCGCTTTGTTCGCCATAAGTTGGCAGGGTATGCTCAGACGTGAGTCCCTTGCTCACTTTGCCACTGGATTCAAGCAAGCCTGGCTGAAGACGGCTGAAATGCCAGAAACCGGTCCTAGGAAGCTTGTTTCCGGTCCAGGGAAGGCATGGCTTGGCAGTTCGGGCTGGACTGTTCCCATGAGGCACAGGGTCAGGCTGATTTGCATATGGCCATGTCTGAACTGGGGTGGCAGAGTGGGCTAAAGAACGGCGATGGATCAAACCCAGATCTGTTGACTGGGTGTGAGTGTTTGATTGGTTCTGATGCTCCGTCCATCACCACCCCCTTTTGTACCGCTTTGTTCGCCATAAGTTGGCAGGGTTTGCTCAGACGTGAGCCCCTTGCTCACTTTGCCACTGAATTCAAGCAAGCCTGACTGAAGACGGCTGAAATGCCAGAAACCGGTCATAGGAAGCTTTTTTCCGGTCCAGGGAAGGCATGGCTTGGCAGTTCGGGCTGGACTGTTCCCATGAGGCACAGGGTCAGACTGATTTGCATATGGCCATGTCTGAACTGGGGTGGCAGAGTGGGCTAAAGAACGGCGATGGATCAAACCCAGATCTGTTGACTGGGTGTGAGTGTTTGATTGGTTCTGATGCTCCGTCCATCACCACCCCTTTTTGTACCGCTTTGTTCGCCATAAGTTGGCAGGGTATGCTCAGACGTGAGACCCTTGCTCACTTTGCCACTGGATTCAAGCAAGCCTGGCTGAAGACGGCTGAAATGCCAGAAACCGGTCCTAGGAAGCTTGTTTCCGGTCCAGGGAAGGCATGGCTTGGCAGTTCGGGCTGGACTGTTCCCATCAGGCACAGGGTCAGACTGATTTGCATATGGCCATGTCTGAACTGGGGTGGCAGAGTGGGCCAAAGAACGGCGATGGATCAAACCCAGATCTGTTGACTGGGTGTGAGTGTTTGATTGGTTCTGATGCTCCGTCCATCACCACCCCCTTTTGTACCACTTTGTTCGCCATAAGTTGGCAGGGTATGCTCAGACGTGAGTCCCTTGCTCACTTTGCCACTGGATTCAAGCAAGCCTGGCTGAAGACGGCTGAAATGCCAGAAACCGGTCCTAGGAAGCTTGTTTCCGGTCCAGGGAAGACATGGCTTGGCAGTTCGGGCTGGACTGTTCCCATGAGGCACAGGGTCAGACTGATTTGCATATGGCCATGTCTGAACTGGGGTGGCAGAGTGGGCTAAAGAACGGCGATGGATCAAACCCAGATCTGTTGACTGGGTGTGAGTGTTTGATTGGTTCTGATGCTCCGTCCATCACCACCCCTTTTTGTACCGCTTTGTTCGCCATAAGTTGGCAGGGTATGCTCAGACGTGAGACCCTTGCTCACTTTGCCACTGGATTCAAGCAAGCCTGGCTGAAGACGGCTGAAATGCCAGAAACCGGTCCTAGGAAGCTTGTTTCCGGTCCAGGGAAGGCATGGCTTGGCAGTTCGGGCTGGACTGTTCCCATCAGGCACAGGGTCAGACTGATTTGCATATGGCCATGTCTGAACTGGGGTGGCAGAGTGGGCCAAAGAGCGGCGATGGATCAAACCCAGTTCTGTTGACTGGGTGTGAGTGTTTGATTGGTTCTGATGCTCCGTCCATCACCACCCCCTTTTGTACCGCTTTGTTCGCCATAAGTTGGCAGGGTATGCTCAGACGTGAGTCCCTTGCTCACTTTGCCACTGGATTCAAGCAAGCCTGGCTGAAGACGGCTGAAATGCCAGAAACCGGTCCTAGGAAGCTTGTTTCCGGTCCAGGGAAGACATGGCTTGGCCGTTCGGGCTGGACTGTTCCCATGAGGCACAGGGTCAGACTGATTTGCATATGGCCATGTCTGAACTGGGGTGGCAGAGTGGGCTAAAGAACGGTGATGGATCAAACCCAGATCTGTTGACTGGGTTTGAGTGTTTGATTGGTTCTGATGCTCCGTCCATCACCACCCCCTTTTGTACCGCTTTGTTCGCCATAAGTTGGCAGGGTTTGCTCAGACGTGAGTCCCTTGCTCACTTTGCCACTGAATTCAAGCAAGCCTGACTGAAGACGGCTGAAATGCCAGAAACCGGTCCTAGGAAGCTTGTTTCCCGTCCAGGGAAGGCATGGCTTGGCAGTTCGGGCTGGACTGTTCCCATGAGGCACAGGGTCAGACTGATTTGCATATGGCCATGTCTGAACTGGGGTGGCAGAGTGGGCTAAAGAACGGCGATGGATCAAACCCAGATCTGTTGACTGGGTGTGAGTGTTTGATTGGTTCTTATGCTCCGTCCACCACCACCCCATTTTGTACCGCTTTGTTCGCCATAAGTTGGCAGGGTATGCTCAGACGTGAGTCCCTTGCTCACTTTGCCACTGGATTCAAGCAAACCTGGCTGAAGACGGCTGAAATGCCAGAAACCGGTCCTAGGAAGCTTGTTTCTGGTCCAGGGAATGCATGGCTTGGCAGTTCGGGCTGGACTGTTCCCATGAGGCACAGGGTCAGACTGATTTGCATATGGCCATGTCTGAACTGGGGTGGCAGAGTGGGCTAAAGAATGGCGATGGATCAAACCCAGATCTGTTGACTGGGTGTGAGTGTTTGATTGGTTCTGATGCTCCGTCCACCACCACCCCCTTTTGGACCGCTTTGTTCGCCATAAGTTGGCAGGGTATGCTCAGACGTGAGTCCCTTGCTCACTTTGCCACTGGATTCAAGCAAGCCTGGCTGAAGACGGCTGAAATGCCAGAAACCGGTCCTAGGAAGCTTGTTTCCGGTCCAGGAAAGGCATGGCTTGGCAGTTCGGGCTGGACTGTTCCCATGAGGCACAGGGTCAGACTGATTTGCATATGGCCATGTCTGAGCTGGGGTGGCAGACTGGGCTAAAGAACGGCAATGGATCAAACCCAGATCTGTTGACTGGGTGTGAGTGTTTGATTGGTTCTGATGCTCCGTCCACCACCACCCCCTTTTGTACCGCTTTGTTCGCCATAAGTTGGCAGGGTATGCTCAGACGTGAGTCCCTTGCTCACTTTGCCACTCGATTCAAGCAAGCCTGGCTGAAGACGGCTGAAATGCCAGAAACCGGTCCTAGGAAGCTTGTTTCCGGTCCAGGGAAGGCATGGCTTGGCAGTTCGGGCTGGACTGTTCCCATGAGGCACAGGGTCAGACTGATTTGCATATGGCCATGTCTGAACTGGGGTGGCAGAGTGGGCTAAAGAACGACGATGGATCAAACCCAGATCTGTTGACTCGGTGTTTGTGTTTGATTGGTTCTGATGCTCCGTCCATAACCACCCCCTTTTGTACCGCTTTGTTCGCCATAAGTTGGCAGGGTATGCTCAGACGTGAGTCCCTTGCTCACTTTGCCACTGGATTCAAGCAAGTCTGGCTGAAGACGGCTGAAATGCCAGAAACCGGTCCTAGGAAGCTTGTTTCCGGTCCAGGGAAGGTATGGCTTGGCAGTTCGGGCTGGACTGTTCCCATGAGGCACAGGGTCAGACTGATTTGCATATGACCATGTCTGAACTGGGGTGGCAGAGTGGGCTAAAGAACAGCGATGGATCAAACCCAGATCTGTTGACTGGGTGTGAGTGTTTGTTTGGTTCTGATGCTCCGTCCATCACCACCCCCTTTTGTACCGCATTGTTCGCCATAAGTTGGCAGGGTATGCTCAGACGTGAGTCCCTTGCTCACTTTGCCACTGCATACAAGCAAGCCTGGCTGAAGACGGCTGAAATGCCAGAAACCGGTCCTAGGAAGCTTGTTTCCGGTCCAGGGAAGGCATGGCATGGCAGTTCGGGCTGGACTGTTCCCATCAGGCACAGGGTCAGACTGATTTGCATATGGCCATGTCTGAACTGGGGTGGCAGAGTGGGCCAAAGAACGGCGATGGATCAAACCCAGATCTGTTGACTGGGTGTGAATGTTTGATTGGTTCTGATGCTCCGTCCATCACCACCCCCTTTTGTACCACTTTGTTCGCCATAAGTTGGCAGGGTATGCTCAGACAAGAGTCCCTTGCTCACTTTGCCACTGGATTCAAGCAAGCCTGGCTGAAGACGGCTGAAATGCCAGAAACCGGTCCTAGGAAGCTTGTTTCCGGTCCAGGGAAGACATGGCTTGGCAGTTCGGGCTGGACTGTTCCCATGAGGCACAGGGTCAGACTGATTTGCATATGGCCATGTCTGAACTGGGGTGGCAGAGTGGGCTAAAGAACGGCGATGGATCAAACCCAGATCTGTTGACTGGGTGTGAGTGTTTAATTGGTTCTGATGCTCCGTCCATCACCACCCCTTTTTGTACCGCTTTGTTCGCCATAAGTTGGCAGGGTATGCTCAGACGTGAGACCCTTGCTCACTTTGCCACTGGATTCAAGCAAGCCTGGCTGAAGACGGCTGAAATGCCAGAAACCGGTCCTAGGAAGCTTGTTTCCGGTCCAGGGAAGGCATGGCTTGGCAGTTCGGGCTGGACTGTTCCCATCAGGCACAGGGTCAGACTGATTTGCATATGGCCATGTCTGAACTGGGGTGGCAGAGTGGGCCAAAGAGCGGCGATGGATCAAACCCAGATCTGTTGACTGGGTGTGAGTGTTTGATTGGTTCTGATGCTCCGTCCATCACCACCCCCTTTTGTACCGCTTTGTTCGCCATAAGTTTGCAGGGTATGCTCAGACGTGAGTCCCTTGCTCACTTTGCCACTGGATTCAAGCAAGCCTGGCTGAAGACGGCTGAAATGCCAGAAACCGGTCCTAGGAAGCTTGTTTCCGGTCCAGGGAAGGCATGGCTTGGCAGTTCGGGCTGGACTGTTCCCATGAGGCACAGGGTCAGGCTGATTTGCATATGGCCATGTCTGAACTGGGGTGGCAGAGTGGGCTAAAGAACGGCGATGGATCAAACCCAGATCTGTTGACTGGGTGTGAGTGTTTGATTGGTTCTGATGCTCCGTCCATCACCACCCCCTTTTGTACCGCTTTGTTCGCCATAAGTTGGCAGGGTTTGCTCAGACGTGAGCCCCTTGCTCACTTTGCCACTGAATTCAAGCAAGCCTGACTGAAGACGGCTGAAATGCCAGAAACCGGTCATAGGAAGCTTTTTTCCGGTCCAGGGAAGGCATGGCTTGGCAGTTCGGGCTGGACTGTTCCCATGAGGCACAGGGTCAGACTGATTTGCATATGGCCATGTCTGAACTGGGGTGGCAGAGTGGGCTAAAGAACGGTGATGGATCTAACCCAGATCTGTTGACTGGGTGTGAGTGTTTGATTGGTTCTGGTGCTCCGTCCATCACCACCCCCTTTTGTACCGCTTTGTTCGCCATAAGTTGGCAGGGTATGCTCAGACGTGAGTCCCTTCCTCACTTTGCCACTGGATTCAAGCAAGCCTGGCTGAAGACGGCTGAAATGCCAGAAACCAGTCCTAGGAAGCTTGTTTCCGGTCCAGGGAAGACATGGCTTGGCAGTTCGGGCTGGACTGTTCCCATGAGGCACAGGGTCAGACTGATTTGCATATGGCCATGTCTGAACTGGGGTGGCAGAGTGGGCTAAAGAACGGCGATGGATCAAACCCAGATCTGTTGACTGGGTGTGAGTGTTTGATTGGTTCTGATGCTCCGTCCATCACCACCCCTTTTTGTACCGCTTTGTTCGCCATAAGTTGGCAGGGTATGCTCAGACGTGAGACCCTTGCTCACTTTGCCACTGGATTCAAGCAAGCCTGGCTGAAGACGGCTGAAATGCCAGAAACCGGTCCTAGGAAGCTTGTTTCCGGTCCAGGGAAGGCATGGCTTGGCAGTTCGGGCTGGACTGTTCCCATCAGGCACAGGGTCAGACTGATTTGCATATGGCCATGTCTGAACTGGGGTGGCAGAGTGGGCCAAAGAACGGCGATGGATCAAACCCAGATCTGTTGACTGGGTGTGAGTGTTTGATTGGTTCTGATGCTCCGTCCATCACCACCCCCTTTTGTACCACTTTGTTCGCCATAAGTTGGCAGGGTATGCTCAGACGTGAGTCCCTTGCTCACTTTGCCACTGGATTCAAGCAAGCCTGGCTGAAGACGGCTGAAATGCCAGAAACCGGTCCTAGGAAGCTTGTTTCCGGTCCAGGGAAGACATGGCTTGGCAGTTCGGGCTGGACTGTTCCCATGAGGCACAGGGTCAGACTGATTTGCATATGGCCATGTCTGAACTGGGGTGGCAGAGTGGGCTAAAGAACGGCGATGGATCAAACCCAGATCTGTTGACTGGGTGTGAGTGTTTGATTGGTTCTGATGCTCCGTCCATCACCACCCCTTTTTGTACCGCTTTGTTCGCCATAAGTTGGCAGGGTATGCTCAGACGTGAGACCCTTGCTCACTTTGCCACTGGATTCAAGCAAGCCTGGCTGAAGACGGCTGAAATGCCAGAAACCGGTCCTAGGAAGCTTGTTTCCGGTCCAGGGAAGGCATGGCTTGGCAGTTCGGGCTGGACTGTTCCCATCAGGCACAGGGTCAGACTGATTTGCATATGGCCATGTCTGAACTGGGGTGGCAGAGTGGGCCAAAGAGCGGCGATGGATCAAACCCAGATCTGTTGACTGGGTGTGAGTGTTTGATTGGTTCTGATGCTCCGTCCATCACCACCCCCTTTTGTACCGCTTTGTTCGCCATAAGTTGGCAGGGTATGCTCAGACGTGAGTCCCTTGCTCACTTTGCCACTGGATTCAAGCAAGCCTGGCTGAAGACGGCTGAAATGCCAGAAACCGGTCCTAGGAAGCTTGTTTCCGGTCCAGGGAAGACATGGCTTGGCCGTTTGGGCTGGACTGTTCCCATGAGGCACAGGGTCAGACTGATTTGCATATGGCCATGTCTGAACTGGGGTGGCAGAGTGGGCTAAAGAACGGTGATGGATCAAACCCAGATCTGTTGACTGGGTTTGAGTGTTTGATTGGTTCTGATGCTCCGTCCATCACCACCCCCTTTTGTACCACTTTGTTCGCCATAAGTTGGCAGGGTTTGCTCAGACGTGAGTCCCTTGCTCACTTTGCCACTGAATTCAAGCAAGCCTGACTGAAGACGGCTGAAATGCCAGAAACCGGTCCTAGGAAGCTTGTTTCCCGTCCAGGGAAGGCATGGCTTGGCAGTTCGGGCTGGACTGTTCCCATGAGGCACAGGGTCAGACTGATTTGCATATGGCCATGTCTGAACTGGGGTGGCAGAGTGGGCTAAAGAACGGCGATGGATCAAACCCAGATCTGTTGACTGGGTGTGAGTGTTTGATTGGTTCTTATGCTCCGTCCACCACCACCCCATTTTGTACCGCTTTGTTCGCCATAAGTTGGCAGGGTATGCTCAGACGTGAGTCCCTTGCTCACTTTGCCACTGGATTCAAGCAAACCTGGCTGAAGACGGCTGAAATGCCAGAAACCGGTCCTAGGAAGCTTGTTTCCGGTCCAGGGAATGCATGGCTTGGCAGTTCGGGCTGGACTGTTCCCATGAGGCACAGGGTCAGACTGATTTGCATATGGCCATGTCTGAACTGGGGTGGCAGAGTGGGCTAAAGAATGGCGATGGATCAAACCCAGATCTGTTGACTGGGTGTGAGTGTTTGATTGGTTCTGATGCTCCGTCCACCACCACCCCCTTTTGGACCGCTTTGTTCGCCATAAGTTGGCAGGGTATGCTCAGACGTGAGTCCCTTGCTCACTTTGCCACTGGATTCAAGCAAGCCTGGCTGAAGACGGCTGAAATGCCAGAAACCGGTCCTAGGAAGCTTGTTTCCGGTCCAGGAAAGGCATGGCTTGGCAGTTCGGGCTGGACTGTTCCCATGAGGCACAGGGTCAGACTGATTTGCATATGGCCATGTCTGAGCTGGGGTGGCAGACTGGGCTAAAGAACGGCAATGGATCAAACCCAGATCTGTTGACTGGGTGTGAGTGTTTGATTGGTTCTGATGCTCCGTCCACCACCACCCCCTTTTGTACCGCTTTGTTCGCCATAAGTTGGCAGGGTATGCTCAGACGTGAGTCCCTTGCTCACTTTGCCACTGGATTCAAGCAAGCCTGGCTGAAGACGGCTGAAATGCCAGAAACCGGTCCTAGGAAGCTTGTTTCCGGTCCAGGGAAGGCATGGCTTGGCAGTTCGGGCTGGACTGTTCCCATGAGGCACAGGGTCAGACTGATTTGCATATGGCCATGTCTGAACTGGGGTGGCAGAGTGGGCTAAAGAACGACGATGGATCAAACCCAGATCTGTTGACTCGGTGTTTGTGTTTGATTGGTTCTGATGCTCCGTCCATAACCACCCCCTTTTGTACCGCTTTGTTCGCCATAAGTTGGCAGGGTATGCTCAGACGTGAGTCCCTTGCTCACTTTGCCACTGGATTCAAGCAAGTCTGGCTGAAGACGGCTGAAATGCCAGAAACCGGTCCTAGGAAGCTTGTTTCCGGTCCAGGGAAGGTATGGCTTGGCAGTTCGGGCTGGACTGTTCCCATGAGGCACAGGGTCAGACTGATTTGCATATGACCATGTCTGAACTGGGGTGGCAGAGTGGGCTAAAGAACAGCGATGGATCAAACCCAGATCTGTTGACTGGGTGTGAGTGTTTGTTTGGTTCTGATGCTCCGTCCATCACCACCCCCTTTTGTACCGCATTGTTCGCCATAAGTTGGCAGGGTATGCTCAGACGTGAGTCCCTTGCTCACTTTGCCACTGCATACAAGCAAGCCTGGCTGAAGACGGCTGAAATGCCAGAAACCGGTCCTAGGAAGCTTGTTTCCGGTCCAGGGAAGGCATGGCTTGGCAGGTTGGGGTGGACTGTTCCCATGAGGCACATGGTCAGACTGATTTGCATATGGCCATGTCTGAACTGGGGTGGCAGAGTGGGCTAAAGAACGGCGATGGATCAAACCCAGATCTGTTGACTGGGTGTGAGTGTTTGATTGGTTCTGTTGCTCTGTCCATCACCACCCCCTTTTGTACCGCTTTGTTCGCCATAAGTTGGCAGGGTATGCTCAGACGTGAGTCCCTTGCTCACTTTGCCACTGGATTCAAGCAAGCCTGGCTGAAGACGGCTGAAATGCCAGAAACCGGTCCTAGGAAGCTTGTTTCCCGTCCAGGGAAGGCATGGCTTGGCAGTTCGGGCTGGGTCAGACTGATTTGCATATGGCCATGTCTGAACTGGGGTGGCAGAGTGGGCTAAAGAACGGCGATTAATCAAACCCAGATCTGTTGACTGGGTGTGAGTGTTTGATTGGTTCAGATGCTCGGTCCATCACCAACCCCTTTTGTACCGCTTTGTTCGCCATAAGTTGGCAGGGTATGCTCAGACGTGAGTCCCTTGCACACTTTGCCACTGGATTCAAGCAAGCCTGGCTGAAGACAGCTGAAATGCCAGAAACCGGTCCTAGGAAGCTTGTTTCCGGTCCAGGGAAGGCATGGCTTGGCAGTTCGGGCTGGACTGTTCCCATGAGGCACAGGGTCAGACTGATTTGCATATGGCCATGTCTGAACTGGGGTGGCAGAGTGGGCTAAAGAACGGCGATGGATCAAACCCAGATCTGTTGACTGGGTGTGAGTGTTTGATTGGTTCTGATGCTCCCTCCATCACCACCCCCTTTTGTACAGCTTTGTTCGCCATAAGTTGGCAGGGTATGCTCAGACGTGAGTCCCTGGCTCACTGTGCCACTGGATTCAAGCAAGCCTGGCTGAAGATGGCTGAAATGCCAGAAACCGTTCCTAGGAAGCTTGTTTCCGGTCCAGGGAAGGCATGGCTTGGCAGTTCGGGCTGGACTGTTCCCATGAGGCACAGGGTCAGGCTGATTTGCATATGGCCATGTCTGAACTGGGGTGGCAGAGTGGGCTAAAGAACGGCGATGGATCAAACCCAGATCTGTTGACTGGGTGTGAGTGTTTGATTGGTTCTGATGCTCTGTCCATCACCACCCCCTTTTGTACCGCTTTGTTCGCCGTAAGTTGGCAGGGTATGCTCAGACGTGAGTCCCTGGCTCACTTTGCCACTGGATTCAAGCAAGCCTGGCTGAAGACGGCTGAAATGCCAGAAACTGGTCCTAAGAAGCTTGTTTCCGGTCCAGGGAAGGCATGGCTTGGCAGTTCGGGCTGGACTGTTCCCATGAGGCACAGGGTCAGACTGATTTGCATATGGCCATGTCTGAACTGGAGTGGCAGAGTGGGCTAAAGAATGGCGATGGATCAAACCCAGATCTGTTGACTGGGTGTGAGTGTTTGATTGGTTCTGATGCTCCGTCCATCACCACCCCCTTTTGTACCGCTTTGTTCGCCGTAAGTTGGCAGGGTATGCTCAGACGTGAGTCCCTTGCTCACTTTGCCACTGGATTCAAGCAAGCCTGTCTGAAGACGGCTGAAATGCCAGAAACCGGTCCTAGGAAGCTTGTTTCCGGTCCAGGGAAGGCATGGCTTGGCAGTTCGGGCTGGACTGTTCCCATGAGGCACAGGGTCAGACTGATTTGCATATGGCCATGTCTGAACTGGGGTGGCAGAGTGGGCTAAAGAACGGCGATGGATCAAACCCAGATCTGTTGACTGGGTGTGAGTGTTTGATTGGTTCTGATGCTCCCTCCATCACCACCCCCTTTTGTACCGCTTTGTTCGCCATAAGTTGGCAGGGTATGCTCAGACGTGAGTCCCTGGCTCACTTTGCCACTGGATTCAAGCAAGCCTGGCTGAAGATGGCTGAAATGCCAGAAACCGTTCCTAGGAAGCTTGTTTCCGGTCCAGGGAAGGCATGGCTTGGCAGTTCGGGCTGGACTGTTCCCATGAGGCACAGGGTCAGGCTGATTTGCATATGGCCATGTCTGAACTGGGGTGGCAGAGTGGGCTAAAGAACGGCGATGGATCAAACCCAGATCTGTTGACTGGGTGTGAGTGTTTGATTGGTTCGGATGCTCCCTCCATCACCACCCCCTTTTGTACCGCTTTGTTCGCCATAAGTTGGCAGGGTATGCTCAGACGTGAGTCCCTGGCTCACTTTGCCACTGGATTCAAGCAAGCCTGGCTGAAGATGGCTGAAATGCCAGAAACCGTTCCTAGGAAGCTTGTTTCCGGTCCAGGGAAGGCATGGCTTGGCAGTTCGGGCTGGACTGTTCCCATGAGGCACAGGGTCAGGCTGATTTGCATATGGCCATGTCTGAACTGGGGTGGCAGAGTGGGCTAAAGAACGGCGATGGATCAAACCCAGATCTGTTGACTGGGTGTGAGTGTTTGATTGGTTCTGATGCTCTGTCCATCACCACCCCCTTTTGTACCGCTTTTTTCGCCGTAAGTTGGCAGGGTATGCTCAGACGTGAGTCCCTGGCTCACTTTGCCACTGGATTCAAGCAAGCCTGGCTGAAGACGGCTGAAATGCCAGAAACTGGTCCTAAGAAGCTTGTTTCCGGTCCAGTAAAGGCATGGTTTGGCAGTTTGGGCTGGACTGTTCCCATGAGGCACAGGGTCAGACTGGTTTGCATATGGCCATGTCTGAACTAGAGTGGCAGAGTGGGCTAAAGAATGGCGATGGATCAAACCCAGATCTGTTGACTGGGTGTGAGTGTTTGATTGGTTCTGATGCTCCGTCCATCACCACCCCCTTTTGTACCGCTTTGTTCGCCGTAAGTTGGCAGGGTATGCTCAGACGTGAGTCCCTTGCTCACTTTGCCACTGGATTCAAGCAAGCCTGTCTGAAGACGGCTGAAATGCCAGAAACCGGTCCTAGGAAGCTTGTTTCCGGTCCAGGGAAGGCATGGCTTGGCAGTTCGGGCTGGACTGTTCCCATGAGGCACAGGGTCAGACTGATTTGCATATGGCCATGTCTGAACTGGGGTGGCAGAGTGGGCTAAAGAACGGCGATGGATCAAACCCAGATCTGTTGACTGGGTGTGAGTGTTTGATTGGTTCTGATGCTCCGTCCATCACCAC
Organism: Triturus cristatus; assembly: GCF_964204655.1. Lineage (NCBI taxonomy): Eukaryota > Metazoa > Chordata > Amphibia > Caudata > Salamandridae > Triturus > Triturus cristatus. Next base: position 1,426,988,820 of record NC_140590.1, on the reverse strand, counting down.
CCCCTTTTGTACCGCTTTGTTCGCCATAAGTTGGCAGGGTTTGCTCAGACGTGAGCCCCTTGCTCACTTTGCCACTGAATGCAAGCAAGTCTGACTGAAGACGGCTGAAATGCCAGAAACCGGTCATAGGAAGCTTGTTTCCGGTCCAGGGAAGGCATGGCTCGGCAGTTCGGGCTGGACTGTTCCCATGAGGCACAGGGTCAGACTGATTTGCATATGGCCAGGTCTGAACTGGGGTGGCAGAGTGGGATAAAGAACGGCGATGGATCAAACCCAGATCTGTTGACTGTGTGTGAGTGTTTGATTGGTTCTGATGCTCCGTCCATCACCACCCCCTTTTGTACTGCTTTGTTCGCCATAAGTTGGCAGGGTATGCTCAGACGTGAGTCCCTTGCTCACTTTGCCACTGGATTCAAGCAAGCCTGGCTGAAGACGGCTGAAATGCCAGAAACCGGTCCTAGGAAGCTTGTTTCCGGTCCAGGGAAGGCATGGCTTGGCATTTCGGGCTGGACTGTTCCAATGAGGCACAGGGTCAGACTGATTTGCATATGGCCATGTCTGAACTGGGGTGGCAGAGTGGGCTAAAGAACGGCGATGGATCAAACCCAGATCTGTTGACTGGGTGTGAGTGTTTGATTGGTTCTGATGCTCCGTCCATCACCACCCCCTTTTGTACCGCTTTGTTCGCCATAAGTTGGCAGGGTATGCTCAGACGTGAGTCCCTTGCTTACTTTGCCACTTGATTCAAGCAAGCCTGACTGAAGACGGCTGAAATGCCAGAAACCGGTCCTAGGAAGCTTGTTTCCGGTCCAGGGAAGGCACGGCTTGGCAGTTCGGGCTGGACTGTTCCCATGAGGCACAGGGTCAGACTGATTTGCATAAGGCCATGTCTGAACTGGGGTGGCAGAGTGGGCTAAAGAACGGTGATGCATCAAACCCAGATCTGTTGACTGGGTGTGAGTGTTTCATTGGTTCTGATGCTCCGTTCATCACCACCCCCTTTTGTACCGCTTTGTTTGCCATAAGTTGGCAGGGTATGCTCAGACGTGAGTCCCTTGCTCACTTTGCTACTGGATTCAAGCAAGCCTGGCTGAAGACGGCTGAAATGCCAGAAACCGGTCCTAGGAAGCTTGTTTCCGGTCCAGGGAAGGCATGGCTTGGCAGTTCGGGCTGGACTGTTCCCATGAGGCACAGGGTCAGACTGATTTGCATATGGCTATGTCTGAACTGGGGTGGCAGAGTGGGCTAAAGAACGGCGATGGATCAAACCCAGATCTGTTGACTGGGTGTGAGTGTTTGATTGGTTCTGATGCTCCGTCCATCACCACCCCCTTTTGTACCGCTTTGTTCGCCATAAGTTGGCAGGGTATGCTCAGACGTGAGTCCCTTACTCACTTTGCCACTGGATTCAAGCAAGCCTGGCTGAAGATGGCTGAAATGCCAGAAACCGGTCCTAGGAAGTTTGTTTCCGGTCCAGGGAAGGCATGGCTTGGCAGTTCGGGCTGGACTGTTCCCATGAGGCACAGGGTCAGACTGATTTGCATATGGCCATGTCTGAACTGGGGTGGCAGAGTGGGCTAAAGAACGGCGATGTATCAAACCCAGATCTGTTGACTGGGTTTGAGTGTTTAATTGGTTCTGATGCTCCGTCCATCACCACCCCCTTTTGTACCGCTTTGTTCGCCATAAGTTGGCAGGGTTTGTTCAGACGTGAGTCCCTTGCTCACTTTGCCACTGAATTCAAGCAAGCCTGTCTGAAGACAGTTGAAATGCCAGAAACCGGTCCTAGGAAGCTTGTTTCCGGTCCAGGGAAGGCATGGCTTGGCAGTTCGGGCTGGACTGTTCCCATGAGGCACAGGGTCAGACTGATTTGCATATGGCCATGTCTGAACTGGGGTGGCAGAGTGGGCTAAAGAACGGCAATGGATCAAACCCAGATCTGTTGACTGGGTGTGAGTGTTTGATTGGTTCTGATGCTCCGTCCATCACCACCCCTTTTTGTACCGCTTTGTTCGCCATAAGTTTGCAGGGTATGCTCAGACGTGAGTCCCTTGCTCACTTTGCCACTGGATTCAAGCAAACCTGGCTGAAGACGGCTGAAATGCCAGAAACCGGTCCTAGGAAGCTTGTTTCTAGTCCAGGGAAGGCATGGCTTGGCAGTTCGGGCTGGACTGTTCCCATGAGGCACAGGGTCAGACTGATTTGCATATGGCCATGTCTGAACTGGGGTGGCAGAGTGGGCTAAAGAACGGCGATGGATCAAACCCAGATCTGTTGACTCGGTGTGAGTGTTTGATTGGTTCTGATGCTCCGTCCATCACCACCCCCTTTTGTACCGCTTTGTTCGCCATAAGTTGGCAGGGTATGCTCAGACGTGAGTCCCTTGCTCACTTTGCCACTGGATTCAAGCAAGTCTGGCTGAAGACGGCTGAAATGCCAGAAACCGGTCCTAGGAAGCTTGTTTCCGGTCCAGGGAAGGCATGGCTTGGCAGTTCGGGCTGGACTGTTCCCATGAGGCACAGGGTCAGACTGATTTGCATATGGCCATGTCTGAACTGGGGTGGCAGAGTGGGCTAAAGAACGGCAATGGATCAAACCCAGATCTGTTGACTGGGTGTGAGTGTTTGATTGGTTCTGATGCTCCGTCCATCACCACCCCTTTTTGTACCGCTTTGTTCGCCATAAGTTTGCAGGGTATGCTCAGACGTGAGTCCCTTGCTCACTTTGCCACTGGATTCAAGCAAACCTGGCTGAAGACGGCTGAAATGCCAGAAACCGGTCCTAGGAAGCTTGTTTCCAGTCCAGGGAAGGCATGGCTTGGCAGTTCGGGCTGGACTGTTCCCATGAGGCACAGGGTCAGACTGATTTGCATATGGCCATGTCTGAACTGGGGTGGCAGAGTGGGCTAAAGAACGGCGATGGATCAAACCCAGATCTGTTGACTCGGTGTGAGTGTTTGATTGGTTCTGATGCTCCGTCCATCACCACCCCCTTTTGTACCGCTTTGTTCGCCATAAGTTGGCAGGGTATGCTCAGACGTGAGTCCCTTGCTCACTTTGCCACTGGATTCAAGCAAGTATGGCTGAAGACGGCTGAAATGCCAGAAACCGGTCCTAGGAAGCTTGTTTCCGGTCCAGGGAAGGCATGGCTTGGCAGTTCGGGCTGGACTGTTCCCATGAAGCACAGGGTCAGACTGATTTGCATATGACCATGTCTGAACTGGGGTGGCAGAGTGGGCTAAAGAACGGCGATGGATCAAACCCAGATCTGTTGACTGGGTGTGAGTGTTTGTTTGGTTCTGATGCTCCGTCCATCACCACCCCCTTTTGTACCGCTTTGTTCGCCATAAGTTGGCAGGGTATGCTCAGACGTGAGTCCCTTGCTCACTTTGCCACTGGATTCAAGCAAGCCTGGCTGAAGACGGGTGAAATGCCAGAAACCGGTCCTAGGAAGCTTTTTTCCGGTCCAGGGAAGGCATGGCTTGGCAGTTCGGGCTGGACTGTTCTCATGAGGCACAGGGTCAGACTGATTTGCATATGACCATGTCTGAGCTGGGGTGGCAGAGTGGGCTAAAGAACGGTGATGGATCAAACCCAGATCTGTTGACTGAGTGTGAGTGTTTGTTTGGTTCTGATGCTCCGTCCATCACCACCCCCTTTTGTACCGCTTTGTTCACCATAAGTTGGCAGGGTATGCTCAGACGTGAGTCCCTTGCTCACTTTGCCACTGGATTCAAGCAAGCCTGGCTGAAGACGGCTGAAATGCCAGAAACCGGTCCTAGGAAGCTTGTTTCGGGTCCAGGGAAGGCATGGCTTGGCAGGTTGGGCTGGACTGTTCCCATGAGGCACAGGGTCAGACTGATTTGCATATGGCCATGTCTGAACTGGGGTGGCAGAGTGGGCTAAAGAACGGCGATGGATCAAACCCAGATCTGTTGACTGGGTGTGAGTGTTTGATTGGTTCAGATGCTCCTTCCATCACCACCCCCTTTTGTACCGCTTTGTTCGCCATAAGTTGGCAGGGTATGCTCAGACGTGAGTCCCTTGCTCACTTTGCCACTGGATTCAAGCAAGCCTGGCTGAAGACGCCTGAAATGCCAGAAACCGGTCCTAGGAAGCTTGTTTCCAGTCCAGGGAAGGCATGGCTTGGCAGTTCGGGCTGGACTGTTCCCATGAGGCACAGGGTCAGACTGATTTGCATATGGCCATGTCTGAACTGGGGTGGCAGAGTGGGCTAAAGAACGGCGATGGATCAAACCCAGATCTGTTGACTGGGTGTGAGTGTTTGATTGGTTCTGATGCTTCGTCCATCACCACCTCCTTTTGTACCGCTTTGTTCGCCATAAGTTGGCAGGGTATGCTCAGACGTGAGTCCCTGGCTCACTTTGTCACTGGATTCAAGCAAGCCTGGCTGAAGATGGCTGAAATGCCAGAAACCGGTCCTAGGAAGCTTGTTTCCGGTCCAGGGAAGGCATGGCTTGGCAGTTCGGGCTGGACTGTTCCCATGAGGCACAGGGTCAGGCTGATTTGCATATGGCCATGTCTGAACTGGGGTGGCAGAGTGGGCTAAAGAACGGCGATGGATCAAACCCAGATCTGTTGACTGGGTGTGAGTGTTTGTTTGGTTCTGATGCTCCGTCCATCACCACCCCCTTTTGTACCGCTTTGTTCGCCATAAGTTGGCAGGGTATGCTCAGACGTGAGTCCCTTGCTCACTTTGCCACTGGATTCAAGCAAGCCTGGCTGAAGACGGCTGAAATGCCAGAAACCGGTCCTAGGAGGCTTGTTTCGGGTCCAGGGAAGGCATGGCTTGGCAGGTTGGGCTGGACTGTTCCCATGAGGCACAGGGTCAGACTGATTTGATTATGGCCATATCTGAACTGGGGTGGCAGAGTGGGCTAAAGAACGGCGATGGATCAAACCCAGATCTGTTGACTGGGTGTGAGTGTTTGATTGGTTCTGATGCTTCGTCCATCACCACCTCCTTTTGTACCGCTTTGTTCGCTATAAGTTGGCAGGGTATGCTCAGACGTGAGTCCCTTGCTCACTTTGCCACTGGATTCAAGCAAACCTGGCTGAAGACGGCTGAAATGCCAGAAACCGGTCCTAGGAAGCTTGTTTCCGGTCCAGGGAAGGCATGGTTTGGCAGTTCGGGCTGGACTGTTCCCATGAGGCACAGGGTCAGACTGATTTGCATATGGCCATGTCTGAACTGGGGTGGCAGAGTGGGCTAAAGAACGGCGATGGATCAAACCCAGATCTGTTGACTGGGTGTGAGTGTTTGATTGGTTCTGATGCTCCGTCCACCACCACCCCCTTTTGTACCGCTTTGTTGGCCATAAGTTGGCAGGGTATGCTCAGACGTGAATCCCTTGCTCACTTTGCCACTGGATTCAAGCAAGCCTGGCTGAAGACGGCTGAAATGCCAGAAACCCGTCCTAGGAAGCTTGTTTCCGGTCCAGGGAAGGCATGGCTTGGCAGTTCGGGCTGGACTGTTCCCATGTGGCACAGGGTCAGACTGATTTGCATATGACCATGTCTGAACTGGGGTGGCAGAGTGGGCTAAAGAACGGCGATGGATCAAACCCAGATCTGTTGACTGGGTGTGTTTGTTTGGTTCTGATGCTCCGTCCATCACCACCCCCTTTTGTACCGCTTTGTTCGCCATAAGTTGGCAGGGTATGCTCAGACGAGAGTCCCTTGCACACTTTGCCACTGGATTCAAGCAAGCCTGGCTGAAGACGGCTGAAATGCCAGAAACCGGTCCTAGGAAGCTTGTTTCCGGTCCAGGGAAGGCACGGCTTGGCAGTTCGGGCTGGACTGTTCCCATGAGGCACAGGGTCAGACTGATTTGCATAAGGCCATGTCTGAACTGGGGTGGCAGAGTGTGTAGGAGAGTAGGGTCTGCAATCCTATGATCACCCAGATTTTTTGCTTTTGCTTCATTGGTTTACGACTTTCTCCGGCTGTGGGCCTGCCAATCAGACCCACAGCCTAACTGTTCTCTCTCGAAATTAACACACATGTACATTAGGTGCATCCACTAATTGGAACTGGGCCGCCTTGTCAGTCCCTGTCTCAGCATACCACAGGTATCCAGGGCATCGGTGTACCCAGGGCCTACCCGGGGCTGAAGCAGGTATTATGCCACCCCTGGAATGGCCGCCCAAATCTGACACAACTGGCTGCACGACAGCTGGGGCCATGTGGTGTAATCACCCGTTGCTGTAGGTGTAGTATTCCTACACCTAAACCCTAAAATGGACACATGGATTCCTATCAGTCACTCCTATAGCAGGCCTTGTCAATCCTGAAGGCAGAGTGCAGGGAATCATGTGGGACGGTGCTCTGGCGCGAGCTGAGCCCGTCGACGGCTTACGGAACCAAGTCCTAATAGCCGTTCCATGGTGACGCGGGCCAACTACTTTTAATGCCTTATAATCCTTGCGGTTATTTGCTAACTTTGGCCTCACATCACCTACACATGTCGAGTAAGGTGTCATACGAATGGGAATACGAACCCCTCGCCAGTCCTGGTGACGGGGTTGGCATTCCCCCCTTTTAGAGGGACACGACATGGAAGTAACCTTGAACCCCGGTTAAAGTTGACTCAAGCCTCAGCATCACAAAATGGATGCTGCCACCAGACACAAGTCTGACCTCCCGCTGCTGGGGGACCTCCCAGCAAGGGGAGCTTGGACAAAGGGTTTCCTGTCGAGGGCGGTGTTAGCACCGTCCCAGACAGGGTTTGTGTATCCCAGGTAGGCAGGGCTGAAAGGAAGGTGATTGCCAGTGGCACCCCGGTGCTCACTGTGCATAGCCCGGCTCAAACCAGTTTCGGGGGCACACCAGCCCCTGAGCTGGCGCGAAGCCGGACAAAGGATAGGGGTGTAACCACCCCCCTCCTGGCTCCACCCATAGGTAGAACCTAGTCACGGGCCAGCCCCTTTTCTTAGAATAAAGGTAGGAGCGCGTCCCCTTCCCAAATTGGATAATCAGATAATCGGATAACTCCGAATCACGAACCACTTTCCACGAAAGGAACTCTTGACTATTTCTGAAGACTCTCCCTTGTGGCTAAGGAGTAGCCACCCTGCACCAGCAGGCACCACCTAAGCGCTTGCGGTTTGCTGTACGTCTCCTACGGATCAAGACTGCCCAGCTCGACGAGACCCGAGTTCCCTGCCATCTCTGACCTTTTACCTACCTCATCAGCCCAGCTGAGAGTCGTAGGTGTGACGAGACCTGCGGGACCGGCTATCTTCAGAACCTGCACGACGCTTATCTAACACGCCCACCGAGGGACCCTCGAGTGAGTGCACCTAGGGTTTGAGAAGCCCTAACCCTGAGCAGCTCCAGCATCGAAGCCTGCCTCCCCAGCATCCCCGAGATCTGCGTGGGGGCCCTTCCGCTCCTTGCTGTTCACCGCGTTGTCCGACCACTTGCCGACCGGCTTGTGGCCCTCTTCACGACGCACCACGTTTGTTTCATCACTAGTCTGGTTGCTCCAGACTGGCTCTTGCTCCCCTTCAACAGAGGAGTACCCCGGACCCTCCTGGTCCACTCCCGACGCCATCTTGACTCCCCCGCTTGGGTTGCCACTGCCAAGATCCGCTGCCCCTTCCTGGGCCCAGCATCATCGACAGCAGACACCTTCGTGGGACAGCTCGCCCTCCCTCCTGGTCGCCGCCGCGCCTCCTGGTCCGAGGAACAGCTGAGTCCGACGTCACCCACTCACCTGGTCAAGGTGACTTCAGCCGGTACCCTCCTGGTACCCACACGATCGCTGGCTAGCGGTTGAGAACTGAGTCCCCTCTGCTTTCAGGTTTCCTTCATCACCGATCCAGGCTTGGATCGCTCTGAACATCGTCACTGGTCGCCTGCCAGCAACTTCTTCTTTCAGGCTCCTGAGACTACACGAGGACTCCCGACATCTTGCCGAACTTCACGCAGCCGCAGCCTCCGGGCTAGGTAACTCGAGCATCTCGGTGCTCCATCGCAGGTTCGCTCTACAAGTGTCCAGTTCCTTTTTCGTTTAGTCCCACTGATCGGATCACTCCGGAATCAGTACCTCCAGACTCTAACCATTCGCATTCCACTGTTAGTGTAGATGGTTTCTCGTGCCCCTCGGGCATTTGTTTAAATTGTGCAACTGAAGTATTTTCCTAAGAGTTTTGTAGTGTGCTTAGCTCCCTGACTCATAAAGAGCCAGGGTAGTCTTGTTATAAATAAATATCCTTTTATTTTCATAACAACTTGTGTGGTGTCCTTTCACTTGGTGTTCAAGGGGTATATGTGATGGTAAACAGCTGGCTTAACACGCCCTCTAGAGTTTAGCCTAAGACTGCTCGTATCCACGCTACTAGGATAGCTGGTCTAAAAGGTTGACTTACAACCAATCATCAATAAGGGTCGTTTGGAATGATACACAGTGATCACTAGAATAGTGAGCACTACATATCAGGCCAACTTCTCACATTGGTGAGCAGCGGTTGGGATTTGAGCTTGCTGTTGTTTTACCACACACGTATCCTAAGAATATCGCAGTGAAAGATCACATAAGTACCCAGGTACATATAACTTAACTTAGAATACTCCGAGTTCTACTGAACCGGCTGTTGTAGTGTAACAGGGCTTAGCACACCCTGACTACAACTCTTAGCAAGGGATCAGTAGGTAAACCCATAGTGTAGGTAGGTGCAACACTTACACCTCACTAGAAAAGCATGTCGATCCACGGAGAGTCTTCGCAGACTCCCTTAGTGGTCAGTGACCCTCCACAGGTCGTGTCACGATATGCAACTCTTAGCTTCAAGGAGATGCGACAATTGTGTGCCTCCAGGAAGCTAAACCAGGGTTCTAACCCTACCATCGCAATACTGATAGGTCTCTTAGAGGCGTACGATGCTAGGAGGTCCTCTAACCCAGGTCCCCCCAGTGCAGATGGGAACATGCCTCCCTTAGAGGGAACCCTCGGTGACCCAGACCTCGACCTCCACACAGAGGAGGAGGACGAGGACGAGTTATCGGGAGACGAGGCAGACAAAGGTCCAGTGGTAGTCGGCAGGCTTACAAGGACCAACTTAAGCAGGCATGAGAATGGAACTGGGGGAGCCCCGGGCCCACGCTCAAGCAGGCTTAACCTTGGGAACGGACGAGCTAGGTCTCTCTCCAGAGGCTCTGGCAGATCGGTTCATACACATGTCTCTCAGGCATCTTCTCAGAGAGGAATGACTTCCCCTCAGAGGAGGGAGCATGAAGCGAAGATGCGGGAGGTCAATCTGAGGATCGAGCGGGAAGAACTTGCCCTCGCCAAAGAAAGACTTGCCTTGGCCCGAGAGCAGAAATTAAGTGGGTTAGATCCCACTGGTGGCAGCATTCTCAATAGAGAGAAAGACAGGGGAATAGACACTAGACACCTGAGTAAAATAGTGCCCCCCTTTAAACAAGGGGACGACATCCACAAGTGGATAACTGCCTTGGAGAGGGCCTGCACTGTCCAGTGCGTCCCCCCAAGCCAGTGGGCAGCTATACTGTGGCTTTCCTTTGAAGGTAAAGGAAGGGACAAGCTCCTCACTACAAGAGCTGAGGATGCTAACAACTACCAAGTCCTGAAGAACACACTGATTGATGGGTTCGGCTTAACCACGGAACAGTACCGGGTGCTGTTCCGGGACACCCAGAAAATTCAGTCTCAGGATTGGGCTGACTTTGTCGATTGTGCCACTAAGGCTTTGGAAGGCTGGTTGCTGGGTAGCAAGGTTACTGATTACACAGGATTGTACAATCTTATCATGCGAGAACAGATTTTAAACAACTGTCAGAACCAATTGTTGCATCAGCACCTTGTCGACTCGGATCTGACCTCTCCCCAAGAATTGGGAAAGAAGGCAGACAGATGGGTCAGAACAAGGGTCAAGCAGAACCAGAATCAGAACCAGGGTGGTCAGAAGAAAGCAGACCAAAAGGGTAGTACCAAGAACGAACAAAATGACCAGAAGTCTTCGACAGGTCCCCAACAAACCAAAGAGGGTGGGGGTCAGGCTTCACAGAAGAAGAAGACTCAAGAAGGCCAGTCAAAAAGGTGGTGCCAATACTGTAAAAGTAAGACTCACTGGTTTAGTGAGTGCACCAAGAAAGGAGGGCAAACTCCTACCACTGCAGCCCCTAAGGCACCTGCACCCCCTAGTACAGTCAGCAGTGGTAGTGCGCCTCCCAAGGCATTAGTTGGGTTAACCTTGGGAACCGAGGGGAGTGACGACTTAGTCGGCACGCTCACTCAGGCCGTCCTTGTCTGTACAGGGGATATGGATATGTCCCCTGATGCCAGTCCCAATACTTTGGGCAAATACAGACAGACACCTTTGATAAATGGAAGAGTGGCTCAGGCCTACAGGGACACGTGTGCCAGTGTCACCATGGTGACGCCTAACTTCGTGGACCCTGGACAGATCATGCTAGGTACCAGTTACCTAGTGACCAATGCCAGCAACGTCACTACCAATCACAGTATGGCAGTTGTTGATTTCTCCTGGGGAGGGGTAAGTGGCCCGAAAAAGGTTGTGGTTAGTTCAGACCTCCCCGTAGAATGTCTGTTGGGCAATGATTTGGAAACGTCACAATGGTCAGAAGTGGAGCAGAGGACTCACATGGAGATGTTAGGCTTGCCAGCACATGTCCTTGCTGTGACCAGGTCACAGGCCAAAAGATGCCCCACTGAACAGGTGCTGGATCCTGGAAGAACGGACCAGACACCTTCCAAGAAAAGGAGCAGTAAGGGTAAGGCTTCGCCTTCCCCCTTGCCCCAGGTCGTGGATCAAGTCTCCGAGGAGGCTGACCTTAAAGAACTGAGGGAAACTGAGCCGCAAGAGCTTGAACCTGGTCAGGTTGAGTTTCTGGGCTCAGGGGGACCCTCCAGGGAAGACCTGGGGAAGGCACAGTTAGACTGCCCCTCACTTGAACCCCTCAGACAGCAGGCCGCTGCTGAGGCTGCAGGGAACGCCACAGGTACCCACAAAGTGTACTGGGACGATGGACTCCTGTACTCCGAGGCGAGAGACCCCAAACCTGGTGCGACCAGGAGGCTGGTCATCCCCTTGTCTCTGAGAGGTTTCCTTCTCACCTTGGCCCACGAGATTCCCCTTGCAGGTCACTTAGGCCAGAATAAGACTTGGGACAGAATTGTTCCACACTTTCACTGGCCCCACATGTCCGAAGATACGAAGGAGTTTTGCCGCTCCTGTGTCACTTGCCAAGCCAGTGGTAAGTCAGGTGGCACGACAAAGGCCCCCCTCATACCACTACCAGTGGTGGGGGTACCCTTTGAACGAGTGGGGATCGACATTGTCGGACCAATGGAACCCCAGACAGCATCAGGGCACAAGTTTATACTGGTGGTGGTGGACCACGCCACCAGGTATCCTGAAGCTATTCCCCTTAGGACCACTACAGCACCTGTGGTGGCACGGGCCCTACTTGGAGTGTTCTCCAGAGTGGGCTTCCCTAAGGAGGTCGTCTCAGACAGAGGTGCAAACTTCATGTCGGGATATCTGACTGCTATGTGGAAGGAATGTGGTGTCAACTACAAGTTCACCACACCCTATCACCCACAATGCAATGGGCTTGTTGAGAGATTCAACAGGACCCTAAAAGGGATGATTCACGGACTACCTGAAAAGCTTCGGCGGAGATGGGATGTCCTGATACCCTGCCTCTTGTTCGCCTACCGAGAGGTCCCGCAGAAGGGGGTTGGCTACAGCCCTTTTGAGCTTCTGTTCGGACATCCTGTAAGGGGACCCCTTTGTTTGGTAAAGGAAGGATGGGAGAGACCTCTCAGAAAGCCGGCATCAAACATTGTGGACTATGTGCTCGGTCTCCGCTCGCGGATGGCGGAGTACATGGAAAAGGCGTCTAAAAACCTGGAGGCGAGCCAAGAATTACAGAAAGCTTGGCACGACCAAAAGGCTGTTCTGACTGTGTACCAGCCTGGACAGAAGGTGTGGGTGCTGGAGCCAGTGGCCCCAGCAGCACTCAAAGACAAATGGTCTGGGCCCCACACGATCATTGAGCAGAAGGGAGAGGTCACCTACTTGGTAGACCTGGGAACTCCCCGGAGCCCCCACAGGGTGCTCCATGTAAACAGGCTCAAGGCATATGTCGACAGGGAGGGCATGGGCTTGCTCATGGCCACAGATGAGGGACAGGAGGAGGAGAGTGACCCTCTCCCGGACCTGCTCTCTCAGAACCCTGACGATGGATCAGTAGATGGTGTTGTCTTTTGTGGCAGCCTCTCTGGACATCAACAAGAGGATTGTAAACAGGTTCTTCAATCCTTTCGACATATGTTCTCTCTGACACCCAGTCAGACCAAGTGGTGTACCCACGAGGTCGACACTGGGGACAGTCTGCCCGTAAAGAGTAAAATCTATCGGCAACCTGATCATGTTAGAGACTGCATCAAGACAGAGGTGCAGAAAATGTTGGAGCTGGGAGTCATTGAACCCTCGGACAGCCCCTGGGCTAGTCCCGTAGTGCTCGTGCCGAAACCTCACACCCAGGGCGGTAAGAAAGAGATGAGGTTTTGCGTGGACTACAGAGGTCTCAATGCGGTCACTAAGACTGACGCCCACCCGATACCAAGAGCAGACGAACTTATCGACCGGTTGGCCTCGGCCAACTACTTAAGTACGTTTGACCTGACAGCTGGGTATTGGCAAATCAGGTTAGCTGAGGAGGCCAAGCCCAAAACAGCATTTTCTACCCCGGGTGGGCATTATCAGTTCGTGGTAATGCCCTTTGGTTTGAAAAATGCACCTGCCACCTTCCAAAGGCTGGTGAATCGAGTTCTCACTGGGTTGGACGACTTCTGTGCGGCGTATCTGGACGATATCGCTGTCTTTAGCTCCACCTGGGAGGATCACCTGGTCCACCTGAGGAAAGTGTTAGAGGCCCTGCAGAAGGCAGGCCTCACTATCAAGGCCACCAAGTGCCAGATAGGGCAGACACAGGTTGTATACCTGGGCCACCTTGTAGGTGGAGGCCAGGTTCAACCATTGGAGAGCAAAATACAGGCCATCCAGGACTGGGCTCCTCCAACCACCCAGACTCAGGTTCGAGCTTTCTTGGGCCTGACTGGTTATTACCGGAAATTTGTCAGAAATTATGGATCCATTGTGACCCCGCTAAACGACCTGACAAGTAAAAAGATGCCAAAAAAAGTTCAGTGGACAGCAAGCTGTCAGAAGGCATTCGATGACCTAAAGCAGGCCATGTGCACAGCACCTATCCTAAAGAGTCCAGACTACTCCAAACCATTCATTGTCCAAACAGACGCTTCGGAGCTCGGTGTGGGAGCTGTTCTATCGCAACTGAATTTTGATGGTCATGACCAGCCCATAGCTTTTATTAGCAGGAGGCTGACCCCCAGAGAGAAGAATTGGTCAGCTATTGAGAGGGAGGCCTTTGCTGTGGTTTGGGCCCTGAAGAAGTTGAGGCCATACTTGTTTGGCACTCACTTCAAGATTCAGACCGACCATAAGCCCCTCTTGTGGCTAAATCAAATGAAGGGTGAAAACCCCAAACTACTTAGGTGGTCCATTTCCCTACAGGGGATGGACTTCACAGTGGAGCATAGACCTGGCACTGATCATGGCAATGCAGATGGGCTCTCCAGGTATTTCCACTTAGAGCAAGAAGACTCACCTGGTCAAGGTTAGCTTATTGTCCCAAAGTTTGGGGGGGGGTCATGTAGGAGAGTAGGGTCTGCAATCCTATGATCACCCAGATTTTTTGCTTTTGCTTCATTGGTTTACGACTTTCTCCGGCTGTGGGCCTGCCAATCAGACCCACAGCCTAACTGTTCTCTCTCGAAATTAACACACATGTACATTAGGTGCATCCACTAATTGGAACTGGGCCGCCTTGTCAGTCCCTGTCTCAGCATACCACAGGTATCCAGGGCATCGGTGTACCCAGGGCCTACCCGGGGCTGAAGCAGGTATTATGCCACCCCTGGAATGGCCGCCCAAATCTGACACAACTGGCTGCACGACAGCTGGGGCCACGTGGTGTAATCACCCGTTGCTGTAGGTGTAGTATTCCTACACCTAAACCCTAAAATGGACACATGGATTCCTATCAGTCACTCCTATAGCAGGCCTTGTCAATCCTGAAGGCAGAGTGCAGGGAATCATGTGGGACGGTGCTCTGGCGCGAGCTGAGCCCGTCGACGGCTTACGGAACCAAGTCCTAATAGCCGTTCCATGGTGACGCGGGCCAACTACTTTTAATGCCTTATAATCCTTGCGGTTATTTGCTAACTTTGGCCTCACATCACCTACACATGTCGAGTAAGGTGTCATACGAATGGGAATACGAACCCCTCGCCAGTCCTGGTGACGGGGTTGGCATTCCCCCCTTTTAGAGGGACACGACATGGAAGTAACCTTGAACCCCGGTTAAAGTTGACTCAAGCCTCAGCATCACAAAATGGATGCTGCCACCAGACACAAGTCTGACCTCCCGCTGCTGGGGGACCTCCCAGCAAGGGGAGCTTGGACAAAGGGTTTCCTGTCGAGGGCGGTGTTAGCACCGTCCCAGACAGGGTTTGTGTATCCCAGGTAGGCAGGGCTGAAAGGAAGGTGATTGCCAGTGGCACCCCGGTGCTCACTGTGCATAGCCCGGCTCAAACCAGTTTCGGGGGCACACCAGCCCCTGAGCTGGCGCGAAGCCGGACAAAGGATAGGGGTGTAACCACCCCCCTCCTGGCTCCACCCATAGGTAGAACCTAGTCACGGGCCAGCCCCTTTTCTTAGAATAAAGGTAGGAGCGCGTCCCCTTCCCAAATTGGATAATCAGATAATCGGATAACTCCGAATCACGAACCACTTTCCACGAAAGGAACTCTTGACTATTTCTGAAGACTCTCCCTTGTGGCTAAGGAGTAGCCACCCTGCACCGGCAGGCACCACCTAAGCGCTTGCGGTTTGCTGTACGTCTCCTACGGATCAAGACTGCCCAGCTCGACGAGACCCGAGTTCCCTGCCATCTCTGACCTTTTACCTACCTCATCAGCCCAGCTGAGAGTCGTAGGTGTGACGAGACCTGCGGGACCGGCTATCTTCAGAACCTGCACGACGCTTATCTAACACGCCCACCGAGGGACCCTCGAGTGAGTGCACCTAGGGTTTGAGAAGCCCTAACCCTGAGCAGCTCCAGCATCGAAGCCTGCCTCCCCAGCATCCCCGAGATCTGCGTGGGGGCCCTTCCGCTCCTTGCTGTTCACCGCGTTGTCCGACCACTTGCCGACCGGCTTGTGGCCCTCTTCACGACGCACCACGTTTGTTTCATCACTAGTCTGGTTGCTCCAGACTGGCTCTTGCTCCCCTTCAACAGAGGAGTACCCCGGACCCTCCTGGTCCACTCCCGACGCCATCTTGACTCCCCCGCTTGGGTTGGCACTGCCAAGATCCGCTGCCCCTTCCTGGGCCCAGCATCATCGACAGCAGACACCTTCGTGGGACAGCTCGCCCTCCCTCCTGGTCGCCGCCGCGCCTCCTGGTCCGAGGAACAGCTGAGTCCGACGTCACCCACTCACCTGGTCAAGGTGACTTCAGCCGGTACCCTCCTGGTACCCACACGATCGCTGGCTAGCGGTTGAGAACTGAGTCCCCTCTGCTTTCAGGTTTCCTTCATCACCGATCCAGGCTTGGATCGCTCTGAACATCGTCACTGGTCGCCTGCCAGCAACTTCTTCTTTCAGGCTCCTGAGACTACACGAGGACTCCCGACATCTTGCCGAACTTCACGCAGCCGCAGCCTCCGGGCTAGGTAACTCGAGCATCTCGGTGCTCCATCGCAGGTTCGCTCTACAAGTGTCCAGTTCCTTTTTCGTTTAGTCCCACTGATCGGATCACTCCGGAATCAGTACCTCCAGACTCTAACCATTCGCATTCCACTGTTAGTGTAGATGGTTTCTCGTGCCCCTCGGGCATTTGTTTAAATTGTGCAACTGAAGTATTTTCCTAAGAGTTTTGTAGTGTGCTTAGCTCCCTGACTCATAAAGAGCCAGGGTAGTCTTGTTATAAATAAATATCCTTTTATTTTCATAACAACTTGTGTGGTGTCCTTTCACTTGGTGTTCAAGGGGTATATGTGATGGTAAACAGCTGGCTTAACACGCCCTCTAGAGTTTAGCCTAAGACTGCTCGTATCCACGCTACTAGGATAGCTGGTCTAAAAGGTTGACTTAAAACCAATCATCAATAAGGGTCGTTTGGAATGATACACAGTGATCACTAGAATAGTGAGCACTACATATCAGGCCAACTTCTCACAGAGTGGGCTAAAGAACGGTGATGCATCAAACCCAGATCTGTTGACTGGGTGTGAGTGTTTCATTGGTTCTGATGCTCCGTTCATCACCACCCCCTTTTGTACCGCTTTGTTTGCCATAAGTTGGCAGGGTATGCTCAGACGTGAGTCCCTTGCTCACTTTGCTACTGGATTCAAGCAAGCCTGGCTGAAGACGGCTGAAATGCCAGAAACCGGTCCTAGGAAGCTTGTTTCCGGTCCAGGGAAGGCATGGCTTGGCAGTTCGGGCTGGACTGTTCCCATGAGGCACAGGGACAGACTGATTTGCATATGGCCATGTCTGAACTGGGGTGGCAGAGTGGGCTAAAGAACGGCGATGGATCAAACCCAGATCTGTTGACTGGGTGTGAGTGTTTGATTGGTTCTGATGCTCCGTCCATCACCACCCCCTTTTGTACCGCTTTGTTCGCCATAAGTTGGCAGGGTATGCTCAGACGTGAGTCCCTTACTCACTTTGCCACTGGATTCCAGCAAGCCTGGCTGAAGATGGCTGAAATGCCAGAAACCGGTCCTAGGAAGTTTGTTTCCGGTCCAGGGAAGGCATGGCTTGGCAGTTCGGGCTGGACTGTTCCCATGAGGCACAGGGTCAGACTGATTTGCATATGGCCATGTCTGAACTAGGGTGGCAGAGTGGGCTAAAGAACGGCGATGTATCAAACCCAGATCTGTTGACTGGGTTTGAGTGTTTAATTGGTTCTGATGCTCCGTCCATCACCACCCCCTTTTGTACCGCTTTGTTCGCCATAAGTTGGCAGGGTTTGTTCAGACGTGAGTCCCTTGCTCACTTTGCCACTGGATTCAAGCAAGCCTGGCTGAAGACGGCTGAAATGCCAGAAACCGGTCCTAGGAAGCTTGTTTCCGGTCCAGGGAAGGCATGGCTTGGCAGTTCGGGCTGGACTGTTCCCATGAGGCACAGGGTCAGACTGATTTGCATATGACCATGTCTGAGCTGGGGTGGCAGAGTGGGCTAAAGAACGGTGATGGATCAAACCCAGATCTGTTGACTGAGTGTGAGTGTTTGTTTGGTTCTGATGCTCCGTCCATCACCACCCCCTTTTGTACCGCTTTGTTCACCATAAGTTGGCAGGGTATGCTCAGACGTGAGTCCCTTGCTCACTTTGCCACTGGATTCAAGCAAGCCTGGCTGAAGACGGCTGAAATGCCAGAAACCGGTCCTAGGAAGCTTGTTTTGGGTCCAGGGAAGGCATGGCTTGGCAGGTTGGGCTGGACTGTTCCCATGAGGCACAGGGTCAGACTGATTTGCATATGGCCATGTCTGAACTGGGGTGGCAGAGTGGGCTAAAGAACGGCGATGGATCAAACCCAGATCTGTTGACTGGGTGTGAGTGTTTGATTGGTTCTGATGCTCCATCCATCACCACCCTCTTTTGTACCGCTTTGTTCGCCATAATTTGGCAGGGTATTCTCAGACGTGAGTCCCTTGCTCACTTTGCCACTGGATTCAAGCAAGCCTGGCTGAAGATGGCTGAAATGCCAGAAACCGGTCCTAGGAAGCTTGTTTCCGGTCCAGAGAAGGCATGGCTTGGCAGTTCGGGCTGGACTGTTCCCATGAGGCACAGGGTCAGACTGATTTGCATATGGCAATGTCTGAACTGGGGTGGCAGAGTGGGCTAAAGAACGGCGATGGATCAAACCCAGATCTTTTGACTGGGTGTGAGTGTTTGATTGGTTCAGATGCTCCTTCCATCACCACCCCCTTTTGTACCGCTTTGTTCGCCATAAGTTGGCAGGGTATGCTCAGACGTGAGTCCCTTGCTCACTTTGCCACTGGATTCAAGCAAGCCTGGCTGAAGACGCCTGAAATGCCAGAAACCGGTCCTAGGAAGCTTGTTTCCGGTCCAGGGAAGGCATGGCTTGGCAATTCGGGCTGGACTGTTCCCATGAGGCACAGGGTCAGACTGATTTGCATATGGCCATGTCTGAACTGGGGTGGCAGAGTGGGCTAAAGAACGGCGATGGATCAAACCCAGATCTGTTGACTGGGTGTGAGTGTTTGATTGGTTCTGATGCTTCGTCCATCACCACCTCCTTTTGTACCGCTTTGTTCGCCATAAGTTGGCAGGGTATGCTCAGACGTGAGTCCCTGGCTCACTTTGTCACTGGATTCAAGCAAGCCTGGCTGAAGATGGCTGAAATGCCAGAAACCGGTCCTAGGAAGCTTGTTTCCGGTCCAGGGAAGGCATGGCTTGGCAGTTCGGGCTGGACTGTTCCCATGAGGCACAGGGTCAGGCTGATTTGCATATGGCCATGTCTGAACTGGGGTGGCAGAGTGGGCTAAAGAACGGCGATGGATCAAACCCAGATCTGTTGACTGGGTGTGAGTGTTTGTTTGGTTCTGATGCTCCGTCCATCACCACCCCCTTTTGTACCGCTTTGTTCGCCATAAGTTGGCAGGGTATGCTCAGACGTGAGTCCCTTGCTCACTTTGCCACTGGATTCAAGCAAGCCTGGCTGAAGACGGCTGAAATGCCAGAAACCGGTCCTAGGAGGCTTGTTTCGGGTCCAGGGAAGGCATGGCTTGGCAGGTTGGGCTGGACTGTTCCCATGAGGCACAGGGTAAGACTGATTTGCATATGGCCATATCTGAACTGGGGTGGCAGAGTGGGCTAAAGAACGGCGATGGATCAAACCCAGATCTGTTGACTGGGTGTGAGTGTTTGATTGGTTCTGATGCTTCGTCCATCACCACCTCCTTTTGTACCGCTTTGTTCGCCATAAGTTGGCAGGGTATGCTCAGACGTGAGTCCCTTGCTCACTTTGCCACTGGATTCAAGCAAACCTGGCTGAAGACGGCTGAAATGCCAGAAACCGGTCCTAGGAAGCTTGTTTCCGGTCCAGAGAAGGCATGGCTTGGCAGTTCGGGCTGGACTGTTCCCATGAGGCACAGGGTCAGACTGATTTGCATATGGCCATGTCTGAACTGGGGTGGCAGAGTGGGCTAAAGAACGGCGATGGATCAAACCCAGATCTGTTGACTGGGTGTGAGTGTTTGATTGGTTCAGATGCTCCTTCCATCACCACCCCCTTTTGTACCGCTTTGTTCGCCATAAGTTGGCAGGGTATGCTCAGACGTGAGTCCCTTGCTCACTTTGCCACTGGATTCAAGCAAGCCTGGCTGAAGACGCCTGAAATGCCAGAAACCGGTCCTAGGAAGCTTGTTTCCGGTCCAGGGAAGGCATGGCTTGGCAGTTCGGGCTGGACTGTTCCCATGAGGCACAGGGTCAGACTGATTTGCATATGGCCATGTCTGAACTGGGGTGGCAGAGTGGGCTAAAGAACGGCGATGGATCAAACCCAGATCTGTTGACTGGGTGTGAGTGTTTGATTGGTTCTGATGCTTCGTCCATCACCACCTCCTTTTGTACCGCTTTGTTCGCCATAAGTTGGCAGGGTATGCTCAGACGTGAGTCCCTGGCTCACTTTGTCACTGGATTCAAGCAAGCCTGGCTGAAGATGGCTGAAATGCCAGAAACCGGTCCTAGGAAGCTTGTTTCCGGTCCAGGGAAGGCATGGCTTGGCAGTTCGGGCTGGACTGTTCCCATGAGGCACAGGGTCAGGCTGATTTGCATATGGCCATGTCTGAACTGGGGTGGCAGAGTGGGCTAAAGAACGGCGATGGATCAAACCCAGATCTGTTGACTGGGTGTGAGTGTTTGTTTGGTTCTGATGCTCCGTCCATCACCACCCCCTTTTGTACCGCTTTGTTCGCCATAAGTTGGCAGGGTATGCTCAGACGTGAGTCCCTTGCTCACTTTGCCACTGGATTCAAGCAAGCCTGGCTGAAGACGGCTGAAATGCCAGAAACCGGTCCTAGGAGGCTTGTTTCGGGTCCAGGGAAGGCATGGCTTGGCAGGTTGGGCTGGACTGTTCCCATGAGGCACAGGGTCAGACTGATTTGCATATGGCCATATCTGAACTGTGGTGGCAGAGTGGGCTAACGAACGGCGATGGATCAAACCCAGATCTGTTGACTGGGTGTGAGTGTTTGATTGGTTCTGATGCTTCGTCCATCACCACCTCCTTTTGTACCGCTTTGTTCGCCATAAGTTGGCAGGGTATGCTCAGACGTGAGTCCCTTGCTCACTTTGCCACTGGATTCAAGCAAACCTGGCTGAAGACGGCTGAAATGCCAGAAACCGGTCCTAAGAAGCTTGTTTCCGGTCCAGGGAAGGCATGGTTTGGCAGTTCGGGCTGGACTGTTCCCATGAGGCACAGGGTCAGACTGATTTGCATATGGCCATGTCTGAACTGGGGTGGCAGAGTGGGCTAAAGAACGGCGATGGATCAAACCCAGATCTGTTGACTGGGTGTGAGTGTTTGATTGGTTCTGATGCTCCGTCCACCACCACCCCCTTTTGTACCGCTTTGTTGGCCATAAGTTGGCAGGGTATGCTCAGACGTGAATCCCTTGCTCACTTTGCCACTGGATTCAAGCAAGCCTGGCTGAAGACGGCTGAAATGCCAGAAACCCGTCCTAGGAAGCTTGTTTCCGGTCCAGGGAAGGCATGGCTTGGCAGTTCGGGCTGGACTGTTCCCATGTGGCACAGGGTCAGACTGATTTGCATATGACCATGTCTGAACTGGGGTGGCAGAGTGGGCTAAAGAACGGCGATGGATCAAACCCAGATCTGTTGACTGGGTGTGTTTGTTTGGTTCTGATGCTCCGTCCATCACCACCCCCTTTTGTACCGCTTTGTTCGCCATAAGTTGGCAGGGTATGCTCAGACGAGAGTCCCTTGCACACTTTGCCACTGGATTCAAGCAAGCCTGGCTGAAGACGGCTGAAATGTCAGAAACCGGTCCTAAGAAGCTTGTTTCCGGTCCAGGGAAGGCATGGCTTGGCAGTTCGGGCTGGACTGTTCCCATGAGTCACAGGGTCAGACTGATTTGCATATGACCATGTCTGAACTGGGGTGGCAGAGTGGGCTAAAGAACGGCGATGGATCAAACCCAGATCTGTTGACTGGGTGTGAGTGTTTGTTTGGTTCTGATGCTCCGTCCATCACCACCCCCTTTTGTACCGCTTTGTTCGCCATAAGTTGGCAGGGTATGCTCAGACGTGAGTCCCTTGCTCACTTTACCACTGGATTCAAGCAAGCTTGGCTGAAGACGGCTGAAATGCCAGAAACCGGTCCTAGGAAGCTTGTTTCGGGTCCAGGGAAGGCATGGCTTGGCAGGTTGGGCTGGACTGTTCCCCTGAGGCACAGGGTCAGACTGATTTGCATATGGCAATGTCTGAACTGGGGTGGCAGAGTGGGCTAAAGAACGGCGATGGATCAAACCCAGATCTGTTGACTGGGTGTGAGTGTTTGATTGGTTCTGATGCTCCGTCCATCACCACCCCCTTTTGTACCGCTTTGTTCACCATAAGTTGGCAGGGTATGCTCAGACGTGAGTCCCTTGCTCACTTTGCCACTGGATTCAAGCAAGCCTGGCTGAAGACGGCTGAAATGCCAGAAACCGGTCCTAGGAAGCTTGTTTCGGGTCCAGGGAAGGCATGGCTTGGCAGGTTGGGCTGGACTGTTCCCATGAGGCACAGGGTCAGACTGATTTGCATATGGCCATGTCTGAACTGGGGTGGCAGAGTGGGCTAAAGAACGGCGATGGATCAAACCCAGATCTGTTGACTGGGTGTGAGTGTTTGATTGGTTCTGATGCTCCATCCATCACCACCCCCTTTTGTACCGCTTTGTTCGCCATAAGTTGGCAGGGTATGCTCAGACGTGAGTCCCTTGCTCACTTTGCCACTGGATTCAAGCAAGCCTGGCTGAAGACGGCTAAAATGCCAGAAACCGGTCCTAGGAAGCTTGTTTCCGGTCCAGGGAAGGCATGGCTTGGCAGTTCGGGCTGGACTGTTCCCATGAGGCACAGGGTCAGACTGATTTGCATATGGCCATGTCTGAACTGGGGTGGCAGAGTGGGCTAAAGAACCGCGATGGATCAAACCCAGATCTGTTGACTGGGTGTGAGTGTTTGATTGGTTCAGATGCTCCTTCCATCACCACCCCCTTTTGTACCGCTTTGTTCGACATAAGTTGGCAGGGTATGCTCAGACGTGAGTCCCTTGCTCACTTTGCCACTGGATTCAAGCAAGCCTGGCTGAAGACGCCTGAAATGCCAGAAACCGGTCCTAGGAAGCTTGTTTCCGGTCCAGGGAAGGCATGGCTTGGCAGTTCGGGCTGGACTGTTCCCATGAGGCACAGGGTCAGACTGATTTGCATATGGCCATGTCTGAACTGGGGTGGCAGAGTGGGCTAAAGAACGGCGATGGATCAAACCCAGATCTGTTGACTGGGTGTGAGTGTTTGATTGGTTCTGATGCTTCGTCCATCACCACCTCCTTTTGTACCGCTTTGTTCGCCATAAGTTGGCAGGGTATGCTCAGACGTGAGTCCCTGGCTCACTTTGTCACTGGATTCAAGCAAGCCTCGCTGAAGATGGCTGAAATGCCAGAAACCGGTCCTAGGAAACTTGTTTCCGGTCCAAGGAAGGCATGGCTTGGCAGTTCGGGCTGGACTGTTCCCATGAGGCACAGGGTCAGGCTGATTTGCATATGGCCATGTCTGAACTGGGGTGGCAGAGTGGGCTAAAGAACGGCGATGGATCAAACCCAGATCTGTTGACTGGGTGTGAGTGTTTGTTTGGTTCTGATGCTCCGTCCATCACCACCCCCTTTTGTACCGCTTTGTTCGCCATAAGTTGGCAGGGTATGCTCAGACGTGAGTCCCTTGCTCACTTTGCCACTGGATTCAAGCAAGCCTGGCTGAAGACGGCTGAAATGCCAGAAACCGGTCCTAGGAAGCTTGTTTCGGGTCCAGGGAAGGCATGGCTTGGCAGGTTGGGCTGGACTGTTCCCATGAGGCACAGGGTCAGACTGATTTGCATATGGCCATGTCTGAACTGGGGTGGCAGAGTGGGCTAAAGAACGGCGATGGATCAAACCCAGATCTGTTGACTGGGTGTGAGTGTTTGATTGGTTCTGATGCTTCGTCCATCACCACCTCCTTTTGTACCGCTTTGTTCGCCATAAGTTGGCAGGGTATGCTCAGACGTGAGTCCCTTGCTCACTTTGCCACTGGATTCAAGCAAACTTGGCTGAAGACTGCTGAAATGCCAGAAACCGATCCTAGGAAGCTTGTTTCCGGTCCAGGGAAGGCATGGTTTGGCAGTTCGGGCTGGACTGTTCCCATGAGGCACAGGGTCAGACTGATTTGCATATGGCCATGTCTGAACTGGGGTGGCAGAGTGGGCTAAAGAACGGCGATGGATCAAACCCAGATCTGTTGACTGGGTGTGAGTGTTTGATTGGTTCTGATGCTCCGTCCACCACCACCCCCTATTGTACCGCTTTGTTGGCCATAAGTTGGCAGGGTATGCTCAGACGTGAGTCCCTTGCTCACTTTGCCACTGGATTCAAGCAAGCCTGGCTGAAGACGGCTGAAATGCCAGAAACCCGTCCTAGGAAGCTTGTTTCCGGTCCAGGGAAGGCATGGCTTGGCAGTTCGGGCTGAACTGTTCCCATGTGGCACAGGGTCAGACTGATTTGCATATGACCATGTCTGAACTGGTGTGGCAGAGTGGGCTAAAGAACAGCGATGGATCAAACCCAGATCTGTTGACTCGGTGTGAGTGTTTGATTGGTTCTGATGCTCCGTCCATCACCACCCCCTTTTGTACCGCTTTGTTCGCCATAAGTTGGCAGGGTATGCTCAGACGTGAGTCCCTTGCTCACTTTGCCACTGGATTCAAGCAAGTCTGGCTGAAGACGGCTGAAATGCCAGAAACCGGTCCTAGGAAGCTTGTTTCCGGTCCAGGGAAGGCATGGCTTGGCAGTTCGGGCTGGACTGTTCCCATGTGGCACAGGGTCAGACTGATTTGCATATGACCATGTCTGAACTGGGGTGGCAGAGTGGGCTAAAGAACGGCAATGGATCAAACCCAGATCTGTTGACTGGGTGTGTTTGTTTGGTTCTGATGCTCCGTCCATCACCACCCCCTTTTGTACCGCTTTGTTCGCCATAAGTTGGCAGGGTATGCTCAGACGAGAGTCCCTTGCACACTTTGCCACTGGATTCAAGCAAGCCTGGCTGAAGACGGCTGAAATGCCAGAAACCGGTCCTAAGAAGCTTGTTTCCGGTCCAGGGAAGGCATGGCTTGGCAGTTTGGGCTGGACTGTTCCCATGATGCACAGGGTCAGACTGATTTGCATATGGCCATGTCTGAACTGGAGTGGCAGAGTCGGCTAAAGAATGGCAATGGATCAAACCCAGATCTGTTGACTGGGTGTGAGTGTTTGATTGGTTCTGATGCTCCGTCCATCACCACCCCCTTTTGTACCGCTTTGTTTGCCGTAAGTTGGCAGGGTATGCTCAGACGTGAGTCCCTTGCTCACTTTGCCACTGGATTCAAGCAAGCCTGGCTGAAGACGGCTGAAATGCCAGAAACCGGTCCTAGGAAGCTTGATTCCGGTCCAGGGAAGGCATGGCTTGGCAGTTCGGGCTGGACTGTTCCCATGAGGCACAGGGTCAGACTGATTTGCATATGGCCATGTCTGAACTGGGGTGGCAGAGTGGGCTAAAGAACGGCGATGGATCAAACCCAGATCTGTTGACTGGGTGTGAGTGTTTGATTGGTTCTGATGCTCCGTCCAACACCACCCCCTTTTGTACTGCTTTGTTCACCATAAGTTGGCAGGGTATGCTCAGACGTAAGTCCCTTGCTCACTTTGCCACTGGATTCAAGCAAGCCTGTCTGAAAACGGCTGAAATGCCAGAAACCGGTCCTAGGAAGCTTGTTTCCGGGCCAGGGAAGGCATGGCTTGGCAGTTCGGGCTGGACTGTTCCCATGAGGCACAGGGTCGGACTGATTTGCATATGGCCATGTCTTAACTGGGGTGACAGAGTGGGCTAAAGAACAGCGATGGATCAAACCCAGATCTGTTGACTGGGTGTGAGTGTTTGATTGGTTCTGATGCTCCGTCCACCACCACCCCCTATTGTACCGCTTTGTTGGCCATAAGTTGGCAGGGTATGCTCAGACGTGAGTCCCTTGCTCACTTTGCCACTGGATTCAAGCAAGCCTGGCTGAAGACGGCTGAAATGCCAGAAACCCGTCCTAGGAAGCTTGTTTCCGGTCCAGGGAAGGCATGGCTTGGCAGTTCGGGCTGGACTGTTCCCATGTGGCACAGGGTCAGACTGATTTGCATATGACCATGTCTGAACTGGGGTGGCAGAGTAGGCTAAAGAACGGCGATGGATCAAACCCAGATCTGTTGACTCGGTGTGAGTGTTTGATTGGTTCTGATGCTCCGTCCATCACCACCCCCTTTTGTACCGCTTTGTTCGCCATAAGTTGGCAGGGTATGCTCAGACGTGAGTCCCTTGCTCACTTTGCCACTGGATTCAAGCAAGTCTGGCTGAAGACGGCTGGAATGCCAGAAACCGGTCCTAGGAAGCTTGTTTCCGGTCCAGGGAAGGCATGGCTTGGCAGTTCGGGCTGGACTGTTCCCATGTGGCACAGGGTCAGACTGATTTGCATATGACCATGTCTGAACTGGGGTGGCAGAGTGGGCTAAAGAACGGCGATGGATCAAACCCAGATCTGTTGACTGGGTGTGTTTGTTTGGTTCTGATGCTCCGTCCATCACCACCCCCTTTTGTACCGCTTTGTTCGCCATAAGTTGGCAGGGTATGCTCAGACGAGAGTCCCTTGCACATTTTGCCACTGGATTCAAGCAAGCCTGGCTGAAGACGGCTGAAATGCCAGAAACCGGTCCTAAGAAGCTTGTTTCCGGTCCAGGGAAGGCATGGCTTGGCAGTTCGGGCTGGACTGTTCCCATGAGGCACAGGGTCAGACTGATTTGCATATGGCCATGTCTGAACTGGGGTGGCAGAGTGGGCTAAAGAACGGCGATGGATCAAACCCAGATCTGTTGACTGGGTGTGAGTGTTTGATTGGTTCTGATGCTCCGTCCAACACCACCCCCTTTTGTACCGCTTTGTTCACCATAAGTTGGCAGGGTATGCTCAGACGTAAGTCCCTTGCTCACTTTGCCACTGGATTCAAGCAAGCCTGGCTGAAAACGGCTGAAATGCCAGAAACCGGTCCTAGGAAGCTTGTTTCCGGGCCAGGGAAGGCATGGCTTGGCAGTTCGGGCTGGACTGTTCCCATGAGGCACAGGGTCGGACTGATTTGCATATGGCCATGTCTTAACTGGGGTGACAGAGTGGGCTAAAGAACAGCGATGGATCAAACCCAGATCTGTTGACTGGGTGTGAGTGTTTGATTGGTTCGAATGCTCCGTCCATCACCACCCCCTTTTGTACCGCTTTGTTCGCCATAATTTGGCAGGGTATGCTCAGACGTGAGTCCCTTGCTCACTTTGCCACTGGATTCAAGCAAGCCTGGCTGAAGACGGCTGAAATGAAAGAAACCGGTCCTAGGAAGCTTGTTTCCGGTCCAGGGAAGGCATGGCTTGGCAGTTCGGGCTGGACTGTTCCCATGAGGCACAGGGTCAGACTGATTTGCATATGGCAATGTCTGAACTGGGGTGGCAGAGTGGGCTAAAGAACGGCGATGGATCAAACCCAGATCTGTTGACTGGGTGTGAGTGTTTGATTGGTTCTGATGCTCCGTCCATCACCAGCCCCTTTTGTACCGCTTTGTTCGCCATAAGTTGGCAGGGTATGCTTGGACGTGAGTCCCTTGCTCACTTTGCCACTGGATTCAAGCAAGCCTGGCTGAAAACAACTGAAATGCCAGAAACCGGTCCTAGGAAGCTTGTTTCCGGTCCAGGGAAGGCATGGCTTGGCAGTTCGGGCTGGACTGTTCCCATGAGGTACAGGGTCAGACTGATTTTCATATGGCCATGTCTGAACTGGGGTGGCAGAGTGGGCTAAAGAACGGCGATGGATCAAACTCAGATCTGTTGACTGGGTGTGAGTGTTTGATTGGTTCTGATGCTCCGTCCATCACCACCCCCTTTTGTACCGCTTTGGTCACCATAAGTTGACAGGGTATGCTCAGACGTGAGTCCCTTGCTCACTTTGCCACTGGATTCAAGCAAGCCTGGCTGAAGACGGCTGAAATGCCAGAAACCGCTACTAGGAAGCTTGTTCCTGTCCAGGGAAGGCATGGCCTGGCAGTTCGGGCTGGACTGTTCCCATGGGGCACAGGGTCAGACTGATTTGCATATGGCCATGTCTGAACTGGGGTGGCAGAGTGGGCTAAGAACGGCGATGGATCAAACCCAGATCTGTTGACTGGGTGTGAGTGATTGATTGGTTCTGATGCTCCGTCCATCACCACCCCCTTTTGTACCGCTTTGTTCGCCATAAGTTGGCAGGGTTTGCTCAGACGTGAGTCCCTTCCTCACTTTGCCACTGGATTCAAGCAAGCCTGGCTGAAGATGGCTGAAATGCCAGAAACCGGTCCTAGGAAGCTTGTTGCCGGTCCAGGAAAGGCATGGCTTGGCAGTTCGGGCTGGACTGTTCCCATGAGGCACAGGGTCAGACTGATTTGCATATGTCCATGTCTGAACTGGGGTGGCAGAGTTGGCTAAAGAACGGCCACGGATCAAACCGAGATCTGTTGACTGGGTGTGAGTGTTTGATTGGTTCTGATGCTCCGTCCATCACCACCCCCTTTTGTACCGCTTTGTTCGCCATAAGTTGGCAGGGTATGATCAGACGTGAGTCCCTTGCTCACTTTGCCACTGGATTCAAGCAAGCCTGGCTGAAGATGGCTGAAATGCTAGAAACCGGTCCTAGGAAGCTTGTTTCCGGTCCAGGGAAGGCATGGCTTGGCAGTTCGGGCTGGACTGTTCCCATGAGGCACAGGGTCAGACTGATTTGCATATGACCATGTCTGAACTGGGGTGGCAGAGTGGGCTAAAGAACGGCGATGGATCAAACCCAGATCTGTTGACTGGGTGTGAGTGTTTGATTGGTTCTGATGCTCCGTCCATCACCACCCCCTTTTGTACCGCTTTGTTCGCCGTAAGTTGGCAGGGTATGCTCAGACGTGAGTCCCTGGCTCACTTTGCCACTGGATTCAAGCAAGCCTGGCTGAAGACGGCTGAAATGCCAGAAACCGGTCCTAAGAAGCTTGTTTCCGGTCCAGGGAAGGCATGGTTTGGCAGTTTGGGCTGGACTGTTCCCATGATGCACAGGGTCAGACTGATTTGCATATGGCCATGTCTGAACTGGAGTGGCAGAGTGGGCTAAAGAACGGTGATGGATCAAACCCAGATCTGTTGACTGGGTGTGAGTGTTTGATTGGTTCTGATGCTCCGTCCATCACCACCCCCTTTTGTACCGCTTTGTTCGCCATAATTTGGCAGGGTATTCTCAGACGTGAGTCCCTTGCTCACTTTGCCACTGGATTCAAGCAAGCCTGGCTGAAGATGGCTGAAATGCCAGAAACCGGTCCTAGGAAGCTTGTTTCCGGTCCAGAGAAGGCATGGCTTGGCAGTTCGGGCTGGACTGTTCCCATGAGGCACAGGGTCAGACTGATTTGCATATGGCCATGTCTGAACTGGGGTGGCAGAGTGGGCTAAAGAACGGCGATGGATCAAACCCAGATCTGTTGACTGGGTGTGAGTGTTTGATTGGTTCAGATGCTCCTTCCATCACCACCCCCTTTTGTACCGCTTTGTTCGCCATAAGTTGGCAGGGTATGCTCAGACGTGAGTCCCTTGCTCACTTTGCCACTGGATTCAAGCAAGCCTGGCTGAAGACGCCTGAAATGCCAGAAACCGGTCCTAGGAAGCTTGTTTCCAGTCCAGGGAAAGCATGGCTTGGCAGTTCGGGCTGGACTGTTCCCATGAGGCACAGGGTCAGACTGATTTGCATATGGCCATGTCTGAACTGGGGTGGCAGAGTGGGCTAAAGAACGGCGATGGATCAAACCCAGATCTGTTGACTGGGTGTGAGTGTTTGATTGGTTCTGATGCTTCGTCCATCACCACCTCCTTTTGTACCGCTTTGTTCGCCATAAGTTGGCAGGGTATGCTCAGACGTGAGTCCCTGGCTCACTTTGTCACTGGATTCAAGCAAGCCTGGCTGAAGATGGCTGAAATGCCAGAAACCGGTCCTAGGAAGCTTGTTTCCGGTCCAGGGAAGGCATGGCTTGGCAGTTTGGGCTGGACTGTTCCCATGAGGCACAGGGTCAGGCTGATTTGCATATGGCCATGTCTGAACTGGGGTGGCAGAGTGGGCTAAAGAACGGCGATGGATCAAACCCAGATCTGTTGACTGGGTGTGAGTGTTTGTTTGGTTCTGATGCTCCGTCCATCACCACCCCCTTTTGTACCGCTTTGTTCGCCATAAGTTGGCAGGGTATGCTCAGACGTGAGTCCCTTGCTCACTTTGCCACTGGATTCAAGCAAGCCTGGCTGAAGACGGCTGAAATGCCAGAAACCGGTCCTAGGAGGCTTGTTTCGGGTCCAGGGAAGGCATGGCTTGGCAGGTTGGGCTGGACTGTTCCCATGAGGCACAGGGTCAGACTGATTTGCATATGGCCATATCTGAACTGAGGTGGCAGAGTGGGCTAAAGAACGGCGATGGATCAAACCCAGATCTGTTGACTGGGTGTGAGTGTTTGATTGGTTCTGATGCTTCGTCCATCACCACCTCCTTTTGTACCGCTTTGTTCGCTATAAATT
Organism: Triturus cristatus; assembly: GCF_964204655.1. Taxonomy (NCBI): domain Eukaryota; kingdom Metazoa; phylum Chordata; class Amphibia; order Caudata; family Salamandridae; genus Triturus; species Triturus cristatus. The sequence goes on along the minus strand of NC_140590.1, from coordinate 1,426,958,766 downwards.
GGCAGGGTATGCTCAGACGTGAGTCCCTTGCTCACTTTGCCACTGGATTCAAGCAAACCTGGCTGAAGACGGCTGAAATGCCAGAAACCGGTCCTAGGAAGCTTGTTTCCGGTCCAGGGAAGGCATGGTTTGGCAGTTCGGGCTGGACTGTTCCCATGAGGCACAGGGTCAGACTGATTTGCATATGGCCATGTCTGAACTGGGGTGGCAGAGTGGGCTAAAGAACGGCGATGGATCAAACCCAGATCTGTTGACTGGGTGTGAGTGTTTGATTGGTTCTGATGCTCCGTCCACCACCACCCCCTTTTGTACCGCTTTGTTGGCCATAAGTTGGCAGGGTATGCTCAGACGTGAATCCCTTGCTCACTTTGCCACTGGATTCAAGCAAGCCTGGCTGAAGACGGCTGAAATGCCAGAAACCCGTCCTAGGAAGCTTGTTTCCGGTCCAGGGAAGGCATGGCTTGGCAGTTCGGGCTGGACTGTTCCCATGTGGCACAGGGTCAGACTGATTTGCATATGACCATGTCTGAACTGGGGTGGCAGAGTGGGCTAAAGAACGGCGATGGATCAAACCCAGATCTGTTGACTGGGTGTGTTTGTTTGGTTCTGATGCTCCGTCCATCACCACCCCCTTTTGTACCGCTTTGTTCGCCATAAGTTGGCAGGGTATGCTCAGACGAGAGTCCCTTGCACACTTTGCCACTGGATTCAAGCAAGCCTGGCTGAAGACGGCTGAAATGCCAGAAACCGGTCCTAGGAAGCTTGTTTCCGGTCCAGGGAAGGCACGGCTTGGCAGTTCGGGCTGGACTGTTCCCATGAGGCACAGGGTCAGACTGATTTGCATAAGGCCATGTCTGAACTGGGGTGGCAGAGTGGGCTAAAGAACGGTGATGCATCAAACCCAGATCTGTTGACTGGGTGTGAGTGTTTCATTGGTTCTGATGCTCCGTTCATCACCACCCCCTTTTGTACCGCTTTGTTTGCCATAAGTTGGCAGGGTATGCTCAGACGTGAGTCCCTTGCTCACTTTGCTACTGGATTCAAGCAAGCCTGGCTGAAGACGGCTGAAATGCCAGAAACCGTTCCTAGGAAGCTTGTTTCCGGTCCAGGGAAGGCATGGCTTGGCAGTTCGGGCTGGACTGTTCCCATGAGGCACAGGGACAGACTGATTTGCATATGGCCATGTCTGAACTGGGGTGGCAGAGTGGGCTAAAGAACGGCGATGGATCAAACCCAGATCTGTTGACTGGGTGTGAGTGTTTGATTGGTTCTGATGCTCCGTCCATCACCACCCCCTTTTGTACCGCTTTGTTCGCCATAAGTTGGCAGGGTATGCTCAGACGTGAGTCCCTTACTCACTTTGCCACTGGATTCAAGCAAGCCTGGCTGAAGATGGCTGAAATGCCAGAAACCGGTCCTAGGAAGTTTGTTTCCGGTCCAGGGAAGGCATGGCTTGGCAGTTCGGGCTGGACTGTTCCCATGAGGCACAGGGTCAGACTGATTTGCATATGGCCATGTCTGAACTGGGGTGGCAGAGTGGGCTAAAGAACGGCGATGTATCAAACCCAGATCTGTTGACTGGGTTTGAGTGTTTAATTGGTTCTGATGCTCCATCCATCACCACCCCCTTTTGTACCGCTTTGTTCGCCATAAGTTGGCAGGGTTTGTTCAGACGTGAGTCCCTTGCTCACTTTGCCACTGAATTCAAGCAAGCCTGTCTGAAGACGGCTGAAATGCCAGAAACCGGTCCTAGGAAGCTTGTTTCCGGTCCAGGGAAGGCATGGCTTGGCAGTTCGGGCTGGACTGTTCCCATGAGGCACAGGGTCAGACTGATTTGCATATGGCCATGTCTGAACTGGGGTGGCAGAGTGGGCTAAAGAACGGCAATGGATCAAACCCAGATCTGTTGACTGGGTGTGAGTGTTTGATTGGTTCTGATGCTCCCTCCATCACCACCCCTTTTTGTACCGCTTTGTTCGCCATAAGTTTGCAGGGTATGCTCAGACGTGAGTCCCTTGCTCACTTTGCCACTGGATTCAAGCAAACCTGGCTGAAGACGGCTGAAATGCCAGAAACCGGTCCTAGGAAGCTTGTTTCCAGTCCAGGGAAGGCATGGCTTGGCAGTTCGGGCTGGACTGTTCCCATGAGGCAAAGGGTCAGACTGATTTGCATATGGCCATGTCTGAACTGGGGTGGCAGAGTGGGCTAAAGAACGGCGATAGATCAAACCCAGATCTGTTGACTCGGTGTGAGTGTTTGATTGGTTCTGATGCTCCGTCCATCACCACCCCCTTTTGTACCGCTTTGTTCGCCATAAGTTGGCAGGGTATGCTCAGACGTGAGTCCCTTGCTCACTTTGCCACTGGATTCAAGCAAGTCTGGCTGAAGACGGCTGAAATGCCAGAAACCGGTCCTAGGAAGCTTGTTTCCGGTCCAGGGAAGGCATGGCTTGGCAGTTCGGGCTGGACTGTTCCCATGAAGCACAGGGTCAGACTGATTTGCATATGACCATGTCTGAACTGGGGTGGCAGAGTGGGCTAAAGAACGGCGATGGATCAAACCCAGATCTGTTGACTGGGTGTGAGTGTTTGTTTGGTTCTGATGCTCCGTCCATCACCACCCCCTTTTGTACCGCTTTGTTCGCCATAAGTTGGCAGGGTATGCTCAGACGTGAGTCCCTTGCTCACTTTGCCACTGGATTCAAGCAAGCCTGGCTGAAGACGGGTGAAATGCCAGAAACCGGTCCTAGGAAGCTTGTTTCCGGTCCAGGGAAGGCATGGCTTGGCAGTTCGGGCTGGACTGTTCCCATGAGGCACAGGGTCAGACTGATTTGCATATGACCTTGTCTGAGCTGGGGCTGCAGAGTGGGCTAAAGAACGGTGATGGATCAAACCCAGATCTGTTGACTGAGTGTGAGTGTTTGTTTGGTTCTGATGCTCCGTCCATCACCACCCCCTTTTGTACCGCTTTGTTCACCATAAGCTGGCAGGGTATGCTCAGACGTGAGTCCCTTGCTCACTTTGCCACTGGATTCAAGCAAGCCTGGCTGAAGACGGCTGAAATGCCAGAAACCGGTCCTAGGAAGCTTGTTTTGGGTCCAGGGAAGGCATGGCTTGGCAGGTTGGGCTGGACTGTTCCCATGAGGCACAGGGTCAGACTGATTTGCATATGGCCATGTCTGAACTGGGGTGGCAGAGTGGGCTAAAGAACGGCGATGGATCAAACCCAGATCTGTTGACTGGGTGTGAGTGTTTGATTGGTTCTGATGCTCCATCCATCACCACCCCCTTTTGTACCGCTTTGTTCGCCATAATTTGGCAGGGTATGCTCAGACGTGAGTCCCTTGCTCACTTTGCCACTGGATTCAAGCAAACCTGGCTGAAGACGGCTGAAATGCCAGAAACCGGTCCTAGGAAGCTTGTTTCCAGTCCAGGGAAGGCATGGCTTGGCAGTTCGGGCTGGACTGTTCCCATGAGGCAAAGGGTCAGACTGATTTGCATATGGCCATGTCTGAACTGGGGTGGCAGAGTGGGCTAAAGAACGGCGATGGATCAAACCCAGATCTGTTGACTCGGTGTGAGTGTTTGATTGGTTCTGATGCTCCGTCCATCACCACCCCCTTTTGTACCGCTTTGTTCGCCATAAGTTGGCAGGGTATGCTCAGACGTGAGTCCCTTGCTCACTTTGCCACTGGATTCAAGCAAGTCTGGCTGAAGACGGCTGAAATGCCAGAAACCGGTCCTAGGAAGCTTGTTTCCGGTCCAGGGAAGGCATGGCTTGGCAGTTCGGGCTGGACTGTTCCCATGAAGCACAGGGTCAGACTGATTTGCATATGACCATGTCTGAACTGGGGTGGCAGAGTGGGCTAAAGAACGGCGATGGATCAAACCCAGATCTGTTGACTGGGTGTGAGTGTTTGTTTGGTTCTGATGCTCCGTCCATCACCACCCCCTTTTGTACCGCTTTGTTCGCCATAAGTTGGCAGGGTATGCTCAGACGTGAGTCCCTTGCTCACTTTGCCACTGGATTCAAGTAAGCCTGGCTGAAGACGGGTGAAATGCCAGAAACCGGTCCTAGGAAGCTTGTTTCCGGTCCAGGGAAGGCATGGCTTGGCAGTTCGGGCTGGACTGTTCCCATGAGGCACAGGGTCAGACTGATTTGCATATGACCATGTCTGAGCTGGGGCTGCAGAGTGGGCTAAAGAACGGTGATGGATCAAACCCAGATCTGTTGACTGAGTGTGAGTGTTTGTTTGGTTCTGATGCTCCGTCCATCACCACCCCCTTTTGTACCGCTTTGTTCACCATAAGCTGGCAGGGTATGCTCAGACGTGAGTCCCTTGCTCACTTTGCCACTGGATTCAAGCAAGCCTGGCTGAAGACGGCTGAAATGCCAGAAACCGGTCCTAGGAAGCTTGTTTTGGGTCCAGGGAAGGCATGGCTTGGCAGGTTGGGCTGGACTGTTCCCATGAGGCACAGGGTCAGACTGATTTGCATATGGCTATGTCTGAACTGGGGTGGCAGAGTGGGCTAAAGAACGGCGATGGATCAAACCCAGATCTGTTGACTGGGTGTGAGCGTTTGATTGGTTCTGATGCTCCATCCATCACCACCCCCTTTTGTACCGCTTTGTTCGCCATAATTTGGCAGGGTATTCTCAGACGTGAGTCCCTTGCTCACTTTGCCACTGGATTCAAGCAAGCCTGGCTGAAGATGGCTGAAATGCCAGAAACCGGTTCTAGGAAGCTTGTTTCCGGTCCAGAGAAGGCATGGCTTGGCAGTTCGGGCTGGACTGTTCCCATGAGGCACAGGGTCAGACTGATTTGCATATGGCCATGTCTGAACTGGGGTGGCAGAGTGGGCTAAAGAACGGCGATGGATCAAACCCAGATCTGTTGACTGGGTGTGAGTGTTTGATTGGTTCAGATGCTCCTTCCATCACCACCCCCTTTTGTACCGCTTTGTTCGCCATAAGTTGGCAGGGTATGCTCAGACGTGAGTCCCTTGCTCACTTTGCCACTGGATTCAAGCAAGCCTGGCTGAAGACGCCTGAAATGCCAGAAACCGGTCCTAGGAAGCTTGTTTCCGGTCCAGGGAAGGCATGGCTTGGCAGTTCGGGCTGGACTGTTCCCATGAGGCACAGGGTCAGACTGATTTGCATATGGCCATGTCTGAACTGGGGTGGCAGAGTGGGCTAAAGAACGGCGATGGATCAAACCCAGATCTGTTGACTGGGTGTGAGTGTTTGATTGGTTCTGATGCTTCGTCCATCACCACCTCCTTTTGTACCGCTTTGTTCGCCATAAGTTGGCAGGGTATGCTCAGACGTGAGTCCCTGGCTCACTTTGTCACTGGATTCAAGCAAGCCTGGCTGAAGATGGCTGAAATGCCAGAAACCGGTCCTAGGAAGCTTGTTTCCGGCCCAGGGAAGGCATGGCTTGGCAGTTCGGGCTGGACTGTTCCCATGAGGCACAGGGTCAGGCTGATTTGCATATGGCCATGTCTGAACTGGGGTGGCAGAGTGGGCTAAAGAACGGCGATGGATCAAACCCAGATCTGTTGACTGGGTGTGAGTGTTTGTTTGGTTCTGATGCTCCGTCCATCACCACCCCCTTTTGTACCGCTTTGTTCGCCATAAGTTGGCAGGGTATGCTCAGACGTGAGTCCCTTGCTCACTTTGCCACTGGATTCAAGCAAGCCTGGCTGAAGACGGCTGAAATGCCAGAAACCGGTCCTAGGAGGCTTGTTTCGGGTCCAGGGAAGGCATGGCTTGGCAGGTTGGGCTGGACTGTTCCCATGAGGCACAGGGTCAGACTGATTTGCATATGGCCATATCTGAACTGGGGTGGCAGAGTGGGCTAAAGAACGGCGATGGATCAAACCCAGATCTGTTGACTGGGTGTGAGTGTTTGATTGGTTCTGATGCTTCGTCCATCACCACCTCCTTTTGTACCGCTTTGTTCGCCATAAGTTGGCAGGGTATGCTCAGACGTGAGTCCCTTGCTCACTTTGCCACTGGATTCAAGCAAACCTGGCTGAAGACGGCTGAAATGCCAGAAACCGGTCCTAGGAAGCTTGTTTCCGGTCCAGAGAAGGCATGGCTTGGCAGTTCGGGCTGGACTGTTCCCATGAGGCACAGGGTCAGACTGATTTGCATATGGCCATGTCTGAACTGGGGTGGCAGAGTGGGCTAAAGAACGGCGATGGATCAAACCCAGATCTGTTGACTGGGTGTGAGTGTTTGCTTGGTTCAGATGCTCCTTCCATCACCACCCCCTTTTGTACCGCTTTGTTCGCCATAAGTTGGCAGGGTATGCTCAGACGTGAGTCCCTTGCTCACTTTGCCACTGGATTCAAGCAAGCCTGGCTGAAGACGCCTGAAATGCCAGAAACCGGTCCTAGGAAGCTTGTTTCCGGTCCAGGGAAGGCATGGCTTGGCAGTTCGGGCTGGACTGTTCCCATGAGGCACAGGGTCAGACTGATTTGCATATGGCCATGTCTGAACTGGGGTGGCAGAGTGGGCTAAAGAACGGCGATGGATCAAACCCAGATCTGTTGACTGGGTGTGAGTGTTTGATTGGTTCTGATGCTTCGTCCATCACCACCTCCTTTTGTACCGCTTTGTTCGCCATAAGTTTGCAGGGTATGCTCAGACGTGAGTCCCTGGCTCACTTTGTCACTGGATTCAAGCAAGCCTGGCTGAAGATGGCTGAAATGCCAGAAACCGGTCCTAGGAAGCTTGTTTCCGGTCCAGGGAAGGCATGGCTTGGCAGTTCGGGCTGGACTGTTCCCATGAGGCACAGGGTCAGGCTGATTTGCATATGGCCATGTCTGAACTGGGGTGGCAGAGTGGGCTAAAGAACGGCGATGGATCAAACCCAGATCTGTTGACTGGGTGTGAGTGTTTGTTTGGTTCTGATGCTCCGTCCATCACCACCCCCTTTTGTACCGCTTTGTTCGCCATAAGTTGGCAGGGTATGCTCAGACGTGAGTCCCTTGCTCACTTTGCCACTGGATTCAAGCAAGCCTGGCTGAAGACGGCTGAAATGCCAGAAACCGGTCCTAGGAGGCTTGTTTCGGGTCCAGGGAAGGCATGGCTTGGCAGGTTGGGCTGGACTGTTCCCATGAGGCACAGGGTCAGACTGATTTGCATATGGCCATATCTGAACTGGGGTGGCAGAGTGGGCTAAAGAACGGCGATGGATCAAACCCAGATCTGTTGACTGGGTGTGAGTGTTTGATTGGTTCTGATGCTTCGTCCATCACCACCTCCTTTTGTACCGCTTTGTTCGCCATAAGTTGGCAGGGTATGCTCAGACGTGAGTCCCTTGCTCACTTTGCCACTGGATTCAAGCAAACCTGGCTGAAGACGGCTGAAATGCCAGAAACCGGTCCTAGGAAGCTTGTTTCCGGTCCAGGGAAGGCATGGTTTGGCAGTTCGGGCTGGACTGTTCCCATGAGGCACAGGGTCAGACTGATTTGCATATGGCCATGTCTGAACTGGGGTGGCAGAGTGGGCTAAAGAACGGCGATGGATCAAACCCAGATCTGTTGACTGGGTGTGAGTGTTTGATTGGTTCTGATGCTCCGTCCACCACCACCCCCTTTTGTACCGCTTTGTTGGCCATAAGTTGGCAGGGTATGCTCAGACGTGAATCCCTTGCTCACTTTGCCACTGGATTCAAGCAAGCCTGGCTGAAGACGGCTGAAATGCCAGAAACCCGTCCTAGGAAGCTTGTTTCCGGTCCAGGGAAGGCATGGCTTGGCAGTTCGGGCTGGACTGTTCCCATGTGGCACAGGGTCAGACTGATTTGCATATGACCATGTCTGAACTGGGGTGGCAGAGTGGGCTAAAGAACGGCGATGGATCAAACCCAGATCTGTTGACTGGGTGTGTTTGTTTGGTTCTGATGCTCCGTCCATCACCACCCCCTTTTCTACCGCTTTGTTCGCCATAAGTTGGCAGGGTATGCTCAGACGAGAGTCCCTTGCACACTTTGCCACTGGATTCAAGCAAGCCTGGCTGAAGACGGCTGAAATGTCAGAAACCGGTCCTAAGAAGCTTGTTTCCGGTCCAGGGAAGGCATGGCTTGGCAGTTCGGGCTGGACTGTTCCCATGAGTCACAGGGTCAGACTGATTTGCATATGACCATGTCTGAACTGGGGTGGCAGAGTGGGCTAAAGAACGGCGATGGATCAAACCCAGATCTGTTGACTGGGTGTGAGTGTTTGTTTGGTTCTGATGCTCCGTCCATCACCACCCCCTTTTGTACCGCTTTGTTCGCCATAAGTTGGCAGGGTATTCTCAGACGTGAGTCCCTTGCTCACTTTACCACTGGATTCAAGCAAGCTTGGCTGAAGACGGCTGAAATGCCAGAAACCGGTCCTAGGAAGCTTGTTTCGGGTCCAGGGAAGGCATGGCTTGGCAGGTTGGGCTGGACTGTTCCCCTGAGGCACAGGGTCAGACTGATTTGCATATGGCAATGTCTGAACTGGGGTGGCAGAGTGGGCTAAAGAACGGCGATGGATCAAACCCAGATCTGTTGACTGGGTGTGAGTGTTTACTTGGTTCTGATGCTCCGTCCATCACCACCCCCTTTTGTACCGCTTTGTTCACCATAAGTTGGCAGGGTATGCTCAGACGTGAGTCCCTTGCTCACTTTGCCACTGGATTCAAGCAAGCCTGGCTGAAGACGGCTGAAATGCCAGAAACCGGTCCTAGGAAGCTTGTTTCGGGTCCAAGGAAGGAATGGCTTGGCAGGTTGGGCTGGACTGTTCCCATGAGGCACAGGGTCAGACTGATTTGCATATGGCCATGTCTGAACTGGGGTGGCAGAGTGGGCTAAAGAACGGCGATGGATCAAACCCAGATCTGTTGACTGGGTGTGAGTGTTTGATTGGTTCTGATGCTCCATCCATCACCACCCCCTTTTGTACCGCTTTGTTCGCCATAAGTTGGCAGGGTATGCTCAGACGTGAGTCCCTTGCTCACTTTGCCACTGGATTCAAGCAAGCCTGGCTGAAGACGGCTGAAATGCCAGAAACCGGTCCTAGGAAGCTTGTTTCCGGTCCAGGGAAGGCATGGCTTGGCAGTTCGGGCTGGACTGTTCCCATGAGGCACAGGGTCAGACTGATTTGCATATGGCCATGTCTGAACTGGGGTGGCAGAGTGGTCTAAAGAACCGCGATGGATCAAACCCAGATCTGTTGACTGGGTGTGAGTGTTTGATTGGTTCAGATGCTCCTTCCATCACCACCCCCTTTTGTACCGCTTTGTTCGCCATAAGTTGGCAGGGTATGCTCAGACGTGAGTCCCTTGCTCACTTTGCCACTGGATTCAAGCAAGCCTGGCTGAAGACGCCTGAAATGCCAGAAACCGGTCCTAGGAAGCTTGTTTCCGGTCCAGGGAAGGCATGGCTTGGCAGTTCGGGCTGGACTGTTCCCATGAGGCACAGGGTCAGACTGATTTGCATATGGCCATGTCTGAACTGGGGTGGCAGAGTGGGCTAAAGAACGGCGATGGATCAAACCCAGATCTGTTGACTGGGTGTGAGTGTTTGATTGGTTCTGATGCTTCGTCCATCACCACCTCCTTTTGTACCGCTTTGTTCGCCATAAGTTGGCAGGGTATGCTCAGACGTGAGTCCCTGGCTCACTTTGTCACTGGATTCAAGCAAGCCTCGCTGAAGATGGCTGAAATGCCAGAAACCGGTCCTAGGAAACTTGTTTCCGGTCCAAGGAAGGCATGGCTTGGCAGTTCGGGCTGGACTGTTCCCATGAGGCACAGGGTCAGGCTGATTTGCATATGGCCATGTCTGAACTGGGGTGGCAGAGTGGGCTAAAGAACGGCGATGGATCAAACCCAGATCTGTTGACTGGGTGTGAGTGTTTGTTTGGTTCTGATGCTCCGTCCATCACCACCCCCTTTTGTACCGCTTTGTTCGCCATAAGTTGGCAGGGTATGCTCAGACGTGAGTCCCTTGCTCACTTTGCCACTGGATTCAAGCAAGCCTGGCTGAAGACGGCTGAAATGCCAGAAACCAGTCCTAGGAAGCTTGTTTCGGGTCCAGGGAAGGCATGGCTTGGCAGGTTGGGCTGGACTGTTCCCATGAGGCACAGGGTCAGACTGATTTGCATATGGCCATGTCTGAACTGGGGTGGCAGAGTGGGCTAAAGAACGGCGATGGATCAAACCCAGATCTGTTGACTGGGTGTGAGTGTTTGATTGGTTCTGATGCTTCGTCCATCACCACCTCCTTTTGTACCGCTTTGTTCGCCATAAGTTGGCAGGGTATGCTCAGACGTGAGTCCCTTGCTCACTTTGCCACTGGATTCAAGCAAACTTGGCTGAAGACGGCTGAAATGCCAGAAACCGATCCTAGGACGCTTGTTTCCGGTCCAGGGAAGGCATGGTTTGGCAGTTCGGGCTGGACTGTTCCCATGAGGCACAGGGTCAGACTGATTTGCATATGGCCATGTCTGAACTGGGGGGGCAGAGTGGGCTAAAGAACGGCGATGGATCAAACCCAGATCTGTTGACTGGGTGTGAGTGTTTGATTGGTTCTGATGCTCCATCCACCACCACCCCCTATTGTACCGCTTTGTTGGCCATAAGTTGGCAGGGTATGCTCAGACGTGAGTCCCTTGCTCACTTTGCCACTGGATTCAAGCAAGCCTGGCTGAAGACGGCAGAAATGCCAGAAACCCGTCCTAGGAAGCTTGTTTCCGGTCCAGGGAAGGCATGGCTTGGCAGTTCGGGCTGGACTGTTCCCATGTGGCACAGGGTCAGACTGATTTGCATATGACCATGTCTGAACTGGTGTGGCAGAGTGGGCTAAAGAACGGCGATGGATCAAACCCAGATCTGTTGACTCGGTGTGAGTGTTTGATTGGTTCTGATGCTCCGTCCATCACCACCCCCTTTTGTACCGCTTTGTTCGCCATAAGTTGGCAGGGTATGCTCAGACGTGAGTCCCTTGCTCACTTTGCCACTGGATTCAAGCAAGTCTGGCTGAAGACGGCTGAAATGCCAGAAACCGGTCCTAGGAAGCTTGTTTCCGGTCCAGGGAAGGCATGGCTTGGCAGTTCGGGCTGGACTGTTCCCATGTGGCACAGGGTCAGACTGATTTGCATATGACCATGTCTGAACTGGGGTGGCAGAGTGGGCTAAAGAACGGCGATGGATCAAACCCAGATCTGTTGACTGGGTGTGTTTGTTTGGTTCTGATGCTCCGTCCATCACCACCCCCTTTTGTACCGCTTTGTTCGCCATAAGTTGGCAGGGTATGCTCAGACGAGAGTCCCTTGCACACTTTGCCACTGGATTCAAGCAAGCCTGGCTGAAGACGGCTGAAATGCCAGAAACCGGTCCTATGAAGCTTGATTCCGGTCCAGGGAAGGCATGGCTTGGCAGTTCGGGCTGGACTGTTCCCATGAGGCACAGGGTCAGACTGATTTGCATATGGCCATGTCTGAACTGGGGTGGCAGAGTGGGCTAAAGAACGGCGATGGATCAAACCCAGATCTGTTGACTGGGTGTGAGTGTTTGATTGGTTCTGATGCTCCGTCCAACACCACCCCCTTTTGTACTGCTTTGTTCACCATAAGTTGGCAGGGTATGCTCAGACGTAAGTCCCTTGCTCACTTTGCCACTGGATTCAAGCAAGCCTGGCTGAAAACGGCTGAAATGCCAGAAACCGGTCCTAGGAAGCTTGTTTCCGGGCCAGGGAAGGCATGGCTTGGCAGTTCGGGCTGGACTGTTCCCATGAGGCACAGGGTCGGACTGATTTGCATATGGCCATGTCTTAACTGGGGTGACAGAGTGGGCTAAAGAACAGCGATGGATCAAACCCAGATCTGTTGACTGGGTGTGAGTGTTTGATTGGTTCTGATGCTCCGTCCACCACCACCCCCTATTGTACCGCTTTGTTGGCCATAAGTTGGCAGGGTATGCTCAGACGTGAGTCCCTTGCTCACTTTGCCACTGGATTCAAGCAAGCCTGGCTGAAGACGGCTGAAATGCCAGAAACCCGTCCTAGGAAGCTTGTTTCCGGTCCAGGGAAGGCATGGCTTGGCAGTTCGGGCTGGACTGTTCCCATGTGGCACAGGGTCAGACTGATTTGCATATGACCATGTCTGAACTGGGGTGGCAGAGTAGGCTAAAGAACGGCGATGGATCAAACCCAGATCTGTTGACTCGGTGTGAGTGTTTGATTGGTTCTGATGCTCCGTCCATCACCACCCCCTTTTGTACCGCTTTGTTCGCCATAAGTTGGCAGGGTATGCTCAGACGTGAGTCCCTTGCTCACTTTGCCACTGGATTCAAGCAAGTCTGGCTGAAGACGGCTGGAATGCCAGAAACCGGTCCTAGGAAGTATGTTTCCGGTCCAGGGAAGGCATGGCTTGGCAGTTCGGGCTGGACTGTTCCCATGTGGCACAGGGTCAGACTGATTTGCATATGACCATGTCTGAACTGGGGTGGCAGAGTGGGCTAAAGAACGGCGATGGATCAAACCCAGATCTGTTGACTGGGTGTGTTTGTTTGGTTCTGATGCTCCGTCCATCACCACCCCCTTTTGTACCGCTTTGTTCGCCATAAGTTGGCAGGGTATGCTCAGACGAGAGTCCCTTGCACACTTTGCCACTGGATTCAAGCAAGCCTGGCTGAAGACGGCTGAAATGCCAGAAACCGGTCCTAAGAAGCTTGTTTCCGGTCCAGGGAAGGCATGGCTTGGCAGTTCGGGCTGGACTGTTCCCATGAGGCACAGGGTCAGACTGATTTGCATATGGCCATGTCTGAACTGGGGTGGCAGAGTGGGCTAAAGAACGGCGATGGATCAAACCCAGATCTGTTGACTGGGTGTGAGTGTTTGATTGGTTCTGATGCTCCGTCCAACACCACCCCCTTTTGTACCGCTTTGTTCACCATAAGTTGGCAGGGTATGCTCAGACGTAAGTCCCTTGCTCACTTTGCCACTGGATTCAAGCAAGCCTGGCTGAAAACGGCTGAAATGCCAGAAACCGGTCCTAGGAAGCTTGTTTCCGGGCCAGGGAAGGCATGGCTTGGCAGTTCGGGCTGGACTGTTCCCATGAGGCACAGGGTCAGACTGATTTGCATATGGCAATGTCTGAACTGGGGTGGCAGAGTGGGCTAAAGAACGGCGATGGATCAAACCCAGATCTGTTGACTGGGTGTGAGTGTTTGATTGGTTCTGATGCTCCGTCCATCACCAGCCCCTTTTGTACCGCTTTGTTCGCCATAAGTTGGCAGGGTATGCTCGGACGTGAGTCCCTTGCTCACTTTGCCACTGGATTCAAGCAAGCCTGGATGAAAACAGCTGAAATGCCAGAAACCGGTCCTAGGAAGCTTGTTTCCGGTCCAGGGAAGGCATGGCTTGGCAGTTCGGGCTGGACTGTTCCCATGAGGTACAGGGTCAGACTGATTTTCATATGGCCATGTCTGAACTGGGGTGGCAGAGTGGGCTAAAGAACGGCGATGGATCAAACTCAGATCTGTTGACTGGGTGTGAGTGTTTGATTGGTTCTGATGCTCCGTCCATCACCACCCCCTTTTGTACCGCTTTGGTCACCATAAGTTGACAGGGTATGCTCAGACGTGAGTCCCTTGCTCACTTTGCCACTGGATTCAAGCAAGCCTGGCTGAAGACGGCTGAAATGCCAGAAACCGCTACTAGGAAGCTTGTTCCTGTCCAGGGAAGGCATGGCCTGGCAGTTCGGGCTGGACTGTTCCCATGGGGCACAGGGTCAGACTGATTTGCATATGGCCATGTCTGAACTGGGGTGGCAGAGTGGGCTAAGAACGGCGATGGATCAAACCCAGATCTGTTGACTGGGTGTGAGTGATTGATTGGTTCTGATGCTCCGTCCATCACCACCCCCTTTTGTACCGCTTTGTTCGCCATAAGTTGGCAGGGTTTGCTCAGACGTGAGTCCCTTCCTCACTTTGCCACTGGATTCAAGCAAGCCTGGCTGAAGATGGCTGAAATGCCAGAAACCGGTCCTAGGAAGCTTGTTGCCGGTCCAGGAAAGGCATGGCTTGGCAGTTCGGGCTGGACTGTTCCCATGAGGCACAGGGTCAGACTGATTTGCATATGTCCATGTCTGAACTGGGGTGGCAGAGTTGGCTAAAGAACGGCCACGGATCAAACCGAGATCTGTTGACTGGGTGTGAGTGTTTGATTGGTTCTGATGCTCCGTCCATCACCACCCCCTTTTGTACCGCTTTGTTCGCCATAAGTTGGCAGGGTATGATCAGACGTGAGTCCCTTGCTCACTTTGCCACTGGATTCAAGCAAGCCTGGCTGAAGATGGCTGAAATGCTAGAAACCGGTCCTAGGAAGCTTGTTTCCGGTCCAGGGAAGGCATGGCTTGGCAGTTCGGGCTGGACTGTTCCCATGAGGCACAGGGTCAGACTGATTTGCATATGACCATGTCTGAACTGGGGTGGCAGAGTGGGCTAAAGAACGGCGATGGATCAAACCCAGATCTGTTGACTGGGTGTGAGTGTTTGATTGGTTCTGATGCTCCGTCCATCACCACCCCCTTTTGTACCGCTTTGTTCGCCGTAAGTTGGCAGGGTATGCTCAGACGTGAGTCCCTGGCTCACTTTGCCACTGGATTCAAGCAAGCCTGGCTGAAGACGGCTGAAATGCCAGAAACCGGTCCTAAGAAGCTTGTTTCCGGTCCAGGGAAGGCATGGTTTGGCAGTTTGGGCTGGACTGTTCCCATGATGCACAGGGTCAGACTGATTTGCATATGGCCATGTCTGAACTGGAGTGGCAGAGTGGGCTAAAGAACGGTGATGGATCAAACCCAGATCTGTTGACTGGGTGTGAGTGTTTGATTGGTTCTGATGCTCCGTCCATCACCACCCCCTTTTGTACCGCTTTGTTCGCCATAAGTTTGCAGGGTATGCTCAGACGTGAGTCCCTTGCTCACTTTGCCACTGGATTCAAGCAAACCTGGCTGAAGACGGCTGAAATGCCAGAAACCGGTCCTCGGAAGCTTGTTTCCGGTCCAGCGAAGGCATGGCTTGGCAGTTCGGGCTGGACTGTTCCCATGAGACACAGGGTCAGACTGATTTGCATATGGCCATGTCTGAACTGGGGTGGCAGAGTGGGCTAAAGAACGGCGATGGATCAAACCCAGACCTGTTGACTGGGTGTGAGTGTTTGTTTGGTTCTGATGCTCCGTCCATCACCACCCCCTTTTGTACCGCTTTGTTCGCCATAAGTTGGCAGGGTATGCTCAGACGTGAGTCCCTTGCTCACTTTGCCACTGGATTCAAGCAAGCCTGGCTGAAGACGGCTGAAATGCCAGAAACCGGTCCTAGGAAGCTTGTTTCTGGTCCAGGGAAGGCATGGATTGGCAGTTCGGGCTGGACTATTCCCATGAGGCACAGGGTCAGACTGATTTGCATATGGCCATGTCTGAGCTGGGGTGCCAGACTGGGCTAAAGAACGGCGATGGATCAAACCCAAATCTGTTGACTGGGTGTGAGTGTTTGATTGGTTCTGATGCTCCGTCCACCACCACCCCCTTTTGTACCGCTTTGTTCGCCATAAGTTGGCAGGGTATGCTCAGACGTGAGTCCCTTGCTCACTTTGCCACTGGATTCAAGCAAGCCTGGCTGAAGACGGCTGAAATGCCAGAAACCGGTCCTAGGAAGCTTGTTTCCGGTCCAGGGAAGGCATGGCTTGGCAGTTCGGGCTGGACTGTTCCCATGAGGCACAGGGTCAGACTGATTTGCATATGGCCATGTCTGAACTGGGGTGGCAGAGTGGGCTAAAGAACGGCAATGGATCTAACCCAGATCTGTTGACTCGGTGTGAGTGTTTGATTGGTTCTGATGCTCCGTCCATCACCACCCCCTTTTGTACCGCTTTGTTCGCCATAAGTTGGCAGGGTATGCTCAGACGTGAGTCCCTTGCTCACTTTGCCACTGGATTCAAGAGAGTCTGGCTGAAGACGGCTGAAATGCCAGAAACCGGTCCTAGGAAGCTTGTTTCCGGTCCAGGGAAGGCATGGCTTGGAAGTTCGGGCTGGACTGTTCCCATGAGGCACAGGGTCAGACTGATTTGCATATGGCCATGTCTGAACTGGGGTGGCAGAGTGGGCTAAAGAACGGCGATGGATCAAACCCAGACCTGTTGACTGGGTGTGAGTGTTTGTTTGGTTCTGATGCTCCGTCCATCACCACCCCCTTTTGTACCGCTTTGTTCGCCATAAGTTTGCAGGGTATGCTCAGACGTGAGTCCCTTGCTCACTTTGCCACTGGATTCAAGCAAGCCTGGCTGAAGACGGCTGAAATGCCAGAAACCGGTCCTAGGAAGCTTGTTTCTGGTCCAGGGAAGGCATGGATTGGCAGTTCGGGCTGGACTGTTCCCATGAGGCACAGGGTCAGACTGATTTGCATATGGCCATGTCTGAGCTGGGGTGGCAGACTGGGCTAAAGAACGGCGATGGATCAAACCCAAATCTGTTGACTGGGTGTGAGTGTTTGATTGGTTCTGATGCTCCGTCCACCACCACCCCCTTTTGTACCGCTTTGTTCGCCATAAGTTGGCAGGGTATGCTCAGACGTGAGTCCCTTGCTCACTTTGCCACTGGATTCAAGCAAGCCTGGCGGAAGACGGCTGAAATGCCAGAAACCGGTACTAGGAAGCTTGTTTCCGGTCCAGGGAAGGCATGGCTTGGCAGTTCGGGCTGGACTGTTCCCATGAGGCACAGGGTCAGACTGATTTGCATATGGCCATGTCTGAACTGGGGTGGCAGAGTGGGCTAAAGAACGGCAATGGATCAAACCCAGATCTGTTGACTCGGTGTGAGTGTTTGATTGGTTCTGATGCTCCGTCCATCACCACCCCCTTTTGTACCGCTTTGTTCGCCATAAGTTGGTAGGGTATGCTCAGACGTGAGTCCCTTGCTCACTTTGCCACTGGATTCAAGAAAGTCTGGCTGAAGACGGCTGAAATGCCAGAAACCGGTCCTAGGAAGCTTGTTTCCGGTCCAGGGAAGGCATGACTTGGCAGTTCGGGCTGGACTGTTCCCATGTGGCACAGGGTCAGACTGATTTGCATATGACCATGTCTGAACTGGGGTGGCAGAGTGAGCTAAAGAACGGCGATGGATCAAACCCAGATCTGTTGACTGGGTGTGAGTGTTTGTTTGGTTCTGATGCGCCGTCCATCACCACCCCCTTTTGTACCGCTTTGTTCGCCATAAGTTGGCAGGGTATGCTCAGACGTGAATCCCTTGCTCCCTTTGCCACTGGATTCAAGCAAGCCTGGCTGAAGACGGCTGAAATGCCAGAAACCGGTCCTAGGAAGCTTGTTTCCGGTCCAGGGAAGGCATGGCTTGGCCGTTCGGGCTGGACTGATCCCATGAGGCACAGGGTCAGACTGATTTGCATATGACCATGTCTGAACTGGGGTGGCAGAGTGGTCTAAAGAACGGCAATGGATCAAACCCAGACCTGTTGACTGGGTGTGAGTGTTTGTTTGGTTCTGATGCTCCGTCCATCACCACCCCCTTTTGTACCGCTTTGTTCGCCATAAGTTGGCAGGGTATGCTCAGACGTGAGTCCCTTGCTCACTTTGCCACTGGATTCAAGCAAGCCTGGCTGAAGACGGCTGAAATGCCAGAAACCGGTCCTAGGAAGCTTGTTTCGGGTCCAGGGAAGGCATGGCTTGGCAGGTTGGGCTGGACTGTTCCCATGAGGCACAGGGTCAGACTGATTTGCATATGGCCATGTCTGAACTGGGGTGGCAGAGTGGGCTAAAGAATGGCGATGGATCAAACCCAGATCTGTTGACCCGGTGTGAGTGTTTGATTGGTTCTGATGCTCCGTCCATCACCACCCCCTTTTGTACCGCTTTGTTCGCCATAAGTTGGCAGGGTATGCTCAGACGTGAGTCCCTTGCTCACTTTGCCACTGGATTCAAGCAAGCCTGTCTGAAGACGGCTGAAATGCCAGAAACCGGTCCTAGAAAGCTTGTTTCCGGTCCAGGTAAGGCATGGCTTGGCAGTTCGGGCTGGACTGTTCCCATGAGGCACAGGGTCAGACTGATTTGCATATGGCCATGTCTGAACTGGGGTGGCAGAGTGGGCTAAAGAACGGCGATGGATCAAACCCAGATCTGTTGACTGGGTGTGAGTGTTTGATTGGTTCTGATGCTCCGTCCACCACCACCCCCTTTTGTACCGCTTTGTTCGCCATAAGTTGGCAGGGTATGCTCAGACGTGAGTCCCTTGCTCACTTTGCCACTGGATTCAAGCAAGCCTGGCTGAAGACGGCTGAAATGCCAGAAACCGTTCCTAGGAAGCTTGTTTCCGGTCCAGGGAAGGCATGGCTTGGCAGTTCGGGCTGGACTGTTCCCATGAGGCACAGGGTCAGACTGATTTGCATATGGCCATGTCTGAACTGGGGTGGCAGAGTGGGCTAAAGAACGGCAATGGATCAAACCCAGATCTGTTGACTCGGTGTGAGTGTTTGATTGGTTCTGAAGCTCCGTCCATCACCACCCCCTTTTGTACCGCTTTGTTTGCCATAAGTTGCTAGGGTATGCTCAGACGTGAGTCCCTTGCTCACTTTGCCACTGGATTCAAGCAAGTCTGGCTGAAGACGGCTGAAATGCCAGAAACCGGTCCTAGGAAGCTTGTTTCCGGTCCAGGGAAGGCATGGCTTGGCAGTTCGGGCTGGACTGTTCCCATGTGGCACAGGGTCAGACTGATTTGCATATGACCATGTCTGAACTGGGGTGGCAGAGTGGGCTAAAGAACGGCGATGGATCAAACCCAGATCTGTTGACTGGGTGTGAGTGTTTGTTTGGTTCTGATGCTCCGTCCATCACCACCCCCTTTTGTACCGCTTTGTTCGCCATAAGTTGGCAGGGTATGCTCAGACGTGAGTCCCTTGCTCACTTTGCCACTGGATTCAAGCAAGCCTGGCTGAAGACGGCTGAAATGCCAGAAACCGGTCCTAGGAAGCTTGTTTCCGGTTCAGGAAAGGCATGGCTTGGCAGTTCGGGCTGGACTGTTCCCATGAGGCACAGGGTCAGACTGATTTGCATATGACCATGTCTGAACTGGGGTGGCAGAGTGGGCTAAAGAACGGCGATGGATCAAACCCAGATCTGTTGACTGGGTGTGAGTGTTTGATTGGTTCTGATGCTCCGTCCATCACCACCCCCTTTTGTACCGCTTTGTTTGCCATAAGTTGGCAGGGTATGCTCAGACGTGAGTCCCTTGCTCACTTTGCCACTGGATTCAAGCAAGCCTGGCTGAAGACGGCTGAAATGCCAGAAACCGGTCCTAGAAAGCTTGTTTCCGGTCCAGGGAAGGCATGGCTTGGCAGTTCGGGCTGGACTGTTCCCATGAGGTACAGGGTCAGACTGATTTTCATATGGCCATGTCTGAACTGGGGTGGCAGAGTGGGCTAAAGAACGGCGATGGATCAAACTCAGATCTGTTGACTGGGTGTGAGTGTTTGATTGGTTCTGATGCTCCGTCCATCACCACCCCCTTTTGTACCGCTTTGGTCACCATAAGTTGACAGGGTATGCTCAGACGTGAGTCCCCTGCTCACTTTGCCACTGGATTCAAGCAAGCCTGGCTGAAGACGGCTGAAATGCCAGAAACCGCTACTAGGAAGCTTGTTCCTGTCCAGGGAAGGCATGGCCTGGCAGTTCGGGCTGGACTGTTCCCATGGGGCACAGGGTCAGACTGATTTGCATATGGCCATGTCTGAACTGGGGTGGCAGAGTGGGCTAAGAACGGCGATGGATCAAACCCAGATCTGTTGACTGGGTGTGAGTGATTGATTGGTTCTGATGGTCCGTCCATCACCACCCCCTTTTGTACCGCTTTGTTCGCCATAAGTTGGCAGGGTTTGCTCAGACGTGAGTCCCTTGCTCACTTTGCCACTGGATTCAAGCAAGCCTGGCTGAAGATGGCTGAAATGCCAGAAACCGGTCCTAGGAAGCTTGTTGCCGGTCCAGGAAAGGCATGGCTTGGCAGTTCGGGCTGGACTGTTCCCATGATGCACAGGGTCAGACTGATTTGCATATGGCCATGTCTGAACTGGGGTGGCAGAGTGGGCTAAAGAACGGCGATGGATCAAACCCAGACCTGTTGACTGGGTGTGAGTGTTTGTTTGGTTCTGATGCTCCGTCCATCACCACCCCCTTTTGTACCGCTTTGTTCGCCATAAGTTGACAGGGTATGCTCAGACGTGAGTCCCTTGCTCACTTTGCCACTGGATTCAAGCAAGCCTGGCTGAAGACGGCTGAAATGCCAGAAACCGGTCCTAGGAAGCTTGTTTCTGGTCCAGGGAAGGCATGGATTGGCAGTTCGGGATGGACTGTTCCCATGAGGCACAGGGTCAGACTGATTTGCATATGGCCCTCTCTGAGCTGGGGTGGCAGACTGGGCTAAAGAACGGCGATGGATCAAACCCAAATCTGTTGACTGGGTGTGAGTGTTTGATTGGTTCTGATGCTCCGTCCACCACCACCCCCTTTTGTACCGCTTTGTTCGCCATAAGTTTGCAGGGTATGCTCAGACGTGAGTCCCTTGCTCACTTTGCCACTGGGTTCAAGCAAACCTGGCTGAAGACGGCTGAAATGCCAGAAACCGGTCCTAGGAAGCTTGTTTCCGGTCCAGGGAAGGCATGGCTTGGCAGTTCGGGCTGGACTGTTCCCATGAGGCACAGGGTCAGACTGATTTGCATATGGCCATGTCTGAACTGGGGTGGCAGAGTGGGCTAAAGAACGGCGATGGATCAAACCCAGACCTGTTGACTGGGTGTGAGTGTTTGTTTGGTTCTGATGCTCCGTCCATCACCACCCCCTTTTGTACCGCTTTGTTCGCCATAAGTTGGCAGGGTATGCTCAGACGTGAGTCCCTTGCTCACTTTGCCACTGGATTCAAGCAAGCCTGGCTGAAGACGGCTGAAATGCCAGAAACCGGTCCTAGGAAGCTTGTTTCTGGTCCAGGGAAGGCATGGATTGGCAGTTCGGGCTGGACTGTTCCCATGAGGCACAGGGTCAGACTGATTTGCATATGGCCATGTCTGAGCTGGGGTGGCAGACTGGGCTAAAGAACGGCGATGGATCAAACCCAAATCTGTTGACTGGGTGTGAGTGTTTGATTGGTTCTGATGCTCCGTCCATCACCACCCCCATTTGTACCGCTTTGTTCGCCATAAGTTTGCAGGGTATGATCAGACGTGAGTCCCTTGCTCACTTTGCCACTGGATTCAAGCAAACCTGGCTGAAGACGGCTGAAATGCCAGAAACCGGTCCTAGGAAGCTTGTTTCCGGTCCAGGGAAGGCATGGCTTGGCAGTTCGGGCTGGACTGTTCCCATGAGGCACAGGGTCAGACTGATTTGCATATGGCCATGTCTGAACTGGGGTGGCAGAGTGGGCTAAAGAACGGCGATGGATCAAACCCAGACCTGTTGACTGGGTGTGAGTGTTTGTTTGGTTCTGATGCTCCGTCCATCACCACCCCCTTTTGTACCGCTTTGTTCGCCATAAGTTGGCAGGGTATGCTCAGACGTGAGTCCCTTGCTCACTTTGCCACTGGATTCAAGCAAGCCTGGCTGAAGACGGCTGAAATGCCAGAAACTGGTCCTAGGAAGCTTGTTTCTGGTCCAGGGAAGGCATGGATTGGCAGTTCGGGCTGGACTGTTCCCATGAGGCACAGGGTCAGACTGATTTGCATATGGCCATGTCTGAGCTGGGGTGGCAGACTGGGCTAAAGAACGGCGATGGATCAAACCCAAATCTGTTGACTGGGTGTGAGTGTTTGATTGGTTCTGATGCTCCGTCCACCACCACCCCCTTTTGTACCGCTTTGTTCGCCATAAGTTGGCAGGGTATGCTCAGACGTGAGTCCCTTGCTCACTTTGCCACTGGATTCAAGCAAGCCTGGCTGAAGACGGCTGAAATGCCAGAAACCGGTCCTAAGAAGCTTGTTTCCGGTCCAGGGAAGGCATGGCTTGGCAGTTCGGGCTGGACTGTTCCCATGAGGCACAGGGTCAGACTGATTTGCATATGGCCATGTCTGAACTGGGGTGGCAGAGTGGGCTAAAGAACGGCAATGGATCAAACCCAGATCTGTTGACTCGGTGTGAGTGTTTGATTGGTTCTGATGCTCCGTCCATCACCACCCCCTTTTGTACCGCTTTGTTCGCAATAAGTTGGCAGGGTATGCTCAGACGTGAGTCCCTTGCTCACTTTGCCACTGGATTCAAGAAAGTCTGGCTGAAGACGGCTGAAATGCCAGAAACCGGTCCTAGGAAGCTTGTTTCCGGTCCAGGGAAGGCATGGCTTGGCAGTTCGGGCTGGACTGTTCCCATGAGGCACAGGGTCAGACTGATTTGCATATGGCCATGTCTGAACTGGGGTGGCAGAGTGGGCTAAAGAACGGCGATGGATCAAACCCAGACCTGTTGACTGGGTGTGAGTGTTTGTTTGGTTCTGATGCTCCGTCCATCACCACCCCCTTTTGTACCGCTTTGTTCGCCATAAGTTTGCAGGGTATGCTCAGACGTGAGTCCCTTGCTCACTTTGCCACTGGATTCAAGCAAGCCTGGCTGAAGACGGCTGAAATGCCAGAAACCGGTCCTAGGAAGCTTGTTTCTGGTCCAGGGAAGGCATGGATTGGCAGTTCGGGCTGGACTGTTCCCATGAGGCACAGGGTCAGACTGATTTGCATATGGCCATGTCTGAGCTGGGGTGGCAGACTGGGCTAAAGAACGGCGATGGATCAAACCCAAATCTGTTGACTGGGTGTGAGTGTTTGATTGGTTCTGATGCTCCGTCCACCACCACCCCCTTTTGTACCGCTTTGATCGCCATAAGTTGGCAGGGTATGCTCAGACGTGAGTCCCTTGCTCACTTTGCCACTGGATTCAAGCAAGCCTGGCTGAAGACGGCTGAAATGCCAGAAACCGGTCCTAGGAAGCTTGTTTCCGGTCCAGGGAAGGCATGACTTGGCAGTTCGGGCTGGACTGTTCCCATGTGGCACAGGGTCAGACTGATTTGCATATGACCATGTCTGAACTGGGGTGGCAGAGTGAGCTAAAGAACGGCGATGGATCAAACCCAGATCTGTTGACTGGGTGTGAGTGTTTGTTTGGTTCTGATGCTCCGTCCATCACCACCCCCTTTTGTACCGCTTTGTTCGCCATAAGTTGGCAGGGTATGCTCAGACGTGAATCCCTTGCTCACTTTGCCACTGGATTCAAGCAAGCCTGGCTGAAGACGGCTGAAATGCCAGAAACCGGTCCTAGGAAGCTTGTTTCCGGTCCAGGGAAGGCATGGCTTGGCAGTTCGGGCTGGACTGTTCCCATGAGGCACAGGGTCAGACTGATTTGCATATGACCATGTCTGAACTGGGGTGGCAGAGTGGGCTAAAGAACGGCAATGGATCAAACCCAGACCTGTTGACTGGGTGTGAGTGTTTGTTTGGTTCTGATGCTCCGTCCATCACCACCCCCTTTTGTACCGCTTTGTTCGCCATAAGTTGGCAGGGTATGCTCAGACGTGAGTCCCTTGCTCACTTTGCCACTGGATTCAAGCAAGCCTGGCTGAAGACGGCTGAAATGCCAGAAACCGGTCCTAGGAAGCTTGTTTCGGGTCCAGGGAAGGCATGGCTTGGCAGGTTGGGCTGGACTGTTCCCATGAGGCACAGGGTCAGACTGATTTGCATATGGCCATGTCTGAACTGGGGTGGCAGAGTGGGCTAAAGAACGGCGATGGATCAAACCCAGATCTGTTGACTGGGTGTGAGTGTTTGATTGGTTCTGATGCTCCGTCCATCACCACCCCCTTTTGTACCGCTTTGTTCACCTTAAGTTGGCAGGGTATGCTCAGACGTGAGTCCCTTGCTCACTTTGCCACTGGATTCAAGCAAGCCTGGCTGAAGACGGCTGAAATGCCAGAAACCGGTCCTAGGAAGCTTGTTTCGGGTCCAGGGAAGGCATGGCTTGGCAGGTTGGGCTGGACTGTTCCCATGAGGCACAGGGTCAGACTGATTTGCATATGGCCATGTCTGAACTGGGGTGGCAGAGTGGGCTAAAGAACGGCGATGGATCAAACCCAGACCTGTTGACTGGGTGTGAGTGTTTGTTTGGTTCTGATGCTCCGTCCATCACCACCCCCTTTTGTACCGCTTTGTTCGCCATAAGTTGGCAGGGTATGCTCAGACGTGAGTCCCTTGCTCACTTTGCCACTGGATTCAAGCAAGCCTGGCTGAAGACGGCTGAAATGCCAGAAACCGGTCCTAGGAAGCTTGTTTCCGGTTCAGGGAAGGCATGGCTTGGCAGTTCGGGCTGGACTGTTCCCATGAGGCACAGGGTCAGACTGATTTGCATATGACCATGTCTGAACTGGGGTGGCAGAGTGGGCTAAAGAACGGCGATGGATCAAACCCAGACCTGTTGACTGGGTGTGAGTGTTTGTTTGGTTCTGATGCTCCGTCCATCACCACCCCCTTTTGTACTGCTTTGTTCGCCATAAGTTGGCAGGGTATGCTCAGACGTGAGTCCCTTGCTCACTTTGCCACTGGATTCAAGCAAGCCTGGCTGAAGACGGCTGAAATGCCAGAAACCGGTCCTAGGAAGCTTGTTTCTGGTCCAGGGAAGGCATGGATTGGCAGTTCGGGATGGACTGTTCCCATGAGGCACAGGGTCAGACTGATTTGCATATGGCCATCTCTGAGCTGGGGTGGCAGACTGGGCTAAAGAACGGCGATGGATCAAACCCAAATCTGTTGACTGGGTGTGAGTGTTTGATTGGTTCTGATGCTCCGTCCACCACCACCCCCTTTTGTACCGCTTTGTTCGCCATAAGTTTGCAGGGTATGCTCAGACGTGAGTCCCTTGCTCACTTTGCCACTGGGTTCAAGCAAACCTGGCTGAAGACGGCTGAAATGCCAAAAACCGGTCCTAGGAAGCTTGTTTCCGGTCCAGGGAAGGCATGGCTTGGCAGTTCGGGCTGGACTGTTCCCATGAGGCACAGGGTCAGACTGATTTGCATATGGCCATGTCTGAACTGGGGTGGCAGAGTGGGCTAAAGAACGGCGATGGATCAAACCCAGACCTGTTGACTGGGTGTGAGTGTTTGTTTGGTTCTGATGCTCCGTCCATCACCACCCCCTTTTGTACCGCTTTGTTCGCCATAAGTTGGCAGGGTATGCTCAGACGTGAGTCCCTTGCTCACTTTGCCACTGGATTCAAGCAAGCCTGGCTGAAGACGGCTGAAATGCCAGAAACCGGTCCTAGGAAGCTTGTTTCTGGTCCAGGGAAGGCATGGATTGGCAGATCGGGCTGGACTGTTCCCATGAGGCACAGGGTCAGACTGATTTGCATATGGCCATGTCTGAGCTGGGGTGGCAGACTGGGCTAAAGAACGGCGATGGATCAAACCCAAATCTGTTGACTGGGTGTGAGTGTTTGATTGGTTCTGATGCTCCGTCCATCACCACCCCCTTTTGTACCGCTTTGTTCGCCATAAGTTTGCAGGGTATGCTCAGACGTGAGTCCCTTGCTCACTTTGCCACTGGATTCAAGCAAACCTGGCTGAAGACGGCTGAAATGCCAGAAACCGGTCCTAGGAAGCTTGTTTCCGGTCCAGGGAAGGCATGGCTTGGCAGTTCGGGCTGGACTGTTCCCATGAGGCACAGGGTCAGACTGATTTGCATATGGCCATGTCTGAACTGGGGTGGCAGAGTGGGCTAAAGAACGGCGATGGATCAAACCCAGACCTGTTGACTGGGTGTGAGTGTTTGTTTGGTTCTGATGCTCCGTCCATCACCACCCCCTTTTGTACCGCTTTGTTCGCCATAAGTTGGCAGGGTATGCTCAGACGTGAGTCCCTTGCTCACTTTGACACTGGATTCAAGCAAGCCTGGCTGAAGACGGCTGAAATGCCAGAAACTGGTCCTAGGAAGCTTGTTTCTGGTCCAGGGAAGGCATGGATTGGCAGTTCGGGCTGGACTGTTCCCATGAGGCACAGGGTCAGACTGATTTGCATATGGCCATGTCTGAGCTGGGGTGGCAGACTGGGCTAAAGAACGGCGATGGATCAAACCCAAATCTGTTGACTGGGTGTGAGTGTTTGATTGGTTCTGATGCTCCGTCCACCACCACCCCCTTTTGTACCGCTTTGTTCGCCATAAGTTGGCAGGGTATGCTCAGACGTGAGTCCCTTGCTCACTTTGCCACTGGATTCAAGCAAGCCTGGCTGAAGACGGCTGAAATGCCAGAAACCGGTCCTAGGAAGCTTGTTTCCGGTCCAGGGAAGGCATGGCTTGGCAGTTCGGGCTGGACTGTTCCCATGAGGCACAGGGTCAGACTGATTTGCATATGGCCATGTCTGAACTGGGGTGGCAGAGTGGGCTAAAGAACGGCAATGGATCAAACCCAGATCTGTTGACTCGGTGTGAGTGTTTGATTGGTTCTGATGCTCCGTCCATCACCACCCCCTTTTGTACCGCTTTGTTCGCAATAAGTTGGCAGGGTATGCTCAGACGTGAGTCCCTTGCGCACTTTGCCACTGGATTCAAGAAAGTCTGGCTGAAGACGGCTGAAATGCCAGAAACCGGTCCTAGGAAGCTTGTTTCCGGTCCAGGGAAGGCATGGCTTGGCAGTTCGGGCTGGACTGTTCCCATGAGGCACAGGGTCAGACTGATTTGCATATGGCCATGTCTGAACTGGGGTGGCAGAGTGGGCTAAAGAACGGCGATGGATCAAACCCAGACCTGTTGACTGGGTGTGAGTGTTTGTTTGGTTCTGATGCTCCGTCCATCACCACCCCCTTTTGTACCGCTTTGTTCGCCATAAGTTTGCAGGGTATGCTCAGACGTGAGTCCCTTGCTCACTTTGCCACTGGATTCAAGCAAGCCTGGCTGAAGACGGCTGAAATGCCAGAAACCGGTCCTAGGAAGCTTGTTTCTGGTCCAGGGAAGGCATGGATTGGCAGTTCGGGCTGGACTGTTCCC
The DNA here is from genome assembly GCF_964204655.1 of Triturus cristatus. Classification (NCBI taxonomy): domain Eukaryota; kingdom Metazoa; phylum Chordata; class Amphibia; order Caudata; family Salamandridae; genus Triturus; species Triturus cristatus. Next base: position 1,426,931,739 of record NC_140590.1, on the reverse strand, counting down.
ATGAGGCACAGGGTCAGACTGATTTGCATATGGCCATGTCTGAGCTGGGGTGGCAGACTGGGCTAAAGAACGGCGATGGATCAAACCCAAATCTGTTGACTGGGTGTGAGTGTTTGATTGGTTCTGATGCTCCGTCCACCACCACCCCCTTTTGTACCGCTTTGTTCGCCATAAGTTGGCAGGGTATGCTCAGACGTGAGTCCCTTGCTCACTTTGCCACTGGATTCAAGCAAGCCTGGCTGAAGACGGCTGAAATGCCAGAAACCGGTCCTAGGAAGCTTGTTTCCGGTCCAGGGAAGGCATGACTTGGCAGTTCGGGCTGGACTGTTCCCATGTGGCACAGGGTCAGACTGATTTGCATATGACCATGTCTGAACTGGGGTGGCAGAGTGAGCTAAAGAACGGCGATGGATCAAACCCAGATCTGTTGACTGGGTGTGAGTGTTTGTTTGGTTCTGATGCTCCGTCCATCACCACCCCCTTTTGTACCGCTTTGTTCGCCATAAGTTGGCAGGGTATGCTCAGACGTGAATCCCTTGCTCACTTTGCCACTGGATTCAAGCAAGCCTGGCTGAAGACGGCTGAAATGCCAGAAACCGGTCCTAGGAAGCTTGTTTCCGGTCCAGGGAAGGCATGGCTTGGCAGTTCGGGCTGGACTGTTCCCATGAGGCACAGGGTCAGACTGATTTGCATATGACCATGTCTGAACTGGGGTGGCAGAGTGGGCTAAAGAACGGCAAAGGATCAAACCCAGACCTGTTGACTGGGTGTGAGTGTTTGTTTGGTTCTGATGCTCCGTCCATCACCATCCCCTTTTGTACCGCTTTGTTCGCCATAAGTTGGCAGGGTATGCTCAGACGTGAGTCCCTTGCTCACTTTGCCACTGGATTCAAGCAAGCCTGGCTGAAGACGGCTGAAATGCCAGAAACCGGTCCTAGGAAGCTTGTTTCGGGTCCAGGGAAGGCATGGCTTGGCAGGTTGGGCTGGACTGTTCCCATGAGGCACAGGGTCAGACTGATTTGCATATGGCCATGTCTGAACTGGGGTGGCAGAGTGGGCTAAAGAACGGCGATGGATCAAACCCAGATCTGTTGACTGGGTGTGAGTGTTTGATTGGTTCTGATGCTCCGTCCATCACCACCCCCTTTTGTACCGCTTTGTTCGCCATAAGTTGGCAGGGTATGCTCAGACGTGAGTCCCTTGCTCACTTTGCCACTGGATTCAAGCAAGCCTGGCTGAAGACGGCTGAAATGCCAGAAACCGGTCCTAGAAAGCTTGTTTCCGGTCCAGGGAAGGCATGGCTTGGCAGTTCGGGCTGGACTGTTCCCATGAGGCACAGGGTCAGACTGATTTGCATATGGCCATGTCTGAACTGGGGTGGCAGAGTGGGCTAAAGAACGGCGATGGATCAAACCCAGATCTGTTGACTGGGAGTGAGTGTTTGATTGGTTCTGATGCTCCGTCCACCACCACCCCCTTTTGTACCGCTTTGTTCGCCATAAGTTGGCAGGGTATGCTCAGACGTGAGTCCCTTGCTCACTTTGCCACTGGATTCAAGCAAGCCTGGCTGAAGACGGCTGAAATGCCAGAAACCGGTCCTAGGAAGCTTGTTTCCGGTCCAGGGAAGGCATGGCTTGGGAGTTCGGGCTGGACTGTTCCCATGAGGCACAGGGTCAGACTGATTTGCATATGGCCATGTCTGAACTGGGGTGGCAGAGTGGGCTAAAGAACGGCAATGGATCAAACCCAGATCTGTTGACTCGGTGTGTTTGATTGGTTCTGATGCTCCGTCCATCACCACCCCCTTTTGTACCGCTTTGTTCGCCATAAGTTGCTAGGGTATACTCAGACGTGAGTCCCTTGCTCACTTTGCCACTGGATTCAAGCAAGTCTGGCTGAAGACGGCTGAAATGCCAGAAACCGGTCCTAGGAAGCTTGTTTCCGGTCCAGGGAAGGCATGGCTTGGCAGTTCGGGCTGGACTGTTCCCATGTGGCACAGGGTCAGACTGATTTGCATATGACCATGTCTGAACTGGGGTGGCAGAGTGGGCTAAAGAACGGCGATGGATCAAACCCAGATCTGTTGACTGGGTGTGAGTGTTTGTTTGGTTCTGATGCTCCGTCCATCACCACCCCCTTTTGTACCGCTTTGTTCGCCATAAGTTGGCAGGGTATGCTCAGACGTGAGTCCCTTGCTCACTTTGCCACTGGATTCAAGCAAGCCTGGCTGAAGACGGCTGAAATGCCAGAAACCGGTCCTAGGAAGCTTGTTTCCGGTTCAGGGAAGGCATGGCTTGGCAGTTCGGGCTGGACTGTTCCCATGAGGCACAGGGTCAGACTGATTTGCATATGACCATGTCTGAACTGGGGTGGCAGAGTGGGCTAAAGAACGGCGATCGATCAAACCCAGATCTGTTGACTGGGTGTGAGTGTTTGATTGGTTCTGATGCTCCGTCCATCACCACCCCCTTTTGTACCGCTTTGTTTGCCATAAGTTGGCAGGGTATGCTCAGACGTGAGTCCCTTGCTCACTTTGCCACTGGATTCAAGCAAGCCTGGCTGAAGACGGCTGAAATGCCAGAAACCGGTCCTAGAAAGCTTGTTTCCGGTCCAGGGAAGGCATGGCTTGGCAGTTCGGGCTGGACTGTTCCCATGAGGTACAGGGTCAGACTGATTTTCATATGGCTATGTCTGAACTGGGGTGGCAGAGTGGGCTAAAGAACGGCGATGGATCAAACTCAGATCTGTTGACTGGGTGTGAGTGTTTGATTGGTTCTGATGCTCCGTCCATCACCACCCCCTTTTGTACCGCTTTGGTCAACATAAGTTGACAGGGTATGCTCAGACGTGAGTCCCTTGCTCACTTTGCCACTGGATTCAAGCAAGCCTGGCTGAAGACGGCTGAAATGCCAGAAACCGCTACTAGGAAGCTTGTTCCTGTCCAGGGAAGGCATGGCCTGGCAGTTCGGGCTGGACTGTTCCCATGGGGCACAGGGTCAGACTGATTTGCATATGGCCATGTCTGAACTGGGGTGGCAGAGTGGGCTAAGAACGGCGATGGATCAAACCCAGATCTGTTGACTGGGTGTGAGTGATTGATTGGTTCTGAGGGTCCGTCCATCACCACCCCCTTTTGTACCGCTTTGTTCGCCATAAGTTGGCAGGGTTTGCTCAGACGTGAGTCCCTTGCTCACTTTGCCACTGGATTCAAGCAAGCCTGGCTGAAGATGGCTGAAATGCCAGAAACCGGTCCTAGGAAGCTTGTTGCCGGTCCAGGAAAGGCATGGCTTGGCAGTTCGGGCTGGACTGTTCCCAGGAGGCACAGGGTCAGACTGATTTGCATATGTCCATGTCTGAACTGGGGTGGCAGAGTGGGCTAAAGAACGGCCACGGATCAAACCGAGATCTGTTGACTGGGTGTGAGTGATTGGTTCTGATGCTCCGTCCATCACCACCCCCTTTTGTACCGCTTTGTTCGCCATAAGTTGGCAGGGTATGATCAGACGTGAGTCCCTTGCTCACTTTGCCACTGGATTCAAGCAAGCCTGGCTGAAGACGGCTGAAATGCTAGAAACCGGTCCTAGGAAGCTTGTTTCCGGTCCAGGGAAGGCATGGCTTGGCAGTTCGGGCTGGACTGTTCCCATGAGGCACAGGGTCAGACTGATTTGCATATGGCCATGTCTGAACTGGGGTGGCAGAGTGGGCTAAAGAACGGCGATGGATCAAACCCAGATCTGTTGACTGGGTGTGAGTGTTTGATTGTTTCTGATGCTCCGTCCATCACCACCCCCTTTTGTACCGCTTTGTTCGCCGTAAGTTGGCAGGGTATGCTCAGACGTGAGTCCCTGGCTCACTTTGCCACTGGATTCAAGCAAGCCTGGCTGAAGACGGCTGAAATGCCAGAAACTGGTCCTAAGAAGCTTGTTTCCAGTCCAGGGAAGGCATGGTTTGGCAGTTTGGGCTGGACTGTTCCCATGATGCACAGGGTCAGACTGATTTGCATATGGCCATGTCTGAACTGGAGTGGCAGAGTGGGCTAAAGAACGGCGATGGATCAAACCCAGATCTGTTGACTGGGTGTGAGTGTTTGATTGGTTCTGATGCTCCGTCCATCACCATCCCCTTTTGTACCGCTTTGTTCGCCATAAGTTTGCAGGGTATGCTCAGACGTGAGTCCCTTGCTCACTTTGCCACTGGATTCAAGCAAACCTGGCTGAAGACGGCTGAAATGCCAGAAACCGGTCCTAGGAAGCTTGTTTCCGGTCCAGGTAAGGCATGGCTTGGCAGTTCGGGCTGGACTGTTCCCATGAGGCACAGGGTCAGACTGATTTGCATATGACCATGTCTGAACTGGGGTGGCAGAGTGGGCTAAAGAACGGCGATGGATCAAACCCAGATCTGTTGACTGGGTGTGAGTGTTTGATTGGTTCTGATGCTCCGTCCATCACCACCCCCTTTTGTACCGCTTTGTTTGCCATAAGTTGGCAGGGTATGCTCAGACGTGAGTCCCTTGCTCACTTTGCCACTGGATTCAAGCAAGCCTGGCTGAAGACGGCTGAAATGCCAGAAACCGGTCCTAGAAAGCTTGTTTCCGGTCCAGGGAAGGCATGGCTTGGCAGTTCGGGCTGGACTGTTCCCATGAGGTACAGGGTCAGACTGATTTTCATATGGCCATGTCTGAACTGGGGTGGCAGAGTGGGCTAAAGAACGGCGATGGATCAAACTCAGATCTGTTGACTGGGTGTGAGTGTTTGATTGGTTCTGATGCTCCGTCCATCACCACCCCCTTTTGTACCGCTTTGGTCACCATAAGTTGACAGGGTATGCTCAGACGTGAGTCCCTTGCTCACTTTGCCACTGGATTCAAGCAAGCCTGGCTGAAGACGGCTGAAATGCCAGAAACCGCTACTAGGAAGCTTGTTCCTGTCCAGGGAAGGCATGGCCTGGCAGTTCGGGCTGGACTGTTCCCATGGGGCACCGGGTCAGACTGATTTGCATATGGCCATGTCTGAACTGGGGTGGCAGAGTGGGCTAAGAACGGCGATGGATCTAACCCAGATCTGTTGACTGGGTGTGAGTGATTGATTGGTTCTGATGGTCCGTCCATCACCACCCCCTTTTGTACCGCTTTGTTCGCCATAAGTTGGCAGGGTTTGCTCAGACGTGAGTCCCTTGCTCACTTTGCCACTGGATTCAAGAAAGCCTGGCTGAAGATGGCTGAAATGCCAGAAACCGGTCCTAGGAAGCATGTTGCCGGTCCAGGAAAGGCATGGCTTGGCAGTTCGGGCTGGACTGTTCCCATGAGGCACAGGGTCAGACTGATTTGCATATGTCCATGTCTGAACTGGGGTGGCAGAGTGAGCTAAAGAACGGCCACGGATCAAACCGAGATCTGTTGACTGGGTGTGAGTGTTTGATTGGTTCTGATGCTCCGTCCATCACCACCCCCTTTTGTACCGCTTTGTTCGCCATAAGTTGGCAGGGTATGATCAGACGTGAGTCCCTTGCTCACTTTGCCACTGGATTCAAGCAAGCCTGGCTGAAGACGGCTGAAATGCTAGAAACCGGTCCTAGGAAGCTTGTTTCCGGTCCAGGGAAGGCATGGCTTGGCAGTTCGGGCTGGACTGTTCCCATGAGGCACAGGGTCAGACTGATTTGCATATGGCCATGTCTGAACTGGGGTGGCAGAGTGGGCTAAAGAACGGCGATGGATCAAACCCAGATCTGTTGACTGGGTGTGAGTGTTTGATTGGTTCTGATGCTCCGTCCATCACCACCCCCTTTTGTACCGCTTTGTTCGCCGTAAGTTGGCAGGGTATGCTCAGACGTGAGTCCCTGGCTCACTTTGCCACTGGATTCAAGCAAGCCTGGCTGAAGACGGCTGAAATGCCAGAAACTGGTCCTAAGAAGCTTGTTTCCGGTCCAGGGAAGGCATGGTTTGGCAGTTTGGGCTGGACTGTTCCCATGATGCACAGGGTCAGACTGATTTGCAAATGGCCATGTCTGAACTGGAGTGGCAGAGTGGGCTAAAGAACGGCGATGGATCAAACCCAGATCTGTTGACTGGGTGTGAGTGTTTGATTGGTTCTGATGCTCCGTCCATCACCACCCCCTTTTGTACCGCTTTGTTCGCCATAAGTTTGCAGGGTATGCTCAGACGTGAGTCCCTTGCTCACTTTGCCACTGGATTCAAGCAAACCTGGCTGAAGACGGCTGAAATGCCAGAAACCGGTCCTAGGAAGCTTGTTTCCGGTCCAGGGAAGGCATGGCTTGGCAGTTCGGGCTGGACTGTTCCCATGAGGCACAGGGTCAGACTGATTTGCATATGGCCATGTCTGAACTGGGGTGGCAGAGTGGGCTAAAGAACGGCGATGGATCAAACCCAGACCTGTTGACTGGGTGTGAGTGTTTGTTTGGTTCTGATGCTCCGTCCATCACCACCCCCTTTTGTACCGCTTTGTTCGCCATAAGTTGGCAGGGTATGCTCAGACGTGAGTCCCTTGCTCACTTTGCCACTGGATTCAAGCAAGCCTGGCTGAAGACGGCTGAAATGCCAGAAACCGGTCCTAGGAAGCTTGTTTCTGGTCCAGGGAAGGCATGGATTGGCAGTTCGGGATGGACTGTTCCCATGAGGCACAGGGTCAGACTGATTTGCATATGGCCATGTCTGAGCTGGGGTGACAGACTGGGCTAAAGAACGGCGATGGATCAAACCCAGATCTGTTGACTCGGTGTGAGTGTTTGATTGGTTCTGATGCTCCGTCCATCACCACCCCCTTTTGTACCGCTTTGTTCGCCATAAGTTGGCAGGGTATGCTCAGACGTGAGTCCCTTGCTCACTTTGCCACTGGATTCAAGAAAGTCTGGCTGAAGACGGCTGAAATGCCAGAAACAGGTCCTAGGAAGCTTGTTTCCGGTCCAGGGAAGGCATGGCTTGGCAGTTCGGGCTGGACTGTTCCCATGAGGCACAGGGTCAGACTGATTTGCATATGGCCATGTCTGAACTGGGGTGGCAGAGTGGGCTAAAGAACGGCGATGGATCAAACCCAGACCTGTTGACTGGGTGTGAGTGTTTGTTTGGTTCTGATGCTCCGTCCATCACCACCCCCTTTTGTACCGCTTTGTTCGCCATAAGTTTGCAGGGTATGCTCAGACGTGAGTCCCTTGCTCACTTTGCCACTGGATTCAAGCAAACCTGGCTGAAGACGGCTGAAATGCCAGAAACCGGTCCTAGGAAGCTTGTTTCCGGTCCAGGGAAGGTATGGCTTGGCAGTTCGGGTTGGACTGTTCCCATGAGGCACAGGGTCAGACTGATTTGCATGTGGCCATGTCTGAACTGGGGTGGCAGAGTGGGCTAAAGAACGGCGATGGATCAAACCCAGACCTGTTGACTGGGTGTGAGTGTTTGTTTGGTTCTGATGCTCCGTCCATCACCACCCCCTTTTGTACCGCTTTGTTCGCCATAAGTTGGCAGGGTATGCTCAGACGTGAGTCCCTTGCTCACTTTGCCACTGGATTCAAGCAAGCCTGGCTGAAGACGGCTGAAATGCCAGAAACCGGTCCTAGGAAGCTTGTTTCTGGTCCAGGGAAGGCATGGATTGGCAGTTCGGGCTGGACTGTTCCCATGAGGCACAGGGTCAGACTGATTTGCATATGGCCATGTCTGAGCTGGGGTGGCAGACTGGGCTAAAGAACGGCGATGGATCAAACCCAAATCTGTTGACTGGGTGTGAGTGTTTGATTGGTTCTGATGCTCCGTCCACCACCACCCCCTTTTGTACCGCTTTGTTCGCCATAAGTTGGCAGGGTATGCTCAGACGTGAGTCCCTTGCTCACTTTGCCACTGGATTCAAGCAAGCCTGGCTGAAGACGGCTGAAATGCCAGAAACCGGTCCTAGGAAGCTTGTTTCCGGTCCAGGGAAGGCATGGCTTGGCAGTTCGGGCTGGACTGTTCCCATGAGGCACAGGGTCAGACTGATTTGCATATGGCCATGTCTGAACTGGGATGGCAGAGTGGGCTAAAGAACGGCAATGGATCAAACCCAGATCTGTTGACTCGGTGTGAGTGTTTGATTGGTTCTAATGCTCCGTCCATCACCACCCCCTTTTGTACCGCTTTGTTCGCCATAAGTTGGCAGGGTATGCTCAGACGTGAGTCCCTTGCTCACTTTGCCACTGGATTCAAGAAAGTCTGGCTGAAGACGGCTGAAATGCCAGAAACAGGTCCTAGGAAGCTTGTTTCCGGTCCAGGGAAGGCATGGCTTGGCAGTTCGGGCTGGACTGTTCCCATGAGGCACAGGGTCAGACTGATTTGCATATGGCCATGTCTGAACTGGGGTGGCAGAGTGGGCTAAAGAACGGCGATGGATCAAACCCAGACCTGTTGACTGGGTGTGAGTGTTTGTTTGGTTCTGATGCTCCGTCCATCACCACCCCCTTTTGTACCGCTTTGTTCGCCATAAGTTTGCAGGGTATGCTCAGACGTGAGTCCCTTGCTCACTTTGCCACTGGATTCAAGCAAGCCTGGCTGAAGACGGCTGAAATGCCAGAAACCGGTCCTAGGAAGCTTGTTTCCGGTCCAGGGAAGGCATGGCTTGGCAGTTCGGGCTGGACTGTTCCCATGAGGCACAGGGTCAGACTGATTTGCATATGGCCATGTCTGAACTGGGATGGCAGAGTGGGCTAAAGAACGGTAATGGATCAAACCCAGATCTGTTGACTCGGTGTGAGTGTTTGATTGGTTCTGATGCTCCGTCCATCACCACCCCCTTTTGTACCGCTTTGTTCGCCATAAGTTGGCAGGGTATGCTCAGACGTGAGTCCCTTGCTCACTTTGCCACTGGATTCAAGAAAGTCTGGCTGAAGACGGCTGAAATGCCAGAAACAGGTCCTAGGAAGCTTGTTTCCGGTCCAGGGAAGGCATGGCTTGGCAGTTCGGGCTGGACTGTTCCCATGAGGCACAGGGTCAGACTGATTTGCATATGGCCATGTCTGAACTGGGGTGGCAGAGTGGGCTAAAGAACGGCGATGGATCAAACCCAGACCTGTTGACTGGGTGTGAGTGTTTGTTTGGTTCTGATGCTCCGTCCATCACCACCCCCTTTTGTACCGCTTTGTTCGCCATAAGTTTGCAGGGTATGCTCAGACGTGAGTCCCTTGCTCACTTTGCCACTGGATTCAAGCAAACCTGGCTGAAGACGGCTGAAATGCCAGAAACCGGTCCTAGGAAGCTTGTTTCCGGTCCAGGGAAGGCATGGCTTGGCAGTTCGGGTTGGACTGTTCCCATGAGGCACAGGGTCAGACTGATTTGCATATGGCCATGTCTGAACTGGGGTGGCAGAGTGGGCTAAAGAACGGCGATGGATCAAACCCAGACCTGTTGACTGGGTGTGAGTGTTTGTTTGGTTCTGATGCTCCGTCCATCACCACCCCCTTTTGTACCGCTTTGTTCGCCATAAGTTGGCAGGGTATGCTCAGACGTGAGTCCCTTGCTCACTTTGCCACTGGATTCAAGCAAGCCTGGCTGAAGACAGCTGAAATGCCAGAAACCGGTCCTAGGAAGCTTGTTTCTGGTCCAGGGAAGGCATGGATTGGCAGTTCGGGCTGGACTGTTCCCATGAGGCACAGGGTCAGACTGATTTGCATATGGCCATGTCTGAGCTGGGGTGGCAGACTGGGCTAAAGAACGGCGATGGATCAAACCCAAATCTGTTGACTGGGTGTGAGTGTTTGATTGGTTCTGATGCTCCGTCCACCACCACCCCCTTTTGTACCGCTTTGTTCGCCATAAGTTGGCAGGGTATGCTCAGACGTGAGTCCCTTGCTCACTTTGCCACTGGATTCAAGCAAGCCTGGCTTAAGACGGCTGAAATGCCAGAAACCGGTCCACTAAGCTTGTTTCCGGTCCAGAGAAGGCATGGCTTGGCAGTTCGGGCTGGACTGTTCCCATGAGGCACAGGGTCAGACTGATTTGCATATGGCCATGTCTGAACTGGGGTGGCAGAGTGGGCTAAAGAACGGCAATGGATCAAACCCAGATCTGTTGACTCGGTGTGAGTGTTTGATTGGTTCTGATGCTCCGTCCATCACCACCCCCTTTTGTACCGCTTTGTTCACCATAAGTTGGCAGGGTATGCTCAGACGTGAGTCCCTTGCTCACTTTGCCACTGGATTCAAGAAAGTCTGGCTGAAGACGGCTGAAATGCCAGAAACCGGTCCTAGGAAGCTTGTTTCGGGTCCAGGGAAGGCATGGCTTTGGAGTTCGGGCTGGACTGTTCCCATGTGGCACAGGTTCAGACTGATTTGCATATGGCCATGTCTGAACTGGGGTGGCAGAGTGAGCTAAAGAACGGCGATGGATCAAACCCAGATCTGTTGACTGGGTGTGAGTGTTTGTTTGGTTCTGATGCTCCGTCCATAACCACCCCCTTTTGTACCGCTTTGTTTGCCATAAGTTGGCAGGGTATGCTCAGACGTGAATCCCTTGCTCACTTTGCCACTGGATTCAAGCAAGCCTGGCTGAAGACGGCTGAAATGCCAGAAACCGGTCCTAGGAAGCTTGTTTCCGGTCCAGGGAAGGCATGGCTTGGCAGTTCGGGCTGGACTGTTCCCATGAGGCACAGGGTCAGACTGATTTGCATATGACCATGTCTGAACTGGGGTGGCAGAGTGGGCTAAAGAACGGCGATGGATCAAACCCAGACCTGTTGACTGGGTGTGAGTGTTTGTTTGGTTCTGATGCTCCGTCCATCACCACCCCCTTTTGTACCGCTTTGTTCGCCATAAGTTGGCAGGGTATGCTCAGACGTGAGTCCCTTGCTCACTTTGCCACTGGATTCAAGCAAGCCTGGCTGAAGACGGCTGAAATGCCAGAAACTGGTCCTAGGAAGCTTGTTTCGGGTCCAGGGAAGGCATGGCTTGGCAGGTTGGGCTGGACTGTTCCCATGAGGCACAGGGTCAGACTAATTTGCATATGGCCATGTCTGAACTGGGATGGCAGAGTGGGCTAATGAACGGCGATGGATCAAACCCAGATCTGTTGACTGGGTGTGAGTGTTTGATTGGTTCTGATGCTCCGTCCACCACCACCCCCTTTTGTACCGCTTTGTTCGCCATAAGTTGGCAGGGTATGCTCAGACGTGAGTCCCTTGCTCACTTTGCCACTGGATTCAAGCAAGCCTGGCTGAAGACGGCTGAAATGCCAGAAACCGGTCCTAGAAAGCTTGTTTCCGGTCCAGGGAAGGCATGGCTTGGCAGTTCGGGCTGGACTGTTCCCATGAGGCACAGGGTCAGACTGATTTGCATATGGCCATGTCTGAACTGGGGTGGCAGAGTGGGCTAAAGAACGGCGATGGATCAAACCCAGATCTGTTGACTGGGTGTGAGTGTTTGATTGGTTCTGATGCTCCGTCCACCACCACCCCCTTTTGTACCGCTTTGTTCGCCATAAGTTGGCAGGGTATGCTCAGACGTGAGTCCCTTGCTCACTTTGCCACTGGATTCAAGCAAGCCTGGCTGAAGACGGCTGAAATGCCAGAAACCGGTCCTAGGAAGCTTGTTTCCGGTCCAGGGAAGGCATGGCTTGGCAGTTTGGGCTGGACTGTTCCCATGAGGCACAGGGTCAGACTGATTTGCATATGGCCATGTCTGAACTGGGGTGGCAGAGTGGGCTAAAGAACGGCAATGGATCAAACCCAGATCTGTTGACTCGGTGTGAGTGTTTGATTGGTTCTGATGCTCCGTCCATCACCACCCCATTTGTACCGCTTTGTTCGCCATAAGTTGCTAGGGTATGCTCAGACGTGAGTCCCTTGCTCACTTTGCCACTGGATTCAAGCAAGTCTGGCTGAACGCGGCTGAAATGCCAGAAACCGGTCCTAGGAAGCTTGTTTCCGGTCCAGGGAAGGCATGGCTTGGCTTGGCAGTTCGGGCTGGACTGTTCCCATGTGGCACAGGGTCAGACTGATTTGCATATGACCATGTCTGAACTGGGGTGGCAGAGTGGGCTAAAGAACGGCGATGGATCAAACCCAGATCTGTTGACTGGGTGTGAGTGTTTGTTTGGTTCTGATGCTCCGTCCATCACCACCCCCTTTTGTACCGCTTTGTTCGCCATAAGTTGGCAGGGTATGCTCAGACGTGAGTCCCTTGCTCACTTTGCCACTGGATTCAAGCAAGCCTGGCTGAAGACGGCTGAAATGCCAGAAACCGGTCCTAGGAAGCTTGTTTCCGGTCCAGGGAAGGCATGGCTTGGCAGTTCGGGCTGGACTGTTCCCATGAGGCACAGGGTCAGACTGATTTGCATATGGCCATGTCTGAACTGGGGTGGCAGAGTGGGCTAAAGAACGGCGATGGATCAAACCCAGACCTGTTGACTGGGTGTGAGTTTGTTTGGTTCTGATGCTCCGTCCATCACCACCCCCTTTTGTACCGCTTTGTTCGCCATAAGTTGGCAGGGTATGCTCAGACGTGAGTCCCTTGCTCACTTTGCCACTGGATTCAAGCAAGCCTGGCTGAAGACGGCTGAAATGCCAGAAACCGGTCCTAGGAAGCTTGTTTCGGGTCCAGGGAAGGCATGGCTTGGCAGGTTGGGCTGGACTGTTCCCATGAGGCACAGGGTCAGACTGATTTGCATATGGCCATGTCTGAACTGGGGTGGCAGAGTGGGCTAAAGAACGGCGATGGATCAAACCCAGATCTGTTGACTGGGTGTGAGTGTTTGATTGGTTCTGATGCTCTGTCCATCACCACCCCCTTTTGTACTGTTTTGTTCGCCATAAGTTGGCAGGGTATGCTCAGACGTGAGTCCCTTGCTCACTTTGCCACTGGATTCAAGCAAGCCTGGCTGAAGACGCCTGAAATGCCAGAAACCGGTCCTAGGAAGCTTGTTTCCGGTCCAGGGAAGGCATGGCTTGGCAGTTCGGGCTGGACTGTTCCCATGAGGCACAGGATCAGACTGATTTGCATATGGCCATGTCTGAACTGGGGTGGCAGAGTGGGCTAAAGAATGGCGATGGATCAAACCCAGATCTGTTGACTGGGTGTGAGTGTTTGATTGGTTCTGATGCTTCGTCCATCACCACCCCCTTTTGTACCGCTTTGTTCGCCAAAAGTTGGCAGGGTATGCTCAGACGTGAGTCCTTGGCTCACTTTGCCACTGGATTCAAGCAAGCCTGGCTGAAGATGGCTGAAATGCCAGAAACCGGTCCTAGGAAGCTTGTTTCCGGTCCAGGGAAGGCATGGCTTGGCAGTTCGGGATGGACTGTTCCCATGAGGCACAGGGTCAGGCTGATTTGCATATGGCCATGTCTGAACTGGGGTGGCAGAGTGGGCTAAAGAACGGCGATGGATCAAACCCAGATCTGTTGACTGGGTGTGAGTGTTTGATTGGCTCTGATGCTCCGTCCATCACCACCCCCTTTTGTACTGCTTTGTTCGCCGTAAGTTGGCAGGGTATGCTCAGACGTGAGTCCCTGGCTCACTTTGCCACTGGATTCAAGCAAGCCTGGCTGAAGACGGCTGAAATGCCAGAAACTGGTCCTAAGCAGCTTGTTTCCGGTCCAGAGAAGGCATGGTTTGGCAGTTTGGGCTGGACTGTTCCCATGATGCACAGGGTCAGACTGATTTGCATATGGCCATGTCTGAACTGGAGTGGCAGAGTGTGCTAAAGAATGGCAATGGATCAAACCCAGATCTGTTGACTGGGTGTGAGTGTTTGATTGGTTCTGATGCTCCGTCCATCACCACCCCCTTTTGTACCGCTTTGTTTGCCGTAAGTTGGCAGGGTATGCTCAGACGTGAGTCCCTTGCTCACTTTGCCACTGGATTCAAGCAAGCCTGGCTGAAGACGGCTGAAATGCCAGAAACCGGTCCTAGGAAGCTTGTTTCCAGTCCAGGGAAGGCATGGCTTGGCAGTTCGGGCTGGACTGTTCCCATGAGGCACAGGGTCAGACTGATTTGCATATGGCCATGTCTGAACTGGGGTGGCAGAGTGGGCTAAAGAGCGGCAATGGATCAAACCCAGATCTGTTGACTGGGTGTGAGTGTTTGATTGGTTCTGATGTTCCGTCCATCACCACCCCCTTTTGTACCGCTTTGTTCGCCATAAGCTGGCAGGGTATGCTCAGACGTGAGTCCCTTGCTCACTTTGCCACTGGATTCAAGCAAGCCTGGCTGAAGACGGCTGAAATGCCAGAAACCGCTCCTAGGAAGCTTGTTTCCGGTCCAGGGAAGGCATGGCTTGGCAGTTCGGGCTGGACTGTTACCATGAGGCACAGGGTCAGACTGATTTGCATATGGCCATGTCTGAACTGGGGTGGCAGAATGGGCTAAAGAATGGCGATGGATCAAACCCAGATCTGTTGACTGGGTGTGAGTGTTTGATTGGTTCTGATGCTTCGTCCATCACCACCCCCTTTTGTACCGCTTTGTTCGCCAAAAGTTGGCAGGGTATGCTCAGACGTGAGTCCCTGGCTCACTTTGCCACTGGATTCAAGCAAGCCTGGCTGAAGATGGCTGAAATGCCAGAAACCGGTCCTAGGAAGCTTGTTTCCGGTCCAGGGAAGGCATGGCTTGGCAGTTCGGGCTGTACTGTTCCCATGAGGCACAGGGTCAGGCTGATTTGCATATGGCCATGTCTGAACTGGGGTGGCAGAGTGGGCTAAAGAACGGCGATGGATCAAACCCAGATCTGTTGACTGGGTGTGAGTGTTTGATTGGTTCTGATGCTCCGTCCATCACCACCCCCTTTTGTACCGCTTTGTTCGCCGTAAGTTGGCAGGGTATGCTCAGACGTGACTCCCTGGCTCACTTTGCCACTGGATTCAAGCAAGCCTGGCTGAAGACGGCTGAAATGCCAGAAACTGGTCCTAAGAAGCTTGTTTCCGGTCCAGAGAAGGCATGGTTTGGCAGTTTGGGCTGGACTGTTCCCATGATGCACAGGGTCAGACTGATTTGCATATGGCCATGCCTGAACTGGAGTGGCAGAGTGGGCTAAAGAATGGCAATAGATCAAACCCAGATCTGTTGACTGGGTGTGAGTGTTTGATTGGTTCTGATGCTCCGTCCATCACCACCCCCTTTTGTACCGCTTTGTTTGCCGTAAGTTGGCAGGGTATGCTCAGACGTGAGTCCCTTGCTCACTTTGCCACTGGATTCAAGCAAGCCTGGCTGAAGACGGCTGAAATGCCAGAAACCGGTCCTAGGAAGCTTGTTTCCAGTCCAGGGAAGGCATGGCTTGGCAGTTCGGGCTGGACTGTTCCCATGAGGCACAGGGTCAGACTGATTTGCATATGGCCATGTCTGAACTGGGGTGGCAGAGTGGGCTAAATAACGGCGATGGATCAAACCCAGATCTGTTGACTGGGTGTGAGTGTTTGATTGGTTCTGATGTTCCGTCCATCACCACCCCCTTTTGTACCGCTTTGTTCGAAATAAGCTGGCAGGGTATGCTCAGACGTGAGTCCCTTGCTCACTTTGCCACTGGATTCAAGCAAGCCTGGCTGAAGACGGCTGAAATGCGAGAAACCGCTCCTAAGAAGCTTGTTTCCGGTCCAGGGAAGGCATGGCTTGGCAGTTCGGGCTGGACTGTTCCCATGAGGCACAGGGTCAGACTGATTTGCATATGGCCATGCCTGAACTGGAGTGGCAGAGTGGGCTAAAGAACGGCGATGGATCAAACCCAGATCTGTTGACTGGGTGTGAGTGTTTGATTGGTTCTGATGCTCCGTCCATCACCACCCCCTTTTGTACCGCTTTGTTTGCCGTAAGTTGGCAGGGTATGCTCAGACGTGAGTCCCTTGCTCACTTTGCCACTGGATTCAAGCAAGCCTGGCTGAAGACGGCTGAAATGCCAGAAACCGGTCCTAGGAAGCTTGTTTCCGGTCCAGGGAAAGCATGGCTTGGCAGTTCGGGCTGGACTGTTCCCATGAGGCACAGGGTCAGACTGATTTGCATATGGCCATGTCTGAACTGGGATGGCAGAGTGGGCTAAAGAACGGCGATGGATCAAACCCAGATCTGTTGACTGGGTGTGAGTGTTTGATTGGTTCTGATGCTCCGTCCATCACCACCCCCTTTTGTACCGCTTTGTTCGCCGTAAGTTGGCAGGGTATGCTCAGACGTGAGTCCCTGGCTCACTTTGCCACTGGATTCAAGCAAGCCTGGCTGAAGACGGCTGAAATGCCAGAAACTGGTCCTAAGAAGCTTGTTTCCGGTCCAGAGAAGGCATGGTTTGGCAGTTTGGGCTGGACTGTTCCCATGATGCACAGGGTCAGACTGATTTGCATATGGCCATGTCTGAACTGGGGTGGCAGAGTGGGCTAAAGAACGGCGATGGATCAAACCCAGATCTGTTGACTGGGTGTGAGTGTTTGTTTGGTTCTGATGCTCCGTCCATCACCACCCCCTTTTGTACCGCTTTGTTCGCCATAAGTTGGCAGGGTATGCTCAGACGTGAGTCCCTTGCTCACTTTGCCACTAGATTCAAGCAAGCCTGGCTAAAGACGGCTGAAATGCCAGAAACCGGTCCTAGGAAGCTTGTTTCCGGTCCAGGGAAGGCATGGTGAGGTAGTTCGGGCGGGACTGTTCCCATGAGGCACAGGGTCAGACTGATTTGCATATGGGCACGTCTGAACTGGGGTGGCAGAGTGGGTTAAAGAACGGCGATGGATCGAATCCAGATCTGTTGACTGGGTGTGAGTGTTTGATTGGTTCTGATGCTCCGTCCATCACCACCCCCTTTTGTACCGCTTTGTTTGCCGTTAGTTGGCAGGGTATGCTCAGACGTGAGTCCCTTGCTCACTTTGCCACTGGATTCAAGCAAGCCTGGCTGAAGACGGCTGAAATGCCAGAAACCGGTCCTAGGAAGCTTGTGTCCGGTCCAGGGAAGGCATGGCTTGGCAGTTCGGGCTGGACTGTTCCCATGAGGCACAGGGTCAGACTGATTTGCATATGGCCATGTCTGAACTGGGGTGGCAGAGTGGGCTAAAGAACGGCGATGGATCAAACCCAGATCTGTTGACTGGGTGTGAGTGTTTGTTTGGTTCTGATGCTCCGTCCATCACCACCCCCTTTTGTACCGCTTTGTTTGCCATAAGTTGGCAGGGTATGCTCAGACGTGAGTCCCTTGCTCACTTTGCCACTAGATTCAAGCAAGCCTGGCTGAAGACGGCTGAAATGCCAGAAACCGGTCCTAGGAAGCTTGTTTCCGGTCCAGGAAAGGCATGGCTTGGCAGTTCGGGCTGGACTGTTCCCATGAGGCACAGGGTCAGACTGATTTGCATATGGCCATGTCTGAACTGGGGTGGCAGAGTGGGCTAAAGAACGGCGATGGATCAAACCCAGATCTGTTGACTGGGTGTGAGTGTTTGTTTGGTTCTGATGCTCCGTCCATCACCACCCCCTTTTGTACCGCTTTGTTCGCCATAATTTGGCAGGGTATGCTCAGACGTGAGTCCCTTGCTCACTTTGCCACTGGATTCAAGCAAGCCTGGCTGAAGACGGCTGAAATGAAAGAAACCGGTCCTAGGAAGCTTGTTTCCGGTCCAGGGAAGGCATGGCTTGGCAGTTCGGGCTGGACTGTTCCCATGAGGCACAGGGTCAGACTGATTTGCATATGGCAATGTCTGAACTGGGGTGGCAGAGTGGGCTAAAGAACGGCGATGGATCAAACCCAGATCTGTTGACTGGGTGTGAGTGTTTGATTGGTTCTGATGCTCCGTCCATCACCAGCCCCTTTTGTACCGCTTTGTTCGCCATAAGTTGGCAGGGTATGCTCGGACGTGAGTCCCTTGCTCACTTTGCCACTGGATTCAAGCAAGCCTGGCTGAAGACGGCTGAAATGCCAGAAACCAGTCCTAGAAAGCTTGTTTCCGGTCCAAGGAAGGCATGGCTTGGCAGTTCGGGCTGGACTGTTCCCATGAGGTACAGGGTCAGACTGATTTGCATATGGCCATGTCTGAACTGGGGTGGCAGAGTGGGCTAAAGAACGGCGATGGATCAAACTCAGATCTGTTGACTGGGTGTGAGTGTTTGATTGGTTCTGATGCTCCGTCCATCACCACCCCCTTTTGTACCGCTTTGGTCACCATAAGTTGACAGGGTATGCTCAGACGTGAGTCCCTTGCTCACTTTGCCACTGGATTCAAGCAAGCCTGGCTGAAGACGGCTGAAATGCCAGAAACCGCTCCTAGGAAGCTTGTTCCGGTCCAGGGAAGGCATGGCTTGGCAGTTCGGGCTGGACTGTTCCCATGGGGCACAGGGTCAGACAGATTTGCATATGGCCATGTCTAAACTGGGGTGGCAGAGTGGGCTAAGAACAGCGATGGATCAAACCCAGATCTGTTGACTGGGTGTGAGTGTTTGATTGGTTCTGATGCTCCGTCCATCACCACCCCCTTTTGTACCGCTTTGTTCGCCATAAGTTGGCAGGGTTTGCTCAGACGTGAGTCCCTTGCTCACTTTGCCACTGGATTCAAGCAAGCCTGGCTGAAGATGGCTGAAATGCCAGAAACCGGTCCTAGGAAGCTTGTTGCCGGTCCAGGAAAGGCATGGCTTGGCAGTTCGGGCTGGACTGTTCCCATGAGGCACAGGGTCAGACTGATTTGCATATGGCCATGTCTGAACTGGGGTGGCAGAGTGGGCTAAAGAACGGCGATGGATCAAACTCAGATCTGTTGACTGGGTGTGAGTGTTTGATTGGTTCTGATGCTCCGTCCATCACCAGCCCCTTTTGTACCGCTTTGTTCGCCATAAGTTGGCAGGGTATGCTCGGACGTGAGTCCCTTGCTCACTTTGCCACTGGATTCAAGCAAGCCTGGCTGAAGACGGCTGAAATGCCAGAAACCGGTCCTAGAAAGCTTGTTTCCGGTCCAAGGAAGGCATGGCTTGGCAGTTCGGGCTGGACTGTTCCCATGAGGTACAGGGTCAGACTGATTTGCATATGGCCATGTCTGAACTGGGGTGGCAGAGTGGGCTAAGAACAGCGATGGATCAAACCCAGATCTGTTGACTGGGTGTGAGTGTTTGATTGGTTCTGATGCTTCGTCCATCACCACCCCCTTTTGTACCGCTTTGTTCGCCAAAAGTTGGCAGGGTATGCTCAGACGTGAGTCCTTGGCTCACTTTGCCACTGGATTCAAGCAAGCCTGGCTGAAGATGGCTGAAATGCCAGAAACCGGTCCTAGGAAGCTTGTTTCCGGTCCAGGGAAGGCATGGCTTGGCAGTTCGGGATGGACTGTTCCCATGAGGCACAGGGTCAGGCTGATTTGCATATGGCCATGTCTGAACTGGGGTGGCAGAGTGGGCTAAAGAACGGCGATGGATCAAACCCAGATCTGTTGACTGGGTGTGAGTGTTTGATTGGCTCTGATGCTCCGTCCATCACCACCCCCTTTTGTACTGCTTTGTTCGCCGTAAGTTGGCAGGGTATGCTCAGACGTGAGTCCCTGGCTCACTTTGCCACTGGATTCAAGCAAGCCTGGCTGAAGACGGCTGAAATGCCAGAAACTGGTCCTAAGCAGCTTGTTTCCGGTCCAGAGAAGGCATGGTTTGGCAGTTTGGGCTGGACTGTTCCCATGATGCACAGGGTCAGACTGATTTGCATATGGCCATGTCTGAACTGGAGTGGCAGAGTGTGCTAAAGAATGGCAATGGATCAAACCCAGATCTGTTGACTGGGTGTGAGTGTTTGATTGGTTCTGATGCTCCGTCCATCACCACCCCCTTTTGTACCGCTTTGTTTGCCGTAAGTTGGCAGGGTATGCTCAGACGTGAGTCCCTTGCTCACTTTGCCACTGGATTCAAGCAAGCCTGGCTGAAGACGGCTGAAATGCCAGAAACCGGTCCTAGGAAGCTTGTTTCCAGTCCAGGGAAGGCATGGCTTGGCAGTTCGGGCTGGACTGTTCCCATGAGGCACAGGGTCAGACTGATTTGCATATGGCCATGTCTGAACTGGGGTGGCAGAGTGGGCTAAAGAGCGGCAATGGATCAAACCCAGATCTGTTGACTGGGTGTGAGTGTTTGATTGGTTCTGATGTTCCGTCCATCACCACCTCCTTTTGTACCGCTTTGTTCGCCATAAGCTGGCAGGGTATGCTCAGACGTGAGTCCCTTGCTCACTTTGCCACTGGATTCAAGCAAGCCTGGCTGAAGACGGCTGAAATGCCAGAAACCGCTCCTAGGAAGCTTGTTTCCGGTCCAGGGAAGGCATGGCTTGGCAGTTCGGGCTGGACTGTTACCATGAGGCACAGGGTCAGACTGATTTGCATATGGCCATGTCTGAACTGGGGTGGCAGAATGGGCTAAAGA
This sequence comes from Triturus cristatus, assembly GCF_964204655.1. Taxonomy (NCBI): domain Eukaryota; kingdom Metazoa; phylum Chordata; class Amphibia; order Caudata; family Salamandridae; genus Triturus; species Triturus cristatus. The sequence continues at coordinate 1,426,911,432 of NC_140590.1, read as the reverse complement.
ATGGCGATGGATCAAACCCAGATCTGTTGACTGGGTGTGAGTGTTTGATTGGTTCTGATGCTTCGTCCATCACCACCCCCTTTTGTACCGCTTTGTTCGCCAAAAGTTGGCAGGGTATGCTCAGACGTGAGTCCCTGGCTCACTTTGCCACTGGATTCAAGCAAGCCTGGCTGAAGATGGCTGAAATGCCAGAAACCGGTCCTAGGAAGCTTGTTTCCGGTCCAGGGAAGGCATGGCTTGGCAGTTCGGGCTGTACTGTTCCCATGAGGCACAGGGTCAGGCTGATTTGCATATGGCCATGTCTGAACTGGGGTGGCAGAGTGGGCTAAAGAACGGCGATGGATCAAACCCAGATCTGTTGACTGGGTGTGAGTGTTTGATTGGTTCTGATGCTCCGTCCATCACCACCCCCTTTTGTACCGCTTTGTTCGCCGTAAGTTGGCAGGGTATGCTCAGACGTGACTCCCTGGCTCACTTTGCCACTGGATTCAAGCAAGCCTGGCTGAAGACGGCTGAAATGCCAGAAACTGGTCCTAAGAAGCTTGTTTCCGGTCCAGAGAAGGCATGGTTTGGCAGTTTGGGCTGGACTGTTCCCATGATGCACAGGGTCAGACTGATTTGCATATGGCCATGCCTGAACTGGAGTGGCAGAGTGGGCTAAAGAATGGCAATAGATCAAACCCAGATCTGTTGACTGGGTGTGAGTGTTTGATTGGTTCTGATGCTCCGTCCATCACCACCCCCTTTTGTACCGCTTTGTTTGCCGTAAGTTGGCAGGGTATGCTCAGACGTGAGTCCCTTGCTCACTTTGCCACTGGATTCAAGCAAGCCTGGCTGAAGACGGCTGAAATGCCAGAAACCGGTCCTAGGAAGCTTGTTTCCAGTCCAGGGAAGGCATGGCTTGGCAGTTCGGGCTGGACTGTTCCCATGAGGCACAGGGTCAGACTGATTTGCATATGGCCATGTCTGAACTGGGGTGGCAGAGTGGGCTAAAGAACGGCGATGGATCAAACCCAGATCTGTTGACTGGGTGTGAGTGTTTGATTGGTTCTGATGTTCCGTCCATCACCACCCCCTTTTGTACCGCTTTGTTCGAAATAAGCTGGCAGGGTATGCTCAGACGTGAGTCCCTTGCTCACTTTGCCACTGGATTCAAGCAAGCCTGGCTGAAGACGGCTGAAATGCGAGAAACCGCTCCTAAGAAGCTTGTTTCCGGTCCAGGGAAGGCATGGCTTGGCAGTTCGGGCTGGACTGTTCCCATGAGGCACAGGGTCAGACTGATTTGCATATGGCCATGCCTGAACTGGAGTGGCAGAGTGGGCTAAAGAACGGCGATGGATCAAACCCAGATCTGTTGACTGGGTGTGAGTGTTTGATTGGTTCTGATGCTCCGTCCATCACCACCCCCTTTTGTACCGCTTTGTTTGCCGTAAGTTGGCAGGGTATGCTCAGACGTGAGTCCCTTGCTCACTTTGCCACTGGATTCAAGCAAGCCTGGCTGAAGACGGCTGAAATGCCAGAAACCGGTCCTAGGAAGCTTGTTTCCGGTCCAGGGAAAGCATGGCTTGGCAGTTCGGGCTGGACTGTTCCCATGAGGCACAGGGTCAGACTGATTTGCATATGGCCATGTCTGAACTGGGATGGCAGAGTGGGCTAAAGAACGGCGATGGATCAAACCCAGATCTGTTGACTGGGTGTGAGTGTTTGATTGGTTCTGATGCTCCGTCCATCACCACCCCCTTTTGTACCGCTTTGTTCGCCGTAAGTTGGCAGGGTATGCTCAGACGTGAGTCCCTGGCTCACTTTGCCACTGGATTCAAGCAAGCCTGGCTGAAGACGGCTGAAATGCCAGAAACTGGTCCTAAGAAGCTTGTTTCCGGTCCAGAGAAGGCATGGTTTGGCAGTTTGGGCTGGACTGTTCCCATGATGCACAGGGTCAGACTGATTTGCATATGGCCATGTCTGAACTGGGGTGGCAGAGTGGGCTAAAGAACGGCGATGGATCAAACCCAGATCTGTTGACTGGGTGTGAGTGTTTGTTTGGTTCTGATGCTCCGTCCATCACCACCCCCTTTTGTACCGCTTTGTTCGCCATAAGTTGGCAGGGTATGCTCAGACGTGAGTCCCTTGCTCACTTTGCCACTAGATTCAAGCAAGCCTGGCTAAAGACGGCTGAAATGCCAGAAACCGGTCCTAGGAAGCTTGTTTCCGGTCCAGGGAAGGCATGGTGAGGTAGTTCGGGCGGGACTGTTCCCATGAGGCACAGGGTCAGACTGATTTGCATATGGGCACGTCTGAACTGGGGTGGCAGAGTGGGTTAAAGAACGGCGATGGATCGAATCCAGATCTGTTGACTGGGTGTGAGTGTTTGATTGGTTCTGATGCTCCGTCCATCACCACCCCCTTTTGTACCGCTTTGTTTGCCGTTAGTTGGCAGGGTATGCTCAGACGTGAGTCCCTTGCTCACTTTGCCACTGGATTCAAGCAAGCCTGGCTGAAGACGGCTGAAATGCCAGAAACCGGTCCTAGGAAGCTTGTGTCCGGTCCAGGGAAGGCATGGCTTGGCAGTTCGGGCTGGACTGTTCCCATGAGGCACAGGGTCAGACTGATTTGCATATGGCCATGTCTGAACTGGGGTGGCAGAGTGGGCTAAAGAACGGCGATGGATCAAACCCAGATCTGTTGACTGGGTGTGAGTGTTTGTTTGGTTCTGATGCTCCGTCCATCACCACCCCCTTTTGTACCGCTTTGTTTGCCATAAGTTGGCAGGGTATGCTCAGACGTGAGTCCCTTGCTCACTTTGCCACTAGATTCAAGCAAGCCTGGCTGAAGACGGCTGAAATGCCAGAAACCGGTCCTAGGAAGCTTGTTTCCGGTCCAGGAAAGGCATGGCTTGGCAGTTCGGGCTGGACTGTTCCCATGAGGCACAGGGTCAGACTGATTTGCATATGGCCATGTCTGAACTGGGGTGGCAGAGTGGGCTAAAAAACGGCGATGGATCAAACCCAGATCTGTTGACTGGGTGTGAGTGTTTGTTTGGTTCTGATGCTCCGTCCATCACCACCCCCTTTTGTACCGCTTTGTTCGCCATAATTTGGCAGGGTATGCTCAGACGTGAGTCCCTTGCTCACTTTGCCACTGGATTCAAGCAAGCCTGGCTGAAGACGGCTGAAATGAAAGAAACCGGTCCTAGGAAGCTTGTTTCCGGTCCAGGGAAGGCATGGCTTGGCAGTTCGGGCTGGACTGTTCCCATGAGGCACAGGGTCAGACTGATTTGCATATGGCAATGTCTGAACTGGGGTGGCAGAGTGGGCTAAAGAACGGCGATGGATCAAACCCAGATCTGTTGACTGGGTGTGAGTGTTTGATTGGTTCTGATGCTCCGTCCATCACCAGCCCCTTTTGTACCGCTTTGTTCGCCATAAGTTGGCAGGGTATGCTCGGACGTGAGTCCCTTGCTCACTTTGCCACTGGATTCAAGCAAGCCTGGCTGAAGACGGCTGAAATGCCAGAAACCAGTCCTAGAAAGCTTGTTTCCGGTCCAAGGAAGGCATGGCTTGGCAGTTCGGGCTGGACTGTTCCCATGAGGTACAGGGTCAGACTGATTTGCATATGGCCATGTCTGAACTGGGGTGGCAGAGTGGGCTAAAGAACGGCGATGGATCAAACTCAGATCTGTTGACTGGGTGTGAGTGTTTGATTGGTTCTGATGCTCCGTCCATCACCACCCCCTTTTGTACCGCTTTGGTCACCATAAGTTGACAGGGTATGCTCAGACGTGAGTCCCTTGCTCACTTTGCCACTGGATTCAAGCAAGCCTGGCTGAAGACGGCTGAAATGCCAGAAACCGCTCCTAGGAAGCTTGTTCCGGTCCAGGGAAGGCATGGCTTGGCAGTTCGGGCTGGACTGTTCCCATGGGGCACAGGGTCAGACAGATTTGCATATGGCCATGTCTAAACTGGGGTGGCAGAGTGGGCTAAGAACAGCGATGGATCAAACCCAGATCTGTTGACTGGGTGTGAGTGTTTGATTGGTTCTGATGCTCCGTCCATCACCACCCCCTTTTGTACCGCTTTGTTCGCCATAAGTTGGCAGGGTTTGCTCAGACGTGAGTCCCTTGCTCACTTTGCCACTGGATTCAAGCAAGCCTGGCTGAAGATGGCTGAAATGCCAGAAACCGGTCCTAGGAAGCTTGTTGCCGGTCCAGGAAAGGCATGGCTTGGCAGTTCGGGCTGGACTGTTCCCATGAGGCACAGGGTCAGACTGATTTGCATATGGCCATGTCTGAACTGGGGTGGCAGAGTGGGCTAAAGAACGGCGATGGATCAAACTCAGATCTGTTGACTGGGTGTGAGTGTTTGATTGGTTCTGATGCTCCGTCCATCACCAGCCCCTTTTGTACCGCTTTGTTCGCCATAAGTTGGCAGGGTATGCTCGGACGTGAGTCCCTTGCTCACTTTGCCACTGGATTCAAGCAAGCCTGGCTGAAGACGGCTGAAATGCCAGAAACCGGTCCTAGAAAGCTTGTTTCCGGTCCAAGGAAGGCATGGCTTGGCAGTTCGGGCTGGACTGTTCCCATGAGGTACAGGGTCAGACTGATTTGCATATGGCCATGTCTGAACTGGGGTGGCAGAGTGGGCTAAGAACAGCGATGGATCAAACCCAGATCTGTTGACTGGGTGTGAGTGTTTGATTGGTTCTGATGCTCCGTCCATCACCACCCCCTTTTGTACCGCTTTGTTCGCCATAAGTTGGCAGGGTTTGCTCAGACGTGAGTCCCTTGCTCACTTTGCCACTGGATTCAAGCAAGCCTGGCTGAAGATGGCTGAAATGCCAGAAACCGGTCCTAGGAAGCTTGTTGCCGGTCCAGGAAAGGCATGGCTTGGCAGTTCGGGCTGGACTGTTCCCATGAGGCACAGGGTCAGACTGATTTGCATATGGCCATGTCTGAACTGGGGTGGCAGAGTGGGCTAAACAACGGCGATGGATCAAACTCAGATCTGTTGACTGGGTGTGAGTGTTTGATTGGTTCTGATGCTCCGTCCATCACCAGCCCCTTTTGTACCGCTTTGTTCGCCATAAGTTGGCAGGGTATGCTCGGACGTGAGTCCCTTGCTCACTTTGCCACTGGATTCAAGCAAGCCTGGCTGAAGACGGCTGAAATGCCAGAAACCGGTCCTAGAAAGCTTGTTTCCGGTCCAAGGAAGGCATGGCTTGGCAGTTCGGGCTGGACTGTTCCCATGAGGTACAGGGTCAGACTGATTTGCATATGGCCATGTCTGAACTGGGGTGGCAGAGTGGGCTAAAGAACGGCGATGGATCAAACTCAGTTCTGTTGACTGGGTGTGAGTGTTTGATTGGTTCTGATGCTCCGTCCATCACCACCCCCTTTTGTACCGCTTTGGTCACCATAAGTTGACAGGGTATGCTCAGACGTGAGTCCCTTGCTCACTTTGCCACTGGATTCAAGCAAGCCTGGCTGAAGACGGCTGAAATGCCACAAACCGCTCCTAGGAAGCTTGTTCCGGTCCAGGGAAGGCATGGTGAGGCAGTTCGGGCGGGACTGTTCCCATGAGGCACAGGGTCAGACTGATTTGCATATGGGCACGTCTGAACTGGGGTGGCAGAGTGGGCTAAAGAACGGCGATGGATCAAACCCAGATCTGTTGACTGGGTGTGAGTGTTTGTTTGGTTCTGATGCTCCGTCCATCACCACCCCCTTTTGTACCGCTTTGTTCGCCATAATTTGGCAGGGTATGCTCAGACGTGAGTCCCTTGCTCACTTTGCCACTGGATTCAAGCAAGCCTGGCTGAAGACGGCTGAAATGAAAGAAACCGGTCCTAGGAAGCTTGTTTCCGGTCCAGGGAAGGCATGGCTTGGCAGTTCGGGCTGGACTGTTCCCATGAGGCACAGGGTCAGACTGATTTGCATATGGCAATGTCTGAACTGGGGTGGCACAGTGGGCTAAAGAACGGCGATGGATCAAACCCAGATCTGTTGACTGGGTGTGAGTGTTTGATTGGTTCTGATGCTCCGTCCATCACCAGCCCCTTTTGTACCGCTTTGTTCACAATAAGTTGGGAGGGTATGCTCGGACGTGAGTCCCTGGCTCACTTTGCCACTGGATTCAAGCAAGCCTGGCTGAAGACGGCTGAAATGCCAGAAACTGGTCCTAAGAAGCTTGTTTCCGGTCCAGAGAAGGCATGGTTTGGCAGTTTGGGCTGGACTGTTCCCATGATGCACAGGGTCAGACTGATTTGCATATGGCCATGTCTGAACTGGAGTGGCAGAGTGGGCTAAAGAATGGCAATGGATCAAACCCAGATCTGTTGACTGGGTGTGAGTGTTTGATTGGTTCTGATGCTCCGTCCATCACCACCCCCTTTTGTACCGCTTTGTTTGCCGTAAGTTGGCAGGGTATGCTCAGACGTGAGTCCCTTGCTCACTTTGCCACTGGATTCAAGCAAGCCTGGCTGAAGACGGCTGAAATGCCAGAAACCGGTCCTAGGAAGCTTGTTTCCGGTCCAGGGAAGGCATGGCTTGGCAGTTCGGGCTGGACTGTTCCCATGAGGCACAGGGTCAGACTGATTTGCATATGGCCATGTCTGAACTGGGGTGGCAGAGTGGGCTAAAGAACGGCGATGGATCAAACCCAGATCTGTTGACTGGGTGTGAGTGTTTGTTTGGTTCTGATGCTCCGTCCATCACCACCCCCTTTTGTACCGCTTTGTTCGCCATAAGTTGGCAGGGTATGCTCAGACGTGAGTCCCTTGCTCACTTTGCCACTAGATTCAAGCAAGCCTGGCTGAAGACGGCTGAAATGCCAGAAACCGGTCCTAGGAACCTTGTTTCCGGTCCAGGGAAGGCATGGTGAGGCAGTTCGGGCGGGACTGTTCCCATGAGGCACAGGGTCAGACTGATTTGCATATGGGCACGTCTGAACTGGGGTGGCAGAGTGGGTTAAAGAACGGCGATGGATCGAATCCAGATCTGTTGACTGGGTGTGAGTGTTTGATTGGTTCTGATGCTCCGTCCATCACCACCCCCTTTTGTACCGCTTTGTTTGCCGTAAGTTGGCAGGGTATGCTCAGACGTGAGTCCCTTGCTCACTTTGCCACTGGATTCAAGCAAGCCTGGCTGAAGACGGCTGAAATGCCAGAAACCGGTCCTAGGAAGCTTGTTTCCGGTCCAGGAAAGGCATGGCTTGGCAGTTCGGGCTGGACTGTTCCCATGAGGCACAGGGTCAGACTGATTTGCATATGGCCATGTCTGAACTGGGGTGGCAGAGTGGGCTAAAGAACGGCGATGGATCAAACCCAGATCTGTTGACTGGGTGTGAGTGTTTGTTTGGTTCTGATGCTCCGTCCATCACCACCCCCTTTTGTACCGCTTTGTTCGCCATAATTTGGCAGGGTATGCTCAGACGTGAGTCCCTTGCTCACTTTGCCACTGGATTCAAGCAAGCCTGGCTGAAGACGGCTGAAATGAAAGAAACCGGTCCTAGGAAGCTTGTTTCCGGTCCAGGGAAGGCAGGGCTTGGCAGTTCGGGCTGGACTGTTCCCATGAGGCACAGGGTCAGACTGATTTGCATATGGCAATGTCTGAACTGGGGTGGCAGAGTGGGCTAAAGAACGGCGATGGATCAAACCCAGATCTGTTGACTGGGTGTGAGTGTTTGATTGGTTCTGATGCTCCGTCCATCACCAGCCCCTTTTGTACCGCTTTGTTCGCCATAAGTTGGCAGGGTATGCTCGGACGTGAGTCCCTTGCTCACTTTGCCACTGGATTCAAGCAAGCCTGGCTGAAGACGGCTGAAATGCCAGAAACCGGTCCTAGAAAGCTTGTTTCCGGTCCAAGGAAGGCATGGCTTGGCAGTTCGGGCTGGACTGTTCCCATGAGGTACAGGGTCAGACTGATTTGCATATGGCCATGTCTGAGCTGGGGTGGCAGAGTGGGCTAAAGAACGGCGATGGATCAAACTCAGATCTGTTGACTGGGTGTGAGTGTTTGATTGGTTCTGATGCTCCGTCCATCACCACCCCCTTTTGTACCGCTTTGGTCACCATAAGTTGACAGGGTATGCTCAGACGTGAGTCCCTTGCTCACTTTGCCACTGGATTCAAGCAAGCCTGGCTGAAGACGGCTGAAATGCCAGAAACCGCTCCTAGGAAGCTTGTTCCGGTCCAGGGAAGGCATGGCTTGGCAGTTCGGGCTGGACTGTTCCCATGGGGCACAGGGTCAGACAGATTTGCATATGGCCATGTCTGAACTGGGGTGGCAGAGTGGGCTAAGAACAGCGATGGATCAAACCCAGATCTGTTGACTGGGTGTGAGTGTTTGATTGGTTCTGATGCTCCGTCCATCACCACCCCCTTTTGTACCGCTTTGTTCGCCATAAGTTGGCAGGGTTTGCTCAGACGTGAGTCCCTTGCTCACTTTGCCACTGGATTCAAGCAAGCCTGGCTGAAGATGGCTGAAATGCCAGAAACCGGTCCTAGGAAGCTTGTTGCCGGTCCAGGAAAGGCATGGCTTGGCAGTTCGGGCTGGACTGTTCCCATGAGGCACAGGGTCAGACTGATTTGCATATGGCCATGTCTGAACTGGGGTGGCAGAGTGGGCTAAAGAACGGCGATGGATCAAACTCAGATCTGTTGACTGGGTGTGAGTGTTTGATTGGTTCTGATGCTCCGTCCATCACCAGCCCCTTTTGTACCGCTTTGTTCGCCATAAGTTGGCAGGGTATGCTCGGACGTGAGTCCCTTGCTCACTTTGCCACTGGATTCAAGCAAGCCTGGCTGAAGACGGCTGAAATGCCAGAAACCGGTCCTAGAAAGCTTGTTTCCGGTCCAAGGAAGGCATGGCTTGGCAGTTCGGGCTGGACTGTTCCCATGAGGTACAGGGTCAGACTGATTTGCATATGGCCATGTCTGAACTGGGGTAGCAGAGTGGGCTAAAGAAAGGCGATGGATCAAACTCAGTTCTGTTGACTGGGTGTGAGTGTTTGATTGGTTCTGATGCTCCGTCCATCACCACCCCCTTTTGTACCGCTTTGGTCACCATAAGTTGACAGGGTATGCTCAGACGTGAGTCCCTTGCTCACTTTGCCACTGGATTCAAGCAAGCCTGGCTGAAGACGGCTGAAATGCCAGAAACCGCTCCTAGGAAGCTTGTTCCGGTCCAGGGAAGGCATGGCTTGGCAGTTCGGGCTGGACTGTTCCCATGGGGCACAGGGTCAGACAGATTTGCATATGGCCATGTCTGAACTGGGGTGGCAGAGTGGGCTAAGAACAGCGATGGATCAAACCCAGATCTGTTGACTGGGTGTGAGTGTTTGATTGGTTCTGATGCTCCGTCCATCACCACCCCCTTTTGTACCGCTTTGTTCGCCATAAGCTGGCAGGGTTTGCTCAGACGTGAGTCCCTTGCTCAATTTGCCACTGGATTCAAGCAAGCCTGGCTGAAGATGGCTGAAATGCCAGAAACCGGTCCTAGGAAGCTTGTTGCCGGTCCAGGAAAGGCATGGCTTGGCAGTTCGGGCTGGACTGTTCCCATGAGGCACAGGGTCAGACTGATTTGCATATGGCCATGTCTGAACTGGGGTGGCAGAGTGGGCTAAAGAACGGCGATGGATCAAACTGAGATCTGTTGACTGGGTTTGAGTGTTTAATTGGTTCTGATGCTCCGTCCATGACCACCCCCTTTTGTACCGCTTTGTTCGCCGTAAGTTGGCAGGGTATGCTCAGACGTGAGTCCCTGGCTCACTTTGCCACTGGATTCAAGCAAGCCTGGCTGAAGACGGCTGAAATGCCAGAAACTGGTCCTAAGAAGCTTGTTTCCGGTCCAGGGAAGGCATGGTTTGGCAGTTTGGGCTGGACTGTTCCCATGATGCACAGGGTCCGACTGATTTGCATATGGCCATGTCTGAACTGGAGTGGCAGAGTGGGCTAAAGAACGGCGATGGATCAAACCCAGATCTGTTGACTGGGTGTGAGTGTTTGATTGGTTCTGATGCTCCGTCCATCACCACCCCCTTTTTTACCGCTTTGTTCGCCATAAGTTTGCAGGGTATGCTCAGACGTGAGTCCCTTGCTCACTTTGCCACTGGATTCAAGCAAACCTGGCTGAAGATGGCTGAAATGAAAGAAACCGGTCTTGGAAGCTTGTTTCCGGTCCAGGGAAGGCATGGCTTGGCAGTTCGGGCTGGACTGTTCCCATGAGGCACAGGGTCAGACTGATTTGCATTGGCCATGTCTGAACTGGGGTGGCAGAGTGGGCTAAAGAACGGCGATGGATCAAACCCAGATCTGTTGACTGGGTGTGAGTGTTTGATTGGTTCTGATGCTCCGACCACCACCACCCACTTTTGTACCGCTTTGTTCGCCATAAGTTGGCAGGGTATGCTCAGACGTGAGTCCCTTGCTCACTTTGCCACTGGATTCAAGCATGCCTGGCTGAAGAAGGCTGAAATGCCAGAAACCGGTCCTAGGAAGCTTGTTTCTGGTCCAGGGAAGGCATGGATTGGCAGTTCGGGCTGGACTGTTCCCATGAGGCACAGGGTCAGACTGATTTGCATATGGCCATGTCGGAGCTGGGGTGGCAGACTGGGCTAAAGAACGGCGATGGATCAAACCCAGATCTGTTGACTGGGTGTGAGTGTTTGATTGGTTCTGATGCTCCGTCCACCACCACCCCCTTTTGTACCGCTTTGTTCGCCATAAGTTGGCAGGGTATGCTCAGACGTGAGTCCCTTGCTCACTTTGCCACTGGATTCAAGCAAGCCTGGCTGAAGACGGCTGAAATGCCAGAAACCGGTCCTAGGAAGCTTGTTTCCGGTCCAGGGAAGGCATGGCTTGGCAGTTCGGGCTGGACTGTTCCCATGAGGCACAGGGTCAGACTGATTTGCATATGGCCATGTCTGAACTGGGGTGGCAGAGTGGGCTAAAGAACTGCAATGGATCAAACCCAGATCTGTTGACTCGGTGTGAGTGTTTGATTGGTTCTGATGCTCCGTCCATCACCACCCCCTTTTGTACCGCTTTGTTCGCCATAAGTTGGCAGGGTATGCTCAGACGTGAGTCCCTTGCTCACTTTGCCACTGGATTCAAGCAAGTCTGGCTGAAGACAGCTGAAATGCCAGAAACCGGTCCTAGGAAGCTTGTTTCCGGTCCAGGGAAGGCATGGCTTGGCAGTTCGGGCTGGACTGTTCCCATGAGGCACAGGGTCAGACTGATTTGCATATGACCATGTCTGAACTGGGGTGGCAGAGTGGGCTAAAGAACGGCGATGGATCAAACCCAGATCTGTTGACTGGGTGTGAGTGTTTGTTTGGTTCTGATGCTCCGTCCATCACCACCCCCTTTTGTACCGCTTTGTTCGCCATAAGTTGGCAGGGTATGCTCAGACGTGATTCCCTTGCTCACTTTGCCACTGGATTCAAGCAAGCCTGGCTGAAGACAGCTGAAATGCCAGAAACCGGTCCTAGGAAGCTTGTTTCCGGTCCAGGGAAGGCATGGCTTGGCAGTTCGGGCTGGACTGTTCCCATGAGGCACAGGGTCAGACTGATTTGCATATGACCATGTCTGAACTGGGGTGGCAGAGTGGGCTAAAGAACGGCGATGGATCAAACCCAGATCTGTTGACTGGGTGTGAGTGTTTGTTTGGTTCTGATGCTCCGTCCATCACCACCCCCTTTTGTACCGCTTTGTTCGCCATAAGTTGGCAGGGTATGCTCAGACGTGAGTCCCTTGCTCACTTTGCCACTGGATTCAAGCAAGCCTGGCTGAAGACAGCTGAAATGCCAGAAACAGGTCCTAGGAAGTTTGTTTCGGGTCCAGGGAAGGCATGGCTTGGCAGGTTGGGCTGGACTGTTCCCATGAGGCACAGGGTCAGACTGATTTGCATATGGCCATGTCTGAACTGGGGTGGCAGAGTGGGCTAAAGAACGGCGATGGATCAAACCCAGATCTGTTGACTGGGTGTGAGTGTTTGATTGGTTCTGATGCTCCGTCCATGACCACCCCCTTTTGTACCGCTTTGTTCGCCGTAAGTTGGCAGGGTATGCTCAGAAGTGAGTCCCTGGCTCACTTTGCCACTGGATTCAAGCAAGCCTGGCTGAAGACGGCTGAAATGCCAGAAACTGGTCCTAAGAAGCTTGTTTCCGGTCCAGGGAAGGCATGGTTTGGCAGTTTGGGCTGGACTGTTCCCATGATGCACAGGGTCAGACTGATTTGCATATGGCCATGTCTGAACTGGAGTGGCAGAGTGGGCTAAAGAACGGCGATGGATCAAACCCAGATCTGTTGACTGGGTGTGAGTGTTTGATTGGTTCTGATGCTCCGTCCATCACCACCCCCTTTTTTACCGCTTTGTTTGCCATAAGTTTGCAGGGTATGCTCAGACGTGAGTCCCTTGCTCACTTTGCCACTGGATTCAAGCAAACCTGGCTGAAGACGGCTGAAATGCCAGAAACCGGTCCTAGGAAGCTTGTTTCCGGTCCAGGGAAGGCATGGCTTGGCAGTTCGGGCTGGACTGTTCCCATGAGGCATAGGGTCAGACTGATTTGCATATGGCCATGTCTGAACTGGGGTGGCAGAGTGGGCTAAAGAACGGCGATGGATTAAACCCAGATCTGTTGACTGGGTGTGAGTGTTTGATTGGTTCTGATGCTCCGACCACCACCACCCCCTTTTGTACCGCTTTGTCCGCCATAAGTTGGCAGGGTATGCTCAGACGTGAGTCCCTTGCTCACTTTGCCACTGGATTCAAGCAAGCCTGGCTGAAGACGGCTGAAATGCCAGAAACCGGTCCTAGGAAGCTTGTTTCTGGTCCAGGGAAGGCATGGATTGGCAGTTCGGGCTGGACTGTTCCCATGAGGCACAGGGTCAGACTGATTTGCATATGGTCATGTCGGAGCTGGGGTGGCAGACTGGGCTAAAGAACGGCGATGGATCAAACCCAGATCTGTTGACTGGGTGTGAGTGTTTGATTGGTTCTGATGCTCCGTCCACCACCACCCCCTTTTGTACCGCTTTGTTCGCCATAAGTTGGCAGGGTATGCTCAGACGTGAGTCCCTTGCTCACTTTGCCACTGGATTCAAGCAAGCCTGGCTGAAGACGGCTGAAATGCCAGAAACCGGTCCTAGGAAGCTTGTTTCCGGTCCAGGGAAGGCATGGCTTGGCAGTTCGGGCTGGACTGTTCCCATGTGGCACAGGGTCAGACTGATTTGCATATGACCATGTCTGAACTGGGGTGGCAGAGTGGGCTAAAGAACGGCGATGGATCAAACCCAGATCTGTTGACTGGGTGTGAGTGTTTGTTTGGTTCTGATGCTCCGTCCATCACCACCCCCTTTTGTACCGCTTTGTTCGCCATAAGTTGGCAGGGTATGCTCAGACGTGATTCCCTTGCTCACTTTGCCACTGGATTCAAGCAAGCCTGGCTGAAGACAGCTGAAATGCCAGAAACCGGTCCTAGGAAGCTTGTTTCCGGTCCAGGGAAGGCATGGCTTGGCAGTTCGGGCTGGACTGTTCCCATGAGGCACAGGGTCAGACTGATTTGCATATGACCATGTCTGAACTGGGGTGGCAGAGTGGGCTAAAGAACGGCGATGGATCAAACCCAGATCTGTTGACTGGGTGTGAGTGTTTGTTTGGTTCTGATGCTCCGTCCATCACCACCCCCTTTTGTACCGCTTTGTTCGCCATAAGTTGGCAGGGTATGCTCAGACGTGAGTCCCTTGCTCACTTTGCCACTGGATTCAAGCAAGCCTGGCTGAAGACGGCTGAAATGCCAGAAACAGGTCCTAGGAAGCTTGTTTCGGGTACAGGGAAGGCATGGCTTGGCAGGTTGGGCTGGACTGTTCCCATGAGGCACAGGGTCAGACTGATTTGCATATGGCCATGTCTGAACTCGGGTGGCAGAGTGGGCTAAAGAACGGCGATGGAACAAACCCAGATCTGTTGACTGGGTGTGAGTGTTTGATTGGTTCTGATGCTCCGTCCATCACCACCCCCTTTTGTACCGCTTTGTTCACCATAAGTTGGCAGGGTATGCTCAGACGTGAGTCCCTTGCTCACTTTGCCACTGGATTCAAGCAAGCCTGGCTGAAGACGGCTGAAATGCCAGAAACCGGTCCTAGGAAGCTTGTTTCCGGTCCAGGGAAGGCATGGCTTGGCAGTTCGGGCTGGACTGTTCCCATGAGGCACAGGGTCAGACTGATTTGCATATGGCCATGTCTGAACTGGGGTGGCAGAGTGGGCTAAAGAACGGCGATGGATCAAACCCAGATCTGTTGACTGGGTGTGAGTGTTTGATTGGTTCAGATGCTCCATCCATCACCACCCCCTTTTGTACCGCTTTGTTCGCCATAAGTTGGCAGGGTATGCTCAGACGTGAGTCCCTTGCTCACTTTGCCACTGGATTCAAGCAAGCCTGGCTGAAGACGCCTGAAATGCCAGAAACCGGTCCTAGGAAGCTTGTTTCCGGTCCAGGGAAGGCATGGCTTGGCAGTTCGGGCTGGACTGTTCCCATGAGGCACAGGGTCAGGCTGATTTGCATATGGCCATGTCTGAACTGGGTTGGCAGAGTGGGCTAAAGAACGCCGATGGATCAAACCCAGATCTTTTGACTGGGTGTGAGTGTTTGATTGGTTCTGATGCTCCGTCCATCACCACCCCCTTTCGTACCGCTTTGTTCGCCGTAAGTTGGCAGGGTATGCTCAGACGTGAGTCCCTGGCTCACTTTGCCACTGGATTCAAGCAAGCCTGGCTGAAGACGGCTGAAATGCCAGAAACTGGTCCTAAGAAGCTTGTTCCCGGTCCAGAGAAGGCATGGTTTGGCAGTTTGGGCTGGACTGTTCCCATGATGCACAGGGTCAGACTGATTTGCATATGGCCATGTCTGAACTGGAGTGGCAGAGTGGGCTAAAGAATGGCAATGGATCAAACCCAGATCTGTTGACTGGGTGTGAGTGTTTGATTGGTTCTGATGCTCCGTCCATCACCACCCCCTTTTGTACCGCTTTGTTTTCCGTAAGTTGGCAGGGTATGCTCAGACGTGAGTCCCTTGCTCACTTTGCCACTGGATTCAAGCAAGCCTGGCTGAAGACGGCTGAAATGCCAGAAACCGGTCCTAGGAAGCTTGTTTCCAGTCCAGGGAAGGCATGGCTTGGCAGTTCGGGCTGGACTGTTCCCATGAGGCACAGGGTCAGACTGATTTGCATATGGCCATGTCTGAACTGGGGTGGCAGACTGGGCTAAAGAACGGCGATGGATCAAACCCAGATCTGTTGACTGGGTGTGAGTGTTTGATTGGTTCTGATGCTCCGTCCATCACCACCCCCTTTTGTACCGCTTTGTTTGCCGTAAGTTGGCAGGGTATGCTCAGACGTGAGTCCCTTGCTCACTTTGCCACTGGATTCAAGCAAGCCTGGCTGAAGACGGCTGAAATGAAAGAAACCGGTCCTAGGAAGCTTGTTTCCGGTCCAGGGAAGGCATGGCTTGGCAGTTCGGGCTGGACTGTTCCCATGAGGCACAGGGTCAGACTGATTTGCATATGGCAATGTCTGAACTGGGGTGGCAGAGTGGGCTAAAGAACGGCGATGGATCAAACCCAGATCTGTTGACTGGGTGTGAGTGTTTGATTGGTTCTGATGCTCCGTCCATCACCAGCCCCTTTTGTACCGCTTTGTTCGCCATAAGTTGGCAGGGTATGCTCGGACGTGAGTCCCTGGCTCACTTTGCCACTGGATTCAAGCAAGCCTGGCTGAAGACGGCTGAAATGCCAGAAACTGGTCTTAAGAAGCTTGTTTCCGGTCCAGAGAAGGCATGGTTTGGCAGTTTGGGCTGGACTGTTCCCATGATGCACAGGGTCAGACTGATTTGCATATGGCCATGTCTGAACTGGAGTGGCAGAGTGGGCTAAAGAATGGCAATGGATCAAACCCAGATCTGTTGACTGGGTGTGAGTGTTTGATTGGTTCTGATGCTCCGACCACCACCACCCACTTTTGTACCGCTTTGTTCGCCATAAGTTGGCAGGGTATGCTCAGACGTGAGTCCCTTGCTCACTTTGCCACTGGATTCAAGCAAGCCTGGCTGAAGACGGCTGAAATGCCAGAAACCGGTCCTAGGAAGCTTGTTTCCGGTCCAGGGAAGGCATGGCTTGGCAGTTCGGGCTGGACTGTTCCCATGAGGCACAGGGTCAGACTGATTTGCATATGGCCATGTCTGAACTGGGGTGGCAGAGTGGGCTAAAGAACGGCGATGGATCAAACCCAGATCTGTTGACTGGGTGTGAGTATTTGATTGGTTCTGATACTCCGACCACCACCACCCCCTTTTGTACCGCTTTGTCCGCCATAAGTTGGCAGGGTATGCTCAGACGTGAGTCCCTTGCTCACTTTGCCACTGGATTCAAGCAAGCCTGGCTGAAGACGGCTGAAATGCCAGAAACCGGTCCTAGGAAGCTTGTTTCTGGTCCAGGGAAGGCATGGATTGGCAGTTCGGGCTGGACTGTTCCCATGAGGCACAGGGTCAGACTGATTTGCATATGGTCATGTCGGAGCTGGGGTGGCAGAGTGGGCTAAAGAACGGCGATGGATCAAACCCAGATCTGTTGACTGGGTGTGAGTGTTTGATTGGTTCTGATGCTCCGTCCACCACCACCCCCTTTTGTACCGCTTTGTTCGCCATAAGTTGGCAGGGTATGCTCAGACGTGAGTCCCTTGCTCACTTTGCCACTGGATTCAAGCAAGCCTGGCTGAAGACGGCTGAAATGCCAGAAACAGGTCCTAGGAAGCTTGTTTCGGGTCCAGGGAAGGCATGGCTTGGCAGGTTGGGCTGGACTGTTCCCATGAGGCACAGAGTCAGACTGATTTGCATATGGCCATGTCTAAACTCGGGTGGCAGAGTGGGCTAAAGAACGGCGATGGAACAAACCCAGATCTGTTGACTGGGTGTGAGTGTTTGATTGGTTCTGATGCTCCGTCCATCACCACCCCCTTTTGTACCGCTTTGTTCACCATAAGTTGGCAGGGTATGCTCAGACGTGAGTCCCTTGCTCACTTTGCCACTGGATTCAAGCAAGCCTGGCTGAAGACGGCTGAAATGCCAGAAACCGGTCCTAGGAAGCTTGTTTCCGGTCCAGGGAAGGCATGGCTTGGCAGTTCGGGCTGGACTGTTCCCATGAGGCACAGGGTCAGACTGATTTGCATATGGCCATGTCTGAATTGGGGTGGCAGAGTGGGCTAAAGAACGGCGATGGATCAAACCCAGATCTGTTGACTGGGTGTGAGTGTTTGATTGGTTCAGATGCTCCGTCCATCACCACCCCCTTTTGTACCGCTTTGTTCGCCATAAGTTGGCAGGGTATGCTCAGACGTGAGTCCCTTGCTCACTTTGCCACTGGATTCAAGCAAGCCTGGCTGAAGACGCCTGAAATGCCAGAAACCGGTCCTAGGAAGCTTGTTTCCGGTCCAGGGAAGGCATGGCTTGGCAGTTCGGGCTGGACTGTTCCCATGAGGCACAGGGTCAGGCTGATTTGCATATGGCCATGTCTGAACTGGGGTGGCAGAGTGGGCTAAAGAACGGCGATGGATCAAACCCAGATCTGTTGACTGGGTGTGAGTGTTTGATTGGTTCTGATGCTCCGTCCATCACCACCCCCTTTCGTACCGCTTTGTTCGCCGTAAGTTGGCAGGGTATGCTCAGACGTGAGTCCCTGGCTCACTTTGCCACTGGATTCAAGCAAGCCTGGCTGAAGACGGCTGAAATGCCAGAAACTGGTCCTAAGAAGCTTGTTTCCGGTCCAGAGAAGGCATGGTTTGGCAGTTTGGGCTGGACTGTTCCCATGATGCACAGGGTCAGACTGATTTGCATATGGCCATGTCTGAACTGGAGTGGCAGAGTGGGCTAAAGAATGGCAATGGATCAAACCCAGATCTGTTGACTGGGTGTGAGTGTTTGATTGGTTCTGATGCTCCGTCCATCACCACCCCCTTTTGTACCGCTTTGTTTTCCGTAAGTTGGCAGGGTATGCTCAGACGTGAGTCCCTTGCTCACTTTGCCACTGGATTCAAGCAAGCCTGGCTGAAGACGGCTGAAATGCCAGAAACCGGTCCTAGGAAGCTTGTTTCCAGTCCAGGGAAGGCATGGCTTGGCAGTTCGGGCTGGACTGTTCCCATGAGGCACAGGGTCAGACTGATTTGCATATGGCCATGTCTGAACTGGGGTGGCAGAGTGGGCTAAAGAACGGCGATGGATCAAACCCAGATCTGTTGACTGGGTGTGAGTGTTTGATTGATTCTGATGCTCCGTCCATCACCACCCCCTTTTGTACCGCTTTGTTCGCCATAAGCTGGCAGGGTATGCTCAGACGTGAGTCCCTTGCTCACTTTGCCACTGGATTCAAGCAAGCCTGGCTGAAAACGGCTGAAATGCCAGAAACCGCTTCTAGGAAGCTTGTTTCCGGTCCAGGGAAGGCATGGCTTGGCAGTTCGGGCTGGACTGTTCCCAGGAGGCGCAGGGTCAGACTGATTTGCATATGGCCATGTCTGAACTGGGCAGGCAGAGTGGGCTAAAGAACGGCGATGGATCAAACCCAGATCTGTTGACTGGGTGTGAGTGTTTGATTGGTTCTGATGCTCCATCCATCACCACCCCCTTTTTTACCGCTTTGTTTGCCGTAAGTTGGCAGGGTATGCTCAGACGTGAGTCCCTTGCTCACTTTGCCACTGGATTCAAGCAAGCCTGGCTGAAGACGGCTGAAATGAAAGAAACCGGTCCTAGGAAGCTTGTTTCCGGTCCAGGGAAGGCATGGCTTGGCAGTTCGGGCTGGACTGTTCCCATGAGGCACAGGGTCAGACTGATTTGCATATGGCAATGTCTGAACTGGGGTGGCAGAGTGGGCTAAAGAACGGCGATGGATCAAACCCAGATCTGTTGACTGGGTGTGAGTGTTTGATTGGTTCTGATGCTCCGTCCATCACCACCCCCTTTTGTACCGCTTTGTTCGCCGTAAGTTGGCAGGGTATGCTCAGACGTGAGTCCCTGGCTCACTTTGCCACTGGATTCAAGCAAGCCTGGCTGAAGATGGCTGAAATGCCAGAAACTGGTCCTAAGAAGCTTGTTTCCGGTCCAGAGAAGGCATGGTTTGGCAGTTTGGGCTGGACTGTTCCCATGATGCACAGGGTCAGACTGATTTGCATATGGCCAAGTCTGAACTGGAGTGGCAGAGTGGGCTAAAGAATGGAAATAGATCAAACCCAGATCTGTTGACTGGGTGTGAGTGTTTGATTGGTTCTGATGCTCCGTCCATCACCACCCCCTTTTGTACCGCTTTGTTTGCCGTAAGTTGGCAGGGTATGCTCAGACGTGAGTCCCTTGCTCACTTTGCCACTGGATTCAAGCAAGCCTGGCTGAAGACGGCTGAAATGCCAGAAACCGGTCCTAGGAAGCTTGTTTCCAGTCCAGGGAAGGCATGGCTTGGCAGTTCGGGCTGGACTGTTCCCATGAGGCACAGGGTCAGACTGATTTGCATATGGCCATGTCTGAACTGGGGTGGCAGAGTGGGCTAAAGAACGGCGATGGATCAAACCCAGATCTGTTGACTGGGTGTGAGTGTTTGATTGGTTCTGATGTTCCGTCCATCACCACCCCCTTTTGTACCGCTTTGTTCGAAATAAGCTGGCAGGGTATGCTCAGACGTGAGTCCCTTGCTCACTTTGCCACTGGATTCAAGCAAGCCTGGCTGAAGACGGCTGAAATGCGAGAAACCGCTCCTAGGAAGCTTGTTTCCGGTCCAGGGAAGGCATGGCTTGGCAGTTCGGGCTGGACTGTTCCCATGAGGCACAGGGTCAGACTGATTTGCATATGGCCATGTCTGAACTGGGCAGGCAGAGTGGGCTAAAGAACGGCGATGGATCAAACCCAGATCTGTTGACTGGGTGTGAGTGTTTGATTGGTTCTGATGCTCCGTCCATCACCACCCCCTTTTGTACCGCTTTGTTTGCCGTAAGTTGGCAGGGTATGCTCAGACGTGAGTCCCTTGCTCACTTTGCCACTGGATTCAAGCAAGCCTGGCTGAAGACGGCTGAAATGCCAGAAACCGGTCCTAGGAAGCTTGTTTCCGGTCCAGGGAAAGCATGGCTTGGCAGTTCGGGCTGGACTGTTCCCATGAGGCACAGGGTCAGACTGATTTGCATATGGCCATGTCTGAACTGGGATGGCAGAGTGGGCTAAAGAACGGCGATGGATCAAACCCAGATCTGTTGACTGGGTGTGAGTGTTTGATTGGTTCTGATGCTCCGTCCATCACCACCCCCTTTTGTACCGCTTTGTTCGCCGTAAGTTGGCAGGGTATGCTCAGACGTGAGTCCCTGGCTCACTTTGCCACTGGATTCAAGCAAGCCTGGCTGAAGACGGCTGAAATGCCAGAAACTGGTCCTAAGAAGCTTGTTTCCGGTCCAGAGAAGGCATGGTTTGGCAGTTTGGTCTGGACTGTTCCCATGATGCACAGGGTCAGACTGATTTGCATATGGCCATGTCTGAACTGGAGTGGCAGAGTGGGCTAAAGAATGGCAATGGATCAAACCCAGATCTGTTGACTGGGTGTGAGTGTTTGATTGGATCTGATGCTCCGTCCATCACCACCCCCTTTTGTACCGCTTTGTTTGCCGTAAGTTGGCAGGGTATGCTCAGACGTGAGTCCCTTGCTCACTTTGCCACTGGATTCAAGCAAGCCTGGCTGAAGACGGCTGAAATGCCAGAAACCGGTCCTAGGAAGCTTGTTTCCGGTCCAGGGAAGGCATGGCTTGTAGGAGAGTAGGGTCTGCAATCCTATGATCACCCCGATTTTTTGCTTTTGCTTCATTGGTTTACGACTTTCTCCGGCTGTGGGCCTGCCAATCAGACCCACAGCCTAGCTGTTCTCTCTCGAAATTAACACATGTACGTTAGGTGCATCCACTAATTGGAACTGGGCCGCCTTGTCAGTCCCTGTCTCAGCATACCACAGGTATCCAGGGCATCGGTGTACCCAGGGCCTACCAGGGGCTGCAGCATGTATTATGCCACCCCTGGAATGGCCGCCCAAATCTGACACAACTGGCTGCACGACAGCTGGGGCCACGTGGTGTAATCACCCGTTGCTGTAGGTGTAGTATTCCTACACCTAACCCTAAAATGGACACATGGATTCCTATCAGTCACTCCTATGGCAGGCCTTATCAATCCTGAAGGCAGAGTGCGGGGAGTCATGTGGGATGGTGCTCTGGCGCGAGCCGAGCCCGTCGACGGCTTGCGGAACCAAGTCCTAATAGCCGTTCCATGGTGACGCGGGCCAACTATTTGCTAACTTTGGCATCGCATCACCTACACATGTCGAGTAAGGTGTCATACGAATTGGAATACGAACCCCTCGCTAGTTCTGGCGACGGGGTTAGCATTCCCCCCTTCTAGAGGGGCACGACATGGAAGTAACCCTGAACCCCGGTTAAAGTTGACTCAAGCCTCAGCATCACAAAATGGATGCTGCCACCAGACACAAGTCTGACCTCCTGCTGCTGGGGGACCTTCCAGCGAAGGGAGTTTGGACAAAGGGTTTCCTGTCGAGGGCGGTGTTAGCACCGTCCCAGACAGGGTTTGTGTATCCCAGGTAGGCAGGGCTGGAAGGAAGGTGATTGCCAGTGGCACCCCGGTGCTCACTGTGCATAGCCCGGCTCAAACCAGTTTCGGGGGCACACCAGCCCCTGAGCTGGCGCGAAGCCGGACAGAGGATAGGGGTGTAACCACCCCCTCCTGGCTCCACCCATAGGTAGAACCTAGTCACGGGCCAACCCCTTTTTCTTAGAATAAAGGTAGGAGCGAGTCCCCTTCCCAAATTGGATAATCAGATCATCGGATACCTCCGAATCACGAACCACTTTCCACGAAAGGAACTCTTGACTATTTCTGAAGACTCTCCCTTGTGGCTAAGGAGTAGCCACCCTGCACCAGCAGGCACCAACTAAGCGCTTGCGGTTTGCTGTAAGTCTCTCCTACGGATCAAGACTGCCCAGCTCGACGAGACCCGAGTTCCCTGCCATCTCTGACCTTTTACCTCCCTCATCAGCTCAGCTGAGAGTCGTAGGTGTGACGAGACCTGCGGGACCGGCTATCTTCAGAACCTGCACGACGCTTATCTAGCACGCCCACCGAGGGACCCTCGAGTGAGTGCACCTAGGGTTTGAGAAGCCCTAAACCCTGAGCAGCTCCAGCATCGAAGTCTGTCTCCCCAGCATCCGCGAGATCTGCGTGGGGGGCCCTTCCGCTCCTTGCTGTTCACCGCGTTGTCCGACCACTTGCCGACCGGCTTGTGGCCCTCTTCACGACGCTCCAAGATTATTTTTCATCACTAGTCTGGTTGCTCCAGACTGGCACTTGCTCCCCTTCAACAGAGGAGTACCCCGGACCCTCCTGGTCCACTCCCGACGCCATCTTGACTCCCCCGCTTGGGTGGCCACTGCCAAGATCCGCTGCCCCTTCCTGGGCCCAGCATCATCGACAGCAGACACCTTCGTGGGACAGCTCGCCCTCCATCCTGGTCGCCGCCGCGCCTCCTGGTCCGAGGAACAGCCGAGTCCGACGTCACCCACTCACCTGGTCGAGGTGACTTCAGCCGGTACCCTCCTGGTACCCACACGATCGCTGGCTAGCGGTTGAGAACTGAGTCCCCTCTGCTTTCAGGTTCTCCTTCATCACCGATCCAGGCTTGGATCGCTCTGAACATCGTCACTGGTCGCCTGCCAGCAACTTCTTCTTTCAGGCTCCTGAGACTACACGAGGACTCCCGACATCTTGACGAACTTCACGCAGCCGCAGCCTCCGGGCTAGGTAACTCGAGCATCTCGGTGCTCCATCGCAGGTTCGCTCTACAAGTGTCCAGTTCCTTTTTCGTTTAGTCCCACTGATCGGAACACTCCGGAATCAGTACCTCCAGACTCTAACCATTCGCATTTCACTGTTAGTGTAGATGGTTTCTCGTGCCCCTCGGGCATTTGTGTAAATTGTGCAACTGAAGTATTTTCCTAAGAGTTTTGTAGTGTGCTTAGCTCCCTGACTCATAAAGAGCCAGGGTAGTCTTGTTATAAATAAATACCCTTTTATTTTCATAACAACTTGTGTGGTGTCCTTTCACTTGGTGTTCAAGGGGTATATGTGATGGTAAACAGCTGGCTTAACACGCCCTCTAGAGTTTAGCCTAAGACTGCTCGTATCCACGCTACTAGGATAGCTGGTCTAAAAGGTTGACTTACAACCAATCATCAATAAGGGTCGTTTGGAATGATACACAGTGATCACTAGAATAGTGAGCACTACATATCAGGCCAACTTCTCACATTGGTGAGCAGCGGTTGGGATTTGAGCTTGCTGTTGTTTTACCACACACGTATCCTAAGAATATCGCAGTGAAAGATCACATAAGTACCCAGGTACATATAACTTAACTTAGAATACTCCAAGTTCTACTGAACCGGCTGTTGTAGTGTAACAGGGCTTAGCACACCCTGACTACAACTCCTAGCAAGGGATCAGTAGGTAAACACATAGTGTAGGTAGGTGCAACACTTACACCGCACTAGACAAGCATGTCGGTCCACGGAGAGTCCTCGCAGACTCCCTTAGTGGTCAGTGACCCTCCACAGGTCGTGTCACGATATGCAACCCTTAGCTTCAAGGAGATGCGACAACTATGTGCCTCCAGGAAGCTAAACCAGGGTTCTAACCCTACCATCGCAATTCTGATAGGTCTCTTAGAGGCGTACGATGCTAGGAGGTCCTCTAACACAGGTCCCCCCAGTGCAGATGGGAACATGCCTCCCTTAGAGGGAACCCTCGGTGACCCCGACCTCGACCTCCACACAG
This sequence comes from Triturus cristatus, assembly GCF_964204655.1. Classification (NCBI taxonomy): domain Eukaryota; kingdom Metazoa; phylum Chordata; class Amphibia; order Caudata; family Salamandridae; genus Triturus; species Triturus cristatus. The sequence goes on along the minus strand of NC_140590.1, from coordinate 1,426,887,530 downwards.
AGGAGGAGGACGAGGACGAGTTATCGGGAGACGAGGCAGACAAAGGTCCAGTGGTAGTCAGCAGGCTTACAAGGACCAACTTAAGCAGGCATGAGAATGGAACTGGGGGAGCCCCGGGCCCACGCTCAAGCAGGCTTAACCTTGGGAACGGACGAGCTAGGTCTCTCTCCAGAGGCTCCGGCAGATCGGTTCATACACATGTCTCTCAGGCATCCTCTCAGAGAGGAATGACTTCCCCTCAGAGGAGGGAGCATGAAGCGAAGATGCGGGAAGTCAATCTGAGGATCGAGCGGGAAGAACTTGCCCTCGCCAAAGAAAGACTTGCCCTGGCCCGAGAGCAGAAATTAAGTGGGTTAGATCCCACTGGTGGCAGCAGTCTCAATAGAGAGAAAGACAGGGGTATAGACACTAGACACCTGAGTAAAATAGTGCCCCCCTTTAAACAAGGGGACGACATCCACAAGTGGATAACTGCTTTGGAGAGGGCCTGCACTGTCCAGTGCGTCCCCCCAAGTCAGTGGGCAGCTATACTGTGGCTTTCCTTTGAAGGTAAAGGAAGGGACAAGCTCCTCACTACTAGAGCTGAGGATGCTAACAACTACCAAGTCCTGAAGAACACACTGATTGATGGGTTCGGCTTAACCACGGAACAGTACCGGGTGCTGTTCCGGGACACCCAGAAAATTCAGTCTCAGGATTGGACTGACTTTGTCGATTGTGCCACTAAGGCTTTGGAAGGCTGGTTGCTGGGTAGCAAGGTTACTGATTACACAGGATTGTACAATCTTATCATGCGAGAACAGATTTTAAACAACTGTCAGAACCAATTGTTGCATCAGCACCTTGTCGACTCGGATCTGACCTCTCCCCAAGAATTGGGAAAGAAGGCAGACAGATGGGTCAGAACAAGGGTCAAGCAGAACCAGAATCAGAACCAGGGTGGTCAGAAGAAAGCAGACCAAAAGGGTAACAAGAACGAACAAAATGACCAGAAGTCTTCGACAGGTCCCCAACAAACCAAAGAGGGTGGGGGTCAGGCTTCACAGAAGAAGAAGACTCAAGAAGGCCAGTCAAAAAGGTGGTGCCAGTACTGTAAAAGTAAGACTCACTGGTTTAGTGAGTGCACCAAGAAAGGAGGGCAAACTCCTACCACTGCAGCCCCTAAGGCACCTGCGCCCCCTAGTACAGTCAGCAGTGGTAGTGCGCCTCCCAAGGCATTAGTTGGGTTAACCTTGGGAACCGAGGGGAGTGACGACTTAGTCGGCACGCTCACTCAGGCCGTCCTTGTCTGTACAGGGGATATGGATATGTCCCCTGATGCCAGTCCCAATACTTTGGGCAAATACAGACAGACACCTTTGATCAATGGAAAAGTGGCTCAGGCCTACAGGGACACGTGTGCCAGTGTCACCATGGTGACGCCTAACTTCGTGGACCCTGGACAGATCATGCTAGGTACCAGTTACCTAGTGACCAATGCCAGCAACGTCACTACCAATCACAGTATGGCAGTTGTTGATTTCTCCTGGGGAGGGGTAAGTGGCCCGAAAAAGGTTGTGGTTAGTTCAGACCTCCCCGTAGAATGTCTGTTGGGCAATGATTTGGAAACGTCACAATGGTCAGAAGTGGAGCAGAGGACTCACATGGAGATGTTAGGCTTGCCAGCACATGTCCTTGCTGTGACCAGGTCACAGGCCAAAAGATGCCCCACTGAACAGGTGCTGGATCCTGGAAGAACGGACCAGACACCTTCCAAGAAAAGGAGCAGTAAGGGTAAGGCTTCGCCTTCCCCCTTGCCCCAGGTTGTGGATCAAGTCTCCGAGGAGGCTGACCTTAAGGAACTGAGGGAAACTGAGCCGCAAGAGCTTGAACCTGGTCAGGTTGAGTTTCTGGGCTCAGGGGGACCCTCCAGGGAAGACCTGGGGAAGGCACAGTTAGACTGCCCCTCACTTGAACCCCTCAGACAGCAGGCTGCTGCTGAGGCTGCAGGGAATGCCACAGGTACCCACAAAGTGTACTGGGACGATGGACTCCTGTACTCTGAGGCAAGAGACCCCAAACCTGGTGCGACCAGGAGGCTGGTCATCCCCTTGTCTCTGAGAGGTTTCCTTCTCACCTTGGCCCACGAGATTCCCCTTGCAGGTCACTTAGGCCAGAATAAGACTTGGGACAGAATTGTTCCACACTTTCACTGGCCCCACATGTCCGAGGATACGAAGGAGTTTTGCCGCTCCTGTGTCACTTGCCAAGCCAGTGGTAAGTCAGGTGGCACGACAAAGGCCCCCCTCATACCACTACCAGTGGTGGGGGTACCCTTTGAGCGAGTGGGGATCGACATTGTCGGACCAATGGAACCCCAGACAGCATCAGGGCACAAGTTTATACTGGTGGTGGTGGACCACGCCACCAGGTATCCTGAAGCTATTCCCCTTAGGACCACTACAGCACCTGTGGTGGCACGGGCCCTACTTGGAGTGTTCTCCAGAGTGGGCTTCCCTAAGGAGGTCGTCTCAGACAGAGGTGCAAACTTCATGTCGGGATATCTGACTGCTATGTGGAAGGAATGTGGTGTCAACTATAAGTTCACCACACCCTATCACCCACAATGCAATGGGCTGGTTGAGAGATTCAACCGGACCCTAAAAGGGATGATTCACGGACTACCTGAAAAGCTTCGGCGGAGATGGGATGTCCTGATACCCTGCCTCTTGTTCGCCTACAGAGAGGTCCCGCAGAAGGGGGTTGGCTACAGCCCTTTCGAGCTTCTGTTCGGACATCCTGTAAGGGGACCCCTTTGTTTGGTAAAGGAAGGATGGGAGAGACCTCTCCGAAAGCCGGCATCAAACATTGTGGACTATGTGCTCGGTCTCCGCTCGCGGATGGCGGAGTACATGGAAAAGGCGTCTAAAAACCTTGAGGCGAGCCAAGAATTACAGAAAGCTTGGCACGACCAAAAGGCTGTCCTGACTGTGTACCAGCCTGGACAGAAGGTGTGGGTGCTGGAGCCAGTGGCCCCAGCAGCACTCAAAGACAAATGGTCTGGGCCCCACACAATCATTGAGCAAAAGGGAGAGGTCACCTACCTGGTAGACCTGGGAACTCCCCGGAGTCCCCACAGGGTGCTCCATGTAAACAGGCTCAAGGCATATGTCGACAGGGAGGGCATGGGCTTGCTCATGGCCACAGATGAGGGACAGGAGGAGGAGAGTGACCCTCTCCCGGACCTGCTCTCTCAGAACCCTGACGATGGATCAGTAGATGGTGTTGTCTTTTGTGGCAGCCTCTCTGGGCATCAACAAAAGGATTGTAAACAGGTTCTTCAATCCTTTCGACATATGTTCTCTCTGACACCCAGTCAGACCAACTGGTGTACCCACGAGGTCGACACTGGGGACAGTCTACCCGTAAAGAGTAAAATCTATCGGCAACCTGATCACGTCAGAGACTGCATCAAGACAGAGGTGCAGAAAATGTTGGAGCTGGGAGTCATTGAACCCTCGGACAGCCCCTGGGCTAGTCCCGTAGTGCTCGTGCCGAAACCTCACACCCAGGGCGGTAAGAAAGAGATGAGGTTCTGCGTGGACTACAGAGGTCTCAATGCAGTCACTAAGACTGACGCCCACCCGATACCAAGAGCAGACGAACTTATCGACCGGTTGGCCTCGGCCAACTACTTAAGTACGTTTGACCTGACAGCTGGGTATTGGCAAATCAGGTTAGCTGAGGAGGCCAAGCCCAAAACAGCATTTTCTACCCCGGGTGGGCATTATCAGTTCGTGGTAATGCCCTTTGGTTTGAAAAATGCACCTGCCACCTTCCAAAGGCTGGTGAATCAAGTTCTCACTGGGTTGGACGACTTCTGTGCGGCGTATCTGGACGATATCGCTGTCTTTAGCTCCACCTGGGAGGATCACCTGGTCCACCTGAGGAAAGTGTTAGAGGCCCTGCAGAAGGCAGGCCTCACTATCAAGGCCACCAAGTGCCAGATAGGGCAGACACAGGTTGTATACCTGGGCCACCTTGTAGGAGGGGGTCAGGTTCAACCTTTGGAGAGCAAAATACAGGCCATACAGGACTGGGCTCCTCCAACCACCCAGACTCAGGTTCGAGCTTTCTTGGGCCTGACTGGTTATTACCGGAAATTTGTCAGAAATTATGGATCCATTGTGACCCCGCTAAACGACCTGACAAGTAAAAAGATGCCAAAAAAAGTTCAGTGGACAGCAAGCTGTCAGAAGGCATTCGATGACCTAAAGCAGGCCATGTGCACAGCACCTATCCTAAAGAGTCCAGACTACTCCAAACCATTCATTGTCCAAACAGACGCTTCGGAGCTGGGTGTGGGAGCTGTTCTATCGCAACTGAATTTTGATGGTCATGACCAGCCCATAGCTTTTATTAGCAGGAGGCTGACCCCCAGAGAGAAGAATTGGTCAGCTATTGAGAGGGAGGCCTTTGCTGTGGTTTGGGCCCTGAAGAAGTTGAGGCCATACTTGTTTGGCACTCACTTCAAGATTCAGACCGACCATAAGCCCCTCTTGTGGCTAAATCAAATGAAGGGTGAAAACCCCAAACTACTTAGGTGGTCCATTTCCCTACAGGGGATGGACTTCACAGTGGAGCATAGACCTGGCACTGATCATGGCAATGCAGATGGGCTCTCCAGGTATTTCCACTTAGAGCAAGAAGACTCACCTGGTCAAGGTTAGCTTATTGTCCCAAAGTTTGGGGGGGGGTCATGTAGGAGAGTAGGGTCTGCAATCCTATGATCACCCCGATTTTTTGCTTTTGCTTCATTGGTTTACGACTTTCTCCGGCTGTGGGCCTGCCAATCAGACCCACAGCCTAGCTGTTCTCTCTCGAAATTAACACATGTACGTTAGGTGCATCCACTAATTGGAACTGGGCCGCCTTGTCAGTCCCTGTCTCAGCATACCACAGGTATCCAGGGCATCGGTGTACCCAGGGCCTACCAGGGGCTGCAGCATGTATTATGCCACCCCTGGAATGGCCGCCCAAATCTGACACAACTGGCTGCACGACAGCTGGGGCCACGTGGTGTAATCACCCGTTGCTGTAGGTGTAGTATTCCTACACCTAACCCTAAAATGGACACATGGATTCCTATCAGTCACTCCTATGGCAGGCCTTATCAATCCTGAAGGCAGAGTGCGGGGAGTCATGTGGGATGGTGCTCTGGCGCGAGCCGAGCCCGTCGACGGCTTGCGGAACCAAGTCCTAATAGCCGTTCCATGGTGACGCGGGCCAACTATTTGCTAACTTTGGCATCGCATCACCTACACATGTCGAGTAAGGTGTCATACGAATTGGAATACGAACCCCTCGCTAGTTCTGGCGACGGGGTTAGCATTCCCCCCTTCTAGAGGGGCACGACATGGAAGTAACCCTGAACCCCGGTTAAAGTTGACTCAAGCCTCAGCATCACAAAATGGATGCTGCCACCAGACACAAGTCTGACCTCCTGCTGCTGGGGGACCTTCCAGCGAAGGGAGTTTGGACAAAGGGTTTCCTGTCGAGGGCGGTGTTAGCACCGTCCCAGACAGGGTTTGTGTATCCCAGGTAGGCAGGGCTGGAAGGAAGGTGATTGCCAGTGGCACCCCGGTGCTCACTGTGCATAGCCCGGCTCAAACCAGTTTCGGGGGCACACCAGCCCCTGAGCTGGCGCGAAGCCGGACAAAGGATAGGGGTGTAACCACCCCCTCCTGGCTCCACCCATAGGTAGAACCTAGTCACGGGCCAACCCCTTTTTCTTAGAATAAAGGTAGGAGCGAGTCCCCTTCCCAAATTGGATAATCAGATCATCGGATACCTCCGAATCACGAACCACTTTCCACGAAAGGAACTCTTGACTATTTCTGAAGACTCTCCCTTGTGGCTAAGGAGTAGCCACCCTGCACCAGCAGGCACCAACTAAGCGCTTGCGGTTTGCTGTAAGTCTCTCCTACGGATCAAGACTGCCCAGCTCGACGAGACCCGAGTTCCCTGCCATCTCTGACCTTTTACCTCCCTCATCAGCTCAGCTGAGAGTCGTAGGTGTGACGAGACCTGCGGGACCGGCTATCTTCAGAACCTGCACGACGCTTATCTAGCACGCCCACCGAGGGACCCTCGAGTGAGTGCACCTAGGGTTTGAGAAGCCCTAAACCCTGAGCAGCTCCAGCATCGAAGTCTGTCTCCCCAGCATCCGCGAGATCTGCGTGGGGGGCCCTTCCGCTCCTTGCTGTTCACCGCGTTGTCCGACCACTTGCCGACCGGCTTGTGGCCCTCTTCACGACGCTCCAAGATTATTTTTCATCACTAGTCTGGTTGCTCCAGACTGGCACTTGCTCCCCTTCAACAGAGGAGTACCCCGGACCCTCCTGGTCCACTCCCGACGCCATCTTGACTCCCCCGCTTGGGTGGCCACTGCCAAGATCCGCTGCCCCTTCCTGGGCCCAGCATCATCGACAGCAGACACCTTCGTGGGACAGCTCGCCCTCCATCCTGGTCGCCGCCGCGCCTCCTGGTCCGAGGAACAGCCGAGTCCGACGTCACCCACTCACCTGGTCGAGGTGACTTCAGCCGGTACCCTCCTGGTACCCACACGATCGCTGGCTAGCGGTTGAGAACTGAGTCCCCTCTGCTTTCAGGTTCTCCTTCATCACCGATCCAGGCTTGGATCGCTCTGAACATCGTCACTGGTCGCCTGCCAGCAACTTCTTCTTTCAGGCTCCTGAGACTACACGAGGACTCCCGACATCTTGACGAACTTCACGCAGCCGCAGCCTCCGGGCTAGGTAACTCGAGCATCTCGGTGCTCCATCGCAGGTTCGCTCTACAAGTGTCCAGTTCCTTTTTCGTTTAGTCCCACTGATCGGAACACTCCGGAATCAGTACCTCCAGACTCTAACCATTCGCATTTCACTGTTAGTGTAGATGGTTTCTCGTGCCCCTCGGGCATTTGTGTAAATTGTGCAACTGAAGTATTTTCCTAAGAGTTTTGTAGTGTGCTTAGCTCCCTGACTCATAAAGAGCCAGGGTAGTCTTGTTATAAATAAATACCCTTTTATTTTCATAACAACTTGTGTGGTGTCCTTTCACTTGGTGTTCAAGGGGTATATGTGATGGTAAACAGCTGGCTTAACACGCCCTCTAGAGTTTAGCCTAAGACTGCTCGTATCCACGCTACTAGGATAGCTGGTCTAAAAGGTTGACTTACAACCAATCATCAATAAGGGTCGTTTGGAATGATACACAGTGATCACTAGAATAGTGAGCACTACATATCAGGCCAACTTCTCACATGGCTTGGCAGTTCGGGCTGGACTGTTCCCATGAGGCACAGGGTCAGACTGATTTGCATATGGCCATGTCTGAACTGGGGTGGCAGAGTGGGCTAAAGAACGGCGATGGATCAAACCCAGATCTGTTGACTGGGTGTGAGTGTTTGTTTGGTTCTGATGCTCCGTCCATCACCACCCCCTTTTGTACCGCTTTGTTCGCCATAAGTTGGCAGGGTATGCTCAGACGTGAGTCCCTTGCTCACTTTGCCACTAGATTCAAGCAAGCCTGGCTAAAGACGGCTGAAATGCCAGAAACCGGTCCTAGGAAGCTTGTTTCCGGTCCAGGGAAGGCATGGTGAGGCAGTTCGGGCGGGACTGTTCCCATGAGGCACAGGGTCAGACTGATTTGCATATGGGCACGTCTGAACTGGGGTGGCAGAGTGGGTTAAAGAACGGCGATGGATCGAATCCAGATCTGTTGACTGGGTGTGAGTGTTTGATTGGTTCTGATGCTCCGTCCATCACCACCCCCTTTTGTACCGCTTTGTTTGCCGTTAGTTGGCAGGGTATGCTCAGACGTGAGTCCCTTGCTCACTTTGCCACTGGATTCAAGCAAGCCTGGCTGAAGACGGCTGAAATGCCAGAAACCGGTCCTAGGAAGCTTGTGTCCGGTCCAGGGAAGGCATGGCTTGGCAGTTCGGGCTGGACTGTTCCCATGAGGCACAGGGTCAGACTGATTTGCATATGGCCATGTCTGAACTGGGGTGGCAGAGTGGGCTAAAGAACGGCGATGGATCAAACCCAGATCTGTTGACTGGGTGTGAGTGTTTGTTTGGTTCTGATGCTCCGTCCATCACCACCCCCTTTTGTACCGCTTTGTTCGCCATAATTTGGCAGGGTATGCTCAGACGTGAGTCCCTTGCTCACTTTGCCACTGGATTCAAGCAAGCCTGGCTGAAGACGGCTGAAATGAAAGAAACCGGTCCTAGGAAGCTTGTTTCCGGTCCAGGGAAGGCATGGCTTGGCAGTTCGGGCTGGACTGTTCCCATGAGGCACAGGGTCAGACTGATTTGCATATGGCAATGTCTGAACTGGGGTGGCAGAGTGGGCTAAAGAACGGCGATGGATCAAACCCAGATCTGTTGACTGGGTGTGAGTGTTTGATTGGTTCTGATGCTCCGTCCATCACCAGCCCCTTTTGTACCGCTTTGTTCACCATAAGTTGGCAGGGTATGCTCGGACGTGAGTCCCTGGCTCACTTTGCCACTGGATTCAAGCAAGCCTGGCTGAAGACGGCTGAAATGCCAGAAACGTATCCTAAGAAGCTTGTTTCCGGTCCAGAGAAGGCATGGTTTGGCAGTTTGGGCTGGACTGTTCCCATGATGCACAGGGTCAGACTGATTTGCATATGGCCATGTCTGAACTGGAGTGGCAGAGTGGGCTAAAGAATGGCAATGGATCAAACCCAGATCTGTTGACTGGGTGTGAGTGTTTGATTGGTTCTGATGCTCCGTCCATCACCACCCCCTTTTGTACCGCTTTGTTTGCCGTAAGTTGGCAGGGTATGCTCAGACGTGAGTCCCTTGCTCACTTTGCCACTGGATTCAAGCAAGCCTGGCTGAAGACGGCTGAAATGCCAGAAACCGGTCCTAGGAAGCTTGTTTCCGGTCCAGGGAAGGCATGGCTTTGCAGTTCGGGCTGGACTGTTCCCATGAGGCACAGGGTCAGACTGATTTGCATATGGCCATGTCTGAACTGGGGTGGCAGAGTGGGCTAAAGAACGGCGATGGATCAAACCCAGATCTGTTGACTGGGTGTGAGTGTTTGTTTGGTTCTGATGCTCCGTCCATCACCACCCCCTTTTGTACCGCTTTGTTCGCCATAAGTTGGCAGGGTATGCTCAGACGTGAGTCCCTTGCTCACTTTGCCACTAGATTCAAGCAAGCCTGGCTGAAGACGGCTGAAATGCCAGAAACCGGTCCTAGGAAGCTTGTTTCCGGTCCAGGGAAGGCATGGTGAGGCAGTTCGGGCGGGACTGTTCCCATGAGGCACAGGGTCAGACTGATTTGCATATGGCCATGTCTGAACTGGGGTGGCAGAGTGGGCTAAAGAACGGCGATGGATCAAACCCAGATCTGTTGACTGGGTGTGAGTGTTTGTTTGGTTCTGATGCTCCGTCCATCACCACCCCCTTTTGTACCGCTTTGTTCGCCATAATTTGGCAGGGTATGCTCAGACGTGAATCCCTTGCTCACTTTGCCACTGGATTCAAGCAAGCCTGGCTGAAGACGGCTGAAATGAAAGAAACCGGTCCTAGGAAGCTTGTTTCCGGTCCAGGGAAGGCATGGCTTGGCAGTTCGGGCTGGACTGTTCCCATGAGGCACAGGGTCAGACTGATTTGCATATGGCAATGTCTGAACTGGGGTGGCAGAGTGGGCTAAAGAACGGCGATGGATCAAACCCAGATCTGTTGACTGGGTGTGAGTGTTTGATTGGTTCTGATGCTCCGTCCATCACCAGCCCCTTTTGTACCGCTTTGTTCGCCATAAGTTGGCAGGGTATGCTCGGACGTGAGTCCCTTGCTCACTTTGCCACTGGATTCAAGCAAACCTGGCTGAAGACGGCTGAAATGCCAGAAACCGGTCCTAGAAAGCTTGTTTCCGGTCCAAGGAAGGCATGGCTTGGCAGTTCGGGCTGGACTGTTCCCATGAGGTACAGGGTCAGACTGATTTGCATATGGCCATGTCTGAGCTGGGGTGGCAGAGTGGGCTAAAGAACGGCGATGGATCAAACTCAGATCTGTTGACTGGGTGTGAGTGTTTGATTGGTTCTGATGCTCCGTCCATCACCACCCCCTTTTGTACCGCTTTGGTCACCATAAGTTGACAGGGTATGCTCAGACGTGAGTCCCTTGCTCACTTTGCCACTGGATTCAAGCAAGCCTGGCTGAAGACGGCTGAAATGCCAGAAACCGCTCCTAGGAAGCTTGTTCCGGTCCAGGGAAGGCATGGCTTGGCAGTTCGGGCTGGACTGTTCCCATGGGGCACAGGGTCAGACAGATTTGCATATGGCCATGTCTGAACTGGGGTGGCAGAGTGGGCTAAGAACAGCGATGGATCAAACCCAGATCTGTTGACTGGGTGTGAGTGTTTGATTGGTTCTGATGCTCCGTCCATCACCACCCCCTTTTGTACCGCTTTGTTCGCCATAAGTTGGCAGGGTTTGCTCAGACGTGAGTCCCTTGCTCACTTTGCCACTGGATTCAAGCAAGCCTGGCTGAAGATGGCTGAAATGCCAGAAACCGGTCCTAGGAAGCTTGTTGCCGGTCCAGGAAAGGCATGGCTTGGCAGTTCGGGCTGGACTGTTCCCATGAGGCACAGGGTCAGACTGATTTGCATATGGCCATGTCTGAACTGGGGTGGCAGAGTGGGCTAAAGAACGGCGATGGATCAAACTCAGATCTGTTGACTGGGTGTGAGTGTTTGATTGGTTCTGATGCTCCGTCCATCACCAGCCCCTTTTGTACCGCTTTGTTCGCCATAAGTTGGCAGGGTATGCTCGGACGTGAGTCCCTTGCTCACTTTGCCACTGGATTCAAGCAAGCCTGGCTGAAGACGGCTGAAATGCCAGAAACCGGTCCTAGAAAGCTTGTTTCCGGTCCAAGGAAGGCATGGCTTGGCAGTTCGGGCTGGACTGTTCCCATGAGGTACAGGGTCAGACTGATTTGCATATGGCCATGTCTGAACTGGGGTGGCAGAGTGGGCTAAAGAACGGCGATGGATCAAACTCAGTTCTGTTGACTGGGTGTGAGTGTTTGATTGGTTCTGATGCTCCGTCCATCACCACCCCCTTTTGTACCGCTTTGGTCACCATAAGTTGACAGGGTATGCTCAGACGTGAGTCCCTTGCTCACTTTGCCACTGGATTCAAGCGAGCCTGGCTGAACACGGCTGAAATGCCAGAAACCGCTCCTAGGAAGCTTGTTCCGGTCCAGGGAAGGCATGGCTTGGCAGTTCGGGCTGGACTGTTCCCATGGGGCACAGGGTCAGACAGATTTGCATATGGCCATGTCTGAACTGGGGTGGCAGAGTGGGCTAAGAACAGCGATGGATCAAACCCAGATCTGTTGACTGGGTGTGAGTGTTTGATTGGTTCTGATGCTCCGTCCATCACCACCCCCTTTTGTACCGCTTTGTTCGCCATAAGTTGGCAGGGTTTGCTCAGACGTGAGTCCCTTGCTCAATTTGCCACTGGATTCAAGCAAGCCTGGCTGAAGATGGCTGAAATGCCAGAAACCGGTCCTAGGAAGCTTGTTGCCGGTCCAGGAAAGGCATGGCTTGGCAGTTCGGGCTGGACTGTTCCCATGAGGCACAGGGTCAGACTGATTTGCATATGGCCATGTCTGAACTGGGGTGGCAGAGTGGGCTAAAGAACGGCGATGGATCAAACCGAGATCTGTTGACTGGGTTTGAGTGTTTAATTGGTTCTGATGCTCCGTCCATGACCACCCCCTTTTGTACCGCTTTGTTCGCCGTAAGTTGGCAGGGTATGCTCAGACGTGAGTCCCTGGCTCACTTTGCCACTGGATTCAAGCAAGCCTGGCTGAAGTCGGCTGAAATGCCAGAAACTGGTCCTAAGAAGCTTGTTTCCGGTCCAGGGAAGGCATGGTTTGGCAGTTTGGGCTGGACTGTTCCCATGATGCACAGGGTCAGACTGATTTGCATATGGCCATGTCTGAACTGGAGTGGCAGAGTGGGCTAAAGAACGGCGATGGATCAAACCCAGATCTGTTGACTGGGTGTGAGTGTTTGATTGGTTCTGATGCTCCGTCCATCACCACCCCCTTTTTTACCGCTTTGTTCGCCATAAGTTTGCAGGGTATGCTCAGACGTGAGTCCCTTGCTCACTTTGCCACTGGATTCAAGCAAACCTGGCTGAAGATGGCTGAAATGCCAGAAACCGGTCTTGGAAGCTTGTTTCCGGTCCAGGGAAGGCATGGCTTGGCAGTTCGGGCTGGACTGTTCCCATGAGGCACAGGGTCAGACTGATTTGCATTGGCCATGTCTGAACTGGGGTGGCAGAGTGGGCTAAAGAACGGCGATGGATCAAACCCAGATCTGTTGACTGGGTGTGAGTGTTTGATTGGTTCTGATGCTCCGACCACCACCACCCACTTTTGTACCGCTTTGTTCGCCATAAGTTGGCAGGGTATGCTCAGACGTGAGTCCCTTGCTCACTTTGCCACTGGATTCAAGCATGCCTGGCTGAAGACGGCTGAAATGCCAGAAACCGGTCCTAGGAAGCTTGTTTCTGGTCCAGGGAAGGCATGGATTGGCAGTTCGGGCTGGACTGTTCCCATGAGGCACAGGGTCAGACTGATTTGCATATGGCCATGTCGGAGCTGGGGTGGCAGACTGGGCTAAAGAACGGCGATGGATCAAACCCAGATCTGTTGACTGGGTGTGAGTGTTTGATTGGTTCTGATGCTCCGTCCACCACCACCCCCTTTTGTACCGCTTTGTTCGCCATAAGTTGGCAGGGTATGCTCAGACGTGAGTCCCTTGCTCACTTTGCCACTGGATTCAAGCAAGCCTGGCTGAAGACGGCTGAAATGCCAGAAACCGGTCCTAGGAAGCTTGTTTCCGGTCCAGGGAAGGCATGGCTTGGCAGTTCGGGCTGGACTGTTCCCATGAGGCACAGGGTCAGACTGATTTGCATATGGCCATGTCTGAACTGGAGTGGCAGAGTGGGCTAAAGAATTGCAATGGATCAAACCCAGATCTGTTGACTCGGTGTGAGTGTTTGATTGGTTCTGATGCTCCGTCCATCACCACCCCCTTTTGTACCGCTTTGTTCGCCATAAGTTGGCAGGGTATGCTCAGACGTGAGTCCCTTGCTCACTTTGCCACTGGATTCAAGCAAGTCTGGCTGAAGACAGCTGAAATGCCAGAAACCGGTCCTAGGAAGCTTGTTTCCGGTCCAGGGAAGGCATGGCTTGGCAGTTCGGGCTGGACTGTTCCCATGTGGCACAGGGTCAGACTGATTTGCATATGACCATGTCTGAACTGGGGTGGCAGAGTGGGCTAAAGAACGGCGATGGATCAAACCCAGATCTGTTGACTGGGTGTGAGTGTTTGTTTGGTTCTGATGCTCCGTCCATCACCACCCCCTTTTGTACCGCTTTGTTCGCCATAAGTTGGCAGGGTATGCTCAGACGTGATTCCCTTGCTCACTTTGCCACTGGATTCAAACAAGCCTGGCTGAAGACAGCTGAAATGCCAGAAACCGGTCCTAGGAAGCTTGTTTCCGGTCCAGGGAAGGCATGGCTTGGCAGTTCGGGCTGGACTGTTCCCATGAGGCACAGGGTCAGACTGATTTGCATATGACCATGTCTGAACTGGGGTGGCAGAGTGGGCTAAAGAACGGCGATGGATCAAACCCAGATCTGTTGACTGGGTGTGAGTGTTTGTTTGGTTCTGATGCTCTGTCCATCACCACCCCCTTTTGTACCGCTTTGTTCGCCATAAGTTGGCAGGGTATGCTCAGACGTGAGTCCTTTGCTCACTTTGCCACTGGATTCAAGCAAGCCTGGCTGAAGACGGCTGAAATGCCAGAAACAGGTCCTAGGAAGCTTGTTTCGGGTCCAGGGAAGGCATGGCTTGGCAGGTTGGGCTGGACTGTTCCCATGAGGCACAGGGTCAGACTGATTTGCATATGGCCATGTCTGAACTGGGGTGGCAGAGTGGGCTAAAGAACGGCGATGGATCAAACCCAGATCTGTTGACTGGGTGTGAGTGTTTGTTTGGTTCTGATGCTCCGTCCATCACCACCCCCTTTTGTACCGCTTTGTTCGCCATAATTTGGCAGGGTATGCTCAGACGTGAGTCCCTTGCTCACTTTGCCACTGGATTCAAGCAAGCCTGGCTGAAGACGGCTGAAATGAAAGAAACCGGTCCTAGGAAGCTTGTTTCCGGTCCAGGGAAGGCATGGCTTGGCAGTTCGGGCTGGACTGTTCCCATGAGGCACAGGGTCAGACTGATTTGCATATGGCAATGTCTGAACTGGGGTGGCAGAGTGGGCTAAAGAACGGCGATGGATCAAACCCAGATCTGTTGACTGGGTGTGAGTGTTTGATTGGTTCTGATGCTCCGTCCATCACCAGCCCCTTTTGTACCGCTTTGTTCACCATAAGTTGGCAGGGTATGCTCGGACGTGAGTCCCTGGCTCACTTTGCCACTGGATTCAAGCAAGCCTGGCTGAAGACGGCTGAAATGCCAGAAACTTATCCTAAGAAGCTTGTTTCCGGTCCAGAGAAGGCATGGTTTGGCAGTTTGGGCTGGACTGTTCCCATGATGCACAGGGTCAGACTGATTTGCATATGGCCATGTCTGAACTGGAGTGGCAGAGTGGGCTAAAGAATGGCAATGGATCAAACCCAGATCTGTTGACTGGGTGTGAGTGTTTGATTGGTTCTGATGCTCCGTCCATCACCACCCCCTTTTGTACCGCTTTGTTTGCCGTAAGTTGGCAGGGTATGCTCAGACGTGAGTCCCTTGCTCACTTTGCCACTGGATTCAAGCAAGCCTGGCTGAAGACGGCTGAAATGCCAGAAACCGGTCCTAGGAAGCTTGTTTCCGGTCCAGGGAAGGCATGGCTTTGCAGTTCGGGCTGGACTGTTCCCATGAGGCACAGGGTCAGACTGATTTGCATATGGCCATGTCTGAACTGGGGTGGCAGAGTGGGCTAAAGAACGGCGATGGATCAAACCCAGATCTGTTGACTGGGTGTGAGTGTTTGTTTGGTTCTGATGCTCCGTCCATCACCACCCCCTTTTGTACCGCTTTGTTCGCCATAAGTTGGCAGGGTATGCTCAGACGTGAGTCCCTTGCTCACTTTGCCACTAGATTCAAGCAAGCCTGGCTGAAGACGGCTGAAATGCCAGAAACCGGTCCTAGGAAGCTTGTTTCCGGTCCAGGGAAGGCATGGTGAGGCAGTTCGGGCGGGACTGTTCCCATGAGGCACAGGGTCAGACTGATTTGCATATGGCCATGTCTGAACTGGGGTGGCAGAGTGGGCTAAAGAACGGCGATGGATCAAACCCAGATCTGTTGACTGGGTGTGAGTGTTTGTTTGGTTCTGATGCTCCGTCCATCACCACCCCCTTTTGTACCGCTTTGTTCGCCATAATTTGGCAGGGTATGCTCAGACGTGAATCCCTTGCTCACTTTGCCACTGGATTCAAGCAAGCCTGGCTGAAGACGGCTGAAATGAAAGAAACCGGTCCTAGGAAGCTTGTTTCCGGTCCAGGGAAGGCATGGCTTGGCAGTTCGGGCTGGACTGTTCCCATGAGGCACAGGGTCAGACTGATTTGCATATGGCAATGTCTGAACTGGGGTGGCAGAGTGGGCTAAAGAACGGCGATGGATCAAACCCAGATCTGTTGACTGGGTGTGAGTGTTTGATTGGTTCTGATGCTCCGTCCATTACCAGCCCCTTTTGTACCGCTTTGTTCGCCATAAGTTGGCAGGGTATGCTCGGACGTGAGTCCCTTGCTCACTTTGCCACTGGATTCAAGCAAACCTGGCTGAAGACGGCTGAAATGCCAGAAACCGGTCCTAGAAAGCTTGTTTCCGGTCCAAGGAAGGCATGGCTTGGCAGTTCGGGCTGGACTGTTCCCATGAGGTACAGGGTCAGACTGATTTGCATATGGCCATGTCTGAGCTGGGGTGGCAGAGTGGGCTAAAGAACGGCGATGGATCAAACTCAGATCTGTTGACCGGGTGTGAGTGTTTGATTGGTTCTGATGCTCCGTCCATCACCACCCCCTTTTGTACCGCTTTGGTCACCATAAGTTGACAGGGTATGCTCAGACGTGAGTCCCTTGCTCACTTTGCCACTGGATTCAAGCAAGCCTGGCTGAAGACGGCTGAAATGCCAGAAACCGCTCCTAGGAAGCTTGTTCCGGTCCAGGGAAGGCATGGCTTGGCAGTTCGGGCTGGACTGTTCCCATGGGGCACAGGGTCAGACAGATTTGCATATGGCCATGTCTGAACTGGGGTGGCAGAGTGGGCTAAGAACAGCGATGGATCAAACCCAGATCTGTTGACTGGGTGTGAGTGTTTGATTGGTTCTGATGCTCCGTCCATCACCACCCCCTTTTGTACCGCTTTGTTCGCCATAAGTTGGCAGGGTTTGCTCAGACGTGAGTCCCTTGCTCACTTTGCCACTGGATTCAAGCAAGCCTGGCTGAAGATGGCTGAAATGCCAGAAACCGGTCCTAGGAAGCTTGTTGCCGGTCCAGGAAAGGCATGGCTTGGCAGTTCGGGCTGGACTGTTCCCATGAGGCACAGGGTCAGACTGATTTGCATATGGCCATGTCTGAACTGGGGTGGCAGAGTGGGCTAAAGAACGGCGATGGATCAAACTCAGATCTGTTGACTGGGTGTGAGTGTTTGATTGGTTCTGATGCTCCGTCCATCACCAGCCCCTTTTGTACCGCTTTGTTCGCCATAAGTTGGCAGGGTATGCTCGGACGTGAGTCCCTTGCTCACTTTGCCACTGGATTCAAGCAAGCCTGGCTGAAGACGGCTGAAATGCCAGAAACCGGTCCTAGAAAGCTTGTTTCCGGTCCAAGGAAGGCATGGCTTGGCAGTTCGGGCTGGACTGTTCCCATGAGGTACAGGGTCAGACTGATTTGCATATGGCCATGTCTGAACTGGGGTGGCAGAGTGGGCTAAAGAACGGCGATGGATCAAACTCAGTTCTGTTGACTGGGTGTGAGTGTTTGATTGGTTCTGATGCTCCGTCCATCACCACCCCCTTTTGTACCGCTTTGGTCACCATAAGTTGACAGGGTATGCTCAGACGTGAGTCCCTTGCTCACTTTGCCACTGGATTCAAGCGAGCCTGGCTGAACACGGCTGAAATGCCAGAAACCGCTCCTAGGAAGCTTGTTCCGGTCCAGGGAAGGCATGGCTTGGCAGTTCGGGCTGGACTGTTCCCATGGGGCACAGGGTCAGACAGATTTGCATATGGCCATGTCTGAACTGGGGTGGCAGAGTGGGCTAAGAACAGCGATGGATCAAACCCAGATCTGTTGACTGGGTGTGAGTGTTTGATTGGTTCTGATGCTCCGTCCATCACCACCCCCTTTTGTACCGCTTTGTTCGCCATAAGTTGGCAGGGTTTGCTCAGACGTGAGTCCCTTGCTCAATTTGCCACTGGATTCAAGCAAGCCTGGCTGAAGATGGCTGAAATGCCAGAAACCGGTCCTAGGAAGCTTGTTGCCGGTCCAGGAAAGGCATGGCTTGGCAGTTCGGGCTGGACTGTTCCCATGAGGCACAGGGTCAGACTGATTTGCATATGGCCATGTCTGAACTGGGGTGGCAGAGTGGGCTAAAGAACGGCGATGGATCAAACCGAGATCTGTTGACTGGGTTTGAGTGTTTAATTGGTTCTGATGCTCCGTCCATGACCACCCCCTTTTGTATCGCTTTGTTCGCCGTAAGTTGGCAGGGTATGCTCAGACGTGAGTCCCTGGCTCACTTTGCCACTGGATTCAAGCAAGCCTGGCTGAAGTCGGCTGAAATGCCAGAAACTGGTCCTAAGAAGCTTGTTTCCGGTCCAGGGAAGGCATGGTTTGGCAGTTTGGGCTGGACTGTTCCCATGATGCACAGGGTCAGACTGATTTGCATATGGCCATGTCTGAACTGGAGTGGCAGAGTGGGCTAAAGAACGGCGATGGATCAAACCCAGATCTGTTGACTGGGTGTGAGTGTTTGATTGGTTCTGATGCTCCGTCCATCACCACCCCCTTTTTTACCGCTTTGTTCGCCATAAGTTTGCAGGGTATGCTCAGACGTGAGTCCCTTGCTCACTTTGCCACTGGATTCAAGCAAACCTGGCTGAAGATGGCTGAAATGCCAGAAACCGGTCTTGGAAGCTTGTTTCCGGTCCAGGGAAGGCATGGCTTGGCAGTTCGGGCTGGACTGTTCCCATGAGGCACAGGGTCAGACTGATTTGCATTGGCCATGTCTGAACTGGGGTGGCAGAGTGGGCTAAAGAACGGCGATGGATCAAACCCAGATCTGTTGACTGGGTGTGAGTGTTTGATTGGTTCTGATGCTCCGACCACCACCACCCACTTTTGTACCGCTTTGTTCGCCATAAGTTGGCAGGGTATGCTCAGACGTGAGTCCCTTGCTCACTTTGCCACTGGATTCAAGCATGCCTGGCTGAAGACGGCTGAAATGCCAGAAACCGGTCCTAGGAAGCTTGTTTCTGGTCCAGGGAAGGCATGGATTGGCAGTTCGGGCTGGACTGTTCCCATGAGGCACAGGGTCAGACTGATTTGCATATGGCCATGTCGGAGCTGGGGTGGCAGACTGGGCTAAAGAACGGCGATGGATCAAACCCAGATCTGTTGACTGGGTGTGAGTGTTTGATTGGTTCTGATGCTCCGTCCACCACCACCCCCTTTTGTACCGCTTTGTTCGCCATAAGTTGGCAGGGTATGCTCAGACGTGAGTCCCTTGCTCACTTTGCCACTGGATTCAAGCAAGCCTGGCTGAAGACGGCTGAAATGCCAGAAACCGGTCCTAGGAAGCTTGTTTCCGGTCCAGGGAAGGCATGGCTTGGCAGTTCGGGCTGGACTGTTCCCATGAGGCACAGGGTCAGACTGATTTGCATATGGCCATGTCTGAACTGGGGTGGCAGAGTGGGCTAAAGAACTGCAATGGATCAAACCCAGATCTGTTGACTCGGTGTGAGTGTTTGATTGGTTCTGATGCTCCGTCCATCACCACCCCCTTTTGTACCGCTTTGTTCGCCATAAGTTGGCAGGGTATGCTCAGACGTGAGTCCCTTGCTCAC
Source organism: Triturus cristatus (assembly GCF_964204655.1). NCBI lineage: Eukaryota > Metazoa > Chordata > Amphibia > Caudata > Salamandridae > Triturus > Triturus cristatus. The sequence continues at coordinate 1,426,868,376 of NC_140590.1, read as the reverse complement.
TTTGCCACTGGATTCAAGCAAGTCTGGCTGAAGACAGCTGAAATGCCAGAAACCGGTCCTAGGAAGCTTGTTTCCGGTCCAGGGAAGGCATGGCTTGGCAGTTCGGGCTGGACTGTTCCCATGTGGCACAGGGTCAGACTGATTTGCATATGACCATGTCTGAACTGGGGTGGCAGAGTGGGCTAAAGAACGGCGATGGATCAAACCCAGATCTGTTGACTGGGTGTGAGTGTTTGTTTGGTTCTGATGCTCCGTCCATCACCACCCCCTTTTGTACCGCTTTGTTCGCCATAAGTTGGCAGGGTATGCTCAGACGTGATTCCCTTGCTCACTTTGCCACTGGATTCAAACAAGCCTGGCTGAAGACAGCTGAAATGCCAGAAACCGGTCCTAGGAAGCTTGTTTCCGGTCCAGGGAAGGCATGGCTTGGCAGTTCGGGCTGGACTGTTCCCATGAGGCACAGGGTCAGACTGATTTGCATATGACCATGTCTGAACTGGGGTGGCAGAGTGGGCTAAAGAACGGCGATGGATCAAACCCAGATCTGTTGACTGGGTGTGAGTGTTTGTTTGGTTCTGATGCTCTGTCCATCACCACCCCCTTTTGTACCGCTTTGTTCGCCATAAGTTGGCAGGGTAGGCTCAGACGTGAGTCCTTTGCTCACTTTGCCACTGGATTCAAGCAAGCCTGGCTGAAGACGGCTGAAATGCCAGAAACAGGTCCTAGGAAGCTTGTTTCGGGTCCAGGGAAGGCATGGATTGGCAGGTTGGGCTGGACTGTTCCCATGAGGCACAGGGTCAGACTGATTTGCATATGGCCATGTCTGAACTGGGGTGGCAGAGTGGGCTAAAGAACGGCGATGGATCAAACCCAGATCTGTTGACTGGGTGTGAGTGTTTGATTGGTTCTGATGCTCCGTCCATCACCACCCCCTTTTTCACCGCTTTGTTCGCCATAAGTTTGCAGGGTATGCTCAGACGTGAGTCCCTTGCTCACTTTGCCACTGGATTCAAGCAAACCTGGCTGAAGACGGCTGAAATGCCAGAAACCGGTCCTAGGAAGCTTGTTTCCGGTCCAGGGAAGGCATGGCTTGGCAGTTCGGGCTGGACTGTTCCCATGAGGCACAGGGTCAGACTGATTTGCATATGGCCATGTCTAAACTGGGGTGGCAGAGTGGGCTAAAGAACGGCGATGGATCAAACCCAGATCTGTTGACTGGGTGTGAGTGTTTGATTGGTTCTGATGCTCCGACCACCACCACCCCGTTTTGTACCGCTTTGTCCGCCATAAGTTGGCAGGGTATGCTCAGATGTGAGTCCCTTGCTCACTTTGCCACTGGATTCAAGCAGGCCTGGCTGAAGACGGCTGAAATGCCAGAAACCGGTCCTAGGAAGCTTGTTTCTGGTCCAGGGAAGGCATGGATTGGCAGTTCGGGCTGGACTGTTCCCATGAGGCACAGGGTCAGACTGATTTGCATATGGTCATGTCGGAGCTGGGGTGGCAGACTGGGCTAAAGAACGGCGATGGATCAAACCCAGATCTGTTGACTGGGTGTGAGTGTTTGATTGGTTCTGATGCTCCGTCCACCACCACCCCCTTTTGTACCGCTTTGTTCGCCATAAGTTGGCAGGGTATGCTCAGACGTGAGTCCCTTGCTCACTTTGCCACTGGATTCAAGCAAGCCTGGCTGAAGACGGCTGAAATGCCAGAAACCGGTCCTAGGAAGCTTGTTTCCGGTCCAGGGAAGGCATGGCTTGGCAGTTCGGGCTGGACTGTTCCCATGTGGCACAGGGTCAGACTGATTTGCATATGACCATGTCTGAACTGGGGTGGCAGAGTGGACTAAAGAACGGCGATGGATCAAACCCAGATCTGTTGACTGGGTGTGAGTGTTTGTTTGGTTCTGATGCTCCGTCCATCACCACCCCCTTTTGTACCGCTTTGTTCGCCATAAGTTGGCAGGGTATGCTCAGACGTGATTCCCTTGCTCACTTTGCCACTGGATTCAAGCAAGCCTGGCTGAAGACAGCTGAAATGCCAGAAACCGGTCCTAGGAAGCTTGTTTCCGGTCCAGGGAAGGCATGGCTTGGCAGTTCGGGCTGGACTGTTCCCATGAGGCACAGGGTCAGACTGATTTGCATATGACCATGTCTGAACTGGGGTGGCAGAGTGGGCTAAAGAACGGCGATGGATCAAACCCAGATCTGTTGACTGGGTGTGAGTGTTTGTTTGGTTCTGATGCTCCGTCCATCACCACCCCCTTTTGTACCGCTTTGTTCGCCATAAGTTGGCAGGGTATGCTCAGACGTGAGTCCCTTGCTCACTTTGCCACTGGATTCAAGCAAGCCTGGCTGAAGACGGCTGAAATGCCAGAAACAGGTCCTAGGAAGCTTGTTTCGGGTACAGGGAAGGCATGGCTTGGCAGGTTGGGCTGGACTGTTCCCATGAGGCACAGGGTCAGACTGATTTGCATATGGCCATGTCTGAACTCGGGTGGCAGAGTGGGCTAAAGAACGGCGATGGAACAAACCCAGATCTGTTGACTGGGTGTGAGTGTTTGATTGGTTCTGATGCTCCGTCCATCACCACCCCCTTTTGTACCGCATTGTTCACCATAAGTTGGCAGGGTATGCTCAGACGTGAGTCCCTTGCTCACTTTGCCACTGGATTCAAGCAAGCCTGGCTGAAGACGGCTGAAATGCCAGAAACCGGTCCTAGGAAGCTTGTTTCCGGTCCAGGGAAGGCATGGCTTGGCAGTTCGGGCTGGACTGTTCCCATGAGGCACAGGGTCAGACTGATTTGCATATGGCCATGTCTGAACTGGGGTGGCAGAGTGGGCTAAAGAACGGCGATGGATCAAACCCAGATCTGTTGACTGGGTGTGAGTGTTTGATTGGTTCAGATGCTCCATCCATCACCACCCCCTTTTGTACCGCTTTGTTCGCCATAAGTTGGCAGGGTATGCTCAGACGTGAGTCCCTTGCTCACTTTGCCACTGGATTCAAGCAAGCCTGGCTGAAGACGCCTGAAATGCCAGAAACCGGTCCTAAGAAGCTTGTTTCCGGTCCAGAGAAGGCATGGTTTGGCAGTTTGGGCTGGACAGTTCCCATGATGCACAGGGTCAGACTGATTTGCATATGGCCATGTCTGAACTGGAGTGGCAGAGTGGGCTAAAGAATGGCAATGGATCAAACCCAGATCTGTTGACTGGGTGTGAGTGTTTGATTGGTTCTGATGCTCCGTCCATCACCACCCCCTTTTGTACCGCTTTGTTTTCCGTAAGTTGGCAGGGTATGCTCAGACGTGAGTCCCTTGCTCACTTTGCCACTGGATTCAAGCAAGCCTGGCTGAAGACGGCTGAAATGCCAGAAACCGGTCCTAGGAAGCTTGTTTCCAGTCCAGGGAAGGCATGGCTTGGCAGTTCGGGCTGGACTGTTCCCATGAGGCACAGGGTCAGACTGATTTGCATATGGCCATGTCTGAACTGGGGTGGCAGAGTGGGCTAAAGAACGGCGATGGATCAAACCCAGATCTGTTGACTGGGTGTGAGTGTTTGATTGGTTCTGATGCTCCGTCCATCACCACCCCCTTTTGTACCGCTTTGTTTGCCGTAAGTTGGCAGGGTATGCTCAGACGTGAGTCCCTTGCTCACTTTGCCACTGGATTCAAGCAAGCCTGGCTGAAGACGGCTGAAATGAAAGAAACCGGTCCTAGGAAGCTTGTTTCCGGTCCTGGGAAGGCATGGCTTGGCAGTTCGGGCTGGACTGTTCCCATGAGGCACAGGGTCAGACTGATTTGCATATGGCCATGTCTGAACTGGAGTGGCAGAGTGGGCTAAAGAACGGCGATGGATCAAACCCAGATCTGTTGACTGGGTGTGAGTGTTTGATTGGTTCTGATGCTCCGTCCATCACCACCCCCTTTTTTACCGCTTTGTTCGCCATAAGTTTGCAGGGTATGCTCAGACGTGAGTCCCTTGCTCACTTTGCCACTGGATTCAAGCAAACCTGGCTGAAGATGGCTGAAATGCCAGAAACCGGTCTTGGAAGCTTGTTTCCGGTCCAGGGAAGGCATGGCTTGGCAGTTCGGGCTGGACTGTTCCCATGAGGCACAGGGTCAGACTGATTTGCATTGGCCATGTCTGAACTGGGGTGGCAGAGTGGGCTAAAGAACGGCGATGGATCAAACCCAGATCTGTTGACTGGGTGTGAGTGTTTGATTGGTTCTGATGCTCCGACCACCACCACCCACTTTTGTACCGCTTTGTTCGCCATAAGTTGGCAGGGTATGCTCAGACGTGAGTCCCTTGCTCACTTTGCCACTGGATTCAAGCATGCCTGGCTGAAGACGGCTGAAATGCCAGAAACCGGTCCTAGGAAGCTTGTTTCTGGTCCAGGGAAGGCATGGATTGGCAGTTCGGGCTGGACTGTTCCCATGAGGCACAGGGTCAGACTGATTTGCATATGGCCATGTCGGAGCTGGGGTGGCAGACTGGGCTAAAGAACGGCGATGGATCAAACCCAGATCTGTTGACTGGGTGTGAGTGTTTGATTGGTTCTGATGCTCCGTCCACCACCACCCCCTTTTGTACCGCTTTGTTCGCCATAAGTTGGCAGGGTATGCTCAGACGTGAGTCCCTTGCTCACTTTGCCACTGGATTCAAGCAAGCCTGGCTGAAGACGGCTGAAATGCCAGAAACCGGTCCTAGGAAGCTTGTTTCCGGTCCAGGGAAGGCATGGCTTGGCAGTTCGGGCTGGACTGTTCCCATGAGGCACAGGGTCAGACTGATTTGCATATGGCCATGTCTGAACTGGGGTGGCAGAGTGGGCTAAAGAACTGCAATGGATCAAACCCAGATCTGTTGACTCGGTGTGAGTGTTTGATTGGTTCTGATGCTCCGTCCATCACCACCCCCTTTTGTACCGCTTTGTTCGCCATAAGTTGGCAGGGTATGCTCAGACGTGAGTCCCTTGCTCACTTTGCCACTGGATTCAAGCAAGTCTGGCTGAAGACAGCTGAAATGCCAGAAACCGGTCCTAGGAAGCTTGTTTCCGGTCCAGGGAAGGCATGGCTTGGCAGTTCGGGCTGGACTGTTCCCATGTGGCACAGGGTCAGACTGATTTGCATATGACCATGTCTGAACTGGGGTGGCAGAGTGGGCTAAAGAACGGCGATGGATCAAACCCAGATCTGTTGACTGGGTGTGAGTGTTTGTTTGGTTCTGATGCTCCGTCCATCACCACCCCCTTTTGTACCGCTTTGTTCGCCATAAGTTGGCAGGGTATGCTCAGACGTGATTCCCTTGCTCACTTTGCCACTGGATTCAAACAAGCCTGGCTGAAGACAGCTGAAATGCCAGAAACCGGTCCTAGGAAGCTTGTTTCCGGTCCAGGGAAGGCATGGCTTGGCAGTTCGGGCTGGACTGTTCCCATGAGGCACAGGGTCAGACTGATTTGCATATGACCATGTCTGAACTGGGGTGGCAGAGTGGGCTAAAGAACGGCGATGGATCAAACCCAGATCTGTTGACTGGGTGTGAGTGTTTGTTTGGTTCTGATGCTCTGTCCATCACCACCCCCTTTTGTACCGCTTTGTTCGCCATAAGTTGGCAGGGTATGCTCAGACGTGAGTCCTTTGCTCACTTTGCCACTGGATTCAAGCAAGCCTGGCTGAAGACGGCTGAAATGCCAGAAACAGGTCCTAGGAAGCTTGTTTCGGGTCCAGGGAAGGCATGGCTTGGCAGGTTGGGCTGGACTGTTCCCATGAGGCACAGGGTCAGACTGATTTGCATATGGCCATGTCTGAACTGGGGTGGCAGAGTGGGCTAAAGAACGGCGATGGATCAAACCCAGATCTGTTGACTGGGTGTGAGTGTTTGTTTGGTTCTGATGCTCCGTCCATCACCACCCCCTTTTGTACCGCTTTGTTCGCCATAATTTGGCAGGGTATGCTCAGACGTGAGTCCCTTGCTCACTTTGCCACTGGATTCAAGCAAGCCTGGCTGAAGACGGCTGAAATGAAAGAAACCGGTCCTAGGAAGCTTGTTTCCGGTCCAGGGAAGGCATGGCTTGGCAGTTCGGGCTGGACTGTTCCCATGAGGCACAGGGTCAGACTGATTTGCATATGGCAATGTCTGAACTGGGGTGGCAGAGTGGGCTAAAGAACGGCGATGGATCAAACCCAGATCTGTTGACTGGGTGTGAGTGTTTGATTGGTTCTGATGCTCCGTCCATCACCAGCCCCTTTTGTACCGCTTTGTTCACCATAAGTTGGCAGGGTATGCTCGGACGTGAGTCCCTGGCTCACTTTGCCACTGGATTCAAGCAAGCCTGGCTGAAGACGGCTGAAATGCCAGAAACTTATCCTAAGAAGCTTGTTTCCGGTCCAGAGAAGGCATGGTTTGGCAGTTTGGGCTGGACTGTTCCCATGATGCACAGGGTCAGACTGATTTGCATATGGCCATGTCTGAACTGGAGTGGCAGAGTGGGCTAAAGAATGGCAATGGATCAAACCCAGATCTGTTGACTGGGTGTGAGTGTTTGATTGGTTCTGATGCTCCGTCCATCACCACCCCCTTTTGTACCGCTTTGTTTGCCGTAAGTTGGCAGGGTATGCTCAGACGTGAGTCCCTTGCTCACTTTGCCACTGGATTCAAGCAAGCCTGGCTGAAGACGGCTGAAATGCCAGAAACCGGTCCTAGGAAGCTTGTTTCCGGTCCAGGGAAGGCATGGCTTTGCAGTTCGGGCTGGACTGTTCCCATGAGGCACAGGGTCAGACTGATTTGCATATGGCCATGTCTGAACTGGGGTGGCAGAGTGGGCTAAAGAACGGCGATGGATCAAACCCAGATCTGTTGACTGGGTGTGAGTGTTTGTTTGGTTCTGATGCTCCGTCCATCACCACCCCCTTTTGTACCGCTTTGTTCGCCATAAGTTGGCAGGGTATGCTCAGACGTGAGTCCCTTGCTCACTTTGCCACTAGATTCAAGCAAGCCTGGCTGAAGACGGCTGAAATGCCAGAAACCGGTCCTAGGAAGCTTGTTTCCGGTCCAGGGAAGGCATGGTGAGGCAGTTCGGGCGGGACTGTTCCCATGAGGCACAGGGTCAGACTGATTTGCATATGGCCATGTCTGAACTGGGGTGGCAGAGTGGGCTAAAGAACGGCGATGGATCAAACCCAGATCTGTTGACTGGGTGTGAGTGTTTGTTTGGTTCTGATGCTCCGTCCATCACCACCCCCTTTTGTACCGCTTTGTTCGCCATAATTTGGCAGGGTATGCTCAGACGTGAATCCCTTGCTCACTTTGCCACTGGATTCAAGCAAGCCTGGCTGAAGACGGCTGAAATGAAAGAAACCGGTCCTAGGAAGCTTGTTTCCGGTCCAGGGAAGGCATGGCTTGGCAGTTCGGGCTGGACTGTTCCCATGAGGCACAGGGTCAGACTGATTTGCATATGGCAATGTCTGAACTGGGGTGGCAGAGTGGGCTAAAGAACGGCGATGGATCAAACCCAGATCTGTTGACTGGGTGTGAGTGTTTGATTGGTTCTGATGCTCCGTCCATCACCAGCCCCTTTTGTACCGCTTTGTTCGCCATAAGTTGGCAGGGTATGCTCGGACGTGAGTCCCTTGCTCACTTTGCCACTGGATTCAAGCAAACCTGGCTGAAGACGGCTGAAATGCCAGAAACCGGTCCTAGAAAGCTTGTTTCCGGTCCAAGGAAGGCATGGCTTGGCAGTTCGGGCTGGACTGTTCCCATGAGGTACAGGGTCAGACTGATTTGCATATGGCCATGTCTGAGCTGGGGTGGCAGAGTGGGCTAAAGAACGGCGATGGATCAAACTCAGATCTGTTGACTGGGTGTGAGTGTTTGATTGGTTCTGATGCTCCGTCCATCACCACCCCCTTTTGTACCGCTTTGGTCACCATAAGTTGACAGGGTATGCTCAGACGTGAGTCCCTTGCTCACTTTGCCACTGGATTCAAGCAAGCCTGGCTGAAGACGGCTGAAATGCCAGAAACCGCTCCTAGGAAGCTTGTTCCGGTCCAGGGAAGGCATGGCTTGGCAGTTCGGGCTGGACTGTTCCCATGGGGCACAGGGTCAGACAGATTTGCATATGGCCATGTCTGAACTGGGGTGGCAGAGTGGGCTAAGAACAGCGATGGATCAAACCCAGATCTGTTGACTGGGTGTGAGTGTTTGATTGGTTCTGATGCTCCGTCCATCACCACCCCCTTTTGTACCGCTTTGTTCGCCATAAGTTGGCAGGGTTTGCTCAGACGTGAGTCCCTTGCTCACTTTGCCACTGGATTCAAGCAAGCCTGGCTGAAGATGGCTGAAATGCCAGAAACCGGTCCTAGGAAGCTTGTTGCCGGTCCAGGAAAGGCATGGCTTGGCAGTTCGGGCTGGACTGTTCCCATGAGGCACAGGGTCAGACTGATTTGCATATGGCCATGTCTGAACTGGGGTGGCAGAGTGGGCTAAAGAACGGCGATGGATCAAACTCAGATCTGTTGACTGGGTGTGAGTGTTTGATTGGTTCTGATGCTCCGTCCATCACCAGCCCCTTTTGTACCGCTTTGTTCGCCATAAGTTGGCAGGGTATGCTCGGACGTGAGTCCCTTGCTCACTTTGCCACTGGATTCAAGCAAGCCTGGCTGAAGACGGCTGAAATGCCAGAAACCGGTCCTAGAAAGCTTGTTTCCGGTCCAAGGAAGGCATGGCTTGGCAGTTCGGGCTGGACTGTTCCCATGAGGTACAGGGTCAGACTGATTTGCATATGGCCATGTCTGAACTGGGGTGGCAGAGTGGGCTAAATAACGGCGATGGATCAAACTCAGTTCTGTTGACTGGGTGTGAGTGTTTGATTGGTTCTGATGCTCCGTCCATCACCACCCCCTTTTGTACCGCTTTGGTCACCATAAGTTGACAGGGTATGCTCAGACGTGAGTCCCTTGCTCACTTTGCCACTGGATTCAAGCGAGCCTGGCTGAACACGGCTGAAATGCCAGAAACCGCTCCTAGGAAGCTTGTTCCGGTCCAGGGAAGGCATGGCTTGGCAGTTCGGGCTGGACTGTTCCCATGGGGCACCGGGTCAGACAGATTTGCATATGGCCATGTCTGAACTGGGGTGGCAGAGTGGGCTAAGAACAGCGATGGATCAAACCCAGATCTGTTGACTGGGTGTGAGTGTTTGATTGGTTCTGATGCTCCGTCCATCACCACCCCCTTTTGTACCGCTTTGTTCGCCATAAGTTGGCAGGGTTTGCTCAGACGTGAGTCCCTTGCTCAATTTGCCACTGGATTCAAGCAAGCCTGGCTGAAGATGGCTGAAATGCCAGAAACCGGTCCTAGGAAGCTTGTTGCCGGTCCAGGAAAGGCATGGCTTGGCAGTTCGGGCTGGACTGTTCCCATGAGGCACAGGGTCAGACTGATTTGCATATGGCCATGTCTGAACTGGGGTGGCAGAGTGGGCTAAAGAACGGCGATGGATCAAACCGAGATCTGTTGACTGGGTTTGAGTGTTTAATTGGTTCTGATGCTCCGTCCATGACCACCCCCTTTTGTACCGCTTTGTTCGCCGTAAGTTGGCAGGGTATGCTCAGACGTGAGTCCCTGGCTCACTTTGCCACTGGATTCAAGCAAGCCTGGCTGAAGTCGGCTGAAATGCCAGAAACTGGTCCTAAGAAGCTTGTTTCCGGTCCAGGGAAGGCATGGTTTGGCAGTTTGGGCTGGACTGTTCCCATGATGCACAGGGTCAGACTGATTTGCATATGGCCATGTCTGAACTGGAGTGGCAGAGTGGGCTAAAGAACGGCGATGGATCAAACCCAGATCTGTTGACTGGGTGTGAGTGTTTGATTGGTTCTGATGCTCCGTCCATCACCACCCCCTTTTTTACCGCTTTGTTCGCCATAAGTTTGCAGGGTATGCTCAGACGTGAGTCCCTTGCTCACTTTGCCACTGGATTCAAGCAAACCTGGCTGAAGATGGCTGAAATGCCAGAAACCGGTCTTGGAAGCTTGTTTCCGGTCCAGGGAAGGCATGGCTTGGCAGTTCGGGCTGGACTGTTCCCATGAGGCACAGGGTCAGACTGATTTGCATTGGCCATGTCTGAACTGGGGTGGCAGAGTGGGCTAAAGAACGGCGATGGATCAAACTCAGATCTGTTGACTGGGTGTGAGTGTTTGATTGGTTCTGATGCTCCGACCACCACCACCCACTTTTGTACCGCTTTGTTCGCCATAAGTTGGCAGGGTATGCTCAGACGTGAGTCCCTTGCTCACTTTGCCACTGGATTCAAGCATGCCTGGCTGAAGACGGCTGAAATGCCAGAAACCGGTCCTAGGAAGCTTGTTTCTGGTCCAGGGAAGGCATGGATTGGCAGTTCGGGCTGGACTGTTCCCATGAGGCACAGGGTCAGACTGATTTGCATATGGCCATGTCGGAGCTGGGGTGGCAGACTGGGCTAAAGAACGGCGATGGATCAAACCCAGATCTGTTGACTGGGTGTGAGTGTTTGATTGGTTCTGATGCTCCGTCCACCACCACCCCCTTTTGTACCGCTTTGTTCGCCATAAGTTGGCAGGGTATGCTCAGACGTGAGTCCCTTGCTCACTTTGCCACTGGATTCAAGCAAGCCTGGCTGAAGACGGCTGAAATGCCAGAAACCGGTCCTAGGAAGCTTGTTTCCGGTCCAGGGAAGGCATGGCTTGGCAGTTCGGGCTGGACTGTTCCCATGAGGCACAGGGTCAGACTGATTTGCATATGGCCATGTCTGAACTGGGGTGGCAGAGTGGGCTAAAGAACTGCAATGGATCAAACCCAGATCTGTTGACTCGGTGTGAGTGTTTGATTGGTTCTGATGCTCCGTCCATCACCACCCCCTTTTGTACCGCTTTGTTCGCCATAAGTTGGCAGGGTATGCTCAGACGTGAGTCCCTTGCTCACTTTGCCACTGGATTCAAGCAAGTCTGGCTGAAGACAGCTGAAATGCCAGAAACCGGTCCTAGGAAGCTTGTTTCCGGTCCAGGGAAGGCATGGCTTGGCAGTTCGGGCTGGACTGTTCCCATGTGGCACAGGGTCAGACTGATTTGCATATGACCATGTCTGAACTGGGGTGGCAGAGTGGGCTAAAGAACGGCGATGGATCAAACCCAGATCTGTTGACTGGGTGTGAGTGTTTGTTTGGTTCTGATGCTCCGTCCATCACCACCCCCTTTTGTACCGCTTTGTTCGCCATAAGTTGGCAGGGTATGCTCAGACGTGATTCCCTTGCTCACTTTGCCACTGGATTCAAACAAGCCTGGCTGAAGACAGCTGAAATGCCAGAAACCGGTCCTAGGAAGCTTGTTTCCGGTCCAGGGAAGGCATGGCTTGGCAGTTCGGGCTGGACTGTTCCCATGAGGCACAGGGTCAGACTGATTTGCATATGACCATGTCTGAACTGGGGTGGCAGAGTGGGCTAAAGAACGGCGATGGATCAAACCCAGATCTGTTGACTGGGTGTGAGTGTTTGTTTGGTTCTGATGCTCTGTCCATCACCACCCCCTTTTGTACCGCTTTGTTCGCCATAAGTTGGCAGGGTATGCTCAGACGTGAGTCCTTTGCTCACTTTGCCACTGGATTCAAGCAAGCCTGGCTGAAGACGGCTGAAATGCCAGAAACAGGTCCTAGGAAGCTTGTTTCGGGTCCAGGGAAGGCATGGCTTGGCAGGTTGGGCTGGACTGTTCCCATGAGGCACAGGGTCAGACTGATTTGCATATGGCCATGTCTGAACTGGGGTGGCAGAGTGGGCTAAAGAACGGCGATGGATCAAACCCAGATCTGTTGACTGGGTGTGAGTGTTTGATTGGTTCTGATGCTCCGTCCATCACCACCCCCTTTTTCACCGCTTTGTTCGCCATAAGTTTGCAGGGTATGCTCAGACGTGAGTCCCTTGCTCACTTTGCCACTGGATTCAAGCAAACCTGGCTGAAGACGGCTGAAATGCCAGAAACCGGTCCTAGGAAGCTTGTTTCCGGTCCAGGGAAGGCATGGCTTGGCAGTTCGGGCTGGACTGTGCCCATGAGGCACAGGGTCAGACTGATTTGCATATGGCCATGTCTAAACTGGGGTGGCAGAGTGGGCTAAAGAACGGCGATGGATCAAACCCAGATCTGTTGACTGGGTGTGAGTGTTTGAATCGTTCTGATGCTCCGACCACCACCACCCCGTTTTGTACCGCTTTGTCCGCCATAAGTTGGCAGGGTATGCTCAGATGTGAGTCCCTTGCTCACTTTGCCACTGGATTCAAGCAGGCCTGGCTGAAGACGGCTGAAATGCCAGAAACCGGTCCTAGGAAGCTTGTTTCTGGTCCAGGGAAGGCATGGATTGGCAGTTCGGGCTGGACTGTTCCCATGAGGCACAGGGTCAGACTGATTTGCATATGGTCATGTCGGAGCTGGGGTGGCAGACTGGGCTAAAGAACGGCGATGGATCAAACCCAGATCTGTTGACTGGGTGTGAGTGTTTGATTGGTTCTGATGCTCCGTCCACCACCACCCCCTTTTGTACCGCTTTGTTCGCCATAAGTTGGCAGGGTATGCTCAGACGTGAGTCCCTTGCTCACTTTGCCACTGGATTCAAGCAAGCCTGGCTGAAGACGGCTGAAATGCCAGAAACCGGTCCTAGGAAGCTTGTTTCCGGTCCAGGGAAGGCATGGCTTGGCAGTTCGGGCTGGACTGTTCCCATGTGGCACAGGGTCAGACTGATTTGCATATGACCATGTCTGAACTGGGGTGGCAGAGTGGGCTAAAGAACGGCGATGGATCAAACCCAGATCTGTTGACTGGGTGTGAGTGTTTGTTTGGTTCTGATGCTCCGTCCATCACCACCCCCTTTTGTACCGCTTTGTTCGCCATAAGTTGGCAGGGTATGCTCAGACGTGATTCCCTTGCTCACTTTGCCACTGGATTCAAGCAAGCCTGGCTGAAGACAGCTGAAATGCCAGAAACCGGTCCTAGGAAGCTTGTTTCCGGTCCAGGGAAGGCATGGCTTGGCAGTTCGGGCTGGACTGTTCCCATGAGGCACAGGGTCAGACTGATTTGCATATGACCATGTCTGAACTGGGGTGGCAGAGTGGGCTAAAGAACGGCGATGGATCAAACCCAGATCTGTTGACTGGGTGTGAGTGTTTGTTTGGTTCTGATGCTCCGTCCATCACCACCCCCTTTTGTACCGCTTTGTTCGCCATAAGTTGGCAGGGTATGCTCAGACGTGAGTCCCTTGCTCACTTTGCCACTGGATTCAAGCAAGCCTGGCTGAAGACGGCTGAAATGCCAGAAACAGGTCCTAGGAAGCTTGTTTCGGGTACAGGGAAGGCATGGCTTGGCAGGTTGGGCTGGACTGTTCCCATGAGGCACAGGGTCAGACTGATTTGCATATGGCCATGTCTGAACTCGGGTGGCAGAGTGGGCTAAAGAACGGCGATGGAACAAACCCAGATCTGTTGACTGGGTGTGAGTGTTTGATTGGTTCTGATGCTCCGTCCATCACCACCCCCTTTTGTACCGCATTGTTCACCATAAGTTGGCAGGGTATGCTCAGACGTGAGTCCCTTGCTCACTTTGCCACTGGATTCAAGCAAGCCTGGCTGAAGACGGCTGAAATGCCAGAAACCGGTCCTAGGAAGCTTGTTTCCGGTCCAGGGAAGGCATGGCTTGGCAGTTCGGGCTGGACTGTTCCCATGAGGCACAGGGTCAGACTGATTTGCATATGGCCATGTCTGAACTGGGGTGGCAGAGTGGGCTAAAGAACGGCGATGGATCAAACCCAGATCTGTTGACTGGGTGTGAGTGTTTGATTGGTTCAGATGCTCCATCCATCACCACCCCCTTTTGTACCGCTTTGTTCGCCATAAGTTGGCAGGGTATGCTCAGACGTGAGTCCCTTGCTCACTTTGCCACTGGATTCAAGCAAGCCTGGCTGAAGACGCCTGAAATGCCAGAAACCGGTCCTAAGAAGCTTGTTTCCGGTCCAGAGAAGGCATGGTTTGGCAGTTTGGGCTGGACTGTTCCCATGATGCACAGGGTCAGACTGATTTGCATATGGCCATGTCTGAACTGGAGTGGCAGAGTGGGCTAAAGAATGGCAATGGATCAAACCCAGATCTGTTGACTGGGTGTGAGTGTTTGATTGGTTCTGATGCTCCGTCCATCACCACCCCCTTTTGTACCGCTTTGTTTTCCGTAAGTTGGCAGGGTATGCTCAGACGTGAGTCCCTTGCTCACTTTGCCACTGGATTCAAGCAAGCCTGGCTGAAGACGGCTGAAATGCCAGAAACCGGTCCTAGGAAGCTTGTTTCCAGTCCAGGGAAGGCATGGCTTGGCAGTTCGGGCTGGACTGTTCCCATGAGGCACAGGGTCAGACTGATTTGCATATGGCCATGTCTGAACTGGGGTGGCAGAGTGGGCTAAAGAACGGCGATGGATCAAACCCAGATCTGTTGACTGGGTGTGAGTGTTTGATTGGTTCTGATGCTCCGTCCATCACCACCCCCTTTTGTACCGCTTTGTTTGCCGTAAGTTGGCAGGGTATGCTCAGACGTGAGTCCCTTGCTCACTTTGCCACTGGATTCAAGCAAGCCTGGCTGAAGACGGCTGAAATGAAAGAAACCGGTCCTAGGAAGCTTGTTTCCGGTCCAGGGAAGGCATGGCTTGGCAGTTCGGGCTGGACTGTTCCCATGAGGCACAGGGTCAGACTGATTTGCATATGGCAATGTCTGAACTGGGGTGGCAGAGTGGGCTAAAGAACGGCGATGGATCAAACCCAGATCTGTTGACTGGGTGTGAGTGTTTGATTGGTTCTGATGCTCCGTCCATCACCAGCCCCTTTTGTACCGCTTTGTTCGCCATAAGTTGGCAGGGTATGCTCGGACGTGAGTCCCTGGCTCACTTTGCCACTGGATTCAAGCAAGCCTGGCTGAAGACGGCTGAAATGCCAGAAACTGGTCCTAAGAAGCTTGTTTCCGGTCCAGAGAAGGCATGATTTGGCAGTTTGGGCTGGACTGTTCCCATGATGCACAGGGTCAGACTGATTTGCATATGGCCATGTCTGAACTGGAGTGGCAGAGTGGGCTAAAGAATGGCAATGGATCAAACCCAGATCTGTTGACTGGGTGTGAGTGTTTGATTGGTTCTGATGCTCCGACCACCACCACCCACTTTTGTACCGCTTTGTTCGCCATAAGTTGGCAGGGTATGCTCAGACGTGAGTCCCTTGCTCACTTTGCCACTGGATTCAAGCAAGCCTGGCTGAAGACGGCTGAAATGCCAGAAACCGGTCCTAGGAAGCTTGTTTCCGGTCCAGGGAAGGCATGGCTTGGCAGTTCGGGCTGGACTGTTCTCATGAGGCACAGGGTCAGACTGATTTGCATATGGCCATGTCTGAACTGGGGTGGCAGAGTGGGCTAAAGAACGGCGATGGATCAAACCCAGATCTGTTGACTGGGTGTGAGTGTTTGATTGGTTCTGATACTCCGACCACCACCACCCCCTTTTGTACCGCTTTGTCCGCCATAAGTTGGCAGGGTATGCTCAGACGTGAGTCCCTTGCTCACTTTGCCACTGGATTCAAGCAAGCCTGGCTGAAGACGGCTGAAATGCCAGAAACCGGTCCTAGGAAGCTTGTTTCTGGTCCAGGGAAGGCATGGATTGGCAGTTCGGGCTGGACTGTTCCCATGAGGCACAGGGTCAGACTGATTTGCATATGGTCATGTCGGAGCTGGGGTGGCAGAGTGGGCTAAAGAACGGCGATGGATCAAACCCAGATCTGTTGACTGGGTGTGAGTGTTTGATTGGTTCTGATGCTCCGTCCACCACCACCCCCTTTTGTACCGCTTTGTTCGCCATAAGTTGGCAGGGTATGCTCAGACGTGAGTCCCTTGCTCACTTTGCCACTGGATTCAAGCAAGCCTGGCTGAAGACGGCTGAAATGCCAGAAACCGGTCCTAGGAAGCTTGTTTCCGGTCCAGGGAAGGCATGGCTTGGCAGTTCGGGCTGGACTGTTCGCATGAGGCACAGGGTCAGACTGATTTGCTGACTGGGTGTGAGTGTTTGTTTGGTTCTGATGCTCCGTCCATCACCACCCTCTTTTGTACCGCTTTGTTCGCCATAAGTTGGCAGGGTATGCTAAGACGTGAGTCCCTTGCTCACTTTGCCACTGGATTCAAGCAAGCCTGGCTGAAGACGGCTGAAATGCCAGAAACAGGTCCTAGGAAGCTTGTTTCGGGTGCCAGGGAAGGCATGGCTTGGCAGGTTGGGCTGGACTGTTCCCATGAGGCACAGGGTCAGACTGATTTGCATATGGCCATGTCTGAATTGGGGTGGCAGAGTGGGCTAAAGAACGGCGATGGATCAAACCCAGATCTGTTGACTGGGTGTGAGTGTTTGATTGGTTCAGATGCTCCGTCCATCACCACCCCCTTTTGTACCGCTTTGTTCGCCATAAGTTGGCAGGGTATGCTCAGACGTGAGTCCCTTGCTCACTTTGCCACTGGATTCAAGCAAGCCTGGCTGAAGACGCCTGAAATGCCAGAAACCGGTCCTAGGAAGCTTGTTTCCGGTCCAGGGAAGGCATGGCTTGGCAGTTCGGGCTGGACTGTTCCCATGAGGCACAGGGTCAGGCTGATTTGCATATGGCCATGTCTGAACTGGGGTGGCAGAGTGGGCTAAAGAACGGCGATGGATCAAACCCAGATCTGTTGACTGGGTGTGAGTGTTTGATTGGTTCTGATGCTCCGTCCATCACCACCCCCTTTCGTACCGCTTTGTTCGCCGTAAGTTGGCAGGGTATGCTCAGACGTGAGTCCCTGGCTCACTTTGCCACTGGATTCAAGCAAGCCTGGCTGAAGACGGCTGAAATGCCAGAAACTGGTCCTAAGAAGCTTGTTTCCGGTCCAGAGAAGGCATGGTTTGGCAGTTTGGGCTGGACTGTTCCCATGATGCACAGGGTCAGACTGATTTGCATATGGCCATGTCTGAACTGGAGTGGCAGAGTGGGCTAAAGAATGGCAATGGATCAAACCCAGATCTGTTGACTGGGTGTGAGTGTTTGATTGGTTCTGATGCTCCGTCCATCACCACCCCCTTTTGTACCGCTTTGTTTTCCGTAAGTTGGCAGGGTATGCTCAGACGTGAGTCCCTTGCTCACTTTGCCACTGGATTCAAGCAAGCCTGGCTGAAGACGGCTGAAATGCCAGAAACCGGTCCTAGGAAGCTTGTTTCCGGTCCAGGGAAGGCATGGCTTGGCAGTTCGGGCTGGACTGTTCCCATGTGGCACAGGGTCAGACTGATTTGCATATGACCATGTCTGAACTGGGGTGGCAGAGTGGGCTAAAGAACGGCGATGGATCAAACCCAGATCTGTTGACTGGGTGTGAGTGTTTGTTTGGTTCTGATGCTCCGTCCATCACCACCCCCTTTTGTACCGCTTTGTTCGCCATAAGTTGGCAGGGTATGCTCAGACGTGATTCCCTTGCTCACTTTGCCACTGGATTCAAGCAAGCCTGGCTGAAGACAGCTGAAATGCCAGAAACCGGTCCTAGGAAGCTTGTTTCCGGTCCAGGGAAGGCATGGCTTGGCAGTTCGGGCTGGACTGTTCCCATGAGGCACAGGGTCAGACTGATTTGCATATGACCATGTCTGAACTGGGGTGGCAGAGTGGGCTAAAGAACGGCGATGGATCAAACCCAGATCTGTTGACTGGGTGTGAGTGTTTGTTTGGTTCTGATGCTCCGTCCATCACCACCCCCTTTTGTACCGCTTTGTTCGCCATAAGTTGGCAGGGTATGCTCAGACGTGAGTCCCTTGCTCACTTTGCCACTGGATTCAAGCAAGCCTGGCTGAAGACGGCTGAAATGCCAGAAACAGGTCCTAGGAAGCTTGTTTCGGGTACAGGGAAGGCATGGCTTGGCAGGTTGGGCTGGACTGTTCCCATGAGGCACAGGGTCAGACTGATTTGCATATGGCCATGTCTGAACTCGGGTGGCAGAGTGGGCTAAAGAACGGCGATGGAACAAACCCAGATCTGTTGACTGGGTGTGAGTGTTTGATTGGTTCTGATGCTCCGTCCATCACCACCCCCTTTTGTACCGCATTGTTCACCATAAGTTGGCAGGGTATGCTCAGACGTGAGTCCCTTGCTCACTTTGCCACTGGATTCAAGCAAGCCTGGCTGAAGACGGCTGAAATGCCAGAAACCGGTCCTAGGAAGCTTGTTTCCGGTCCAGGGAAGGCATGGCTTGGCAGTTCGGGCTGGACTGTTCCCATGAGGCACAGGGTCAGACTGATTTGCATATGGCCATGTCTGAACTGGGGTGGCAGAGTGGGCTAAAGAACGGCGATGGATCAAACCCAGATCTGTTGACTGGGTGTGAGTGTTTGATTGGTTCAGATGCTCCATCCATCACCACCCCCTTTTGTACCGCTTTGTTCGCCATAAGTTGGCAGGGTATGCTCAGACGTGAGTCCCTTGCTCACTTTGCCACTGGATTCAAGCAAGCCTGGCTGAAGACGCCTGAAATGCCAGAAACCGGTCCTAGGAAGCTTGTTTCCGGTCCAGGGAAGGCATGGCTTGGCAGTTCGGGCTGGACTGTTCCCATGAGGCACAGGGTCAGGCTGATTTGCATATGGCCATGTCTGAACTGGGGTGGCAGAGTGGGCTAAAGAACGGCGATGGATCAAACCCAGATCTGTTGACTGGGTGTGAGTGTTTGATTGGTTCTGATGCTCCGTCCATCACCACCCCCTTTCGTACCGCTTTGTTCGCCGTAAGTTGGCAGGGCATGCTCAGACGTGAGTCCCTGGCTCACTTTGCCACTGGATTCAAGCAAGCCTGGCTGAAGACGGCTGAAATGCCAGAAACTGGTCCTAAGAAGCTTGTTTCCGGTCCAGAGAAGGCATGGTTTGGCAGTTTGGGCTGGACTGTTCCCATGATGCACAGGGTCAGACTGATTTGCATATGGCCATGTCTGAACTGGAGTGGCAGAGTGGGCTAAAGAATGGCAATGGATCAAACCCAGATCTGTTGACTGGGTGTGAGTGTTTGATTGGTTCTGATGCTCCGTCCATCACCACCCCCTTTTGTACCGCTTTGTTTTCCGTAAGTTGGCAGGGTATGCTCAGACGTGAGTCCCTTGCTCACTTTGCCACTGGATTCAAGCAAGCCTGGCTGAAGACGGCTGAAATGCCAGAAACCGGTCCTAGGAAGCTTGTTTCCAGTCCAGGGAAGGCATGGCTTGGCAGTTCGGGCTGGACTGTTCCCATGAGGCACAGGGTCAGACTGATTTGCATATGGCCATGTCTGAACTGGGGTGGCAGAGTGGGCTAAAGAACGGCGATGGATCAAACCCAGATCTGTTGACTGGGTGTGAGTGTTTGATTGGTTCTGATGCTCCGTCCATCACCACCCCCTTTTGTACCGCTTTGTTTGCCGTAAGTTGGCAGGGTATGCTCAGACGTGAGTCCCTTGCTCACTTTGCCACTGGATTCAAGCAAGCCTGGCTGAAGACGGCTGAAATGAAAGAAACCGGTCCTAGGAAGCTTGTTTCCGGTCCAGGGAAGGCATGGCTTGGCAGTTCGGGCTGGACTGTTCCCATGAGGCACAGGGTCAGACTGATTTGCATATGGCAATGTCTGAACTGGGGTGGCAGAGTGGGCTAAAGAACGGCGATGGATCAAACCCAGATCTGTTGACTGGGTGTGAGTGTTTGATTGGTTCTGATGCTCCGTCCATCACCAGCCCCTTTTGTACCGCTTTGTTCGCCATAAGTTGGCAGGGTATGCTCGGACGTGAGTCCCTGGCTCACTTTGCCACTGGATTCAAGCAAGCCTGGCTGAAGACGGCTGAAATGCCAGAAACTGGTCCTAATAAGCTTGTTTCCGGTCCAGAGAAGGCATGATTTGGCAGTTTGGGCTGGACTGTTCCCATGATGCACAGGGTCAGACTGATTTGCATATGGCCATGTCTGAACTGGAGTGGCAGAGTGGGCTAAAGAATGGCAATGGATCAAACCCAGATCTGTTGACTGGGTGTGAGTGTTTGATTGGTTCTGATGCTCCGACCACCACCACCCACTTTTGTACCGCTTTGTTCGCCATAAGTTGGCAGGGTATGCTCAGACGTGAGTCCCTTGCTCACTTTGCCACTGGATTCAAGCAAGCCTGGCTGAAGACGGCTGAAATGCCAGAAACCGGTCCTAGGAAGCTTGTTTCCGGTCCAGGGAAGGCATGGCTTGGCAGTTCGGGCTGGACTGTTCCCATGAGGCACAGGGTCAGACTGATTTGCATATGGCCATGTCTGAATTGGGGTGGCAGAGTGGGTTAAAGAACGGCGATGGATCAAACCCAGATCTGTTGACTGGGTGTGAGTGTTTGATTGGTTCTGATACTCCGACCACCACCACCCCCTTTTGTACCGCTTTGTCCGCCATAAGTTGGCAGGGTATGCTCAGACATGAGTCCCTTGCTCACTTTGCCACTGGATTCAAGCAAGCCTGGCTGAAGACGGCTGAAATGCCAGAAACCGGTCCTAGGAAGCTTGTTTCTGGTCCAGGGAAGGCATGGATTGGCAGTTCGGGCTGGACTGTTCCCATGAGGCACAGGGTCAGACTGATTTGCATATGGTCATGTCGGAGCTGGGGTGGCAGAGTGGGCTAAAGAACGGCGATGGATCAAACCCAGATCTGTTGACTGGGTGTGAGTGTTTGATTGGTTCTGATGCTCCGTCCACCACCACCCCCTTTTGTACCGCTTTGTTCGCCATAAGTTGGCAGGGTATGCTCAGACGTGAGTCCCTTGCTCACTTTGCCACTGGATTCAAGCAAGCCTGGCTGAAGACGGCTGAAATGCCAGAAACCGGTCCTAGGAAGCTTGTTTCCGGTCCAGGGAAGGCATGGCTTGGCAGTTCGGGATGGACTGTTCGCATGAGGCACAGGGTCAGACTGATTTGCTGACTGGGTGTGAGTGTTTGTTTGGTTCTGATGCTCCGTCCATCACCACCCCCTTTTGTACCGCTTTGTTCGCCATAAGCTGGCAGGGTATGCTCAGACGTGAGTCCCTTGCTCACTTTGCCACTGGATTCAAGCAAGCCTGGCTGAAGACGGCTGAAATGCCAGAAACAGGTCCTAGGAAGCTTGTTTCGGGTGCCAGGGAAGGCATGGCTTGGCAGGTTGGGCTGGACTGTTCCCATGAGGCACAGGGTCAGACTGATTTGCATATGGCCATGTCTGAATTGGGGTGGCAGAGTGGGCTAAAGAACGGCGATGGATCAAACCCAGATCTGTTGACTGGGTGTGAGTGTTTGATTGGTTCAGATGCTCCGTCCATCACCACCCCCTTTTGTACGGCTTTGTTCGCCATAAGTTGGCAGGGTATGCTCAGACGTGAGTCCCTTGCTCACTTTGCCACTGGATTCAAGCAAGCCTGGCTGAAGACGCCTCAAATGCCAGAAACCGGTCCTAGGAAGCTTGTTTCCGGTCCAGGGAAGGCATGGCTTGGCAGTTCGGGCTGGACTGTTCCCATGAGGCACAGGGTCAGGCTGATTTGCATATGGCCATGTCTGAACTGGGGTGGCAGAGTGGGCTAAAGAACGGCGATGGATCAAACCCAGATCTGTTGACTGGGTGTGAGTGTTTGATTGGTTCTGATGCTCCGTCCATCACCACCCCCTTTCGTACCGCTTTGTTCGCCGTAAGTTGGCAGGGTATGCTCAGACGTGAGTCCCTGGCTCACTTTGCCACTGGATTCAAGCAAGCCTGGCTGAAGACGGCTGAAATGCCAGAAACTGGTCCTAAGAAGCTTGTTTCCGGTCCAGAGAAGGCATGGTTTGGCAGTTTGGGCTGGACTGTTCCCATGATGCACAGGGTCAGACTGATTTGCATATGGCCATGTCTGAACTGGAGTGGCAGAGTGGGCTAAAGAATGGCAATGGATCAAACCCAGATCTGTTGACTGGGTGTGAGTGTTTGATTGGTTCTGATGCTCCGTCCATCACCACCCCCTTTTGTACCGCTTTGTTTTCCGTAAGTTGGCAGGGTATGCTCAGACGTGAGTCCCTTGCTCACTTTGCCACTGGATTCAAGCAAGCCTGGCTGAAGACGGCTGAAATGCCAGAAACCGGTCCTAGGAAGCTTGTTTCCAGTCCAGGGAAGGCATGGCTTGGCAGTTCGGGCTGGACTGTTCCCATGAGGCACAGGGTCAGACTGATTTGCATATGGCCATGTCTGAACTGGGGTGGCAGAGTGGGCTAAAGAACGGCGATGGATCAAACCCAGATCTGTTGACTGGGTGTGAGTGTTTGATTGGTTCTGATGCTCCGTCCATCACCACCCCCTTTTGTACCGCTTTGTTTTCCGTAAGTTGGCAGGGTATGCTCAGACGTGAGTCCCTTGCTCACTTTGCCACTGGATTCAAGCAAGCCTGGCTGAAGACGGCTGAAATGCCAGAAACCGGTCCTAGGAAGCTTGTTTCCAGTCCAGGGAAGGCATGGCTTGGCAGTTCGGGCTGGACTGTTCCCATGAGGCACAGGGTCAGACTGATTTGCATATGGCCATGTCTGAACTGGGGTGGTAGAGTGGGCTAAAGAACGGCGATGGATCAAACCCAGATCTGTTGACTGGGTGTGAGTGTTTGATTGATTCTGATGCTCCGTCCATCACCACCCCCTTTTGTACCGCTTTGTTCGCCATAAGCTGGCAGGGTATGCTCAGACGTGAGTCCCTTGCTCACTTTGCCACTGGATTCAAGCAAGCCTGGCTGAAAACAGCTGAAATGCCAGAAACCGCTCCTAGGAAGCTTGTTTCCGGTCCAGGGAAGGCATGGCTTGGCAGTTCGGGCTGGACTGTTCCCATGAGGCACAGGGTCAGACTGATTTGCATATGGCAATGTCTGAACTGGGGTGGCAGAGTGGGCTAAAGAACGGCGATGGATCAAACCCAGATCTGTTGACTGGGTGTGAGTGTTTGATTGGTTCTGATGCTCCGTCCATCACCAGCCCCTTTTGTACCGCTTTGTTTGCCATAAGTTGGCAGGGTATGCTCGGACGTGAGTCCCTGGCTCACTTTGCCACTGGATTCAAGCAAGCCTGGCTGAAGACGGCTGAAATGCCAGAAACTGGTCCTAAGAAGCTTGTTTCCGGTCCAGAGAAGGCATGGTTTGGCAGTTTGGGCTGGACTGTTCCCATGATGCACAGGGTCAGACTGATTTGCATATGGCCATGTCTGAACTGGAGTGGCAGAGTGGGCTAAAGAATGGCAATGGATCAAACCCAGATCTGTTGACTGGGTGTGAGTGTTTGATTGGTTCTGATGCTCCGTCCATCACCACCCCCTTTTGTACCGCTTTGTTTGCCGTAAGTTGGCAGGGTATGCTCAGACGTGAGTCCCTTGCTCACTTTGCCACTGGATTCAAGCAAGCCTGGCTGAAGACGGCTGAAATGCCAGAAACCGGTCCTAGGAAGCTTGTTTCCGGTCCAGGGAAGGCATGGCTTGGCAGTTCGGGCTGGACTGTTCCCATGAGGCACAGGGTCAGACTGATTTGCATATGGCCATGTCTGAACTGGGGTGGTAGAGTGGGCTAAAGAACGGCGATGGATCAAACCCAGATCTGTTGACTGGGTGTGAGTGTTTGTTTGGTTCTGATGCTCCGTCCATCACCACACCCTTTTGTACCGCTTTGTTCGCCATAAGTTGGCAGGGTATGCTCAGACGTGAGTCCCTTGCTCACTTTGCCACTAGATTCAAGCAAGCCTGGCTGAAGACGGCTGAAATGCCAGAAACCGGTCCTAGAAAGCTTGTTTCCGGTCCAGGGAAGGCATGGTGAGGCAGTTCGGGCTGGACTGTTCCCATGAGGCACAGGGTCAGACTGATTTGCATATGGGCACGTCTGAACTGGGGTGGCAGAGTGGGTTAAAGAACGGCGATGGATCGAATCCAGATCTGTTGACTGGGTGTGAGTGTTTGATTGGTTCTGATGCTCCGTCCATCACCACCCCCTTTTGTACCGCTTTGTTTGCCGTAAGTTGGCAGGGTATGCTCAGACGTGAGTCCCTTGCTCACTTTGCCACTGGATTCAAGCAAGCCTGGCTGAAGACGGCTGAAATGCCAGAAACCGGTCCTAGGAAGCTTGTTTCCGGTCCAGGGAAGGCATGGCTTGGCAGTTCGGGCTGGACTGTTCCCATGAGGCACAGGGTCAGACTGATTTGCATATGGCCATGTCTGAACTGGGGTGGCAGAGTGGGCTAAAGAACGGCGATGGATCAAACCCAGATCTGTTGACTGGGTGTGAGTGTTTGTTTGGTTCTGATGCTCCGTCCATCACCACCCCCTTTTGTACCGCTTTGTTCGCCATAATTTGGCAGGGTATGCTCAGACGTGAGTCCCTTGCTCACTTTGCCACTGGATTCAAGCAAGCCTGGCTGAAGACGGCTGAAATGAAAGAAACCGGTCCTAGGAAGCTTGTTTCCGGTCCAGGGAAGGCATGGCTTGGCAGTTCGGGCTGGACTGTTCCCATGAGGCACAGGGTCAGACTGATTTGCATATGGCAATGTCTGAACTGGGGTGGCAGAGTGGGCTAAAGAACGGCGATGGATCAAACCCAGATCTGTTGACTGGGTGTGAGTGTTTGATTGGTTCTGATGCTTCGTCCATCACCAGCCCCTTTTGAACCGCTTTGTTCGCCATAAGTTGGCAGGGTATGCTCGGACGTGAGTCCCTTGCTCACTTTGCCACTGGATTCAAGCAAGCCTGGCTGAAGACGGCTGAAATGCCAGAAACCGGTCCTAGAAAGCTTGTTTCCGGTCCAAGGAAGGCATGGCTTGGCAGTTCGGGCTGGACTGTTCCCATGAGGTACAGGGTCAGACTGATTTGCATATGGCCATGTCTGAACTGGGGTGGCAGAGTGGGCTAAAGAACGGCGATGGATCAAACTCAGATCTGTTGACTGGGTGTGAGTGTTTGATTGGTTCTGATGCTCCGTCCATCACCACCCCCTTTTGTACCGCTTTGGTCACCATAAGTTGACAGGGTATGCTCAGACGTGAGTCCCTTGCTCACTTTGCCACTGGATTCAAGCAAGCCTGGCTGAAGACGGCTGAAATGCCAGAAACCGCTCCTAGGAAGCTTGATCCGGTCCAGGGAAGGCATGGCTTGGCAGTTCGGGCTGGACTGTTCCCATGGGGCACAGGGTCAGACAGATTTGCATATGGCCATGTCTGAACTGGGGTGGCAGAGTGGGCTAAGAACAGCGATGGATCAAACCCAGATCTGTTGACTGGGTGTGAGTGTTTGATTGGTTCTGATGCTCCGTCCATCACCACCCCCTTTTGTACCGCTTTGTTCGCCATAAGTTGGCAGGGTTTGCTCAGACGTGAGTCCCTTGCTCACTTTGCCACTGGATTCAAGCAAGCCTGGCTGAAGATGGCTGAAATGCCAGAAACCGGTCCTAGGAAGCTTGTTGCCGGTCCAGGAAAGGCATGGCTTGGCAGTTCGGGCTGGACTGTTCCCATGAGGCACAGGGTCAGACTGATTTGCATATGGCCATGTCTGAACTGGGGTGGCAGAGTGGGCTAAAGAACGGCGATGGATCAAACCGAGATCTGTTGACTGGGTTTGAGTGTTTGATTGGTTCTGATGCTCCGTCCATGACCACCCCCTTTTGTACCGCTTTGTTCGCCGTAAGTTGGCAGGGTATGCTCAGACGTGAGTCCCTGGCTCACTTTGCCACTGGATTCAAGCAAGCCTGGCTGAAGACGGCTGAAATGCCAGAAACTGGTCCTAAGAAGCTTGTTTCCGGTCCAGGGAAGGCATGGTTTGGCAGTTTGGGGTGGACTGTTCCCATGATGCACAGGGTCAGACTGATTTGCATATGGCCATGTCTGAACTGGAGTGGCAGAGTGGGCTAAAGAACGGCGATGGATCAAACCCAGATCTGTTGACTGGGTGTGAGTGTTTGATTGGTTCTGATGCTCCGTCCATCACCACCCCCTTTTTTACCGCTTTGTTCGCCATAAGTTTGCAGGGTATGCTCAGACGTGAGTCCCTTGCTCACTTTGCCACTGGATTCAAGCAAACCTGGCTGAAGACGGCTGAAATGCCAGAAACCGGTCTTGGAAGCTTGTTTCCGGTCCAGGGAAGGCATGGCTTGGCAGTTCGGGCTGGACTGTTCCCATGAGGCACAGGGTCAGACTGATTTGCATATGGCCCTGTCTGAACTGGGGTGGCAGAGTGGGCTAAAGAACGGCGATGGATCAAACCCAGATCTGTTGACTGGGTGTGAGTGTATGATTGGTTCTGATGCTCCGACCACCACCACCCACTTTTGTACCGCTTTGTTCGCCATAAGTTTGCAGGGTATGCTCAGACGTGAGTCCCTTGCTCACTTTGCCACTGGATTCAAGCAAGCCTGGCTGAAGACGGCTGAAATGCCAGAAACCGGTCCTAGGAAGCTTGTTTCTGGTCCAGGGAAGACATGGATTGGCAGTTCGGGCTGGACTGTTCCCATGAGGCACAGGGTCAGACTGATTTGCATATGGCCATGTCGGAGCTGGGGTGGCAGACTGGGCTAAAGAACGGCGATGGATCAAACCCAGATCTGTTGACTGGGTGTGAGTGTTTGATTGGTTCTGATGCTCCGTCCACCACCACCCCCTTTTGTACCGCTTTGTTCGCCATAAGTTGGCAGGGTATGCTCAGACGTGAGTCCCTTGCTCACTTTGCCACTGGATTCAAGCAAGCCTGGCTGAAGACGGCTGAAATGCCAGAAACCGGTCCTAGGAAGCTTGTTTCCGGTCCAGGGAAGGCATGGCTTGGCAGTTCGGGCTGGACTGTTCCCATGAGGCACAGGGTCAGACTGATTTGCATATGGCCATGTCTGAACTGGGGTGGCAGAGTGGGCTAAAGAACTGCAATGGATCAAACCCAGATCTGTTGACTCGGTGTGAGTGTTTGATTGGTTCTGATGCTCCGTCCATCACCACCCCCTTTTGTACCGCTTTGTTCGCCATAAGTTGGCAGGGTATGCTCAGACGTGAGTCCCTTGCTCACTTTGCCACTGGATTCAAGCAAGTCTGGCTGAAGACAGCTGAAATGCCAGAAACCGGTCCTAGGAAGCTTGTTTCCGGTCCAGGGAAGGCATGGCTTGGCAGTTCGGGCTGGACTGTTCCCATGTGACACAGGGTCAGACTGATTTGCATATGACCATGTCTGAACTGGGGTGGCAGAGTGGGCTAAAGAACGGCGATGGATCAAACCCAGATCTGTTGACTGGGTGTGAGTGTTTGTTTGGTTCTGATGCTCCGTCCATCACCACCCCCTTTTGTACCGCTTTGTTCGCCATAAGTTGGCAGGGTATGCTCAGACGTGATTCCCTTGCTCACTTTGCCACTGGATTCAAGCAAGCCTGGCTGAAGACAGCTGAAATGCCAGAAACCGGTCCTAGGAAGCTTGTTTCCGGACCAGGGAAGGCATGGCTTGGCAGTTCGGGCTGGACTGTTCCCATGAGGCACAGGGTCAGACGGATTTGCATATGACCATGTCTGAACTGGGGTGGCAGAGTGGGCTAAAGAACGGCGATGGATCAAACCCAGATCTGTTGACTGGGTGTGAGTGTTTGTTTGGTTCTGATGCTCCGTCCATCACCACCCCCTTTTGTACCGCTTTGTTCGCCATAAGTTGGCAGGGTATGCTCAGACGTGAGTCCCTTGCTCACTTTGCCACTGGATTCAAGCAAGCCTGGCTGAAGACGGCTGAAATGCCAGAAACAGGTCCTAGGAAGCTTGTTTCGGGTCCAGGGAAGGCATGGCTTGGCAGGTTGGGCTGGACTGTTCCCATGTGGCACAGGGTCAGACTGATTTGCATATGGCCATGTCTGAACTGGGGTGGCAGAGTGGGCTAAAGAACGGCGATGGATCAAACCCAGATCTGTTGACTGGGTGTGAGTGTTTGATTGGTTCTGATGCTCCGTCCATGACCACCCCCTTTTGTACCGCTTTGTTCGCCGTAAGTTGGCAGGGTATGCTCAGAAGTGAGTCCCTGGCTCACTTTGCCACTGGATTCAAGCAAGCCTGCCTGAAGACGGCTGAAATGCCAGAAACTGGTCCTAAGAAGCTTGTTTCCGGTCCAGGGAAGGCATGGTTTGGCAGTTTGGGCTGGACTGTTCCCATGATGCACAGGGTCAGACTGATTTGCATATGGCCATGTCTGAACTGGAATGGCAGAGTGGGCTAAAGAACGGCGATGGATCAAACCCAGATCTGTTGACTGGGTGTGAGTGTTTGATTGGTTCTGATGCTCCGTCCATCACCACCCCCTTTTTTACCGCTTTGTTCGCCATAAGTTTTCAGGGTATGCTCAAACGTGAGTCCCTTGCTCACTTTGCCACTGGATTCAAGCAAACCTGGCTGAAGACGGCTGAAATGCCAGAAACCGGTCCTAGGAAGCTTGTTTCCGGTCCAGGGAAGGCATGGCTTGGCAGTTCGGGCTGGACTGTTCCCATGAGGCACAGGGTCAGACTGATTTGCATATGGCCATGTCTGAACTGGGGTGGCAGAGTGGGCTAAAGAACGGCGATGGATCAAACCAGATCTGTTGACTGGGTGTGAGTGTTTGATTGGTTCTGATGCTCCGACCACCACCACCCCCTTTTGTACCGCTTTGTTCGCCATAAGTTGGCAGGGTATGCTCAGACGTGAGTCCCTTGCTCACTTTGCCACTGGATTCAAGCAAGTCTGGCTGAAGACAGCTGAAATGCCAGAAACTGGTCCTAGGAAGCTTGTTTCCGGTCCAGGGAAGGCATGGCTTGGCAGTTCGGGCTGGACTGTTCCCATGTGGCACAGGGTCAGACTGATTTGCATATGACCATGTCTGAACTGGGGTAGCAGAGTGGGCTAAAGAACGGCGATGGATCAAACCCAGATCTGTTGACTGGGTGTGAGTGTTTGTTTGGTTCTGATGCTCCGTCCATCACCACCCCCTTTTGTACCGCTTTGTTCGCAATAAGTTGGCAGGGTATGCTCAGACGTGATTCCCTTGCTCACTTTGCCACTGGATTCAAGCAAGCCTGGCTGAAGACAGCTGAAATGCCAGAAACCGGTCCTAGGAAGCTTGTTTCCGGTCCAGGGAAGGCATGGCTTGGCAGTTCGGGCTGGACTGTTCCCATGAGGCACAGGGTCAGACTGATTTGCATATGACCATGTCTGAACTGGGGTGGCAGAGTGGGCTAAAGAACGGCGATGGATCAAACCCAGATCTGTTGACTGGGTGTGAGTGTTTGTTTGGTTCTGATGCTCCGTCCATCACCACCCCCTTTTGTACCGCTTTGTTCGCCATAAGTTGGCAGGGTATGCTCAGACGTGAGTCCCTTGCTCACTTTGCCACTGGATTCAAGCAAGCCTGGCTGAAGACGGCTGAAATGCCAGAAACAGGTCCTAGGAAGCTTGTTTCGGGTCCAGGGAAGGCATGGCTTGGCAGGTTGGGCTGGACTGTTCCCATGAGGCACAGGGTCAGACTGATTTGCATATGGCCATGTCTGAACTGGGGTGGCAGAGTGGGCTAAAGAACGGCGATGGATCAAACCCAGATCTGTTGACTGGGTGTGAGTGTTTGATTGGTTCTGATGCTCCGTCCATGACCACCCCCTTTTGTACCGCTTTGTTCGCCGTAAGTTGGCAGGGTATGCTCAGAAGTGAGTCCCTGGCTCACTTTGCCACTGGATTCAAGCAAGCCTGGCTGAAGACGGCTGAAATGCCAGAAACTGGTCCTAAGAAGCTTGTTTCCGGTCCAGGGAAGGCATGGTTTGGCAGTTTGGGCTGGACTGTTCCCATGATGCACAGGGTCAGACTGATTTGCATATGGCCTTGTCTGAACTGGAATGGCAGAGTGGGCTAAAGAACGGCGATGGATCAAACCCAGATCTGTTGACTGGGTGTGAGTGTTTGATTGGTTCTGATGCTCCGTCCACCACCACCCCCTTTTTTACCGCTTTGTTCGCCATAAGTTTGCAGGGTATGCTCAGACGTGAGTCCCTTGCTCACTTTGCCACTGGATTCAAGCAAACCTGGCTGAAGACGGCTGAAATGCCAGAAACCGGTCCTAGGAAGCTTGTTTCCGGTCCAGGTAAGGCATGGCTTGGCAGTTCGGGCTGGACTGTTCCCATGAGGCACAGGGTCAGACTGATTTGCATATGGCCATGTCTGAACTGGGGTGGCAGAGTGGGCTAAAGAACGGCGATGGATCAAACCCAGATCTGTTGACTGGGTGTGAGTGTTTGATTGGTTCTGATGCTCCGTCCACCACCACCCCCTTTTGTACCGCTTTGTTCGCCATAAGTTGGCAGGGTATGCTCAGACGTGAGTCCCTTGCTCACTTTGCCACTGGATTCAAGCAAGCCTGGCTGAAGACGGCTGAAATGCCAGAAACCGGTCCTAGGAAGCTTGTTTCCGGTCCAGGGAAGGCATGGCTTGGCAGTTCGGGCTGGACTGTTCGCATGAGGCACAGGGTCAGACTGATTTGCATATGGCCATGTCTGAACTGGGGTGGCAGAGTGGGCTAAAGAACTGCAATGGATCAAACCCAGATCTGTTGACTCGGTGTGAGTGTTTGATTGGTTCTGATGCTCCGTCCATCACCACCCCCTTTTGTACCGCTTTGTTCGCCATAAGTTGGCAGGGTATGCTCAGACGTGAGTCCCTTGCTCACTTTGCCACTGGATTCAAGCAAGTCTGTCTGAAGACGGCTGAAATGCCAGAAACCGGTCCTAGGAAGCTTGTTTCCGGTCCAGGGAAGGCATGGCTTGGCAGTTCGGGCTGGACTGTTCCCATGTGGCACAGGGTCAGACTGATTGGCATATGACCATGTCTGAACTGGGGTGGCAGAGTGGGCTAAAGAACGGCGATGGATCAAACCCAGATCTGTTGACTGGGTGTGAGTGTTTGTTTGGTTCTGATGCTCTGTCCATCACCACCCCCTTTTGTACCGTTTTGTTCGCCATAAGTTGGCAGGGTATGCTCAGACGTGATTCCCTTGCTCACTTTGCCACTGGATTCAAGCAAGCCTGGCTGAAGACAGCTGAAATGCCAGAAACAGGTCCTAGGAAGCTTGTTTCGGGTCCAGGGAAGGCATGGCTTGGCAGGTTGGGCTGGACTGTTCCCATGAGGCACAGGGTCAGACTGATTTGCATATGGCCATGTCTGAACTGGGGTGGCAGAGTGGGCTAAAGAACGGCGATGGAACAAACCCAGATCTGTTGACTGGGTGTGAGTGTTTGATTGGTTCTGATGCTCCGTCCATCACCACCCCCTTTTGTACCGCTTTGTTCAGCATAAGTTGGCAGGGTATGCTCAGACGTGAGTCCCTTGCTCACTTTGCCACTGTATTCAAGCAAGCCTGGCTGAAGACGGCTGAAATGCCCGAAACTGGTCCTAGGAAGCTTGTTTCCGGTCCAGGGAAGGCATGGCTTGGCAGTTCGGGCTGGACTGTTCCCATGAGGCACAGGGTCAGACTGATTTGCATATGGCCATGTCTGAACTGGGGTGGCAGAGTGGGCTAAAGAACGGCGATGGATCAAACCCAGATCTGTTGACTGGGTGTGAGTGTTTGATTGGTTCAGATGCTCCGTCCATCACCACCCCCTTTTGTACCGCTTTGTTCGCCATAAGTTGGCAGGGTATGCTCAGACGTGAGTCCCTTGCTCACTTTGCCACTGGATTCAAGCAAGCCTGGCTGAAGACGCCTGAAATGCCAGAAACCGGTCCTAGGAAGCTCGTTTCCGGTCCAGGGAAGGCATGGCTTGGCAGTTCGGGCTGGACTGTTCCCATGAGGCACAGGGTCAGACTGATTTGCATATGACCATGTCTGAACTGGGGTAGCAGAGTGGGCTAAAGAACGGCGATGGATCAAACCCAGATCTGTTGACTGGGTGTGAGTGTTTGTTTGGTTCTGATGCTCCGTCCATCACCACCCCCTTTTGTACCGCTTTGTTTGCCATAAGTTGGCAGGGTATGCTCAGACGTGATTCCCTTGCTCACTTTGCCACTGGATTCAAGCAAGCCTGGCTGAAGACAGCTGAAACGCCAGAAACCGGTCCTAGGAAGCTTGTTTCCGGTCCAGGGAAGGCATGACTTGGCAGTTCGGGCTGGACTGTTCCCATGAGGCACAGGGTCAGACTGATTTGCATATGACCATGTCTGAACTGGGGTGGCAGAGTGGGCTAAAGAACGGCGATGGATCAAACCCAGATCTGTTGACTGGGTGTGAGTGTTTGTTTGGTTCTGATGCTCCGTCCATCACCACCCCCTTTTGTACCGCTTTGTTCGCCATAAGTTGGCAGGGTATGCTCAGACGTGAGTCCCTTGCTCACTTTGCCACTGGATTCAAGCAAGCCTGGCTGAAGACGGCTGAAATGCCAGAAACAGGTCCTAGGAAGCTTGTTTCGGGTCCAGGGAAGGCATGGCTTGGCAGGTTGGGCTGGACTGTTCCCATGAGGCACAGGGTCAGACTGATTTGCATATGGCCATGTCTGAACTGGAATGGCAGAGTGGGCTAAAGAACGGCGATGGATCAAACCCAGATCTGTTGACTGGGTGTGAGTGTTTGATTGGTTCTGATGCTCCGTCCATCACCACCCCCTTTTTTACCGCTTTGTTCGCCATAAGTTGGCAGGGTATGCTCAGACGTGAGTCCCTTGCTCACTTTGCCACTGGATTCAAGCAAGCCTGGCTGAAGACGGCTGAAATGCCAGAAACCGGTCCTAGGAAGCTTGTTTCCGGTCCAGGGAAGGCATGGCTTGGCAGTTCGGGCTGGACTGTTCGCATGAGGCACAGGGTCAGACTGATTTGCATATGGCCATGTCTGAACTGGGGTGGCAGAGTGGGCTAAAGAACTGCAATGGATCAAACCCAGATCTGTTGACTCGGTGTGAGTGTTTGATTGGTTCTGATGCTCCGTCCATCACCACCCCCTTTTGTACCGCTTTGTTCGCCATAAGTTGGCAGGGTATGCTCAGACGTGAGTCCCTTGCTCACTTTGCCACTGGATTCAAGCAAGTCTGTCTGAAGACGGCTGAAATGCCAGAAACCGGTCCTAGGAAGCTTGTTTCCGGTCCAGGGAAGGCATGGCTTGGCAGTTCGGGCTGGACTGTTCCCATGTGGCACAGGGTCAGACTGATTTGCATATGACCATGTCTGAACTGGGGTGGCAGAGTGGGCTAAAGAACGGCGATGGATCAAACCCAGATCTGTTGACTGGGTGTCAGTGTTTGTTTGGTTCTGATGCTCCGTCCATCACCACCCCCTTTTGTACCGCTTTGTTCGCCATAAGTTGGCAGGGTATGCTCAGACGTGATTCCCTTGCTCACTTTGCCACTGGATTCAAGCAAGCCTGGCTGAAGACAGCTGAAATGCCAGAAACAGGTCCTAGGAAGCTTGTTTCGGGTCCAGGGAAGGCATGGCTTGGCAGGTTGGGCTGGACTGTTCCCATGAGGCACAGGGTCAGACTGATTTGCATATGGCCATGTCTGAACTGGGGTGGCAGAGTGGGCTAAAGAACGGCGATGGAACAAACCCAGATCTGTTGACTGGGTGTGAGTGTTTGATTGGTTCTGATGCTCCGTCCATCACCACCCCCTTTTGTACCGCTTTGTTCGCCATAAGTTGGCAGGGTATGCTCAGACGTGAGTCCCTTGCTCACTTTGCCACTGGATTCAAGCAAGCCTGGCTGAAGACGCCTGAAATGCCAGAAACCGGTCCTAGGAAGCTCGTTTCCGGTCCAGGGAAGGCATGGCTTGGCAGTTCGGGTGGACTGTTCCCATGAGGCACAGGGTCAGACTGATTTGCATATGACCATGTCTGAACTGGGGTAGCAGAGTGGGCTAAAGAACGGCGATGGATCAAACCCAGATCTGTTGACTGGGTGTGAGTGTTTGTTTGGTTCTGATGCTCCGTCCATCACCACCCCCTTTTGTACCGCTTTGTTCGCCATAAGTTGGCAGGGTATGCTCAGACGTGATTCCCTTGCTCACTTTGCCACTGGATTCAAGCAAGCCTGGCTGAAGACAGCTGAAACGCCAGAAACCGGTCCTAGGAAGCTTGTTTCCGGTCCAGGGAAGGCATGACTTGGCAGTTCGGGCTGGACTGTTCCCTTGAGGCACAGGGTCAGACTGATTTGCATATGACCATGTCTGAACTGGGGTGGCAGAGTGGGCTAAAGAACGGCGATGGATCAAACCCAGATCTGTTGACTGGGTGTGAGTGTTTGTTTGGTTCTGATGCTCCGTCCATCACCACCCCCTTTTGTACCGCTTTGTTCGCCATAAGTTGGCAGGGTATGCTCAGACGTGAGTCCCTTGCTCACTTTGCCACTGGATTCAAGCAAGCCTGGCTGAAGACGGCTGAAATGCCAGAAACAGGTCCTAGGAAGCTTGTTTCGGGTCCAGGGAAGGCATGGCTTGGCAGGTTGGGCTGGACTGTTCCCATGAGGCACAGGGTCAGACTGATTTGCATATGGCCATGTCTGAACTGGGGTGGCAGAGTGGGCTAAAGAACGGCGATGGATCAAACCCAGATCTGTTGACTGGGTGTGAGTGTTTGATTGGTTCTGATGCTCCGTCCATGACCACCCCCTTTTGTACCGCTTTGTTCGCCGTAAGTTGGCAGGGTATGCTCAGAAGTGAGTCCCTGGCTCACTTTGCCACTGGATTCAAGCAAGCCTGGCTGAAGACGGCTGAAATGCCAGAAACTGGTCCTAAGAAGCTTGTTTCCGGTCCAGGGAAGGCATGGTTTGGCAGTTTGGGCTGGACTGTTCCCATGATGCACAGGGTCAGACTGATTTGCATATGGCCATGTCTGAACTGGAATGGCAGAGTGGGCTAAAGAACGGCGATGGATCAAACCCAGATCTGTTGACTGGGTGTGAGTGTTTGATTGGTTCTGATGCTCCGTCCATCACCACCCCCTTTTTTACCGCTTTGTTCGCCATAAGTTTGCAGGGTATGCTCAGACGTGAGTCCCTTGCTCACTTTGCCACTGGATTCAAGCAAACCTGGCTGAAGACGGCTGAAATGCCAGAAACCGGTCCTAGGAAGCTTGTTTCCGGTCCAGGGAAGGCATGGCTTGGCAGTTCGGGCTGGACTGTTCCCATAAGGCACAGGGTCAGACTGATTTGCATATGGCCATGTCTGAACTGGGGTGGCAGAGTGGGCTAAAGAACGGCGATGGATCAAACCCAGATCTGTTGACTGGGTGTGAGTGTTTGATTGGTTCTGATGCTCCGACCACCACCACCCCCTTTTGTACCGCTTTGTTCGCCATAAGTTGGCAGGGTATGCTCAGACGTGAGTCCCTTGCGCACTTTGCCACTGGATTCAAGCAAGCCTGGCTAAAGACGGCTGAAATGCCAGAAACCGGCCCTAGGAAGCTTGTTTCTGGTCCAGGGAAGGCATGGATTGGCAGTTCGGGCTGGACTGTTCCCATGAGGCACAGGGTCAGACTGATTTGCATATGGTCATGTCGGAGCTGGGGTGGCAGACTGGGCTAAAGAACGGCGATGGATCAAACCCAGATCTGTTGACTGGGTGTGAGTGTTTGATTGGTTCTGATGCTCCGTCCACCACCACCCCCTTTTGTACCGCTTTGTTCGCCATAAGTTGGCAGGGTATGCTCAGACGTGAGTCCCTTGCTCACTTTGCCACTGGATTCAAGCAAGCCTGGCTGAAGACGGCTGAAATGCCAGAAACCGGTCCTAGGAAGCTTGTTTCCGGTCCAGGGAAGGCATGGCTTGGCAGTTCGGGCTGGACTGTTCGCATGAGGCACAGGGTCAGACTGATTTGCATATGGCCATGTCAGAACTGGGGTGGCAGAGTGGGCTAAAGAACTGCAATGGATCAAACCCAGATCTGTTGACTCGGTGTGAGTGTTTGATTGGTTCTGATGCTCCGTCCATCACCACCCCCTTTTGTACCGCTTTGTTCGCCATAAGTTGGCAGGGTATGCTCAGACGTGAGTCCCTTGCTCACTTTGCCACTGGATTCAAGCAAGTCTGGCTGAAGACGGCTGAAATGCCAGAAACCGGTCCTAGGAAGCTTGTTTCCGGTCCAGGGAAGGCATGGCTTGGCAGTTCGGGCTGGACTGTTCCCATGTGGCACAGGGTCAGACTGATTTGCATATGACCATGTCTGAACTGGGGTGGCAGAGTGGGCTAAAGAACGGCGATGGATCAAACCCAGATCTGTTGACTGGGTGTGAGTGTTTGTTTGGTTCTGATGCTCCGTCCATCACCACCCCCTTTTGTACCGCTTTGTTCGCCATAAGTTAGCAGGGTATGCTCAGACGTGATTCCCTTGCTCACTTTGCCACTGGATTCAAGCAAGCCTGGCTGAAGACGGCTGAAATGCCAGAAACAGGTCCTAGGAAGCTTGTTTCGGGTCCAGGGAAGGCATGGCTTGGCAGGTTGGGCTGGACTGTTCCCATGAGGCACAGGGTCAGACTGATTTGCATATGGCCATGTCTGAACTGGGGTGGCAGAGTGGGCTAAAGAACGGCGATGGATCAAACCCAGATCTGTTGACTGGGTGTGAGTGTTTGATTGGTTCTGATGCTCCGTCCATGACCACCCCCTTTTGTACCGCTTTGTTCGCCGTAAGTTGGCAGGGTATGCTCAGAAGTGAGTCCCTGGCTCACTTTGCCACTGGATTCAAGCAAGCCTGGCTGAAGACGGCTGAAATGCCAGAAACTGGTCCTAAGAAGCTTGTTTCCGGTCCAGGGAAGGCATGGTTTGGCAGTTTGGGCTGGACTGTTCCCATGATGCACAGGGTCAGACTGATTTGCATATGGCCATGTCTGAACTGGAATGGCAGAGTGGGCTAAAGAACGGCGATGGATCAAACCCAGATCTGTTGACTGGGTGTGAGTGTTTGATTGGTTCTGATGCTCCGTCCATCACCACCCCCTTTTTTACCGCTTTGTTCGCCATAAGTTTGCAGGGTATGCTCAGACGTGAGTCCCTTGCTCACTTTGCCACTGGATTCAAGCAAACCTGGCTGAAGACGGCTGAAATGCCAGAAACCGGTCCTAGGAAGCTTGTTTCCGGTCCAGGGAAGGCATGGATTGGCAGTTCGGGCTGGACTGTTCCCATGAGGCACAGGGTCAGACTGATTTGCATATGGTCATGTCGGAGCTGGGGTGGCAGACTGGGCTAAAGAACGGCGATGGATCAAACCCAGATCTGTTGACTGGGTGTGAGTGTTTGATTGGTTCTGATGCTCCGTCCACCACCACCCCCTTTTGTACCGCTTTGTTCGCCATAAGTTGGCAGGGTATGCTCAGACGTGAGTCCCTTGCTCACTTTGCCACTGGATTCAAGCAAGCCTGGCTGAAGACGGCTGAAATGCCAGAAACCGGTCCTAGGAAGCTTGTTTCCGGTCCAGGGAAGGCATGGCTTGGCAGTTCGGGCTGGACTGTTCGCATGAGGCACAGGGTCAGACTGATTTGCATATGGCCATGTCTGAACTGGGGTGGCAGAGTGGGCTAAAGAACTGCAATGGATCAAACCCAGATCTGTTGACTCGGTGTGAGTGTTTGATTGGTTCTGATGCTCCGTCCATCACCACCCCCTTTTGTACCGCTTTGTTCGCCATAAGTTGGCAGGGTATGCTCAGACGTGAGTCCCTTGCTCACTTTGCCACTGGATTCAAGCAAGTCTGGCTGAAGACGGCTGAAATGCCAGAAACCGGTCCTAGGAAGCTTGTTTCCGGTCCAGGGAAGGCATGGCTTGGCAGTTCGGGCTGGACTGTTCCCATGTGGCACAGGGTCAGACTGATTTGCATATGACCATGTCTGAACTGGGGTGGCAGAGTGGGCTAAAGAACGGCGATGGATCAAACCCAGATCTGTTGACTGGGTGTGAGTGTTTGTTTGGTTCTGATGCTCCGTCCATCACCACCCCCTTTTGTACCGCTTTGTTCGCCATAAGTTAGCAGGGTATGCTCAGACGTGATTCCCTTGCTCACTTTGCCACTGGATTCAAGCAAGCCTGGCTGAAGACAGCTGAAATGCCAGAAACCGGTCCTAGGAAGCTTGTTTCCGGTCCAGGGAAGGCATGGCTTGGCAGTTCGGGCTGGACTGTTCCCATGAGGCACAGGGTCAGACTGATTTGCATATGACCATGTCTGAACTGGGGTGGCAGAGTGGGCTAAAGAACGGCGATGGATCAAACCCAGATCTGTTGACTGGGTGTGAGTGTTTGTTTGGTTCTGATGCTCCGTCCATCACCACCCCCTTTTGTACCGCTTTGTTCGCCATAAGTTGGCAGGGTATGCTCAGACGTGAGTCCCTTGCTCACTTTGCCACTGGATTCAAGCAAGCCTGGCTGAAGACGGCTGAAATGCCAGAAACAGGTCCTAGGAAGCTTGTTTCGGGTCCAGGGAAGGCATGGCTTGGCAGGTTGGGCTGGACTGTTCCCATGAGGCACAGGGTCAGACTGATTTGCATATGACCATGTCTGAACTGGGGTGGCAGAGTGGGCTAAAGAACGGCGATGGATCAAACCCAGATCTGTTGACTGGGTGTGAGTGTTTGATTGGTTCTGATGCTCCGTCCATCACCACCCCCTTTTGTACCGCTTTGTTCACCATAAGTTGGCAGGGTATGCTCAGACGTGAGTCCCTTGCTCACTTTGCCACTGGATTCAAGCAAGCCTGGCTGAAGACGGCTGAAATGCCCGAAACTGGTCCTAGGAAGCTTGTTTCCGGTCCAGGGAAGGCATGGCTTGGCAGTTCGGGCTGGACTGTTCCCATGAGGCACAGGGTCAGACTGATTTGCATATGGCCATGTCTGAACTGGGGTGGCAGAGTGGGCTAAAGAACGGCGATGGATCAAACCCAGATCTGTTGACTGGGTGTGAGTGTTTGTTTGGTTCTGATGCTCCGTCCATCACCACCCCCTTTTGTACCGCTTTGTTCGCCATAAGTTGGCAGGGTATGCTCAGACGTGATTCCCTTGCTCACTTTGCCACTGGATTCAAGCAAGCCTGGCTGAAGACAGCTGAAATGCCAGAAACCGGTCCTAGGAAGCTTGTTTCCGGTCCAGGGAAGGCATGGCTTGGCAGTTCGGGCTGGACTGTTCCCATGAGGCACAGGGTCAGACTGATTTGCATATGACCATGTCTGAACTGGGGTGGCAGAGTGGGCTAAAGAACGGCGATGGATCAAACCCAGATCTGTTGACTGGGTGTGAGTGTTTGTTTGGTTCTGATGCTCCGTCCATCACCACCCCCTTTTGTACCGCTTTGTTCGCCATAAGTTGGCAGGGTATGCTCAGACGTGAGTCCCTTGCTCACTTTGCCACTGGATTCAAGCAAGCCTGGCTGAAGACGGCTGAAATGCCAGAAACAGGTCCTAGGAAGCTTGTTTCGGGTCCAGGGAAGGCATGGCTTGGCAGGTTGGGCTGGACTGTTCCCATGAGGCACAGGGTCAGACTGATTTGCATATGGCCATGTCTGAACTGGGGTGGCAGAGTGGGCTAAAGAACGGCGATGGATCAAACCCAGATCTGTTGACTGGGTGTGAGTGTTTGATTGGTTCTGATGCTCCGTCCATGACCACCCCCTTTTGTACCGCTTTGTTCGCCGTAAGTTGGCAGGGTATGCTCAGAAGTGAGTCCCTGGCTCACTTTGCCACTGGATTCAAGCAAGCCTGGCTGAAGACGGCTGAAATGCCAGAAACTGGTCCTAAGAAGCTTGTTTCCGGTCCAGGGAAGGCATGGTTTGGCAGTTTGGGCTGGACTGTTCCCATGATGCACAGGGTCAGACTGATTTGCATATGGCCATGTCTGAACTGGAATGGCAGAGTGGGCTAAAGAACGGCGATGGATCAAACCCAGATCTGTTGACTGGGTGTGAGTGTTTGATTGGTTCTGATGCTCCGTCCATCACCACCCCCTTTTTTACCGCTTTGTTCGCCATAAGTTTGCAGGGTATGCTCAGACGTGAGTCCCTTGCTCACTTTGCCACTGGATTCAAGCAAACCTGGCTGAAGACGGCTGAAATGCCAGAAACCGGTCCTAGGAAGCTTGTTTCCGGTCCAGGGAAGGCATGGCTTGGCAGTTCGGGCTGGACTGTTCCCATGAGGCACAGGGTCAGACTGATTTGCATATGGCCATGTCTGAACTGGGGTGGCAGAGTGGGCTAAAGAACGGCGATGAATCAAACCCAGATCTGTTGACTGGGTGTGAGTGTTTGATTGGTTCTGATGCTCCGACCACCACCACCCCCTTTTGTACCGCTTTGTTCGCCATAAGTTGGCAGGGTATGCTCAGACGTGAGTCCCTTGCTCACTTTGCCACTGGATTCAAGCAAGCCTGGCTGAAGACGGCTGAAATGCCAGAAACCAGCCCTAGGAAGCTTGTTTCTGGTCCAGGGAAGGCATGGATTGGCAGTTCGGGCTGGACTGTTCCCATGAGGCACAGGGTCAGACTGATTTGCATATGGTCATGTCGGAGCTGGGGTGGCAGACTGGGCTAAAGAACGGCGATGGATCAAACCCAGATTTGTTGACTGGGTGTGAGTGTTTGATTAGTTCTGATGCTCCGTCCACCACCACCCCCTTTTGTACCGCTTTGTTCGCCATAAGTTGGCAGGGTATGCTCAGACGTGAGTCCCTTGCTCACTTTGCCACTGGATTCAAGCAAGCCTGGCTGAAGACGGCTGAAATGCCAGAAACCGGTCCTAGGAAGCTTGTTTCCGGTCCAGGGAAGGCATGGCTTGGCAGTTCGGGCTGGACTGTTCGCATGAGGCACAGGGTCAGACTGATTTGCATATGGCCATGTCTGAACTGGGGTGGCAGAGTGGGCTAAAGAACTGCAATGGATCAAACCCAGATCTGTTGACTCGGTGTGAGTGTTTGATTGGTTCTGATGCTCCGTCCATCACCACCCCCTTTTGTACCGCTTTGTTCGCCATAAGTTGGCAGGGTATGCTCAGACGTGAGTCCCTTGCTCACTTTGCCACTGGATTCAAGCAAGTCTGGCTGAAGACGGCTGAAATGCCAGAAACCGGTCCTAGGAAGCTTGTTTCCGGTCCAGGGAAGGCATGGCTTGGCAGTTCGGGCTGGACTGTTCCCATGAGGCACAGGGTCAGACTGATTTGCATATGGCAATGTCTGAACTGGGGTGGCAGAGTGGGCTAAAGAACGGCGATGGATCGAATCCAGATCTGTTGACTGGGTGTGAGTGTTTGATTGGTTCTGATGCTCCGTCGATCACCACCCCCTTTTGTACCGCTTTGTTCGCCATAATTTGGCAGGGTATGCTCAGACGTGAGTCCCTTGCTCACTTTGCCACTGGATTCAAGCAAGCCTGGCTGAAGACGGCTGAAATGCCAGAAACCGGTCCTAGGAAGCTTGTTTCCGGTCCAGGGAAGGCATGGTGAGGCAGTTCGGGCGGGACTGTTCCCATGAGGCACAGGGTCAGACTGATTTGCATATGGCCACGTCTGAACTGGGGTGGCAGAGTGGGTTAAAGAACGGCGATGGATCGAATCCAGATCTGTTGACTGGGTGTGAGTGTTTGATTGGTTCTGATGCTCCGTCGATCACCACCCCCTTTTGTACCGCTTTGTTCGCCATAATTTGGCAGGGTTTGCTCAGACGTGAGTCCCTTGCTCACTTTGCCACTGGATTCAAGCAAGCCTGGCTGAAGACGGCTGAAATGAAAGAAACCGGTCCTAGGAAGCTTGTTTCCGGTCCAGGGAAGGCATGGCTTGGCAGTTCGGGCTGGACTGTTCCCATGAGGCACAGGGTCAGACTGATTTGCATGTGGCAATGTCTGAACTGGGGTGGCAGAGTGGGCTAAAGAACGGCGATGGATCAAACCCAGATCTGTTGACTGGGTGTGAGTGTTTGATTGGTTCTGATGCTCCGTCCATCACCAGCCCCTTTTGTACCGCTTTGTTCGCCATAAGTTGGCAGGGTATGCTCGGACGTGAGTCCCTTGCTCACTTTGCCACTGGATTCAAGCAAGCCTGGCTGAAGACGGCTGAAATGCCAGAAACCGGTCCTAGGAAGCTTGTTTCCGGTCCAGGGAAGGCATGGCTTGGCAGTTCGGGCTGGACTGTTCCCATGAGGCACAGGGTCGGACTGATTTGCATATGGCCATGTCTGAACTGGGGTGGCAGAGTGGGCTAAAAAATGGCGATGGATCAAACCCAGATCTATTGACTGGGTGTGAGTGTTTGATTGGTTCTGATGCTCCGTCCATCACCACCCCCTTTTGTACCGCTTTGTTTGCCATAAGTTGGCAGGGTATGCTCAGACGTGAGTCCCTTGCCCACTTTGCCACTGGATTCAAGCAAGCCTGGCTGAAGACGGCTGAAATGCCAGAAACCGGTCCTAGAAAGCTTGTTTCTGGTCCAAGGAAGGCATGGCTTGGCAGTTCGGGCTAGACTGTTCCCATGAGGTACAGGGTCAGACTGATTTGCATATGGCCATGTCTGAACTGGGGTGGCAGAGTGGGCTTAAGAACGGCGATGGATCAAACTCAGATCTGTTGACTGGGTGTGAGTGTTTGATTGGTTCTGATGCTCTGTCCATCACCACCCCCTTTTGTACCGCTTTGTTCGCCATAAGTTGGCAGGGTATGCTCAGACGTGAGTCCCTGGCTCACTTTGCCACTGGATTCAAGCAAGCCTGGCTGAAGACGGCTGAAATGCCAGAAACTGGTCCTAAGAAGCTTGTTTCCGGTCCAGGGAAGGCATGGTTTGGCAGTTTGGGATGGACTGTTCCCATGATGCACAGGGTCAGACTGATTTGCATATGGCCATGTCTGAACTGGAGTGGCAGAGTGGGCTAAAGAACGGCGATGAATCAAACCCAGATCTGTTGACTGGGTGTGAGTGTTTGATTGGTTCTGATGCTCCGTCCATCACCACCCCCTTTTTTACCGCTTTGTTCGCCATAAGCTGGCAGGGTATGCTCAGACGTGAGTCCCTTGCTCACTTTGCCACTGGATTCAAGCAAACCTGGCTGAAGACGGCTGAAATGCCAGAAACCGGTCCTAGGAAGCTTGTTTCCGGTCCAGGGAAGGCATGGTGAGGCAGT
Organism: Triturus cristatus; assembly: GCF_964204655.1. Lineage (NCBI taxonomy): Eukaryota > Metazoa > Chordata > Amphibia > Caudata > Salamandridae > Triturus > Triturus cristatus. The sequence continues at coordinate 1,426,825,263 of NC_140590.1, read as the reverse complement.
TTGGGTGGGACTGTTCCGATGAGGCACAGGGTCAGACTGATTTGCATATGGCCACGTCTGAACTGGGGTGACAGAGTGGGTTAAAGAACGGCGATGGATCGAATCCAGATCTGTTGACTGGGTGTGAGTGTTTGATTGGTTCTGATGCTCCGTCCATCACCACCCCCTTTTGTACCGCTTTGTTCGCCATAATTTGGCAGGGTATGCTCAGACGTGAGTCCCTTGCTCACTTTGCCACTGGATTCAAGCAAGCCTGGCTGAAGACGGCTGAAATGAAAGAAACCGGTCCTAGGAAGCTTGTTTCCGGTCCAGGGAAGGCATGGCTCTGCAGTTCGGGCTGGACTGTTCCCATGAGGCAAAGGGTCAGACTGATTTGCATATGGCAATGTCTGAACTGGGGTGGCAGAGTGGGCTAAAGAACGGCGATGGATCAAACCCAGATCTGTTGACTGGGTGTGAGTGTTTGATTGGTTCTGATGCTCCGTCCATCACCACCCCCTTTTGTACCGCTTTGTTCACCGTAAGTTGGCAGGGTATACTCAGACGTGAGTCCCTGGCTCACTTTGCCACTGGATTCAAGCAAGCCTGGCTGAAGACGGCTGAAATGCCAGAAACCGGTCCTAGGAAGCTTGTTTCCGGTCCAGGGAAGGCATGCCTTGGCAGTTCGGGCTGGACTGTTCCCATGAGGCACAGGGTCAGACTGATTTGCATATGGCCATGTCTGAACTGGGGTGGCAGAGTGGGCTAAAGAACGGCGATGGATCAAACCCAGATCTGTTGACTGGGTGTGAGTGTTTGTTTGGTTCTGATGCTCCGTCCATCACCACCCCCTTTTGTACCGCTTTGTTCGCCATAAGTTGGCAGGGTATGCTCAGACGTGAGTCCCTTGCTCACTTTGCCACTGGATTCAAGCAAGCCTGGCTGAAGACGGCTGAAATGCCAGAAACCGGTCCTAGGAAGCTTGTTTCCGGTCCAGGGAAGGCATGGTGAGGCAGTTCGGGCGGGACTGTTCCCATGAGGCACAGGGTCAGACTGATTTGCATATGGCCACGTCTGAACTGGGGTGGCAGAGTGGGTTAAAGAACGGCGATGGATCGAATCCAGATCTGTTGACTGGGTGTGAGTGTTTGATTGGTTCTGATGCTCCGTCCATCACCACCCCCTTTTGTACCGCTTTGTTCGCCATAATTTGGCAGGGTCAGCTCAGACGTGAGTCCCTTGCTCACTTTGCCACTGGATTCAAGCAAGCCTGGCTGAAGACGGCTGAAATGAAAGAAACCGGTCCTAGGAAGCTTGTTTCCGGTCCAGGGAAGGCATGGCTTGGCAGTTCGGGCTGGACTGTTCCCATGAGGCACAGGGTCAGACTGATTTGCATATGGCAATGTCTGAACTGGGGTGGCAGAGTGGGCTAAAGAACGGCGATGGATCAAACCCAGATCTGTTGACTGGGTGTGAGTGTTTGATTGGTTCTGATGCTCCGTCCATCACCAGCCCCTTTTGTACCGCTTTGTTCGCCATAAGTTGGCAGGGTATGCTCGGACGTGAGTCCCTTGCTCACTTTGCCACTGGATTCAAGCAAGCCTGGCTGAAGACGGCTGAAATGCCAGAAACCGGTCCTAGGAAGCTTGTTTCCGGTCCAGGGAAGGCATGGCTTGGCAGTTCGGGCTGGACTGTTCCCATGAGGCACAGGGTCGGACTGATTTGCATATGGCCATGTCTGAACTGGGGTGGCAGAGTGGGCTAAAAAATGGCGATGGATCAAACCCAGATCTGTTGACTGGGTGTGAGTGTTTGATTGGTTCTGATGCTCCATCCATCACCAGCCCCTTTTGTACCGCTTTGTTCGCCATAAGTTGGCAGGGTATGCTCGGACGTGAGTCCCTTGCTCACTTTGCCACTGGATTCAAGCAAGCCTGGCTGAAGACGGCTGAAATGCCAGAAACCGGTCCTAGGAAGCTTGTTTCCGGTCCAGGGAAGGCATGGCTTGGCAGTTCGGGCAGGACTGTTCCCATGAGGCACAGGGTCGGACTGATTTGCATATGGCCATGTCTGAACTGGGGTGGCAGAGTGGGCTAAAAAATGGCGATGGATCAAACCCAGATCTGTTGACTGGGTGTGAGTGTTTGATTGGTTCTGATGCTCCGTCCATCACCACCCCCTTTTGTACCGCTTTGTTTGCCATAAGTTGGCAGGGTATGCTCAGACGTGAGTCCCTTGCTCACTTTGCCACTGGATTCAAGCAAGCCTGGCTGAAGACGGCTGAAATGCCAGAAACCGGTCCTAGAAAGCTTGTTTCCGGTCCAAGGAAGGCATGGCTTGGCAGTTTGGGCTGGACTGTTCCCATGATGCACAGGGTCAGACTGATTTGCATATGGCCATGTCTGAACTGGAGTGGCAGAGTGGGCTAAAGAACGGCGATGGATCAAACCCAGATCTGTTGACTGGGTGTGAGTGTTTGATTGGTTCTGATGCTCCGTCCATCACCACCCCCTTTTTTACCGCTTTGTTCGCCATAAGTTTGCAGGGTATGCTCAGACGTGAGTCCCTTGCTCACTTTGCCACTGGATTCAAGCAAACCTGGCTGAAGACGGCTGAAATGCCAGAAACCGGTCCTAGGAAGCTTGTTTCCGGTCCAGGGAAGGCATGGCTTGGCAGTTCGGGCTGGACTGTTCCCATGAGGCACAGGGTCAGACTGATTTGCATATGGCCATGTCTGAACTGGGGTGGCAGAGTGGGCTAAAGAACGGCGATGGATCACACCCAGATCTGTTGACTGGGTGTGAGTGTTTGATTGGTTCTGATGCTCCGACCACCACCACCCCCTTTTGTACCGCTTTGTTCGCCATAAGTTGGCAGGGTATGCTCAGACGTGAGTCCCTTGCTCACTTTGCCACTGGATTCAAGCAAGCCTGGCTGAAGACGGCTGAAATGCCAGAAACCGGTCCTAGGAAGCTTGTTTCTGGTCCAGGGAAGGCATGGATTGGCAGTTCGGGCTGGACTGTTCCCATGAGGCGCAGGGTCACACTGATTTGCATATGGCCATGTCTGAGCTGGGGTGGCAGAGTGGGCTAAAGAACTGCAATGGATCAAACCCAGATCTGTTGACTCGGTGTGAGTGTTTGATTGGTTCTGATGCTCCGTCCATCACCACCCCCTTTTGTACCGCTTTGTTCGCCATAAGTTGGCAGGGTATGCTCAGACGTGAGTCCCTTGCTCACTTTGCCACTGGATTCAAGCAAGTCTGGCTGAAGACGGCTGAAATGCCAGAAACCGGTCCTAAGAAGCTTGTTTCCGGTCCAGGGAAGGCATGGCTTGGCTGTTCGGGCTGGACTGTACCCATGTGGCACAGGGTCAGACTGATTTGCATATGACCATGTCTGAACTGGGGTGGCAGAGTGGGCTAAAGAACGGCAATGGATCAAACCCAGATCTGTTGACTGGGTGTGAGTGTTTGTTTGGTTCTGATGCTCAGTCCATCACCACCCCCTTTTGTACCGCTTTGTTCGCCATAAGTTGGCAGGGTATGCTCAGACGTGAGTCCCTTGCTCACTTTGCCACTGGATTCAAGCAAGCCTGGCTGAAGACAGCTGAAATGCCATAAACCGGTCCTAGGAAGCTTCTTTCCGGTCCAGGGAAGGCATGGCTTGGCAGTTCGGGCTGGACTGTTCCCATGAGGCACAGGGTCATACTGATTTGCATATGACCATGTCTGAACTGGGGTGGCAGAGTGGGCTAAAGAACGGCGATGGATCAAACCCAGATCTGTTGACTGGGTGTGAGTGTTTGTTTGGTTCTGATGCTCCGTCCATCACCACCCCCTTTTGTACCGCTTTGTTCGCCATAAGTTGGCAGGGTATGCTCAGACGTGATTCCCTTGCTCACTTTGCCACTGGATTCAAGCAAGCCTGGCTGAAGACGGCTGAAATGCCAGAAACCGGTCCTAGGAAGCTTGTTTCCGGTCCAGGGAAGGCATGGCTTGGCAGTTCGGGCTGGACTGTTCCCATGAGGCACAGGGTCAGACTGATTTGCATATGGCCATGTCTGAACTGGGGTGGCAGAGTGGGCTAAAGAACGGCGATGGATCAAACCCAGATCTGTTGACTGGGTGTGAGTGTTTGATTGGTTCTGATGCTCCGTCCATCACCACCCCCTTTTGTACCGCTTTGTTCACCATAAGTTGGCAGGGTATGCTCAGACGTGAGTCCCTTGCTCACTTTGCCACTGGATTCAAGCAAGCCTGGCTGAAGACGGCTGAAATGCCAGAAACCGGTCCTAGGAAGCTTGTTTCCGGTCCAGGGAAGGCATGGCTTGGCAGTTCGGGCTGGACTGTTCCAATGAGGCACAGGGTCAGACTGATTTGCATATGGCCATGTCTGAACTGGGGTGGCAGAGTGGGCTAAAGAACGGCGATGGATCAAACCCAGATCTGTTGACTGGGTGTGAGTGTTTGATTGGTTCAGATGCTCCGTCCATCACCACCCCCTTTTGTACCGCTTTGTTCGCCATAAGTTGGCAGGGTATGCTCAGACGTGAGTCCCTTGCTCACTTTGCCACTGGATTCAAGCAAGCCTGGCTGAAGCCCCCTGAAATGCCAGAAACCGGTCCTAGGAAGCTTGTTTCCGGTCCAGGGAAGGCATGGCTTGGCAGTTCGGGCTGGACTGTTCCCATGAGGCACAGGGTCAGACTGATTTGCATATGGCCATGTCTGAACTGGGGTGGCAGAGTGGGCTAAAGAACGGCAATGGATCAAACCCAGATCTGTTGACTGGGTGTGAGTGTTTGATTGGTTCCGATGCTTCGTCCATCACCACCCCCTTTTGTACCGCTTTGTTCGCCATAAGTTGGCAGGGTATGCTCAGATGTGAGTCCCTGGCTCACTTTGCCACTGGATTCAAGCAAGCCTGGCTGAAGATGGCTGAAATGCCAGAAACCGGTCCTAGAAAGCTTGTTTCCGGTCCAGAGAAGGCATGGCTTGGCAGTTCGGGCTGGACTGTTCCCATGAGGCACAGGGTCAGGCTGATTTGCATATGGCCATGTCTGAACTGGGGTGGCAGAGTGGGCTAAAGAATGGCGATGGATCCAACCCAGATCTGTTGACTGGGTGTGAGTGTTTGATTGGTTCTGATGCTCCGTCCATCACCACCCCCTTTTGTACCGCTTTGTTCGCCGTAAGTTGGCAGGGTATGCTCAGACGTGAGTCCCTTGCTCACTTTGCCAATGGATTCAAGCAAGCCTGGCTGAAGATGGCTGAAATGCCAGAAACCGGTCCTAGGAAGCTAATTTCCAGTCCAGGGAAGGCATGGCTTGGCAGTTCGGGCTGGACTGTTCCCATGAGGCACAGGGTCAGACTGATTTGCATATGGCCATGTCTGAACTGGGGTGGCAGAGTGGGCTAAAGAACGGCGATGGATCAAACCTAGATCTGTTGACTTGGTGTGAGTGTTTGATTGGTTCTGATGCTCCGTCCATCACCACCTCCTTTTGTACCGCTTTGTTCGCCATAAGCTGGCAGGGTATGCTCAGACGTGAGTCCCTTGCTCACTTTGCCACTGGATTCAAACAAGCCTGGCTGAAGACGGCTGAAATGCCAGAAACCGCTCCTAGGAAGCTTGTTTCCGGTCCAGGGAAGGCATGGCTTGGCAGTTCGGGCTGGACTGTTCCCATGAGGCACAGGGTCAGACTGATTTGCATATGGCCATGTCTGAACTGGGCAGGCAGAGTGGGCTAAAGAACGGCGATGGATCAAACCCAGATCTGTTGACTGGGTGTGAGTGTTTGATTGGTTCGGATGCTCCGTCCATCACCACCCCCTTTTGTACCGCTTTGTTTGCCGTAAGTTGGCAGGGTATGCTCAGATGTGAGTCCCTTGCTCACTTTGCCACTGGATTCAAGCAAGCCTGGCTGAAGACGGCTGAAATGCCAGAAACCGGTCCTAGGAAGCTTGTTTCCGGTCCAGAGAAGGCATGGTTTGGCAGTTTGGGCTGGACTGTTCCCATGATGCACAGGGTCAGACTGATTTGCATATGGCCATGTCTGAACTGGGGTGGCAGAGTGGGCTAAAGAACGGCGATGGATCAAACCCAGATCTGTTGACTGGGTGTGAGTGTTTGATTGGTTCTGATGCTCCGTCCATCACCACCCCCTTTTGTACCGCTTTGTTCGCCGTAAGTTGGCAGGGTATGCTCAGACGTGAGTCCCTGGCTCACTTTGCCACTGGATTCAAGCAAGCCTGGCTGAAGACGGCTGAAATGCCAGAAACTGGTCCTAAGAAGCTTGTTTCCGGTCCAGAGAAGGCATAGTTTGGCAGTTTGGGCTGGACTGTTCCCATGATGCACAGGGTCAGACTGATTTGCATATGGCCATGTCTGAACTGAAGTGGCAGAGTGGGCTAAAGAATGGCAATGGATCAAACCCAGATCTGTTGACTGGGTGTGAGTGTTTGATTGGTTCTGATGCTCCGTCCATCACCACCCCCTTTTGTACCGCTTTGTTTGCCGTAAGTTGGCAGGGTATGCTCAGACGTGAGTCCCTTGCTCACTTTGCCAATGGATTCAAGCAAGCCTGGCTGAAGATGGCTGAAATGCCAGAAACCGGTCCTAGGAAGCTAATTTCCAGTCCAGGGAAGGCATGGCTTGGCAGTTCGGGCTGGACTGTTCCCATGAGGCACAGGGTCAGACTGATTTGCATATGGCCATGTCTGAACTGGGGTGGCAGAGTGGGCTAAAGAACGGCGATGGATCAAACCCAGATCTGTTGACTTGGTGTGAGTGTTTGATTGGTTCTGATGCTCCGTCCATCACCACCCCCTTTTGTACCGCTTTGTTCGCCATAAGCTGGCAGGGTATGCTCAGACGTGAGTCTCTTGCTCACTTTGCCACTGGATTCAAACAAGCCTGGCTGAAGACGGCTGAAATGCCAGAAACCGCTCCTAGGAAGCTTGTTTCCGGTCCAGGGAAGGCATGGCTTGGCAGTTCGGGCTGGACTGTTCCCATGAGGCACAGGGTCAGACTGATTTGCATATGGCCATGTCTGAACTGGGCAGGCAGAGTGGGCTAAAGAACGGCGATGGATCAAACCCAGATCTGTTGACTGGGTGTGAGTGTTTGATTGGTTCTGATGCTCCGTCCATCACCACCCCCTTTTGTACCGCTTTGTTTGCCGTAAGTTGGCAGGGTATGCTCAGATGTGAGTCCCTTGCTCACTTTGCCACTGGATTCAAGCAAGCCTGGCTGAAGATGGCTGAAATGCCAGAAACCGGTCCTAGGAAGCTTGTTTCCGGTCCAGAGAAGGCATGGTTTGGCAGTTTGGGCTGGACTGTTCCCATGATGCACAGGGTCAGACTGATTTGCATATGGCCATGTCTGAACTGAAGTGTCAGAGTGGGCTAAAGAATGGCAATGGATCAAACCCAGATCTGTTGACTGGGTGTGAGTGTTTGATTGGTTCTGATGCTCCGTCCATCACCACCCCCTTTTGTACCGCTTTGTTTGCCGTAAGTTGGCAGGGTATGCTCAGACGTGAGTCCCTTGCTCACTTTGCCAATGGATTCAAGCAAGCCTGGCTGAAGATGGCTGAAATGCCAGAAACCGGTCCTAGGAAGCTAATTTCCAGTCCAGGGAAGGCATGGCTTGGCAGTTCGGGCTGGACTGTTCCCATGAGGCACAGGGTCAGACTGATTTGCATATGGCCATGTCTGAACTGGGGTGGCAGAGTGGGCTAAAGAACGGCGATGGATCAAACCCAGATCTGTTGACTTGGTGTGAGTGTTAGATTGGTTCTGATGCTCCGTCCATCACCACCCCCTTTTGTACCGCTTTGTTCGCCATAAGCTGGCAGGGTATGCTCAGACGTGAGTCCCTTGCTCACTTTGCCACTGGATTCAAACAAGCCTGGCTGAAGACGGCTGAAATGCCAGAAACCGCTCCTAGGAAGCTTGTTTCCGGTCCAGGGAAGGCATGGCTTGGCAGTTCGGGCTGGACTGTTCCCATGAGGCACAGGGTCAGACTGATTTGCATATGGCCATGTCTGAACTGGGCAGGCAGAGTGGGCTAAAGAACGGCGATGGATCAAACCCAGATCTGTTGACTGGGTGTGAGTGTTTGATTGGTTCTGATGCTCCGTCCATCACCACCCCCTTTTGTACCGCTTTGTTTGCCGTAAGTTGGCAGGGTATGCTCAGATGTGAGTCCCTTGCTCACTTTGCCACTGGATTCATGCAAGCCTGGCTGAAGACGGCTGAAATGCCAGAAACCGGTCCTAGGAAGCTTGTTTCCGGTCCAGGGAAGGCATGGCTTGGCAGTTCGGGCTGGACTGTTCCCATGAGGCACAGGGTCAGAATGATTTGCATATGGCCATGTCTGAACTGGAGTGGCAGAGTGGGCTAAAGAATGGCAATGGATCAAACCCAGATCTGTTGACTGGGTGTGAGTGTTTGATTGGTTCTGATGCTCCGTCCATCACCACCCCCTTTTGTACCGCTTTGTTCGCCGTAAGTTGGCAGGGTATGCTCAGACGTGAGGCCCTGGCTCACTTTGCCACTGGATTCAAGCAAGCCTGGCTGAAGACGGCTGAAATGCCAGAAACTGGTCCTAAGAAGCTTGTTTCCGGTCCAGAGAAGGCATGGTTTGGCAGTTTGGGCTGGACTGTTCCCATGATGCACAGGGTCAGAATGATTTGCATATGGCCATGTCTGAACTGGAGTGGCAGAGTGGGCTAAAGAATGGCAATGGATCAAACCCAGATCTGTTGACTGGGTGTGAGTGTTTGATTGGTTCTGATGCTCCGTCCATCACCACCCCCTTTTGTACCGTTTTGTTTGCCGTAAGTTGGCAGGGTATGCTCAGACGTGAGTCCCTTGCTCACTTTGCCACTGGATTCAAGCAAGCCTGCTGAAGACGGCTGAAATGCCAGAAACCGGTCCTAGGAATCTTGTTTCCGGTCCAGGGAAGGCATGGCTTGGCAGTTCGGGCTGGACTGTTCCCATGAGGCACAGGGTCAGACTGATTTGCATATGGCCATGTCTGAACTAGGGTGGCAGAGTGGGCTAAAGAACGGCGATGGATCAAACCCAGATCTGTTGACTGGGTGTGAGTGTTTGATTGGTTCTGATGCTCCGTCCATCACCACCCCCTTTTGTACCGCTTTGTTCACCATAAGTTGGCAGGGTATGCTCAGACGTAAGTCCCTTGCTCACTTTGCCACTTGATTCAAGCAAGCCTGGCTGAAAACGGCTGAAATGCCAGAAACCGGTCCTAGGAAGCTTGTTTCCGGTCCAGGGAAGGCATGGCTTGGCAGTTCGGGCTGGACTGTTCCCATGAGGCACAGGGTCAGACTGATTTGCATATGGCCATGTCTTAACTGGGGTGGCAGAGTGGGCTAAAGAACGGCGATGGATCAAACCCAGATCTGTTGACTGTGTGTGAGTGGTTGATTGGTTCTGATGCTCCGTCCATCACCACCCCCTTTTGTACCGCTTTGTTCGCCATAAGTTGGCAGGGTATGCTCAGACGTGAGTCCCTTGCTCACTTTGCCACTGGATTCAAGCAAGCCTGGCTGAAGATGGCTGAAATGCCAGGAACCGGTCCTAGGAAGCTTGTTTCCGTTCCAGGGAAGGCATGGCTTGGCAGTTCGGGCTGGACTGTTCCCATGAGGCACAGCGTCAGACTGATTTGCATATGGCCACGTCTGAACTGGGGTGGCAGAGTGGGTTAAAGAACGGCGATGGATCAAATCCAGATCTGTTGACTGGGTGTGAGTGTTTGATTGGTTCTGATGCTCCGTCCATCACCACCCCCTTTTGTACCGCTTTGTTCGCCATAAGCTGGCAGGGTATGCTCAGACGTGAGTCCCTTGCTCACTTTGCCACTGGATTCAAGCAAGCCTGGCTGAAGACGGCTGAAATGCCAGAAACCGGTCCTAGAAAGCTTGTTTCCGGTCCAGGGAAGGCATGGCTTGGCAGTTCGGGCTGGACTGTTCCCATGAGGCACAGGGTCAGGCTGATTTGCATATGGCCATGTCTGAACTGGGGTGGCAGAGTGGGCTAAAGAACGGCGATGGATCAAACCCAGATCTGTTGACTGGGTGTGAGTGTTTGATTGGTTCTGATGCTCCGTCCATCACCACCCCCTTTTGTACCGCTTTGTTCGCCGTAAGTTGGCAGGGTATGCTCAGACGTGAGTCCCTGGCTCACTTTGCCACTGGATTCAAGCAAGCCTGGCTGAAGACGGCTGAAATGCCAGAAACTGGTCCTAAGAAGCTTGTTTCCGGTCCAGAGAAGGCATGGTTTGGCAGTTTGGGCTGGACTGTTCCCATGATGCACAGGGTCAGACTGATTTGCATATGGCCATGTCTGAACTGGAGTGGCAGAGTGGGCTAAATAATGGCAATGGATCAAACCCAGATCTGTTGACTGGGTGTGAGTGTTTGATTGGTCCTGATGCTCCGTCCATCACCACCCCCTTTTGTACCGCTTTGTTTGCCGTAAGTTGGCAGGGTATGCTCAGACGTGAGTCCCTTGCTCACTTTGCCACTGGATTCAAGCAAGCCTGGCTGAAGACGGCTGAAATGCCAGAAACCGGTCCTAGGAAGCTTGTTTCCAGTCCAGGGAAGGCATGGCTTGGCAGTTCGGGCTGGACTGTTCCCATGAGGCACAGGGTCAGACTGATTTGCATATGGCCATGTCTGAACTGGGGTGGCAGAGTGGGCTAAAGAACGGCGATGGATCATACCCAGATCTGTTGACTGGGTGGGAGTGTTTGATTGGTTCTGATGCTCCGTCCATCACCACCCCCTTTTGTACCGCTTTGTTCGCCATAAGCTGGCAGGGTATGCTCAGACGTGAGTCCCTTGCTCACTTTGCCACTGGATTCAAACAAGCCTGGCTGAAGACGGCTGAAATGCCAGAAACCGCTCCTAGGAAGCTTGTTTCCGGTCCAGGGAAGGCATGGCTTGGCAGTTCGGGCTGGACTGTTCCCATGATGCACAGGGTCAGACTGATTTGCATATGGCCATGTCTGAACTGGAGTGGCACAGTGGGCTAAAGAATGGCAATGGATCAAACCCAGATCTGTTGACTGGGTGTGAGTGTTTGATTGGTTCTGATGCTCCGTCCATCACCACCCCCTTTTGTACCGTTTTGTTTGCCGTAAGTTGGCAGGGTATGCTCAGACGTGAGTCCCTTGCTCACTTTGCCACTGGATTCAAGCAAGCCTGGCTGAAGACGGCTGAAATGCCAGAAACCGGTCCTAGGAATCTTGTTTCCGGTCCAGGGAAGGCATGGCTTGGCAGTTCGGGCTGGACTGTTCCCATGAGGCACAGGGTCAGACTGATTTGCATATGGCCATGTCTGAACTTGGGTGGCAGAGTGGGCTAAAGAACGGCGATGGATCAAACCCAGATCTGTTGACTGGGTGTGAGTGTTTGATTGGTTCTGATGCTCCGTCCATCACCACCCCCTTTTGTACCGCTTTGTTCACCATAAGTTGGCAGGGTATGCTCAGACGTAAGTCCCTTGCTCACTTTGCCACTGGATTCAAGCAAGCCTGGCTGAAAACGGCTGAAATGCCAGAAACCGGTCCTAGGAAGCTTGTTTCTGGTCCAGGGAAGGCATGGCTTGGCAGTTCGGGCTGGACTGTTCCCATGAGGCACAGGGTCAGACTGATTTGCATATGGCCATGTCTTAGCTGGGGTGGCAGAGTGGGCTAAAGAACGGCGATGGATCAAACCCAGATCTGTTGACTGGGTGTGAGTGTTTGATTGGTTCTGATGCTCCGTCCATCACCACCCCCTTTTGTACCGCTTTGTTCGCCATAAGTTGGTAGGGTATGCTCAGACGTGAGTCCCTTGCTCACTTTGCCACTGGATTCAAGCAAGCCTGGCTGAAGACGCCTGAAATGCCAGAAACCGGTCCTAGGAAGCTTGTTTCCGGTCCAGGGAAGGCATGGCTTGGCAGTTCGGGCTGGACTGTTCCCATGAGGCACAGGGTCAGACTGATTTGCATATGGCCATGTCTGAACTGGGGTGGCAGAGTGGGCTAAAGAACGGCGATGGATCAAACCCAGATCTGTTGACTGGGTGTGAGTGTTTGATTGGTTCTGATGCTTCGTCCATCACCACCCCCTTTTGTACCGCTTTGTTCGCCATAAGTTGGCAGGGTATGCTCAGACGTGAGTCCCTGGCTCACTTTGCCACTGGATTCAAGCAAGCCTGGCTGTAGATGGCTGAAATGCCAGAAACCGGTCCTAGAAAGCTTGTTTCCGGTCCAGGGAAGGCATGGCTTGGCAGTTTGGGCTGGACTGTTCCCATGAGGCACAGGGTCAGGCTGATTTGCATATGGCCATGTCTGAACTGGGGTGGCAGAGTGGGCTAAAGAACGGCGATGGATCAAACTCAGATCTGTTGACTGGGTGTGAGTGTTTGATTGGTTCTGATGCTCCGTCCATCACCACCCCCTTTTGTACCGCTTTGTTCGCCGTAAGTTGGCAGGGTATGCTCAGAAGTGAGTCCCTGGCTCACTTTGCTCTGGATTCAAGCAAGCCTGGCTGAAGACGGCTGAAATGTCAGAAACTGGTCCTAAGAAGCTTGTTTCCGGTCCAGAGAAGGCATGGTTTGGCAGTTTGGGCTGGACTGTTCCCATGATGCACAGGGTCAGACTGATTTGCATATGGCCATGTCTGAACTGGAGTGGCAGAGTGGGCTAAAGAATGGCAATGGATCAAACCCAGATCTGTTGACTGGGTGTGAGTGTTTGATTGGTTCTGATGCTCCGTCCATCACCACCCCCTTTTGTACCGCTTTGTTTGCCGTATGTTGGCAGGGTATGCTCAGACGTGAGTCCCTTGCTCACTTTGCCACTGGATTCAAGCAAGCCTGGCTGAAGACGGCTGAAATGCCAGAAACCGGTCCTAGGAAGCTTGTTTCCAGTCCAGGGAAGGCATGGCTTGGCAGTTCGGGCTGGACTGTTCCCATGAGGCACAGGGTCAGACTGATTTGCATATGGCCATGTCTGAACTGGGGTGGCAGAGTGGGCTAAAGAATGGCGATGGATCAAACCCAGATCTGTTGACTGGGTGTGAGTGTTTGATTGGTTCTGATGCTCCGTCCATCACCACCCCCTTTTGTACCGCTTTGTTCGCCATAAGCTGGCAGGGTATGCTCAGACGTGAGTCCCTTGCTCACTTTGCCACTGGATTCAAACAAGCCTGGCTGAAGACAGCTGAAATGCCAGAAACCGCTCCTAGGAAGCTTGTTTCCGGTCCAGGGAAGGCATGGCTTGGCAGTTCGGGCTGGACTGTTCCCATGAGGCACAGGGTCAGACTGATTTGCATATGGCCATGTCTGAACTGGGCAGGCAGAGTGGGCTAAAGAACGGCGATGGATCAAACCCAGATCTGTTGACTGGGTGTGAGTGTTTGATTGGTTCTGATGCTCTGTCCATCACCACCCCCTTTTGTACCGCTTTGTTTGCCGTAAGTTGGCAGGGTATGCTCAGATGTGAGTCCCTTGCTCACTTTGCCACTGGATTCAAGCAAGCCTGGCTGAAGACGGCTGAATTGCCAGAAACCGGTCCTAGGAAGCTTGTTTCCGGTCCAGGGAAGGCATGGCTTGGCAGTTCGGGCTGGACTGTTCCCATGAGGCACAGGGTCAGACTGATTTGCATATGGCCATGTCTGAACTGGGGTGGCAGAGTGGGCTAAAGAACGGCGATGGATCAAACCCAGATCTGTTGACTGGGTGTGAGTGTTTGATTGGTTCTGATGCTCCGTCCATCACCACCCCCTTTTGTACCGCTTTGTTCGCCGTAAGTTGGCAGGGTATGCTCAGACGTGAGGCCCTGGCTCACTTTGCCAGTGGATTCAAGCAAGCCTGGCTGAAGACGGCTGAAATGCCAGAAACTGGTCCTAAGAAGCTTGTTTCCGGTCCAGAGAAGGCATGGTTTGGCAGTTTGGGCTGGACTGTTCCCATGATGCACAGGGTCAGAATGATTTGCATTTGGCCATGTCTGCACTGGAGTGGCAGAGTGGGCTAAAGAATGGCAATGGATCAAACCCAGATCTGTTGACTGGGTGTGAGTGTTTGATTGGTTCTGATGCTCCGTCCATCACCACCCCCTTTTGTACCGTTTTGTTTGCCGTAAGTTGGCAGGGTATGCTCAGACGTGAGTCCCTTGCTCACTTTGCCACTGGATTCAAGCAAGCCTGCTGAAGACGGCTGAAATGCCAGAAACTGGTCCTAAGAAGCTTGTTTCCGGTCCAGAGAAGGCATGGTTTGGCAGTTTGGGCTGGACTGTTCCCATGATGCACAGGGTCAGACTGATTTGCATATGGCCATGTCTGAACTGGGGTGGCAGAGTGGGCTAAAGAACGGCGATGGATCAAACCCAGATCTGTTGACTGGGTGTGAGTGTTTGATTGGTTCTGATGCTCCGTCCATCACCACCCCCTTTTGTACCGCTTTGTTCACCATAAGTTGGCAGGGTATGCTCAGACGTAAGTCCCTTGCTCACTTTGCCACTTGATTCAAGCAAGCCTGGCTGAAAACGGCTGAAATGCCAGAAACCGGTCCTAGGAAGCTTGTTTCCGGTCCAGGGAAGGCATGGCTTGGCAATTCGGGCTGGACTGTTCCCATGAGGCACAGGGTCAGACTGATTTGCATATGGTCATGTCTTAACTGGGGTGGCAGAGTGGGCTAAAGAACGGCGATGGATCAAACCCAGATCTGTTGACTGGGTGTGAGTGTTTGATTGGTTCTGATGCTCCGTCCATCACCACCCCCTTTTGTACCGCTTTGTTCGCCATAAGTTGGCAGGGTATGCTCAGACGTGAGTCCCTTGCTCACTTTGCCACTGGATTCAAGCAAGCCTGGCTGAAGATGGCTGAAATGCCAGGAACCGGTCCTAGGAAGCTTGTTTCCGTTCCAGGGAAGGCATGGCTTGGCAGTTCGGGCTGGACTGTTCCCATGAGGCACAGGGTCAGACTGATTTGCATATGGCCACGTCTGAACTGGGGTGGCAGAGTGGGTTAAAGAACGGCGATGGATCAAACCCAGATCTGTTGACTGGGTGTGAGTGTTTGATTGGTTCTGATGCTCCGTCCATCACCACCCCCTTTTGTACCGCTTTGTTCGCCATAAGCTGGCAGGGTATGCTCAGACGTGAGTCCCTTGCTCACTTTGCCACTGGATTCAAGCAAGCCTGGCTGAAGACGGCTGAAATGCCAGAAACCGGTCCTAGAAAGCTTGTTTCCGGTCCAGGGAAGGCATGGCTTGGCAGTTCGGGCTGGACTGTTCCCATGAGGCACAGGGTCAGGCATATGGCCATGTCTGAACTGGGGTGGCAGAGTGGGCTAAAGAACGGCGATGGATCAAACCCAGATCTGTTGACTGGGTGTGAGTGTTTGATTGGTTCTGATGCTCCGTCCATCACCACCCCCTTTTGTACCGCTTTGTTCGCCGTAAGTTGGCAGGGTATGCTCAGACGTGAGTCCCTGGCTCACTTTGCCACTGGATTCAAGCAAGCCTGGCTGAAGACGGCTGAAATGCCAGAAACTGGTCCTAAGAAGCTTGTTTCCGGTCCAGAGAAGGCATGGTTTGGCAGTTTGGGCTGGACTGTTCCCATGATGCACAGGGTCAGACTGATTTGCATATGGCCATGTCTGAACTGGAGTGGCAGAGTGGGCTAAATAATGGCAATGGATCAAACCCAGATCTGTTGACTGGGTGTGAGTGTTTGATTGGTCCTGATGCTCCGTCCATCACCACCCCCTTTTGTACCGTTTTGTTTGCCGTAAGTTGGCAGGGTATGCTCAGACGTGAGTCCCTTGCTCACTTTGCCACTGGATTCAAGCAAGCCTGGCTGAAGACGGCTGAAATGCCAGAAACCGGTCCTAGGAATCTTGTTTCCGGTCCAGGGAAGGCATGGCTTGGCAGTTCGGGCTGGACTGTTCCCATGAGGCACAGGGTCAGACTGATTTGCATATGGCCATGTCTGAACTTGGATGGCAGAGTGGGCTAAAGAACGGCGATGGATCAAACCCAGATCTGTTGACTGGGTGTGAGTGTTTGATTGGTTCTGATGCTCCGTCCATCACCACCCCCTTTTGTACCGCTTTGTTCACCATAAGTTGGCAGGGTATGCTCAGACGTAAGTCCCTTGCTCACTTTGCCACTGGATTCAAGCAAGCCTGGCTGAAAACGGCTGAAATGCCAGAAACCGGTCCTAGGAAGCTTGTTTCTGGTCCATGGAAGGCATGGCTTGGCAGTTCGGGCTGGACTGTTCCCATGAGGCACAGGGTCAGACTGATTTGCATATGGCCATGTCTTAGCTGGGGTGGCAGAGTGGGCTAAAGAACGGCGATGGATCAAACCCAGATCTGTTGACTGGGTGTGAGTGTTTGATTGGTTCTGATGCTCCGTCCATCACCACCCCCTTTTGTACCGCTTTGTTCGCCATAAGTTGGCAGGGTATGCTCAGACGTGAGTCCCTTGCTCACTTTGCCACTGGATTCAAACAAGCCTGGCTGAAGACGGCTGAAATGCCAGAAACCGCTCCTAGGAAGCTTGTTTCCGGTCCAGGGAAGGCATGGCTTGGCAGTTCGGGCTGGACTGTTCCCATGAGGCACAGGGTCAGACTGATTTGCATATGGCCATGTCTTAGCTGGGGTGGCAGAGTGGGCTAAAGAACGGCGATGGATCAAACCCAGATCTGTTGACTGGGTGTGAGTGTTTGATGCTCCGTCCATCACCACCCCCTTTTGTACCGCTTTGTTCGCCATAAGTTGGCAGGGTATGCTTAGACGTGAGTCCCTTGCTCACTTTGCCACTGGATTCAAGCAAGCCTGGCTGAAGACGGCTGAAATGCCAGAAACCGGTCCTAGGAAGCTTGTTTCCAGTCCAGGGAAGGCATGGCTTGGCAGTTCGGGCTGGACTGTTCCCATGAGGCACAGGGTCAGACTGATTTGCATATGGCCATGTCTGAACTGGGGTGGCAGAGTGGGCTAAAGAACGGCGATGGATCAAACCCAGATCTGTTGACTGGGTGTGAGTGTTTGATTGGTTCTGATGCTCCGTCCATCACCACCCCCTTTTGTACCGCTTTGTTCGCCATAAGCTGGCAGGGTATGCTCAGACGTGAGTCCCTTGCTCACTTTGCCACTGGATTCAAACAAGCCTGGCTGAAGACGGCTGAAATGCCAGAAACCGCTCCTAGGAAGCTTGTTTCCGGTCCAGGGAAGGCATGGCTTGGCAGTTCGGGCTGGACTGTTCCCATGAGGCACAGGGTCAGACTGATTTGCATATGGCCATGTCTGAACTGGGCAGGCAGAGTGGGCTAAAGAACGGCGATGGATCAAACCCAGATCTGTTGACTGGGTGTGAGTGTTTGATTGGTTCTGATGCTCCGTCCATCACCACCCCCTTTTGTACCGCTTTGTTCACCATAAGTTGGCAGGGTATGCTCAGACGTAAGTCCCTTGCTCACTTTGCCACTGGATTCAAGCAAGCCTGGCTGAAAACGGCTGAAATGCCAGAAACCGGTCCTAGGAAGCTTGTTTCCGGTCCAGGGAAGGCATGGCTTGGCAGTTCGGGCTGGATTGTTCCCATGAGGCACAGGGTCAGACTGATTTGCATATGGCCATGTCTTAACTGGGGTGGCAGAGTGGGCTAAAGAACGGCAATGGATCAAACCCAGATCTGTTGACTGGGTGTGAGTGTTTGATTGGTTCTGATGCTCCGTCCATCACCACCCCCTTTTGTACCGCTTTGTTCGCCATAAGTTGGCAGGGTATGCTCAGACGTGAGTCCCTTGCTCACTTTGCCACTGGATTCAAGCAAGCCTGGCTGAAGACGGCTGAAATGCCAGAAACCGGTCCTAGGAAGCTTGTTTCCGGTCCAGGGAAGGCATGGTGAGGCAGTTCGGGCGGGACTGTTCCCATGAGGCACAGGGTCAGACTGATTTGCATATGGCCACGTCTGAACTGGGGTGACAGAGTGGGCTAAAGAACGGCGATGGATCAAACCCAGATCTGTTGACTGGGTGTGAGTGTTTGTTTGGTTCTGATGCTCCGTCCATCACCACTCCCTTTTGTACCGCTTTGTTCGCCATAAGTTGGCAGGGTATGCTCAGACGTGAGTCCTTTGCTCACTTTGCCACTGGATTCAAGCAAGCCTGGCTGAAGACGGCTGAAATGCCAGAAACCGGTCCTAGGAAGCTTGTTTCGGGTCCAGGGAAGGCATGGCTTGGCAGGTTGGGCTGGACTGTTCCCATGAGGCACAGGGTCAGACTGATTTGCATATGGCCATGTCTGAACTGGGGTGGCAGAGTGGGCTAAAGAACGGCGATGGATCAAACCCAGATCTGTTGACTGGGTGTGAGTGTTTGATTGGTTCTGATGCTCCGTCCATCACCACCCCCTTTTGTACCACTTTGTTCACCATAAGTTGGCAGGGTATGCTCAGACGTGAGTCCCTTGCTCACTTTGCCACTGGATTCAAGCAAGCCTGGCTGAAGACGGCTGAAATGCCAGAAACCGGTCCTAGGAAGCTTGTTTCCGGTCCAGGGAAGGCATGGCTTGGCAGTTCGGGCTGGACTGTTCCCATGAGGCACAGGGTCAGACTGATTTGCATATGGCCATGTCTGAACTGGGGTGGCAGAGTGGGCTAAAGAACGGCGATGGATCAAACCCAGATCTGTTGACTGGGTGTGAGTGTTTGATTGGTTCAGATGCTCCGTCCATCACCACCCCCTTTTGTACCGCTTTGTTCGCCATAAGTTGGCAGGGTATGCTCAGACGTGAGTCCCTTGCTCACTTTGCCACTGGATTCAAGCAAGCCTGGCTGAAGACGCCTGAAATGCCAGAAACCGGTCCTAGGAAGCTTGTTTCAGGTCCAGGGAAGGCATGGCTTGGCAGTTCGGGCTGGACTGTTCCCATGAGGCACAGGGTCAGACTGATTTGCATATGGCCATGTCTGAACTGGGGTGGCAGAGTGGGCTAAAGAACGGCGATGGATCAAACCCAGATCTGTTGACTGGGTGTGAGTGTTTGATTGGTTCTGATGCTTCGTCCATCACCACCCCCTTTTGTACCGCTTTGTTCACCATAAGTTGGCAGGGTATGCTCAGACGTGAGTCCCTGGCTCACTTTGCCACTGGATTCAAGCAAGCCTGGCTGAAGATGGCTGAAATGCCAGAAACCGGTCCTAGAAAGCTTGTTTCCGGTCCAGGGAAGGCATGGCTTAGCAGTTCGGGCTGGACTGTTCCCATGAGGCACAGGGTCATTCTGATTTGCATATGGCCATGTCTGAACTGGGGTGGCAGAGTGGGCTAAAGAACGGCGATGGATCAAACCCAGATCTGTTGACTGGGTGTGAGTGTTTGATTGGTTCTGATGCTCCGTCCATCACCACCCCCTTTTGTACTGCTTTGTTCGCCGTAAGTTGGCAGGGTATGCTCAGACGTGAGTCCCTGGCTCACTTTGCCACTGGATTCAAACAAGCCTGGCTGAAGACGGCTGAAATGCCAGAAACTGGTCCTAAGAAGCTTGTTTCCGGTCCAGAGAAGGCATGGTTTGGCAGTTTGAGCTGGACTGTTCCCATGATGCACAGGGTCAGACTGATTTGCATATGGCCATGTCTGAACTGGAGTGGCAGAGTGGGCTAAAGAATGGCAATGGATCAAACCCAGATCTGTTGACTGGGTGTGAGTGTTTGATTGGTTCTGATGCTCCGTCCATCACCACCCCCTTTTGTACCGCTTTGTTCTCCATAAGTTGGCAGGGTATGCTCAGACGTAAGTCCCTTGCTCACTTTGCCACTGGATTCAAGCAAGCCTGGCTGAAAACGGCTGAAATGCCAGAAACCGGTCCTAGGAAGCTTGTTTCCGGTCCAGGGAAGGCATGGCTTGGCAGTTCGGGCTGGACTGTTCCCATGAGGCACAGGGTCAGACTGATTTGCATATGGCCATGTCTTAACTGGGGTGGCAGAGTGGGCTAAAGAACGGCGATGATCAAACCCAGATCTGTTGACTGGGTGTGAGTGTTTGATTGGTTCTGATGCTCCGTCCATCACCACCCCCTTTTGTACCGCTTTGTTCGCCATAAGTTGGCAGGGTATGCTCAGACGTGAGTCCCTTGCTCACTTTGCCACTGGATTCAAGCAAGCCTGGCTGAAGACGGCTGAAATGCCAGGAACCGGTCCTAGGAAGCTTGTTTCCGTTCCAGGGAAGGCATGGCTTGGCAGTTCGGGCTGGACTGTTCCCATGAGGCACAGGGTCAGACTGATTTGCATATGGCCATGTCTTAACTGGGGTGGCAGAGTGGGCTAAAGAACGGCGATGGATCAAACCCAGATCTGTTGACTGGGTGTGAGTGTTTGATTGGTTCTGATGCTCCGTCCATCACCACCCCCTTTTGTACCGCTTTGTTCGCCATAAGTTGGCAGGGTATGCTCAGACGTGAGTCCCTTGCTCACTTTGCCACTGGATTCAAGCAAGCCTGGCTGAAGATGGCTGAAATGCCAGGAACCGGTCCTAGGAAGCTTGTTTCCGTTCCAGGGAAGGCATGGCTTGGCAGTTCGGGCTGGACTGTTCCCATGAGGCACAGGGTCAGACTGATTTGCATATGGCCACGTCTGAACTGGGGTGGCAGAGTGGGTTAAAAAACGGCGATGGATCAAACCCAGATCTGTTGACTGGGTGTGAGTGTTTGATTGGTTCTGATGCTCCGTCCATCACCACCCCCTTTTGTACCGCTTTGTTCGCCATAAGCTGGCAGGGTATGCTCAGACGTGAGTCCCTTGCTCACTTTGCCACTGGATTCAAGCAAGCCTGGCTGAAGACGGCTGAAATGCCAGAAACCGGTCCTAGAAAGCTTGTTTCCGGTCCAGGGAAGGCATGGCTTGGCAGTTCGGGCTGGACTGTTCCCATGAGGCACAGGGTCAGGCTGATTTGCATATGGCCATGTCTTAACTGGGGTGGCAGAGTGGGCTAAAGAACGGCGATGGATCAAACCCAGATCTGTTGACTGGGTGTGAGTGTTTGATTGGTTCTGATGCTCCGTCCATCACCACCCCCTTTTGTACCGCTTTGTTCGCCGTAAGTTGGCAGGGTATGCTCAGACGTGAGTCCCTGGCTCACTTTGCCACTGGATTCAAGCAAGCCTGGCTGAAGACGGCTGAAATGCCAGAAACTGGTCCTAAGAAGCTTGTTTCCGGTCCAGAGAAGGCATGGTTTGGCAGTTTGGGCTGGACTGTTCCCATGATGCACAGGGTCAGACTGATTTGCATATGGCCATGTCTGAACTGGAGTGGCAGAGTGGGCTAAATAATGGCAATGGATCAAACCCAGATCTGTTGACTGGGTGTGAGTGTTTGATTGGTCATGATGCTCCGTCCATCACCACCCCCTTTTGTACCGCTTTGTTTGCCGTAAGTTGGCAGGGTATGCTCAGACGTGAGTCCCTTGCTCACTTTGCCACTGGATTCAAGCAAGCCTGGCTGAAGACGGCTGAAATGCCAGAAACCGGTCCTAGGAAGCTTGTTTCCAGTCCAGGGAAGGCATGGCTTGGCAGTTCGGGCTGGACTGTTCCCATGAGGCACAGGGTCAGACTGATTTGCATATGGCCATGTCTTAACTGGGGTGGCAGAGTGGGCTAAAGAACGGCGATGATCAAACCCAGATCTGTTGACTGGGTGTGAGTGTTTGATTGGTTCTGATGCTCCGTCCATCACCACCCCCTTTTGTACCGCTTTGTTCGCCATAAGTTGGCAGGGTATGCTCAGACGTGAGTCCCTTGCTCACTTTGCCACTGGATTCAAGCAAGCCTGGCTGAAGACGGCTGAAATGCCAGGAACCGGTCCTAGGAAGCTTGTTTCCGTTCCAGGGAAGGCATGGCTTGGCAGTTCGGGCTGGACTGTTCCCATGAGGCACAGGGTCAGACTGATTTGCATATGGCCATGTCTTAACTGGAGTGGCCGAGTGGGCTAAAGAATGGCAATGGATCAAACCCAGATCTGTTGACTGGGTGTGAGTGTTTGATTGGTTCTGATGCTCCGTCCATCACCACCCCCTTTTGTACCGTTTTGTTTGCCGTAAGTTGGCAGGGTATGCTCAGACGTGAGTCCCTTGCTCACTTTGCCACTGGATTCAAGCAAGCCTGGCTGAAGACGGCTGAAATGCCAGAAACCGGTCCTAGGAAGCTTGTTTCCGGTCCAGGGAAGGCATGGTGAGGCAGTTCGGGCGGGACTGTTCCCATGAGGCACAGGGTCAGACTGATTTGCATATGGCCACGTCTGAACTGGGGTGACAGAGTGGGCTAAAGAACGGCGATGGATCAAACCCAGATCTGTTGACTGGGTGTGAGTGTTTGATTGGTTCTGATGCTCCGTCCATCACCACCCCCTTTTGTACCGCTTTGTTCGCCATAAGTTGGCAGGGTATGCTTAGACGTGAGTCTCTTGCTCACTTTGCCACTGGATTCAAGCAAGCCTGGCTGAAGACGGCTGAAATGCCAGGAACCGGTCCTAGGAAGCTTGTTTCCTTTCCAGGGAAGGCATGGCTTGGCAGTTCGGGCTGGACTGTTCCCATGAGGCACAGGGTCAGACTGATTTGCATATGGCCATGTCTTAACTGGAGTGGCCGAGTGGGCTAAAGAATGGCAATGGATCAAACCCAGATCTGTTGACTGGGTGTGAGTGTTTGATTGGTTCTGATGCTCCGTCCATCACCACCCCCTTTTGTACCGTTTTGTTTGCCGTAAGTTGGCAGGGTATGCTCAGACGTGAGTCCCTTGCTCACTTTGCCACTGGATTCAAGCAAGCCTGGCTGAAGACGGCTGAAATGCCAGAAACCGGTCCTAGGAATCTTGTTTCCGGTCCAGGGAAGGCATGGCTTGGCAGTTCGGGCTGGACTGTTCCCATGAGGCACAGGGTCAGACTGATTTGCATATGGCCATGTCTGAACTGGGGTGGCAGAGTGGGCTAAAGAACGGCGATGGATCAAACCCAGATCTGTTGACTGGGTGTGAGTGTTTGATTGGTTCTGATGCTCCGTCCATCACCACCCTGTGGAAATATGGATTTTTCTGGTCAATTATGTCCCCTATCTTGGACCCCAACGGTTCTATGTGCATATTACAAGTACATGTATGTTCCCTCCAGTTCCAGTTATGAAGACGCAAATACATGTGCGTCCACCGTTAACATGTCCTCTTTTAGATCCGCCATGAATGAGCCGGATATTCCATTCCTAAGTACGAAAGGCCACCGCCTTTATATGGTTCACTTATGCCATTTTGCAGTTCAGACGAATAGGCCCTGATTCTGTCATCAAGCTTTTCCTGCTTTCTACCTCTGAAGCTCCAGTCCGAGCCTGCATCTGTGACCATGAACTTTGTCTCATCCTCTGCGCGGCTCACGATGCCTGACATCAGCTTGCTGCCTGCCAAGAACTGTATTTCACCTTCGGAAATTATCTGCTCCGCTCCCTGCCCAATGCATTCCTGTCTAGTAGCTTAAGTAAACATTCTGCCAGCTACCGAGCAAAGGCCCGGCTTCTCTGTCTTTATGCAAGTAATTCATAGCCCTGTTACTATGGAAGATTCCTGCCCTCGCATCTAGTGTAGACACTTAGACGCTTGTACACGCACTAACAGTCAGTATAGTCAGTATAGAATAAGATTCTACTCCAAGAAGGCCTCTCTTTTGGATAACATAGTTCTTTAAACATAGGATGTTAGATATGATTTAGGATTAGGTTGACTTGACCCTCCAGACATCTGTCGCCACATGTAGAGCTAAATGTCAAGTCCCCTTCACCCCCTAGCTGCACGTCAATCACACGTCATGCTGCTGCGCGCGCATCTCTGCAAAGTATTTCTGCTGACATTGCGAAATTATTTCATAGGTCCACCCATATGTAACATCACAACCAATGACGTTTCCTTGTTACTCCCAATTACGCCTCCTTCAGCTACGCATGTGAAATGTTATCTTTGCTATCAATTGTTACGCCTCTTGCATTTGCTTCGCTGTAATGCCTATTGTATAAAAGTTATTAATTATCAATAATGTATGTACTTCACTTCCTGAGCCTCCGTGGTGATGGAACCTGGAGTCCACGATTTCGAAATCGTCCATTGGAATAAAGCCCGTTCCTAACCTCTAATACCACGGATTCTGCCTCTTATTTATTGAGCTATTTTTATTATGTTCTGTATCAAATTAAGTCCCGGTAATTAAATTATTTACCACATGAATGGCGCCCGAACAGGGACACTTTCTCATCTCACGCGCCGGCGGTGCGTTGCAGGCCCGGTCTCCTGCCACAGCTGGACGGACAACAACGCGTACCAGCAGGATTTCCTGTATCTCCCTCCGGTCAAGCGGGGGCGACTGAGGCTGCGATCAACACCCAGACGAGGCGGTGAGAAGCGCGAAGTATCCCGACCAGAGCCTAGCTGAGAGAGCAAGATCCGAGGTATACAGAGGCCCACCAGGTTTCCGATGTCCTGAAGTGTCCGAAGTTGTCGAGTCGAGTCCAGTCCGGTCCAGTTCAGTTCAGTTCCGTTCCGAGGCCTTCCGTTCCGAGCTACCCGGTGAGTACCATTACTGGGGAGGCGTTCTGGCGTGCACATAAGTTGTGCCGGTCCAGACGGGTTTGGGTACACAAATCCGGTCTGCACTGTTTTAGCAGTGTATCTGTACTGTTTAGCAGTATATCTAGTATATCAAGTATATAAATTCAGAATAATTCCGTTTAATGTCGAGAATTACGTTTTATGATTAAGTTTTCTTAGATCGTCATCTTCATTGTTGCTCATTTAAAAATGTTAAATGTTAAATGTATTAATACGTCCTGCATATTGTGGTGTGAATGACTGTTCATTATCGTGGTTTATTGTATTAAGTTTGTTCAAGACCAAGTATCAGACCAGTTCTCAATATGCCGCTCTTTTCGAAACTAAGACAGATCACAACTAGAAAAGGGGTACTCGAAGAAGCTGTTCCTATTCCTCCTAGGGACACTCCAGGGTACTTCATGTATCATAAACACGGCCTAGACGCTATATTATTTCTTGATCTATGGGTAGACTACACTAAGGAATTACCAGAAAGTCAGAGGTGGCCCGCAGCTGGGACCTGGGATGCAGAGTGCGTCGTGAAAGTAGAGGAAGAATTATGGAAAAAGAAAGCTAGACAATCACAGAAAGACGCCATTGAATTATGGCGTAAAGAATCGTATAGACGTACAGAAAAAGCACGTAGACAGGAAGAGAAGAGTAAAGAGAATTCAAATAAAGTTCAAGAAAATCTATTAATTGAAGAAGGTACACGAGTGAAATCAGAACAAGTAGACAGACAAAGACATGCCCTTATGAAGGGTATGTATCCCCTTCTGGCCGAGGGATTACCTAAGGCTACTCCGGGGATACCAAAAGACTTGCCACCCCCATTATTTCCAATAAAAGTACATCCTAAGGGGCATCCTAGAACCGCAGAAGATGTTTTTCTTTCCTCATATTTAGATGACGCAGCTCCCGAGTATGCTAACCCCGCCCCACATAGACCGTTGGCCGGGGAGGTTCAACGCCAAGATCCTGTATCTGTATCCTTACAGCATCAAATCCTGACACAAGTTCCGGCAAGCACGTCCGTTTCCACATCTGTTCCTACAGCTACTTCTATAGCTGTGTCCACACCTATAGTTGCTGTATCGCGTTCTACGAATCCTTTCACGCCCGATACTCCAGACGGGGCTACTGGAGGTGCTACCAATATTTTTTCTACGCCACCCAGAATAAATAAACTTACCTTTCGAGAGTCAGCACATCCGCGTACCCCCAAACTCATAAATGCCCGCACGCTTAAGGAACTTCTGGTAGATTGTAGATATGACCCTGTGCCCGGCAAAGAGGACGAAATGATCATGGCATCATTACGTATCAGACGAGCCGCGGTGTATTTAGGGAAGTTACCAGGAATGACTGTGCATCTAGATAATATATATCATTATGTCCAAACAGGGCGAGACTCTGAATGTATTAACAGAGCTATGGAATACCAGAAAGTGGAGATACAGGGGGAACTGTTACGTTTCCTCATAAATTGCGTAATCAGAAATCAAGACCGACCGGGGGTAGATCCGGAAATAATGCAAACTCTTACCAGATGGAGCCAGAATATATCAGAAGGGAGACATGATAGGCAAAAATGTATAATAGCCATGTGCAGAAAGATCCGAAAAGAAATAGAACGCCTACACGAAGAGAGATTAGCGGTAGACCAGTTTGAACAAAACGAGGAGGAAGAAGGATCAGGACCGTCCACAGGACAGTCAGAAACGATAGCCTATGTAAGTAGAGGAAGATCTTGTAATAGTACTAGATGTTTTACTGACCCGATACGTCCGATATGTCCAGATAATAACAGGAATTTCCAAACACCTATAATAAATATGAGGTCCCCCGAGCATTCGTTCCAAGCCGCTGACAAATTACTGCGAGAACGAAGGGGTTATCATTTACTCGATTCTATGGATGAACAAGAATTAGCCAGGTCAGCCGTTCATTGGGTTGACAGTCCCGGAAAATATGGTGATGATACAGTAGCACACACATTTTTGAACCTCACCCCAGATGAACAGCGTTTAGCTGGGATTTATATGATTCAACAACTTCTTATACTATATAAAAGCCAACATTCAGATCCTGGTCCCTTACCTGATATATTGACTGAATTACTCACGAATAGATGGAGAGGTTCAGGTACTAAGTTAATTAAGGAAATACTAGAATCCAGAAAGCAGTACATTCTTTTTGTATGTCCAGAACATGTTTCACTGCCCATCAAGGAAAGACCGATGTATTACATGGACAGACAGAATCCCTTACGAGAAGTGCACCCAATAAAGGGCGAGGACAATCAGTTTAAACGTGTATATGTATATACGCCCATATCGAAAATAGAATTGTTAGAAATGAAGAAAGTGGTACCCAGTCATGACAAAGACCCAGCGGGTTTCCACCGAGAAATTAAAGACATGTTACTCATGGGAGAGTATACCTATCCCGACATTATGACAATATTAAAGGTATTAATGCCTGCTGGCATTTATGAAAAACTCAAGGAAAAAGAGTGGGAGGTAGGAGACCAAAAGATAGATTGGACAGCATTAGAAAATGAAGAAAAGGCCCGAGGTCCAGGTTCGGGGCTTGGGGACAAAACTAAAGCACTACCAGGTTTATTAGTACAGGTACTGCCACGTTTATTAACTACGAAAAAGGAAGACTGGGGTGCAATCTCAGCCTGTAAACAAAAGCAAGATGAAGACACTAGTGATTTCTATGCCCGATTCGAAAAATGTTTTGGTATAAATAGTGGTATAAAAGCAAGTAGCGAGTCATACCCACATCTGTTTGTGACAAAATTAGGTGAAAATTCCTTGCCCCAAGTGAAGAATAGAGTATTAAAATTCGAGAGTACCTGGCAAGGTAATACCCCATCACAAATGTTACAAATGTTACAGTATCATTACAATAGAATTAGAGAAGAACAAGAACATGAACAAAGACGCATGAAAGACACAAAAATGAAAATGCTAGTCTCCCAGACAGTTCCAGCTGAAGGTCATAAAAAGGGTACGACACAGTCCGGTGATTCAGCAGGACCTGTAAAAGGGACATGCAACTATTGTAAACAACCAGGTCATTACATACACGACTGCCCAGTCCTGAAGCGTAATATCGCCATAGGTATTACAAAAGAAAGACCACGGCCACCTAGACAGGATCAGAATGAACAAGGAGCACCGCAGCATGCACAAGCCATGCCAGCTCCACAACAGTCTATACAGTTTGTGCCAGCCGCACCAGCGCTGCCGGCTGCTGCCACACAAACCACGACACGACAGCTGTACCAGACCGCACAGTATGACTATCCTGATTATCAACGATATGCATGAACCAGCCTAGAGAGGGAAGTTGACTTACCCCTTATCGAGGTCCCTGTAGACCAAGAAGGACCTTATGTACATAGTGAATTATTAGGCCAAGATAGAAAATTTTTACTTGATACAGGGGCAAGTCGAACAACTATAAAACGTAGTGAAGTTCCAGGGGCACCCCTCTCAGGCTCACAGAATATTTCCCTTGGTTTTTCAGGAAAACCTATTGTTAATGAAGTATCACAGCCTCTTCCACTTACGATAGGACCCTTGACCAGAACTACAGATTTATTGCTTACTAAATCATGTCCAGAAAACTTGTTAGGTATAAGAACACTGAAAGCTCTAGGAGCTATAATATGTTGTTCTCCGGAAGGAGTAAGATTGTTTTTACGTGATTTCAAAGGTCACTATGTGTCTCGAGATATGGATTCCCGACTGCAGACTTTACCCACACATTTATGGGCACAAGGCCCTACAGATGTTGGTTGCATGAACATTACACCATATCGAGTCACACTAAAGGCAGGAGTGGTACTACCACGAATGCGACAATATAAGTTACCCCCAGATGCTGTAATGGCTTTACTGCAAATCATTGACGAGCTTATTGGCCAAGGAGTGGTTGTGGAGACCGACTCCAATATATGTAATTCACCGATAATTCCGATTCTTAAACGAACTGATCCAAAGGCTCCCCCAGTATATCGATTGGTTATTGATCTGCGCGAAATAAATAAATGTATTGTACCACAATACCCCGTAGTTCCAGACATCTCTTCATTACTGACAGCTATTGATTCCGAAGCAACGTTCTTTACTGTAATTGATCTCAAGAATGCCTTTTTCAGCGTCCCAATAGATCCAGAAAGTCAATACTTGTTCGGATTCAGTTTAAATGGACGTAGCTTTAAATTCACACGCGCACCTCAAGGATTTACAGAAAGCCGAGGAAAAGTAGGTCGCACACTGCTCGTCACACCAGCAAGTTGCCCCAAAGGACTGTGGGAGATGTAGTGGCGACGGCGGGTACGCCTATGCCACGAAATGTAAATAGAACAGTATGTGTTGCGTTAGCCATCCCTGGACACGTGTTTCGAGGTAGTTGCCTCTCGTCAGCAGGGAGCAGGTCAGTGTAAAGGGGTGCCGTGTGGACTGCCAAATGTAATTAAAAGCAGGTCAAGTACCTCTCCTGGCGCGCAGGTGCAGACTCAAGGCTCGTCAGCCTGTTAGCTTAAGGAAGCCGTTTAAATTGAGGAAAAGTAGGTCGCACACTGCTCGTCACACCAGCAAGTTGCCCCAAAGGACTGTGGGAGATGTAGTGGCGACGGCGGGTACGCCTATGCCACGAAATGTAAATAGAACAGTATGTGTTGCGTTAGCCATCCCTGGACACGTGTTTCGAGGTAGTTGCCTCTCGTCAGCAGGGAGCAGGTCAGTGTAAAGGGGTGCCGTGTGGACTGCCAAATGTAATTAAAAGCAGGTCAAGTACCTCTCCCACCCCTAACTATTTTCTCTACTGATGAGGGAAGTTATCCCGAAACCCGAGCCATGTCTCGGGCGATATTCTAAAACCCGGGACATGTATCGGGTCTAGAGATCATCAGTCTAACAAGTACTTACTTGCACCCACTGGGGTGAACCACTCAAGAACTCCATGTACCAGATTCCCCAGGGGCGACCCGGAGGAGGGGCTAGCGGAGTGCGGTCCATTGCAATTGTTTCTAAAAATTGGCTCCCTCGAGCTTTGAGCTGACGAGCTCCTGGACGACGCACCTGCGTGCCTGTGCGGGCATTGAGGCCTTTGACGGTTGTTTGGCGGCCCTCTCTTCCACCCCTAACTATTTTCTCTACTGATGAGGGAAGTTATCCCGAAACCCGAGCCATGTCTCGGGCGATATTCTAAAACCCGGGACATGTATCGGGTCTAGAGATCATCAGTCTAACAAGTACTTACTTGCACCCACTGGGGTGAACCACTCAAGAACTCCATGTACCAGATTCCCCAGGGGCGACCCGGAGGAGGGGCTAGCGGAGTGCGGTCCATTGCAATTGATTTACAGAAAGCCCCAGCATCTATAGCCAAGCACTGAAACGAGAACTTGACAGTATACACATGCCAGTCAACACTGCTCTGCTTCAATATGTCGATGATCTGCTGATCACCGCCCGAAGCGAACCTGAATGTGAAAAAGCATCACTGACGGTTTTACAATTTCTAGCCGAAAAGGGGCACAAGGTGTCCCCTTCTAAGCTGCAATTCTGTGTCCAGCGAGTTATTTACCTTGGTCACTCGCTGTCCAAGGAGGGAAGGCAGCTTACACCAGATCGCATCCAGCTAATTGCAAATATGCCAACACCCAAGACACAAAAGGAGGTGCGGGCTTTCATAGGCCTCACTTCATATTGTAGGCAGTGGATCCCTCAGTATGCATTTCTAGCAAAACCACTCATTCAATTAACAACACAGGAGGCAGCCACATCGACTGTCCTCCCTTGGACTCAGGAACACACACTAGCTTTTGAAAGCTTAAAGAAAGCTCTATGCCAAGCACCTGTTTTAGCAACACCATGTTACAGAAAACATTTTACACTCTTTGTTACAGAACGAGAAGGTACTGCCTTGTCAGTACTCACACAGGAGCAAGCAGGATCACACAAACCGTGTGCTTATTTTTCTAGTACATTAGATCCCGTAGCTCAGGCTCTGCCTGCGTGCCTGAAATCAGTGGCAGCGACAGCTTTAGCAATCAGACAAAGCGATGCCATAGTGTTAGGACATCCATTGACAGTACAAGTACCACATGCAGTAGAGGTTCTTGTGAATCGAACGCAAACACAACACTTGACTATAGCGCGACTTACAGGTTACGAATTAACATTGTTTCAGCCACATATAGAAATCAGACGTTGTAACACATTGAATCCTGCCACACTTTTACCTGTAAATGGAACAGACCCACTAGCTCATGACTGTATTGAAGTTATTACAATAACGACGAAACCCAGACAAGACTTGACAGATGTCCCATTGTCAGATCCAGACCTGACGTTGTATGTAGATGGTTCATGTATGAGAACAGGTACAGGAGAGTTAGTGGCCGCTTATGCAGTCACAACAGACACTGAAATTATTGAAACAAAGTGTATAAATACCTTGTCCGCTCAAGCAGCAGAGCTCATCGCTCTGACACAAGCCTGTATTCGAGCCACAAATAAAAAAGTCAACATATACACTGATTCACGTTATGCATTCGGAGTTGTACATGACTTCGGCGTGCTGTGGCGAGAGAGAGGTTATTTAACTTCTCACGGTGCCCACATTCAGCACGGACCCCTCATTCATGCCTTATTAGATGCAATACATCTACCCATTGCAATATCGATTATGAAATGTAAAGCTCATACGAAAATTACTGATATCATTTCTCAAGGCAATGATCTAGCTGACAGAACAGCTAAACAGACTGCTCAAACTCAAACATCCGACATGACAAAGACAATAGTCCAGACACCAACACATTGCATGATGGTTAAGGATCCCGCTCTTGATGTAATGGACATACAGACACATGCTACTCCAGACGAAATAAGGAAATGGACTGAATTAGGAGGGATCCAAACGGATCAAGGATGGATGACGAAGGAAAAATCTGTGTGGTTCCTTCCTGATTCAATGGTCCAAGTCATTATTAACACTATCCATAGTCCAGCACATCTAGGAGAAAAAGCTATGCTAGACAGCATTCAACACATTTGGTTCAACAAACATTTACGAGCAGCAGCCAAACAAAAAGTCCGTACCTGTATGATCTGTTGTCAGTTCAACCCAGGAAAAAGCATTCCCGTAGAGCAGGGTGGATTTCAGCCTCCTGACCACCCTTTTGAAATTCTCCAGATGGATTATATCCAGATGGAACGATGTCGAGGATTCAAATATGTTCTCGTAGTTGTCTGTGCTCTTTCCCGTTGGACAGAGGCGTACCCGGTTTCAGATTACACTGCCCCGACTACTGCCAAACAGTTAGTTCGAGAAATCTTCCCACGATACGGTTTACCACGTGCTGTCTACTCAGATAACGGCCAGCCGTTCTCATCCGAACTAATGAAACACGTTTCACTTTTGTTAGGTTATCAGTGGAAATTCCACTGTGTCCGACACCCCGAGGCAGCAGGTCTCGTGGAAAGACATAATCAGACCCTGAAAATTAGATTGTCCAAAATATGCAGGGAGAAAGGTGTCGACTGGGTAGTAGCATTACCAGTTGCACTCTTTTACATGAGAATGGTAGCACACTCTCGAACAGGGCTATCCCCGTATGAGGTGATCTTTGGCAGACCACCAAATATGTGGGGGACGCCTATACCACGTAAAATAACTGATATTGACTGTAATATGCTGACAGATTATTTGGCTTCCTTGATGTCTGCACTACAATCTTGTCGTTCACAGGTAGCTGCAGCTTTTCCTGACAACACTGAGGTGAAACCCCACGACGTAATTCCGGGGGATCTCGTTTTAGTGAGGAACTTTGATCGAAAGACTCAGCTGGATCCTAGGTGGAAGTCGCCTCAATTGGTCTTGCTCACCACAAGGACAGCCGTGAAGATCGAAGGCAGAAAAGGCTGGGTACATTCAAGTCATATCAAGAAATTTTATGGATTACCATCAGATATAAAAACTACACCTTGCGTGTCTTCACCCATTGACTCAAAACTTCCTTTGGTTGACTCAGGTAGTCACGAACATTATAAACTAAAACTCAGATCTAATCAGTCAGGAAATTTGATTGTTTAAGTCCTCTCCAAGGTGAAGCGGTTGAATTTGTCTCTGACATGTATCCCTTAGATCTGAATAGAGAAAGAACCCGAAAAATGTTGAAACGACATACATACTGTAAATCACTGCGTAGTCATTGCACAGTGACGTTATTAATTTTGTTTTTCCTAAGTCTTTTAATAATTACTGCAAGTATATTGTTGCACATATGTTATCCTATTTTTAGACATGTTTATAATGTTACTGCTGAACATTCTTTTAGTGAATTACCTCCGCATGAATTGTCATACAGATTTGCGCTGCGCAATAACACTTTTATTAGTATGTTACATCATTCCCATCAGGTTAGCAATGCTACAAATTGTTGGATATGTGGCCGACTCCCTCCCTATCAGAACTATAAAGGAATTCTACCTCTTTTTCCATACCCGTTCACACACAACGGCTCCTGTGGAGCATGGTTTAGTTTACTTAATTCCCAAGATTCGAACTCCGCAGTTTATCAAGACAATGGGGTATGGGGAAATCTGAACTTAGTTTTACTTAAAGTCTGCCACCCCAACAAGGAGGGACTTCCCAAAAGAACAGGAACTGATCTAGAAAATGAAGTATATGGATTAGGTAATTTTACGCTTAATCTCCTGATCTTGAATGTCGAATCCGAAGCTAATCCAAGTTTGCCCGCCATGTCAGTATTTCCAGTAAAAGGTGAATTATGTGTAAGAAAGAATGGTTCCATACATATGGGCCATAGTAGATGCACCATTGTAATAGAATTCAGTGATCAAGGCAAATCGACATTTAGAGCTTCCCGCCATTCCTATTTTATATGTGGTCAGACGGCATATGTACGTTTGCCTCTAGACTGGGATGGTACCTGCTACATTGGATTCCTTTTGCCACCTGTTTTTCTAGCTCCTCCTGATTATCATAGAAATACTCATTTAGTACACAATAGAGAATGGAGAGATCTCCCAATAGTCGATTACACTGAGACAGCATGGGAAAAATACACAGATTTC
The DNA here is from genome assembly GCF_964204655.1 of Triturus cristatus. Classification (NCBI taxonomy): domain Eukaryota; kingdom Metazoa; phylum Chordata; class Amphibia; order Caudata; family Salamandridae; genus Triturus; species Triturus cristatus. Next base: position 1,426,791,533 of record NC_140590.1, on the reverse strand, counting down.
AATAAAGGTTTCTTTCCCTATATAGGTACCGTTACTAATAGTAAGCTGATACGTAGATTAACTAGAACACTGGAAGCAGTAGTGAACGAAACTATTTCCGCCTTAGGCAATTTAACAGAAGAGCAGTCTGCTATGCGGATTGTTGTACTTCAAAATCGTCTTGTCCTTGACGTCATCCTGGCCGATAGGGGCGGAGCTTGTAGGGTCATCGGATCAAGTTGTTGCGTATTCATACCAGAAAATTCGCCATCTGTATATAAAGCCATAACGCGCCTTCATAAGATTGTGAGCCAGATACACCAGAATCCAGGCACTTGGACTTGGTCCGGGTGGTTTTGGAGCGTGTTATCAGCCTGGGGATGGAGAGTTCTATCCTTCCTAGGTATTGGCCTTCTCATACTATTCAGTTGCTGCTTATGCCTGCAATGTGGACCAGCGATTTGTGGTCTGTGTGCCACATCGTGCATTCCACATCAAGATTTTCATTCAAGATCCCGGAAGAAGAAAGAAGAACAAATGATGCTATATGAACAGATCAATGGATTAATGAAGATTGATATCTCTTGACGGGCAAGTAGGGGACAAGGAGGGAATGTGGAAATATGGATTTTTCTGGTCAATTATGTCCCCTATCTTGGACCCCAACGGTTCTATGTGCATATTACAAGTACATGTATGTTCCCTCCAGTTCCAGTTATGAAGACGCAAATACATGTGCGTCCACCGTTAACATGTCCTCTTTTAGATCCGCCATGAATGAGCCGGATATTCCATTCCTAAGTACGAAAGGCCACCGCCTTTATATGGTTCACTTATGCCATTTTGCAGTTCAGACGAATAGGCCCTGATTCTGTCATCAAGCTTTTCCTGCTTTCTACCTCTGAAGCTCCAGTCCGAGCCTGCATCTGTGACCATGAACTTTGTCTCATCCTCTGCGCGGCTCACGATGCCTGACATCAGCTTGCTGCCTGCCAAGAACTGTATTTCACCTTCGGAAATTATCTGCTCCGCTCCCTGCCCAATGCATTCCTGTCTAGTAGCTTAAGTAAACATTCTGCCAGCTACCGAGCAAAGGCCCGGCTTCTCTGTCTTTATGCAAGTAATTCATAGCCCTGTTACTATGGAAGATTCCTGCCCTCGCATCTAGTGTAGACACTTAGACGCTTGTACACGCACTAACAGTCAGTATAGTCAGTATAGAATAAGATTCTACTCCAAGAAGGCCTCTCTTTTGGATAACATAGTTCTTTAAACATAGGATGTTAGATATGATTTAGGATTAGGTTGACTTGACCCTCCAGACATCTGTCGCCACATGTAGAGCTAAATGTCAAGTCCCCTTCACCCCCTAGCTGCACGTCAATCACACGTCATGCTGCTGCGCGCGCATCTCTGCAAAGTATTTCTGCTGACATTGCGAAATTATTTCATAGGTCCACCCATATGTAACATCACAACCAATGACGTTTCCTTGTTACTCCCAATTACGCCTCCTTCAGCTACGCATGTGAAATGTTATCTTTGCTATCAATTGTTACGCCTCTTGCATTTGCTTCGCTGTAATGCCTATTGTATAAAAGTTATTAATTATCAATAATGTATGTACTTCACTTCCTGAGCCTCCGTGGTGATGGAACCTGGAGTCCACGATTTCGAAATCGTCCATTGGAATAAAGCCCGTTCCTAACCTCTAATACCACGGATTCTGCCTCTTATTTATTGAGCTATTTTTATTATGTTCTGTATCAAATTAAGTCCCGGTAATTAAATTATTTACCACAACCCCCTTTTGTACCGCTTTGTTCACCATAAGTTGGCAGGGTATGCTCAGACGTAAGTCCCTTGCTCACTTTGCCACTGGATTCAAGCAAGCCTGGCTGAAAACGGCTGAAATGCCAGAAACCGGTCCTAGGAAGCTTGTTTCCGGTCCAGGGAAGGCATGGCTTGGCAGTTCGGGCTGGACTGTTCCCATGAGGCACAGGGTCAGACTGATTTGCATATGGCCATGTCTTAACTGGGGTGGCAGAGTGGGCTAAAGAACGGCGATGGATCAAACCCAGATCTGTTGACTGGGTGTGAGTGTTTGATTGGTTCTGATGCTCCGTCCATCACCACCCCCTTTTGTACCGCTTTGTTCGCCATAAGTTGGCAGGGTATGCTCAGACGTGAGTCCCTTGCTCACTTTGCCACTGGATTCAAGCAAGCCTGGCTGAAGACGGCTGAAATGCCAGAAACCGGTCCTAGGAAGCTTGTTTCCGGTCCAGGGAAGGCATGGTGAGGCAGTTCGGGCGGGACTGTTCCCATGAGGCACAGGGTCAGACTGATTTGCATATGGCCACGTCTGAACTGGGGTGACAGAGTGGGCTAAAGAACGGCGATGGATCATACCCAGATCTGGTGACTGGGTGTGAGTGTTTGTTTGGTTCTGATGCTCCGTCCATCACCACCCCCTTTTGTACCGCTTTGTTCGCCATAAGTTGGCAGGGTATGCTCAGACGTGAGTCCCTTGCTCACTTTGCCACTGGATTCAAGCAAGCCTGGCTGAAGACGGCTGAAATGCCAGAAACCGGTCCTAGGAAGCTTGTTTCGGGTCCAGGGAAGGCATGGCTTGGCAGGTTGGGCTGGACTGTTCCCATGAGGCACAGGGTCAGACTGATTTGCATATGGCCATGTCTGAACTGGGGTGGCAGAGTGGGCTAAAGAACGGCGATGGATCAAACCCAGATCTGTTGACTGGGTGTGAGTGTTTGATTGGTTCTGATGCTCCGTCCATCACCACCCCCTTTTGTACCGCTTTGTTCACCATAAGTTGGCAGGGTATGCTCAGACGTGAGTCCCTTGCTCACTTTGCCACTGGATTCAAGCAAGCCTGGCTGAAGACGGCTGAAATGCCAGAAAACGGTCCTAGGAAGCTTGTTTCCGGTCCAGGGAAGGCATGGCTTGGCAGTTCGGGCTGGACGGTTCCCATGACGCACAGGGTCAGACTGATTTGCATATGGCCATGTCTGAACTGGGGTGGCAGAGTGGGCTAAAGAACGGCGATGGATCAAACCCAGATCTGTTGACTGGGTGTGAGTGTTTGATTGGTTCAGATGCTCCGTCCATCACCACCCCCTTTTGTACCGCTTTGTTCGCCATAAGTTGGCAGGGTATGCTCAGACGTGAGTCCCTTGATCACTTTGCCACTGGATTCAAGCAAGCCTGGCTGAAGACGCCTGAAATGCCAGAAACCGGTCCTAGGAAGCTTGTTTCAGGTCCAGGGAAGGCATGGCTTGGCAGTTCGGGCTGGACTGTTCCCATGAGGCACAGGGTCAGACTGATTTGCATATGGCCATGTCTGAAATGGGGTGGCAGAGTGGGCTAAAGAACGGCGATGGATCAAACCCAGATCTGTTGACTGGGTGTGAGTGTTTGATTGGTTCTGATGCTTCGTCCATCACCACCCCCTTTTGTACCGCTTTGTTCGCCATAAGTTGGCAGGGTATGCTCAGACGTGAGTCCCTGGCTCACTTTGCCACTGGATTCAAGCAAGCCTGGCTGAAGATGGCTGAAATGCCAGAAACCGGTCCTAGAAAGCTTGTTTCCGGTCCAGGGAAGGCATGGCTTGGCAGTTCGGGCTGGACTGTTCCCATGAGGCACAGGGTCATTCTGATTTGCATATGGCCATGTCTCAACTGGGGTGGCAGAGTGGGCTAAAGAACGGCGATGGATCAAACCCAGATCTGTTGACTGGGTGTGAGTGTTCGATTGGTTCTGATGCTCCGTCCATCACCACCCCCTTTTGTACTGCTTTGTTCGCCGTAAGTTGGCAGGGTATGCTCAGACGTGAGTCCCTGGCTCACTTTGCCACTGGATTCAAGCAAGCCTGGCTGAAGACGGCTGAAATGCCAGAAACTGGTCCTAAGAAGCTTGTTTCCGGTCCAGAGAAGGCATGGTATGGCAGTTTGGGCTGGACTGTTCCCATGATGCACAGGGTCAGACTGATTTGCATATGGCCATGTCTGAACTGGAGTGGCAGAGTGGGCTAAAGAATGGCAATGGATCAAACCCAGATCTGTTGACTGGGTGTGAGTGTTTGATTGGTTCTGATGCTCCGTCCATCACCACCCCCTTTTGTACCGCTTTGTTCACCATAAGTTGGCAGGGTATGCTCAGACGTAAGTCCCTTGCTCACTTTGCCACTGGATTCAAGCAAGCCTGGCTGAAAACGGCTGAAATGCCAGAAACCGGTCCTAGGAAGCTTGTTTCCGGTCCAGGGAAGGCATGGCTTGGCAGTTCGGGCTGGACTGTTCCCATGAGGCACAGGGTCAGACTGATTTGCATATGGCCATGTCTTAACTGGGGTGGCAGAGTGGGCTAAAGAACGGCGATGATCAAACCCAGATCTGTTGACTGGGTGTGAGTGTTTGATTGGTTCTGATGCTCCGTCCATCACCACCCCCTTTTGTACCGCTTTGTTCGCCATAAGTTGGCAGGGTATGCTCAGACGTGAGTCCCTTGCTCACTTTGCCACTGGATTCAAGCAAGCCTGGCTGAAGACGGCTGAAATGCCAGGAACCGGTCCTAGGAAGCTTGTTTCCGTTCCAGGGAAGGCATGGCTTGGCAGTTCGGGCTGGACTGTTCCCATGAGGCACAGGGTCAGACTGATTTGCATATGGCCACGTCTGAACTGGGGTGGCAGAGTGGGTTAAAGAACGGCGATGGATCAAACCCAGATCTGTTGACTGGGTGTGAGTGTTTGATTGGTTCTGATGCTCCGTCCATCACCACCCCCTTTTGTACCGCTTTGTTCGCCATAAGCTGGCAGGGTATGCTCAGACGTGAGTCCCTTGCTCACTTTGCCACTGGATTCAAGCAAGCCTGGCTGAAGACGGCTGAAATGCCAGAAACCGGTCCTAGGAAGCTTGTTTCCGGTCCAGGGAAGGCATGGTGAGGCAGTTCGGGCGGGACTGTTCCCATGAGGCACAGGGTCAGACTGATTTGCATATGGCCACGTCTGAACTGGGGTGACAGAGTGGACTAAAGAACGGCGATGGATCAAACCCAGATCTGTTGACTGGGTGTGAGTGTTTGTTTGGTTCTGATGCTCCGTCCATCACCACCCCCTTTTGTACCGCTTTGTTCGCCATAAGTTGGCAGGGTATGCTCAGACGTGAGTCCCTTGCTCACTTTGCCACTGGATTCAAGCAAGCCTGGCTGAAGACGGCTGAAATGCCAGAAACCGGTCCTAGGAAGCTTGTTTCGGGTCCAGGGAAGGCATGGCTTGGCAGGTTGGGCTGGACTGTTCCCATGAGGCACAGGGTCAGACTGATTTGCATATGGCCATGTCTGAACTGGGGTGGCAGAGTGGGCTAAAGAAGGGCGATGGATTAAACCCAGATCTGTTGACTGGGTGTGAGTGTTTGATTGGTTCTGATGCTCCGTCCATCACCACCCCCTTTTGTACCGCTTTGTTCACCATAAGTTGGCAGGGTATGCTCAGACGTGAGTCCCTTGCTCACTTTGCCACTGGATTCAAGCAAGCCTGGCTGAAGACGGCTGGAATGCCAGAAACCGGTCCTAGGAAGCTTGTTTCCGGTCCAGGGAAGGCATGGCTTGGCAGTTCGGGCTGGACTGTTCCCATGAGGCACAGGGTCAGATTGATTTGCAAATGGCCATGTCTGAACTGGGGTGGCAGAGTGGGCTAAAGAACGGCGATGGATCAAACCCAGATCTGTTGACTGGGTGTGAGTGTTTGATTGGTTCAGATGCTCCGTCCATCACCACCCCCTTTTGTACCGCTTTGTTCGCCATAAGTTGGCAGGGTATGCTCAGACGTGAGTCCCTGGCTCACTTTGCCACTGGATTCAAGCAAGCCTGGCTGAAGATGGCTGAAATGCCACAAACCGGTCCTAGAAAGCTTGTTTCCGGTCCAGGGAAGGCATGGCTGGCAGTTCGGGCTGGACTGTTCCCATGAGGCACAGGGTCAGGCTGATTTGCATATGGCCATGTCTGAACTGGGGTGGCAGAGTGGGCTAAAGAACGGCGATGGATCAAACCCAGATCTGTTGACTGGGTGTGAGTGTTTGATTGGTTCTGATGCTCCGTCCATCACCACCCCCTTTTGTACCGCTTTGTTCGCCGTAAGTTGGCAGGGTATGCTCAGACGTGAGTCCCTGGCTCACTTTGCCACTGGATTCAAGCAAGCCTGGCTGAAGACGGCTGAAATGCCAGAAACTGGTCCTAAGAAGCTTGTTTCCGGTCCAGAGAAGGCATGGTTTGGCAGTTTGGGCTGGACTGTTCCCATGATGCACAGGGTCAGACTGATTTGCATATGGCCATGTCTGAACTGGAGTGGCAGAGTCGGCTAAAGAATGGCAATGGATCAAACCCAGATCTGTTGACTGGGTGTGAGTGTTTGATTGGTTCTGATGCTCCGTCCATCACCACCCCCTTTTGTACCGCTTTGTTTGCCGTAAGTTGGCAGGGTATGCTCAGACGTGAGTCCCTTGCTCACTTTGCCACTGGATTCAAGCAAGCCTGGCTGAAGACGGCTGAAATGCCAGAAACCGGTCCTAGGAAGCTTGTTTCCAGTCCAGGGAAGGCATGGCTTGGCAGTTCGGGCTGGACTGTTCCCATGAGGCACAGGGTCAGACTGATTTGCATATGGCCATGTCTGAACTGGGGTGGCAGAGTGGGCTAAAGAACGGCGATGGATCAAACCCAGATCTGTTGACTGGGTGTGAGTGTTTGATTGGTTCTGATGCTCCGTCCATCACCACCCCCTTTTGTACCGCTTTGTTCGCCATAAGCTGGCAGGGTATGCTCAGACGTGAGTCCCTTGCTCACTTTGCCACTGGATTCAAACAAGCCTGGCTGAAGACGGCTGAAATGCCAGAAACCGCTCCTAGGAAGCTTGTTTCCGGTCCAGGGAAGGCATGGCTTGGCAGTTCGGGCTGGACTGTTCCCATGAGGCACAGGGTCAGACTGATTTGCATATGGCCATGTCTGAACTGGGCAGGCAGAGTGGGCTAAAGAACGGCGATGGATCAAACCCAGATCTGTTGACTGGGTGTGAGTGTTTGATTGGTTCTGATGCTCCGTCCATCACCACCCCCTTTTGTACCGCTTTGTTTGCCGTAAGTTGGCAGGGTATGCTCAGACGTGAGTCCCTTGCTCACTTTGCCACTGGATTCAAGCAAGCCTGGCTGAAGACGGCTGAAATGCCAGAAACCGGTCCTAGGAAGCTTGTTTCCGGTCCAGGGAAGGCATGGCTTGGCAGTTCGGGCTGGACTGTTCCCATGAGGCACAGGGTGAGACTGATTTGCATATGGCCATGTCTGAACTGGAGTGGCCGAGTGGGCTAAAGAATGGCAATGGATCAAACCCAGATCTGTTGACTGGGTGTGAGTGTTTTGATTGGTTCTGATGCTCCGTCCATCACCCCCCCCTTTTGTACCGTTTTGTTTGCCGTAAGTTGGCAGGGTATGCTCAGACGTGAGTCCCTTGCTCACTTTGCCACTGGATTCAAGCAAGCCTGGCTGAAGACTGCTGAAATGCCAGAAACCGGTCCTAGGAATCTTGTTTCCGGTCCAGGGAAGGCATGGCTTGGCAGTTCGGGCTGGACTGTTCCCATGAGGCACAGGGTCAGACTGATTTGCATATGGCCATGTCTGAACTGGGGTGGCAGAGTGGGCTAAAGAACGGCGATGGATCAAACCCAGATCTGTTGACTGGGTGTGAGTGTTTGATTGGTTCTGATGCTCCGTCCATCACCACCCCCTTTTGTACCGCTTTGTTCACCATAAGTTGGCAGGGTATGCTCAGACGTAAGTCCCTTGCTCACTTTGCCACTGGATTCAAGCAAGCCTGGCTGAAAACGGCTGAAATGCCAGAAACCGGTCCTTGGAAGCTTGTTTCCGGTCCAGGGAAGGCATGGCTTGGCAGTTCGGGCTGGACTGTTCCCATGAGGCACAGGGTCAGACTGATTTGCATATGGCCATGTCTTAACTGGGGTGGCAGAGTGGGCTAAAGAACGGCGATGGATCAAACGTAGATCTGTTGACTGGGTGTGAGTGTTTGATTGGTTCTGATGCTCCGTCCATCACCACCCCCTTTTGTACCGCTTTGTTCACCATAAGTTGGCAGGGTATGCTCAGACGTGAGTCCCTTGCTCACTTTGCCACTGGATTCAAGCAAGCCTGGCTGAAGACGGCTGAAATACCAGGAACCGGTCCTAGGAAGCTTGTTTCCGTTCCAGGGAAGGCATGGCTTGGCAGTTCGGGCTGGACTGTTCCCATGAGGCACACGGTTAGACTGATTTGCATATGGCCACGTCTGAACTGGGGTGGCAGAGTGGGTTAAAGAACGGCGATGGATCAAACCCAGATCTGTTGACTGGGTGTGAGTGTTTGATTGGTTCTGATGCTCCGTCCATCACCACCCCCTTTTGTACCGCTTTGTTCGCCATAAGCTGGCAGGGTATGCTCAGACGTGAGTCCCTTGCTCACTTTGCCACTGGATTCAAGCAAGCCTGGCTGAAGACGGCTGAAATGCCAGAAACCGGTCCTAGGAAGCTTGTTTCCGGTCCAGGGAAGGCATGGTGAGGCAGTTCGGGCGGGACTGTTCCCATGAGGCACAGGGTCAGACTGATTTGCATATGGCCAAGTCTGAACTGGGGTGACAGAGTGGGTTAAAGAACGGCGATGGATCGAATCCAGATCTGTTGACTGGGTGTGAGTGTTTGATTGGTTCTGATGCTCCGTCCATCACCACCCCCTTTTGTACCGCTTTGTTCGCCATAATTTGGCAGGGTATGCTCAGACGTGAGTCCCTTGCTCACTTTGCCACTGGATTCAAGCAAGCCTGGCTGAAGACGGCTGAAATGAAAGAAACCGGTCCTAGGAAGCTTGTTTCCGGTCCAGGGAAGGCATGGCTTGGCAGTTCGGGCTGGACTGTTCCCATGAGGCACAGGGTCAGACTGATTTGCATATGGCCATGTCTGAACTGGGGTGGCAGAGTGGGCTAAAGAACGGCGATGGATCAAACCCAGATCTGTTGACTGGGTGTGAGTGTTTGATTGGTTCTGATGCTCCGTCCATCACCACCCCCTTTTGTACCGCTTTGTTTGCCATAAGTTGGCAGGGTATGCTCAGACGTGAGTCCCTTGCTCACTTTGACACTGGATTCAAGCAAGCCTGGCTGAAGACGGCTGAAATGCCAGAAACCGGTCCTAGGAAGCTTTTTTCCGGTCCAGGGAAGGCATGGCTTGGCAGTTCGGGCTGGACTGTTCCCATGAGGCACAGGGTCAGACTGATTTGCATATGGCCATGTCTGAACTGGGGTGGCAGAGTGGGCTAAAGAACGGCGATGGATCAAACTCAGATCTGTTGACTGGGTGTGAGTGTTTGATTGGTTCTGATGCTCCGTCCATCACCACCCCCTTTTGTACCGCTTTGGTCACCATAAGTTGACAGGGTATGCTCAGACGTGAGTCCCTTGCTCACTTTGCCACTGGATTCCAGCAAGCCTGGCTGAAGATGGCTGAAATGCCAGAAACCGGTCCTAGGAAGCTTGTTTCCGGTCCAGGAAAGGCATGGCTTGGCAGTTCGGGCTGGACTGTTCCCATGAGGCACAGGGTCAGACTGATTTGCATATGGCCATGTCTGAACTGGGGTGGCTGGGTGGGCTAAAGAACGGCCACGGATCAAACCGAGATCTGTTGACTGGGTGTGAGTGTTTGATTGGTTCTGATGCTCCGTCCATCACCACCCCCTTTTGTACCGCTTTGTTTGCCGTAAGTTGGCAGGGTATGCTCAGACGTGAGTCCCTTGCTCACTTTGCCACTGGATTCAAGCAAGCATGGCTGAAGACGGCTGAAATGCCAGAAACCGGTCCTAGGAATCTTGTTTCCGGTCCAGGGAAGGCATGGCTTGGCATGGCAGTTCGGGCTGGACTGTTCCCATGAGGCACAGGGTCAGACTGATTTGCATATGGCCATGTCTGAACTGGGGTGGCAGAGTGGGCTAAAGAACGGCGATGGATCAAACCCAGATCTGTTGACTGGGTGTGAGTGTTTGATTGGTTCTGATGCTCCGTCCATCACCACCCCCTTTTGTACCGCTTTGTTCACCATAAGTTGGCAGGGTATGCTCAGACGTAAGTCCCTTGCTCACTTTGCCACTGGATTCAAGCAAGCCTGGCTGAAAACGGCTGAAATGCCAGAAACCGGTCCTAGGAAGCTTGTTTCCGGTCCAGGGAAGGCATGGCTTGGCAGTTCGGGCTGGACTGTTCCCATGAGGCACAGGGTCAGACTGATTTGCATATGGCCATGTCTTAACTGGGGTGGCAGAGTGGGCTAAAGAACGGCGATGGATCAAACCCAGATCTGTTGACTGGGTGTGAGTGTTTGATTGGTTCTGATGCTCCGTCCATCACCACCCCCTTTTGTACCGCTTTGTTCGCCATAAGTTGGCAGGGTATGCTCAGACGTGAGTCCCTTGCTCACTTTGCCACTGGATTCAAGCAAGCCTGGCTGAAGACGGCTGAAATGCCAGAAACCGGTCCTAGGAAGCTTGTTTCCGGTCCAGGGAAGGCATGGTGAGGCAGTTCGGGCGGGACTGTTCCCATGAGGCACAGGGTCAGACTGATTTGCATATGGCCACGTCTGAACTGGGGTGACAGAGTGGGCTAAAGAACGGCGATGGATCAAACCCAGATCTGTTGACTGGGTGTGAGTGTTTGTTTGGTTCTGATGCTCCGTCCATCACCACCCCCTTTTGTACCGCTTTGTTCGCCATAAGTTGGCAGGGTATGCTCAGACGTGAGTCCCTTGCTCACTTTGCCACTGGATTCAAGCAAGCCTGGCTGAAGACGGCTGAAATGCCAGAAACCGATCCTAGGAAGCTTGTTTCGGGTCCAGGGAAGGCATGGCTTGGCAGGTTGGGCTGGACTGTTCCCATGAGGCACAGGGTCAGACTGATTTGCATATGGCCATGTCTGAACTGGGGTGGCAGAGTGGGCTAAAGAACGGCGATGGATCAAACCCAGATCTGTTGACTGGGTGTGAGTGTTTGATTGGTTCTGATGCTTCGTCCATCACCACCCCCTTTTGTACCGCTTTGTTCGCCGTAAGTTGGCAGGGTATGCTCAGATGTGAGTCCCTGGCTCACTTTGCCACTGGATTCAAGCAAGCCTGGCTGAAGACGGCTGAAATGCCAGAAACCGGTCCTAGGAAGCTTGTTTCAGGTCCAGGGAAGGCATGGCTTGGCAGTTCGGGCTGGACTGTTCCCATGAGGCACAGGGTCAGACTGATTTGCATATGGCCATGTCTCAACTGGGGTGGCAGAGTGGGCTAAAGAACGGCGATGGATCAAACCCAGATCTGTTGACTGGGTGTGAGTGTTTGATTGGTTCCGATGCTTCGTCCATCACCACCCCCTTTTGTACCGCTTTGTTCGCCATAAGTTGGCAGGGTATGCTCAGACGTGAGTCCCTGGCTCACTTTGCCACTGGATTCAAGCAAGCCTGGCTGAAGATGGCTGAAATGCCAGAAACCGGTCCTAGAAAGCTTGTTTCCGGTCCAGGGAAGGCATGGCTTGGCAGTTCGGGCTGGACTGTTCCCATGAGGCACAGGGTCATTCTGATTTGCATATGGCCATGTCTGAACTGGGGTGGCAGAGTGGGCTAAAGAACGGCGATGGATCAAACCCAGATCTGTTGACTGGGTGTGAGTGTTTGATTGGTTCTGATGCTCCGTCCATCACCACCCCCTTTTGTACTGCTTTGTTCGCCGTAAGTTGGCAGGGTATGCTCAGACGTGAGTCCCTGGCTCACTTTGCCACTGGATTCAAGCAAGCCTGGCTGAAGACGGCTGAAATGCCAGAAACTGGTCCTAAGAAGCTTGTTTCCGGTCCAGAGAAGGCATGGTTTGGCAGTTTGGGCTGGACTGTTCCCATGATGCACAAGGTCAGACTGATTTGCATATGGCCATGTCTGAACTGGAGTGGCAGAGTGGGCTAAAGAATGGCAATGGATCAAACCCATATCTGTTGACTGGGTGTGAGTGTTTGATTGGTTCTGATGCTCCGTCCATCACCACCCCCTTTTGTACCGCTTTGTTCACCATAAGTTGGCAGGGTATGCTCAGACGTAAGTCCCTTGCTCACTTTGCCACTGGATTCAAGCAAGCCTGGCTGAAAACGGCTGAAATGCCAGAAACCGGTCCTAGGAAGCTTGTTTCCGGTCCAGGGAAGGCATGGCTTGGCAGTTCGGGCTGGACTGTTCCCATGAGGCACAGGGTCAGACTGATTTGCATATGGCCATGTCTTAACTGGGGTGGCAGAGTGGGCTAAAGAACGGCGATGATCAAACCCAGATCTGATGACTGGGTGTGAGTGTTTGATTGGTTCTGATGCTCCGTCCATCACCACCCCCTTTTGTACCGCTTTGTTCGCCATAAGTTGGCAGGGTATGCTCAGACGTGAGTCCCTTGCTCACTTTGCCACTGGATTCAAGCAAGCCTGGCTGAAGACGGCTGAAATGCCAGGAACCGGTCCTAGGAAGCTTGTTTCCGTTCCAGGGAAGGCATGGCTTGGCAGTTCGGGCTGGACTGTTCCCATGAGGCACAGGGTCAGACTGATTTGCATATGGCCACGTCTGAACTGGGGTGGCAGAGTGGGTTAAAGAACGGCGATGGATCAAACCCAGATCTGTTGACTGGGTGTGAGTGTTTGATTGGTTCTGATGCTCCGTCCATCACCACCCCCTTTTGTACCGCTTTGTTCGCCATAAGCTGGCAGGGTATGCTCAGACGTGAGTCCCTTGCTCACTTTGCCACTGGATTCAAGCAAGCCTGGCTGAAGACGGCTGAAATGCCAGAAACCGGTCCCAGGAAGCTTGTTTCCGGTCCAGGGAAGGCATGGTGAGGCAGTTCGGGCGGGACTGTTCCCATGAGGCACAGGGTCAGACTGATTTGCATATGGCCACGTCTGAACTGGGGTGACAGAGTGGGCTAAAGAACGGCGATGGATCAAACCCAGATCTGTTGACTGGGTGTGAGTGTTTGTTTGGTTCTGATGCTCCGTCCATCACCACCCCCTTTTGTACCGCTTTGTTCGCCATAAGTTGGCAGGGTATGCTCAGACGTGAGTCCCTTGCTCACTTTGCCACTGGATTCAAGCAAGCCTGGCTGAAGACGGCTGAAATGCCAGAAACCGGTCCTAGGAAGCTTGTTTCGGGTCCAGGGAAGGCATGGCTTGGCAGGTTGGGCTGGACTGTTCCCATGAGGCACAGGGTCTGACTGATTTGCATATGGCCATGTCTGAACTGGGGTGGCAGAGTGGGCTAAAGAAGGGCGATGGATTAAACCCAGATCTGTTGACTGGGTGTGAGTGTTTGATTGGTTCTGATGCTCCGTCCATCACCACCCCCTTTTGTACCGCTTTGTTCACCATAAGTTGGCAGGGTATGCTCAGACGTGAGTCCCTTGCTCACTTTGCCACTGGATTCAAGCAAGCCTGGCTGAAGACGGCTGAAATGCCAGAAACCGGTCCTAGGAAGCTTGTTTCCGGTCCAGGGAAGGCATGGCTTGGCAGTTCGGGCTGGACTGTTCCCATGAGGCACAGGGTCAGACTGATTTGCATATGGCCATGTCTAAACTGGGGTGGCAGAGTGGGCTAAAGAACGGCGATGGATCAAACCCAGATCTGTTGACTGGGTGTGAGTGTTTGATTGGTTCAGATGCTCCGTCCATCACCACCCCCTTTTGTACCGCTTTGTTCGCCATAAGTTGGCAGGGTATGCTCAGACGTGAGTCCCTTGCTCACTTTGCCACTGGATTCAATCAAGCCTGGCTGAAGACACCTGAAATGCCAGAAACCGGTCCTAGGAAGCTTGTTTCCGGTCCAGGGAAGGCATGGCTTGGCAGTTCGGGCTGGACTGTTCCCATGAGGCACAGGGTCAGACTGATTTGCATATGGCCATGTCTGAACTGGGGTGGCAGAGTGGGCTAAAGAACGGCGATGGATCAAACCCAGATCTGTTGACTGGGTGTGAGTGTTTGATTGGTTCTGATGCTTCGTCCATCACCACCCCCTTTTGTACCGCTTTGTTCGCCATAAGTTGGCAGGGTATGCTCAGACGTGAGTCCCTGGCTCACTTTGCCACTGGATTCAAGCAAGCCTGGCTGAAGATGGCTGAAATGCCAGAAACCGGTCCTAGAAAGCTTGTTTCCGGTCCAGGGAAGGCATGGCTTGGCAGTTCGGGCTGGACTGTTCCCATGAGGCACAGGGTCAGGCTGATTTGCATATGGCCATGTCTGAACTGGGGTGGCAGAGTGGGCTAAAGAACGGCGATGGATCAAACCCAGATCTGTTGACTGGGTGTGAGTGTTTGATTGGTTCTGATGCTCCGTCCATCACCACCCCCTTTTGTACCGCTTTGTTTGCCGTAAGTTGGCAGGGTATGCTCAGACGTGAGTCCCTTGCTCACTTTGCCACTGGATTCAAGCAAGCCTGGCTGAAGACGGCTGAAATGCCAGAAACCGGTCCTAGGAAGCTTGTTTCCAGTCCAGGGAAGGCATGGCTTGGCAGTTCGGGCTGGACTGTTCCCATGAGGCACAGGGTCAGACTGATTTGCATATGGCCATGTCTGAACTGGGGTGGCAGAGTGGGCTAAAGAACGGCGATGGATCAAACCCAGATCTGTTGACTGGGTGTGAGTGTTTGATTGGTTCTGATGCTCCGTCCATCACCACCCCCTTTTGTACCGCTTTGTTCGCCATAAGCTGGCAGGGTATGCTCAGACGTGAGTCCCTTGCTCACTTTGCCACTGGATTCAAACAAGCCTGGCTGAAGACGGCTGAAATGCCAGAAACCGCTCCTAGGAAGCTTGTTTCCGGTCCAGGGAAGGCATGGCTTGGCAGTTCGGGCTGGACTGTTCCCATGAGGCACAGGGTCAGACTGATTTGCATATGGCCATGTCTGAACTGGGCAGGCAGAGTGGGCTAAAGAACGGCGATGGATCAAACCCAGATCTGTTGACTGGGTGTGAGTGTTTGATTGGTTCTGATGCTCCGTCCATCACCACCCCCTTTTGTACCGCTTTGTTTGCCGTAAGTTGGCAGGGTATGCTCAGACGTGAGTCCCTTGCTCACTTTGCCACTGGATTCAAGCAAGCCTGGCTGAAGACGGCTGAAATGCCAGAAACCGGTCCTAGGAAGCTTGTTTCCGGTCCAGGGAAGGCATGGCTTGGCAGTTCGGGCTGGACTGTTCCCATGAGGCACAGGGTGAGACTGATTTGCATATGGCCATGTCTGAACTGGGGTGGCAGAGTGGGCTAAAGAACGGCGATGGATCAAACCCAGATCTGTTGATTGGGTGTGAGTGTTTGATTGGTTCTGATGCTCCGTCCATCACCACCCCCTTTTGTACCGCTTTGTTCGCCGTAAGTTGGCAGGGTATGCTCAGACGTGAGTCCCTGGCTCACTTTGCCACTGGATTCAAGCAAGCCTGGCTGAAGACGGCTGAAATGCCAGAAACTGGTCCTAAGAAGCTTGTTTCCGGACCAGAGAAGGCATGGTTTGGCAGTTTGGGCTGGACTGCTCCCATGATGCACAGGGTCAGACTGATTTGCATATGGCCATGTCTGAACTGGAGTGGCCGAGTGGGCTAAAGAATGGCAATGGATCAAACCCAGATCTGTTGACTGGGTGTGAGTGTTTTGATTGGTTCTGATGCTCCGTCCATCACCCCCCCCTTTTGTACCGTTTTGTTTGCCGTAAGTTGGCAGGGTATGCTCAGACGTGAGTCCCTTGCTCACTTTGCCACTGGATTCAAGCAAGCCTGGCTGAAGACTGCTGAAATGCCAGAAACCGGTCCTAGGAATCTTGTTTCCGGTCCAGGGAAGGCATGGCTTGGCAGTCGGGCTGGACTGTTCCCATGAGGCACAGGGTCAGACTGATTTGCATATGGCCATGTCTGAACTGGGGTGGCAGAGTGGGCTAAAGAACGGCGATGGATCAAACCCAGATCTGTTGACTGGGTGTGAGTGTTTGATTGGTTCTGATGCTCCGTCCATCACCACCCCCTTTTGTACCGCTTTGTTCACCATAAGTTGGCAGGGTATGCTCAGACGTAAGTCCCTTGCTCACTTTGCCACTGGATTCAAGCAAGCCTGGCTGAAAACGGCTGAAATGCCAGAAACCGGTCCTTGGAAGCTTGTTTCCGGTCCAGGGAAGGCATGGCTTGGCAGTTCGGGCTGGACTGTTCCCATGAGGCACAGGGTCAGACTGATTTGCCTATGGCCATGTCTTAACTGGGGTGGCAGAGTGGGCTAAAGAACGGCGATGGATCAAACGCAGATCTGTTGACTGGGTGTGAGTGTTTGATTGGTTCTGATGCTCCGTCCATCACCACCCCCTTTTGTACTGCTTTGTTCGCCGTAAGTTGGCAGGGTATGCTCAGACGTGAGTCCCTGGCTCACTTTGCCACTGGATTCAAGCAAGCCTGGCTGAAGACGGCTGAAATGCCAGAAACTGGTCCTAAGAAGCTTGTTTCCGGTCCAGAGAAGGCATGGTATGGCAGTTTGGGCTGGACTGTTCCCATGATGCACAGGGTCAGACTGATTTGCATATGGCCATGTCTGAACTGGAGTGGCAGAGTGGGCTAAAGAATGGCAATGGATCAAACCCAGATCTGTTGACTGGGTGTGAGTGTTTGATTGGTTCTGATGCTCCGTCCATCACCACCCCCTTTTGTACCGCTTTGTTCACCATAAGTTGGCAGGGTATGCTCAGACGTGAGTCCCTTGCTCACTTTGCCACTGGATTCAAGCAAGCCTGGCTGAAGACGGCTGAAATGCCAGAAACCGGTCCTAGGAAGCTTGTTTCCGGTCCAGGGAAGGCATGGCTTGGCAGTTCGGGCTGGACTGTTCCCATGAGGCACAGGGTCAGACTGATTTGCATATGGCCATGTCTAAACTGGGGTGGCAGAGTGGGCTAAAGAACGGCGATGGATCAAACCCAGATCTGTTGACTGGGTGTGAGTGTTTGATTGGTTCAGATGCTCCGTCCATCACCACCCCCTTTTGTACCGCTTTGTTCGCCATAAGTTGGCAGGGTATGCTCAGACGTGAGTCCCTTGCTCACTTTGCCACTGGATTCAATCAAGCCTGGCTGAAGACACCTGAAATGCCAGAAACCGGTCCTAGGAAGCTTGTTTCCGGTCCAGGGAAGGCATGGCTTGGCAGTTCGGGCTGGACTGTTCCCATGAGGCACAGGGTCAGACTGATTTGCATATGGCCACGTCTGAACTGGGGTGGCAGAGTGGGCTAAAGAACGGCGATGGATCAAACCCAGATCTGTTGACTGGGTGTGAGTGTTTGATTGGTTCTGATGCTTCGTCCATCACCACCCCCTTTTGTACCGCTTTGTTCGCCATAAGTTGGCAGGGTATGCTCAGACGTGAGTCCCTGGCTCACTTTGCCACTGGATTCAAGCAAGCCTGGCTGAAGACGGCTGAAATGCCAGAAACCGGTCCTAGGAAGCTTGTTTCCGGTCCAGGGAAGGCATGGTGAGGCAGTTCGGGCGGGACTGTTCCCATGAGGCACAGGGTCAGACTGATTTGCATATGGCCACGTCTGAACTGGGGTGACAGAGTGGGCTAAAGAACGGCGATGGATCAAACCCAGATCTGTTGACTGGGTGTGAGTGTTTGTTTGGTTCTGATGCTCCGTCCATCACCACCCCCTTTTGTACCGCTTTGTTCGCCATAAGTTGGCAGGGTATGCTCAGACGTGAGTCCCTTGCTCACTTTGCCACTGGATTCAAGCAAGCCTGGCTGAAGACGGCTGAAATGCCAGAAACCGGTCCTAGGAAGCTTGTTTCGGGTCCAGGGAAGGCATGGCTTGGCAGGTTGGGCTGGACTGTTCCCATGAGGCACAGGGTCAGACTGATTTGCATATGGCCATGTCTGAACTGGGGTGGCAGAGTGGGCTAAAGAACGGCGATGGATCAAACCCAGATCTGTTGACTGGGTGTGAGTGTTTGATTGGTTCTGATGCTCCGTCCATCACCACCCCCTTTTGTACCGCTTTGTTTGCCGTAAGTTGGCAGGGTATGCTCAGACGTGAGTCCCTTGCTCACTTTGCCACTGGATTCAAGCAAGCCTGGCTGAAGACGGCTGGAATGCCAGAAACCGGTCCTAGGAAGCTTGTTTCCGGTCCAGGGAAGGCATGGCTTGGCAGTTCGGGCTGGACTGTTCCCATGAGGCACAGGGTCAGACTGATTTGCAAATGGCCATGTCTGAACTGGGGTGGCAGAGTGGGCTAAAGAACGGCGATGGATCAAACCCAGATCTGTTGACTGGGTGTGAGTGTTTGATTGGTTCTGATGCTCCGTCCATCACCACCCCCTTTTGTACCGCTTTGTTCGCCATAAGCTGGCAGGGTATGCTCAGACGTGAGTCCCTTGCTCACTTTGCCACTGGATTCAAACAAGCCTGGCTGAAGACGGCTGAAATGCCAGAAACCGCTCCTAGGAAGCTTGTTTCCGGTCCAGGGAAGGCATGGCTGGCAGTTCGGGCTGGACTGTTCCCATGAGGCACAGGGTCAGGCTGATTTGCATATGGCCATGTCTGAACTGGGCAGGCAGAGTGGGCTAAAGAACGGCGATGGATCAAACCCAGATCTGTTGACTGGGTGTGAGTGTTTGATTGGTTCTGATGCTCCGTCCATCACCACCCCCTTTTGTACCGCTTTGTTCGCCGTAAGTTGGCAGGGTATGCTCAGACGTGAGTCCCTGGCTCACTTTGCCACTGGATTCAAGCAAGCCTGGCTGAAGACGGCTGAAATGCCAGAAACTGGTCCTAAGAAGCTTGTTTCCGGTCCAGAGAAGGCATGGTTTGGCAGTTTGGGCTGGACTGTTCCCATGATGCACAGGGTCAGACTGATTTGCATATGGCCATGTCTGAACTGGAGTGGCAGAGTCGGCTAAAGAATGGCAATGGATCAAACCCAGATCTGTTGACTGGGTGTGAGTGTTTGATTGGTTCTGATGCTCCGTCCATCACCACCCCCTTTTGTACCGCTTTGTTTGCCGTAAGTTGGCAGGGTATGCTCAGACGTGAGTCCCTTGCTCACTTTGCCACTGGATTCAAGCAAGCCTGGCTGAAGACGGCTGAAATGCCAGAAACCGGTCCTAGGAAGCTTGTTTCCAGTCCAGGGAAGGCATGGCTTGGCAGTTCGGGCTGGACTGTTCCCATGAGGCACAGGGTCAGACTGATTTGCATATGGCCATGTCTGAACTGGGGTGGCAGAGTGGGCTAAAGAACGGCGATGGATCAAACCCAGATCTGTTGACTGGGTGTGAGTGTTTGATTGGTTCTGATGCTCCGTCCATCACCACCCCCTTTTGTACCGCTTTGTTCGCCATAAGCTGGCAGGGTATGCTCAGACGTGAGTCCCTTGCTCACTTTGCCACTGGATTCAAACAAGCCTGGATGAAGACGGCTGAAATGCCAGAAACCGCTCCTAGGAAGCTTGTTTCCGGTCCAGGGAAGGCATGGCTTGGCAGTTCGGGCTGGACTGTTCCCATGAGGCACAGGGTCAGACTGATTTGCATATGGCCATGTCTGAACTGGGCAGGCAGAGTGGGCTAAAGAACGGCGATGGATCAAACCCAGATCTGTTGACTGGGTGTGAGTGTTTGATTGGTTCTGATGCTCCGTCCATCACCACCCCCTTTTGTACCGCTTTGTTTGCCGTAAGTTGGCAGGGTATGCTCAGACGTGAGTCCCTTGCTCACTTTGCCACTGGATTCAAGCAAGCCTGGCTGAAGACGGCTGAAATGCCAGAAACCGGTCCTAGGAAGCTTGTTTCCGGTCCAGGGAAGGCATGGCTTGGCAGTTCGGGCTGGACTGTTCCCATGAGGCACAGGGTGAGACTGATTTGCATATGGCCATGTCTGAACTGGAGTGGCCGAGTGGGCTAAAGAATGGCAATGGATCAAACCCAGATCTGTTGACTGGGTGTGAGTGTTTTGATTGGTTCTGATGCTCCGTCCATCACCCCCCCCTTTTGTACCGTTTTGTTTGCCGTAAGTTGGCAGGGTATGCTCAGACGTGAGTCCCTTGCTCACTTTGCCACTGGATTCAAGCAAGCCTGGCTGAAGACTGCTGAAATGCCAGAAACCGGTCCTAGGAATCTTGTTTCCGGTCCAGGGAAGGCATGGCTTGGCAGTTCGGGCTGGACTGTTCCCATGAGGCACAGGGTCAGACTGATTTGCATATGGCCATGTCTGAACTGGGGTGGCAGAGTGGGCTAAAGAACGGCGATGGATCAAACCCAGATCTGTTGACTGGGTGTGAGTGTTTGATTGGTTCTGATGCTCCGTCCATCACCACCCCCTTTTGTACCGCTTTGTTCACCATAAGTTGGCAGGGTATGCTCAGACGTAAGTCCCTTGCTCACTTTGCCACTGGATTCAAGCAAGCCTGGCTGAAAACGGCTGAAATGCCAGAAACCGGTCCTTGGAAGCTTGTTTCCGGTCCAGGGAAGGCATGGCTTGGCAGTTCGGGCTGGACTGTTCCCATGAGGCACAGGGTCAGACTGATTTGCATATGGCCATGTCTTAACTGGGGTGGCAGAGTGGGCTAAAGAACGGCGATGGATCAAACGCAGATCTGTTGACTGGGTGTGAGTGTTTGATTGGTTCTGATGCTCCGTCCATCACCACCCCCTTTTGTACCGCTTTGTTCACCATAAGTTGGCAGGGTATGCTCAGACGTGAGTCCCTTGCTCACTTTGCCACTGGATTCAAGCAAGCCTGGCTGAAGACGGCTGAAATACCAGGAACCGGTCCTAGGAAGCTTGTTTCCGTTCCAGGGAAGGCATGGCTTGGCAGTTCGGGCTGGACTGTTCCCATGAGGCACACGGTTAGACTGATTTGCATATGGCCACGTCTGAACTGGGGTGGCAGAGTGGGTTAAAGAACGGCGATGGATCAAACCCAGATCTGTTGACTGGGTGTGAGTGTTTGATTGGTTCTGATGCTCCGTCCATCACCACCCCCTTTTGTACCGCTTTGTTCGCCATAAGCTGGCAGGGTATGCTCAGACGTGAGTCCCTTGCTCACTTTGCCACTGGATTCAAGCAAGCCTGGCTGAAGACGGCTGAAATGCCAGAAACCGGTCCTAGGAAGCTTGTTTCCGGTCCAGGGAAGGCATGGTGAGGCAGTTCGGGCGGGACTGTTCCCATGAGGCACAGGGTCAGACTGATTTGCATATGGCCAAGTCTGAACTGGGGTGACAGAGTGGGTTAAAGAACGGCGATGGATCGAATCCAGATCTGTTGACTGGGTGTGAGTGTTTGATTGGTTCTGATGCTCCGTCCATCACCACCCCCTTTTGTACCGCTTTGTTCGCCATAATTTGGCAGGGTATGCTCAGACGTGAGTCCCTTGCTCACTTTGCCACTGGATTCAAGCAAGCCTGGCTGAAGACGGCTGAAATGAAAGAAACCGGTCCTAGGAAGCTTGTTTCCGGTCCAGGGAAGGCATGGCTTGGCAGTTCGGGCTGGACTGTTCCCATGAGGCACAGGGTCAGACTGATTTGCATATGGCCATGTCTGAACTGGGGTGGCAGAGTGGGCTAAAGAACGGCGATGGATCAAACCCAGATCTGTTGACTGGGTGTGAGTGTTTGATTGGTTCTGATGCTCCGTCCATCACCACCCCCTTTTGTACCGCTTTGTTTGCCGTAAGTTGGCAGGGTATGCTCAGACGTGAGTCCCTTGCTCACTTTGCCACTGGATTCAAGCAAGCCTGGCTGAAGACGGCTGAAATGCCAGAAACCGGTCCTAGGAAGCTTGTTTCCGGTCCAGGGAAGGCATGGCTTGGCAGTTCGGGCTGGACTGTTCCCATGAGGCACAGGGTGAGACTGATTTGCATATGGCCATGTCTGAACTGGGGTGGCAGAGTGGGCTAAAGAACGGCGATGGATCAAACCCAGATCTGTTGATTGGGTGTGAGTGTTTGATTGGTTCTGATGCTCCGTCCATCACCACCCCCTTTTGTACCGCTTTGTTCGCCGTAAGTTGGCAGGGTATGCTCAGACGTGAGTCCCTGGCTCACTTTGCCACTGGATTCAAGCAAGCCTGGCTGAAGACGGCTGAAATGCCAGAAACTGGTCCTAAGAAGCTTGTTTCCGGACCAGAGAAGGCATGGTTTGGCAGTTTGGGCTGGACTGCTCCCATGATGCACAGGGTCAGACTGATTTGCATATGGCCATGTCTGAACTGGAGTGGCCGAGTGGGCTAAAGAATGGCAATGGATCAAACCCAGATCTGTTGACTGGGTGTGAGTGTTTTGATTGGTTCTGATGCTCCGTCCATCACCCCCCCCTTTTGTACCGTTTTGTTTGCCGTAAGTTGGCAGGGTATGCTCAGACGTGAGTCCCTTGCTCACTTTGCCACTGGATTCAAGCAAGCCTGGCTGAAGACTGCTGAAATGCCAGAAACCGGTCCTAGGAATCTTGTTTCCGGTCCAGGGAAGGCATGGCTTGGCAGTCGGGCTGGACTGTTCCCATGAGGCACAGGGTCAGACTGATTTGCATATGGCCATGTCTGAACTGGGGTGGCAGAGTGGGCTAAAGAACGGCGATGGATCAAACCCAGATCTGTTGACTGGGTGTGAGTGTTTGATTGGTTCTGATGCTCCGTCCATCACCACCCCCTTTTGTACCGCTTTGTTCACCATAAGTTGGCAGGGTATGCTCAGACGTAAGTCCCTTGCTCACTTTGCCACTGGATTCAAGCAAGCCTGGCTGAAAACGGCTGAAATGCCAGAAACCGGTCCTTGGAAGCTTGTTTCCGGTCCAGGGAAGGCATGGCTTGGCAGTTCGGGCTGGACTGTTCCCATGAGGCACAGGGTCAGACTGATTTGCCTATGGCCATGTCTTAACTGGGGTGGCAGAGTGGGCTAAAGAACGGCGATGGATCAAACGCAGATCTGTTGACTGGGTGTGAGTGTTTGATTGGTTCTGATGCTCCGTCCATCACCACCCCCTTTTGTACTGCTTTGTTCGCCGTAAGTTGGCAGGGTATGCTCAGACGTGAGTCCCTGGCTCACTTTGCCACTGGATTCAAGCAAGCCTGGCTGAAGACGGCTGAAATGCCAGAAACTGGTCCTAAGAAGCTTGTTTCCGGTCCAGAGAAGGCATGGTATGGCAGTTTGGGCTGGACTGTTCCCATGATGCACAGGGTCAGACTGATTTGCATATGGCCATGTCTGAACTGGAGTGGCAGAGTGGGCTAAAGAATGGCAATGGATCAAACCCAGATCTGTTGACTGGGTGTGAGTGTTTGATTGGTTCTGATGCTCCGTCCATCACCACCCCCTTTTGTACCGCTTTGTTCACCATAAGTTGGCAGGGTATGCTCAGACGTGAGTCCCTTGCTCACTTTGCCACTGGATTCAAGCAAGCCTGGCTGAAGACGGCTGAAATGCCAGAAACCGGTCCTAGGAAGCTTGTTTCCGGTCCAGGGAAGGCATGGCTTGGCAGTTCGGGCTGGACTGTTCCCATGAGGCACAGGGTCAGACTGATTTGCATATGGCCATGTCTAAACTGGGGTGGCAGAGTGGGCTAAAGAACGGCGATGGATCAAACCCAGATCTGTTGACTGGGTGTGAGTGTTTGATTGGTTCAGATGCTCCGTCCATCACCACCCCCTTTTGTACCGCTTTGTTCGCCATAAGTTGGCAGGGTATGCTCAGACGTGAGTCCCTTGCTCACTTTGCCACTGGATTCAATCAAGCCTGGCTGAAGACACCTGAAATGCCAGAAACCGGTCCTAGGAAGCTTGTTTCCGGTCCAGGGAAGGCATGGCTTGGCAGTTCGGGCTGGACTGTTCCCATGAGGCACAGGGTCAGACTGATTTGCATATGGCCACGTCTGAACTGGGGTGGCAGAGTGGGCTAAAGAACGGCGATGGATCAAACCCAGATCTGTTGACTGGGTGTGAGTGTTTGATTGGTTCTGATGCTTCGTCCATCACCACCCCCTTTTGTACCGCTTTGTTCGCCATAAGTTGGCAGGGTATGCTCAGACGTGAGTCCCTGGCTCACTTTGCCACTGGATTCAAGCAAGCCTGGCTGAAGACGGCTGAAATGCCAGAAACCGGTCCTAGGAAGCTTGTTTCCGGTCCAGGGAAGGCATGGTGAGGCAGTTCGGGCGGGACTGTTCCCATGAGGCACAGGGTCAGACTGATTTGCATATGGCCACGTCTGAACTGGGGTGACAGAGTGGGCTAAAGAACGGCGATGGATCAAACCCAGATCTGTTGACTGGGTGTGAGTGTTTGTTTGGTTCTGATGCTCCGTCCATCACCACCCCCTTTTGTACCGCTTTGTTCGCCATAAGTTGGCAGGGTATGCTCAGACGTGAGTCCCTTGCTCACTTTGCCACTGGATTCAAGCAAGCCTGGCTGAAGACGGCTGAAATGCCAGAAACCGGTCCTAGGAAGCTTGTTTCGGGTCCAGGGAAGGCATGGCTTGGCAGGTTGGGCTGGACTGTTCCCATGAGGCACAGGGTCAGACTGATTTGCATATGGCCATGTCTGAACTGGGGTGGCAGAGTGGGCTAAAGAACGGCGATGGATCAAACCCAGATCTGTTGACTGGGTGTGAGTGTTTGATTGGTTCTGATGCTCCGTCCATCACCACCCCCTTTTGTACCGCTTTGTTTGCCGTAAGTTGGCAGGGTATGCTCAGACGTGAGTCCCTTGCTCACTTTGCCACTGGATTCAAGCAAGCCTGGCTGAAGACGGCTGGAATGCCAGAAACCGGTCCTAGGAAGCTTGTTTCCGGTCCAGGGAAGGCATGGCTTGGCAGTTCGGGCTGGACTGTTCCCATGAGGCACAGGGTCAGACTGATTTGCAAATGGCCATGTCTGAACTGGGGTGGCAGAGTGGGCTAAAGAACGGCGATGGATCAAACCCAGATCTGTTGACTGGGTGTGAGTGTTTGATTGGTTCTGATGCTCCGTCCATCACCACCCCCTTTTGTACCGCTTTGTTCGCCATAAGCTGGCAGGGTATGCTCAGACGTGAGTCCCTTGCTCACTTTGCCACTGGATTCAAACAAGCCTGGCTGAAGACGGCTGAAATGCCAGAAACCGCTCCTAGGAAGCTTGTTTCCGGTCCAGGGAAGGCATGGCTGGCAGTTCGGGCTGGACTGTTCCCATGAGGCACAGGGTCAGGCTGATTTGCATATGGCCATGTCTGAACTGGGCAGGCAGAGTGGGCTAAAGAACGGCGATGGATCAAACCCAGATCTGTTGACTGGGTGTGAGTGTTTGATTGGTTCTGATGCTCCGTCCATCACCACCCCCTTTTGTACCGCTTTGTTCGCCGTAAGTTGGCAGGGTATGCTCAGACGTGAGTCCCTGGCTCACTTTGCCACTGGATTCAAGCAAGCCTGGCTGAAGACGGCTGAAATGCCAGAAACTGGTCCTAAGAAGCTTGTTTCCGGTCCAGAGAAGGCATGGTTTGGCAGTTTGGGCTGGACTGTTCCCATGATGCACAGGGTCAGACTGATTTGCATATGGCCATGTCTGAACTGGAGTGGCAGAGTCGGCTAAAGAATGGCAATGGATCAAACCCAGATCTGTTGACTGGGTGTGAGTGTTTGATTGGTTCTGATGCTCCGTCCATCACCACCCCCTTTTGTACCGCTTTGTTTGCCGTAAGTTGGCAGGGTATGCTCAGACGTGAGTCCCTTGCTCACTTTGCCACTGGATTCAAGCAAGCCTGGCTGAAGACGGCTGAAATGCCAGAAACCGGTCCTAGGAAGCTTGTTTCCAGTCCAGGGAAGGCATGGCTTGGCAGTTCGGGCTGGACTGTTCCCATGAGGCACAGGGTCAGACTGATTTGCATATGGCCATGTCTGAACTGGGGTGGCAGAGTGGGCTAAAGAACGGCGATGGATCAAACCCAGATCTGTTGACTGGGTGTGAGTGTTTGATTGGTTCTGATGCTCCGTCCATCACCACCCCCTTTTGTACCGCTTTGTTCGCCATAAGCTGGCAGGGTATGCTCAGACGTGAGTCCCTTGCTCACTTTGCCACTGGATTCAAACAAGCCTGGCTGAAGACGGCTGAAATGCCAGAAACCGCTCCTAGGAAGCTTGTTTCCGGTCCAGGGAAGGCATGGCTTGGCAGTTCGGGCTGGACTGTTCCCATGAGGCACAGGGTCAGACTGATTTGCATATGGCCATGTCTGAACTGGGCAGGCAGAGTGGGCTAAAGAACGGCGATGGATCAAACCCAGATCTGTTGACTGGGTGTGAGTGTTTGATTGGTTCTGATGCTCCGTCCATCACCACCCCCTTTTGTACCGCTTTGTTTGCCGTAAGTTGGCAGGGTATGCTCAGACGTGAGTCCCTTGCTCACTTTGCCACTGGATTCAAGCAAGCCTGGCTGAAGACGGCTGAAATGCCAGAAACCGGTCCTAGGAAGCTTGTTTCCGGTCCAGGGAAGGCATGGCTTGGCAGTTCGGGCTGGACTGTTCCCATGAGGCACAGGGTGAGACTGATTTGCATATGGCCATGTCTGAACTGGAGTGGCCGAGTGGGCTAAAGAATGGCAATGGATCAAACCCAGATCTGTTGACTGGGTGTGAGTGTTTTGATTGGTTCTGATGCTCCGTCCATCACCCCCCCCTTTTGTACCGTTTTGTTTGCCGTAAGTTGGCAGGGTATGCTCAGACGTGAGTCCCTTGCTCACTTTGCCACTGGATTCAAGCAAGCCTGGCTGAAGACTGCTGAAATGCCAGAAACCGGTCCTAGGAATCTTGTTTCCGGTCCAGGGAAGGCATGGCTTGGCAGTTCGGGCTGGACTGTTCCCATGAGGCACAGGGTCAGACTGATTTGCATATGGCCATGTCTGAACTGGGGTGGCAGAGTGGGCTAAAGAACGGCGATGGATCAAACCCAGATCTGTTGACTGGGTGTGAGTGTTTGATTGGTTCTGATGCTCCGTCCATCACCACCCCCTTTTGTACCGCTTTGTTCACCATAAGTTGGCAGGGTATGCTCAGACGTAAGTCCCTTGCTCACTTTGCCACTGGATTCAAGCAAGCCTGGCTGAAAACGGCTGAAATGCCAGAAACCGGTCCTTGGAAGCTTGTTTCCGGTCCAGGGAAGGCATGGCTTGGCAGTTCGGGCTGGACTGTTCCCATGAGGCACAGGGTCAGACTGATTTGCATATGGCCATGTCTTAACTGGGGTGGCAGAGTGGGCTAAAGAACGGCGATGGATCAAACGCAGATCTGTTGACTGGGTGTGAGTGTTTGATTGGTTCTGATGCTCCGTCCATCACCACCCCCTTTTGTACCGCTTTGTTCACCATAAGTTGGCAGGGTATGCTCAGACGTGAGTCCCTTGCTCACTTTGCCACTGGATTCAAGCAAGCCTGGCTGAAGACGGCTGAAATACCAGGAACCGGTCCTAGGAAGCTTGTTTCCGTTCCAGGGAAGGCATGGCTTGGCAGTTCGGGCTGGACTGTTCCCATGAGGCACACGGTTAGACTGATTTGCATATGGCCACGTCTGAACTGGGGTGGCAGAGTGGGTTAAAGAACGGCGATGGATCAAACCCAGATCTGTTGACTGGGTGTGAGTGTTTGATTGGTTCTGATGCTCCGTCCATCACCACCCCCTTTTGTACCGCTTTGTTCGCCATAAGCTGGCAGGGTATGCTCAGACGTGAGTCCCTTGCTCACTTTGCCACTGGATTCAAGCAAGCCTGGCTGAAGACGGCTGAAATGCCAGAAACCGGTCCTAGGAAGCTTGTTTCCGGTCCAGGGAAGGCATGGTGAGGCAGTTCGGGCGGGACTGTTCCCATGAGGCACAGGGTCAGACTGATTTGCATATGGCCAAGTCTGAACTGGGGTGACAGAGTGGGTTAAAGAACGGCGATGGATCGAATCCAGATCTGTTGACTGGGTGTGAGTGTTTGATTGGTTCTGATGCTCCGTCCATCACCACCCCCTTTTGTACCGCTTTGTTCGCCATAATTTGGCAGGGTATGCTCAGACGTGAGTCCCTTGCTCACTTTGCCACTGGATTCAAGCAAGCCTGGCTGAAGACGGCTGAAATGAAAGAAACCGGTCCTAGGAAGCTTGTTTCCGGTCCAGGGAAGGCATGGCTTGGCAGTTCGGGCTGGACTGTTCCCATGAGGCACAGGGTCAGACTGATTTGCATATGGCCATGTCTGAACTGGGGTGGCAGAGTGGGCTAAAGAACGGCGATGGATCAAACCCAGATCTGTTGACTGGGTGTGAGTGTTTGATTGGTTCTGATGCTCCGTCCATCACCACCCCCTTTTGTACCGCTTTGTTTGCCATAAGTTGGCAGGGTATGCTCAGACGTGAGTCCCTTGCTCACTTTGACACTGGATTCAAGCAAGCCTGGCTGAAGACGGCTGAAATGCCAGAAACCGGTCCTAGGAAGCTTTTTTCCGGTCCAGGGAAGGCATGGCTTGGCAGTTCGGGCTGGACTGTTCCCATGAGGCACAGGGTCAGACTGATTTGCATATGGCCATGTCTGAACTGGGGTGGCAGAGTGGGCTAAAGAACGGCGATGGATCAAACTCAGATCTGTTGACTGGGTGTGAGTGTTTGATTGGTTCTGATGCTCCGTCCATCACCACCCCCTTTTGTACCGCTTTGGTCACCATAAGTTGACAGGGTATGCTCAGACGTGAGTCCCTTGCTCACTTTGCCACTGGATTCCAGCAAGCCTGGCTGAAGATGGCTGAAATGCCAGAAACCGGTCCTAGGAAGCTTGTTTCCGGTCCAGGAAAGGCATGGCTTGGCAGTTCGGGCTGGACTGTTCCCATGAGGCACAGGGTCAGACTGATTTGCATATGGCCATGTCTGAACTGGGGTGGCTGGGTGGGCTAAAGAACGGCCACGGATCAAACCGAGATCTGTTGACTGGGTGTGAGTGTTTGATTGGTTCTGATGCTCCGTCCATCACCACCCCCTTTTGTACCGCTTTGTTTGCCGTAAGTTGGCAGGGTATGCTCAGACGTGAGTCCCTTGCTCACTTTGCCACTGGATTCAAGCAAGCATGGCTGAAGACGGCTGAAATGCCAGAAACCGGTCCTAGGAATCTTGTTTCCGGTCCAGGGAAGGCATGGCTTGGCAGTTCGGGCTGGACTGTTCCCATGAGGCACAGGGTCAGACTGATTTGCATATGGCCATGTCTGAACTGGGGTGGCAGAGTGGGCTAAAGAACGGCGATGGATCAAACCCAGATCTGTTGACTGGGTGTGAGTGTTTGATTGGTTCTGATGCTCCGTCCATCACCACCCCCTTTTGTACCGCTTTGTTCACCATAAGTTGGCAGGGTATGCTCAGACGTAAGTCCCTTGCTCACTTTGCCACTGGATTCAAGCAAGCCTGGCTGAAAACGGCTGAAATGCCAGAAACCGGTCCTAGGAAGCTTGTTTCCGGTCCAGGGAAGGCATGGCTTGGCAGTTCGGGCTGGACTGTTCCCATGAGGCACAGGGTCAGACTGATTTGCATATGGCCATGTCTTAACTGGGGTGGCAGAGTGGGCTAAAGAACGGCGATGGATCAAACCCAGATCTGTTGACTGGGTGTGAGTGTTTGATTGGTTCTGATGCTCCGTCCATCACCACCCCCTTTTGTACCGCTTTGTTCGCCATAAGTTGGCAGGGTATGCTCAGACGTGAGTCCCTTGCTCACTTTGCCACTGGATTCAAGCAAGCCTGGCTGAAGACGGCTGAAATGCCAGAAACCGGTCCTAGGAAGCTTGTTTCCGGTCCAGGGAAGGCATGGTGAGGCAGTTCGGGCGGGACTGTTCCCATGAGGCACAGGGTCAGACTGATTTGCATATGGCCACGTCTGAACTGGGGTGACAGAGTGGGCTAAAGAACGGCGATGGATCAAACCCAGATCTGTTGACTGGGTGTGAGTGTTTGTTTGGTTCTGATGCTCCGTCCATCACCACCCCCTTTTGTACCGCTTTGTTCGCCATAAGTTGGCAGGGTATGCTCAGACGTGAGTCCCTTGCTCACTTTGCCACTGGATTCAAGCAAGCCTGGCTGAAGACGGCTGAAATGCCAGAAACCGGTCCTAGGAAGCTTGTTTCGGGTCCAGGGAAGGCATGGCTTGGCAGGTTGGGCTGGACTGTTCCCATGAGGCACAGGGTCAGACTGATTTGCATATGGCCATGTCTCAACTGGGGTGGCAGAGTGGGCTAAAGAACGGCGATGGATCAAACCCAGATCTGTTGACTGGGTGTGAGTGTTTGATTGGTTCTGATGCTTCGTCCATCACCACCCCCTTTTGTACCGCTTTGTTCGCCGTAAGTTGGCAGGGTATGCTCAGACGTGAGACCCTGGCTCACTTTGCCACTGGATTCAAGCAAGCCTGGCTGAAGACGGCTGAAATGCCAGAAACCGGTCCTAGGAAGCTTGTTTCAGGTCCAGGGAAGGCATGGCTTGGCAGTTCGGGCTGGACTGTTCCCATGAGGCACAGGGTCAGACTGATTTGCATATGGCCATGTCTCAACTGGGGTGGCAGAGTGGGCTAAAGAACGGCGATGGATCAAACCCAGATCTGTTGACTGGGTGTGAGTGTTTGATTGGTTCTGATGCTTCGTCCATCACCACCCCCTTTTGTACCGCTTTGTTCACCATAAGTTGGCAGGGTATGCTCAGACGTGAGTCCCTGGCTCACTTTGCCACTGGATTCAAGCAAGCCTGGCTGAAGATGGCTGAAATGCCAGAAACCGGTCCTAGAAAACTTGTTTCCGGTCCAGGGAAGGCATGGCTTGGCAGTTCGGGCTGGACTGTTCCCATGAGGCACAGGGTCATTCTGATTTGCATATGGCCATGTCTGAACTGGGGTGGCAGAGTGGGCTAAAGAACGGCGATGGATCAAACCCAGATCTGTTGACTGGGTGTGAGTGTTTGATTGGTTCTGATGCTCCGTCCATCACCACCCCCTTTTGTACTGCTTTGTTCGCCGTAAGTTGGCAGGGTATGCTCAGACGTGAGTCCCTGGCTCACTTTGCCACTGGATTCAAGCAAGCCTGGCTGAAGACGGCTGAAATGCCAGAAACTGGTCCTAAGAAGCTTGTTTCCGGTCCAGAGAAGGCATGGTTTGGCAGTTTGGGCTGGACTGTTCCCATGATGCACAAGGTCAGACTGATTTGCATATGGCCATGTCTGAACTGGAGTGGCAGAGTGGGCTAAAGAATGGCAATGGATCAAACCCATATCTGTTGACTGGGTGTGAGTGTTTGATTGGTTCTGATGCTCCGTCCATCACCACCCCCTTTTGTACCGCTTTGTTCACCATAAGTTGGCAGGGTATGCTCAGACGTAAGTCCCTTGCTCACTTTGCCACTGGATTCAAGCAAGCCTGGCTGAAAACGGCTGAAATGCCAGAAACCGGTCCTAGGAAGCTTGTTTCCGGTCCAGGGAAGGCATGGCTTGGCAGTTCGGGCTGGACTGTTCCCATGAGGCACAGGGTCAGACTGATTTGCATATGGCCATGTCTTAACTGGGGTGGCAGAGTGGGCTAAAGAACGGCGATGATCAAACCCAGATCTGATGACTGGGTGTGAGTGTTTGATTGGTTCTGATGCTCCGTCCATCACCACCCCCTTTTGTACCGCTTTGTTCGCCATAAGTTGGCAGGGTATGCTCAGACGTGAGTCCCTTGCTCACTTTGCCACTGGATTCAAGCAAGCCTGGCTGAAGACGGCTGAAATGCCAGGAACCGGTCCTAGGAAGCTTGTTTCCGTTCCAGGGAAGGCATGGCTTGGCAGTTCGGGCTGGACTGTTCCCATGAGGCACAGGGTCAGACTGATTTGCATATGGCCACGTCTGAACTGGGGTGGCAGAGTGGGTTAAAGAACGGCGATGGATCAAACCCAGATCTGTTGACTGGGTGTGAGTGTTTGATTGGTTCTGATGCTCCGTCCATCACCACCCCCTTTTGTACCGCTTTGTTCGCCATAAGCTGGCAGGGTATGCTCAGACGTGAGTCCCTTGCTCACTTTGCCACTGGATTCAAGCAAGCCTGGCTGAAGACGGCTGAAATGCCAGAAACCGGTCCCAGGAAGCTTGTTTCCGGTCCAGGGAAGGCATGGTGAGGCAGTTCGGGCGGGACTGTTCCCATGAGGCACAGGGTCAGACTGATTTGCATATGGCCACGTCTGAACTGGGGTGACAGAGTGGGCTAAAGAACGGCGATGGATCAAACCCAGATCTGTTGACTGGGTGTGAGTGTTTGTTTGGTTCTGATGCTCCGTCCATCACCACCCCCTTTTGTACCGCTTTGTTCGCCATAAGTTGGCAGGGTATGCTCAGACGTGAGTCCCTTGCTCACTTTGCCACTGGATTCAAGCAAGCCTGGCTGAAGACGGCTGAAATGCCAGAAACCGGTCCTAGGAAGCTTGTTTCGGGTCCAGGGAAGGCATGGCTTGGCAGGTTGGGCTGGACTGTTCCCATGAGGCACAGGGTCAGACTGATTTGCATATGGCCATGTCTGAACTGGGGTGGCAGAGTGGGCTAAAGAAGGGCGATGGATTAAACCCAGATCTGTTGACTGGGTGTGAGTGTTTGATTGGTTCTGATGCTCCGTCCATCACCACCCCCTTTTGTACCGCTTTGTTCACCATAAGTTGGCAGGGTATGCTCAGACGTGAGTCCCTTGCTCACTTTGCCACTGGATTCAAGCAAGCCTGGCTGAAGACGGCTGAAATGCCAGAAACCGGTCCTAGGAAGCTTGTTTCCGGTCCAGGGAAGGCATGGCTTGGCAGTTCGGGCTGGACTGTTCCCATGAGGCACAGGGTCAGACTGATTTGCATATGGCCATGTCTAAACTGGGGTGGCAGAGTGGGCTAAAGAACGGCGATGGATCAAACCCAGATCTGTTGACTGGGTGTGAGTGTTTGATTGGTTCAGATGCTCCGTCCATCACCACCCCCTTTTGTACCGCTTTGTTCGCCATAAGTTGGCAGGGTATGCTCAGACGTGAGTCCCTTGCTCACTTTGCCACTGGATTCAATCAAGCCTGGCTGAAGACACCTGAAATGCCAGAAACCGGTCCTAGGAAGCTTGTTTCCGGTCCAGGGAAGGCATGGCTTGGCAGTTCGGGCTGGACTGTTCCCATGAGGCACAGGGTCAGACTGATTTGCATATGGCCATGTCTGAACTGGGGTGGCAGAGTGGGCTAAAGAACGGCGATGGATCAAACCCAGATCTGTTGACTGGGTGTGAGTGTTTGATTGGTTCTGATGCTTCGTCCATCACCACCCCCTTTTGTACCGCTTTGTTCGCCATAAGTTGGCAGGGTATGCTCAGACGTGAGTCCCTGGCTCACTTTGCCACTGGATTCAAGCAAGCCTGGCTGAAGATGGCTGAAATGCCAGAAACCGGTCCTAGAAAGCTTGTTTCCGGTCCAGGGAAGGCATGGCTTGGCAGTTCGGGCTGGACTGTTCCCATGAGGCACAGGGTCAGGCTGATTTTCATATGGCCATGTCTGAACTGGGGTGGCAGAGTGGGCTAAAGAACGGCGATGGATCAAACCCAGATCTGTTGACTGGGTGTGAGTGTTTGATTGGTTCTGATGCTCCGTCCATCACCACCCCCTTTTGTACCGCTTTGTTTGCCGTAAGTTGGCAGGGTATGCTCAGACGTGAGTCCCTTGCTCACTTTGCCACTGGATTCAAGCAAGCCTGGCTGAAGACGGCTGAAATGCCAGAAACCGGTCCTAGGAAGCTTGTTTCCAGTCCAGGGAAGGCATGGCTTGGCAGTTCGGGCTGGACTGTTCCCATGAGGCACAGGGTCAGACTGATTTGCATATGGCCATGTCTGAACTGGGGTGGCAGAGTGGGCTAAAGAACGGCGATGGATCAAACCCAGATCTGTTGACTGGGTGTGAGTGTTTGATTGGTTCTGATGCTCCGTCCATCACCACCCCCTTTTGTACCGCTTTGTTCGCCATAAGCTGGCAGGGTATGCTCAGACGTGAGTCCCTTGCTCACTTTGCCACTGGATTCAAACAAGCCTGGCTGAAGACGGCTGAAATGCCAGAAACCGCTCCTAGGAAGCTTGTTTCCGGTCCAGGGAAGGCATGGCTTGGCAGTTCGGGCTGGACTGTTCCCATGAGGCACAGGGTCAGACTGATTTGCATATGGCCATGTCTGAACTCGGCAGGCAGAGTGGGCTAAAGAACGGCGATGGATCAAACCCAGATCTGTTGACTGGGTGTGAGTGTTTGATTGGTTCTGATGCTCCGTCCATCACCACCCCCTTTTGTACCGCTTTGTTTGCCGTAAGTTGGCAGGGTATGCTCAGACGTGAGTCCCTTGCTCACTTTGCCACTGGATTCAAGCAAGCCTGGCTGAAGACGGCTGAAATGCCAGAAACCGGTCCTAGGAAGCTTGTTTCCGGTCCAGGGAAGGCATGGCTTGGCAGTTCGGGCTGGACTGTTCCCATGAGGCACAGGGTGAGACTGATTTGCATATGGCCATGTCTGAACTGGGGTGGCAGAGTGGGCTAAAGAACGGCGATGGATCAAACCCAGATCTGTTGACTGGGTGTGAGTGTTTGATTGGTTCTGATGCTCCGTCCATCACCACCCCCTTTTGTACCGCTTTGTTCGCCGTAAGTTGGCAGGGTATGCTCAGACGTGAGTCCCTGGCTCACTTTGCCACTGGATTCAAGCAAGCCTGGCTGAAGACGGCTGAAATGCCAGAAACTGGTCCTAAGAAGCTTGTTTCCGGACCAGAGAAGGCATGGTTTGGCAGTTTGGGCTGGACTGCTCCCATGATGCACAGGGTCAGACTGATTTGCATATGGCCATGTCTGAACTGGAGTGGCCGAGTGGGCTAAAGAATGGCAATGGATCAAACCCAGATCTGTTGACTGGGTGTGAGTGTTTTGATTGGTTCTGATGCTCCGTCCATCACCCCCCCCTTTTGTACCGTTTTGTTTGCCGTAAGTTGGCAGGGTATGCTCAGACGTGAGTCCCTTGCTCACTTTGCCACTGGATTCAAGCAAGCCTGGCTGAAGACTGCTGAAATGCCAGAAACCGGTCCTAGGAATCTTGTTTCCGGTCCAGGGAAGGCATGGCTTGGCAGTTCGGGCTGGACTGTTCCCATGAGGCACAGGGTCAGACTGATTTGCATATGGCCATGTCTGAACTGGGGTGGCAGAGTGGGCTAAAGAACGGCGATGGATCAAACCCAGATCTGTTGACTGGGTGTGAGTGTTTGATTGGTTCTGATGCTCCGTCCATCACCACCCCCTTTTGTACCGCTTTGTTCACCATAAGTTGGCAGGGTATGCTCAGACGTGAGTCCCTTGCTCACTTTGCCACTGGATTCAAGCAAGCCTGGCTGAAGACGGCTGAAATACCAGGAACCGGTCCTAGGAAGCTTGTTTCCGTTCCAGGGAAGGCATGGCTTGGCAGTTCGGGCTGGACTGTTCCCATGAGGCACACGGTTAGACTGATTTGCATATGGCCACGTCTGAACTGGGGTGGCAGAGTGGGTTAAAGAACGGCGATGGATCAAACCCAGATCTGTTGACTGGGTGTGAGTGCTTGATTGGTTCTGATGCTCCGTCCATCACCACCCCCTTTTGTACCGCTTTGTTCGCCATAAGCTGGCAGGGTATGCTCAGACGTGAGTCCCTTGCTCACTTTGCCACTGGATTCAAGCAAGCCTGGCTGAAGACGGCTGAAATGCCAGAAACCGGTCCTAGGAAGCTTGTTTCCGGTCCAGGGAAGGCATGGTGAGGCAGTTCGGGCGGGACTGTTCCCATGAGGCACAGGGTCAGACTGATTTGCATATGGCCAAGTCTGAACTGGGGTGACAGAGTGGGTTAAAGAACGGCGATGGATCGAATCCAGATCTGTTGACTGGGTGTGAGTGTTTGATTGGTTCTGATGCTCCGTCCATCACCACCCCCTTTTGTACCGCTTTGTTCGCCATAATTTGGCAGGGTATGCTCAGACGTGAGTCCCTTGCTCACTTTGCCACTGGATTCAAGCAAGCCTGGCTGAAGACGGCTGAAATGAAAGAAACCGGTCCTAGGAAGCTTGTTTCCGGTCCAGGGAAGGCATGGCTTGGCAGTTCGGTCTGGACTGTTCCCATGAGGCACAGGGTCAGACTGATTTGCATATGGCCATGTCTGAACTGGGGTGGCAGAGTGGGCTAAAGAACGGCGATGGATCAAACCCAGATCTGTTGACTGGGTGTGAGTGTTTGATTGGTTCTGATGCTCCGTCCATCACCACCCCCTTTTGTACCGCTTTGTTTGCCATAAGTTGGCAGGGTATGCTCAGACGTGAGTCCCTTGCTCACTTTGACACTGGATTCAAGCAAGCCTGGCTGAAGACGGCTGAAATGCCAGAAACTGGTCCTAGGAAGCTTTTTTCCGGTCCAGGGAAGGCATGGCTTGGCAGTTCGGGCTGGACTGTTCCCATGAGGCACAGGGTCAGACTGATTTGCATATGGCCATGTCTGAACTGGGGTGGCAGAGTGGGCTAAAGAACGGCGATGGATCAAACTCAGATCTGTTGACTGGGTGTGAGTGTTTGATTGGTTCTGATGCTCCGTCCATCACCACCCCCTTTTGTACCGCTTTGGTCACCATAAGTTGACAGGGTATGCTCAGACGTGAGTCCCTTGCTCACTTTGCCACTGGATTCCAGCAAGCCTGGCTGAAGATGGCTGAAATGCCAGAAACCGGTCCTAGGAAGCTTGTTTCCGGTCCAGGAAAGGCATGGCTTGGCAGTTCGGGCTGGACTGTTCCCATGAGGCACAGGGTCAGACTGATTTGCATATGGCCATGTCTGAACTGGGGTGGCTGGGTGGGCTAAAGAACGGCCACGGATCAAACCGAGATCTGTTGACTGGGTGTGAGTGTTTGATTGGTTCTGATGCTCCGTCCATCACCACCCCCTTTTGTACCGCTTTGTTTGCCGTAAGTTGGCAGGGTATGCTCAGACGTGAGTCCCTTGCTCACTTTGCCACTGGATTCAAGCAAGCCTGGCTGAAGACGGCTGAAATGCCAGAAACCGGTCCTAGGAATCTTGTTTCCGGTCCAGGGAAGGCATGGCTTGGCAGTTCGGGCTGGACTGTTCCCATGAGGCACAGGGTCAGACTGATTTGCATATGGCCATGTCTGAACTGGGGTGGCAGAGTGGGCTAAAGAACGGCGATGGATCAAACCCAGATCTGTTGACTGGGTGTGAGTGTTTGATTGGTTCTGATGCTCCGTCCATCACCACCCCCTTTTGTACCGCTTTGTTCACCATAAGTTGGCAGGGTATGCTCAGACGTAAGTCCCGTGCTCACTTTGCCACTGGATTCAAGCAAGCCTGGCTGAAAACGGCTGAAATGCCAGAAACCTGTCCTAGGAAGCTTGTTTCCGGTCCAGGGAAGGCATGGCTTGGCAGTTCGGGCTGGACTGTTCCCATGAGGCACAGGGTCAGACTGATTTGCATATGGCCATGTCTTAACTGGGGTGGCAGAGTGGGCTAAAGAACGGCGATGGATCAAACCCAGATCTGTTGACTGGGTGTGAGTGTTTGATTGGTTCTGATGCTCCGTCCATCACCACCCCCTTTTGTACCGCTTTGTTCGCCATAAGTTGGCAGGGTATGCTCAGACGTGAGTCCCTTGCTCACTTTGCCACTGGATTCAAGCAAGCCTGGCTGAAGACGGCTGAAATGCCAGAAACCGGTCCTAGGAAGCTTGTTTCCGGTCCAGGGAAGGCATGGTGAGGCAGTTCGGGCGGGACTGTTCCCATGAGGCACAGGGTCAGACTGATTTGCATATGGCCATGTCTGAACTGGGGTGGCAGAGTGGGCTAAAGAACGGCGATGGATCAAACCCAGATCTGTTGACTGGGTGTGAGTGTTTGATTGGTTCTGATGCTTCGTCCATCACCACCCCCTTTTGTACCGCTTTGTTCGCCGTAAGTTGGCAGGGTATGCTCAGACGTGAGTCCCTGGCTCACTTTGCCACTGGATTCAAGCAAGCCTGGCTGAAGACGGCTGAAATGCCAGAAACCGGTCCTAGGAAGCTTGTTTCAGGTCCAGGGAAGGCATGGCTTGGCAGTTCGGGCTGGACTGTTCCCATGAGGCACAGGGTCAGACTGATTTGCATATGGCCATGTCTCAACTGGGGTGGCAGAGTGGGCTAAAGAACGGCGATGGATCAAACCCAGATCTGTTGACTGGGTGTGAGTGTTTGATTGGTTCTGATGCTTCGTCCATCACCACCCCCTTTTGTACCGCTTTGTTCGCCATAAGTTGGCAGGGTATGCTCAGACGTGAGTCCCTGGCTCACTTTGCCACTGGATTCAAGCAAGCCTGGCTGAAGATGGCTGAAATGCCAGAAACCGGTCATAGAAAGCTTGTTTCCGGTCCAGGGAAGGCATGGCTTGGCAGTTCGGGCTGGACTGTTCCCATGAGGCACAGGGTCATTCTGATTTGCATATGGCCATGTCTGAACTGGGGTGGCAGAGTGGGCTAAAGAACGGCGATGGATCAAACCCAGATCTGTTGACTGGGTGTGAGTGTTTGATTGGTTCTGATGCTCCGTCCATCACCACCCCCTTTTGTACTGCTTTGTTCGCCGTAAGTTGGCAGGGTATGCTCAGACGTGAGTCCCTGGCTCACTTTGCCACTGGATTCAAGCAAGCCTGGCTGAAGACGGCTGAAATGCCAGAAACTGGTCCTAAGAAGCTTGTTTCCGGTCCAGAGAAGGCATGGTTTGGCAGTTTGGGCTGGACTGTTCCCATGATGCACAAGGTCAGACTGATTTGCATATGGCCATGTCTGAACTGGAGTGGCAGAGTGGGCTAAAGAATGGCAATGGATCAAACCCATATCTGTTGACTGGGTGTGAGTGTTTGATTGGTTCTGATGCTCCGTCCATCACCACCCCCTTTTGTACCGCTTTGTTCACCATAAGTTGGCAGGGTATGCTCAGACGTAAGTCCCTTGCTCACTTTGCCACTGGATTCAAGCAAGCCTGGCTGAAAACGGCTGAAATGCCAGAAACCGGTCCTAGGAAGCTTGTTTCCGGTCCAGGGAAGGCATGGCTTGGCAGTTCGGGCTGGACTGTTCCCATGAGGCACAGGGTCAGACTGATTTGCATATGGCCATGTCTTAACTGGGGTGGCAGAGTGGGCTAAAGAACGGCGATGATCAAACCCAGATCTGATGACTGGGTGTGAGTGTTTGATTGGTTCTGATGCTCCGTCCATCACCACCCCCTTTTGTACCGCTTTGTTCGCCATAAGTTGGCAGGGTATGCTCAGACGTGAGTCCCTTGCTCACTTTGCCACTGGATTCAAGCAAGCCTGGCTGAAGACGGCTGAAATGCCAGGAACCGGTCCTAGGAAGCTTGTTTCCGTTCCAGGGAAGGCATGGCTTGGCAGTTCGGGCTGGACTGTTCCCATGAGGCACAGGGTCAGGCTGATTTGCATATGGCCACGTCTGAACTGGGGTGGCAGAGTGGGTTAAAGAACGGCGATGGATCAAACCCAGATCTGTTGACTGGGTGTGAGTGTTTGATTGGTTCTGATGCTCCGTCCATCACCACCCCCTTTTGTACCGCTTTGTTCGCCATAAGCTGGCAGGGTATGCTCAGACGTGAGTCCCTTGCTCACTTTGCCACTGGATTCAAGCAAGCCTGGCTGAAGACGGCTGAAATGCCAGAAACCGGTCCCAGGAAGCTTGTTTCCGGTCCAGGGAAGGCATGGTGAGGCAGTTCGGGCGGGACTGTTCCCATGAGGCACAGGGTCAGACTGATTTGCATATGGCCACGTCTGAACTGGGGTGACAGAGTGGGCTAAAGAACGGCGATGGATCAAACCCAGATCTGTTGACTGGGTGTGAGTGTTTGTTTGGTTCTGATGCTCCGTCCATCACCACCCCCTTTTGTACCGCTTTGTTCACCATAAGTTGGCAGGGTATGCTCAGACGTGAGTCCCTTGCTCACTTTGCCACTGGATTCAAGCAAGCCTGGCTGAAGACGGCTGAAATGCCAGAAACCGGTCCTAGGAAGCTTGTTTCGGGTCCAGGGAAGGTATGGCTTGGCAGGTTGGGCTGGACTGTTCCCATGAGGCACAGGGTCAGACTGATTTGCATATGGCCATGTCTGAACTGGGGTGGCAGAGTGGGCTAAAGAAGGGCGATGGATTAAACCCAGATCTGTTGACTGGGTGTGAGTGTTTGATTGGTTCTGATGCTCCGTCCATCACCACCCCCTATTGTACCGCTTTGTTCACCATAAGTTGGCAGGGTATGCTCAGACGTGAGTCCCTTGCTCACTTTGCCACTGGATTCAAGCAAGCCTGGCTGAAGACGGCTGAAATGCCAGAAACCGGTCCTAGGAAGCTTGTTTCCGGTCCAGGGAAGGCATGGCTTGGCAGTTCGGGCTGGACTGTTCCCATGAGGCACAGGGTCAGACTGATTTGCATATGGCCATGTCTGAACTGGGGTGGCAGAGTGGGCTAAAGAACGGCGATGGATCAAACCCAGATCTGTTGACTGGGTGTGAGTGTTTGATTGGTTCAGATGCTCCGTCCATCACCACCCCCTTTTGTACCGCTTTGTTCGCCATAAGTTGGCAGGGTATGCTCAGACGTGAGTCCCTTGCTCACTTTGCCACTGGATTCAATCAAGCCTGGCTGAAGACACCTGAAATGCCAGAAACCGGTCCTAGGAAGCTTGTTTCCGGTCCAGGGAAGGCATGGCTTGGCAGTTCGGGCTGGACTGTTCCCATGAGGCACAGGGTCAGACTGATTTGCATATGGCCATGTCTGAACTGGGGTGGCAGAGTGGGCTAAAGAACGGCGATGGATCAAACCCAGATCTGTTGACTGGGTGTGAGTGTTTGATTGGTTCTGATGCTTCGTCCATCACCACCCCCTTTTGTACCGCTTTGTTCGCCATAAGTTGGCAGGGTATGCTCAGACGTGAGTCCCTGGCTCACTTTGCCACTGGATTCAAGCAAGCCTGGCTGAAGATGGCTGAAATGCCAGAAACCGGTCCTAGAAAGCTTGTTTCCGGTCCAGAGAAGGCATGGTTTGGCAGTTTGGGCTGGACTGTTCCCATGATGCACAGGGTCAGACTGATTTGCATATGGCCATGTCTGAACTGGAGTGGCAGAGTGGGCTAAAGAATGGCAATGGATCAAACCCAGATCTGTTGACTGGGTGTGAGTGTTTGATTGGTTCTGATGCTCCGTCCATCACCACCCCCTTTTGTACCGCTTTGTTTGCCGTAAGTTGGCAGGGTATGCTCAGACGTGAGTCCCTTGCTCACTTTGCCACTGGATTCAAGCAAGCCTGGCTGAAGACGGCTGAAATGCCAGAAACCGGTCCTAGGAAGCTTGTTTCCAGTCCAGGGAAGGCATGGCTTGGCAGTTCGGGCTGGACTATTCCCATGAGGCACAGGGTCAGACTGATTTGCATATGGCCATGTCTGAACTGGGGTGGCAGAGTGGGCTAAAGAACGGCGATGGATCAAACCCAGATCTGTTGACTGGGTGTGAGTGTTTGATTGGTTCTGATGCTCCGTCCATCACCACCCCCTTTTGTACCGCTTTGTTCGCCATAAGCTGGCAGGGTATGCTCAGACGTGAGTCCCTTGCTCACTTTGCCACTGGATTCAAACAAGCCTGGCTGAAGACGGCT
The DNA here is from genome assembly GCF_964204655.1 of Triturus cristatus. NCBI lineage: Eukaryota > Metazoa > Chordata > Amphibia > Caudata > Salamandridae > Triturus > Triturus cristatus. The sequence goes on along the minus strand of NC_140590.1, from coordinate 1,426,749,802 downwards.
GAAATGCCAGAAACCGCTCCTAGGAAGCTTGTTTCCGGTCCAGGGAAGGCATGGCTTGGCAGTTCGGGCTGGACTATTCCCATGAGGCACAGGGTCAGACTGATTTGCATATGGCCATGTCTGAACTGGGCAGGCAGAGTGGGCTAAAGAACGGCGATGGATCAAACCCAGATCTGTTGACTGGGTGTGAGTGTTTGATTGGTTCTGATGCTCCGTCCATCACCACCCCCTTTTGTACCGCTTTGTTCGCCATAATTTGGCAGGGTATGCTCAGACGTGAGTCCCTTGCTCACTTTGCCACTGGATTCAAGCAAGCCTGGCTGAAGACGGCTGAAATGCCAGAAACCGGTCCTAGGAAGCTTGTTTCTGGTCCAGGGAAGGCATTGCATGGCAGTTCGGGCTGGACTGTTCCCATGAGGCACAGGGTCAGACTGATTTGCATATGGCCATGTCTGAGCTGGGGTGGCAGACTGGGCTAAAGAACGGCGATGGATCAAACCCAGATCTGTTGACTGGGTGTGAGTGTTTGATTGGTTCTGATGCTCCGTCCACCACCACCCCCTTTTGTACCGCTTTGTTCGCCATAAGTTGGCAGGGTATGCTCAGACGTGAGTCCCTTGCTCACTTTGCCACTAGATTCAAGCAAGCCTGGCTGAAGACGGCTGAAATGCCAGAAACCGGTCCTAGGAAGCTTGTTTCCGGTCCAGGGAAGGCATGGCTTGGCAGTTCGGGCTGGACTGTTCCCATGAGGCACAGGGTCAGACTGATTTGCATATGGCCATGTCTAAACTGGGGTGGCAGAGTGGGCTAAAGAACGGCAATGGATCAAACCCAGATCTGTTGACTGGGTGTGAGTGTTTGTGTGGTTCTGATGCTCCGTCCATCACTACCCCCTTTTGTACCGCTTTGTTCGCCATAAGTTAGCAGGGTATGCTCAGACGTGAGTCCCTTGCTCACTTTGCCACTGGATTCAAGCAAGCCTGGCTGAAGACGGCTGAAATGCCAGAAACCGGTCCTAGGAAGCTTGTTTCGGGTCCAGGGAAGGCATGGCTTGGCAGGTTGGGCTGGACTGTTCCCATGAGGCACAGGGTCAGACTGATTTGCATATGGCCATGTCTGAACTGGGGTGGCAGAGTGGGCTAAAGAACGGCGATGGATCAAACCCAGATCTGTTGACTGGGTGTGAGTGTTTGATTGGTTCTGATGCTCCGTCCATCACCACCCCCTTTTGTACCGCTTTGTTCGCCATAAGTTGGCAGGGTATGCTCAGACGTGAGTCCCTTGCTCACTTTGCCACTGGATTCAAGCAAGCCTGGCTGAAGACGGCTGAAATGCCAGAAACCGGTCCTAGAAAGCTTGTTTCCGGTCCAGGGAAGGCATGGCTTGGCAGTTCGGGCTGGACTGTTCCCATGAGGCACAGGGTCAGACTGATTTGCATATGGCCATGTCTGAACTGGGGTGGCAGAGTGGGCTAAAAAACGGCGATGGATCAAACCCAGATCTGTTGACTGGGTGTGAGTGTTTGATTGGTTCTGATGCTTCGTCCATCACCACCCCCTTTTGTACCGCTTTGTTCGCCATAAGTTGGCAGGGTATGCTCAGACGTGAGTCCCTGGCTCACTTTGCCACTGGATTCAAGCAAGCCTGGCTGAAGATGGCTGAAATGCCAGAAACCGGTCCTAGGAAGCTTGTTTCCGGTCCACGGAAGGCATGGCTTGGCAGTTCGGGCTTGACTGTTCCCATGAGGCACAGGGTCAGGCTGATTTGCATATGGCCATTTCTGAACTGGGGTGGCAGAGTGGGCTAAAGAACGGCGATGGATCAAACCCAGATCTGTTGACTGGGTGTGAGTGTTTGATTGGTTCTGATGCTCCGTCCATCACCACCCCCTTTTGTACCGCTTTGTTCACCATAAGTTGGCAGGGTATGCTCAGACGTGAGTCCCTGGCTCACTTTGCCACTGGATTCAAGCAAGCCTGGCTGAAGACGGCTGAAATGCCAGAAACTGGTCCTAAGAAGCTTGTTTCCGGTCCAGAGAAGGCATGGTTTGGCAGTTTGGGCTGGACTGTTCCCATGACGCACAGGGTCAGACTGATTTGCATATGGCCATGTCTGAACTGGAGTGGCAGAGTGGGCTAAAGAATGGCAATGGATCAAACCCAGATCTGTTGACTGGGTGTGAGTGTTTGATTGGTTCCGATGCTCCGTCCATCACTACCCCCTTTTGTACCGCTTTGTTTGCCGTAAGTTGGCAGGGTATGCTCAGACGTGAGTCCCTTGCTCACTTTGCCACTGGATTCAAGCAAGCCTGGCTGAAGATGGCTGAAATGCCAGAAACCGGTCCTAGGAAGCTTGTTTCCGGTCCAGGGAAGGCATGGCTTGGCAGTTCGGGCTGGACTGTTCCCATGAGGCACAGGGTCAGACTGATTTGCATATGGCCATGTCTGAACTGGGGTGGCAGAGTGGGCTAAAGAACGGCGATGGATCAAACCCAGATCTGTTGACTGGGTGTGAGTGTTTGATTGGTTCTGATGCTCCGTCCATCACCACCCCCTTTTGTACCGCTTTGTTCGCCGTAAGTTGGCAGGGTATGCTCAGACGTGAGTCCCTGGCTCACTTTGCCACTGGATTCAAGCAAGCCTGGCTGAAGACGGCTGAAATGCCTGAAACTGGTCCTAAGAAGCTTGTTTCCGGTCCAGAGAAGGCATGGTTTGGCAGTTTGGGCTGGACTGTTCCCATGATGCACAGGGTCAGACTGATTTGCATATGGCCATGTCTGAACTGGAGTGGCAGAGTGGGCTAAAGAATGGCAATGGATCAAACCCAGATCTGTTGACTGGGTGTGAGTGTTTGATTGGTTCCGATGCTCCGTCCATCACCACCCCCTTTTGTACCGCTTTGTTTGCCGTAAGTTGGCAGGGTATGCTCAGACGTGAGTCCCTTGCTCACTTTGCCACTGGATTCAAGCAAGCCTGGCTGAAGACGGCTGAAATGCCAGAAACCGGTCCTAGGAAGCTTGTTTCCGGTCCAGGGAAGGCATGGCTTGGCAGTTCGGGCTGGCCTGTTCCCATGAGGCACAGGGTCAGACTGATTTGCATATGGCCATGTCTGAACTGGGGTGGCAGAGTGGGCTAAAGAACGGCGATGGATCAAACCCAGATCTGTTGACTGCGTGTGAGTGTTTGATAGGTTCTGATGCTCCGTCCATCACCACCCCCTTTTGTACCGCTTTGTTCGCCATAAGCTGGCAGGGTATGCTCAGACGTGAGTCCCTTGCTCACTTTGCCACTGGATTCAAGCAAGCATGGCTGAAGACGGCTGAAATGCCAGAAACCGCTCCTAGGAAGCTTGTTTCCGGTCCAGGGAAGGCATGGCTTGGCAGTTCGGGCTGGACTGTTCCCATGAGGCACAGGGTCAGACTGATTTTCATATGGCCATGTCTGAACTGGGGTGGCAGAGTGGGCTAAAGAACGGCGATGGATCAAACCCAGATCTGTTGACTGGGTGTGAGTGTTTGATTGGTTCTGATGCTCCGTCCATCACCACCCCCTTTTGTACCGCTTTGTTCACCATAAGTTGGCAGGGTATGCTCAGACGTAAGTCCCTTGCTCACTTTGCCACTGGATTCAAGCAAGCCTGGCTGAAGACGGCTGAAATGCCAGAAACCGGTCCTAGGAAGCTTGTTTCCGGTCCAGGGAAGGCATGGCTTGGCAGTTCGGGCTGGACTGTTCCCATGAGGCACAGGGTCAGACTGATTTGCATATGGCCATGTCTGAACTGGGGTGGCAGAGTGGGCTAAAGAACGGCGATGGATCAAACCCAGATCTGTTGACTGGGTGTGAGTGTTTGATTGGTTCTGATGCTCCGTCCATCACCACCCCCTTTTGTACCGCTTTGTTCGCCATAAGTTGGCAGGGTATGCTCAGACGTGAGTCCCTTGCTCACTTTGCCACTGGATTCAAGCAAGCCTGGCTGAAGACGGCTGAAATGCCAGAAACTGGTCCTAGGAAGCTTGTTTCCGTTCCAGGGAAGGCATGGCTTGGCAGTTCGGGCTGGACTGTTCCCATGAGGCACAGGGTCAGACTGATTTGCATATGGCCATGTCTGAACAGGGGTGACAGAGTGGGCTAAAGAACGGCGATGGATCAAACCCAGATCTGTTGACTGGGTGTGAGTGTTTGATTGGTTCAGATGCTCCGTCCATCACCACCCCCTTTTGTACCGCTTTGTTCACCATAAGTTGACAGGGTATGCTCAGACGTGAGTCCCTTGCTCACTTTGCCACTGGATTCAAGCAAGCCTGGCTGAAGACGGCTGAAATGCCAGAAACCGCTCCTAGGAAGCTTGTTTCCGGTCCAGGGAAGGCATGGCTTGGCAGTTCGGGCTGGACTGTTCCCATGAGGCACAGGGTCAGACTGATTTGCATATGGCCATGTCTGAACTGGGCAGGCAGAGTGGGCTAAAGAACGGCGATCGATCAAACCCAGATTTGTTGACTTGGTGTGAGTGTTTGATTGGTTCTGATGCTCCGTCCATCACCACCCCCTTTTGTACCGCTTTGTTTGCCATAAGTTGGCAGGGTTTGCTCAGACGTGAGTCCCTTGCTCACTTTGCCACTGGATTCAAGCAAGCCTGGCTGAAGACGGCTGAAATGCAAGAAACCGGTCCTAGGGAGCTTGTTTCCGGTCCAGGGAAGGCATGGCTTGGCAGTTCGGGCTGGACTGTTCCCATGAGGCACAGGGTCAGACTGATCTGCATATGGCCATGTCTGAACTGGGCAGGCAGAGTGGGCTCAAGAACGGCGATGGATCAAACCCAGATCTGTTGCCTGGGTGTGTGTGTTTGATTGGTTCTGATGCTCCGTCCATCACCACCCCCTTTTGTACCGCTTTGTTCGCCATAAGTTGGCAGGGTATGCTCAGACGTGAGTCCCTTGCTCACTTTGCCACTGGATTCAAGCAAGCCTGGCTGAAGACGGCTGAAATGCCAGAAACCGGTCCTAGGAAGCTTGTTTCCAGTCCAGGGAAGGCATGGCTTGGCAGTTTGGGCGGGACTGTTCCCATGAGGCACAGGGTCAGACTGATTTGCATATGGCCACGTCTGAACTGGGGTGGCAGAGTGGGTTAAAGAACAGCGATGGATCAAACCCAGATCTGTTGACTGGGTGTGAGTGTTTGATTGGTTCTGATGCTCCGTCCATCACCACCCCCTTTTGTACCGCTTTGTTCGCCATAAGTTGGCAGGGTATGCTCAGACGTGAGTCCCTTGCTCACTTTGCCACTGGATTCAAGCAAGCCTGGCTGAAGACGGCTGAAATGCCAGAAACCGGTCCTAGGAAGCATGTTTCCGGTCCAGGGAAGGCATGGTGAGGCAGTTCGGGCGGGACTGTTCCCGTGAGGCACAGGGTCAGACTGATTTGCATATGGCCACGTCTGAACTGGGGTGGCAGAGTGGGTTAAAGAACGGCGATGGATCGAATCCAGATCTGTTGACTGGGTGTGAGTGTTTGATTGGTTCTGATGCTCCGTCCATCACCACCCCCTTTTGTACCGCTTTGTTCGCCATAATTTGGCAGGGTATGCTCAGACGTGAGTCCCTTGCTCACTTTGCCACTGGATTCAAGCAAGCCTGGCTGAAGACGGCTGAAATGCCAGAAACCGGTCCTAGGAAGCTTGTTTCCGGTCCAGGGAAGGCATGGCTTGGCAGTTCGGGCTGGACTGTTCCCATGATGCACAGGGTCAGACTGATTTGCATATGGCCATGTCTGAACTGGAGTGGCAGAGTGGGCTAAAGAACGGCGATTGATCAAACCCAGATCTGTTGACTGGGTGTGAGTGTTTGATTGGTTCTGATGCTCTGTCCATCACCACCCCCTTTTGTACCGCTTTGTTCGCCATAAGTTTGCAGGGTATGCTCAGACGTGAGGCCCTTGCTCACTTTGCCACTGGATTCAAGCAAACCTGGCTGAAGACGGCTGAAATGCCAGAAACCGGTCCTAGGAAGCTTGTTTCTGGTCCAGGGAAGGCATGGCTTGGCAGTTCGGGCTGGACTGTTCCCATGAGGCACAGGGTCAGACTGATTTGCATATGGCCATGTCTGAACTGGGGTGGCAGAGTGGGCTAAAGAACGGCGATGGATCAAACCCAGATCTGTTGACTGGGTGTGAGTGTTTGATTGGTTCTGATGCTCCGTCCACCACCACCCCCTTTTGTACCGCTTTGTTCGCCATAAGTTGGCAGGGTATGCTCAGACGTGAGTCCCTTGCTCACTTTGCCACTGGATTCAAGCAAGCCTGGCTGAAGACGGCTGAAATGCCAGTAACCGGTCCTAGGAAGCTTGTTTCCGGTCCAGGGAAGGCATGGCTTGGCAGTTCGGGCTGGACTGTTCCCATGAGGCACAGGATCAGACTGATTTGCATATGGCCATGTCTGAGCTTGGGTGGCAGACTGGGCTACAGAACGGCGATGGATCAAACCCAGATCTGTTAACTGGGTGTGAGTGTTTGATTGGTTCTGATGCTCCGTCCACCACCACCCCCTTTTGTACCGCTTTGTTCGCCATAAGTTGGCAGGGTATGCTCAGACGTGAGTCCCTTGCTCACTTTGCCACTGGATTCAAGCAAGCCTGGCTGAAGACGGCTGAAATGCCAGAAACCGGTCCTAGGAAGCTTGTTTCCGGTCCAGGGAAGGCATGGCTTGGCAGATCGGGCTGGACTGTTCCCATGAGGCACAGGGTCAGACTGATTTGCATATGGCCATGTCTGAACTGGGGTGGCAGAGTGGGCTAAAGAACGGCGATGGATCAAACCCAGATCTGTTGACTCGGTGTGTGTGTTTGATTGGTTCTGATGCTCCGTCCATCACCACCCCCTTTTGTACCGCTTTGTTCGCCATAAGTTGGCAGGGTATGCTCAGACGTGAGTCCCTTGCTCACTTTGCCACTGGATTCAAGCAAGCCTGGCTGAAGACGGCTGAAATGCAAGAAACCGGTCCTAGGGAGCTTGTTTCCGGTCCAGGGAAGGCATGGCTTGGCAGTTCGGGCTGGACTGTTCCCATGAGGCACAGGGTCAGACTGATCTGCATATGGCCATGTCTGAACTGGGCAGGCAGAGTGGGCTCAAGAACGGCGATGGATCAAACCCAGATCTGTTGCCTGGGTGTGAGTGTTTGATTGGTTCTGATGCTCCGTCCATCACCACCCCCTTTTGTACCGCTTTGTTCGCCATAAGTTGGCAGGGTATGCTCAGACGTGAGTCCCTTGCTCACTTTGCCACTGGATTCAAGCAAGCCTGGCTGAAGACGGCTGAAATGCCAGAAACCGGTCCTAGGAAGCTTGTTTCCAGTCCAGGGAAGGCATGGCTTGGCAGTTTGGGCGGGACTGTTCCCATGAGGCACAGGGTCAGACTGATTTGCATATGGCCACGTCTGAACTGGGGTGGCAGAGTGGGTTAAAGAACGGCGATGGATCAAACCCAGATCTGTTGACTGGGTGTGAGTGTTTGATTGGTTCTGATGCTCCGTCCATCACCACCCCCTTTTGTACCGCTTTGTTCGCCATAAGTTGGCAGGGTATGCTCAGACGTGAGTCCCTTGCTCACTTTGCCACTGGATTCAAGCAAGCCTGGCTGAAGACGGCTGAAATGCCAGAAACCGGTCCTAGGAAGCATGTTTCCGGTCCAGGGAAGGCATGGTGAGGCAGTTCGGGCGGGACTGTTCCCGTGAGGCACAGGGTCAGACTGATTTGCATATGGCCACGTCTGAACTGGGGTGGCAGAGTGGGTTAAAGAACGGCGATGGATCGAATCCAGATCTGTTGACTGGGTGTGAGTGTTTGATTGGTTCTGATGCTCCGTCCATCACCACCCCCTTTTGTACCGCTTTGTTCGCCATAATTTGGCAGGGTATGCTCAGACGTGAGTCCCTTGCTCACTTTGCCACTGGATTCAAGCAAGCCTGGCTGAAGACGGCTGAAATGCCAGAAACCGGTCCTAGGAAGCTTGTTTCCGGTCCAGGGAAGGCATGGCTTGGCAGTTCGGGCTGGACTGTTCCCATGATGCACAGGGTCAGACTGATTTGCATATGGCCATGTCTGAACTGGAGTGGCAGAGTGGGCTAAAGAACGGCGATTGATCAAACCCAGATCTGTTGACTGGGTGTGAGTGTTTGATTGGTTCTGATGCTCTGTCCATCACCACCCCCTTTTGTACCGCTTTGTTCGCCATAAGTTTGCAGGGTATGCTCAGACGTGAGGCCCTTGCTCACTTTGCCACTGGATTCAAGCAAACCTGGCTGAAGACGGCTGAAATGCCAGAAACCGGTCCTAGGAAGCTTGTTTCCGGTCCAGGGAAGGCATGGCTTGGCAGTTCGGGCTGGACTGTTCCCATGAGGCACAGGGTCAGACTGATTTGCATATGGCCATGTCTGAACTGGGGTGGCAGAGTGGGCTAAAGAACGGCGATGGATCAAACCCAGATCTGTTGACTGGGTGTGAGTGTTTGATTGGTTCTGATGCTCCGTCCACCACCACCCCCTTTTGTACCGCTTTGTTCGCCATAAGTTGGCAGGGTATGCTCAGACGTGAGTCCCTTGCTCACTTTGCCACTGGATTCAAGCAAGCCTGGCTGAAGACGGCTGAAATGCCAGTAACCGGTCCTAGGAAGCTTGTTTCCGGTCCAGGGAAGGCATGGCTTGGCAGTTCGGGCTGGACTGTTCCCATGAGGCACAGGATCAGACTGATTTGCATATGGCCATGTCTGAGCTTGGGTGGCAGACTGGGCTACAGAACGGCGATGGATCAAACCCAGATCTGTTAACTGGGTGTGAGTGTTTGATTGGTTCTGATGCTCCGTCCACCACCACCCCCTTTTGTACCGCTTTGTTCGCCATAAGTTGGCAGGGTATGCTCAGACGTGAGTCCCTTGCTCACTTTGCCACTGGATTCAAGCAAGCCTGGCTGAAGACGGCTGAAATGCCAGAAACCGGTCCTAGGAAGCTTGTTTCCGGTCCAGGGAAGGCATGGCTTGGCAGATCGGGCTGGACTGTTCCCATGAGGCACAGGGTCAGACTGATTTGCATATGGCCATGTCTGAACTGGGGTGGCAGAGTGGGCTAAAGAACGGCGATGGATCAAACCCAGATCTGTTGACTCGGTGTGTGTGTTTGATTGGTTCTGATGCTCCGTCCATCACCACCCCCTTTTGTACCGCTTTGTTCGCCATAAGTTGGCAGGGTATGCTCAGACGTGAGTCCCTTGCTCACTTTGCCACTGGATTCAAGCAAGTCTGGCTGAAGACGGCTGAAATGCCAGAAACCGGTCCTAGGAAGCTTGTTTCCGGTCCAGGGAAGGCATGGCTTGGCAGTTCGGGCTGGACTGTTCCCATGTGGCACAGGGTCAGACTGATTTGCATATGACCATGTCTGAACTGGGGTGGCAGAGTGGGCTAAAGAACGCCGATGGATCAAACCCAGATCTGTTGACTGGGTGTGAGTGTTTGTTTGGTTCTGCTGCTCCGTCCATCACCACCCCCTTTTGTACCGCTTTGTTCGCCATAAGTTGGCAGGGTATGCTCAGACGTGAGTCCCTTGCTCACTTTGCCACTGGATTCAATCAAGCCTGGCTGAAGACGGCTGAAATGCCAGAAACCGGTCCTAGGAAGCTTGTTTCCGGTCCAGGGAAGGCATGGCTTGGCAGTTCGGGCTGGACTGTTCCCATGAGGCACAGGGTCAGACTGATTTGCATATGACCATGTCTGAACTGGGGTGGCAGAGTGGGCTAAAGAACGACGATGGATCAAACCCAGATCTGTTGACTGGGTGTGAGTGTTTGTTTGGTTCTGATGCTCCGTCCATCACCACCCCCTTTTGTACCGCTTTGTTCGCCATAAGTTGGCAGGGTATGCTCAGACGTGAGTCCCTTGCTCACTTTGCCACTGGATTCAAGCAAGCCTGGCTGAAGACGGCTGAAATGCCAGAAACCGGTCCTAGGAAGCTTCTTTCGGGTCCAGGGAAGGCATGGCTTGGCAGGTTGGGCTGGACTGTTCCCATGAGGCACAGGGTCAGACTGATTTGCATATGGCCATGTCTGAACTGGGGTGGCAGAGTGGGCTAAAGAACGGCGATGGATCAAACCCAGAACTGTTGACTGGGTGTGAGTGTTTGATTGGTTCTGATGCTCCGTCCATCACCACCCCCCTTTTGTACCGCTTTGTTCGCCATAAGTTGGCAGGGTATGCTCAGACGTGAGTCCCTTGCTCACTTTGCCACTGGATTCAAGCAAGCCTGGCTGAAGACGGCTGAAATGCCAGAAACCGGTCCTAGGAAGCTTGTTTCCGGTCCAGGGAAGGCATGGCTTGGCAGTTCGGGCTGGACTGTTCCCATGAGGCACAGGGTCAGACTGATTTGCATATGGCCATGTCTGAACTGGGGTGGCAGAGTGGGCTAAAGAACGGCGATGGATCAAACCCAGATCTGTTGACTGGGTGTGAGTGTTTGATTGGTTCTGATGCTTCGTCCATCACCACCCCCTTTTGTACCGCTTTGTTCGCCATAAGTTGGCAGGGTATGCTCAGACGTGAGTCCCTGGCTCACTTTGCCACTGGATTCAAGCAAGCCTGGCTGAAGATGGCTGAAATGCCAGAAACCGGTCCTAGGAAGCTTGTTTCCGGTCCAGGGAAGGCATGGCTTGGCAGTTCGGGCTGGACTGTTCCCATGAGGCACAGGGTCAGGCTGATTTGCATATGGCCATGTCTGAACTGGGGTGGCAGAGTGGGCTAAAGAACGGCGATGGATCAAACCCAGATCTGTTGACTGGGTGTGAGTGTTTGATTGGTTCTGATGCTCCGTCCATCACCACCCCCTTTTGTACCGCTTTGTTCGCCGTAAGTTGGCAGGGTATGCTCAGACGTGAGTCCCTGGCTCACTTTGCCACTGGATTCAAGCAAGGCTGGCTGAAGACTGCTGAAATGCCAGAAACTGGTCCTAAGAAGCTTGTTTCCGGTCCAGAGAAGGCATGGTTTGGCAGTTTGGGCTGGACTGTTCCCATGATGCACAGGGTCAGACTGATTTGCATATGGCCATGTCTGAACTGGAGTGGCAGAGTTGGCTAAAGAATGGCAATGGATCAAACCCAGATCTGTTGACTGGGTGTGAGTGTTTGATTGGTTCTGATGCTCCGTCCATCACCACCCCCTTTTGTACCGCTTTGTTTGCCGTAAGTTGGCAGGGTATGCTCAGACGTGAGTCCCTTGCTCACTTTGCCACTGGATTCAAGCAAGCCTGGCTGAAGACGGTTGAAATGCCAGAAACCGGTCCTAGGAAGCTTGTTTCCGGTCCAGGGAAGGCATGGCTTGGCAGTTCGGGCTGGACTGTTCCCATGAGGCACAGGGTCAGACTGATTTGCATATGGCCATGTCTGAACTGGGGTGGCAGAGTGGGCTAAAGAACGGCGATAGATCAAACCCAGATCTGTTGACTGGGTGTGAGTGTTTGATTGGTTCTGATGCTCCGTCCATCACCACCCCCTTTTGTACCGCTTTGTTCGCCATAAGTTGGCAGGGTATGCTCAGACGTGAGTCTCTTGCTCACTTTGCCACTGGATTCAAGCAAGCCTGGCTGAAGACGGCTGAAATGCCAGAAACCGGTCCTAGGAAGCTTGTTTCCGTTCCAGGGAAGGAATGGTTTGGCAGTTCGGGCTGGACTGTTCCCATGAGGCACAAGGTCAGACTGATTTGCATATGGCCATGTCTGAACAGGGGTGACAGAGTGGGCTAAAGAACGGCGATGGATCAAACCCAGATCTGTTGACTGGGTGTGAGTGTTTGATTGGTTCTGATGCTCCGTCCATCACCACCCCCTTTTGTACCGCTTTGTTCACCATAAGTTGACAGGGTATGCTCAGACGTGAGTCCCTTGCTCACTTTGCCACTGGATTCAAGCAAGCCTGGCTGAAGACGGCTGAAATGCCAGAAACCGCTCCTAGGAAGCTTGTTTCCGGTCCAGGGAAGGCATGGCTTGGCAGTTCGGGCTGGACTGTTCCCATGAGGCACAGGGTCAGACTGATTTGCATATGGCCATGTCTGAACTGGGCAGGCAGAGTGGGCTAAAGAACGGCGATGGATCAAACCCAGATCTGTTGACTGGGTGTGAGTGTTTGATTGGTTCTGATGCTCCGTCCATCACCACCCCCTTTTGTACCGCTTTGTTCACCATAAGTTGACAGGGTATGCTCAGACGTGAGTCCCTTGCTCACTTTGCCACTGGATTCAAGCAAGCCTGGCTGAAGACGGCTGAAATGCCAGAAACCGCTCCTAGGAAGCTTGTTTCCGGTCCAGGGAAGGCATGGCTTGGCAGTTCGGGCTGGACTGTTCCCATGAGGCACAGGGTCAGACTGATTTGCATATGGCCACGTCTGAACTGGGGTGGCAGAGTGGGTTAAAGAACGGCGATGGATCAAACCCAGATCTGTTGACTGGGTGTGAGTGTTTGATTGGTTCTGATGCTCCGTCCATCACCACCCCCTTTTGTACCGCTTTGTTCGCCATAAGTTGGCAGGGTATGCTCAGACGTGAGTCACTTGCTCACTTTGCCACTGGATTCAAGCAAGCCTGGCTGAAGACGGCTGAAATGCCAGAAACCGCTCCTAGGAAGCTTGTTTCCGGTCCAGGGAAGGCATGGCTTGGCAGTTCGGGCTGGACTGTTCCCATGAGGCACAGGGTCAGACTGATTTGCATATGGCCACGTCTGAACTGGGGTGGCAGAGTGGGTTAAAGAACGGCGATGGATCAAACCCAGATCTGTTGACTGGGTGTGAGTGTTTGATTGGTTCTGATGCTCCGTCCATCACCACCCCCTTTTGTACCGCTTTGTTCGCCATAAGTTGGCAGGGTATGCTCAGACGTAAGTCCCTTGCTCACTTTGCCACTGGATTCAAGCAAGCCTGGCTGAAGACGGCTGAAATGCCAGAAACCGGTCCTAGGAAGCATGTTTCCGGTCCAGGGAAGGCATGGTGAGGCAGTTCGGGCGGGACTGTTCCCGTGAGGCACAGGGTCAGACTGATTTGCATATGGCCACGTCTGAACTGGGGTGGCAGAGTGGGTTAAAGAACGGCGATGGATCGAATCCAGATCTGTTGACTGGGTGTGAGTGTTTGATTGGTTCTGATGCTCCGTCCATCACCACCCCCTTTTGTACCGCTTTGTTCGCCATAATTTGGCAGGGTATGCTCAGACGTGAGTCCCTTGCTCACTTTGCCACTGGATTCAAGCAAGCCTGGCTGAAGACGGCTGAAATGCCAGAAACCGGTCCTAGGAAGCTTGTTTCCGGTCCAGGGAAGGCATGGCTTGGCAGTTCGGGCTGGACTGTTCCCATGTGGCACAGGGTCAGACTGATTTGCATATGACCATGTCTGAACTGGGGTGGCAGAGTGGGCTAAAGAACGCCGATGGATCAAACCCAGATCTGTTGACTGGGTGTGAGTGTTTGTTTGGTTCTGCTGCTCCGTCCATCACCACCCCCTTTTGTACCGCTTTGTTCGCCATAAGTTGGCAGGGTATGCTCAGACGTGAGTCCCTTGCTCACTTTGCCACTGGATTCAATCAAGCCTGGCTGAAGACGGCTGAAATGCCAGAAACCGGTCCTAGGAAGCTTGTTTCCGGTCCAGGGAAGGCATGGCTTGGCAGTTCGGGCTGGACTGTTCCCATGAGGCACAGGGTCAGACTGATTTGCATATGACCATGTCTGAACTGGGGTGGCAGAGTGGGCTAAAGAACGACGATGGATCAAACCCAGATCTGTTGACTGGGTGTGAGTGTTTGTTTGGTTCTGATGCTCCGTCCATCACCACCCCCTTTTGTACCGCTTTGTTCGCCATAAGTTGGCAGGGTATGCTCAGACGTGAGTCCCTTGCTCACTTTGCCACTGGATTCAAGCAAGCCTGGCTGAAGACGGCTGAAATGCCAGAAACCGGTCCTAGGAAGCTTCTTTCGGGTCCAGGGAAGGCATGGCTTGGCAGGTTGGGCTGGACTGTTCCCATGAGGCACAGGGTCAGACTGATTTGCATATGGCCATGTCTGAACTGGGGTGGCAGAGTGGGCTAAAGAACGGCGATGGATCAAACCCAGAACTGTTGACTGGGTGTGAGTGTTTGATTGGTTCTGATGCTCCGTCCATCACCACCCCCTTTTGTACCGCTTTGTTCGCCATAAGTTGGCAGGGTATGCTCAGACGTGAGTCCCTTGCTCACTTTGCCACTGGATTCAAGCAAGCCTGGCTGAAGACGGCTGAAATGCCAGAAACCGGTCCTAGGAAGCTTGTTTCCGGTCCAGGGAAGGCATGGCTTGGCAGTTCGGGCTGGACTGTTCCCATGAGGCACAGGGTCAGACTGATTTGCATATGGCCATGTCTGAACTGGGGTGGCAGAGTGGGCTAAAGAACGGCGATGGATCAAACCCAGATCTGTTGACTGGGTGTGAGTGTTTGATTGGTTCAGATGCTCCGTCCATCACCACCCCCTTTTGTACCGCTTTGTTCGCCATAAGTTGGCAGGGTATGCTCAGACGTGAGTCCCTTGCTCACTTTGCTACTGGATTCAAGCAAGCCTGGCTGAAGACGCCTGAAATGCCAGAAACCGGTCCTAGGAAGCTTGTTTCCGGTCCAGGGAAGGCATGGCTTGGCAGTTTGGGCTTGACTGTTCCCATGAGGCACAGGGTCAGACTGATTTGCATATGGCCATGTCTGAACTGGGGTGGCAGAGTGGGCTAAAGAACGGCGATGGATCAAACCCAGATCTGTTGACTGGGTGTGAGTGTTTGATTGGTTCTGATGCTTCGTCCATCACCACCCCCTTTTGTACCGCTTTGTTCGCCATAAGTTGGCAGGGTATGCTCAGACGTGAGTCCCTTGCTCACTTTGCCACTGGATTCAAGCAAGCCTGGCTGAAGACGGCTGAAATGCCAGAAACCGGTCCTAGGAAGCTTGTTTCCGGTCCAGGGAAGGCATGGCTTGGCAGTTCGGGCTGGACTGTTCCCATGAGGCACAGGGTCAGACTGATTTGCATATGGCCATGTCTGAACTGGGGTGGCAGAGTGGGCTAAAGAACGGCGATGGATCAAACCCAGATCTGTTGACTGGGTGTGAGTGTTTGATTGGTTCAGATGCTCCGTCCATCACCACCCCCTTTTGTACCGCTTTGTTCGCCATAAGTTGGCAGGGTATGCTCAGACGTGAGTCCCTTGCTCACTTTGCTACTGGATTCAAGCAAGCCTGGCTGAAGACGCCTGAAATGCCAGAAACCGGTCCTAGGAAGCTTGTTTCCGGTCCAGGGAAGGCATGGCTTGGCAGTTTGGGCTTGACTGTTCCCATGAGGCACAGGGTCAGACTGATTTGCATATGGCCATGTCTGAACTGGGGTGGCAGAGTGGGCTAAAGAACGGCGATGGATCAAACCCAGATCTGTTGACTGGGTGTGAGTGTTTGATTGGTTCTGATGCTTCGTCCATCACTACCCCCTTTTGTACCGCTTTGTTCGCCATAAGTTGGCAGGGTATGCTCAGACGTGAGTCCCTGGCTCACTTTGCCACTGGATTCAAGCAAGCCTGGCTGAAGATGGCTGAAATGCCAGAAACCGGTCCTAGGAAGCTTGTTTCCGGTCCAGGGAAGGCATGGCTTGGCAGTTCGGGCTGGACTGTTCCCATGAGGCACAGGGTCAGGCTGATTTGCATATGGCCATGTCTGAACTGGGGTGGCAGAGTGGGCTAAAGAACGGCGATGGACCAAACCCAGATCTGTTGACTGGGTGTGAGTGTTTGATTGGTTCTGATGCTCCGTCCATCACCACCCCCTTTTGTACCGCTTTGTTCGCCGTAAGTTGGCAGGGTATGCTCAGACGTGAGTCCCTGGCTCACTTTGCCACTGGATTCAAGCAAGGCTGGCTGAAGACTGCTGAAATGCCAGAAACTGGTCCTAAGAAGCTTGTTTCCGGTCCAGAGAAGGCATGGTTTGGCAGTTTGGGCTGGACTGTTCCCATGATGCACAGGGTCAGACTGATTTGCATATGGCCATGTCTGAACTGGAGTGGCAGAGTTGGCTAAAGAATGGCAATGGATCAAACCCAGATCTGTTGACTGGGTGTGAGTGTTTGATTGGTTCTGATGCTCCGTCCATCACCACCCCCTTTTGTACCGCTTTGTTTGCCGTAAGTTGGCAGGGTATGCTCAGACGTGAGTCCCTTGCTCACTTTGCCACTGGATTCAAGCAAGCCTGGCTGAAGACGGTTGAAATGCCAGAAACCGGTCCTAGGAAGCTTGTTTCCGGTCCAGGGAAGGCATGGCTTGGCAGTTCGGGCTGGACTGTTCCCATGAGGCACAGGGTCAGACTGATTTGCATATGGCCATGTCTGAACTGGGGTGGCAGAGTGGGCTAAAGAACGGCGATGGATCAAACCCAGATCTGTTGACTGGGTGTGAGTGTTTGATTGGTTCTGATGCTCCGTCCATCACCACCCCCTTTTGTACCGCTTTGTTCGCCATAAGTTGGCAGGGTATGCTCAGACGTGAGTCCCTTGCTCACTTTGCCACTGGATTCAAGCAAGCCTGGCTGAAGACGGCTGAAATGCCAGAAACCGGTCCTAGGAAGCTTGTTTCCGTTCCAGGGAAGGCATGGTTTGGCAGTTCGGGCTGGACTGTTCCCATGAGGCACAAGGTCAGACTGATTTGCATATGGCCATGTCTGAACAGGGGTGACAGAGTGGGCTAAAGAACGGCGATGGATCAAACCCAGATCTGTTGACTGGGTGTGAGTGTTTGATTGGTTCTGATGCTCCGTCCATCACCACCCCCTTTTGTACCGCTTTGTTCACCATAAGTTGGCAGGGAATGCTCAGACGTAAGTCCCTTGCTCACTTTGCCACTGGATTCAAGCAAGCCTGGCTGAAGACGGCTGAAATGCCAGAAACCGGTCCTAGGAAGCTTGTTTCCGGTCCAGGGAAGGCATGGCTTGGCAGTTCGGGCTGGACTGTTCCCATGAGGCACAGGGTCAGACTGATTTGCATATGGCCATGTCTGAACTGGGGTGGCAGAGTGGGCTAAAGAACGGCGATGGATCAAACCCAGATCTGTTGACTGGGTGTGAGTGTTTGATTGGTTCTGATGCTCCGTCCATCACCACCCCCTTTTGTACCGCTTTGTTCGCCATAAGTTGGCAGGGTATGCTCAGACGTGAGTCCCTTGCTCACTTTGCCACTGGATTCAATCAAGCCTGGCTGAAGACTGCTGAAATGCCAGAAACCGGTCCTAGGAAGCTTGTTTCCGGTCCAGGGAAGGCATGGCTTGGCAGTTCGGGCTGGACTGTTCCCATGAGGCACAGGGTCAGACTGATTTGCATATGACCATGTCTGAACTGGGGTGGCAGAGTGGGCTAAAGAACGGTGATGGATCAAACCCAGATCTGTTGACTGGGTGTGAGTGTTTGTTTGGTTCTGATGCTCCGTCCATCACCACCCCCTTTTGTACCGCTTTGTTCGCCATAAGTTGGCAGGGTATGCTCAGACGTGAGTCCCTTGCTCACTTTGCCACTGGATTCAAGCAAGCCTGGCTGAAGACGGCTGAAATGCCAGAAACCGGTCCTAGGAAGCTTGTTTCGGGTCCAGGGAAGGCATGGCTTGGCAGGTTGGGCTGGACTGTTCCCATGAGGCACAGGGTCAGACTGATTTGCATATGGCCATGTCTGAACTGGGGTGGCAGAGTGGGCTAAAGAACGGCGATGGATCAAACCCAGATCTGTTGACTGGGTGTGAGTGTTTGATTGGTTCTGATGCTCCGTCCATCACCACCCCCTTTTGTACCGCTTTGTTCGCCATAAGTTGGCAGGGTATGCTCAGACGTGAGTCCCTTGCTCACTTTGTCACTGGATTCAAGCAAGCCTGGCTGAAGACGGCTTAAATGCCAGAAACCGGTCCTAGGAAGCTTGTTTCCGGTCCAGGGAAGGCATGGCTTGGCAGTTCGGGCTGGACTGTTCCCATGAGGCACAGGGTCAGACTGATTTGCATATGGCCATGTCTGAACTGGGATGGCAGAGTGGGCTAAAGAACGGCGATGGATCAAACCCAGATCTGTTGACTGGGTGTGAGTGTTTGATTGGTTCAGATGCTCCGTCCATCACCACCCCCTTTTGTACCGCTTTGTTCGCCATAAGTTGGCAGGGTATGCTCAGACGTGAGTCCCTTGCTCACTTTGCCACTGGATTCAAGCAAGCCTGGCTGAAGACGCCTGAAATGCCAGAAACTGGTCCTAGGAAGCTTGTTTCCGGTCCAGGGAAGGCATGGCTTGGCAGTTTGGGCTTGACTGTTCCCATGAGGCACAGGGTCAGACTGATTTGCATATGGCCATGTCTGAACTGGGGTGGCAGAGTGGGCTAAAGAACGGCGATGGATCAAACCCAGATCTGTTGACTGGGTGTGAGTGTTTGATTGGTTCTGATGCTTCGTCCATCACCACCCCCTTTTGTACCGCTTTGTTCGCCATAAGTTGGCAGGGTATGCTCAGACGTGAGTCCCTGGCTCACTTTGCCACTGGATTCAAGCAAGCCTGGCTGAAGACGGCTGAAATGCCAGAAACTGGTCCTAAGAAGCTTGTTTCCGGTCCAGAGAAGGCATGGTTTGGCAGTTCGGGCTGGACTGTTCCCATGATGCACAAGGTCAGACTGATTTGCATATGGCCATGTCTGAACTGGAGTGGCAGAGTTGGCTAAAGAATGGCAATGGATCAAACCCAGATCTGTTGACTGGGTGTGAGTGTTTGATTGGTTCTGATGCTCCGTCCATCACCACCCCCTTTTGTACCGCTTTGTTTGCCGTAAGTTGGCAGGGTATGCTCAGACGTGAGTCCCTTGCTCACTTTGCCACTGGATTCAAGCAAGCCTGGCTGAAGACGGTTGAAATGCCAGAAACCGGTCCTAGGAAGCTTGTTTCCGGTCCAGGGAAGGCATGGCTTGGCAGTTCGGGCTGGACTGTTCCCATGAGGCACAGGGTCAGACTGATTTGCATATGGCCATGTCTGAACTGGGGTGGCAGAGTGGGCTAAAGAACGGCGATGGATCAAACCCAGATCTGTTGACTGGGTGTGAGTGTTTGATTGGTTCTGATGCTCCGTCCATCACCACCCCCTTTTGTACCGCTTTGTTCGCCATAAGTTGGCAGGGTATGCTCAGACGTGAGTCCCTTGCTCACTTTGCCACTGGATTCAAGCAAGCCTGGCTGAAGACGGCTGAAATGCCAGAAACCGGTCCTAGGAAGCTTGTTTCCGTTCCAGGGAAGGCATGGTTTGGCAGTTCGGGCTGGACTGTTCCCATGAGGCACAAGGTCAGACTGATTTGCATATGGCCATGTCTGAACAGGGGTGACAGAGTGGGCTAAAGAACGGCGATGGATCAAACCCAGATCTGTTGACTGGGTGTGAGTGTTTGATTGGTTCTGATGCTCCGTCCATCACCACCCCCTTTTGTACCGCTTTGTTCACCATAAGTTGACAGGGTATGCTCAGACGTGAGTCCCTTGCTCACTTTGCCACTGGATTCAAGCAAGCCTGGCTGAAGACGGCTGAAATGCCAGAAACCGCTCCTAGGAAGCTTGTTTCCGGTCCAGGGAAGGCATGGCTTGGCAGTTCGGGCTGGACTGTTCCCATGAGGCACAGGGTCAGACTGATTTGCATATGGCCATGTCTGAACTGGGCAGGCAGAGTGGGCTAAAGAACGGCGATGGATCAAACCCAGATCTGTTGACTGGGTGTGAGTGTTTGATTGGTTCTGATGCTCCGTCCATCACCACCCCCTTTTGTACCGCTTTGTTTGCCGTAAGTTGGCAGGGTATGCTCAGACGTGAGTCCCTTGCTCACTTTGCCACTGGATTCAAGCAAGCCTGGCTGAAGACGGCTGAAATGCCAGAAACCGGTCCTAGGAAGCTTGTTTCCGGTCCAGGGAAGGCATGGCTTGGCAGTTCGGGCTGGACTGTTCCCATGAGGGACAGGGTCAGACTGATTTGCATATGGCCATGTCTGAACTGAGGTGGCAGAGTGGGCTAAAGAACGGCGAGGGATCAAACCCAGATCTGTTGACTGGGTGTGAGTGTTTGATTGGTTCTGATGCTCCGTCCATCACCACCCCCTTTTGTACCGCTTTGTTCACCATAAGTTGGCAGGGTATGCTCAGACGTAAGTCCCTTGCTCACTTGCCACTGGATTCAAGCAAGCCTGGCTGAAGACGGCTGAAATGCCAGAAACCGGTCCTAGGAAGCTTGTTTCCGGTCCAGGGAAGGCATGGCTTGGCAGTTCGGGCTGGACTGTTCCCATGAGGCACAGGGTCAGACTGATTTGCATATGGCCATGTCTGAACTGGGGTGGCAGAGTGGGCTAAAGAACGGCGATGGATCAAACCCAGATCTGTTGACTGGGTGTGAGTGTTTGATTGGTTCTGATGCTCTGTCCATCACCACCCCCTTTTGTACTGCTTTGTTCGCCATAAGTTGGCAGGGTATGCTCAGACGTGAGTCCCTTGCTCACTTTGCCACTGGATTCAATCAAGCCTGGCTGAAGACTGCTGAAATGCCAGAAACCGGTCCTAGGAAGCTTGTTTCCGGTCCAGGGAAGGCATGGCTTGGCAGTTCGGGCTGGACTGTTCCCATGAGGCACAGGGTCAGACTGATTTGCATATGACCATGTCTGAACTGGGGTGGCAGAGTGGGCTAAAGAACTGCGATGGATCAAACCCAGATCTGTTGACTGGGTGTGAGTGTTTGGTTCTGATGCTCCGTCCATTACCACCCCCTTTTGTACCGCTTTGTTCGCCATAAGTTGGCAGGGTATGCTCAGACGTGAGTCCCTTGCTCACTTTGCCACTGGATTCAAGCAAGCCTGGCTGAAGACGGCTGAAATGCCAGAAACCGGTCCTAGGAAGCTTGTTTCGGGTCCAGGGAAGGCATGGCTTGGCAGGTTGGGCTGGACTGTTCCCATGAGGCACAGGGTCAGACTGATTTGCATATGGCCATGTCTGAACTGGGGTGGCAGAGTTGGCTAAAGAACGGCGATGGATCAAACCCAGATCTGTTGACTGGGTGTGAGTGTTTGATTGGTTCTGATGCTCCGTCCATCACCACCCCCTTTTGTACCGCTTTGTTCGCCATAAGTTGGCAGGGTATGCTCAGACGTGAGTCCCTTGCTCACTTTGTCACTGGATTCAAGCAAGCCTGGCTGAAGACGGCTTAAATGCCAGAAACCGGTCCTAGGAAGCTTGTTTCCGGTCCAGGGAAGGCATGGCTTGGCAGTTCGGGCTGGACTGTTCCCATGAGGCACAGGGTCAGACTGATTTGCATATGGCCATGTCTGAACTGGGATGGCAGAGTGGGCTAAAGAACGGCGATGGATCAAACCCAGATCTGTTGACTGGGTGTGAGTGTTTGATTGGTTCAGATGCTCCGTCCATCACCACCCCCTTTTGTACCGCTTTGTTCGCCATAAGTTGGCAGGGTATGCTCAGACGTGAGTCCCTTGCTCACTTTGCCACTGGATTCAAGCAAGCTTGGCTGAAGACGCCTGAAATGCCAGAAACTGGTCCTAGGAAGCTTGTTTCCGGTCCAGGGAAGGCATGGCTTGGCAGTTTGGGCTTGACTGTTCCCATGAGGCACAGGGTCAGACTGATTTGCATATGGCCATGTCTGAACTGGGGTGGCAGAGTGGGCTAAAGAACGGCGATGGATCAAACCCAGATCTGTTGACTGGGTGTGAGTGTTTGATTGGTTCTGATGCTTCGTCCATCACCACCCCCTTTTGTACCGCTTTGTTCGCCATAAGTTGGCAGGGTATGCTCAGACGTGAGTCCCTGGCTCACTTTGCCACTGGATTCAAGCAAGCCTGGCTGAAGATGGCTGAAATGCCAGAAACTGGTCCTAGGAAGCTTGTTTCCGGTCCAGGGAAGGCATGGCTTGGCAGTTCGGGCTGGACTGTTCCCATGAGGCACAGGGTCAGGCTGATTTGCATATGGCCATGTCTGAACTGGGGTGGCAGAGTGGGCTAAAGAACGGCGATGGATCAAACCCAGATCTGTTGACTGGGTGTGAGTGTTTGATTGGTTCTGATGCTCCGTCCATCACCACCCCCTTTTGTACTGCTTTGTTCGCCGTAAGTTGGCAGGGTATGCTCAGACGTGAGTCCCTGGCTCACTTTGCCACTGGTTTCAAGCAAGGCTGGCTGAAGATGGCTGAAATGCCAGAAACTGGTCCTAAGAAGCTTGTTTCCGGTCCAGAGAAGGCATGGTTTGGCAGTTTGGGCTGGACTGTTCCCATGATGCACAAGGTCAGACTGATTTGCATATGGCCATGTCTGAACTGGAGTGGCAGAGTTGGCTAAAGAATGGCAATGGATCAAACCCAGATCTGTTGACTGGGTGTGAGTGTTTGATTGGTTCTGATGCTCCGTCCATCACCACCCCCTTTTGTACCGCTTTGTTTGCCGTAAGTTGGCAGGGTATGCTCAGACGTGAGTCCCTTGCTCACTTTGCCACTGGATTCAAGCAAGCCTGGCTGAAGACGGTTGAAATGCCAGAAACCGGTCCTAGGAAGCTTGTTTCCGGTCCAGGGAAGGCATGGCTTGGCAGTTCGGGCTGGACTGTTCCCATGAGGCACAGGGTCAGACTGATTTTCATATGGCCATGTCTGAACTGGGGTGGCAGAGTGGGCTAAAGAACGGCGATGGATCAAACCCAGATCTGTTGACTGGGTGTGAGTGTTTGATTGGTTCTGATGCTCCGTCCATCACCACCCCCTTTTGTACCGCTTTGTTCGCCATAAGTTGGCAGGGTATGCTCAGACGTGAGTCTCTTGCTCACTTTGCCACTGAATTCAAGCAAGCCTGGCTGAAGACGGCTGAAATGCCAGAAACCGGTCCTAGGAAGCTTGTTTCCGTTCCAGGGAAGGCATGGCTTGGCAGTTCGGGCTGGACTGTTCCCATGAGGCACAGGGTCAGACTGATTTGCATATGGCCATGTCTGAACAGGGGTGACAGAGTGGGCTAAAGAACGGCGATAGATCAAACCCAGATCTGTTGACTGGGTGTGAGTGTTTGATTGGTTCTGATGCTCCGTCCATCACCACCCCCTTTTGTACCGCTTTGTTCACCATAAGTTGACAGGGTATGCTCAGACGTGAGTCCCTTGCTCACTTTGCCACTGGATTCAAGCAAGCCTGGCTGAAGACGGCTGAAATGCCAGAAACCGCTCCTAGGAAGCTTGTTTCCGGTCCAGGGAAGGCATGGCTTGGCAGTTCGGGCTGGACTGTTCCCATGAGGCACAGGGTCAGACTGATTTGCATATGGCCATGTCTGAACTGGGCAGGCAGAGTGGGCTAAAGAACGGCGATGGATCAAACCCAGATCTGTTGACTGGGTGTGAGTGTTTGATTGGTTCTGATGCTCCGTCCATCACCACCCCCTTTTGTACCGCTTTGTTTGCCGTAAGTTGGCAGGGTATGCTCAGACGTGAGTCCCTTGCTCACTTTGCCACTGGATTCAAGCAAGCCTGGCTGAAGACGGCTGAAATGCCAGAAACCGGTCCTAGGAAGCTTGTTTCCGGTCCAGGGAAGGCATGGCTTGGCAGTTCGGGCTGGACTGTTCCCATGAGGCACAGGGTCAGACTGATTTGCATATGGCCATGTCTGAACTGAGGTGGCAGAGTGGGCTAAAGAACGGCGAGGGATCAAACCCAGATCTGTTGACTGGGTGTGAGTGTTTGATTGGTTCTGATGCTCCGTCCATCACCACCCCCTTTTGTACTGCTTTGTTCGCCGTAAGTTGGCAGGGTATGCTCAGACGTGAGTCCCTGGCTCACTTTGCCACTGGTTTCAAGCAAGGCTGGCTGAAGATGGCTGAAATGCCAGAAACTGGTCCTAAGAAGCTTGTTTCCGGTCCAGAGAAGGCATGGTTTGGCAGTTTGGGCTGGACTGTTCCCATGATGCACAAGGTCAGACTGATTTGCATATGGCCATGTCTGAACTGGAGTGGCAGAGTTGGCTAAAGAATGGCAATGGATCAAACCCAGATCTGTTGACTGGGTGTGAGTGTTTGATTGGTTCTGATGCTCCGTCCATCACCACCCCCTTTTGTACCGCTTTGTTTGCCGTAAGTTGGCAGGGTATGCTCAGACGTGAGTCCCTTGCTCACTTTGCCACTGGATTCAAGCAAGCCTGGCTGAAGACGGTTGAAATGCCAGAAACCGGTCCTAGGAAGCTTGTTTCCGGTCCAGGGAAGGCATGGCTTGGCAGTTCGGGCTGGACTGTTCCCATGAGGCACAGGGTCAGACTGATTTTCATATGGCCATGTCTGAACTGGGGTGGCAGGGTGGGCTAAAGAACGGCGATGGATCAAACCCAGATCTGTTGACTGGGTGTGAGTGTTTGATTGGTTCTGATGCTCCGTCCATCACCACCCCCTTTTGTACCGCTTTGTTCGCCATAAGTTGGCAGGGTATGCTCAGACGTGAGTCTCTTGCTCACTTTGCCACTGGATTCAAGCAAGCCTGGCTGAAGACGGCTGAAATGCCAGAAACCGGTCCTAGGAAGCTTGTTTCCGTTCCAGGGAAGGCATGGCTTGGCAGTTCGGGCTGGACTGTTCCCATGAGGCACAGGGTCAGACTGATTTGCATATGGCCATGTCTGAACAGGGGTGACAGAGTGGGCTAAAGAACGGCGATAGATCAAACCCAGATCTGTTGACTGGGTGTGAGTGTTTGATTGGTTCTGATGCTCCGTCCATCACCACCCCCTTTTGTACCGCTTTGTTCACCATAAGTTGACAGGGTATGCTCAGACGTGAGTCCCTTGCTCACTTTGCCACTGGATTCAAGCAAGCCTGGCTGAAGACGGCTGAAATGCCAGAAACCGCTCCTAGGAAGCTTGTTTCCGGTCCAGGGAAGGCATGGCTTGGCAGTTCGGGCTGGACTGTTCCCATGAGGCACAGGGTCAGACTGATTTGCATATGGCCATGTCTGAACTGGGCAGGCAGAGTGGGCTAAAGAACGGCGATGGATCAAACCCAGATCTGTTGACTGGGTGTGAGTGTTTGATTGGTTCTGATGCTCCGTCCATCACCACCCCCTTTTGTACCGCTTTGTTTGCCGTAAGTTGGCAGGGTATGCTCAGACGTGAGTCCCTTGCTCACTTTGCCACTGGATTCAAGCAAGCCTGGCTGAAGACGGCTGAAATGCCAGAAACCGGTCCTAGGAAGCTTGTTTCCGGTCCAGGGAAGGCATGGCTTGGCAGTTCGGGCTGGACTGTTCCCATGAGGCACAGGGTCAGACTGATTTGCATATGGCCATGTCTGAACTGAGGTGGCAGAGTGGGCTAAAGAACGGCGAGGGATCAAACCCAGATCTGTTGACTGGGTGTGAGTGTTTGATTGGTTCTGATGCTCCGTCCATCACCACCCCCTTTTGTACCGCTTTGTTCACCATAAGTTGGCAGGGTATGCTCAGACGTAAGTCCCTTGCTCACTTTGCCACTGGATTCAAGCAAGCCTGGCTGAAGACGGCTGAAATGCCAGAAACCGGTCCCAGGAAGCTTGTTTCCGGTCCAGGAAAGGCATGGTGAGGCAGTTCGGGCGGGACTGTTCCCATGAGGCACAGGGTCAGACTGATTTGCATATGGCCACGTCTGAACTGGGGTGGCAGAGTGGGTTAAAGACTGGCGATGGATCGAACCCAGATCTGTTGACTGGGTGTGAGTGTTTGATTGGTTCTGATGCTCCGTCCATCACCACCCCCTTTTGTACCGCTTTGTTCGCGATAAGTTGGCAGGGTATGCTCAGACGTGAGTCCCTTGCTCACTTTGCCACTGGATTCAAGCAAGCCTGGCTGAAGACGGCTGAAATGCCAGAAACCGGTCCTAGGAAGCTTGTTTCCGTTCCAGGGAAGGCATGGCTTGGCAGTTCGGGCTGGACTGTTCCCATGAGGCACAGGGTCAGACTGATTTGCATATGGCCATGTCTGAACTGGGCAGGCAGAGTGGGCTAAAGAACGGCGATGGATCAAACCCAGATCTGTTGACTGGGTGTGAGTGTTTGATTGGTTCTGATGCTCCGTCCATCACCACCCCCTTTTGTACCGCTTTGTTCGCCATAAGTTGGCAGGGTATGCTCAGACGTGAGTCCCTTGCTCACTTTGCCACTGGATTCAAGCAAGCCTGGCTGAAGACGGTTGAAATGCCAGAAACCGGTCCTAGGAAGCTTGTTTCCGGTCCAGGGAAGGCATGGCTTGGCAGTTCGGGCTGGACTGTTCCCATGAGGCACAGGGTCAGACTGATTTGCATATGGCCATGTCTGAACTGGGGTGGCAGAGTGGGCTAAAGAACGGCGATGGATCAAACCCAGATCTGTTGACTGGGTGTGAGTGTTTGATTGGTTCTGATGCTCCGTCCATCACCACCCCCTTTTGTACCGCTTTGTTCGCCATAAGTTGGCAGGGTATGCTCAGACGTGAGTCCCTTGCTCACTTTGCCACTGGATTCTAGCAAGCCTGGCTGAAGACGGCTGAAATGCCAGAAACCGGTCCTAGGAAGCTTGTTTCCGTTCCAAGGAAGGCATGGCTTGGCAGTTCGGGCTGGACTGTTCCCATGAGGCACAGGGTCAGACTGATTTGCATATGGCCATGTCTGAACAGGGGTGACAGAGTTGGCTAAAGAACGGCGATGGATCAAACCCAGATCTGTTGACTGGGTGTGAGTGTTTGATTGGTTCTGATGCTCCGTCCATCACCACCCCCTTTTGTACCGCTTTGTTCACCATAAGTTGACAGGGTATGCTCAGACGTGAGTCCCTTGCTCACTTTGCCACTGGATTCAAGCAAGCCTGGCTGAAGACGGCTGAAATGCCAGAAACCGCTCCTAGGAAGCTTGTTTCCGGTCCAGGGAAGGCATTGTGAGGCAGTTCGGGCGGGACTGTTCCCATGAGGCACAGGGTCAGACTGATTTGCATATGGCCACGTCTGAACTGGGGTGGCATAGTGGGTTAAAGAACAGCGATGGATCGAATCCAGATCTGTTGACTGGGTGTGAGTGTTTGATTGGTTCTGATGCTCCGTCCATCACCACCCCCTTTTGTACCACTTTGTTCGCCATAATTTGGCAGGGTATGCTCAGACGTGAGTCCCTTGCTCACTTTGCCACTGGATTCAAGCAAGCCTGGCTGAAGACGGCTGAAATGCCAGAAACCGGTCCTAGGAAGCTTGTTTCCGGTCCAGGGAAGGCATGGCTTGGCAGTTCGGGCTGGACTGTTCCCATGAGGCACAGGGTCAGACTGATTTGCATATGGCAATGTCTGAACTGGGGTGGCAGAGTGGGCTAAAGAACGGCGATGGATCAAACCCAGATCTGTTGACTGGGTGTGAGTGTTTGATTGTTTTTGATGCTCCGTCCATCACCAGCCCCTTTTGTACTGCTTTGTTCGCCATAAGTTGGCAGGGTATGCTCGGACGTGAGTCCCTTGCTCACTTTGCCACTGGATTCAAGCAAGCCTGGCTGAAGACGGCTGAAATGCCAGAAACCGGTCCTAGGAAGCTTGTTTCCGGTCCAGGGAAGGCATGGCTTGGCAGTTCGGGCTGGACTGTTCCCATGAGGCACAGGGTCAGACTGATTTGCATATGGCCATGTCTGAACTGGGGTGGCATAGTGGGTTAAAGAACAGCGATGGATCGAATCCAGATCTGTTGACTGGGTGTGAGTGTTTGATTGGTTCTGATGCTCCGTCCATCACCAGCCCGTTTTGTACCGCTTTGTTCGCCATAAGTTGGCAGGGTATGCTCGGACGTGAGTCCCTTGCTCACTTTGCCACTGGATTCAAGCAAGCCTGGCTGAAGACGGCTGAAATGCCAGAAACCGGTCCTAAGAAGCTTGTTTCCGGTCCAGGGAAGGCATGGCTTGGCAGTTCGGGCTGGACTGTTCCCATGAGGCACAGGGTCAGACTGATTTGCATATGGCCAAGTCTGAACTGGGGTGGCAGAGTGGGCTAAAGAACGGCGATGGATCAAACCCAGATCTGTTGACTGGGTGTGAGTGTTTGATTGGTTCTGATGCTCCGTCCATCACCACCCCCTTCTGTACCGCTTTGTTCGCCATAAGTTGGCAGGGTTTGCTCAGACGTGAGTCCCTTGCTCACTTTGCCACTGGATTCAAGCAAGCCTGGCTGAAGATGGCTGAAATGCCAGAAACCGGTCCTAGGAAGCTTGTTTCCGGTCCAGGAAAGGCATGGCTTGGCAGTTCGGGCTGGACTGTTCCCATGAGGCACAGGGTCAGACTGATTTGCATATGGCCATGTCTGAACTGGGGTGGCAGAGTGGGCTAAAGAATGGCCACGGATCAAACCGAGATCTGTTGACTGGGTGTGAGTGTTTGATTGGTTCTGATGCTCCGTCCATCACCACCCCCTTTTGTACCGCTTTGTTCGCCATAAGTTGGCAGGGTATGCTCAGACGTGAGTCTCTTGCTCACTTTGCCACTGGATTCAAGCAAGCCTGGCTGAAGACGGCTGAAATGCTAGAAACCGGTCCTAGGAAGCTTGTTTCCGGTCCAGGGAAGGGATGGCTTGGCAGTTCGGGCTGGACTGTTCCCATGAGGCACAGGGTCAGACTGATTTGCATATTGCCATGTCTGAACTGGAATGGCAGAGTGGGCTAAAGAACGGTGATGGATCAAACCCAGATCTGTTGACTGGGTGTGAGTGTTTGATTGGTTCTGATGCTCCGTCCATCACCACCCCCTTTTGTACCTCTTTGTTCGCCGTAAGTTGGCAGGGTATGCTCAGACGTGAGTCCCTGGCTCACTTTGCCACTGGATTCAAGCAAGCCTGGCTGAAGATGGCTAAAATGCCAGAAACCGGTCCTAGGAAGCTTGTTTCCGGTCCAGGAAAGGCATGGTGAGGCAGTTCGGGCGGGACTGTTCCCATGAGGCACAGGGTCAGACTGATTTGCATATGGCCACGTCTGAACTGGGGTGGCAGAGTGGGTTAAAGAACAGCGATGGATCGAACCCAGATCTGTTGACTGGGTGTGAGTGTTTGATTGGTTCTGATGCTCCGTCCATCACCACCCCCTTTTGTACCGCTTTGTTCGCGATAATTTGGCAGGGTATGCTCAGACGTGAGTCCCTTGCTCACTTTGCCACTGGATTCAAGCAAGCCTGGCTGAAGATGGCTGAAATGCCAGAAACCGCTCCTAGGAAGCTTGTTTCCGGTCCAGGGAAGGCATGGCTTGGCAGTTCGGGCTGGACTGTTCCCATGAGGCACAGGGTCAGACTGATTTGCATATGGCCATGTCTAAACTGGGGTGGCAGAGTGGGCTAAAGAACGGCGATGGATCAAACCCAGATCTGTTGCCTGGGTGTGAGTGTTTGATTGGTTCTGATGCTCCGTCCATCACCACCCCCTTTTGTACCGCTTTGTTCGCCATAAGTTGGCAGGGTATGCTCAGACGTGAGTCCCTTGCTCACTTTGCCACTGGATTCAAGCAAGCCTGGCTGAAGACGGCTGAAATGCCAGAAACCGGTCCTAGGAAGCTTGTTTCCAGTCCAGGGAAGGCATGGCTTGGCAGTTCGGGCGGGACTGTTCCCATGAGGCACAAGGTCAGACTGATTTGCATATGGCCACGTCTGAACTGGGGTGGCAGAGTGGGTTAAAGAACGGCGATGGATCAAACCCAGATCTGTTGACTGGGTGCGAGTGTTTGATTGGTTCTGATGCTCCGTCCATCACCACCCCCTTTTGTACCGCTTTGTTCGCCATAAGTTGGCAGGGTATGCTCAGACGTGAGTCCCTTGCTCACTTTGCCACTGGATTCAAGCAAGCCTGGCTGAAGACGGCTGAAATGCCAGAAACCGGTCCTAGGAAGCTTGTTTCCGGTCCAGGGAAGGCATTGTGAGGCAGTTCGGGCGGGACTGTTCCCATGAGGCACAGGGTCAGACTGATTTGCATATGGCCACGTCTGAACTAGGGTGGCATAGTGGGTTAAAGAACGGCAATGGATCGAATCCAGATCTGTTGACTGGGTGTGAGTGTTTGATTGGTTCTGATGCTCCGTCCATCACCACCCCCTTTTGTACCGCTTTGTTCGCCATAATTTGGCAGGGTATGCTCAGACGTGAGTCCCTTGCTCACTTTGCCCCTGGATTCAAGCAAGCCTGGCTGAAGACGGCTGAAATGCCAGAAACCGGTCCAAGGAAGCTTGTTTCCGGTCCAGGGAAGGCATGGCTTGGCAGTTCGGGCTGGACTGTTCCCATGAGGCACAGGGTCAGACTGATTTGCATATGGCAATGTCTGAACTGGGGTGGCAGAGTGGGCTAAAGAACGGCGATGGATCAAACCCAGATCTGTTGACTGGGT
The DNA here is from genome assembly GCF_964204655.1 of Triturus cristatus. Classification (NCBI taxonomy): domain Eukaryota; kingdom Metazoa; phylum Chordata; class Amphibia; order Caudata; family Salamandridae; genus Triturus; species Triturus cristatus. The sequence goes on along the minus strand of NC_140590.1, from coordinate 1,426,719,408 downwards.
GTGAGTGTTTGATTGGTTCTGATGCTCCGTCCATCACCAGCCCCTTTTGTACCGCTTTGTTCGCCATAAGGTGGCAGGGTATGCTCGGACGTGAGTCCCTTGCTCACTTTGCCACTGGATTCAAGCAAGCCTGGCTGAAGACGGCTGAAATGCCAGAAACCGGTCCTAGGAAGCTTGTTTCCAGTCCAGGGAAGGCATGGCTTGGCAGTTCGGGCTGGACTGTTCCCATGAGGCACAGGGTCAGACTGATTTGCATATGGCCATGTCTGAACTGGGGTGGCAGAGTGGGCTAAAGAACGGCGATGGATCAAACTCAGATCTGTTGACTGGGTGTGAGTGTTTGATTGGTTCTGATGCTCTGTCCATCACCACCCCCTTTTGTACCGCTTTGGTCACCATAAGTTGACAGGGTATGCTCAGAAGTGAGTCCCTTGCTCACTTTGCCACTGGATTCAAGCAAGCCTGGCTGAAGACGGCTGAAATGCCAGAAACCGCTCCTTGGAAGCTTGTTTCCGGTCCAGGGAAGGCATGGCTTGGCAGTTCGGGCTGGACTGTTCCCATGGGGCACAGGGTCAGACTGATTTGCATATGGCCATGTCTGAACTGGGGTGGCAGAGTGGGCTAAAGAACGGCGATGGATCAAACCCAGATCTGTTGTCTGGGTGTGAGTGTTTGATTGGTTCTGATGCTCCGTCCATCACCACCCCCTTTTGTACCGCTTTGTTCGCCATAAGTTGGAAGGGTTTGCTCAGACGTGAGTCCCTTGCTCACTTTGCCACTGGATTCAAGCAAGCCTGGCTGAAGATGGCTGAAATGCCAGAAACCGGTCCTAGGAAGCTTGTTTCCGGTCCAGGAAAGGCATGGCTTAGCAGTTCGGGCTGGACTGTTCCCATGAGGCACAGGGTCAGACTGATTTGCATATGGCCATGTCTGAACTGGGGTGGCAGAGTGGGCTAAAGAACGGCCACGGATCAAACCGAGATCTGTTGACTGGGTGTGAGTGTTTGATTGGTTCTGATGCTCCGTCCATCACCACCCCCTTTTGTACCGCTTTGTTCGCCATAAGTTGGCAGGGTATGCTCAGACGTGAGTCCCTTGCTCACTTTGCCACTGGATTCAAGCAAGCCTGGCTGAAGACGGCTGAAATGCTAGAAACCGGTCCTAGGAAGCTTGTTTCCGGTCCAGGGAAGGCATGGCTTGGCAGTTCGGGCTGGACTGTTCCCATGAGGCACAGGGTCAGACTGATTTGCATATGGCCATGTCTGAACTGGGGTGGCAGAGTGGGCTAAAGAACGGCGATGGATCAAACCCAGATCTGTTGACTGGGTGTGAGTGTTTGATTGGTTCTGATGCTCCGTCCATCACCACCCCCTTTTGTACCGCTTTGTTCGCCATAAGTTGGCAGGGTATGCTCAGACGTGAGTCCCTTGCTCACTTTGCCACTGGATTCAAGCAAGCCTGGCTGAAGACGGCTGAAATGCCAGAAACCGGTCCTAGGAAGCTTGTTTCCGGTCCAGGGAAGGCATGGTGAGGCAGTTCGGGCGGGACTGTTCCCATGAGGCACAGGGTCAGACTGATTTGCATATGGCCACGTCTGAACTGGGGTGGCAGAGTGGGTTAAAGAACGGCGATGGATCGAATCCAGATCTGTTGACTGGGTGTGAGTGTTTGATTGGTTCTGATGCTCCGTCCATCACCACCCCCTTTTGTACCGCTTTGTTCGCCATAATTTGGCAGGGTATGCTCAGACGTGAGTCCCTTGCTCACTTTGCCACTGGATTCAAGCAAGCCTGGCTGAAGACGGCTGAAATGCCAGAAACCGGTCCTAGGAAGCTTGTTTCCAGTCCAGGGAAGGCATGGCTTGGCAGTTCGGGCGGGACTGTTCCCATGAGGCACAGGGTCAGACTGATTTGCATATGGCCATGTCTGAACTGGGGTGGCAGAGTGGGCTAAAGAACAGCGATGGATCAAACCCAGATCTGTTGACTGGGTGTGAGTGTTTGATTGGTTCTGATGCTCCGTCCATCACCACCCCCTTTTGTACCGCTTTGTTCGCCATAAGTTGGCAGGGTATGCTCAGACGTGAGTCCCTTGCTCACTTTGCCACTGGATTCAAGCAAGCCTGGCTGAAGACGGCTGAAATGCCAGAAACCGGTCCTAGGAAGCTTGTTTCCGGTCCAGGGAAGGCATGGCTTGGCAGTTCGGGCTGGACTGTTCCCATGAGGCACAGGGTCAGACTGATTTGCATATGGCCATGTCTGAACAGGGGTGACAGAGTTGGCTAAAGAACGGCGATGGATCAAACCCAGATCTGTTGACTGGGTGTGAGTGTTTGATTGGTTCTGATGCTCCGTCCATCACCACCCCCTTTTGTACCGCTTTGTTCACCATAAGTTGACAGGGTATGCTCAGACGTGAGTCCCTTGCTCACTTTGCCACTGGATTCAAGCAAGCCTGGCTGAAGACGGCTGAAATGCTAGAAACCGGTCCTAGGAAGCTTGTTTCCGGTCCAGGGAAGGCATGGCTTGGCAGTTCGGGCTGGACTGTTCCCATGAGGCACAGGGTCAGACTGATTTGCATATGGCCATGTCTGAACTGGGGTGGCAGAGTGGGCTAAAGAACGGCGATGGATCAAACCCAGATCTGTTGACTGGGTGTGAGTGTTTGATTGGTTCTGATGCTCCGTCCATCACCACCCCCTTTTGTACCGCTTTGTTCGCCATAAGTTGGCAGGGTATGCTCAGACGTGAGTCCCTTGCTCGCTTTGCCACTGGATTCAAGCAAGCCTGGCTGAAGACGGCTGAAATGCCAGAAACCGGTCCTAGGAAGCTTGTTTCCGGTCCAGGGAAGGCATGGTGAGGCAGTTCGGGCGGGACTGTTCCCATGAGGCACAGGGTCAGACTGATTTGCATATGGCCACGTCTGAACTGGGGTGGCAGAGTGGGTTAAAGAACGGCGATGGATCGAATCCAGATCTGTTGACTGGGTGTGAGTGTTTGATTGGTTCTGATGCTCCGTCCATCACCACCCCCTTTTGTACCGCTTTGTTCGCCATAATTTGGCAGGGTATGCTCAGACGTGAGTCCCTTGCTCACTTTGCCACTGGATTCAAGCAAGCCTGGCTGAAGACGGCTGAAATGCCAGAAACCGGTCCTAGGAAGCTTGTTTCCAGTCCAGGGAAGGCATGGCTTGGCAGTTCGGGCGGGACTGTTCCCATGAGGCACAGGGTCAGACTGATTTGCATATGGCCATGTCTGAACTGGGGTGGCAGAGTGGGCTAAAGAACAGCGATGGATCAAACCCAGATCTGTTGACTGGGTGTGAGTGTTTGATTGGTTCTGATGCTCCGTCCATCACCACCCCCTTTTGTACCGCTTTGTTCGCCATAAGTTGGCAGGGTATGCTCAGACGTGAGTCCCTTGCTCACTTTGCCACTGGATTCAAGCAAGCCTGGCTGAAGACGGCTGAAATGCCAGAAACCGGTCCTAGGAAGCTTGTTTCCGGTCCAGGGAAGGCATGGCTTGGCAGTTCGGGCTGGACTGTTCCCATGAGGCACAGGGTCAGACTGATTTGCATATGGCCATGTCTGAACTGGGGTGGCAGAGTGGGCTAAAGAATGGCGATGGATCAAACTCAGATCTGTTGACTGGGTGTGAGTGTTTGATTGGTTCTGATGCTCCGTCCATCACCACCCCCTTTTGTACCGCTTTGGTCACAATAAGTTGACAGGGTATGCTCAGACGTGAGTCCCTTGCTCACTTTGCCACTGGATTCAAGCAAGCCTGGCTGAAGACGGCTGAAATGCCAGAAACCGCTCCTAGGAAGCTTGTTTCCGGTCCAGGGAAGGCATGGCTTGGCAGTTCGGGCTGGACTGTTCCCATGGAGCACAGGGTCAGACTGATTTGCATATGGCCATGTCTGAACTGGGGTGGCAGAGTGGGCTAAAGAACGGCGATGGATCAAACCCAGATCTGTTGACTGGGTGTGAGTGTTTGATTGGTTCTGATGCTCCGTCCATCACCACCCCCTTTTGTACCGCTTTGTTCGCCATAAGTTGGCAGGGTTTGCTCAGACGTGAGTCCCTTGCTCACTTTGCCACTGGATTCAAGCAAGCCTGGCTGAAGATGGCTGAAATGCCAGAAACCGGTCCTAGGAAGCTTGTTTCCGGTCCAGGAAAGGCATGGCTTGGCAGTTCGGGCTGGACTGTTCCCATGAGGCACAGGGTCAGACTGATTTGCATATGGCCATGTCTGAACTGGGGTGGCAGAGTGGGCTAAAGAACGGCCACGGATCAAACCGAGATCTGTTGACTGGGTGTGAGTGTTTGATTGGTTCTGATGCTCCGTCCATCACCACCCCCTTTTGTACCGCTTTGTTCGCCATAAGTTGGCAGGGTATGCTCAGACGTGAGTCCCTTGCTCACTTTGCCACTGGATTCAAGCAAGCCTGGCTGAAGACGGCTGAAATTCTAGAAACCGGTCCTAGGAAGCTTGTTTCCGGTCCAGGGAAGGCATGGCTTGGCAGTTCTTGCTGGACTGTTCCCATGAGGCACAGGGTCAGACTGATTTGCATATGGCCATGTCTGAACTGGGGTGGCAAGGTGGGCTAAAGAACGGCGATGGATCAAACCCAGATCTGTTGACTGGGTGTGAGTGTTTGATTGGTTCTGATGCTCCGTCCATCACCACCCCCTTTTGTACCGCTTTGTTCGCCGTAAGTTGGCAGGGTATGTTCAGACGTGAGTCCCTGGCTCACTTTGCCACTGGATTCAAGCAAGCCTGGCTGAAGACGGCTGAAATGCCAGAAACCGGTCCTAGGAAGCTTGTTTCCGGTCCAAGGAAGGCATGGCTTGGCAGTTCGGGCTGGACTGTTCCCATGAGGCACAGTGTCAGACTGATTTGCATATAGCCATGTCTGAACTGGGGTGGCAGAGTGAGCTAAAGAACGGCGATGGATCAAACCCAGATCTGTTGACTGGGTGTGAGTGTTTGATTGGTTCTGATGATCCGTCCATCACCATCCCCTTTTGTACCGCTTTGTTCGCCATAAGTTGGCAGGGTATGCTCAGACGTGAGTCCCTTGCTCACTTTGCCACTGGATTCAAGCAAGCCTGGCTGAAGACGGCTGAAATGCCAGAAACCGGTCCTAGGAAGCTTGTTTCCGGTCCAGGGAAGGCATGGCTTGGCAGTTCGGGCTGGACTGTTCTCATGAGGCACAGGGTCAGACTGATTTGCATATGGCCATGTCTGAACTGGGGTGGCAGAGTGGGCTAAAGAACGGCGATGGATCAAACTCAGATCTGTTGACTGGGTGTGAGTGTTTGATTGGTTCTGATGCTCCGTCGATCACCACCCCCTTTTGTACCGCTTTGGTCACCATAAGTTGACAGGGTATGCTCAGACGTGAGTCCCTTGCTCACTTTGCCACTGGATTCAAGCAAGCCTGGCTGAAGACGGCTGAAATGCCAGCAACCGCTCCTAGGAAGCTTGTTTCCGGTCCAGGGAAGGCATGGCTTGGCAGTTCGGGCTGGACTGTTCCCATGGGGCACAGGGTCAGACTGATTTGCATATGGCCATGTCTGAACTGGGGTGGCAGAGTGGGCTAAAGAACGGCGATGGATCAAACCCAGATCTGGTGACTGGGTGTGAGTGTTTGATTGGTTCTGATGCTCCGTCCATCACCACCCCCTTTTGTACCGCTTTGTTCGCCATAAGTTGGCAGGGTTTGCTCAGACGTGAGTGCCTTGCTCACTTTGCCACTGGATTCAAGCAAGCCTGGCTGAAGATGGCTGAAATGCCAGAAACCGGTCCTAGGAAGCTTGTTTCCGGTCCAGGAAAGGCATGGCTTGGCAGTTCGGGCTGGACTGTTCCCATGAGGCACAGGGTCAGACTGATTTGCATATGGCCATGTCTGAACTGGGGTGGCAAAGTGGGCTAAAGAACGGCCACGGATCAAACCGAGAGCTGTTGACTGGGTGTGAGTGTTTGATTGGTTCTGATGCTCCGTCCATCACCACCCCCTTTTGTACCGCTTTGTTCGCCATAAGTTGGCAGGGTATGCTCAGACGTGAGTCCCTTGCTCACTTTGCCACTGGATTCAAGCAAGCCTGGCTGAAGACGGCTGAAATGCTAGAAACCGGTCCTAGGAAGCTTGTTTCCGGTCCAGGGAAGGCATGGCTTGGCAGTTCGGGCTGGACTGTTCCCATGAGGCACAGGGTCAGACTGATTTGCATATAGCCATGTCTGAACTGGGGTGGCAGAGTGGGCTAAAGAACGGCGATGGATCAAACCCAGATCTGTTGACTGGGTGTGAGTGTTTGATTGGTTCTGATGCTCCGTCCATCACCACCCCCTTTTGTACCGCTTTGTTCGCTGTACGTTGGCAGGGTATGCTCAGACGTGAGTCCCTGGCTCACTTTGCCACTGGATTCAAGCAATCCTGGCTGAAGACGGCTGAAATGCCAGAAACTGGTCCTAAGAAGCTTGTTTCCGGTCCAGGGAAGGCATGGTTTGGCAGTTTGGGCTGGACTGTTCCCATGATGCACAGGGTCAGACTGATTTGCATATGTCCATGTCTGAACTGGAGTGGCAGAGTGGGCTAAAGAACGGCGATGGATCAAACCCAGATCTGTTGACTGGGTGTGAGTGTTTGATTGGTTCTGATGCTCCGTCCATCACCACCCCCTTTTGTACCGCTTTGTTCGCCATAAGTTGGCAGGGTATGCTCAGACTTGAGTCCCTTGCTCACTTTGCCACTGGATTCAAGTACGCCTGGCTGAAGACGGCTGAAATGCCAGAAACCGGTCCTAGGAAGCTTGTTTCCGTTCCAGGGAAGGCATGGCTTGGCAGTTCGGGCTGGACTGTTCCCATGAGGCACAGGGTCAGACTGATTTGCATATGGCCATCTCTGAACAGTGGTGACAGAGTGGGCTAAAGAACGGCGATGGATCAAACCCAGATCTGTTGACTGGGTGTGAGTGTTTGATTGGTTCTGATGCTCCGTCCATCACCACCCCCTTTTGTACCGCTTTGTTCACCATAAGTTGACAGGGTATGCTCAGATGTGAGTCCCTTGCTCACTTTGCCACTGGATTCAAGCAAGCCTGGCTGAAAACGGCTGAAATGCCAGAAACCGCTCCTAGGAAGCTTGTTTCCGGTCCAGGGAAGGCATGGCTTGGCAGTTCGGGCTGGACTGTTCCCATGAGGCACAGGGTCAGACTGATTTGCATATGGCCATGTCTGAACTGGGCAGGCAGAGTGGGCTAAAGAACGGCGATGGATCAAACCCAGATCTGTTGACTGGGTGTGAGTGTTTGATTGGTTCTGATGCTCCGTCCATCACCACCCACTTTTGTACTACTTTGTTCGCCATAAGTTGGCAGGGTTTGCTCAGACGTGAGTCCCTTGCTCACTTTGCCACTGGATTCAAGCAAGCCTGGCTGAAGATGGCTGAAATGCCAGAAACCGGTCCTAGGGAGCTTGTTTCCGGTCCAGGGAAGGCATGGCTTGGCAGTTCGGGCTGGACTGTTCCCATGAGGCACAGGGTCAGACTGATTTGCATATGGCCATGTCTGAACTGGGGTGGCAGAGTGGGCTAAAGAACGGCGATGGATCAAACCCAGATCTGTTGCCTGGGTGTGAGTGTTTGATTGGTTCTGATGCTCCGTCCATCACCACCCCCTTTTGTACCGCTTTGTTCGCCATAAGTTGGCAGGGTATGCTCAGACGTGAGTCCCTTGCTCACTTTGCCACTGGATTCAAGCAAGCCTGGCTGAAGACGGCTGAAATGCCAGAAACCAGTCCTAGGAAGCTTGTTTCCAGTCCAGGGAAGGCATGGCTTGGCAGTTCGGGCGGGACTGTTCCCATGAGGCACAGGGTCAGACTGATTTGCATATGGCCACGTCTGAACTGGGGTGGCAGAGTGGGTAAAGAACGGCGATGGATCAAACCCAGATCTGTTGACTGGGTGTGAGTGTTTGATTGGTTCTGATGCTCCGTCCATCACCACCCTCTTTTGTACCGCTTTGTTCACCATAAGTTGGCAGGGTATGCTCAGACGTGAGTCCCTTGCTCACTTTGCCACTGGATTCAAGCAAGCCTGGCTGAAGACGGCTGAAATGCCAGAAACCGGTCCTAGGAAGCTTGTTTCCGGTCCAGGAAAGGCATGGTGAGGCAGTTCGTGTGGGACTGTTCCCATGAGGCACAGGGTCAGACTGATTTGCATATGGCCACGTCTGAACTGGGGTGGCAGAGTGGGTTAAAGAACGGCGATGGATCGAACCCAGATCTGTTGACTGGGTGTGAGTGTTTGATTGGTTCTGATGCTCCGTCCATCACCACCCCCTTTTGTACCGTTTTGTTCGCCATAATTTGGCAGGGTATGCTCAGACTTGAGTCCTTTGCTCACTTTGCCACTGGATTCAAGCAAGCCTGGCTGAAGACGGCTGAAATGCCAGAAACCTGTCCTAGGAAGCTTGTTTCTGGTCCAGGGAAGGCATGGCTTGGCAGTTCGGGCTGGACTGTTCCCATGAGGCACAGGGTCAGACTGATTTGCATATGGCAATGTCTGAACTGGGGTGGCAGAGTGGGCTAAAGAACGGCGATGGATCAAACCCAGATCTGTTGACTGGGTGTGAGTGTTTGATTGGTTCTGATGCTCCGTCCATCACCAGCCCCTTTTGTACCGCTTTGTTCGCCATAAGTTGGCAGGGTATGCTCGGACGTGAGTCCCTTGCTCACTTTGCCACTGGATTCAAGCAAGCCTGGCTGAAGACGGCTGAAATACCAGAAACCGGTCCTAGGAAGCTTGTTTCCAGTCCAGGGAAGGCATGGCTTGGCAGTTCGGGCGGGACTGTTCCCATGAGGCACAGGGTCAGACTGATTTGCATATGGCCATGTCTGAACTGGGGTGGCAGAGTGGGCTAAAGAACAGCGATGGATCAAACCCAGATCTGTTGACTGGGTGTGAGTGTTTGATTGGTTCTGATGCTCCGTCCATCACCACCCCCTTTTGTACCGCTTTGTTCGCCATAAGTTGGCAGGGTATGCTCAGACGTGAGTCCCTTGCTCACTTTGCCACTGGATTCAAGCAAGCCTGGCTGAAGACGGCTGAAATGCCAGAAACTGGTCCTAGGAAGCTTGTTTCCGGTCCAGGGAAGGCATGGCTTGGCAGTTCGGGCTGGACTGTTCCCATGGAGCACAGGGTCAGACTGATTTGCATATGGCCATGTCTGAACTGGGGTGGCAGAGTGGGCTAAAGAACGGCGATGGATCAAACCCAGATCTGTTGACTGGGTGTGAGTGTTTGATTGGTTCTGATGCTCCGTCCATCACCACCCCCTTTTGTACCGCTTTGTTCGCCATAAGTTGGCAGGGTTTGCTCAGACGTGAGTCCCTTGCTCACTTTGCCACTGGATTCAAGCAAGCCTGGCTGAAGATGGCTGAAATGCCAGAAACCGGTCCTAGGAAGCTTGTTTCCGGTCCAGGAAAGGCATGGCTTGGCAGTTCGGGCTGGACTGTTCCCATGAGGCAGAGGGTCAGACTGATTTGCATATGGCCATGTCTGAACTGGGGTGGCAGAGTGGGCTAAAGAACGGCCACGGATCAAACCGAGATCTGTTGACTGGGTGTGAGTGTTTGATTGGTTCTGATGCTCCGTCCATCACCACCCCCTTTTGTACCGCTTTGTTCGCCATAAGTTGGCAGGGTATGCTCAGACATGAGTCCCTTGCTCACTTTGCCACTGGATTCAAGCAAGCCTGGCTGAAGACGGCTGAAATGCTAGAAACCGGTCCTAGGAAGCTTGTTTCCAGTCCAGGGAAGGCATGGCTTGGCAGTTCGGGCTGGACTGTTCCCATGAGGCACAGGGTCAGACTGATTTGCATATGGCCATGTCTGAACTGGGGTGGCAGAGTGGGCTAAAGAACGGCGATGGATCAAACTCAGATCTGTTGACTGGGTGTGAGTGTTTGATTGGTTCTGATGCTCTGTCCATCACCACCCCCTTTTGTACCGCTTTGGTCACCATAAGTTGACAGGGTATGCTCAGAAGTGAGTCCCTTGCTCACTTTGCCACTGGATTCAAGCAAGCCTGGCTGAAGACGGCTGAAATGCCAGAAACCGCTCCTTGGAAGCTTGTTTCCGGTCCAGGGAAGGCATGGCTTGGCAGTTCGGGCTGGACTGTTCCCATGGGGCACAGGGTCAGACTGATTTGCATATGGCCATGTCTGAACTGGGGTGGCAGAGTGGGCTAAAGAACGGCGATGGATCAAACCCAGATCTGTTGTCTGGGTGTGAGTGTTTGATTGGTTCTGATGCTCCGTCCATCACCACCCCCTTTTGTACCGCTTTGTTCGCCATAAGTTGGAAGGGTTTGCTCAGACGTGAGTCCCTTGCTCACTTTGCCACTGGATTCAAGCAAGCCTGGCTGAAGATGGCTGAAATGCCAGAAACCGGTCCTAGGAAGCTTGTTTCCGGTCCAGGAAAGGCATGGCTTAGCAGTTCGGGCTGGACTGTTCCCATGAGGCACAGGGTCAGACTGATTTGCATATGGCCATGTCTGAACTGGGGTGGCAGAGTGGGCTAAAGAACGGCCACGGATCAAACCGAGATCTGTTGACTGGGTGTGAGTGTTTGATTGGTTCTGATGCTCCGTCCATCACCACCCCCTTTTGTACCGCTTTGTTCGCCATAAGTTGGCAGGGTATGCTCAGACGTGAGTCCCTTGCTCACTTTGCCACTGGATTCAAGCAAGCCTGGCTGAAGACGGCTGAAATGCTAGAAACCGGTCCTAGGAAGCTTGTTTCCGGTCCAGGGAAGGCATGGCTTGGCAGTTCGGGCTGGACTGTTCCCATGAGGCACAGGGTCAGACTGATTTGCATATGGCCATGTCTGAACTGGGGTGGCAGAGTGGGCTAAAGAACGGCGATGGATCAAACCCAGATCTGTTGACTGGGTGTGAGTGTTTGATTGGTTCTGATGCTCCGTCCATCACCACCCCCTTTTGTACCGCTTTGTTCGCCATAAGTTGGCAGGGTATGCTCAGACGTGAGTCCCTTGCTCACTTTGCCACTGGATTCAAGCAAGCCTGGCTGAAGACGGCTGAAATGCCAGAAACCGGTCCTAGGAAGCTTGTTTCCGGTCCAGGGAAGGCATGGTGAGGCAGTTCGGGCGGGACTGTTCCCATGAGGCACAGGGTCAGACTGATTTGCATATGGCCACGTCTGAACTGGGGTGGCAGAGTGGGTTAAAGAACGGCGATGGATCGAATCCAGATCTGTTGACTGGGTGTGAGTGTTTGATTGGTTCTGATGCTCCGTCCATCACCACCCCCTTTTGTACCGCTTTGTTCGCCATAATTTGGCAGGGTATGCTCAGACGTGAGTCCCTTGCTCACTTTGCCACTGGATTCAAGCAAGCCTGGCTGAAGACGGCTGAAATGCCAGAAACCGGTCCTAGGAAGCTTGTTTCCAGTCCAGGGAAGGCATGGCTTGGCAGTTCGGGCGGGACTGTTCCCATGAGGCACAGGGTCAGACTGATTTGCATATGGCCATGTCTGAACTGGGGTGGCAGAGTGGGCTAAAGAACAGCGATGGATCAAACCCAGATCTGTTGACTGGGTGTGAGTGTTTGATTGGTTCTGATGCTCCGTCCATCACCACCCCCTTTTGTACCGCTTTGTTCGCCATAAGTTGGCAGGGTATGCTCAGACGTGAGTCCCTTGCTCACTTTGCCACTGGATTCAAGCAAGCCTGGCTGAAGACGGCTGAAATGCCAGAAACCGGTCCTAGGAAGCTTGTTTCCGGTCCAGGGAAGGCATGGCTTGGCAGTTCGGGCTGGACTGTTCCCATGAGGCACAGGGTCAGACTGATTTGCATATGGCCATGTCTGAACAGGGGTGACAGAGTTGGCTAAAGAACGGCGATGGATCAAACCCAGATCTGTTGACTGGGTGTGAGTGTTTGATTGGTTCTGATGCTCCGTCCATCACCACCCCCTTTTGTACCGCTTTGTTCACCATAAGTTGACAGGGTATGCTCAGACGTGAGTCCCTTGCTCACTTTGCCACTGGATTCAAGCAAGCCTGGCTGAAGACGGCTGAAATGCTAGAAACCGGTCCTAGGAAGCTTGTTTCCGGTCCAGGGAAGGCATGGCTTGGCAGTTCGGGCTGGACTGTTCCCATGAGGCACAGGGTCAGACTGATTTGCATATGGCCATGTCTGAACTGGGGTGGCAGAGTGGGCTAAAGAACGGCGATGGATCAAACCCAGATCTGTTGACTGGGTGTGAGTGTTTGATTGGTTCTGATGCTCCGTCCATCACCACCCCCTTTTGTACCGCTTTGTTCGCCATAAGTTGGCAGGGTATGCTCAGACGTGAGTCCCTTGCTCGCTTTGCCACTGGATTCAAGCAAGCCTGGCTGAAGACGGCTGAAATGCCAGAAACCGGTCCTAGGAAGCTTGTTTCCGGTCCAGGGAAGGCATGGTGAGGCAGTTCGGGCGGGACTGTTCCCATGAGGCACAGGGTCAGACTGATTTGCATATGGCCACGTCTGAACTGGGGTGGCAGAGTGGGTTAAAGAACGGCGATGGATCGAATCCAGATCTGTTGACTGGGTGTGAGTGTTTGATTGGTTCTGATGCTCCGTCCATCACCACCCCCTTTTGTACCGCTTTGTTCGCCATAATTTGGCAGGGTATGCTCAGACGTGAGTCCCTTGCTCACTTTGCCACTGGATTCAAGCAAGCCTGGCTGAAGACGGCTGAAATGCCAGAAACCGGTCCTAGGAAGCTTGTTTCCAGTCCAGGGAAGGCATGGCTTGGCAGTTCGGGCGGGACTGTTCCCATGAGGCACAGGGTCAGACTGATTTGCATATGGCCATGTCTGAACTGGGGTGGCAGAGTGGGCTAAAGAACAGCGATGGATCAAACCCAGATCTGTTGACTGGGTGTGAGTGTTTGATTGGTTCTGATGCTCCGTCCATCACCACCCCCTTTTGTACCGCTTTGTTCGCCATAAGTTGGCAGGGTATGCTCAGACGTGAGTCCCTTGCTCACTTTGCCACTGGATTCAAGCAAGCCTGGCTGAAGACGGCTGAAATGCCAGAAACCGGTCCTAGGAAGCTTGTTTCCGGTCCAGGGAAGGCATGGCTTGGCAGTTCGGGCTGGACTGTTCCCATGAGGCACAGGGTCAGACTGATTTGCATATGGCCATGTCTGAACTGGGGTGGCAGAGTGGGCTAAAGAATGGCGATGGATCAAACTCAGATCTGTTGACTGGGTGTGAGTGTTTGATTGGTTCTGATGCTCCGTCCATCACCACCCCCTTTTGTACCGCTTTGGTCACAATAAGTTGACAGGGTATGCTCAGACGTGAGTCCCTTGCTCACTTTGCCACTGGATTCAAGCAAGCCTGGCTGAAGACGGCTGAAATGCCAGAAACCGCTCCTAGGAAGCTTGTTTCCGGTCCAGGGAAGGCATGGCTTGGCAGTTCGGGCTGGACTGTTCCCATGGAGCACAGGGTCAGACTGATTTGCATATGGCCATGTCTGAACTGGGGTGGCAGAGTGGGCTAAAGAACGGCGATGGATCAAACCCAGATCTGTTGACTGGGTGTGAGTGTTTGATTGGTTCTGATGCTCCGTCCATCACCACCCCCTTTTGTACCGCTTTGTTCGCCATAAGTTGGCAGGGTTTGCTCAGACGTGAGTCCCTTGCTCACTTTGCCACTGGATTCAAGCAAGCCTGGCTGAAGATGGCTGAAATGCCAGAAACCGGTCCTAGGAAGCTTGTTTCCGGTCCAGGAAAGGCATGGCTTGGCAGTTCGGGCTGGACTGTTCCCATGAGGCACAGGGTCAGACTGATTTGCATATGGCCATGTCTGAACTGGGGTGGCAGAGTGGGCTAAAGAACGGCCACGGATCAAACCGAGATCTGTTGACTGGGTGTGAGTGTTTGATTGGTTCTGATGCTCCGTCCATCACCACCCCCTTTTGTACCGCTTTGTTCGCCATAAGTTGGCAGGGTATGCTCAGACGTGAGTCCCTTGCTCACTTTGCCACTGGATTCAAGCAAGCCTGGCTGAAGACGGCTGAAATTCTAGAAACCGGTCCTAGGAAGCTTGTTTCCGGTCCAGGGAAGGCATGGCTTGGCAGTTCTTGCTGGACTGTTCCCATGAGGCACAGGGTCAGACTGATTTGCATATGGCCATGTCTGAACTGGGGTGGCAAGGTGGGCTAAAGAACGGCGATGGATCAAACCCAGATCTGTTGACTGGGTGTGAGTGTTTGATTGGTTCTGATGCTCCGTCCATCACCACCCCCTTTTGTACCGCTTTGTTCGCCGTAAGTTGGCAGGGTATGTTCAGACGTGAGTCCCTGGCTCACTTTGCCACTGGATTCAAGCAAGCCTGGCTGAAGACGGCTGAAATGCCAGAAACCGGTCCTAGGAAGCTTGTTTCCGGTCCAAGGAAGGCATGGCTTGGCAGTTCGGGCTGGACTGTTCCCATGAGGCACAGTGTCAGACTGATTTGCATATAGCCATGTCTGAACTGGGGTGGCAGAGTGAGCTAAAGAACGGCGATGGATCAAACCCAGATCTGTTGACTGGGTGTGAGTGTTTGATTGGTTCTGATGATCCGTCCATCACCATCCCCTTTTGTACCGCTTTGTTCGCCATAAGTTGGCAGGGTATGCTCAGACGTGAGTCCCTTGCTCACTTTGCCACTGGATTCAAGCAAGCCTGGCTGAAGACGGCTGAAATGCCAGAAACCGGTCCTAGGAAGCTTGTTTCCGGTCCAGGGAAGGCATGGCTTGGCAGTTCGGGCTGGACTGTTCTCATGAGGCACAGGGTCAGACTGATTTGCATATGGCCATGTCTGAACTGGGGTGGCAGAGTGGGCTAAAGAACGGCGATGGATCAAACTCAGATCTGTTGACTGGGTGTGAGTGTTTGATTGGTTCTGATGCTCCGTCGATCACCACCCCCTTTTGTACCGCTTTGGTCACCATAAGTTGACAGGGTATGCTCAGACGTGAGTCCCTTGCTCACTTTGCCACTGGATTCAAGCAAGCCTGGCTGAAGACGGCTGAAATGCCAGCAACCGCTCCTAGGAAGCTTGTTTCCGGTCCAGGGAAGGCATGGCTTGGCAGTTCGGGCTGGACTGTTCCCATGGGGCACAGGGTCAGACTGATTTGCATATGGCCATGTCTGAACTGGGGTGGCAGAGTGGGCTAAAGAACGGCGATGGATCAAACCCAGATCTGGTGACTGGGTGTGAGTGTTTGATTGGTTCTGATGCTCCGTCCATCACCACCCCCTTTTGTACCGCTTTGTTCGCCATAAGTTGGCAGGGTTTGCTCAGACGTGAGTGCCTTGCTCACTTTGCCACTGGATTCAAGCAAGCCTGGCTGAAGATGGCTGAAATGCCAGAAACCGGTCCTAGGAAGCTTGTTTCCGGTCCAGGAAAGGCATGGCTTGGCAGTTCGGGCTGGACTGTTCCCATGAGGCACAGGGTCAGACTGATTTGCATATGGCCATGTCTGAACTGGGGTGGCAAAGTGGGCTAAAGAACGGCCACGGATCAAACCGAGAGCTGTTGACTGGGTGTGAGTGTTTGATTGGTTCTGATGCTCCGTCCATCACCACCCCCTTTTGTACCGCTTTGTTCGCCATAAGTTGGCAGGGTATGCTCAGACGTGAGTCCCTTGCTCACTTTGCCACTGGATTCAAGCAAGCCTGGCTGAAGACGGCTGAAATGCTAGAAACCGGTCCTAGGAAGCTTGTTTCCGGTCCAGGGAAGGCATGGCTTGGCAGTTCGGGCTGGACTGTTCCCATGAGGCACAGGGTCAGACTGATTTGCATATAGCCATGTCTGAACTGGGGTGGCAGAGTGGGCTAAAGAACGGCGATGGATCAAACCCAGATCTGTTGACTGGGTGTGAGTGTTTGATTGGTTCTGATGCTCCGTCCATCACCACCCCCTTTTGTACCGCTTTGTTCGCTGTACGTTGGCAGGGTATGCTCAGACGTGAGTCCCTGGCTCACTTTGCCACTGGATTCAAGCAATCCTGGCTGAAGACGGCTGAAATGCCAGAAACTGGTCCTAAGAAGCTTGTTTCCGGTCCAGGGAAGGCATGGTTTGGCAGTTTGGGCTGGACTGTTCCCATGATGCACAGGGTCAGACTGATTTGCATATGTCCATGTCTGAACTGGAGTGGCAGAGTGGGCTAAAGAACGGCGATGGATCAAACCCAGATCTGTTGACTGGGTGTGAGTGTTTGATTGGTTCTGATGCTCCGTCCATCACCACCCCCTTTTGTACCGCTTTGTTCGCCATAAGTTGGCAGGGTATGCTCAGACTTGAGTCCCTTGCTCACTTTGCCACTGGATTCAAGTACGCCTGGCTGAAGACGGCTGAAATGCCAGAAACCGGTCCTAGGAAGCTTGTTTCCGTTCCAGGGAAGGCATGGCTTGGCAGTTCGGGCTGGACTGTTCCCATGAGGCACAGGGTCAGACTGATTTGCATATGGCCATCTCTGAACAGTGGTGACAGAGTGGGCTAAAGAACGGCGATGGATCAAACCCAGATCTGTTGACTGGGTGTGAGTGTTTGATTGGTTCTGATGCTCCGTCCATCACCACCCCCTTTTGTACCGCTTTGTTCACCATAAGTTGACAGGGTATGCTCAGATGTGAGTCCCTTGCTCACTTTGCCACTGGATTCAAGCAAGCCTGGCTGAAAACGGCTGAAATGCCAGAAACCGCTCCTAGGAAGCTTGTTTCCGGTCCAGGGAAGGCATGGCTTGGCAGTTCGGGCTGGACTGTTCCCATGAGGCACAGGGTCAGACTGATTTGCATATGGCCATGTCTGAACTGGGCAGGCAGAGTGGGCTAAAGAACGGCGATGGATCAAACCCAGATCTGTTGACTGGGTGTGAGTGTTTGATTGGTTCTGATGCTCCGTCCATCACCACCCACTTTTGTACTACTTTGTTCGCCATAAGTTGGCAGGGTTTGCTCAGACGTGAGTCCCTTGCTCACTTTGCCACTGGATTCAAGCAAGCCTGGCTGAAGATGGCTGAAATGCCAGAAACCGGTCCTAGGGAGCTTGTTTCCGGTCCAGGGAAGGCATGGCTTGGCAGTTCGGGCTGGACTGTTCCCATGAGGCACAGGGTCAGACTGATTTGCATATGGCCATGTCTGAACTGGGGTGGCAGAGTGGGCTAAAGAACGGCGATGGATCAAACCCAGATCTGTTGCCTGGGTGTGAGTGTTTGATTGGTTCTGATGCTCCGTCCATCACCACCCCCTTTTGTACCGCTTTGTTCGCCATAAGTTGGCAGGGTATGCTCAGACGTGAGTCCCTTGCTCACTTTGCCACTGGATTCAAGCAAGCCTGGCTGAAGACGGCTGAAATGCCAGAAACCAGTCCTAGGAAGCTTGTTTCCAGTCCAGGGAAGGCATGGCTTGGCAGTTCGGGCGGGACTGTTCCCATGAGGCACAGGGTCAGACTGATTTGCATATGGCCACGTCTGAACTGGGGTGGCAGAGTGGGTAAAGAACGGCGATGGATCAAACCCAGATCTGTTGACTGGGTGTGAGTGTTTGATTGGTTCTGATGCTCCGTCCATCACCACCCTCTTTTGTACCGCTTTGTTCACCATAAGTTGGCAGGGTATGCTCAGACGTGAGTCCCTTGCTCACTTTGCCACTGGATTCAAGCAAGCCTGGCTGAAGACGGCTGAAATGCCAGAAACCGGTCCTAGGAAGCTTGTTTCCGGTCCAGGAAAGGCATGGTGAGGCAGTTCGTGTGGGACTGTTCCCATGAGGCACAGGGTCAGACTGATTTGCATATGGCCACGTCTGAACTGGGGTGGCAGAGTGGGTTAAAGAACGGCGATGGATCGAACCCAGATCTGTTGACTGGGTGTGAGTGTTTGATTGGTTCTGATGCTCCGTCCATCACCACCCCCTTTTGTACCGTTTTGTTCGCCATAATTTGGCAGGGTATGCTCAGACTTGAGTCCTTTGCTCACTTTGCCACTGGATTCAAGCAAGCCTGGCTGAAGACGGCTGAAATGCCAGAAACCTGTCCTAGGAAGCTTGTTTCTGGTCCAGGGAAGGCATGGCTTGGCAGTTCGGGCTGGACTGTTCCCATGAGGCACAGGGTCAGACTGATTTGCATATGGCAATGTCTGAACTGGGGTGGCAGAGTGGGCTAAAGAACGGCGATGGATCAAACCCAGATCTGTTGACTGGGTGTGAGTGTTTGATTGGTTCTGATGCTCCGTCCATCACCAGCCCCTTTTGTACCGCTTTGTTCGCCATAAGTTGGCAGGGTATGCTCGGACGTGAGTCCCTTGCTCACTTTGCCACTGGATTCAAGCAAGCCTGGCTGAAGACGGCTGAAATACCAGAAACCGGTCCTAGGAAGCTTGTTTCCAGTCCAGGGAAGGCATGGCTTGGCAGTTCGGGCGGGACTGTTCCCATGAGGCACAGGGTCAGACTGATTTGCATATGGCCATGTCTGAACTGGGGTGGCAGAGTGGGCTAAAGAACAGCGATGGATCAAACCCAGATCTGTTGACTGGGTGTGAGTGTTTGATTGGTTCTGATGCTCCGTCCATCACCACCCCCTTTTGTACCGCTTTGTTCGCCATAAGTTGGCAGGGTATGCTCAGACGTGAGTCCCTTGCTCACTTTGCCACTGGATTCAAGCAAGCCTGGCTGAAGACGGCTGAAATGCCAGAAACTGGTCCTAGGAAGCTTGTTTCCGGTCCAGGGAAGGCATGGCTTGGCAGTTCGGGCTGGACTGTTCCCATGGAGCACAGGGTCAGACTGATTTGCATATGGCCATGTCTGAACTGGGGTGGCAGAGTGGGCTAAAGAACGGCGATGGATCAAACCCAGATCTGTTGACTGGGTGTGAGTGTTTGATTGGTTCTGATGCTCCGTCCATCACCACCCCCTTTTGTACCGCTTTGTTCGCCATAAGTTGGCAGGGTTTGCTCAGACGTGAGTCCCTTGCTCACTTTGCCACTGGATTCAAGCAAGCCTGGCTGAAGATGGCTGAAATGCCAGAAACCGGTCCTAGGAAGCTTGTTTCCGGTCCAGGAAAGGCATGGCTTGGCAGTTCGGGCTGGACTGTTCCCATGAGGCAGAGGGTCAGACTGATTTGCATATGGCCATGTCTGAACTGGGGTGGCAGAGTGGGCTAAAGAACGGCCACGGATCAAACCGAGATCTGTTGACTGGGTGTGAGTGTTTGATTGGTTCTGATGCTCCGTCCATCACCACCCCCTTTTGTACCGCTTTGTTCGCCATAAGTTGGCAGGGTATGCTCAGACATGAGTCCCTTGCTCACTTTGCCACTGGATTCAAGCAAGCCTGGCTGAAGACGGCTGAAATGCTAGAAACCGGTCCTAGGAAGCTTGTTTCCGGTCCAGGGAAGGCATGGCTTGGCAGTTCTTGCTGGACTGTTCCCATGAGGCACAGGGTCAGACTGATTTGCATATGGCCATGTCTGAACTGGGGTGGCAGAGTGGGCTAAAGAACGGCGATGGATCAAACCCAGATCTGTTGACTGGGTGTGAGTGTTTGATTGGTTCTGATGCTCCGTCCATCACCACCCCCTTTTGTACCGCTTTGTTCGCCGTAAGTTGGCAGGGTATGCTCAGACGTGAGTCCCTGGCTCACTTTGCCACTGGATTCAAGCAAGCCTGGCTGAAGACGGCTGAAATGCCAGAAACCGGTCCTAGGAAGCTTGTTTCCAGTCCAGGGAAGGCATGGCTTGGCAGTTCGGGCGGGACTGTTCCCATGAGGCACAGGGTCAGACTGATTTGCATATGGCCATGTCTGAACTGGGGTGGCAGAGTGGGCTAAAGAACAGCGATGGATCAAACCCAGATCTGTTGACTGGGTGTGAGTGTTTGATTGGTTCTGATGCTCCGTCCATCACCACCCCCTTTTGTACCGCTTTGTTCGCCATAAGTTGGCAGGGTATGCTCAGACGTGAGTCCCTTGCTCACTTTGCCACTGGATTCAAGCAAGCCTGGCTGAAGACGGCTGAAATGCCAGAAACCGGTCCTAGGAAGCTTGTTTCCGGTCCAGGGAAGGCATGGCTTGGCAGTTCGGGCTGGACTGTTCCCATGAGGCACAGGGTCAGACTGATTTGCATATGGCCATGTCTGAACTGGGGTGGCAGAGTGGGCTAAAGAACGGCGATGGATCAAACTCAGATCTGTTGACTGGGTGTGAGTGTTTGATTGGTTCTGATGCTCCGTCCATCACCACCCCCTTTTGTACCGCTTTGGTCACCATAAGTTGACAGGGTATGCTCAGACGTGAGTCCCTTGCTCACTTTGCCACTGGATTCAAGCAAGCCTGGCTGAAGACGGCTGAAATGCCAGAAACCGCTCCTAGGAAGCTTGTTTCCGGTCCAGGGAAGGCATGGCTTGGCAGTTCGGGCTGGACTGTTCCCATGGAGCACAGGGTCAGACTGATTTGCATATGGCCATGTCTGAACTGGGGTGGCAGAGTGGGCTAAAGAACGGCGATGGATCAAACCCAGATCTGTTGACTGGGTGTGAGTGTTTGATTGGTTCTGATGCTCCGTCCATCACCACCCCCTTTTGTACCGCTTTGTTCGCCATAAGTTGGCAGGGTTTGCTCAGACGTGAGTCCCTTGCTCACTTTGCCACTGGATTCAAGCAAGCCTGGCTGAAGATGGCTGAAATGCCAGAAACCGGTCCTAGGAAGCTTGTTTCCGGTCCAGGAAAGGCATGGCTTGGCAGTTCGGGCTGGACTGTTCCCATGAGGCACAGGGTCAGACTGATTTGCATATGGCCATGTCTGAACTGGGGTGGCAGAGTGGGCTAAAGAACGGCCACGGATCAAACCGAGATCTGTTGACTGGGTGTGAGTGTTTGATTGGTTCTGATGCTCCGTCCATCACCACCCCCTTTTGTACCGCTTTGTTCGCCATAAGTTGGCAGGGTATGCTCAGACGTGAGTCCCTTGCTCACTTTGCCACTGGATTCAAGCAAGCCTGGCTGAAGACGGCTGAAATTCTAGAAACCGGTCCTAGGAAGCTTGTTTCCGGTCCAGGGAAGGCATGGCTTGGCAGTTCTTGCTGGACTGTTCCCATGAGGCACAGGGTCAGACTGATTTGCATATGGCCATGTCTGAACTGGGGTGGCAAGGTGGGCTAAAGAACGGCGATGGATCAAACCCAGATCTGTTGACTGGGTGTGAGTGTTTGATTGGTTCTGATGCTCCGTCCATCACCACCCCCTTTTGTACCGCTTTGTTCGCCGTAAGTTGGCAGGGTATGCTCAGACGTGAGTCCCTGGCTCACTTTGCCACTGGATTCAAGCAAGCCTGGCTGAAGACGGCTGAAATGCCAGAAACCGGTCCTAGGAAGCTTGTTTCCGGTCCAAGGAAGGCATGGCTTGGCAGTTCGGGCTGGACTGTTCCCATGAGGCACAGTGTCAGACTGATTTGCATATAGCCATGTCTGAACTGGGGTGGCAGAGTGAGCTAAAGAACGGCGATGGATCAAACCCAGATCTGTTGACTGGGTGTGAGTGTTTGATTGGTTCTGATGCTCCGTCCATCACCATCCCCTTTTGTACCGCTTTGTTCGCCATAAGTTGGCAGGGTATGCTCAGACGTGAGTCCCTTGCTCACTTTGCCACTGGATTCAAGCAAGCCTGGCTGAAGACGGCTGAAATGCCAGAAACCGGTCCTAGGAAGCTTGTTTCCGGTCCAGGGAAGGCATGGCTTGGCAGTTCGGGCTGGACTGTTCTCATGAGGCACAGGGTCAGACTGATTTGCATATGGCCATGTCTGAACTGGGGTGGCAGAGTGGGCTAAAGAACGGCGATGGATCAAACTCAGATCTGTTGACTGGGTGTGAGTGTTTGATTGGTTCTGATGCTCCGTCGATCACCACCCCCTTTTGTACCGCTTTGGTCACCATAAGTTGACAGGGTATGCTCAGACGTGAGTCCCTTGCTCACTTTGCCACTGGATTCAAGCAAGCCTGGCTGAAGACGGCTGAAATGCCAGCAACCGCTCCTAGGAAGCTTGTTTCCGGTCCAGGGAAGGCATGGCTTGGCAGTTCGGGCTGGACTGTTCCCATGGGGCACAGGGTCAGACTGATTTGCATATGGCCATGTCTGAACTGGGGTGGCAGAGTGGGCTAAAGAACGGCGATGGATCAAACCCAGATCTGGTGACTGGGTGTGAGTGTTTGATTGGTTCTGATGCTCCGTCCATCACCACCCCCTTTTGTACCGCTTTGTTCGCCATAAGTTGGCAGGGTTTGCTCAGACGTGAGTGCCTTGCTCACTTTGCCACTGGATTCAAGCAAGCCTGGCTGAAGATGGCTGAAATGCCAGAAACCGGTCCTAGGAAGCTTGTTTCCGGTCCAGGAAAGGCATGGCTTGGCAGTTCGGGCTGGACTGTTCCCATGAGGCACAGGGTCAGACTGATTTGCATATGGCCATGTCTGAACTGGGGTGGCAAAGTGGGCTAAAGAACGGCCACGGATCAAACCGAGAGCTGTTGACTGGGTGTGAGTGTTTGATTGGTTCTGATGCTCCGTCCATCACCACCCCCTTTTGTACCGCTTTGTTCGCCATAAGTTGGCAGGGTATGCTCAGACGTGAGTCCCTTGCTCTCTTTGCCACTGGATTCAAGCAAGCCTGGCTGAAGACGGCTGAAATGCTAGAAACCGGTCCTAGGAAGCTTGTTTCCGGTCCAGGGAAGGCATGGCTTGGCAGTTCGGGCTGGACTGTTCCCATGAGGCACAGGGTCAGACTGATTTGCATATGGCCATGTCTGAACTGGGGTGGCAGAGTGGGCTAAAGAACGGCGATGGATCAAACCCAGATCTGTTGACTGGGTGTGAGTGTTTGATTGGTTCTGATGCTCCGTCCATCACCACCCCCTTTTGTACCGCTTTGTTCGCTGTACGTTGGCAGGGTATGCTCAGACGTGAGTCCCTGGCTCACTTTGCCACTGGATTCAAGCAATCCTGGCTGAAGACGGCTGAAATGCCAGAAACTGGTCCTAAGAAGCTTGTTTCCGGTCCAGGGAAGGCATGGTTTGGCAGTTTGGGCTGGACTGTTCCCATGATGCACAGGGTCAGACTGATTTGCATATGTCCATGTCTGAACTGGAGTGGCAGAGTGGGCTAAAGAACGGCGATGGATCAAACCCAGATCTGTTGACTGGGTGTGAGTGTTTGATTGGTTCTGATGCTCCGTCCATCACCACCCCCTTTTGTACCGCTTTGTTCGCCATAAGTTGGCAGGGTATGCTCAGACTTGAGTCCCTTGCTCACTTTGCCACTGGATTCAAGTACGCCTGGCTGAAGACGGCTGAAATGCCAGAAACCGGTCCTAGGAAGCTTGTTTCCGTTCCAGGGAAGGCATGGCTTGGCAGTTCGGGCTGGACTGTTCCCATGAGGCACAGGGTCAGACTGATTTGCATATGGCCATCTCTGAACAGTGGTGACAGAGTGGGCTAAAGAACGGCGATGGATCAAACCCAGATCTGTTGACTGGGTGTGAGTGTTTGATTGGTTCTGATGCTCCGTCCATCACCACCCCCTTTTGTACCGCTTTGTTCACCATAAGTTGACAGGGTATGCTCAGATGTGAGTCCCTTGCTCACTTTGCCACTGGATTCAAGCAAGCCTGGCTGAAAACGGCTGAAATGCCAGAAACCGCTCCTAGGAAGCTTGTTTCCGGTCCAGGGAAGGCATGGCTTGGCAGTTCGGGCTGGACTGTTCCCATGAGGCACAGGGTCAGACTGATTTGCATATGGCCATGTCTGAACTGGGCAGGCAGAGTGGGCTAAAGAACGGCGATGGATCAAACCCAGATCTGTTGACTGGGTGTGAGTGTTTGATTGGTTCTGATGCTCCGTCCATCACCACCCACTTTTGTACTACTTTGTTCGCCATAAGTTGGCAGGGTTTGCTCAGACGTGAGTCCCTTGCTCACTTTGCCACTGGATTCAAGCAAGCCTGGCTGAAGATGGCTGAAATGCCAGAAACCGGTCCTAGGGAGCTTGTTTCCGGTCCAGGGAAGGCATGGCTTGGCAGTTCGGGCTGGACTGTTCCCATGAGGCACAGGGTCAGACTGATTTGCATATGGCCATGTCTGAACTGGGGTGGCAGAGTGGGCTAAAGAACGGCGATGGATCAAACCCAGATCTGTTGCCTGGGTGTGAGTGTTTGATTGGTTCTGATGCTCCGTCCATCACCACCCCCTTTTGTACCGCTTTGTTCGCCATAAGTTGGCAGGGTATGCTCAGACGTGAGTCCCTTGCTCACTTTGCCACTGGATTCAAGCAAGCCTGGCTGAAGACGGCTGAAATGCCAGAAACCAGTCCTAGGAAGCTTGTTTCCAGTCCAGGGAAGGCATGGCTTGGCAGTTCGGGCGGGACTGTTCCCATGAGGCACAGGGTCAGACTGATTTGCATATGGCCGCGTCTGAACTGGGGTGGCAGAGTGGGTTAAAGAACGGCGATGGATCAAACCCAGATCTGTTGACTGGGTGTGAGTGTTTGATTGGTTCTGATGCTCCGTCCATCACCACCCTCTTTTGTACCGCTTTGTTCACCATAAGTTGGCAGGGTATGCTCAGACGTGAGTCCCTTGCTCACTTTGCCACTGGATTCAAGCAAGCCTGGCTGAAGACGGCTGAAATGCCAGAAACCGGTCCTAGGAAGCTTGTTTCCGGTCCAGGAAAGGCATGGTGAGGCAGTTCGTGTGGGACTGTTCCCATGAGGCACAGGGTCAGACTGATTTGCATATGGCCACGTCTGAACTGGGGTGGCAGAGTGGGTTAAAGAACGGCGATGGATCGAACCCAGATCTGTTGACTGGGTGTGAGTGTTTGATTGGTTCTGATGCTCCGTCCATCACCACCCCCTTTTGTACCGTTTTGTTCGCCATAATTTGGCAGGGTATGCTCAGACTTGAGTCCTTTGCTCACTTTGCCACTGGATTCAAGCAAGCCTGGCTGAAGACGGCTGAAATGCCAGAAACCTGTCCTAGGAAGCTTGTTTCTGGTCCAGGGAAGGCATGGCTTGGCAGTTCGGGCTGGACTGTTCCCATGAGGCACAGGGTCAGACTGATTTGCATATGGCAATGTCTGAACTGGGGTGGCAGAGTGGGCTAAAGAACGGCGATGGATCAAACCCAGATCTGTTGACTGGGTGTGAGTGTTTGATTGGTTCTGATGCTCCGTCCATCACCAGCCCCTTTTGTACCGCTTTGTTCGCCATAAGTTGGCAGGGTATGCTCGGACGTGAGTCCCTTGCTCACTTTGCCACTGGATTCAAGCAAGCCTGGCTGAAGACGGCTGAAATGCCAGAAACCGGTCCTAGGAAGCTTGTTTCCAGTCCAGGGAAGGCATGGCTTGGCAGTTCGGGCGGGACTGTTCCCATGAGGCACAGGGTCAGACTGATTTGCATATGGCCATGTCTGAACTGGGGTGGCAGAGTGGGCTAAAGAACAGCGATGGATCAAACCCAGATCTGTTGACTGGGTGTGAGTGTTTGATTGGTTCTGATGCTCCGTCCATCACCACCCCCTTTTGTACCGCTTTGTTCGCCATAAGTTGGCAGGGTATGCTCAGACGTGAGTCCCTTGCTCACTTTGCCACTGGATTCAAGCAAGCCTGGCTGAAGACGGCCGAAATGCCAGAAACTGGTCCTAGGAAGCTTGTTTCCGGTCCAGGGAAGGCATGGCTTGGCAGTTCGGGCTGGACTGTTCCCATGAGGCTCAGGGTCAGACTGATTTGCATATGGCCATGTCTGAACTGGGGTGGCAGAGTGGGCTAAAGAACGGCGATGGATCAAACTCAGATCTGTTGACTGGGTGTGAGTGTTTGATTGGTTCTGATGCTCCGTCCATCACCACCCCCTTTTGTACCGCTTTGGTCACCATAAGTTGACAGGGTATGCTCAGACGTGAGTCCCTTGCTCACTTTGCCACTGGATTCAAGCAAGCCTGGCTGAAGACGGCTGAAATGCCAGAAACCGCTCCTAAGAAGCTTGTTTCCGGTCCAGGGAAGGCATGGCTTGGCAGTTCGGGCTGGACTGTTCCCATGGAGCACAGGGTCAGACTGATTTGCATATGGCCATGTCTGAACTGGGGTGGCAGAGTGGGCTAAAGAACGGCGATGGATCAAACCCAGATCTGTTGACTGGGTGTGAGTGTTTGATTGGTTCTGATGCTCCGTCCATCACCACTCCCTTTTGTACCGCTTTGTTCGCCATAAGTTGGCAGGGTTTGCTCAGACGTGAGTCCCTTGCTCACTTTGCCACTGGATTCAAGCAAGCCTGGCTGAAGATGGCTGAAATGCCAGAAACCGGTCCTAGGAAGCTTGTTTCCGGTCCAGGAAAGGCATGGCTTGGCAGTTCGGGCTGGACTGTTCCCATGAGGCAGAGGGTCAGACTGATTTGCATATGGCCATGTCTGAACTGGGGTGGCAGAGTGGGCTAAAGAACGGCCACGGATCAAACCGAGATCTGTTGACTGGGTGTGAGTGTTTGATTGGTTCTGATGCTCCGTCCATCACCACCCCCTTTTGTACCGCTTTGTTCGCCATAAGTTGGCAGGGTATGCTCAGACGTGAGTCCCTTGCTCACTTTGCCACTGGATTCAAGCAAGCCTGGCTGAAGACGGCTGAAATGCTAGAAACCGGTCCTAGGAAGCTTGTTTCCGGTCCAGGGAAGGCATGGCTTGGCAGTTCTTGCTGGACTGTTCCCATGAGGCACAGGGTCAGACTGATTTGCATATGGCCATGTCTGAACTGGGGTGGCAGAGTGGGCTAAAGAACGGCGATGGATCAAACCCAGATCTGTTGACTGGGTGTGAGTGTTTGATTGGTTCTGATGCTCCGTCCATCACCACCCCCTTTTGTACCGCTTTGTTCGCCGTAAGTTGGCAGGGTATGCTCAGACGTGAGTCCCTGGCTCACTTTGCCACTGGATTCAAGCAAGCCTGGCTGAAGACGGCTGAAATGCCAGAAACCGGTCCTAGGAAGCTTGTTTCCGGTCCAGGGAAGGCATGGCTTGGCAGTTCGGGCTGGACTGTTCCCATGAGGCACAGGGTCAGACTGATTTGCATATAGCCATGTCTGAACTGGGGTGGCAGAGTGAGCTAAAGAACGGCGATGGATCAAACCCAGATCTGTTGACTGGGTGTGAGTGTTTGATTGGTTCTGATGCTCCGTCCATCACCATCCCCTTTTGTACCGCTTTGTTCGCCATAAGTTGGCAGGGTATGCTCAGACGTGAGTCCCTTGCTCACTTTGCCACTGGATTCAAGCAAGCCTGGCTGAAGACGGCTGAAATGCCAGAAACCGGTCCTAGGAAGCTTGTTTCCGGTCCAGGGAAGGCATGGCTTGGCAGTTCGGGCTGGACTGTTCTCATGAGGCACAGGGTCAGACTGATTTGCATATGCCATGTCTGAACTGGGGTGGCAGAGTGGGCTAAAGAACGGCGATGGATCAAACTCAGATCTGTTGACTGGGTGTGAGTGTTTGATTGGTTCTGATGCTCCGTCCATCACCACCCCCTTTTGTACCGCTTTGGTCACCATAAGTTGACAGGGTATGCTCAGACGTGAGTCCCTTGCTCACTTTGCCACTGGATTCAAGCAAGCCTGGCTAAAGACGGCTGAAATGCCAGCAACCGCTCCTAGGAAGCTTGTTTCCGGTCCAGGGAAGGCATGGCTTGGCAGTTCGGGCTGGACTGTTCCCATGGGGCACAGGGTCAGACTGATTTGCATATGGCCATGTCTGAACTGGGGTGGCAGAGTGGGCTAAAGAACGGCGATGGATCAAACCCAGATCTGGTGACTGGGTGTGAGTGTTTGATTGGTTCTGATGCTCCGTCCATCACCACCCCCTTTTGTACCGCTTTGTTCGCCATAAGTTGGCAGGGTTTGCTCAGACGTGAGTGCCTTGCTCACTTTGCCACTGGATTCAAGCAAGCCTGGCTGAAGATGGCTGAAATGCCAGAAACCGGTCCTAGGAAGCTTGTTTCCGGTCCAGGAAAGGCATGGCTTGGCAGTTCGGGCTGGACTGTTCCCATGAGGCACAGGGTCAGACTGATTTGCATATGGCCATGTCTGAACTGGGGTGGCAAAGTGGGCTAAAGAACGGCCACGGATCAAACCGAGAGCTGTTGACTGGGTGTGAGTGTTTGATTGGTTCTGATGCTCC
This sequence comes from Triturus cristatus, assembly GCF_964204655.1. Classification (NCBI taxonomy): domain Eukaryota; kingdom Metazoa; phylum Chordata; class Amphibia; order Caudata; family Salamandridae; genus Triturus; species Triturus cristatus. The sequence goes on along the minus strand of NC_140590.1, from coordinate 1,426,691,163 downwards.
GTCCATCACCACCCCCTTTTGTACCGCTTTGTTCGCCATAAGTTGGCAGGGTATGCTCAGACGTGAGTCCCTTGCTCACTTTGCCACTGGATTCAAGCAAGCCTGGCTGAAGACGGCTGAAATGCTAGAAACCGGTCCTAGGAAGCTTGTTTCCGGTCCAGGGAAGGCATGGCTTGGCAGTTCGGGCTGGACTGTTCCCATGAGGCACAGGGTCAGACTGATTTGCATATGGCCATGTCTGAACTGGGGTGGCAGAGTGGGCTAAAGAACGGCGATGGATCAAACCCAGATCTGTTGACTGGGTGTGAGTGTTTGATTGGTTCTGATGCTCCGTCCATCACCACCCCCTTTTGTACCGCTTTGTTCGCTGTACGTTGGCAGGGTATGCTCAGACGTGAGTCCCTGTCTCACTTTGCCACTGGATTCAAGCAAGCCTGGCTGAAGACGGCTGAAATGCCAGAAACTGGGCCTAAGAAGCTTGTTTCCGGTCCAGGGAAGGCATGGTTTGGCAGTTTGGGCTGGACTGTTCCCATGATGCACAGGGTCAGACTGATTTGCATATGGCCATGTCTGAACTGGAGTGGCAGAGTGGGCTAAAGAACGGCGATGGATCAAACCCAGATCTGTTGACTGGGTGTGAGTGTTTTATTGGTTCTGATGCTCCGTCCATCACCAGCCCCTTTTGTACCGCTTTGTTCGCCATAAGTTGGCAGGGTATGCTCGGACGTGAGTCCCTTGCTCACTTTGCCACTGGATTCAAGCAAGCCTGGCTGAAGACGGCTGAAATGCCAGAAACCGGTCCTAGGAAGCTTGTTTCCAGTCCAGGGAAGGCATGGCTTGGCAGTTCGGGCGGGACTGTTCCCATGAGGCACAGGGTCAGACTGATTTGCATATGGCCATGTCTGAACTGGGGTGGCAGAGTGGGCTAAAGAACGGCGATGGATCAAACCCAGATCTGTTGACTGGGTGTGAGTGTTTGATTGGTTCTGATGCTCCGTCCATCACCACCCCCTTTTGTACAGCTTTGGTCACCATAAGTTGACAGGGTATGCTCAGACGTGAGTCCCTTGCTCACTTTGCCACTGGATTCAAGCAAGCCTGGCTGAAGACGGCTGAAATGCCAGAAACCGCTCCTAAGAAGCTTGTTTCCGGTCCAGGGAAGGCATGGCTTGGCAGTTCGGGCTGGACTGTTCCCATGGAGCACAGGGTCAGACTGATTTGCATATGGCCATGTCTGAACTGGGGTGGCAGAGTGGGCTAAAGAACGGCGATGGATCAAACCCAGATCTGTTGACTGGGTGTGAGTGTTTGATTGGTTCTGATGCTCCGTCCATCACCACCCCCTTTTGGACCGCTTTGTTCGCCATAAGTTGGCAGGGTTTGCTCAGACGTGAGTCCCTTGCTCACTTTGCCACTGGATTCAAGCAAGCCTGGCTGAAGATGGCTGAAATGCCAGAAACCGGTCCTAGGAAGCTTGTTTCCGGTCCAGGAAAGGCATGGCTTGGCAGTTCGGGCTGGACTGTTCCCATGAGGCACAGGGTCAGACTGATTTGCATATGGCCATGTCTGAACTGGGGTGGCAGAGTGGGCTAAAGAACGGCCACGGATCAAACCGAGATCTGTTGACTGGGTGTGAGTGTTTGATTGGTTCTGATGCTCCGTCCATCACCACCCCCTTTTGTACCGCTTTGTTCGCCATAAGTTGGCAGGGTATGCTCAGACGTGAGTCCCTTGCTCACTTTGCCACTGGATTCAAGCAAGCCTGGCTGAAGACGGCTGAAATGCTAGAAACCGGTCCTAGGAAGCTTGTTTCCGGTCCAGGGAAGGCATGGCTTGGCAGTTCTTGCTGGACTGTTCCCATGAGGCACAGGGTCAGACTGATTTGCATATGGCCATGTCTGAACTGGGGTGGCAGAGTGGGCTAAAGAACGGCGATGGATCAAACCCAGATCTGTTGACTGGGTGTGAGTGTTTGATTGGTTCTGATGCTCCGTCCATCACCACCCCCTTTTGTACCGCTTTGTTCGCCGTAAGTTGGCAGGGTATGCTCAGACGTGAGTCCCTGGCTCACTTTGCCACTGGATTCAAGCAAGCCTGGCTGAAGACGGCTGAAATGCCAGAAACCGGTCCTAGGAAGCTTGTTTCCGGTCCAGGGAAGGCATGGCTTGGCAGTTCGGCCTGGACTGTTCCCATGAGGCACAGGGTCAGACTGATTTGCATATAGCCATGTCTGAACTGGGGTGGCAGAGTGAGCTAAAGAACGGCGATGGATCAAACCCAGATCTGTTGACTGGGTGTGAGTGTTTGATTGGTTCTGATGCTCCGTCCATCACCATCCCCTTTTGTACCGCTTTGTTCGCCATAAGTTGGCAGGGTATGCTCAGACGTGAGTCCCTTGCTCACTTTGCCACTGGATTCAAGCAAGCCTGGCTGAAGACGGCTGAAATGCCAGAAACCGGTCCTAGGAAGCTTGTTTCCGGTCCAGGGAAGGCATGGCTTGGCAGTTCGGGCTGGACTGTTCTTGAGGCACAGGGTCAGACTGATTTGCATATGGCCATGTCTGAACTGGGGTGGCAGAGTGGGCTAAAGAACGGCGATGGATCAAACCCAGATCTGTTGACTGGGTGTGAGTGTTTGATTGGTTCTGATGCTTCGTCCATCACCACCCCCTTTTGTACCGCTTTGTTCGCCATAAGTTGGCAGGGTATGCTCAGACGTGAGTCCCTGGCTCACTTTGCCACTGGATTCAAGCAAGCCTGGCTGAAGATGGCTGAAATGCCAGAAACCGGTCCTAGAAAGCTTGTTTCCGGTCCAGGGAAGGCATGGCTTGGCAGTTCGGGCTGGACTGTTCCCATGAGGCACAGGGTCATTCTGATTTGCATATGGCCATGTCTGAACTGGGGTGGCAGAGTGGGCTAAAGAACGACGATGGATCAAACCCAGATCTGTTGACTGGGTGTGAGTGTTTGATTGGTTCTGATGCTCCGTCCATCACCACCCCCTTTTGTACTGCTTTGTTCGCCGTAAGTTGGCAGGGTATGTTCAGACGTGAGTCCCTGGCTCACTTTGCCACTGGATTCAAGCAAGCCTGGCTGAAGACGGCTGAAATGCCAGAAACTGGTCCTAAGAAGCTTGTTTCCGGTCCAGAGAAGGCATGGTTTGGCAGTTTGGGCTGGACTGTTCCCATGATGCACAAGGTCAGACTGATTTGCATATGGCCATGTCTGAACTGGAGTGGCAGAGTGGGCTAAAGAATGGCAATGGATCAAACCCATATCTGTTGACTGGGTGTGAGTGTTTGATTGGTTCTGATGCTCCGTCCATCACCACCCCCTTTTGTACCGCTTTGTTCACCATAAGTTAGCAGGGTATGCTCAGACGTAAGTCCCTTGCTCACTTTGCCACTGGATTCAAGCAAGCCTGGCTGAAAACGGCTGAAATGCCAGAAACCGGTCCTAGGAAGCTTGTTTCCGGTCCAGGGAAGGCATGGCTTGGCAGTTCTTGCTGGACTGTTCCCATGAGGCACAGGGTCAGACTGATTTGCATATGGCCATGTCTGAACTGGGGTGGCAAGGTGGGCTAAAGAACGGCGATGGATCAAACCCAGATCTGTTGACTGGGTGTGAGTGTTTGATTGGTTCTGATGCTCCGTCCATCACCACCCACTTTTGTACCGCTTTGTTCGCCGTAAGTTGGCAGGGTATGCTCAGACGTGAGTCCCTGGCTCACTTTGCCACTGGATTCAAGCAAGCCTGGCTGAAGACGGCTGAAATGCCAGAAACCGGTCCTAGGAAGCTTGTTTCCGGTCCAAGGAAGGCATGGCTTGGCAGTTCGGGCTGGACTGTTCCCATGAGGCACAGTGTCAGACTGATTTGCATATAGCCATGTCTGAACTGGGGTGGCAGAGTGAGCTAAAGAACGGCGATGGATCAAACCCAGATCTGTTGACTGGGTGTGAGTGTTTGATTGGTTCTGATGCTCCGTCCATCACCATCCCCTTTTGTACCGCTTTGTTCGCCATAAGTTGGCAGGGTATGCTCAGACGTGAGTCCCTTGCTCACTTTGCCACTGGATTCAAGCAAGCCTGGCTGAAGACGGCTGAAATGCCAGAAACCGGTCCTAGGAAGCTTGTTTCCGGTCCAGGGAAGGCATGGCTTGGCAGTTCGGGCTGGACTGTTCTCATGAGGCACAGGGTCAGACTGATTTGCATATGGCCATGTCTGAACTGGGGTGGCAGAGTGGGCTAAAGAACGGCGATGGATCAAACTCAGATCTGTTGACTGGGTGTGAGTGTTTGATTGGTTCTGATGCTCCGTCGATCACCACCCCCTTTTGTACCGCTTTGGTCACCATAAGTTGACAGGGTATGCTCAGACGTGAGTCCCTTGCTCACTTTGCCACTGGATTCAAGCAAGCCTGGCTGAAGACGGCTGAAATGCCAGCAACCGCTCCTAGGAAGCTTGTTTCCGGTCCAGGGAAGGCATGGCTTGGCAGTTCGGGCTGGACTGTTCCCATGGGGCACAGGGTCAGACTGATTTGCATATGGCCATGTCTGAACTGGGGTGGCAGAGTGGGCTAAAGAACGGCGATGGATCAAACCCAGATCTGGTGACTGGGTGTGAGTGTTTGATTGGTTCTGATGCTCCGTCCATCACCACCCCCTTTTGTACCGCTTTGTTCGCCATAAGTTGGCAGGGTTTGCTCAGACGTGAGTGCCTTGCTCACTTTGCCACTGGATTCAAGCAAGCCTGGCTGAAGATGGCTGAAATGCCAGAAACCGGTCCTAGGAAGCTTGTTTCCGGTCCAGGAAAGGCATGGCTTGGCAGTTCGGGCTGGACTGTTCCCATGAGGCACAGGGTCAGACTGATTTGCATATGGCCATGTCTGAACTGGGGTGGCAAAGTGGGCTAAAGAACGGCCACGGATCAAACCGAGAGCTGTTGACTGGGTGTGAGTGTTTGATTGGTTCTGATGCTCCGTCCATCACCACCCCCTTTTGTACCGCTTTGTTCGCCATAAGTTGGCAGGGTATGCTCAGACGTGAGTCCCTTGCTCACTTTGCCACTGGATTCAAGCAAGCCTGGCTGAAGACGGCTGAAATGCTAGAAACCGGTCCTAGGAAGCTTGTTTCCGGTCCAGGGAAGGCATGGCTTGGCAGTTCGGGCTGGACTGTTCCCATGAGGCACAGGGTCAGACTGATTTGCATATGGCCATGTCTGAACTGGGGTGGTAGAGTGGGCTAAAGAACGGCGATGGATCAAACCCAGATCTGTTGACTGGGTGTGAGTGTTTGATTGGTTCTGATGCTCCGTCCATCACCACCCCCTTTTGTACCGCTTTGTTCGCTGTACGTTGGCAGGGTATGCTCAGACGTGAGTCCCTGGCTCACTTTGCCACTGGATTCAAGCAATCCTGGCTGAAGACGGCTGAAATGCCAGAAACTGGTCCTAAGAAGCTTGTTTCCGGTCCAGGGAAGGCATGGTTTGGCAGTTTGGGCTGGACTGTTCCCATGATGCACAGGGTCAGACTGATTTGCATATGTCCATGTCTGAACTGGAGTGGCAGAGTGGGCTAAAGAACGGCGATGGATCAAACCCAGATCTGTTGACTGGGTGTGAGTGTTTGATTGGTTCTGATGCTCCGTCCATCACCACCCCCTTTTGTACCGCTTTGTTCGCCATAAGTTTGCAGGGTATGCTCAGACTTGAGTCCCTTGCTCACTTTGCCACTGGATTCAAGTACGCCTGGCTGAAGACGGCTGAAATGCCAGAAACCGGTCCTAGGAAGCTTGTTTCCGTTCCAGGGAAGGCATGGCTTGGCAGTTCGGGCTGGACTGTTCCCATGAGGCACAGGGTCAGACTGATTTGCATATGGCCATCTCTGAACAGTGGTGACAGAGTGGGCTAAAGAACGGCGATGGATCAAACCCAGATCTGTTGACTGGGTGTGAGTGTTTGATTGGTTCTGATGCTCCGTCCATCACCACCCCCTTTTGTACCGCTTTGTTCACCATAAGTTGACAGGGTATGCTCAGATGTGAGTCCCTTGCTCACTTTGCCACTGGATTCAAGCAAGCCTGGCTGAAAACGGCTGAAATGCCAGAAACCGCTCCTAGGAAGCTTGTTTCCGGTCCAGGGAAGGCATGGCTTGGCAGTTCGGGCTGGACTGTTCCCATGAGGCACAGGGTCAGACTGATTTGCATATGGCCATGTCTGAACTGGGCAGGCAGAGTGGGCTAAAGAACGGCGATGGATCAAACCCAGATCTGTTGACTGGGTGTGAGTGTTTGATTGGTTCTGATGCTCCGTCCATCACCACCCACTTTTGTACTACTTTGTTCGCCATAAGTTGGCAGGGTTTGCTCAGACGTGAGTCCCTTGCTCACTTTGCCACTGGATTCAAGCAAGCCTGGCTGAAGATGGCTGAAATGCCAGAAACCGGTCCTTGGAAGCTTGTTTCCGGTCCAGGGAAGGCATGGCTTGGCAGTTCGGGCTGGACTGTTCCCATGGGGCACAGGGTCAGACTGATTTGCATATGGCCATGTCTGAACTGGGGTGGCAGAGTGGGCTAAAGAACGGCGATGGATCAAACCCAGATCTGTTGTCTGGGTGTGAGTGTTTGATTGGTTCTGATGCTCCGTCCATCACCACCCCCTTTTGTACCGCTTTGTTCGCCATAAGTTGGAAGGGTTTGCTCAGACGTGAGTCCCTTGCTCACTTTGCCACTGGATTCAAGCAAGCCTGGCTGAAGATGGCTGAAATGCCAGAAACCGGTCCTAGGAAGCTTGTTTCCGGTCCAGGAAAGGCATGGCTTAGCAGTTCGGGCTGGACTGTTCCCATGAGGCACAGGGTCAGACTGATTTGCATATGGCCATGTCTGAACTGGGGTGGCAGAGTGGGCTAAAGAACGGCCACGGATCAAACCGAGATCTGTTGACTGGGTGTGAGTGTTTGATTGGTTCTGATGCTCCGTCCATCACCACCCCCTTTTGTACCGCTTTGTTCGCCATAAGTTGGCAGGGTATGCTCAGACGTGAGTCCCTTGCTCACTTTGCCACTGGATTCAAGCAAGCCTGGCTGAAGACGGCTGAAATGCTAGAAACCGGTCCTAGGAAGCTTGTTTCCGGTCCAGGGAAGGCATGGCTTGGCAGTTCGGGCTGGACTGTTCCCATGAGGCACAGGGTCAGACTGATTTGCATATGGCCATGTCTGAACTGGGGTGGCAGAGTGGGCTAAAGAACGGCGATGGATCAAACCCAGATCTGTTGACTGGGTGTGAGTGTTTGATTGGTTCTGATGCTCCGTCCATCACCACCCCCTTTTGTACAGCTTTGGTCACCATAAGTTGACAGGGTATGCTCAGACGTGAGTCCCTTGCTCACTTTGCCACTGGATTCAAGCAAGCCTGGCTGAAGACGGCTGAAATGCCAGAAACCGCTCCTAAGAAGCTTGTTTCCGGTCCAGGGAAGGCATGGCTTGGCAGTTCGGGCTGGACTGTTCCCATGGAGCACAGGGTCAGACTGATTTGCATATGGCCATGTCTGAACTGGGGTGGCAGAGTGGGCTAAAGAACGGCGATGGATCAAACCCAGATCTGTTGACTGGGTGTGAGTGTTTGATTGGTTCTGATGCTCCGTCCATCACCACCCCCTTTTGGACCGCTTTGTTCGCCATAAGTTGGCAGGGTTTGCTCAGACGTGAGTCCCTTGCTCACTTTGCCACTGGATTCAAGCAAGCCTGGCTGAAGATGGCTGAAATGCCAGAAACCGGTCCTAGGAAGCTTGTTTCCGGTCCAGGAAAGGCATGGCTTGGCAGTTCGGGCTGGACTGTTCCCATGAGGCACAGGGTCAGACTGATTTGCATATGGCCATGTCTGAACTGGGGTGGCAGAGTGGGCTAAAGAACGGCCACGGATCAAACCGAGATCTGTTGACTGGGTGTGAGTGTTTGATTGGTTCTGATGCTCCGTCCATCACCACCCCCTTTTGTACCGCTTTGTTCGCCATAAGTTGGCAGGGTATGCTCAGACGTGAGTCCCTTGCTCACTTTGCCACTGGATTCAAGCAAGCCTGGCTGAAGACGGCTGAAATGCTAGAAACCGGTCCTAGGAAGCTTGTTTCCGGTCCAGGGAAGGCATGGCTTGGCAGTTCTTGCTGGACTGTTCCCATGAGGCACAGGGTCAGACTGATTTGCATATGGCCATGTCTGAACTGGGGTGGCAGAGTGGGCTAAAGAACGGCGATGGATCAAACCCAGATCTGTTGACTGGGTGTGAGTGTTTGATTGGTTCTGATGCTCCGTCCATCACCACCCCCTTTTGTACCGCTTTGTTCGCCGTAAGTTGGCAGGGTATGCTCAGACGTGAGTCCCTGGCTCACTTTGCCACTGGATTCAAGCAAGCCTGGCTGAAGACGGCTGAAATGCCAGAAACCGGTCCTAGGAAGCTTGTTTCCGGTCCAGGGAAGGCATGGCTTGGCAGTTCGGCCTGGACTGTTCCCATGAGGCACAGGGTCAGACTGATTTGCATATAGCCATTTCTGAACTGGGGTGGCAGAGTGAGCTAAAGAACGGCGATGGATCAAACCCAGATCTGTTGACTGGGTGTGAGTGTTTGATTGGTTCTGATGCTCCGTCCATCACCATCCCCTTTTGTACCGCTTTGTTCGCCATAAGTTGGCAGGGTATGCTCAGACGTGAGTCCCTTGCTCACTTTGCCACTGGATTCAAGCAAGCCTGGCTGAAGACGGCTGAAATGCCAGAAACCGGTCCTAGGAAGCTTGTTTCCGGTCCAGGGAAGGCATGGCTTGGCAGTTCGGGCTGGACTGTTCTTGAGGCACAGGGTCAGACTGATTTGCATATGGCCATGTCTGAACTGGGGTGGCAGAGTGGGCTAAAGAACGGCGATGGATCAAACCCAGATCTGTTGACTGGGTGTGAGTGTTTGATTGGTTCTGATGCTTCGTCCATCACCACCCCCTTTTGTACCGCTTTGTTCGCCATAAGTTGGCAGGGTATGCTCAGACGTGAGTCCCTGGCTCACTTTGCCACTGGATTCAAGCAAGCCTGGCTGAAGATGGCTGAAATGCCAGAAACCGGTCCTAGAAAGCTTGTTTCCGGTCCAGGGAAGGCATGGCTTGGCAGTTCGGGCTGGACTGTTCCCATGAGGCACAGGGTCATTCTGATTTGCATATGGCCATGTCTGAACTGGGGTGGCAGAGTGGGCTAAAGAACGACGATGGATCAAACCCAGATCTGTTGACTGGGTGTGAGTGTTTGATTGGTTCTGATGCTCCGTCCATCACCACCCCCTTTTGTACTGCTTTGTTCGCCGTAAGTTGGCAGGGTATGTTCAGACGTGAGTCCCTGGCTCACTTTGCCACTGGATTCAAGCAAGCCTGGCTGAAGACGGCTGAAATGCCAGAAACTGGTCCTAAGAAGCTTGTTTCCGGTCCAGAGAAGGCATGGTTTGGCAGTTTGGGCTGGACTGTTCCCATGATGCACAAGGTCAGACTGATTTGCATATGGCCATGTCTGAACTGGAGTGGCAGAGTGGGCTAAAGAATGGCAATGGATCAAACCCATATCTGTTGACTGGGTGTGAGTGTTTGATTGGTTCTGATGCTCCGTCCATCACCACCCCCTTTTGTACCGCTTTGTTCACCATAAGTTAGCAGGGTATGCTCAGACGTAAGTCCCTTGCTCACTTTGCCACTGGATTCAAGCAAGCCTGGCTGAAAACGGCTGAAATGCCAGAAACCGGTCCTAGGAAGCTTGTTTCCGGTCCAGGGAAGGCATGGCTTGGCAGTTCTTGCTGGACTGTTCCCATGAGGCACAGGGTCAGACTGATTTGCATATGGCCATGTCTGAACTGGGGTGGCAAGGTGGGCTAAAGAACGGCGATGGATCAAACCCAGATCTGTTGACTGGGTGTGAGTGTTTGATTGGTTCTGATGCTCCGTCCATCACCACCCACTTTTGTACCGCTTTGTTCGCCGTAAGTTGGCAGGGTATGCTCAGACGTGAGTCCCTGGCTCACTTTGCCACTGGATTCAAGCAAGCCTGGCTGAAGACGGCTGAAATGCCAGAAACCGGTCCTAGGAAGCTTGTTTCCGGTCCAAGGAAGGCATGGCTTGGCAGTTCGGGCTGGACTGTTCCCATGAGGCACAGTGTCAGACTGATTTGCATATAGCCATGTCTGAACTGGGGTGGCAGAGTGAGCTAAAGAACGGCGATGGATCAAACCCAGATCTGTTGACTGGGTGTGAGTGTTTGATTGGTTCTGATGCTCCGTCCATCACCATCCCCTTTTGTACCGCTTTGTTCGCCATAAGTTGGCAGGGTATGCTCAGACGTGAGTCCCTTGCTCACTTTGCCACTGGATTCAAGCAAGCCTGGCTGAAGACGGCTGAAATGCCAGAAACCGGTCCTAGGAAGCTTGTTTCCGGTCCAGGGAAGGCATGGCTTGGCAGTTCGGGCTGGACTGTTCTCATGAGGCACAGGGTCAGACTGATTTGCATATGGCCATGTCTGAACTGGGGTGGCAGAGTGGGCTAAAGAACGGCGATGGATCAAACTCAGATCTGTTGACTGGGTGTGAGTGTTTGATTGGTTCTGATGCTCCGTCGATCACCACCCCCTTTTGTACCGCTTTGGTCACCATAAGTTGACAGGGTATGCTCAGACGTGAGTCCCTTGCTCACTTTGCCACTGGATTCAAGCAAGCCTGGCTGAAGACGGCTGAAATGCCAGCAACCGCTCCTAGGAAGCTTGTTTCCGGTCCAGGGAAGGCATGGCTTGGCAGTTCGGGCTGGACTGTTCCCATGGGGCACAGGGTCAGACTGATTTGCATATGGCCATGTCTGAACTGGGGTGGCAGAGTGGGCTAAAGAACGGCGATGGATCAAACCCAGATCTGGTGACTGGGTGTGAGTGTTTGATTGGTTCTGATGCTCCGTCCATCACCACCCCCTTTTGTACCGCTTTGTTCGCCATAAGTTGGCAGGGTTTGCTCAGACGTGAGTGCCTTGCTCACTTTGCCACTGGATTCAAGCAAGCCTGGCTGAAGATGGCTGAAATGCCAGAAACCGGTCCTAGGAAGCTTGTTTCCGGTCCAGGAAAGGCATGGCTTGGCAGTTCGGGCTGGACTGTTCCCATGAGGCACAGGGTCAGACTGATTTGCATATGGCCATGTCTGAACTGGGGTGGCAAAGTGGGCTAAAGAACGGCCACGGATCAAACCGAGAGCTGTTGACTGGGTGTGAGTGTTTGATTGGTTCTGATGCTCCGTCCATCACCACCCCCTTTTGTACCGCTTTGTTCGCCATAAGTTGGCAGGGTATGCTCAGACGTGAGTCCCTTGCTCACTTTGCCACTGGATTCAAGCAAGCCTGGCTGAAGACGGCTGAAATGCTAGAAACCGGTCCTAGGAAGCTTGTTTCCGGTCCAGGGAAGGCATGGCTTGGCAGTTCGGGCTGGACTGTTCCCATGAGGCACAGGGTCAGACTGATTTGCATATGGCCATGTCTGAACTGGGGTGGTAGAGTGGGCTAAAGAACGGCGATGGATCAAACCCAGATCTGTTGACTGGGTGTGAGTGTTTGATTGGTTCTGATGCTCCGTCCATCACCACCCCCTTTTGTACCGCTTTGTTCGCTGTACGTTGGCAGGGTATGCTCAGACGTGAGTCCCTGGCTCACTTTGCCACTGGATTCAAGCAATCCTGGCTGAAGACGGCTGAAATGCCAGAAACTGGTCCTAAGAAGCTTGTTTCCGGTCCAGGGAAGGCATGGTTTGGCAGTTTGGGCTGGACTGTTCCCATGATGCACAGGGTCAGACTGATTTGCATATGTCCATGTCTGAACTGGAGTGGCAGAGTGGGCTAAAGAACGGCGATGGATCAAACCCAGATCTGTTGACTGGGTGTGAGTGTTTGATTGGTTCTGATGCTCCGTCCATCACCACCCCCTTTTGTACCGCTTTGTTCGCCATAAGTTTGCAGGGTATGCTCAGACTTGAGTCCCTTGCTCACTTTGCCACTGGATTCAAGTACGCCTGGCTGAAGACGGCTGAAATGCCAGAAACCGGTCCTAGGAAGCTTGTTTCCGTTCCAGGGAAGGCATGGCTTGGCAGTTCGGGCTGGACTGTTCCCATGAGGCACAGGGTCAGACTGATTTGCATATGGCCATCTCTGAACAGTGGTGACAGAGTGGGCTAAAGAACGGCGATGGATCAAACCCAGATCTGTTGACTGGGTGTGAGTGTTTGATTGGTTCTGATGCTCCGTCCATCACCACCCCCTTTTGTACCGCTTTGTTCACCATAAGTTGACAGGGTATGCTCAGATGTGAGTCCCTTGCTCACTTTGCCACTGGATTCAAGCAAGCCTGGCTGAAAACGGCTGAAATGCCAGAAACCGCTCCTAGGAAGCTTGTTTCCGGTCCAGGGAAGGCATGGCTTGGCAGTTCGGGCTGGACTGTTCCCATGAGGCACAGGGTCAGACTGATTTGCATATGGCCATGTCTGAACTGGGCAGGCAGAGTGGGCTAAAGAACGGCGATGGATCAAACCCAGATCTGTTGACTGGGTGTGAGTGTTTGATTGGTTCTGATGCTCCGTCCATCACCACCCACTTTTGTACTACTTTGTTCGCCATAAGTTGGCAGGGTTTGCTCAGACGTGAGTCCCTTGCTCACTTTGCCACTGGATTCAAGCAAGCCTGGCTGAAGATGGCTGAAATGCCAGAAACCGGTCCTTGGAAGCTTGTTTCCGGTCCAGGGAAGGCATGGCTTGGCAGTTCGGGCTGGACTGTTCCCATGGGGCACAGGGTCAGACTGATTTGCATATGGCCATGTCTGAACTGGGGTGGCAGAGTGGGCTAAAGAACGGCGATGGATCAAACCCAGATCTGTTGTCTGGGTGTGAGTGTTTGATTGGTTCTGATGCTCCGTCCATCACCACCCCCTTTTGTACCGCTTTGTTCGCCATAAGTTGGAAGGGTTTGCTCAGACGTGAGTCCCTTGCTCACTTTGCCACTGGATTCAAGCAAGCCTGGCTGAAGATGGCTGAAATGCCAGAAACCGGTCCTAGGAAGCTTGTTTCCGGTCCAGGAAAGGCATGGCTTAGCAGTTCGGGCTGGACTGTTCCCATGAGGCACAGGGTCAGACTGATTTGCATATGGCCATGTCTGAACTGGGGTGGCAGAGTGGGCTAAAGAACGGCCACGGATCAAACCGAGATCTGTTGACTGGGTGTGAGTGTTTGATTGGTTCTGATGCTCCGTCCATCACCACCCCCTTTTGTACCGCTTTGTTCGCCATAAGTTGGCAGGGTATGCTCAGACGTGAGTCCCTTGCTCACTTTGCCACTGGATTCAAGCAAGCCTGGCTGAAGACGGCTGAAATGCTAGAAACCGGTCCTAGGAAGCTTGTTTCCGGTCCAGGGAAGGCATGGCTTGGCAGTTCGGGCTGGACTGTTCCCATGAGGCACAGGGTCAGACTGATTTGCATATGGCCATGTCTGAACTGGGGTGGCAGAGTGGGCTAAAGAACGGCGATGGATCAAACCCAGATCTGTTGACTGGGTGTGAGTGTTTGATTGGTTCTGATGCTCCGTCCATCACCACCCCCTTTTGTACCGCTTTGTTCGCCATAAGTTGGCAGGGTATGCTCAGACGTGAGTCCCTTGCTCACTTTGCCACTGGATTCAAGCAAGCCTGGCTGAAGACGGCTGAAATGCCAGAAACCGGTCCTAGGAAGCTTGTTTCCGGTCCAGGGAAGGCATGGCTTGGCAGTTCGGGCTGGACTGTTCCCATGGGGCACAGGGTCAGACTGATTTGCATATGGCCATGTCTGAACTGGGGTGGCAGAGTGGGCTAAAGAACGGCGATGGATCAAACCCAGATCTGTTGTCTGGGTGTGAGTGTTTGATTGGTTCTGATGCTCCGTCCATCACCACCCCCTTTTGTACCGCTTTGTTCGCCATAAGTTGGAAGGGTTTGCTCAGACGTGAGTCCCTTGCTCACTTTGCCACTGGATTCAAGCAAGCCTGGCTGAAGATGGCTGAAATGCCAGAAACCGGTCCTAGGAAGCTTGTTTCCGGTCCAGGAAAGGCATGGCTTAGCAGTTCGGGCTGGACTGTTCCCATGAGGCACAGGGTCAGACTGATTTGCATATGGCCATGTCTGAACTGGGGTGGCAGAGTGGGCTACAGAACGGCCACGGATCAAACCGAGATCTGTTGACTGGGTGTGAGTGTTTGATTGGTTCTGATGCTCCGTCCATCACCACCCCCTTTTGTACCGCTTTGTTCGCCATAAGTTGGCAGGGTATGCTCAGACGTGAGTCCCTTGCTCACTTTGCCACTGGATTCAAGCAAGCCTGGCTGAAGACGGCTGAAATGCTAGAAACCGGTCCTAGGAAGCTTGTTTCCGGTCCAGGGAAGGCATGGCTTGGCAGTTCGGGCTGGACTGTTCCCATGAGGCACAGGGTCAGACTGATTTGCATATGGCCATGTCTGAACTGGGGTGGCAGAGTGGGCTAAAGAACGGCGATGGATCAAACCCAGATCTGTTGACTGGGTGTGAGTGTTTGATTGGTTCTGATGCTCCGTCCATCACCACCCCCTTTTGTACCGCTTTGTTCGCCATAAGTTGGCAGGGTATGCTCAGACGTGAGTCCCTTGCTCACTTTGCCACTGGATTCAAGCAAGCCTGGCTGAAGACGGCTGAAATGCCAGAAACCGGTCCTAGGAAGCTTGTTTCCGGTCCAGGGAAGGCATGGTGAGGCAGTTCGGGCGGGACTGTTCCCATGAGGCACAGGGTCAGACTGATTTGCATATGGCCACGTCTGAACTGGGGTGGCAGAGTGGGTTAAAGAACGGCGATGGATCGAATCCAGATCTGTTGACTGGGTGTGAGTGTTTGATTGGTTCTGATGCTCCGTCCATCACCACCCCCTTTTGTACCGCTTTGTTCGCCATAATTTGGCAGGGTATGCTCAGACGTGAGTCCCTTGCTCACTTTGCCACTGGATTCAAGCAAGCCTGGCTGAAGACGGCTGAAATGCCAGAAACCGGTCCTAGGAAGCTTGTTTCCAGTCCAGGGAAGGCATGGCTTGGCAGTTCGGGCGGGACTGTTCCCATGAGGCACAGGGTCAGACTGATTTGCATATGGCCATGTCTGAACTGGGGTGGCAGAGTGGGCTAAAGAACAGCGATGGATCAAACCCAGATCTGTTGACTGGGTGTGAGTGTTTGATTGGTTCTGATGCTCCGTCCATCACCACCCCCTTTTGTACCGCTTTGTTCGCCATAAGTTGGCAGGGTATGCTCAGACGTGAGTCCCTTGCTCACTTTGCCACTGGATTCAAGCAAGCCTGGCTGAAGACGGCTGAAATGCCAGAAACCGGTCCTAGGAAGCTTGTTTCCGGTCCAGGGAAGGCATGGCTTGGCAGTTCGGGCTGGACTGTTCCCATGAGGCACAGGGTCAGACTGATTTGCATATGGCCATGTCTGAACTGGGGTGGCAGAGTGGGCTAAAGAACGGCGATGGATCAAACTCAGATCTGTTGACTGGGTGTGAGTGTTTGATTGGTTCTGATGCTCCGTCCATCACCACCCCCTTTTGTACCGCTTTGGTCACCATAAGTTGACAGGGTATGCTCAGACGTGAGTCCCTTGCTCACTTTGCCACTGGATTCAAGCAAGCCTGGCTGAAGACGGCTGAAATGCCAGAAACCGCTCCTAGGAAGCTTGTTTCCGGTCCAGGGAAGGCATGGCTTGGCAGTTCGGGCTGGACTGTTCCCATGGAGCACAGGGTCAGACTGATTTGCAGATGGCCATGTCTGAACTGGGGTGGCAGAGTGGGCTAAAGAACGGCGATGGATCAAACCCAGATCTGTTGACTGGGTGTGAGTGTTTGATTGGTTCTGATGCTCCGTCCATCACCACCCCCTTTTGTACCGCTTTGTTCGCCATAAGTTGGCAGGGTATGCTCAGACGTGAGTCCCTTGCTCACTTTGCCACTGGATTCAAGCAAGCCTGGCTGAAGACGGCTGAAATGCCAGAAACCAGTCCTAGGAAGCTTGTTTCCAGGCCAGGGAAGGCATGGCTTGGCAGTTCGGGCGGGACTGTTCCCATGAGGCACAGGGTCAGACTGATTTGCATATGGCCACGTCTGAACTGGGGTGGCAGAGTGGGTTAAAGAACGGCGATGGATCAAACCCAGATCTGTTGACTGGGTGTGAGTGTTTGATTGGTTCTGATGCTCCGTCCATCACCACCCTCTTTTGTACCGCTTTGTTCACCATAAGTTGGCAGGGTATGCTCAGACGTGAGTCCCTTGCTCACTTTGCCACTGGATTCAAGCAAGCCTGGCTGAAGACGGCTGAAATGCCAGAAACCGGTCCTAGGAAGCTTGTTTCCGGTCCAGGAAAGGCATGGTGAGGCAGTTTGTGTGGGACTGTTCCCATGAGGCACAGGGTCAGACTGATTTGCATATGGCCACGTCTGAACTGGGGTGGCAGAGTGGGTTAAAGAACGGCGATGGATCGAACCCAGATCTGTTGACTGGGTGTGAGTGTTTGATTGGTTCTGATGCTCCGTCCATCACCACCCCCTTTTGTACCGCTTTGTTCGCCATAATTTGGCAGGGTATGCTCAGACTTGAGTCCTTTGCTCACTTTGCCACTGGATTCAAGCAAGCCTGGCTGAAGACGGCTGAAATGCCAGAAACCTGTCCTAGGAAGCTTGTTTCTGGTCCAGGGAAGGCATGGCTTGGCAGTTCGGGCTGGACTGTTCCCATGAGGCACAGGGTCAGACTGATTTGCATATGGCAATGTCTGAACTGGGGTGGCAGAGTGGGCTAAAGAACGGCGATGGATCAAACCCAGATCTGTTGACTGGGTGTGAGTGTTTGATTGGTTCTGATGCTCCGTCCATCACCAGCCCCTTTTGTACCGCTTTGTTCGCCATAAGTTGGCAGGGTATGCTCGGACGTGAGTCCCTTGCTCACTTTGCCACTGGATTCAAGAAAGCCTGGCTGAAGACGGCTGAAATGCCAGAAACCGGTCCTAGGAAGCTTGTTTCCAGTCCAGGGAAGGCATGGCTTGGCAGTTCGGGCGGGACTGTTCCCATGAGGCACAGGGTCAGACTGATTTGCATATGGCCATGTCTGAACTGGGGTGGCAGAGTGGGCTAAAGAACAGCGATGGATCAAACTCAGATCTGTTGACTGGGTGTGAGTGTTTGATTGGTTCTGATGCTCCGTCCATCACCACCCCCTTTTGTACCGCTTTGTTCGCCATAAGTTGGCAGGGTATGCTCAGACGTGAGTCCCTTGCTCACTTTGCCACTGGATTCAAGCAAGCCTGGCTGAAGACGGCTGAAATGCCAGAAACTGGTCCTAGGAAGCTTGTTTCCGGTCCAGGGAAGGCATGGCTTGGCAGTTCGGGCTGGACTGTTCCCATGAGGCTCAGGGTCAGACTGATTTGCATATGGCCATGTCTGAACTGGGGTGGCAGAGTGGGCTAAAGAACGGCGATGGATCAAACTCAGATCTGTTGACTGGGTGTGAGTGTTTGATTGGTTCTGATGCTCCGTCCATCACCACCCCCTTTTGTACCGCTTTGGTCACCATAAGTTGACAGGGTATGCTCAGACGTGAGTCCCTTGCTCACTTTGCCACTGGATTCAAGCAAGCCTGGCTGAAGACGGCTGAAATGCTAGAAACCGGTCCTAGGAAGCTTGTTTCTGGTCCAGGGAAGGCATGGCTTGGCAGTTCTTGCTGGACTGTTCTCATGAGGCACAGGGTCAGACTGATTTGCATATGGCCATGTCTGAACTGGGGTGGCAGAGTGGGCTAAAGAACGGCGATGGATCAAACCCAGATCTGTTGACTGGGTGTGAGTGTTTGATTGGTTCTGATGCTCCGTCCATCACCACCCCCTTTTGTACCGCTTTGTTCGCCATAAGTTGGCAGGGTTTGCTCAGACGTGAGTCCCTTGCTCACTTTGCCACTGGATTCAAGCAAGCCTGGCTGAAGATGGCTGAAATGCCAGAAACCGGTCCTAGGAAGCTTGTTTCCGGTCCAGGAAAGGCATGGCTTGGCAGTTCGGGCTGGACTGTTCCCATGAGGCAGAGGGTCAGACTGATTTGCATATGGCCATGTCTGAACTGGGGTGGCAGAGTGGGCTAAAGAACGGCCACGGATCAAACCGAGATCTGTTGACTGGGTGTGAGTGTTTGATTGGTTCTGATGCTCCGTCCATCACCACCCCCTTTTGTACCGCTTTGTTCACCATAAGTTGGCAGGGTATGCTCAGACGTGAGTCCCTTGCTCACTTTGCCACTGGATTCAAGCAAGCCTGGCTGAAGACGGCTGAAATGCTAGAAACCGGTCCTAGGAAGCTTGTTTCCGGTCCAGGGAAGGCATGGCTTGGCAGTTCGGGCTGGACTGTTCCCATGAGGCACAGGGTCAGACTGATTTGCATATAGCCATGTCTGAACTGGGGTGGCAGAGTGAGCTAAAGAACGGCGATGGATCAAACCCAGATCTGTTGACTGGGTGTGAGTGTTTGATTGGTTCTGATGCTCCGTCCATCACCACCCCCTTTTGTACCGCTTTGTTCGCCGTAAGTTGGCAGGGTATGCTCAGACGTGAGTCCCTGGCTCACTTTGCCACTGGATTCAAGCAAGCCTGGCTGAAGACGGCTGAAATGCCAGAAACCGGTCCTAGGAAGCTTGTTTCAGGTCCAGGGAAGGCATGGCTTGGCAGTTCGGGCTGGACTGTTCCCATGAGGCACAGGGTCAGACTGATTTGCATATGGCCATGTCTCAACTGGGGTGGCAGAGTGGGATAAAGAACGGCGATGGATCAAACCCAGATCTGTTGACTGGGTGTGAGTGTTTGATTGGTTCTGATGCTTCGTCCATCACCACCCCCTTTTGTACCGCTTTGTTCGCCATAAGTTGGCAGGGTATGCTCAGACGTGAGTCCCTGGCTCACTTTGCCACTGGATTCAAGCAAGCCTGGCTGAAGATGGCTGAAATGCCAGAAACCGGTCCTAGAAAGCTTGTTTCCGGTCCAGGGAAGGCATGGCTTGGCAGTTCGGGCTGGACTGTTCCCATGAGGCACAGGGTCATTCTGATTTGCATATGGCCATGTCTGAACTGGGGTGGCAGAGTGGGCTAAAGAACGGCGATGGATCAAACCCAGATCTGTTGACTGGGTGTGAGTGTTTGATTGGTTCTGATGCTCCGTCCATCACCACCCCGTTTTGTACTGCTTTGTTCGCCGTAAGTTGGCAGGGTATGCTCAGACGTGAGTCCCTGGCTCACTTTGCCACTGGATTCAAGCAAGCCTGGCTGAAGACGGCTGAAATGCCAGAAACTGGTCCTAAGAAGCTTGTTTCCGGTCCAGAGAAGGCATGGTTTGGCAGTTTGGGCTGGACTGTTCCCATGATGCACAAGGTCAGACTGATTTGCATATGGCCATGTCTGAACTGGAGTGGCAGAGTGGGCTAAAGAATGGCAATGGATCAAACCCATATCTGTTGACTGGGTGTGAGTGTTTGATTGGTTCTGATGCTCCGTCCATCACCACCCCCTTTTGTACCGCTTTGTTCACCATAAGTTAGCAGGGTATGCTCAGACGTAAGTCCCTTGCTCACTTTGCCACTGGATTCAAGCAAGCCTGGCTGAAAACGGCTGAAATGCCAGAAACCGGTCCTAGGAAGCTTGTTTCCGGTCCAGGGAAGGCAAGGCTTGGCAGTTCTTGCTGGACTGTTCCCATGAGGCACAGGGTCAGACTGATTTGCATATGGCCATGTCTGAACTGGGGTGGCAAGGTGGGCTAAAGAACGGCGATGGATCAAACCCAGATCTGTTGACTGGGTGTGAGTGTTTGATTGGTTCTGATGCTCCGTCCATCACCACCCACTTTTGTACTGCTTTGTTCGCCGTAAGTTGGCAGGGTATGCTCAGACGTGAGTCCCTGGCTCACTTTGCCACTGGATTCAAGCAAGCCTGGCTGAAGACGGCTGAAATGCCAGAAACCGGTCCTAGGAAGCTTGTTTCCGGTCCAAGGAAGGCATGGCTTGGCAGTTCGGGCTGGACTGTTCCCATGAGGCACAGTGTCAGACTGATTTGCATATAGCCATGTCTGAACTGGGGTGGCAGAGTGAGCTAAAGAACGGCGATGGATCAAACCCAGATCTGTTGACTGGGTGTGAGTGTTTGATTGGTTCTGATGCTCCGTCCATCACCATCCCCTTTTGTACCGCTTTGTTCGCCATAAGTTGGCAGGGTATGCTCAGACGTGAGTCCCTTGCTCACTTTGCCACTGGGTTCAAGCAAGCCTGGCTGAAGACGGCTGAAATGCCAGAAACCGGTCCTAGGAAGCTTGTTTCCGGTCCAGGGAAGGCATGGCTTGGCAGTTCGGGCTGGACTGTTCTCATGAGGCACAGGGTCAGACTGATTTGCATATGGCCATGTCTGAACTGGGGTGGCAGAGTGGGCTAAAGAACGGCGATGGATCAAACTCAGATCTGTTGACTGGGTGTGAGTGTTTGATTGGTTCTGATGCTCCGTCGATCACCACCCCCTTTTGTACCGCTTTGGTCACCATAAGTTGACAGGGTATGCTCAGACGTGAGTCCCTTGCTCACTTTGCCACTGGATTCAAGCAAGCCTGGCTGAAGACGGCTGAAATGCCAGCAACCGCTCCTAGGAAGCTTGTTTCCGGTCCAGGGAAGGCATGGCTTGGCAGTTCGGGCTGGACTGTTCCCATGGGGCACAGGGTCAGACTGATTTGCATATGGCCATGTCTGAACTGGGGTGGCAGAGTGGGCTAAAGAACGGCGATGGATCAAACCCAGATCTGGTGACTGGGTGTGAGTGTTTGATTGGTTCTGATGCTCCTTCCTTCACCACCCCCTTTTGTACCGCTTTGTTCGCCATAAGTTGGCAGGGTTTGCTCAGACGTGAGTGCCTTGCTCACTTTGCCACTGGATTCAAGCAAGCCTGGCTGAAGATGGCTGAAATGCCAGAAACCGGTCCTAGGAAGCTTGTTTCCGGTCCAGGAAAGGCATGGCTTGGCAGTTCGGGCTGGACTGTTCCCATGAGGCACAGGGTCAGACTGATTTGCATATGGCCATGTCTGAACTGGGGTGGCAAAGTGGGCTAAAGAACGGCCACGGATCAAACCGAGAGCTGTTGACTGGGTGTGAGTGTTTGATTGGTTCTGATGCTCCGTCCATCACCACCCCCTTTTGTACCGCTTTGTTCGCCATAAGTTGGCAGGGTATGCTCAGACGTGAGTCCCTTGCTCACTTTGCCACTGGATTCAAGCAAGCCTGGCTGAAGACGGCTGAAATGCTAGAAACCGGTCCTAGGAAGCTTGTTTCCGGTCCAGGGAAGGCATGGCTTGGCAGTTCGGGCTGGACTGTTCCCATGAGGCACAGGGTCAGACTGATTTGCATATGGCCATGTCTGAACTGGGGTGGTAGAGTGGGCTAAAGAACGGCGATGGATCAAACCCAGATCTGTTGACTGGGTGTGAGTGTTTGATTGGTTCTGATGCTCCGTCCATCACCACCCCCTTTTGTACCGCTTTGTTCGCTGTACGTTGGCAGGGTATGCTCAGACGTGAGTCCCTGGCTCACGTTGCCACTGGATTCAAGCAATCCTGGCTGAAGACGGCTGAAATGCCAGAAACTGGTCCTAAGAAGCTTGTTTCCGGTCCAGGGAAGGCATGGTTTGGCAGTTTGGGCTGGACTGTTCCCATGATGCACAGGGTCAGACTGATTTGCATATGTCCATGTCTGAACTGGAGTGGCAGAGTGGGCTAAAGAACGGCGATGGATCAAACCCAGATCTGTTGACTGGGTGTGAGTGTTTGATTGGTTCTGATGCTCCGTCCATCACCACCCCCTTTTGTACCGCTTTGTTCGCCATAAGTTTGCAGGGTATGCTCAGACTTGAGTCCCTTGCTCACTTTGCCACTGGATTCAAGTACGCCTGGCTGAAGACGGCTGAAATGCCAGAAACCGGTCCTAGGAAGCTTGTTTCCGTTCCAGGGAAGGCATGGCTTGGCAGTTCGGGCTGGACTGTTCCCATGAGGCACAGGGTCAGACTGATTTGCATATGGCCATCTCTGAACAGTGGTGACAGAGTGGGCTAAAGAACGGCAATGGATCAAACCCAGATCTGTTGACTGGGTGTGAGTGTTTGATTGGTTCTGATGCTCCGTCCATCACCACCCCCTTTTGTACCGCTTTGTTCACCATAAGTTGACAGGGTATGCTCAGATGTGAGTCCCTTGCTCACTTTGCCACTGGATTCAAGCAAGCCTGGCTGAAAACGGCTGAAATGCCAGAAACCGCTCCTACGAAGCTTGTTTCCGGTCCAGGGAAGGCATGGCTTGGCAGTTGGGGCTGGACTGTTCCCATGAGGCACAGGGTCAGACTGATTTGCATATGGCCATGTCTGAACTGGGCAGGCAGAGTGGGCTAAAGAACGGCGATGGATCAAACCCAGATCTGTTGACTGGGTGTGAGTGTTTGATTGGTTCTGATGCTCCGTCCATCACCACCCACTTTTGTACTACTTTGTTCGCCATAAGTTGGCAGGGTTTGCTCAGACGTGAGTCCCTTGCTCACTTTGCCACTGGATTCAAGCAAGCCTGGCTGAAGATGGCTGAAATGCCAGAAACCGGTCCTAGGGAGCTTGTTTCCGGTCCAGGGAAGGCATGGCTTGGCAGTTCGGGCTGGACTGTTCCCATGAGGCACAGGGTCAGACTGATTTGCATATGGCCATGTCTGAACTGGGGTGGCAGAGTGGGCTAAAGAACGGCGATGGATCAAACCCAGATCTGTTGCCTGGGTGTGAGTGTTTGATTGGTTCTGATGCTCCGTCCATCACCACCCCCTTTTGTACCGCTTTGTTCGCCATAAGTTGGCAGGGTATGCTCAGACGTGAGTCCCTTGCTCACTTTGCCACTGGATTCAAGCAAGCCTGGCTGAAGACGGCTGAAATGCCAGAAACCAGTCCTAGGAAGCTTGTTTCCAGTCCAGGGAAGGCATGGCTTGGCAGTTCGGGCGGGACTGTTCCCATGAGGCACAGGGTCAGACTGATTTGCATATGGCCACGTCTGAACTGGGGTGGCAGAGTGGGTTAAAGAACGGCGATGGATCAAACCCAGATCTGTTGACTGGGTGTGAGTGTTTGATTGGTTCTGATGCTCCGTCCATCACCACCCTCTTTTGTACCGCTTTGTTCACCATAAGTTGGCAGGGTATGCTCAGACGTGAGTCCCTTGCTCACTTTGCCACTGGATTCAAGCAAGCCTGGCTGAAGACGGCTGAAATGCCAGAAACCGGTCCTAGGAAGCTTGTTTCCGGTCCAGGAAAGGCATGGTGAGGCAGTTCGTGTGGGACTGTTCCCATGAGGCACAGGGTCAGACTGATTTGCATATGGCCACGTCTGAACTGGGGTGGCAGAGTGGGTTAAAGAACGGCGATGGATCGAACCCAGATCTGTTGACTGGGTGTGAGTGTTTGATTGGTTCTGATGCTCCGTCCATCACCACCCCCTTTTGTACCGCTTTGTTCGCCATAATTTGGCAGGGTATGCTCAGACTTGAGTCCTTTGCTCACGTTGCCACTGGATTCAAGCAAGCCTGGCTGAAGACGGCTGAAATGCCAGAAACCTGTCCTAGGAAGCTTGTTTCTGGTCCAGGGAAGGCATGGCTTGGCAGTTCGGGCTGGACTGTTCCCATGAGGCACAGGGTCAGACTGATTTGCATATGGCAATGTCTGAACTGGGGTGGCAGAGTGGGCTAAAGAACGGCGATGGATCAAACCCAGATCTGTTGACTGGGTGTGAGTGTTTGATTGGTTCTGATGCTCCGTCCATCACCAGCCCCTTTTGTACCGCTTTGTTCGCCATAAGTTGGCAGGGTATGCTCGGACGTGAGTCCCTTGCTCACTTTGCCACTGGATTCAAGCAAGCCTGGCTGAAGACGGCTGAAATGCCAGAAACCGGTCCTAGGAAGCTTGTTTCCAGTCCAGGGAAGGCATGGCTTGGCAGTTCGGGCGGGACTGTTCCCATGAGGCACAGGGTCAGACTGATTTGCATATGGCCATGTCTGAACTGGGGTGGCAGAGTGGGCTAAAGAACAGCGATGGATCAAACCCAGATCTGTTGACTGGGTGTGAGTGTTTGATTGGTTCTGATGCTCCGTCCATCACCACCCCCTTTTGTACCGCTTTGTTCGCCATAAGTTGGCAGGGTATGCTCAGACGTGAGTCCCTTGCTCACTTTGCCACTGGATTCAAGCAAGCCTGGCTGAAGACGGCTGAAATGCCAGAAACTGGTCCTAGGAAGCTTGTTTCCGGTCCAGGGAAGGCATGGCTTGGCAGTTCGGGCTGGACTGTTCCCATGAGGCTCAGGGTCAGACTGATATGCATATGGCCATGTCTGAACTGGGGTGGCAGAGTGGGCTAAAGAACGGCGATGGATCAAACTCGGATCTGTTGACTGGGTGTGAGTGTTTGATTGGTTCTGATGCTCCGTCCATCACCACCCCCTTTGGTACTGCTTTGGTCACCATAAGTTGACAGGGTATGCTCAGACGTGAGTCCCTTGCTCACTTTGCCACTGGATTCAAGCAAGCCTGGCTGAAGACGGCTGAAATGCCAGAAACCGCTCCTAAGAAGCTTGTTTCCGGTCCAGGGAAGGCATGGCTTGGCAGTTCGGGCTGGACTGTTCCCATGGAGCACAGGGTCAGACTGATTTGCATATGGCCATGTCTGAACTGGGGTGGCAGAGTGGGCTAAAGAACGGCGATGGATCAAACCCAGATCTGTTGACTGGGTGTGAGTGTTTGATTGGTTCTGATGCTCCGTCCATCACCACCCCCTTTTGTACCGCTTTGTTCGCCATAAGTTGGCAGGGTTTGCTCAGACGTGAGTCCCTTGCTCACTTTGCCACTGGATTCAAGCAAGCCTGGCTGAAGATGGCTGAAATGCCAGAAACCGGTCCTAGGAAGCTTGTTTCCGGTCCAGGAAAGGCATGGCTTGGCAGTTCGGGCTGGACTGTTCCCATGAGGCAGAGGGTCAGACTGATTTGCATATGGCCATGTCTGAACTGGGGTGGCAGAGTGGGCTAAAGAACGGCCACGGATCAAACCGAGATCTGTTGACTGGGTGTGAGTGTTTGATTGGTTCTGATGCTCCGTCCATCACCACCCCCTTTTGTACCGCTTTGTTCGCCATAAGTTGGCAGGGTATGCTCAGACGTGAGTCCCTTGCTCACTTTGCCACTGGATTCAAGCAAGCCTGGCTGAAGACGGCTGAAATGCTAGAAACCGGTCCTAGGAAGCTTGTTTCTGGTCCAGGGAAGGCATGGCTTGGCAGTTCTTGCTGGACTGTTCCCATGAGGCACAGGGTCAGACTGATTTGCATATGGCCATGTCTGAACTGGGGTGGCAGAGTGGGCTAAAGAACGGCGATGGATCAAACCCAGATCTGTTGACTGGGTGTGAGTGTTTGATTGGTTCTGATGCTCCGTCCATCACCACCCCCTTTTGTACCGCTTTGTTCGCCGTAAGTTGGCAGGGTATGCTCAGACGTGAGTCCCTGGCTCACTTTGCCACTGGATTCAAGCAAGCCTGGCTGAAGACGGCTGAAATGCCAGAAACCGGTCCTAGGAAGCTTGTTTCCGGTCCAGGGAAGGCATGGCTTGGCAGTTCGGGCTGGACTGTTCCCATGAGGCACAGGGCCAGACTGATTTGCATATAGCCATGTCTGAACTGGGGTGGCAGAGTGAGCTAAAGAACGGCGATGGATCAAACCCAGATCTGTTGACTGGGTGTGAGTGTTTGATTGGTTCTGATGCTCCGTCCATCACCATCCCCTTTTGTACCGCTTTGTTCGCCATAAGTTGGCAGGGTATGCTCAGACGTGAGTCCCTTGCTCACTTTGCCACTGGATTCAAGCAAGCCTGGCTGAAGACGGCTGAAATGCCAGAAACCGGTCCTAGGAAGCTTGTTTCCGGTCCAGGGAAGGCATGGCTTGGCAGTTGGGGCTGGACTGTTCTCATGAGGCACAGGGTCAGACTGATTTGCATATGGCCATGTCTGAACTGGGGTGGCAGAGTGGGCTAAAGAACGGCGATGGATCAAACTCAGATCTGTTGACTGGGTGTGAGTGTTTGATTGGTTCTGATGCTCCGTCCATCACCACCTCTTTTGTACCGCTTTGGTCACCATAAGTTGACAGGGTATGCTCAGACGTGAGTCCCTTGCTCACTTTGCCACTGGATTCAAGCAAGCCTGGCTAAAGACGGCTGAAATGCCAGCAACCGCTCCTAGGAAGCTTGTTTCCGGTCCAGGGAAGGCATGGCTTGGCAGTTCGGGCTGGACTGTTCCCATGGGGCACAGGGTCAGACTGATTTGCATATGGCCATGTCTGAACTGGGGTGGCAGAGTGGGCTAAAGAACGGCGATGGATCAAACCCAGATCTGGTGACTGGGTGCGAGTGTTTGATTGGTTCTGATGCTCCGTCCATCACCACCCCCTTTTGTACCGCTTTGTTCGCCATAAGTTGGCAGGGTTTGCTCAGACGTGAGTGCCTTGCTCACTTTGCCACTGGATTCAAGCAAGCCTGGCTGAAGATGGCTGAAATGCCAGAAACCGGTCCTAGGAAGCTTGTTTCCGGTCCAGGAAAGGCATGGCTTGGCAGTTCGGGCTGGACTGTTCCCATGAGGCACAGGGTCAGACTGATTTGCATATGGCCATGTCTGAACTGGGGTGGCAAAGTGGGCTAAAGAACGGCCACGGATCAAACCGAGAGCTGTTGACTGGGTGTGAGTGTTTGATTGGTTCTGATGCTCCGTCCATCACCACCCCCTTTTGTACCGCTTTGTTCGCCATAAGTTGGCAGGGTATGCTCAGACGTGAGTCCCTTGCTCACTTTGCCACTGGATTCAAGCAAGCCTGGCTGAAGACGGCTGAAATGCTAGAAACCGGTCCTAGGAAGCTTGTTTCCGGTCCAGGGAAGGCATGGCTTGGCAGTTCGGGCTGGACTGTTCCCATGAGGCACAGGGTCAGACTGATTTGCATATGGCCATGTCTGAACTGGGGTGGCAGAGTGGGCTAAAGAACGGCGATGGATCAAACCCAGATCTGTTGACTGGGTGTGAGTGTTTGATTGGTTCTAATGCTCCGTCCATCACCACCCCCTTTTGTACCGCTTTGTTCGCTGTACGTTGGCAGGGTATGCTCAGACGTGAGTCCCTGGCTCACTTTGCCACTGGATTCAAGCAAGCCTGGCTGAAGACGGCTGAAATGCCAGAAACTGGTCCTAAGAAGCTTGTTTCCGGTCCAGGGAAGGCATGGTTTGGCAGTTTGGGCTGGACTGTTCCCATGATGCACAGGGTCAGACTGATTTGCATATGGCCATGTCTGAACTGGAGTGGCAGAGTGGGCTAAAGAACGGCGATGGATCAAACCCAGATCTGTTGACTGGGTGTGAGTGTTTTATTGGTTCTGATGCTCCGTCCATCACCAGCCCCTTTTGTACCGCTTTGTTCGCCATAAGTTGGCAGGGTATGCTCGGACGTGAGTCCCTTGCTCACTTTGCCACTGGATTCAAGCAAGCCTGGCTGAAGACGGCTGAAATGCCAGAAACCGGTCCTAGGAAGCTTGTTTCCAGTCCAGGGAAGGCATGGCTTGGCAGTTCGGGCGGGACTGTTCCCATGAGGCACAGGGTCAGACTGATTTGCATATGGCCATGTCTGAACTGGGGTGGCAGAGTGGGCTAAAGAACAGCGATGGATCAAACCCAGATCTGTTGACTGGGTGTGAGTGTTTGATTGGTTCTGATGCTCCGTCCATCACCACCCCCTTTTGTACCGCTTTGGTCACCATAAGTTGACAGGGTATGCTCAGACGTGAGTCCCTTGCTCACTTTGCCACTGGATTCAAGCAAGCCTGGCTGAAGACGGCTGAAATGCCAGAAACCGCTCCTAAGAAGCTTGTTTCCGGTCCAGGGAAGGCATGGCTTGGCAGTTCGGGCTGGACTGTTCCCATGGAGCACAGGGTCAGACTGATTTGCATATGGCCATGTCTGAACTGGGGTGGCAGAGTGGGCTAAAGAACGGCGATGGATCAAACCCAGATCTGTTGACTGGGTGTGAGTGTTTGATTGGTTCTGATGCTCCGTCCATCACCACCCCCTTTTGTACCGCTTTGTTCGCCATAAGTTGGCAGGGTTTGCTCAGACGTGAGTCTCTTGCTCACTTTGCCACTGGATTCAAGCAAGCCTGGCTGAAGATGGCTGAAATGCCAGAAACCGGTCCTAGGAAGCTTGTTTCCGGTCCAGGAAAGGCATGGCTTGGCAGTTCGGGCTGGACTGTTCCCATGAGGCACAGGGTCAGACTGATTTGCATATGGCCATGTCTGAACTGGGGTGGCAGAGTGGGCTAAAGAACGGCCACGGATCAAACCGAGATCTGTTGACTGGGTGTGAGTGTTTGATTGGTTCTGATGCTCCGTCCATCACCACCCCCTTTTGTACCGCTTTGTTCGCCATAAGTTGGCAGGGTATGCTCAGACGTGAGTCCCTTGCTCACTTTGCCACTGGATTCAAGCAAGCCTGGCTGAAGACGGCTGAAATGCTAGAAACCGGTCCTAGGAAGCTTGTTTCCGGTCCAGGGAAGGCATGGCTTGGCAGTTCTTGCTGGACTGTTCCCATGAGGCACAGGGTCAGACTGATTTGCATATGGCCATGTCTGAACTGGGGTGGCAGAGTGGGCTAAAGAACAGCGATGGATCAAACCCAGATCTGTTGACTGGGTGTGAGTGTTTGATTGGTTCTGATGCTCCGTCCATCACCACCCCCTTTTGTACCGCTTTGTTCGCCGTAAGTTGGCAGGGTATGCTCAGACGTGAGTCCCTTGCTCACTTTGCCACTGGATTCAAGCAAGCCTGGCTGAAGACGGCTGAAATGCCAGAAACCGGTCCTAGGAAGCTTGTTTCCGGTCCAGGGAAGGCATGGCTTGGCAGTTCGGGCTGGACTGTTCTCATGAGGCACAGGGTCAGACTGATTTGCATATGGCCATGTCTGAACTGGGGTGGCAGAGTGGGCTAAAGAACGGCGATGGATCAAACTCAGATCTGTTGACTGGTTGTGAGTGTTTGATTGGTTCTGATGCTCCGTCCATCACCACCCCCTTTTGTACCGCTTTGGTCACCATAAGTTGACAGGGTATGCTCAGACGTGAGTCCCTTGCTCACTTTGCCACTGGATTCAAGCAAGCCAGGCTGAAGATGGCTAAAATGCCAGAAACCGCTCCTAAGAAGCTTGTTTCCGGTCCAGGGAAGGCATGGCTTGGCAGTTCGGGCTGGACTGTTCCCATGGAGCACAGGGTCAGACTGATTTGCATATGGCCATGTCTGAACTAGGGTGGCAGAGTGGGCTAAAGAACGGCGATGGATCAAACCCAGATCTGTTGACTGGGTGTGAGTGTTTGATTGGTTCTGATGCTCCGTCCATCACCACCCCCTTTTGTACCGCTTTGTTCGCCATAAGTTGGCAGGGTTTGCTCAGACGTGAGTCCCTTGCTCACTTTGCCACTGGATTCAAGCAAGCCTGGCTGAAGATGGCTGAAATGCCAGAAACCGGTCCTAGGAAGCTTGTTTCCGGTCCAGGAAAGGCATGGCTTGGCAGTTCGGGCTGGACTGTTCCCATGAGGCACAGGGTCAGACTGATTTGCATATGGCCATGTCTGAACTGGGGTGGCAGAGTGGGCTAAAGAACGGCCACGGATCAAACCGAGATCTGTTGACTGGGTGTGAGTGTTTGATTGGTTCTGATGCTCCGTCCATCACCACCCCCTTTTGTACCGCTTTGTTCGCCATAAGTTTGCAGGGTATGCTCAGACGTGAGTCCCTTGCTCACTTTGCCACTGGATTCAAGCAAGCCTGGCTGAAGACGGCTGAAATGCTAGAAAACGGTCCTAGGAAGCTTGTTTCCGGTCCAGGGAAGGCATGGCTTGGCAGTTCTTGCTGGACTGTTCCCATGAGGCACAGGGTCAGACTGATTTGCATATGGCCATGTCTGAACTGGGGTGGCAGAGTGGGCTAAAGAACGGCGATGGATCAAACCCAGATCTGTTGACTGGGTGTGAGTGTTTGATTGGTTCTGATGCTCCGTCCATCACCACCCCCTTTTGTACCGCTTTGGTCACCATAAGTTGACAGGGTATGCTCAGACGTGAGTCCCTTGCTCACTTTGCCACTGGATTCAAGCAAGCCTGGCTAAAGACGGCTGAAATGCCAGCAACCGCTCCTAGGAAGCTTGTTTCCGGTCCAGGGAAGGCATGGCTTGGCAGTTCGGGCTGGACTGTTCCCATGGGGCACAGGGTCAGACTGATTTGCATATGGCCATGTCTGAACTGGGGTGGCAGAGTGGGCTAAAGAACGGCGATGGATCAAACCCAGATCTGGTGACTGGGTGTGAGTGTTTGATTGGTTCTGATGCTCCGTCCATCACCACCCCCTTTTGTACCGCTTTGTTCGCCATAAGTTGGCAGGGTTTGCTCAGACGTGAGTGCCTTGCTCACTTTGCCACTGGATTCAAGCAAGCCTGGCTGAAGATGGCTGAAATGCCAGAAACCGGTCCTAGGAAGCTTGTTTCTGGTCCAGGAAAGGCATGGCTTGGCAGTTCGGGCTGGACTGTTCCCATGAGGCACAGGGTCAGACTGATTTGCATATGGCCATGTCTGAACTGGGGTGGCAAAGTGGGCTAAAGAACGGCCACGGATCAAACCGAGAGCTGTTGACTGGGTGTGAGTGTTTGATTGGTTCTGATGCTCCGTCCATCACCACCCCCTTTTGTACCGCTTTGTTCGCCATAAGTTGGCAGGGTATGCTCAGACGTGAGTCCCTTGCTCACTTTGCCACTGGATTCAAGCAAGCCTGGCTGAAGACGGCTGAAATGATAGAAACCGGTCCTAGGAAGCTTGTTTCCGGTCCAGGGAAGGCATGGCTTGGCAGTTCGGGCTGGACTGTTCCCATGAGGCACAGGGTCAGACTGATTTGCATATGGCCATGTCTGAACTGGGGTGGCAGAGTGGGCTAAAGAACGGCGATGGATCAAACCCAGATCTGTTGACTGGGTGTGAGTGTTTGATTGGTTCTGATGCTCCGTCCATCACCACCCCCTTTTGTACCGCTTTGTTCGCTGTACGTTGGCAGGGTATGCTCAGACGTGAGTCCCTGGCTCACTTTGCCACTGGATTCAAGCAAGCCTGGCTGAAGACGGCTGAAATGCCAGAAACTGGTCCTAAGAAGCTTGTTTCCGGTCCAGGGAAGGCATGGTTTGGCAGTTTGGGCTGGACTGTTCCCATGATGCACAGGGTCAGACTGATTTGCATATGCCCATGTCTGAACTGGAGTGGCAGAGTGGGCTAAAGAACGGCGATGGATCAAACCCAGATCTGTTGACTGGGTGTGAGTGTTTGATTGGTTCTGATGCTCCGTCCATCACCACCCCCTTTTGTACCGCTTTGTTCGCCATAAGTTGGCAGGGTATGCTCAGACTTGAGTCCCTTGCTCACTTTGCCACTGGATTCAAGTACGCCTGGCTGAAGACGGCTGAAATGCCAGAAACCGGTCCTAGGAAGCTTGTTTCCGTTCCAGGGAAGGCATGGCTTGGCAGTTAGGGCTGGACTGTTCCCATGAGGCACAGGGTCAGACTGATTTGCATATGGCCATCTCTGAACAGTGGTGACAGAGTGGGCTAAAGAACGGCGATGGATCAAACCCAGATCTGTTGACTGGGTGTGAGTGTTTGATTGGTTCTGATGCTCCGTCCATCACCACCCCCTTTTGTACCGCTTTGTTCACCATAAGTTGACAGGGTATGCTCAGATGTGAGTCCCTTGCTCACTTTGCCACTGGATTCAAGCAAGCCTGGCTGAAAACGGCTGAAATGCCAGAAACCGCTCCTAGGAAGCTTGTTTCCGGTCCAGGGAAGGCATGGCTTGGCAGTTCGGGCTGGACTGTTCCCATGAGGCACAGGGTCAGACTGATTTGCATATGGCCATGTCTGAACTGGGCAGGCAGAGTGGGCTAAAGAACGGCGATGGATCAAACCCAGATCTGTTGACTGGGTGTGAGTGTGTGATTGGTTCTGATGCTCCGTCCATCACCACCCACTTTTGTACCGCTTTGTTCGCCATAAGTTGGCAGGGTTTGCTCAGACGTGAGTCCCTTGCTCACTTTGCCACTGGATTCAAGCAAGCCTGGCTGAAGATGGCTGAAATGCCAGAAACCGGTCCTAGGGAGCTTGTTTCCGGTCCAGGGAAGGCATGGCTTGGCAGTTCGGGCTGGACTGTTCCCATGAGGCACAGGGTCAGACTGATTTGCATATGGCCATCTCTGAACTGGGGTGGCAGAGTGGGCTAAAGAACGGCGATGGATCAAACCCAGATCTGTTGCCTGGGTGTGAGTGTTTGATTGGTTCTGATGCTCCGTCCATCACCACCCCCTTTTGTACCGCTTTGTTCGCCATAAGTTGGCAGGGTATGCTCAGACGTGAGTCCCTTGCTCACTTTGCCACTGGATTCAAGCAAGCCTGGCTGAAGACGGCTGAAATGCCAGAAACCAGTCCTAGGAAGCTTGTTTCCAGTCCAGGGAAGGCATGGCTTGGCAGTTCGGGCGGGACTGTTCCCATGAGGCACAGGGTCAGACTGATTTGCATATGGCCACGTCTGAACTGGGGTGGCAGAGTGGGTTAAAGAACGGCGATGGATCAAACCCAGATCTGTTGACTGGGTGTGAGTGTTTGATTGGTTCTGATGCTCCGTCCATCACCACCCTCTTTTGTACCGCTTTGTTCACCATAAGTTGGCAGGGTATGCTCAGACGTGAGTCCCTTGCTCACTTTGCCACTGGATTCAAGCAAGCCTGGCTGAAGACGGCTGAAATGCCAGAAACTGGTCCTAGTAAGCTTGTTTCCGGTCCAGGAAAGGCATGGTGAGGCAGTTCGTGTGGGACTGTTCCCATGAGGCACAGGGTCAGACTGATTTGCATATGGCCACGTCTGAACTGGGGTGGCAGAGTGGGTTAAAGAACGGCGATGGATCGAACCCAGATCTGTTGACTGGGTGTGAGTGTTTGATTGGTTCTGATGCTCCGTCCATCACCACCCCCTT
Organism: Triturus cristatus; assembly: GCF_964204655.1. NCBI lineage: Eukaryota > Metazoa > Chordata > Amphibia > Caudata > Salamandridae > Triturus > Triturus cristatus. Next base: position 1,426,657,950 of record NC_140590.1, on the reverse strand, counting down.
TTGTACCGCTTTGTTCCCCATAATTTGGCAGGGTATGCTCAGACGTGAGTCCTTTGCTCACTTTGCCACTGGATTCAAGCAAGCCTGGCTGAAGACGGCTGAAATGCCAGAAACCGGTCCTAGGAAGCTTGTTTCCGGTCCAGGGAAGGCATGGCTTGGCAGTTCGGGCTGGACTGTTCCCATGAGGCACAGGGTCAGACTGATTTGCATATGGCCATGTCTGAACTGGGGTGGCAGAGTGGGCTAAAGAACGGCGATGGATCAAACCCAGATCTGTTGACTGGGTGTGAGTGTTTGATTGGTTCTGATGCTCCGTTTATCACCACCTCCTTTTGTACCGCTTTGTTCACCATAAGTTGGCAGGGTATGCTCAGACGTGAGTCCCTTGCTCACTTTGCCACTGGATTCAAGCAAGCCTGGCTGAAGACGGCTGAAATGCCAGAAACCGGTCCTAGGAAGCTTGTTTCCGGTCCAGGGAAGGCATGGCTTGGCAGTTCGGGCTGGAATGTTCCCATGAGGCACAGTGTCAGACTGATTTGCATATGGTCATGTCTGAACTGGGGTGGCAGAGTGGGCTAAAGAACGGTGATGGATTAAACCCAGATCTGTTGACTGGGTGTGAGTGTTTGATTGGTTCTGATGCTCCATCCATCACCACCCCCTTTTGTACCGCTTTGTTCGCCATAAGTTGGCAGGGTATGCTCAGACGTGAGTCCCTTGCTCACTTTGCCACTGGATTCAAGCAAGCCTAGCTGAAGACGGCTGAAATGCCAGAAACCGGTCCTAGGAAGCTTGTTTCCAGTCCAGGGAAGGCATGGCTTGGCAGTTCGGGTGGGACTGTTCCCATGAGGCACAGGGTCAGACTGATTTGCATATGGCCACGTCTGAACTGGGGTGGCAGAGTGGGTTAAAGAACAGCGATGGATCAAACCCAGATCTGTTGACTGGGTGTGAGTGTTTGATTGGTTCTGATGCTCCGTCCATCACCATCCCCTTTTGTACCGCTTTGTTCGCCATAAGTTGGCAGGGTATGCGCAGACGTGAGTCCCTTGCTCACTTTGCCACTGGATTCAAGCAAGCCTGGCTGAAGACGGCTGAAATGCCAGAAACCGGTCCTAGGAAGCTTGTTTCCGGTCCAGGAAAGGCATGGTGAGGCAGTTCGGGCGGGACTGTTCCCATGAGGCACAGGGTCAGACTGATTTGCATATGGCCACGTCTGAACTGGGGTGGCAGAGTGGGTTAAAGAACGGCGATGGATCGAACCCAGATCTGTTGACTGGGTGTGAGTGTTTGATTGGTTCTGATGCTCCGTCCATCACCACCCCCTTTTGTACCGCTTTGTTCGCCATAATTTGGCAGGGTATGCTCAGACGTGAGTCCCTTGCTCACTTTGCCACTGGATTCAAGCAAGCCTGGCTGAAGACGGCTGAAATGCCAGAAACCGGTCCTAGGAAGCTTGTTTCCGGTCCAGGGAAGGCATGGCTTGGCAGTTCGGGCTGGACTGTTCCCATGAGGCACAGGGTCAGACTGATTTGCATATGGCCATGTCTGAACTGGGGTGGCAGAGTGGGCTAAAGAACGGCGATGGATCAAACCCAGATCTGTTGACTGGGTGTGAGTGTTTGATTGGTTCTGATGCTCCATTTATCACCACCTCCTTTTGTACCGCTTTGTTCGCCATAAGTTGGCAGGGTATGCTCAGATGTGAGTCCCTTGCTCACTTTGCCACTGGATTCAAGCAAGCCTGGCTGAAGATGGCTGAAATGCCAGAAACTGGTCCTAGGAAGCTTGTGTCCGGTCCAGGAAAGGCATGGCTTGGCAGTTTGGGCTGGACTGTTCCCATGAGGCACAGGGTCAGACTGATTTGCATATGGCCATGTCTGAGCTGGGGTGGCAGAGTGGGTTAAAGAACGGCGATGGATCTAACTCAGATCTGTTGACTGGGTGTGAGTGTTTGATTGGTTCTGATGCTCCGTCCATCACCACCCCCTTTTGTACCGCTTTGTTCACCATAAGTTGACAGGGTATGCTCAGACGTGAGTCCCTTGCTCACTTTGCCACTGGATTCAAGCAAGCCTGGCTGAAGACGGCTGAAATGCCAGAAACCACTCCTAGGAAGCTTGTTTCCGGTCCAGGGAAGGCATGGCTTGGCAGTTCGGGCTGGACTGTTCCCATGGGGCACAGGGTCAGACTGATTTGCATATGGCCATGTCTGAACTGGGGTGGCAGAGTGGGCTAAAGAACGGCGATGGATCAAACCCAGATCTGTTGACTGGGTGTGAGTGTTTGATTGGTTCTGATGCTCCGTCCATCACCACCCCCTTTTGTACCGCTTTGTTCGCCATAAGTTGGCAGGGTTTGCTCAGACGTGAGTCCCTTGCTCACTTTGCCACTGGATTCAAGCAAGCCTGGCTGAAGATGGCTGAAATGCCAGAAACCGGTCCTAGGAAGCTTGTTTCCGGCCCAGGTAAGGCATGGCTTGGCAGTTCGGGCTGGACTGTTCCCATGAGGCACAGGGTCAGACTGATTTGCATATGGCCATGTCTGAACTGGGGTGGCAGAGTGGGCTAAAGAACGGCCACGGATCAAACCGAGATCTGTTGACTGGGTGTGAGTGTTTGATTGGTTCTGATGCTCCGTCCATCACCACCCCCTTTTGTACCGCTTTGTTCGCCATAAGTTGGCAGGGTATGCTCAGACGTGAGTCCCTTGCTCACTTTGCCACTGGATTCAAGCAAGCCTGGCTGAAGACGGCTGAAATGCTAGAAACCGGTCCTAGGAAGCTTGTTTCCGGTCCAGGGAAGGCATGGCTTGGCAGTTCATGCTGGACTGTTCCCATGAGGCACAGGGTCAGACTGATTTGCAGATGGCCATGTCTGAACTGGGATGGCAGAGTGGGCTAAAGAAAGGCGATGGATCAAACCCAGATCTGTTGACTGGGTGTGAGTGTTTGATTGGTTCTGATGCTCCGTCCATCACCACCCCCTTTTGTACCGCTTTGTTCGCCGTAAGTTGGCAGGGTATGCTCAGACGTGAGTCCCTGGCTCACTTTGCCACTGGATTCAAGCAAACCTGGCTGAAGACGGCTGAAATGCCAGAAACCGGTCCTAGGAAGCTTGTTTCCGGTCCAGGGAAGGCATGGCTTGGCAGTTCGGGCTGGACTGTTCCCATGAGGCACAGGGTCAGACTGATTTGCATATAGCCATGTCTGAACTGGGGTGGCAGAGTGAGCTAAAGAACGGCGATGGATCAAACCCAGATCTGTTGACTGGGTGTGAGTGTTTGATTGGTTCTGATGCTCCGTCCATCACCATCCCCTTTTGTACCGCTTTGTTCGCCATAAGTTGGCAGGGTATGCTCAGACGTGAGTCCCTTGCTCACTTTGCCACTGGATTCAAGCAAGCCTGGCTGAAGACGGCTGAAATGCCAGAAACCGGTCCTAGGAAGCTTGTTTCCGGTCCAGGGAAGGCATGGCTTGGCAGTTCGGGCTAGACTGTTCTCATGAGGCACAGGGTCAGACTGATTTGCATATGGCCATGTCTGAACTTGGGTGGCAGAGTGGGCTAAAGAACGGCGATGGATCAAACCCAGATCTGTTGACTGGGTGTGAGTGTTTGATTGGTTCTGATGCTCCGTTTATCACCACCCCCTTTTGTACCGCTTTGGTCACCATAAGTTGACAGGGTATGCTCAGACGTGAGTCCCTTGCTCACTTTGCCACTGGATTCAAGCAAGCCTGGCTGAAGACGGCTGAAATGCCAGCAACCGATCCTAGGAAGCTTGTTTCCGGTCCAGGGAAGGCATGGCTTGGCAGTTCGGGCTGGACTGTTCCCATGGGGCACAGGGTCAGACTGATTTGCATATGGCCATGTCTGAACTGGGGTGGCAGAGTGGGCTAAAGAACGGCGATGGATCAAACCCAGATCTGTTGACTGGGTGTGAGTGTTTGATTGGTTCTGATGCTCCGTCCATCACCACCCCCTTTTGTACCGCTTTGTTCGCCATAAGTTGGCAGGGTTTGCTCAGACGTGAGTGCCTTGCTCACTTTGCCACTGGATTCAAGCAAGCCTGGCTGAAGATGGCTGAAATGCCAGAAACCGGTCCTAGGAAGCTTGTTTCCGGTCCAGGAAAGGCATGGCTTGGCAGTTCGGGCTGGACTGTTCCCATGAGGCACAGGGTCAGACTGATTTGCATATGGCCATGTCTGAACTGGGGTGGCAAAGTGGGCTAAAGAACGGCCACGGATCAAACCGAGAGCTGTTGACTGGGTGTGAGTGTTTGATTGGTTCTGATGCTCCGTCCATCACCACCCCCTTTTGTACCGCTTTGTTCGCCATAAGTTGGCAGGGTATGCTCAGACGTGAGTCCCTTGCTCACTTTGCCACTGGATTCAAGCAAGCCTGGCTGAAGACGGCTGAAATGCTAGAAACCGGTCCTAGGAAGCTTGTTTCCGGTCCAGGGAAGGCATGGCTTGGCAGTTCGGGCTGAACTGTTCCCATGAGGCACAGGGTCAGACTGATTTGCATATGGCCATGTCTGAACTGGGGTGGCAGAGTGGGCTAAAGAACGGCGATGGATCAAACCCAGATCTGTTGACTGGGTGTGAGTGTTTGATTGGTTCTGATGCTCCGTCCATCACCACCCCCTTTTGTACCGCTTTGTTCGCTGTACGTTGGCAGGGTATGCTCAGACGTGAGTCCCTGGCTCACTTTGCCACTGGATTCAAGCAAGCCTGGCTGAAGACGGCTGAAATGCCAGAAACTGGTCCTAAGACGCTTGTTTCCGGTCCAGGGAAGGCATGGTTTGGCAGTTTGGGCTGGACTGTTCCCATGATGCACAGGGTCAGACTGATTTGCATATGGCCATGTCTGAACTGGAGTGGCAGAGTGGGCTAAAGAACGGCGATGGATCAAACCCAGATCTGTTGACTGGGTGTGAGTGTTTGATTGGTTCTGATGCTCCGTCCATCACCACCCCCTTTTGTACCGCTTTGTTCGCCATAAGTTGGCAGGGTATGCTCAGACGTGGGTCCCTTGCTCACTTTGCCACTGGATTCAAGTACGCCTGGCTGAAGACGGCTGAAATGCCAGAAACCGGTCCTAGGAAGCTTGTTTCCGTTCCAGGGAAGGCATGGCTTGGCAGTTCGGGCTGGACTGTTCCCATGAGGCACAGGGTCAGACTGATTTGCATATGGCCATGTCTGAACAGTGGTGACAGAGTGGGCTAAAGAACGGCGATGGATCAAACCCAGATCTGTTGACTGGGTGCGAGTGTTTGATTGGTTCTGATGCTCCGTCCATCACCACCCCCTTTTGTACTGCTTTGTTCACCATAAGTTGACAGGGTATGCTCAGATGTGAGTCCCTTGCTCACTTTGCCACTGGATTCAAGCAAGCCTGGCTGAAAACGGCTGAAATGCCAGAAACCGCTCCTAGGAAGCTTGTTTCCGGTCCAGGGAAGGCATGGCTTGGCAGTTCGGGCTGGACTGTTCCCATGAGGCACAGGGTCAGACTGATTTGCATATGGCCATGTCTGAACTGGGCAGGCAGAGTGGGCTAAAGAACGGCGATGGATCAAACCCAGATCTGTTGACTGGGTGTGAGTGTTTGATTGGTTCTGATGCTCCGTCCATCACCACCCACTTTTTTACCGCTTTGTTCGCCATAAGTTGGCAGGGTTTGCTCAGACGTGAGTCCCTTGCTCACTTTGCCACTGGATTCAAGCACGCCTGGCTGAAGATGGCTGAAATGCCAGAAACCGGTCCTAGAGAGCTTGTTTCCGGTCCAGGGAAGGCATGGCTTGGCAGTTCGGGCTGGACTGTTCCCATGAGGCACAGGGTCAGACTGATTTGCATATGGCCATGTCTGAACTGGGGTGGCAGAGTGGGCTAAAGAACGGCGATGGATCAAACCCAGATCTGTTGCCTGGGTGTGAGTGTTTGATTGGTTCTGATGCTCCGTCCATCACCACCCCCTTTTGTACCGCTTTGTTCGCCATAAGTTGGCAGGGTATGCTCAGACGTGAGTCCCTTGCTCACTTTGCCACTGGATTCAAGCAAGCCTGGCTGAAGACGGCTGAAATGCCAGAAACCAGTCCTAGGAAGCTTGTTTCCAGTCCAGGGAAGGCATGGCTTGGCAGTTCGGGCGGGACTGTTCCCATGAAGCACAGGGTCAGACTGATTTGCATATGGCCACTTCTGAACTGGGGTGGCAGAGTGGGTTAAAGAACGGCGATGGATCAAACCCAGATCTGTTGACTGGGTGTGAGTGTTTGATTGGTTCTGATGCTCCGTCCATCACCACCCTCTTTTGTACCGCTTTGTTCACCATAAGTTGGCAGGGTATGCTCAGACGTCAGTCCCTTGCTCACTTTGCCACTGGATTCAAGCAAGCCTGGCTGAAGACGGCTGAAATGCCAGAAACCGGTCCTAGGAAGCTTGTTTCCGGTCCAGGAAAGGCATGGTGAGGCAGTTCGTGTGGGACTGTTCCCATGAGGCACAGGGTCAGACTGATTTGCATATGGCCACGTCTGAACTGGGGTGGCAGAGTGGGTTAAAGAACGGCGATGGATCGAACCCAGATCTGTTGACTGGGTGTGAGTGTTTGATTGGTTCTGATGCTCCGTCCATCACCACCCCCTTTTGTACCGCTTTGTTCGCCATAATTTGGCAGGGTATGCTCAGACGTGAGTCCCTTGCTCACTTTGCCACTGGATTCAAGCAAGCCTGGCTGAAGACGGCTGAAATGAAAGAAACCGGTCCTAGGAAGCTTGTTTCCGGTCCAGGGAAGGCATGGCTTGGCAGTTCGGGCTGGACTGTTCCCAAGAGGCAAAGGGTCAGACTGATTTGCATATGGCAATGTCTGAACTGGGGTGGCAGAGTGGGCTAAAGAACGGCGATGGATCAAACCCAGATCTGTTGACTGGGTGTGAGTGTTTGATTGGTTCTGATGCTCCGTCCATCACCACCCCCTTTTGTACCGCTTTGTTCGCCATAAGTTGGCAGGGTATGCTCAGACGTGAGTCCCTTGCTCACTTTGCCACTGGATTCAAGCAAGCCTGGCTGAAGACGGCTGAAATGCCAGGAACCGGTCCTAGGAAGCTTGTTTCCGTTCCAGGGAAGGCATGGCTTGGCAGTTCGGGCTGGACTGTTCCCATGAGGCACAGGGTCAGACTGATTTGCATATGGCCACGTCTGAACTGGGGTGGCAGAGTGGGTTAAAGAACGGCGATGGACCAAACCCAGATCTGTTGACTGGGTGTGAGTGTTTGATTGGCTCTGATGCTCCGTCCATCACCACCCCCTTTTGTACCGCTTTGTTCGCCATAAGCTGGCAGGGTATGCTCAGACGTGAGTCCCTTGCTCACTTTGCCACTGGATTCAAGCAAGCCTGGCTGAAGACGTGAGGAAATATGAATTTTATGATCAGTTATGTCCCCTATCTTAGACCCCAACGACTCCATGTACATGCTACAAGTACATGTATGTTCCCTCCAGTTCCAGCTATGAAGACGCAAATACATGTGCGTCCAACGCCAACATGTCCTCTTTCAGATCCGCCATGAATGGGTCAAATAGTCCATTCCTAAGTATGATTGGCCACCGACTTTATATGGTTCACTTTTCACGTTTTACAGTTCAGACGAGTAGGCCCTGAATTCTGTCATCAAGCCTTTTCCTGCTTCTGCCTCTGAAATGCTCCAGCCTGGACCTGCATCCGTGTCCATGAACTTTGTCTTACTCCCTGCGCGGCTAGCGGTGCCTGACGCGGCCTGTTGCCTGCCAAAAACTGTATTCAGCCTTCAAGTTATCTGCTCCGCTCCTCATCCAATGCATTCCTGTCTAGTAGTTTAGGTAAACATCCTTCCAGCTACCGAGCAAAAGGCTCGGCCTCGCTGTCTTTATGCAAGTAATTCATAGCCCCTGTTACCATGGAAGATTCCTGCCCCCTCGCATCTCATGTAGACCCATAGACGCTTGCACATGCACTAACAGTCAGTATAGAATAGATTCCGTCCGAGAGACCTTTCCTTTTGGATAAAACAGTTCCTTAAACAAAGATATTAGATACGATTTGGGATTAGGTTGACCTGACCCCCCAGACTTCTGTCTCCACATGTAGAGTTAAATGTCAATTCCCCTTCACCCTCTAGTTGCACGTCAATCACACGTCATGCGGCTGCGCGCGCATCTCTGCCAAATATTTCTGCTGACACTGCAGGATTCTCTTAAGGATCCACCCACTTGTGACATCATTTTAAATTACGTTTCTAGTATACGCCTGTATTTACGCCTATTTTCATTACGTATGTGTATTCTTATCTGTATTATCAGCTGTTACGCCTCCTGCATCTGTCTTAATGCAATGCTTTTCATATATATATTGTTACTTGTCAATAATGTATTGCCTATCCCTTCCTGAACCTTCGTGGTGATGGAATAAGATTGCCTGGTTCGAACTATAATTCCTTTGTAAGGAATAAAGCCCTTTTCAGAACCTCTAATACCACGGATTCTGCCTCTTCTTTTGACTGAGTTATTCTTACTAGACTTTACCGCATAAAAAATAGTACAGGTAATTTAAATATTTACCACATAAATTGGCGCCCGAACAGGGACACTTTCTCATCTCACGCGCCGGAGGTGCGTTGCAGGCCCGGTCTCCTGCCACAGCCGGACGGACAACAACGCGTACCCGCAGGATTTCCTGTATCTCCCTCCGGCCAAGCGGGGGTGACTGAGGCTGCGATCAACACCCAGACGAGGCGGTGAGAAGTGCGAAGTATCCCGACCAGAGCCTAGCTGAGAGAGCAAGATCCGAGGTATACAGAGGCCCACCAGGTTCCGAAGTTCCGAGTCCAGTCGAGTCCAGTCCGGTCCAGTTCAGTTCAGTTCCGAGGCCTTCCGTTCCGTGCTACCCGGTGAGTACCGTTGCTGGGGAGGCAGTTAGACGTGCACATTAATTTGTGCCGGTCCTGACGGGTTTGGGTACACAGATCCGGTCTGCACTGTTTTAGCAGTGTATCTGTACTGTTTAGCAGTATATCCAGTATGTTCATGTATATAATTCAGTATTATCTAGTATTAGTATTATGTCAGTAACTAGTTTTCTTCTAATTATCATTGTTCGTTAAATGTTAAATGTTTTACTGTGTTCAAAAATTGTGGTATGAATGAGTGTTCATTATTGTGTTTATTGTATTAATTGTGTTCAAGTTCGGTTCAAGTAAGAATCAAGTAGGAAGGTTTAAAGATGCCGTTCTTTTCAAAATTAAGACAGATCAAAACTAGAAAAGGAGTACTCGAAGAAGCTGTTCCCATTCCACCTAGGGACACTCCAGGGTATTTTATGTATCATAAGCATGGCCTAGATGCCGTATTATATCTTGATTTATGGGTGGACTACACCAAGGATCTAGCAGAAAGTCAGAGGTGGCCCGCAGCTGGGACATGGGATGCAGATTGCATCATGAGAGTAGAAGAAGAATTATGGAAAAAGAAAGCCAGACAGTCACAGAAAGATGCTATTGAGTTATGGCGTAAAGAATCGCATAGGCGCACAGAGAAAGCGCTCAGACTGGAAGAGAAAAGTAGGGAGAACTCAAATAAAGCCCGAGAAAACGTATTAGTTGAGGAAGGTATCCGAGTAAAAACAGAACAAGTAGACAGACAACGAAATGCTCTTATGAATGGTATGTATCCTCTTTTAGCCGAAGGTCTACCTAAGGCCACCCCGGAAATACCGAAAGATTTGCCACCCCCATTACTCCCGATTAAAGCACATCCCAAGACCGCAAAAAATATTTTCCTTTCCTCCTATTTAGACGATGTAGCTCCGGAATATGTTAATGTTCCACCACACACGCCACCTGTCGATGGTGCTCAACGCCGAGAACATCCGCCCCCAACTCCGCAACCACAAACTCCTCCGCACAATCCCACGGGTCCATCTGTTTCCACCGCTTTTCCTGCATCCACAGCCTCTACCTTACATCCCACGAATCCTTTCGTGCCTAGCACCTCAGAAGGTGCGACAGCAATTTTTGCCACACCACCATCACGAAGCAAATCGTCTCTTAGAGATTTAGCAAACCAACGTACACCCCAAATAGCAACGTCCGACATGTTTAAGGAACATCTTGTAGATTGTAGATATGATCCAGTGCCCGGTAAAAATGACAGAATGCTGCTATCATCACTACGTATACGACGAGCTTCAATATATTTAACGACGCTACCAGGAATGATTAAACATTTAGACAATATATATCGCTTTGTCCAAACAGGGCAAGGCCCTGAAAGTATTGACGAAGCCTACAGCATTACCAGGATTATTAGTGCAGGTACTACCACGTTTATTAACTGCGAAAAAGGAAGACTGGGGTGCAATCTCAGCCTGTAAACAAAAACAAGATGAAGACACTAGTGATTTCTATTCCTGATTTGAAAAATGTTTTGGTATTAATAGTGGCATAAAAGCAAGTAGTGAGTCATATCCACATCTGTTTGTGACAAAATTAGTTGAAAATTCTCTGCCCCAAGTTAAGAGTAGAGTGCTGAAATTCGAGAGTACTTGGCAAGGTAACACACCGTCACAGATGTTACAAATGTTACAATATCATCACAATAGAATTAGAGAAGAACAAGAACATGAACAAAGACGTATGAAAGACACGAAAATGAAAATGCTAGTGGCCCAGTCAGTTCCAGCTGACGGTCATAAAAAGGGTACGACACAGTCAAATGATTCAGTAGGTCTTGTTAGAGGGACATGCAACTATTGTAAACAGCCAGGTCATTATATACACGATTGCGCAGTTCTGAAACATAACATCTCTACGGGTATAACGAAGGAGAGACCACGTCCGCCTAGACAGGATCAGATCCAACCACAAGTACCTCAGAATATACAGCCTATGCCAGCTGTACAGCAGACCGTACCACAACCACAACAACAACAACAACAACAGCCACAGCCTATTGCTGCAACACAAAACACGACACAACAGATGTACCAGTATGCACAAAATGACTACCCAGAGTATCAGCGCTACACATGAAATAGCCTAGAGAGGGAAGTTGGCTTACCCCTTATTGAGGTTCCAGTAGATCAAGAGGGTCCTTATGTACAGAGTCAAGTATTGGGGAAAGACAGAAAGTTTCTACTCGATACAGGGGCAAGCAGAACAACTATCAGTCACAGCGAAGTCCCAGGGGCACCCCTCTCAGGCTCACAAAATATTTCCCTTGGTTTTTCAGGAAAGCCCACTATTAATGAAGTATCGCAACCACTTGCATTCACAGTCGGTCCATTAACACGGACTACAGATCTATTGCTTACGAAATCATGTCCAGAAAACTTGTTAGGTATAAAAACATTGAAGGCTCTAGGAGCTGTAATATGTTGTTCTCCGGAAGGAGTGCGACTCTTTTTGCGTGACTTTAAGGGTCACTACGTGTCTAGAGACATGGATCACCGGTTACAGAATCTACCTGCACATTTATGGGCACAAGGCCCCACTGATGTAGGTTGTATGCACATTACACCATATCGAGTCACACTCAAAACAGGAGTAGTACTACCACGAATGCGACAATATAAATTACCACCAGATGCTGTAGTGGCTTTGCTGCAAATCATTGACGAGCTCATTGCACAAGGAGTGGTCGTGGAAACCGACTCCAATGTATGTAATTCCCCGATAATTCCGATTCTTAAACGAACAGATCCAAAAGCACCACCAGTATATCGATTAGTTATTGATCTGCGAGAATTAAATAAATGCATTGTACCACAATACCCCGTGGTCCCAGATATCTCTTCATTGCTAACAGCCATAGATTCAGAAGCAACGTTCTTTACTGTAATTGATCTCAAGAACGCTTTCTTTAGCGTCCCAATCGATCCGGAAAGCCAACATTTGTTCGGATTCAGTTTAAATGGACAAAGTTTTAAATTCGCACGCGCACCTCAAGGATTCACAGAAAGCCCCAGCATCTATAGCCAGGCATTGAAAAGAGAACTTGACAGTATCCACATGCCAGCTAACACTGCCCTGCTTCAATACGTCGATGATCTGCTGATCACCGCACGAAGCGAACCTGAATGTGAAAAAGCATCACTGACGGTTTTACATTTCTTAGCCGACAAGGGACACAAAGTGTCCCCTTCAAAGCTGCAATTCTGTGTCCAGCAAGTTGTGTACCTTGGGCACTTGCTGTCCAAGGGGGGAAGACAGCTTACACCCGACCGTATCCAGTTAATTGTTAACATGCCGCCACCCAAGACACAAAAGGAGGTACGGGCATTCATAGGCCTCACTTCGTACTGTAGGCAGTGGATCCCTCAATATGCATTTCTAGCAAAACCACTCATTCAGTTGACAACACAGGAGGCAGCGACATCGACTGTCCTCCCTTGGACTCAGGAACATACACAAGCTTTTGAAAGCTTAAAGAAAGCTTTATGTCAAGCACCTGTTTTAGCAACACCATGTTACAGCAAACGTTTTACACTCTTTGTCACAGAACGTGAAGGTACTGCTTTGTCAGTACTCACGCAGGAACAAGCAGGATCACACAAGCCATGTGCTTATTTTTCTAGTACATTAGATCCCGTAGCTCAGGCTCTTCCTGCGTGCCTGAAATCAGTCGCAGCAACAGCTTTAGCAATCAGACAAAGCGATGCCATAGTGTTAGGACATCAATTGACAGTACAAGTACCACACGCAGTAGAGGTTCTCTTGAACCGGACCCAAACACAACACTTGACTATAGCAAGACTGACGGGTTATGAATTGACATTGTTCCAGCCACACATAGAAATCAGACGTTGTAGTACATTAAATCCTGCCACACTTTTGCCATTAAGTGGAACAGACCCATTGGCACATGATTGTATTGAAGTTATCACTATTACGACGAAACCCAGACAAGACTTGACAGATATTCCATTATCAGACCCAGACCTGACACTGTATGTAGATGGTTCATGCATGAGAACAAATACAGGAGAGTTAGTGGCCGCTTATGCAGTCACAACAGACACTGAAGTTATTGAAACAAATTGTATAGATACCTTGTCAGCTCAAGCAGCAGAGCTCATCGCTCTGACACAAGCCTGTATTCAAGCCAAAAATAAGAAAGTCAACATATACACAGATTCACGTTATGCATTCGGAGTCGTCCATGACTTCGGCGTGCTTTGGCGAGAGAGAGGTTATTTAACTTCTCACGGTGCCCACATCCAGCACGGTCCCCTTATTCAAGCTCTGTTAGATGCAATACATCTGCCGACTGCAATATCGATTATGAAGTGTAAAGCCCATACAAAAGTGACTGACATTATTTCTCAGGGTAACGACCTAGCTGACAGAACAGCCAAACAGACTGCTCAGAATCAGACTCATACAAATGACACGACAAAGACAATAGTTCCGACACCAACACACTGCATGACAGTTAAGGATCCCGCCCTTGATGTAATTGACATACAGACACATGCTACACCAGAAGAAATAAAGAGATGGACTGAATTAGGAGGGATCCAAACAGATCAAGGATGGATGACGAAGGGAAAATCTATATGGTTTCTCCCCGACTCAATGGTTCAAGTCATCATTAACACAATACATAGTCTAGCGCACCTAGGAGAGAAAGCTATGCTAGACAGCATTCAACACATTTGGTTCAATAAACACTTGCGAGCAGCAGCTAAACAGAAAGTACGTACCTGCATGATTTGTTGTCAGTTCAATCCAGGAAAAGGCGTACCTGTAGAACAGGGTGGATTTCAACCCCCCGATCACCCTTTTGAAGTCCTCCAGATGGATTATATCCAGATGGAACGATGTCGAGGATTCAAATATGTCCTCGTAGTTGTATGCGCTCCTTCCCGGTGGACAGAGGCGTATCCCGTCTCAGATTACACTGCCCCGACTACTGCCAAACAGTTAGTTCGAGAATTCTTCCCACGGTATGGTTTGCCCCGTATCGTGTACTCAGATAATGGCCAGCCGTTCTCATCCGAGCTAATGAAACATGTTTCACTTCTGTTAGGCTACCAATGGAAATTCCACTGTGTCCGACATCCCGAGGCAGCAGGTCTCGTGGAGCGACATAATCAAACTCTGAAAATTAGACTGTCCAAAGTATGTAGAGAAAAAGGTGTCGACTGGATAGTAGCTCTACCGGTTGCGCTCTTTTACATGAGAATGGTAGCACACTCTCGAACAGGGCTATCCCCGTATGAGGTGATCTGAGGTAGACCACCAAATATGTGGGGGACGCCTATACCCCGTAAAATAACTGATGTTGATTGTAATATGCTGACAGATTACCTGGCTACCTTGATGTCTGCACTACAATCTTGTCGTTCACAGGTAGCTGCAGCTTTTCCCGATAACACTGAGGTGAAGCCCCATGACGTGGTTCCGGGAGATATTGTACTTGTAAGGAACTTCGACAGAAGGAACCCGCTGGAGCCTCGCTGGCAGTCGCCTAAACTCGTCTTATTGACCACAAGGACAGCTGTGAAGATTGAGGGACGTAAAGGGTGGTTGCACTCGAGCCATATCAAAAAATTTCATGGACTATCATCCGACTTGAATTATCAGCCCTGCATTCCCTCACAGACTGACTCAAAACTCCCCCTGGTTGACAAGACAGAAAAGGAAAACTATAAACTGAAACTAAGGTCTAGCACGTCAGACAATTTGATTGTTTAAGTCCTCTCCAAGGTGAATCGGTTGAATTTGTCTCTGACATGTATCCTCTAGACCGAAATAGAGAGAGAAATAGACAGAAACAGCTCAAGAAACATGCGTACTGTAAATCACTTCGTAGTCACTGCATAGTGACATTGTTAATTATGTTTTTTCTAAGTCTTCTGACTATCATTGCCAGTATAATATTACACATGTATTACCCTATTTCCAAGCGTGCTTTCAATGCTACTGCCGAACATTCTTTTAGCGAATTACCCCCGCATGAGTTGTCCTATAGATTTGCGCTGCGCAACAACACATTCATTAGTATGTTACATCATTCTCATCAGACCAGCAATGCTACAAATTGTTGGATATGTGGCCGACTCCCTCCCTATCAGAAATATAGGGGAGTTCTGCCCCTCTTTCCGTATCCATTCACACACAATGGCTCCTGTGGAGCATGGTTTAGTTTGATTAATTCCCTAGATTCAAATTCAGTAGTTTATCAAGACAACTGGGTTTGGGGAAACCTGAACCTAGTTTTACTTAAAGTCTGCTACCCTAACAAGGAGGGACTTCCCAAAAGAACAGGAACTGATCTAGAAAATGAAGTATATGGATTAGGTAACTTTACACTTAATCTTATGATCCTGAATATTGAATCCGAAGCTACACCAATCTTGCCCGCTATGTCAGTATTTCCAGTTAGAGGCGAATTATGTGTAAGAAAGAATGGTTCAATACACATGGGCCATAGTAAATGTATCACTGTAATAGAATTCAGTGATAAAGGCAAGTCTACATTTAGAGCTTCTCGTCACTCCTATTTCGTCTGTGGTCACACCGCATACATACGCCTACCCCTAGATTGGGATGGTACCTGTTACATTGCATTCCTTCTACCACCTGTTTTCCTAGCCCCGCCTGATTATCATAGGAATACCCATTTAGTACACAATAGACAGCAGAGAGATCTCCCGATTGTCGACTACACCGAAACAGCATGGGAGCAATACACAGATTTCAATAAAGGTTTCTTTCCCTACATAGGTACAGTCACTAATAGTAAGCTGATACGTAGATTAACTAGAACCCTTGAAGCAGTAGTGAATGAAACTACTTCCGCCTTAGGCAACTTAACAGAGGAGCAGTCTGCGATGCGGATTGTTGTTCTTCAAAATCGTCTTGTCCTTGACGTCATTCTGGCCGATAGGGGCGGAGCTTGTAGGGTCATCGGATCAAGTTGCTGTGTTTTCATACCAGAAAACGCGCCGTCAGTATATAAGGCCATAACTCGACTTCATAAGATCGTAAGCCAGATACACCAGAATCCAGGCACCTGGACTTGGTCCGGTTGGTTCTGGAGCGTGTTGTCAGCCTGGGGATGGAGGATCCTATCCTTCCTAGGTATTGGCTTTCTCATACTATTCAGTTGCTGCTTGTGTCTACAATGTGGGCCAGCGATTTGTGGTCTGTGTGCCACATCGTGTATCCCGCCTTCAAATTTTCATTCGAGATCCCGGAAGAAGAAAGAAGAACAAATGATGCTATATGAACAGATTGATGGATTGATGAAAATGGATATTTCATAAGGGTCCGTAGGGGACAAGGAGGGAATGAGGAAATATGAATTTTATGATCAGTTATGTCCCCTATCTTAGACCCCAACGACTCCATGTACATGCTACAAGTACATGTATGTTCCCTCCAGTTCCAGCTATGAAGACGCAAATACATGTGCGTCCAACGCCAACATGTCCTCTTTCAGATCCGCCATGAATGGGTCAAATAGTCCATTCCTAAGTATGATTGGCCACCGACTTTATATGGTTCACTTTTCACGTTTTACAGTTCAGACGAGTAGGCCCTGAATTCTGTCATCAAGCCTTTTCCTGCTTCTGCCTCTGAAATGCTCCAGCCTGGACCTGCATCCGTGTCCATGAACTTTGTCTTACTCCCTGCGCGGCTAGCGGTGCCTGACGCGGCCTGTTGCCTGCCAAAAACTGTATTCAGCCTTCAAGTTATCTGCTCCGCTCCTCATCCAATGCATTCCTGTCTAGTAGTTTAGGTAAACATCCTTCCAGCTACCGAGCAAAAGGCTCGGCCTCGCTGTCTTTATGCAAGTAATTCATAGCCCCTGTTACCATGGAAGATTCCTGCCCCCTCGCATCTCATGTAGACCCATAGACGCTTGCACATGCACTAACAGTCAGTATAGAATAGATTCCGTCTGAGAGACCTTTCCTTTTGGATAAAACAGTTCCTTAAACAAAGATATTAGATACGATTTGGGATTAGGTTGACCTGACCCCCCAGACTTCTGTCTCCACATGTAGAGCTAAATGTCAATTCCCCTTCACCCTCTAGTTGCACGTCAATCACACGTCATGCGGCTGCGCGCGCATCTCTGCCAAATATTTCTGCTGACACTGCAGGATTCTCTTAAGGATCCACCCACTTGTGACATCATTTTAAATGACGTTTCTAGTATACGCCTGTATTTACGCCTATTTTCATTACGTATGTGTATTCTTATCTGTATTATCAGCTGTTACGCCTCCTGCATCTGTCTTAATGCAATGCTTTTCATATATATATTGTTACTTGTCAATAATGTATTGCCTATCCCTTCCTGAACCTTCGTGGTGATGGAATAAGATGGCCTGGTTCGAACTATAATTCCTTTGTAAGGAATAAAGCCCTTTTCAGAACCTCTAATACCACGGATTCTGCCTCCTATTTTGACTGAGTTATTCTTACTAGACTTTACCGCATAAAAAATAGTACAGGTAATTTAAATATTTACCTCAGACGGCTGAAATGCCAGAAACCGGTCCTAGGAAGCTTGTTTCCGGTCCAGGGAAGGCATGGTGAGGCAGTTCGGGCGGGACTGTTCCCATGAGGCACAGGGTCAGACTGATTTGCATATGGCCACGTCTGAACTGGGGTGACAGAGTGGGTTAAAGAACGGCGATGGATCAAACCCAGATCTGTTGACTGGGTGTGAGTGTTTGATTGGTTCTGATGCTCCGTCCATCACCACCCCCTTTTGTACTGCTTTGTTCGCCATAAGTTGGCAGGGTATGCTCAGACGTGAGTCCCTTGCTCACTTTGCCACTGGATTCAAGCAAGCCTGGCTGAAGACGGCTGAAATGCCAGAAACCGGTCCTAGGAAGCTTGTTTCCAGTCCAGGGAAGGCATGGCTTGGCGGTTCGGGCTGGACTGTTCCCATGAGGCACAGGGTCAGACTGATTTGCATATGGCCATGTCTGAACTGGGGTGGCAGAGTGGGCTAAAGAACGGCGATGGATCAAACCCAGATCTGTTGACTGGGTGTGAGTGTTTGATTGGTTCTGATGCTCCGTTTATCACCACCTCCTTTTGTACCGCTTTGTTCACCATAAGTTGGCAGGGTATGCTCAGACGTGAGTCCCTTGCTCACTTTGCCACTGGATTCAAGCAAGCCTGGCTGAAGACGGCTGAAATGCCAGAAACCGGTCCTAGGAAGCTTGTTTCCGGTCCAGGGAAGGCATGGCTTGGCAGTTCGGGCTGGAATGTTCCCATGAAGCACAGGGTCAGACTGATTTGCATATGGCCATGTCTGAACTGGGGTGGCAGAGTGGGCTAAAGAACGGTGATGGATTAAACCCAGATCTGTTGACTGGGTGTGAGTGTTTGATTGGTTCTGATGCTCCGTCCATCACCACTCCCTTTTGTACCGCTTTGTTCGCCATAAGTTGGCAGGGTATGCTCAGACGTGAGTCCTTTGCTCACTTTGCCACTGGATTCAAGCAAGCCTAGCTGAAGACGGCTGAAATGCCAGAAACCGGTCCTAGGAAGCTTGTTTCCAGTCCAGGGAAGGCATGGCTTGGCAGTTCGGGCGGGACTGTTCCCATGAGGCACAGGGTCAGACTGATTTGCATATGGCCACGTCTGAACTGGGGTGGCAGAGTGGGTTAAAGAACAGCGATGGATCAAACCCAGATCTGTTGACTGGGTGTGAGTGTTTGATTGGTTCTGATGCTCCGTCCATCACCATCCCCTTTTGTACCGCTTTGTTCGCCATAAGTTGGCAGGGTATGCTCAGACGTGAGTCCCTTGCTTACTTTGCCACTGGATTCAAGCAAGCCTGGCTGAAGACGGCTGAAATGCCAGAAACCGGTCCTAGGAAGCTTGTTTCCGGTCCAGGAAAGGCATGGTGAGGCAGTTCGGGCGGGACTGTTCCTAAGAGGCACAGGGTCAGACTGATTTGCATATGGCCACGTCTGAACTGGGGTGGCAGAGTGGGTTAAAGAACGGCGATGGATTGAACCCAGATCTGTTGACTGGGTGTGAGTGTCTGATTGGTTCTGATGCTCCGTCCATCACCACCCCCTTTTGTACCGCTTTGTTCGCCATAATTTGGCAGGGTATGCTCAGACGTGAGTCCCTTGCTCACTTTGCCACTGGATTCAAGCAAGCCTGGCTGAAGACGGCTGAAATGCCAGAAACCGGTCCTAGGAAGCTTGTTTCCGGTCCAGGGAAGGCATGGCTTGGCAGTTCGGGCTAGACTGTTCTCATGAGGCACAGGGTCAGACTGATTTGCATATGGCCATGTCTGAACTGGGGTGGCAGAGTGGGCTAAAGAACGGCGATGGATCAAACCCAGATCTGTTGACTGGGTGTGAGTGTTTGATTGGTTCTGATGCTCCGTTTATCACCACCTCCTTTTGTACCGCTTTGTTCGCCATAAGTTGGCAGGGTATGCTCAGACGTGAGTCCCTTGCTCACTTTGCCACTGGATTCAAGCAAGCCTGGCTGAAGATGGCTGAAATGCCAGAAACCGGTCCTAGGAAGCTTGTCTCCGGTCCAGGAAAGGCATGGCTTGGCAGTTTGGGCTGGACTGTTCCCATGAGGCACAGGGTCAGACTGATTTGCATATGGCCATGTCTGAACTGGGGTGGCAGAGTGGGTTAAAGAACGGCGATGGATCTAACTCAGATCTGTTGACTGGGTGTGAGTGTTTGATTGGTTCTGATGCTCCGTCCATCACCACCCCCTTTTGTACCGCTTTGTTCACCATAAGTTGACAGGGTATGCTCAGACGTGAGTCCCTTGCTCACTTTGCCACTGGATTCAAGCAAGCCTGGCTGAAGACGGCTGAAATGCCAGAAACCGCTCCTAGGAAGCTTGTTTCCGGTCCAGGGAAGGCATGGCTTGGCAGTTCGGGCTGGACTGTTCCCATGGGGCACAGGGTCAGACTGATTTGCATATGGCCATGTCTGAACTGGGGTGGCAGAGTGGGCTAAAGAACGGCCACGGATCAAACCGAGATCTGTTGACTGGGTGTGAGTGTTTGATTGGTTCTCATGCTCCGTCCATCACCACCCCCTTTTGTACCGCTTTGTTCGCCATAAGTTGGCAGGGTATGCTCAGACGTGAGTCCCTTGCTCACTTTGCCACTGGATTCAAGCAAGCCTGGCTGAAGACGGCTGAAATGCTAGAAACCGGTCCTAGGAAGCTTGTTTCCGGTCCAGGGAAGGCATGGCTTGGCAGTTCGGGCTGGACTGTTCCCATGAGGCACAGGGTCAGACTGATTTGCATATGGCCATGTCTGAACTGGGGTGGCAGAGTGGGCTAAAGAACGGCGATGGATCAAACCCAGATCTGTTGACTGGGTGTGAGTGTTTGATTGGTTCTGATGCTCCGTCCATCACCACCCTCTTTTGTACCGCTTTGTTCGCCGTAAGTTGGCAGGGTATGCTCAGACGTGAGTCCCTGGCTCACTTTGCCACTGGATTCAAGCAAGCCTGGCTGAAGACGGCTGAAATGCCAGAAACTGGTCCTAAGAAGCTTGTTTCCGGTCCAGGGAAGGCATTGTTTGGCAGTTTGGGCTGGACTGTTCCCGTGAGGCACAGGGTCAGACTGATTTGCATATGGCCATGTCTGAACTGGAGTGGCAGAGTGGGCTAAAGAATGGCGATGGATCAAACCCAGATCTGTTGACTGGGTGTGAGTGTTTGATTGGTTCTGATGCTCCGTCCATCACCACCCCCTTTTGTACCGCTTTTTTCACCGTAAGTTGGCAGGGTATGCTCAGACGTGAGTCCCTTGCTCACTTTGCCACTGGATTCAAGCAAGCCTGGCTGAAGACGGCTGAAATGCCATAAACCGGTCCTAGGAAGCTTGTTTCCGGTCCAGGGAAGGCATGGCTTGGCAGTTCAGGCTGGACTGTTCCCATGAGGCACAGGGTCAGACTGATTTGCATATGGCCATGTCTGAACTGGGGTGGCAGAGTGGGCTAAAGAACGGCGATGGATCAAACCCAGATCTGTTGACTGGGTGTGAGTGATTGATTGGTTCAGATGCTCCGTCCATCACCACCCCCTTTTGTACCGCTTTGTTCACCATAAGTTGACAGGGTATGCTCAGACGTGAGTCCCTTGCTCACTTTGCCACTGGATTCAAGCAAGCCTGGCTGAAGACGGCTGAAATGCCAGAAACCGCTCCTAGGAAGCTTGTTTCCGGTCCAGGGAATGCATGGCTTGGCAGTTAGGGCTGGACTGTTCCCATGGGGCACAGGGTCAGACTGATTTGCATATGGCCATGTCTGAACTGGGGTGGCAGAGTGGGCTAAAGAACGGCGATGGATCAAACCCAGATCTGTTGACTGGGTGTGAGTGTTTGATTGGTTCTGATGCTCCATCCATCACCACCCCCTTTTGTACCGCTTTGTTCGCCATAAGTTGGCAGGGTTTGCTCAGACGTGAGTCCCTTGCTCACTTTGCCACTGGATTCAAGCAAGCCTGGCTGAAGATGGCTGAAATGCCAGAAACCGGTCCTAGGAAGCTTGTTTCCGGTCCAGGGAAGGCATGGCTTGGCAGTTCGGGCTGGACTGTTCCCATGAGGCACAGGGTCAGACTGATTTGCATATGGCCATGTCTGAACTGGGGTGGCAGAGTGGGCTAAAGAACGGCGATGGATCAAACCCAGATCTGTTGCCTGGGTGTGAGTGTTTGCTTGGTTCTGATGCTCCGTCCATCACCACCCCCTTTTGTACCGCTTTGTTCGCCGTAAGTTGGCAGGGTATGCTCAGACGTGAGTCCCTGGCTCACTTTGCCACTGGATTCAAGCAAGCCTGGCTGAAGACGGCTAAAATGCCAGAAATTGGTCCTAAGAAGCTTGTTTCCGGTCCAGGGAAGGCATGGTTTGGCAGTTTGGGCTGGCCTGTTCCCGTGAGGCACAGGGTCAGACTGATTTGCATATGGCCATGTCTGAACTGGAATGGCAGAGTGGGCTAAAGTATGGCGATGGATCAAACCCAGATCTGTTGACTGGGTGTGAGTGTTTGATTGGTTCTGATGCTCCGTCCATCACCACCCCCTTTTGTACCGCTTTGTTCACCGTAAGTTGGCAGGGTATGCTCAGACGTGAGTCCCTTGCTCACTTTGCCACTGGATTCAAGCAAGCCTGGCTGAAGACGGCTGAAACGCCAGAAACCGGTCCTAGGAAGCTTGTTTCCGGTCCAGGGAAGGCATGGCTTGGCAGTTCAGGCTGGACTGTTCCCATGAGGCACAGGGTCAGACTGATTTGCATATGGCCATGTCTGAACTGGGGTGGCAGAGTGGGCTAAAGAACGGTGATGGATCAAACCCAGATCTGTTGACTGGGTGTGAGTGTTTGATTGGTTCTGATACTCCGTCCATCATCACCCCCTTTTGTACCGCTTTGTTCGCCATAAGTTGGCAGGGTATGCTCAGACGTGAGTCCCTTGCTCACTTTGCCACTGGATTCAAGCAAGCCTGGCTGAAGACGGCTGAAATGCCAGAAACCGGTCCTAGGAAGCTTGTTTCCGGTCCAGGGAAGGCATGGCTTGGCAGTTCGGGCTGGACTGTTCCAATGAGGCACAGGGTCAGACTGATTTGCATATGGCCATGTCTGAACTGGGGTGACATGACAGAGTGGGCTAAAGAACGGCGATGGATCAAACCCAGATCTGTTGACTGGGTGTGAGTGTTTGATTGGTTCTGATGCTCCGTCCATCACCACCCCCTTTTGTACCGCTTTGTTCACCATAAGTTGACAGGGTATGCTCAGACGTGAGTCCCTTGCTCACTTTGCCACTGGATTCAAGCAAGCCTGAATGAAGACGGCTGAAATGCCAGAAACCGCTCCTAGGAAGCTTGTTTCCGGTCCAGGGAAGGCATGGCTTGGCTGTTCGGGCTGGACTGTTCCCATGGGGCACAGGGTCAGACTGATTTGCATATGGCCATGTCTGAACTGGGGTGGCAGAGTGGGCTAAAGAACGGCGATGGATCAAACCCAGATCTGTTGACTGGGTGTGAGTGTTTGATTGGTTCTGATGCCCCGTCCATCACCACCCCCTTTTCTACCGCTTTGTTCGCCATAAGTTGGCAGGGTTTGCTCAGACGTGAGTCCCTTGCTCACTTTGCCACTGGATTCAAGCAAGCCTGGCTGAAGACGGCTGAAATGCCAGAAACCGGTCCTAGGAAGCTTGTTTCCGGTCCAGGGAAGGCATGGCTTGGCAATTCGGGCTGGACTGTTCCCATGAGGCACAGGGTCAGACTGATTTGCATATGGCCATGTCTGAACTGGGGTGGCAGAGTGGGCTAAAGAACGGCGATGGATCAAACCCAGATCTGTTGCCTTGGTGTGAGTGTTTGATTGGTTCTGATGCTCCGTCCATCACCACCCCCTTTTGAACCGCTTTGTTCGCCATAAGTTGGCAGGGTATGCTCAGACGTGAGTCCCTTGCTCACTTTGCCACTGGATTCAAGCAAGCCTGGCTAAAGACGGCTGAAATGCCAGTAACCGTTCCTAGGAAGCTTGTTTCCGGTCCAGGGAAGGCATGGCTTGGCACTTCGGACGGGACTGTTCCCATGAGGCACAGGGTCAGACTGATTTGCATATGGCCACGTCTGAACTGGTGTGGCAGAGTGGGTTAAAGAATGGCGATGGATCAAACCCAGATCTGTTGACTGGGTGTGAGTGTTTGATTGGTTCTGATGCTCCGTCCATCACCACCCCCTTTTGTACCGCTTTGTTTGCCATAAGTTGGCAGGGTTTGCTCAGACGTGAGTCCCTTGCTCACTTTGCCATTGGATTCAAGCAAGCCTGGCTGAAGACGGCTGAAATGCCAGAAACCTGTCCTAGGAAGCTTGTTTCCAGTCCAGGGAAGGCATGGTGAGGCAGTTCGGGCGGGACTGTTCCCATGAGGCACAGGGTCAGACTGATTTGCATATGGCCACGTCTGAACTGGGGTGGCAGAGTGGGTTAAAGAACGGCGATGGATCGAACCCAGATCTGTTGACTGGGTGTGAGTGTTTGATTGGTTCTGATGCTCCGTCCATCACCACCCCCTTTTGTACCGCTTTGTTCGCCATAATTTGGCAGGGTATGCTCAGACGTGAGTCCCTTGCTCACTTTGCCACTGGATTCAAGCAAGCCTGGCTGAAGACGGCTGAAATGCCAGAAACCGGTCCTAGGAAGCTTGTTTCCGGTCCAGGGAAGGCATGGCTTGGCAGTTCGGGCTGGACTGTTCCCATGAGGCACAGGGTCAGACTGATTTGCATATGGCCATGTCTGAACTGGGGTGGCAGAGTGGGCTAAAAAACGGCGATGGATCAAACCCAGATGTGTTGACTGGTTGTGAGTGTTTGATTGGTTCTGATGCTCCGTCCATCACCAGCCCCTTTTGTACCGCTTTGTTCGCCATAAGTTGGCAGGGTATGCTCGGACGTGAGTCCCTTGCTCACTTTGCCACTGGATTCAAGCAAGCCTGGCTGAAGACGGCTGAAATGCCAGAAACCGGTCCTAGGAAGCTTGTTTCCGGTCCAGGGAAGGCATGGCTTGGCAGTTCAGGCTGGACTGTTCCCATGAGGCACAGGGTCAGACTGATTTGCATATGGCCATGTCTGAACTGGGGTGGCAGAGTGGGCTAAAGAACGGTGATGGATCAAACCCAGATCTGTTGACTGTGTATGAGTGTTTGATTGGTTCTGATGCTCCGTCCATCACCACCCCCTTTTGTACCGCTTTGTTCGCCATAAGTTGGCAGGGTATGCTCAGACGTGAGTCCCTTGCTCACTTTGCCACTGGATTCAAGCAAGCCTGGCTGAAGACGGCTGAAATGCCAGAAACCGCTCCTAGGAAGCTTGTTTCCGGTCCAGGGAAGGCATGGCTTGGCAGTTCAGGCTGGACTGTTCCCATGAGGCACAGGGTCAGACTGATTTGCATATGGCCATGTCTGAACTGGGGTGGCAGAGTGGGCTAAAGAACGGTGATGGATCAAACCCAGATCTGTTGACTGTGTATGAGTGTTTGATTGGTTCTGATGCTCCGTCCATCACCACCCCCTTTTGTACCGCTTTGTTCGCCATAAGTTGGCAGGGTATGCTCAGACGTGAGTCCCTTGCTCACTTTGCCACTGGATTCAAGCAAGCCTGGCTGAAGACGGCTGAAATGCCAGAAACCGCTCCTAGGAAGCTTGTTTCCGGTCCAGGGAAGGCATGGCTTGGCAGTTCGGGCTGGACTGTTCCCATGGGGCACAGGGTCAGACTGATTTGCATATGGCCATGTCTGAACTGGGGTGGCAGAGTGGGCTAAAGAACGGCGATGGATCAAACCCAGATCTGTTGACTGGGTGTGAGTGTTTTATTGGTTCTGATGCCCCGTCCATCACTACCCCCTTTTCTACCGCTTTGTTCGCCATAAGTTGGCAGGGTTTGCTCAGACGTGAGTCCCTTGCTCACTTTGCCACTGGATTCAAGCAAGCCTGGCTGAAGACGGCTGAAATGCCAGAAACCGGTCCTAGGAAGCTTGTTTCCGGTCCAGGGAAAGCATGGCTTGGCAATTCGGACTGGACTGTTCCCATGAGGCACAGGGTCAGACTGATTTGCATATGGCCATGTCTGAACTGGGGTGGCAGAGTGGGCTAAAGAACGGCGATGGATCAAACCCAGATCTGTTGCCTTGGTGTGAGTGTTTGATTGGTTCTGATGCTCCGTCTATCACCACCCCCTTTTGAACCGCTTTGTTCGCCATAAGTTGGCAGGGTATGCTCAGACGTGAGTCCCTTGCTCACTTTGCCACTGGATTCAAGCAAGCCTGGCTGAAGACGGCTGAAATACCAGAAACCGTTCCTAGGAAGCTTGTTTCCGGTCCAGGGAAGGCATGGCTTGGCACTTCGGGCGGGACTGTTCCCATGAGGCACAGGGTCAGACTGATTTGCATATGGCCACGTCTGAACTGGTGTGGCAGAGTGGGTTAAAGAATGGCGATGGATCACACCCAGATCTGTTGACTGGGTGTGAGTGTTTGATTGGTTCTGATGCTCCGTCCATCACCACCCCCTTTTGTACCGCTTTGTTTGCCATAAGTTGGCAGGGTTTGCTCAGACGTGAGTCCCTTGCTCACTTTGCCACTGGATTCAAGCAAGCCTGGCTGAAGACGGCTGAAATGCCAGAAACCGGTCCTAGGAAGCTTGTTTCCGGTCCAGGGAAGGCATGGTGAGGCAGTTCGGGCGGGACTGTTCCCATGAGGCACAGGGTCAGACTGATTTGCATATGGCCACGTCTGAACTGGGGTGGCAGAGTGGGTTAAAGAACGGCGATGGATCGAACCCAGATCTGTTGACTGGGTGTGAGTGTTTGATTGGTTCTGATGCTCCGTCCATCACCACCCCCTTTTGTACCGCTTTGTTCGCCATAATTTGGCAGGGTATGCTCAGACGTGAGTCCCTTGCTCACTTTGCCACTGGATTCAAGCAAGCCTGGCTGAAGACGGCTGAAATGCCAGAAACCGGTCCTAGGAAGCTTGTTTCCGGTCCAGGGAAGGCATGGCTTGGCAGTTTGGGCTGGACTGTTCCCATGAGGCACAGGGTCAGACTGATTTGCATATGGCCATGTCTGAACTGGGGTGGCAGAGTGGGCTAAAAAACGGCGATGGATCAAACCCAGATCTGTTGACTGGTTGTGAGTGTTTGATTGGTTCTGATGCTCCGTCCATCACCAGCCCCTTTTGTACCGCTTTGTTCGCCATAAGTTGGCAGGGTATGCTCGGACGTGAGTCCCTTGCTCACTTTGCCACTGGATTCAAGCAAGCCTGGCTGAAGACGGCTGAAATGCCAGAAACCGGTCCTAGGAAGCTTGTTTCCGGTCCAGGGAAGGCATGGCTTGGCAGTTCGGGCTGGACTGTTCCCATGAGGCACAGGGTCAGACTGATTTGCATATGGCCATGTCTGAACTGGGGTGGCAGAGTGGGCTAAAAAACGGCGATGGATCAAACCCAGATCTGTTGACTGGTTGTGAGTGTTTGATTGGTTCTGATGCTCCGTCCATCACCAGCCCCTTTTGTACCGCTTTGTTCGCCATAAGTTGGCAGGGTATGCTCGGACGTGAGTCCCTTGCTCACTTTGCCACTGGATTCAAGCAAGCCTGGCTGAAGACGGCTGAAATGCCAGAAACCGGTCCTAGGAAGCTTGTTTCCGGTCCAGGGAAGGCATGGCTTGGCAGTTCGGGCTGGACTGTTCCCATGAGGCACAGGGTCAGACTGATTTGCATATGGCCATGTCTGAACTGGGGTGGCAGAGTGGGTTAAAGAACGGCGATGGATCAAACCCAGATCTGTTGACTGGGTGTGAGTGTTTGATTGGCTCTGATGCTCCGTCCATCACCACCCCCTTTTGTACCGCTTTGTTCGCCATAAGTTGGCAGGGTATGCTCAGACGTGAGTCCCTTGCTCACTTTGCCACTGGATTCAAGCAAGCCTGGCTGAAGACGGCTGAAATGCCAGAAACCGGTCCTAGGAAGCTTGTTTCCGGTCCAGGGAAGGCATGGCTTGGCAGTTCGGGCTGGACTGTTCCAATAAGGCACAGGGTCAGACTGATTTGCATATGGCCATGTCTGAACTGGGGTGACATGACAGAGTGGGCTAAAGAACGGCGATGGATCAAACCCAGATCTGTTGACTGGGTGTGAGTGTTTGATTGGTTCTGATGCTCTGTCCATCACCACCCCCTTTTGTACCGCTTTGTTCACCATAAGTTGACAGGGTATGCTCAGACGTGAGTCCCTTGCTCACTTTGCCACTGGATTCAAGCAAGCCTGGCTGAAGACGGCTGAAATGCCAGAAACCGCTCCTAGGAAGCTTGTTTCCGGTCCAGGGAAGGCATGGCTTGGCAGTTCGGGCTGGACTGTTCCCATGGGGCACAGGGTCAGACTGATTTGCATATGGCCATGTCTGAACTGGGGTGGCAGAGTGGGCTAAAGAACGGCGATGGATCAAACCCAGATCTGTTGACTGGGTGTGAGTGTTTGATTGGTTCTGATGCCCCGTCCATCACCACCCCCTTTTCTACCGCTTTGTTCGCCATAAGTTGGCAGGGTTTGCTCAGACGTGAGTCCCTTGCTCACTTTTCCACTGGATTCAAGCAAGCCTGGCTGAAGACGGCTGAAATGCCAGAAACCGGTCCTAGGAAGCTTGTTTCCGGTCCAGGGAAGGCATGGCTTGGCAATTCGGACTGGACTGTTCCCATGAGGCACAGGGTCAGACTGATTTGCATATGGCCATGTCTGAACTGGGGTGGCAGAGTGGGCTAAAGAACGGCGATGGATCAAACCCAGATCTGTTGCCTTGGTGTGAGTGTTTGATTGGTTCTGATGCTCCGTCCATCACCACCCCCTTTTGAACCGCTTTGTTTGCCATAAGTTGGCAGGGTATGCTCAGACGTGAGTCCCTTGCTCACTTTGCCACTGGATTCAAGCAAGCCTGGCTGAAGACGGCTGAAATGCCAGAAACCGTTCCTAGGAAGCTTGTTTCCGGTCCAGGGAAGGCATGGCTTGGCACTTCGGGCGGGACTGTTCCCATGAGGCACAGGGTCAGACTGATTTGCATATGGCCACGTCTGAACTGGTGTGGCAGAGTGGGTTAAAGAATGGCGATGGATCAAACCCAGATCTGTTGACTGGGTGTGAGTGTTTGATTGGTTCTGATGCTCCGTCCATCACCACCCCCTTTTGTACCGCTTTGTTTGCCATAAGTTGGCAGGGTTTGCTCAGACGTGAGTCCCTTGCTCACTTTGCCACTGGATTCAAGCAAGCCTGGCTGAAGACGGCTGAAATGCCAGAAACCGGTCCTAGGAAGCTTGTTTCCGGTCCAGGGAAGGCATGGTGAGGCAGTTCGGGCGGGACTGTTCCCATGAGGCACAGGGTCAGACTGATTTGCATATGGCCACGTCTGAACTGGGGTGGCAGAGTGGGTTAAAGAACGGCGATGGATCGAACCCAGATCTGTTGACTGGGTGTGAGTGTTTGATTGGTTCTGATGCTCCGTCCATCACCACCCCCTTTTGTACCGCTTTGTTCGCCATAATTTGGCAGGGTATGCTCAGACGTGAGTCCCTTGCTCACTTTGCCACTGGATTCAAGCAAGCCTGGCTGAAGACGGCTGAAATGCCAGAAACCGGTCCTAGGAAGCTTGTTTCCGGTCCAGGGAAGGCATGGCTTGGCAGTTTGGGCTGGACTGTTCCCATGAGGCACAGGGTCAGACTGATTTGCATATGGCCATGTCTGAACTGGGGTGGCAGAGTGGGCTAAAAAACAGCGATGGATCAAACCCAGATCTGTTGACTGGTTGTGAGTGTTTGATTGGTTCTGATGCTCCGTCCATCACCAGCCCCTTTTGTACCGCTTTGTTCGCCATAAGTTGGCAGGGTATGCTCGGACGTGAGTCCCTTGCTCACTTTGCCACTGGATTCAAGCAAGCCTGGCTGAAGACGGCTGAAATGCCAGAAACCGGTCCTAGGAAGCTTGTTTCCGGTCCAGGGAAGGCATGGCTTGGCAGTTCGGGCTGCACTGTTCCCATGAGGCACAGGGTCAGACTGATTTGCATATGGCCATGTCTGAACTGGGGTGGCAGAGTGGGCTAAAGAACGGCGATGGATCAAACCCAGATCTGTTGACTGGGTGTGAGTGTTTGATTGGTTCTGATGCTCCGTACATCACCACCCCCTTTTGTACCGCTTTGTTCGCCATAAGTTGGCAGGGTAAGCTCAGACGTGAGTCCCTTGCTCACTTTGCCACTGGATTCAAGCAAGCCTGGCTGAAGACGGCTGAAATGCCAGAAACCGGTCCTAGGAAGCTTGTTTCCGGTCCAGGAAAGGCATGGCTTGGCAGTTCGGGCAGGACTGTTCCCATGAGGCACAGGGTCAGGCTGATTTGCATATGGCCATGTCTGAACTGGGGTGGCAGAGTGGGCTAAAGAACGGCGATGGATCAAACCCAGATCTGTTGACTGGGTGTGAGTGTTTGATTGGTTCTGATGCTCCGTCCATCACCACCCCCTTTTGTACCGCTTTGTTCGCCATAAGTTGGCAGGGTATGCTCAGACGTGAGTCCTGAGGTTCCGTGAGAATCGTAATGACACTTTTTGGGTGTGTTCGAATATGGACGAGTTTGGTATCTACGAACCGCAAATGACGAGTTTAGTGGGTGTACACGTTTTCGCTACGCTACTATGTACGGTTCGTCTCATTCCTGGGTATGTCCATCTGAACCCTCGGGTTCCATTTTAGATGCGGCATCCATTTTGTTTCTTGCCCTCAAGTAGCCAGCGAACGGACCTTGTCCGCTTTGTGACCCTGGGATTCCCAAGCTTCCGCGGAGGACACGTGCTTCTTTGAAGGTGTCTTTATGATGAGGGGGATGACACGGCAAAGGCAGATTGCTCCGCTCGAGGCTCATCTTGCCGTGCCAGTCTATTGTTTCAGTCATGCATGCTTTAGGCACGAGTCCTTTGATCCTGCAATCAAGTTTCCGATATTGCTCTTCACACTCTTTTTCAATCTGTTGTGCATCCTTGTTTTTCCTTTGCATCTGTTTCTGTCCCTTCTCCTAATTCGTTTACAGTCGGGATGGAATGTGCCTAATGTGGGGATAATGTGCTTTTACAGTTGGGAACCGGCAATGTTGCTGTAATTATGTTCCGGGCTTCTGAAACATGAATGCGACCCTTTTGAAGTTTACTGTGGGAACTGAGTTGTAACCTTTGTTTGCCATGTTGTGCAATGACGAAAATGTGTATAAAAGGAGTGATCCACTTTTGCAATTCGAAGCAGTCTCTCAGAACCTACACGTTGTGTACTTCTTGCGATTTCTGTATCCCTGCAGTAAATAAACGCTGATCTTTGACGCCGCAGGAAGTGTCCCGTGTCTCTGTGTTTTGTACGCCGGAACAGGTAACCTACGAAGGTTTCAGGTGTTGTCCCCTGGCACTGCTGGGCCTTAGAATAGCCCAGTCCTTCAGTTGGCGCCCAACGTAGGGCGACATCAGTGGTACTGGTCCAAAGCCCGACGATCGTGAGGAACTTCGTGTGAAATCTCCAAGGGAAGGTGCACCCCGCTTCATCGATCCAGTTGTCGAAATAAGTGGCCCGAAGACTTTTCCCGCGAAGATTCCCGCCTCCTGACGGCTGCGACGGACTGATGCCCAGACTGTCGACCTGTTTTGGCGCCTGGCGTAGTCCTTTGTACGGCGAGACGATAGACGGGCCTTCCTGGTGACGCCATTGCTCTTTCAGTTAAGTATTTGTGGGTCGCTAACCCTGGTTGTTTGTATGGTCCCATTGCATTTGTGGTTCTTAGTTGTTGGTTCTTAGTTGTTGGGTTTTATTTGACGATTGCAATTGCCAAAAACCGAGGGTCTTGCATTTTTTTTGCGAGGACATCGTAATTCGATAGCCCTTGAAGTTTGTAAACTCGGTTAGTGTGCACGATGCCTGGCCGTAGTACTTTGTTTGGTTTCCTTAAATGTTGCAGCAGGGATTCCCGACTGGAGGATTCATGTCCGATACCTCCAGTTGGAACTCCAATTTATGAGCTCTATAGTCGCCACGGAGTAGGTCCTATCGTATATAATGAATATTGGATTCGTTATACTAAAAATGATGGTGTTCTTAGTTGGCCATCACATGGTAGTTTCGAAACTGCAATATTAGATAATCTTGAAGCTAAATTGTTTAAAAAGAAGGCTAGGCCGGCCATGTTTGATTCCTTTCGGTTATGGCGTAAAGAGGCAAAGCAGAAAGAAATCAAACAGATCAAGAAAAATAAGAGAGATGGTGTTATTACGGGGATGTGAAATGCAGAACAGTATCAGCGAGACAAAGACGAAAAGGAGCAGGAAGTTTCTGCTCGACTGCATCATATGGTGGTGGATAAATGTTATCCGGTTTTACCGTCTAGTTCTGATAAGACGGGAGAAGAAGCGGTAGAAGATCCCATATTGTCTTATCTATTGAAATCACCACCTCCCTATGCTCCAGATACTGTGGGTCCTGTGGGTCCTCCTGTTCCTCAACCTGTTGTTCTGGCGGCTGCTGGTCAGCCTGTCGTTCCTCCTGTTCTTCCGAATCCCCTTGTGCCGCAAATTGTTCATCCTCCCTTATCCGCTCTTTTTCCTACTGCTCCTTTGCCAGTATCTCATCAGCCCAATCTTACTACTACTCCTGTTATCCCGACTATTGCTACTGTTTCTACGTTTACTTCTAATGTCGTTGCTCCTGTGCTTCCTTCTTCTTCTCCTTCCGTTCGTAGTCGTATATTTAATGCTGTTGCTAATCTCTATTCTCCACTTTTTGGACCGATACTCGGGTCCGATCTTTCTGATGTCGCTCAGAGGCGCGGTCAAATTCCTGATGGTAGGGAACGTGAGTCGTTAGTGAAAATGGCGCGTAAATGGATTAGGCATCCTGCGAAGTACACTTCGCGTATAGTTTTTGAGACATTTTCCCAGTTTAATGAGCCTACACAAAGATTCGTGTTCGAGGAAATGTGTAAATCCTTGAGAGAAGAGTGGGATAATGAGGAGGTAGACAATGTACCGCCCGAGATCACTGAGCTTCAGAATCAATTTTCGACTGGTATGATTGTGGGTGGTAATGTCCGACGTGCTTTAGAGCGTCTGTTATCTTTCCGATCTACAGTACAACCTCGAGCATTGTTTAAGGACGAAACTGAGGAGCGGATGGCACAACCTGGTCAGTATCCTATGCGGGAAGTTCCCCCAGTATGGATGCCAGGTGATCCTGCTGCTAATCCTATTGTTCTACCACACTTTCAGAGAGTTTGGATACACCTCCCGTGGAAGCGATCGGAAGTTTTGCAGGTAAAGCAAACTTTGCCTGACCCCCGCAAGAATCCTGCAGGTTATTATAAGGAGTTGTCCCAATTAGTGGATGCTACTGTCATGAACCTTGCCGATATCGATATGTTGTTTGGTAATGTAGTACCTCAACCGATTTGGGCGAAAATCCGTCAAGAGAATCACGCAGCTGAGTTAGGCGGTGATTGGGCTGCTCTTGCGGCGGCTGACGCCCGGCAAGTTGGTGGGGCTAAACCTGAACAGATCATTGAGAATCTGCCCCAAAGGATAATTACACTTATGAAGACACTTATGCCAGCAATGAGAGTTAACTGGGACAAATTGTCTGCGTGCAAACAAAAGAAGGGCGAGAGTGTCTCCGATTTCTTTACGAGATTTGAGGAGGCATTTATCGATCATAGTGGTCAGGATATGAGCTCTGAGGGAGGTCAGCGATTGTTCGTTGATAAATTTGTATCGAATTTGTTGCCTGAACTAAGCAACAAGTTGAAGAATTCTGAAAGTTCGTGGGCCGTTTCTACCACTGCTCAGATATTAGCCACGGCCCAATACTACGAAAATAGAGAGAAAGAAGAAAGCGAACGCGCAGATAAGAAAACGAAGGATCTTAAAACTAAGGTCTTATTGCAGCAAGCGTATCCTCCATGCTCGAATCAAAATGACTCGCAACAGCCAAATCGATTACAATCGCAGTTTTCTAGATCGCATTCGCGTACTGACTCCTCTACACCTCGCTCTATGTTGGGGTATAATCAATGCGCATACTGTAGGGGCGAGGGCCATCTGAAGTTTAATTGTCCAGTTTTGCGTGACCGGAACAATGGTGTTTCGGCTCGAGGAGGTCGTAGTGATCCTCAACAAGCGTCACGTGGTAGAGGTCGTGGTGTTACTCAGAGTCAGAATGAGCGTTTTGCCACTTCATCAGACTCGCAAAATTGCTTTGATCGGCGCGATCCATCGTCTGGTAGATCTGCACAGTATCATGTGGACGACTATTATGTCGAGCACGATATTGATGCGGACGGTAATTACTAGGACAGCCATAGACAAAGAAAGGGAGTAGTATCAGTTCCGGTTGATCAGAGAGGGCCTTATGTCGCAGTTGCCACATTGGGCGTAGTTGAGCCTTTTCTGTTGGACACTGGTGCAGCGAAAAGTTCCATCATGCATTCGAAACTCCCTGGCGCGCCTTTGTCTGGCCTAACGAATGTTTCTGTTGGATTCTCTGGCGCCCCCGTTAGCAATCCAGTTTCTAGCCCTTTGCCCCTCACAATTGGGTCTCGTGAGTTAGAAGCTCCTTTGATTTTGACTACTGGTTGTGGTGAGAATCTTTTGGGCCTGGATTTGTTGAAGCGGTTATATGCGACTTTGTACTGTTCTCCTGCGGGAGTGGAGCTTACGTTGGGTCAGAGAGTGATCTCTCCTATGTATTTGTCGACTGATAAGCTCCCACCGGAATTGAGTTCTCTTCCTGAGTCTTTGTGGGCGACAGGTCCCAATGACGTGGGCCTGCTGGATATACCACCTTATGTTGTTCAATTGAAATCAAATGTGCGATTGCCACGCATTCCCCAGTATCGTATCTCTCTTGATGGAGAACGAGCACTATTAGCGATCATTTACGATTTGATCAATAAAGATGTTATTGACGAACTGATCCATCCAAGCCTCCTGTGTATCGTTTTGTTATTGATTTAAGGGAGGTAAATAAAATTGTTGTTCCACAGTTTCCCGTGGTGCCTGACATTACAGCTTTGCTGACTCTGATTCCAGCTTCTGCATCATGGTTCTCGGTAATTGATCTGAAGAATGCTTTCTTTAGCATTCCAATTGCTGAGGAAAGCAGAGATCTATTCGGTTTCTCATTAGGTGGTCGCAGCTTCAGGTTCAAACGCGCACCTCAGGGCTACTGTGAGAGTCCATCGATCTACAGCCAAGCTCTTAAGAGTCAACTTGATGCATTTGTGTTACCGGCTGGTGCGGCCTTGATTCAGTACGTTGATGATCTGTTGGTAGCTGCTGACACTGAACAGATTTGCAGAACTGCTACAGTATCACTGTTACAGCATCTATGTGACTTACATCACAAAGTGTCACCTTCTAAACTACAATATTGTTGTCAAGAAGTAACCTATCTAGGTCACTTATTGCCAAAGGCGGGAAGAAGGTTGACCCCTGAAAGAATTGCAGCAATTGCTCGAATGACTGTGCCAACAACTCAGAGAGATGTGCGTGCCTTTCTAGGTATCAAGTCATACTGCAGACAGTGGATTCCGAACTTTTCACTGTTAGCGAAGCCATTGATAGCTCTCACGTGCAAGGATGTTTCGACTCCTTTGCCATGGACGGAAGAATGTCAGAAAAGTTTTTCTGAACTACGTGATGCGTTGTGTTCGGCTCCTGTGTTAGGTACTCCTGATTACAGTAAATCATTTACACTATATGTTCACGAGAGAGAAGATTGTGCGTTGAGTGTTTTGACGCAACAATTTGGTGATAAGCAGCGTCCATGTGCGTATTTTTCCTCGACCTTAGACCCGGTAGCTAGAGCGCTGCCAAGTTGCTTGAGAGCAACAGCGGCAGCTGCGATGTCTATTCGACAACCCGCAGGTCTGGTCATGGATAATATGCTCATAGTGATGGTTCCGCATGCAGTTGACACTCTCTTGAATCGGACAAAAACTCAACATCTGACGAGTGCAAGGTTGTCCGGGTATGAGTTGACCCTTTTGGCAAGTCATATACGGATCAAGCGTTGTAATGTGCTGAATCCGGCGACATTGTTGCCGACTAATATGGAATCAAATGGTGTACCACCACATGATTGTTATTTACGAACTGAGGAAGAAACGAAGGGTCGTGTGGACCTGAAAAACACTCCATTGACAGACCCCGATGGCACTTTGTATGTTGATGGTTCATGTTTTAAGTTGCCGAATGGTGATGTGACGACTGCGTATGCTGTAGTGACGTTGAGCACGGTTGTGGAAACTGCGAGATTGAGTCAGAATTCAGCGCAAGCGGCAGAATTGATTGCGTTGACAAGAGCGTGTGTTTTGTCTAAGGGAAAGCGAGTGAATGTGTTTACCGATAGTCAGTATGCATTTGGTGTTGCACATAGTTTTGGTCGATTGTGGAGAGAAAGAGGATTTATGACATCGCATGGTACGAAGATCCAACACGGACAGCTCGTGAACGATCTTTTGAATGCACTTACATTGCCTAAACAGGTGGCGATCATTAAATGTAGTGCGCATCGAAAGGTTACGGATGATGTTGGTCGTGGTAATGCATTTGCGGACGAGATTGCTAAGGAAACGGCTAAGAATCTTGCAACCCGAATGTATGTTACGAGTTCAGTGAGGTGGCTGACGGAGACTGGTATGTGTGAAGACACTGTTGAGAGCGTGAAAGCAATTCAGAATGAGGCCACTGAAACTGAAAAGACCAAGTGGAAAGAAAGCACGGGAAAGTTGGACATGCATGGATGTTGGGTTGACTTGTCGGAATGTCAGAGGTGGATGTTACTGGATGCATATGTGCTAGCCGTTGTGACTATGGCTCACGGTTTGTCACATATTAGCGCGAAAGGTATATGTAAGTTATTGTCCCCTGTATGGAAGAACGATGGTATTGCTAAATGTGCTGAGAGAGTGGTTAAGAGTTGTATGGTGTGTTTGATGCATAATCCTGGCAAGGGCACCCCCACTCCACCCGGTCATTTTGCTCCTCCTGCCTGTCCCTTTGAGGTTATCCAATTGGACTTCATCCATATGGAGAGATGCAATAATCTGAAGTACGTTTTAGTTGTGGTTTGTGCATTCTCCAGATGGATCGAGGCCTATCCTCTTAAGGATAATACTGCCCTGTCCACAGCGAAAGTCCTACTGAAGGAATACTTTCCTCGGTATGGAATGCCACGGATTGTGTGGTCAGATAACGGAAGCGAGTTTGTGGGAAGCGTGATGCAGAGTGTGTGTAAGGGCCTTGGAATTCGACAGAAATTCCATAGCGCCAATCATCCCCAGGCAGCGGGTTTGGTTGAAGGGTACAATGGTACTCTGAAGCTGAAACTTGCGAAGATACAAGCTACGACTGGTTTGTCATGGCCTGATGCCTTGCCTCTGGCTCTCTTATCAACCAGAGCGACTGTGCACTCTCGAGTAGGGCTCAGCCCATATGAGATTGTGTTCGGCCGCCCTGCGAACATTTGGGGAGTCCCGAGACCTAAGGCCTTTGATAGTCTTGAGTATCCAATGCTAATTGATTATCTTCATAATCTGACTGCTAAACTGAGGTTAATTCATCAACAGGTCTTTGAAGCTTTACCGGCACAGACAGAGGGTCCTGGACATCGGCTTCAACCGGGTGACTGGGTTGTTACCCGCAATTTTGGCAGAAAACGTAACTTGGAGCCGAGATTTGTGGGTCCCTTCCAAGTGCTGCTGGCTACAAGGACTGCAGTCCGGTTGGAAGGCAGAAAGAACTGGGTGCACGCCACCCATACCAAAAAGGTTCCGATCCCTTCACCAGCAGACAATTGGGTGAGAACTGGTTTTGTGGCAACGGAAACCGAGACCCCTCTATGCTTTGTGCCGTTTAGTGATGCTCAGTCTGTAGGAGACAATTCATTGCGGCCAGACACATCTGTTGAGTCGTCAGTTTTGGAGAATTCAAGGTCTGAATTGTCATCTGATCGACTGAACACTGTTTCACCAGCTGAACAATTATTTGAGGAGCAGACTCGACCTGGAAGAAGTCGATATTTTCTTCGTTCACGCGACAAAGACTAATAAAATTTTTCCTGTATTTTCCTTTACTGTTGCTACGAACATTAAGAACGATTGCATCCTTTTCTGATTTTTTGAGTTCCTTTTTATGTGTGCTTTTTACAGCTAAGAGATTTTTATTAAGCTGAGTGTTTGTTTAAGAAAACCTATCATCCGGGTTAACCGTAGGGCCGTGCGGGTACTTCTTTCTGTTTAACAGGTTCCTGACACTAGGTCGGTTACTTTTTATTGACTCCTGGGAACTCCTGGGAATTGATAATCGCTACTCAGAACGAAGTGCGTCAAGGACGTCACGGACGGTTTTTAGAGGATGGCATTCTCTAAGCTGTTGGAAGTAGAAAGGATGTCGGCGCAAAGATCGAAGTTGCATAAGATTGTACGAACGAAATGTTTTTTGTTTCAGGTATTCCTGCTGTTTCTGACAGTTTCTATGCTATTGGTGGGTGGAGTGTATTTTGGAATACAGTCGATATTGCCTTCCATTTCACCTTCTTTTTCTCCTAAACTAAGTTCTATTACCACTGTTTCTCCACATTCCTTTCATCTTCTGCCCCAACATGAACAGGTTAGACGTGCGGAATTCATGAATAACTTTTTTGTTCAACTCCTACATCAGCATCAGTTGGTGATGAATACTACCAATTGTTGGGTGTGCGGGTTAATGCCACATACCATGGATAGGGGTATTCCGTATTTGGTTCTTCCTTATAGCTCCCAAGGGTCAGCTCGAGCATTCCAAACTATGTTCCGTAGTGCACTAGATTCCTACCCCAGCCGACAGCCACGCTCTGCAAACTTCGGTCCTGGTCCGTACCACAAGCCTTTGGCGATAGCGATTGCTGATCTAGATAGAGATATTTTTGATGCATCGCTTATTCCAGATGAAGAGGTGCAAGCCTATAAAGATCTGAGTGAGGCTGAATATAGTATGTCAGTGGGTGATAGACAGCTTAAGAGCTCGTCTCCAATATGGATCGTACCCCACCTCGGTAATTTCTGCTTGAAAGGTCTTCGTCGAAATCCGAGAGCACAACTTGGGAAGAGTGCTTGTACTGATACGTATGTTCTACCGATGCTCTCTTCCCCTGTTTTCTTGACTGCCAAGGGTACCTATTTTGTATGTTATGAACGTGCATATACATGGTTGCCCCGTGACTTCTCGGGTACCTGTTATATTGCGAATCTTTTGCCACCGACTTTTACAGTTGCCTCAGACTATCACAAAACTAGAGTTGTGAGAGGCGTTATTAGCGAAGAGGACACTGCCGGTCAAGAAGCAGGAGACTTCTTTAAGGGTTTCTTGCCGTTTTAGGGACCTATGGTCAATAGTAGGAACCTAAGACAGTTGACCCGTGTGGTGGAGTCGACTGCTAACATAACTGCGAGTGCTCTTGGTAATTTAACAGCAGAACTTCAGGCGGATAGACTTATGACGTTGCAGAACCGTATGGTTCTAGACGTTGTTCTTGCAGATAGAGGTGGTGTGTGCAAAGTGATCCATTCGAGCTGTTGCATTTTCATTCCTGACAACGCTCCAACTGTTTACCAAGCCATCTCGAAGTTACATAAGATCTCCGAGTCCATACACGTGGACGAAGGTGGTTGGACACTTCTAGGATGGTTTTGGGGCCTGATATCAACTTGGGGTTGGAAGATTCTGATGATCGTAGGGGTTGTTGTAACGTTTCTGTTCACGTGTTGTCTTTGTGTGCAGTGTGGTCCTGCCTTATGTGGTCTTTGTGCCCCAACGTGTATAAGACGGCCATCTGTTACCAAGGAGACATTGATGGATAGAATGATGTTCCAGCAACAACTGAACGATTTGATGAATATCGAAATCGATTCTGATCTCGACTAGTGCTTGCCTACATGAGGGCAAAAGGATCGTCTGAGGTTCCATGAGAATCGTAATGACACTTTTTGGGTGTGTTCGAATATGGACGAGTTTGGTATCTACGAACCGCAAATGACGAGTTTAGTGGGTGTACGCGTTTTCGCTACGCTACTATGTACGGTTCGTCTCATTCCTAGGTATGTCCATCTGAACCCTCGGGTTCCATTTTAGATGCGGCATCCATTTTGTTTCTTGCCCTCAAGTAGCCAGCGAACGGACCTTGTCTGCTTTGTGACCCTGGGATTCCCAAGCTTCCGCGGAGGACACGTGCTTCTTTGAAGGTGTCTTTATGATGAGGGGGATGACACGGCAAAGGCAGATGGCTCCGCTCGAGGCTCATCTTGCCGTGCCAGTCTATTGTTTCAGTCATGCATGCATTAGGCACGAGTCCTTTGATCCTGCAATCAAGTTTCCGATATTGCTCTTCACACTCTTTTTCAATCTGTTGTGCATCCTTGTTTTTCCTTTGCATCTGTTTCTGTCCCTTCTCCTAATTCGTTTACAGTCGGGATGGAATGTGCCTAATGTGGGGATAATGTGCTTTTACAGTTGGGAACCGGCAATGTTGCTGTAATTATGTTCCGGGCTTCTGAAACATGAATGCGACCCTTTTGAAGTTTACTGTGGGAACTGAGTTGTAACCTTTGTTTGCCATGTTGTGCAATGACGAAAATGTGTATAAAAGGAGTGATCCACTTTTGCAATTCGAAGCAGTCTCTCAGAACCTACACGTTGTGTACTTCTTGCGATTTCTGTATCCCTGCAGTAAATAAACGCTGATCTTTGACGCCGCAGGAAGTGTCCCGTGTCTCTGTGTTTTGTACGCCGGAACAGGTAACCTACGAAGGTTTCAGGTGTTGTCCCCTGGCACCGCTGGGCCTTAGAATAGCCCAGTCCTTCAGTCCCTTGCTCACTTTGCCACTGGATTCAAGCAAGCCTGGCTGAAGACGGCTGAAATGCCAGAAACCGGTCCTAGGAAGCTTGTTTCCGGTCCAGGAAAGGCATGGCTTGGCAGTTCGGGCTGGACTGTTCCCATGAGGCACAGGGTCAGACTGATTTGCATATGGCCATGTCTGAACTGGGGTGGCAGAGTGGGCTAAAGAACGGCGATGGATCAAACCCAGATCTGTTGACTGGGTGTGAGTGTTTGATTGGTTCTGATGCTCCGTCCATCACCACCCCCTTTTGTACCGCTTTGTTCGCCATAAGTTGGCAGGGTATGCTCAGACGTGAGTCCCTTCCTCACTTTGCCACTGGATTCAAGCAAGCGTGGCTGAAGACGGCTGAAATGCTAGAAACCGGTCCTAGGAAGCTTGTTTCCGGTCCAGGGAAGGCATGGCTTGGCAGTTCGGGCTGGACTGTTCCCATGAGGCACAGGGTCAGACTGATTTGCATATGGCCATGTCTGAACTGGGGTGGCAGAGTGGGCTAAAGAACGGCGATGGATCAAACCCAGATCTGTTGACTGGGTGTGAGTGTTTGATTGGTTCTGATGCTCTGTCCATCACCACCCCCTTTTCTACCGTTCAGGATTGGTAAGGCCTGCCATAGGTGTGACTGATAGGTTTATATGTGCAGTAATATGGAGAGATATAGTGAACCTATATCTCAGTAAGGGGTGCATGCACCACCTTACCCAGGCTGCAGTAGCAGACCTGTGGTGTCATTTTGGAAGGCTTCCCAGGGGTGACACAATACATGCTGCAGCCCCTGGTAGGCCTCTGGGGTACCTATGCCCTTGGTACATAGTATACCATATACTAGGGACTTATAAGGGTACCCCAGAATCCAATCTGGAGTTTACCTATAGTACGTGTAACCAATTTAAGGGAGAAAGCAGATAGGCTGGGGTCCTGAATAGCAGGATGCCAGCCAGACTAAGTCGAAAACTAGCAAAACACCAGGAAAAAAATGGGGGCAACCATGTAGTCAGATTCCACCTTCCTACACAGATCACAAAGTGCACATAATGTAAATAGGTCAGTGAGCTAATG
Organism: Triturus cristatus; assembly: GCF_964204655.1. Lineage (NCBI taxonomy): Eukaryota > Metazoa > Chordata > Amphibia > Caudata > Salamandridae > Triturus > Triturus cristatus. The sequence continues at coordinate 1,426,616,407 of NC_140590.1, read as the reverse complement.
CTTTTGTCAGAGAGATCCTTTTGTTACTTGCAGTTTATAAGGTAAAATCCTAACATAGAACAGTGAGCTATTAACTTTCATCTAAGAGCTGCATAAAAACAGCAAGGTATAGATTAGAGCGTTATGTTTTTCCCCCCAGTCTTTGATTATCCTAATGTTGCAAAAAGTATTCTTTTGGACAGAAATCAATTCTGATTATTAAAGAGAACCCCCAACCATGGTATTATGTTTTAAAATTCTGAGTTTGTTTCTCCAGACCAATCACTATTAAACTATACCGCCTAGTAGTATGGTTGTCATGTGACTCCTACACCTTCTAGTCCTTAGTCTTATGTAACATTTTCTATAAAGTGATTTACACACATATTGATTGTCTCTGAGTAATGTGTGTGATGTAAAGTGCTCTGACACCCTACACTGGTATGAGTGGCGCTGTAAATCAAATTAAATGCTTCTGAGAGAGAGTGTGGTTATGGAGACTTGAGGGGCACTGTTAAAGGGTGGTAGTGAGGGAATCCATGGCAGAGGTGGCCATTGGGGGGTACTAACAAACATTAATGCAGAGGGCACCACCAGTGCTAAGACCGGCCCTGCCCTTGAGGCCAGTCTGCCTCAACCATAGTTAGCTCCATTGGCCTTGTTTCAGAAGTAGTGGCTGCAACTCACCAGGGATTGGCAATGCAGAATTTGGCACGCACACCAAACTAAGTTCGCAAACTTCACAGTCTCTCTGCTTCATTCACAAGCACTTTTAACATGTGCTGCTTGCTGTGGGGTCACTGGAATTAAATATGCAGCAAAGGAGGACACAATTATGCCTCAGTGTTGACTAAATTATGCATTTTTAAAAAGGCTGCAGCGTAATGCAGTATTTTTTCTGATATTTTATTATTTTGACGTGTACACATGCTAACAGTCTTGGGAAAGATTTTGCCTTATTAGCACCAGTGTAACATACAAATGCAACAGTAAGAAAGATAATCAGTCAACCTTTGCAATAAGCCATCCACTCCGCAGCAAAACAAGTCACATTTTTTGTTAACTTTTGATACATTTGAGCTATAAACAATTTATTAGTTTAAATGGTCAGATCATGCAGCAGATCTTGCATTAGGAGGCAAATATGGCAGAGCCAGAGTTATATAGAAAACATTTGCAAACTAGGATATTTTGCCATTCATGTTTGAACTGCTGTTGTGGAAAAAGGGAGAAGTGCTGATGATAAACACCATGGCTCTGCGAAAAATTGCTTGTGCTTCCACATTTTATCGTATTTGGGACATTCTGTGATTAGAAGCATATTCCACTTTGTGAATGTGTTTTAATGTCAATAACTCATTATAACCTTATATAATCATGTGTATCCATTAGTTGATAAAACTGGGCAGTGAAATGCCAAACAAATACTAAAAATTGGGATATTTGCGCATTCTGGCCACACCTCTGGCTCCGCCCACTGAGCCAATCCTTGGGTTATTCCCGCCCTCTGATTCTCCGCCCACAGTTCCCCTACTTTTCCCCCCCACTTCGACCACTGTGCAGGTCTAGTTGTGCCTCTATTATAAAACGAAAATCATAAGTACTTCTAACATGAGAGAGAGTAGCGGGAAGTGAATTGGAAATGGCAAGAAAAACAGACGAGACACTGGGTTAGAAATAGAAAGGAAATGAATCAGACGCTTGAGAACGAAACATGAGAAACTACAGAGAAATCAACGGAAAACACAACCGAAGCAGAAGTGAATGTAAAAACTGCAGCGTGTTAAACTGAAAACGGTGATGGAGCCTAACTAAAATATCTCACAAGTTTAAATGCTGCTCTGAAGTATAAAATACTCGTCCTGGTTTCTCCCGCCCTTTCCCCAGCGTCCCAGTCCGCCTTCGGAAAATATTCCGAAATATGTTTGGGAGATTAAAGGGGGAGGGGGGGGCAAGCCGACACCAGACCACTTTATTGTGTGTGAAAAAGGCCGCTTTATTGAAACAGGTGCATATCACATTTTAACTCCTTGGCCACTGCCTTACAAAACTAACACCTCGCTATACAATAATTTCCTGACCCCTTGTTCCTTCCCCTACGATCCCCACATCAGTTCCCCCATCCCCCAAAATACAACATAACATTCCATAACCAACATATAACCCAATCCTACACCATGTAGCCTTTCCAACTCCCAAACTCCCCTGACCGTAACCCCTACCTGCCTTCTGTGCAACTGTAACTATCCAACCTCTAATCTAAACTTATCCAACCTGGTTACCCTTTCCCTATTCCTGGACCCAAACTACCAAACCTATAACAACAAACTCTAGCCAATCCCGGCCAACTGTCAACCACCCCGCTTGCACCTGTTCCAAGCGACAATACAGTCAAACTGCCCCTATGTACCTGTTCCAACAAATGCTGCCCACCAAAAATTCCCAAATCGCAAACCAACACCCATAAAAAATTGCGCCCCTTCAACCCAAAAATTAGGGTGGGCGGGAGGGGAAAAATGTACTGCCTCCTACTAGCGCTCCCAGCCACCAGGTCACCAAACCTCAAATGGTGGCTGGGGAGGCGCGAAAATCCGATATATAGCCCTTGGGCTACTTTTTACGAAATTGGGCTATCCCCAAATGTAGCCCAAAACTTACAAAATGGCCGCTCCGGCCACTCCCACCCTCCCCCCTCCCAATCTGCCCGGGGGGCAGACCTCGCTGTGCTCGGCTGCCCCCCAAGCTCCCATTGGGAGATTAAGGGGGGAGGGGGGGGCAAGCCGACACCAGACCACTTTATTGTGTGTGAAAAAGGCCGCTTTATTGAAACAGGTGCATATCACATTTTAACTCCTTGGCCACTGCCTTACAAAACTAACACCTCGCTATACAATAATTTCCTGACCCCTTGTTCCTTCCCCCACCCCTACGATCCCCACATCAGTTCCCCCATCCCCCAAAATACAACATAACATTCCATAACCAACATATAACCCAATCCTTCACCATGTAGCCTTTCCAACTCCCAAACTCCCCTGACCGTAACCCCTACCTGCCTTCTGTGCAACTGTAACTATCCAACCTCTAATCTAAACTTATCCAACCTGGTTACCCTTTCCCTGTTCCTGGACCCAAACTACCAAACCTATAACAACAAACTCTAGCCAATCCCGGCCAACTGTCAACCACCCCGCCACCCAGAAGAAAGGGGGAAGCGTAGGCGGATACGCCTCTTCCTCCCTTTTTTCTGCTCCCCCACACTGAAAAATCCCTCTTCCCCTTAATGCCGATAAACCCCCACCAACCATGCCAACACCTCCCTCAACTCCAAGAGATACAGATCCATCCCCATCCGAGACAAGTGAACCCCATCATCTCGAAAAAGTTCCTGCGCGTCGTAACAAATGTCCCTATGCGCAATCCTACCAATCCCTAAATGACGACAGAACCTCACCATCTCAGTATCCACCTTCCGTCTCGCCTTGTCCACTGCCCCAGGATTGACTGCCCCTCTCCACACCCTCCGGGGAACAAATTCCGTCCAAACAATGGAACACCCTGACCACCGCTCCTTGATCAACACCAGGCCCCTCTTCATAGCTCGCATCAGCGCCAAAGCCGTTTCCCTAACCATGTCCTTTTCCCCCAAATGCAAAACCAATACGTCCGGGCACCTACCAGCCCTTAAAATCCCGTTTAACACCGACACCAGCTCCTTCCAACGCATGCCGCCCCTACCCCTCCAGGCCACAGAAAATAGCTCTTTATTAAAACCCCATCTGTCCCTGAAGTAACTCGAGCGGGCCTGGACCTGAGCCCATTTCACAAAAGAATGCCCCACGTTCCAGATGGACATCTCCCTGGCGAGGGGACCCATAACCGAACCTGAAAAGAGAAACGAGAATGAACACAAGGAAAAAACCCCAACCACATTTTTTTTTTTTTACATGACCACTCCCCCTGCGTCGCTGCGCACGTATCGCTGATAGCAGTCCGATGACCACCTACCCAACTTCATAATGTCCCCTCGCTCCCAACCCCTAGCATTTGCCTCTGACGACCAATATTTCCCACCCAAACGAAAAGGACAAACTGGCGACGGGCGCCCCCTTTTCAGAGAAACTCATTTCCCTCGGCTCTTCTGATCTGTTTTCGCCTTCCTGAGCCAAATACTGACCACCTCCGTACCGAAAGAAACCTCCCCCCCAAGACAAGCCCCGCTCCCCCTCATCAAAACACACCCCAGGCAGAACCCCGATCACCCCTTCCAACCATTCCCAAGACAGAGGTCTACGCACTCGAGTGGTGCGCCCACACTCCCGCGCCCAGCCTTCCAAAATCCATGCCCCCAGTTCCCCCGCGGAGGGGGCGTAGCCCCACAACAATTTCCCGACGAAAGCAATTCCCCCAGGTGGCCCACAATCGTGACCTTCGTCAGCCCTTTCTCTACCAAATCCAATATGAACTGAATTACATCCTCCTGTCTGCTCACCCACGAAATCTCCCCCACTGTGAACGAGACAAAGCATCCGCAATGTCATTGTCCACACCTGGCACGTGCACCGCACAAAAAGACATATCATGTTTCAAGCACCCCAGCACGAATACACTCAATAGCTTAAGAACCTGCTCGTCCCGTGCCGACTGTAGATTGACCACATGCACCACTGCCATGTTGTCAATCCTGAAAGTGACCCTCTTATAGGCCAACAGAGCCCCCCACAGTGTGACGGCCACCACCAGGGAAAAGAATTCCAAAAAGGTAATACTCCTGCCCCCCTACCACCAGTCCGCGGGCCAGTGTTCTGCACACCACCTACCCTGCCAGTAAAGACCAAATCCCGTGCTCCCCGCTGCGTCTGAAAAATTCTGTACATCCCACACCATGTCCCCCTCCCTCATCAGCGCAACGAATCACTCTTGTCTGAATATCCTCTGAGGCGGAAGCCGGAGGACTGCACGCTCATATTTGAGTATTGATTTTAAAACTGTCACCTTAATTGATTTCTGTGTTTTTAAAAATCGAACGAAGCTCACCTGCACTACAGCGCCGGCTTGTTAGCGCTAAGGCAGCCCTCCCAGACCCTCCTGACACAGCGAGCTCACCGCTGATACAGGGGAAACGCCCTCACCGCCAGCGCGGTCACCAGGCGGAGCCACGCCCACTGCGAGGCCACGCCCACCAGGAAACAGTACTTAAACGCTGTCAAACAGCGCAACGAATCACTCTTGTCTGAATATCCTCTGAGGCGGAAGCCGGAGGACTGCACGCTCATATTTGAGTATTGATTTTAAAACTGTCACCTTAATTGATTTCTGTGTTTTTAAAAATCGAACGAAGCTCACCTGCACTACAGCGCCGGCTTGTTAGCGCTAAGGCAGCCCTCCCAGACCCTCCTGACACAGCGAGCTCACCGCTGATACAGGGGAAACGCCCTCACCGCCAGCGCGGTCACCAGGCGGAGCCACGCCCACTGCGAGGCCACGCCCACCAGGAAACAGTACTTAAACGCTGTCAAACAGCGCAACGAATCACTCTTGTCTGAATATCCTCTGAGGCGGAAGCCGGAGGACTGCACGCTCATATTTGAGTATTGATTTTAAAACTGTCACCTTAATTGATTTCTGTGTTTTTAAAAATCGAACGAAGCTCACCTGCACTACAGCGCCGGCTTGTTAGCGATAAGGCAGCCCTCCCAGACCCTCCCGACACAGCGAGCTCACCGCTGATACAGGGGAAACGCCCTCACCGCCAGTGCGGTCACCAGGCGGAGCCACGCCCACTGCGAGGCCACGCCCACCAGGAAACAGTACTTAAACGCTGTCAAACAGCGCAACGAATCACTCTTGTCTGAATATCCTCTGAGGCGGAAGCCGGAGGACTGCACGCTCATATTTGAGTATTGATTTTAAAACTGTCACCTTAATTGATTTCTGTGTTTTTAAAAATCGAACGAAGCTCACCTGCACTACAGCGCCGGCTTGTTAGCGCTAAGGCAGCCCTCCCAGACCCTCCTGACACAGCGAGCTCACCGCTGATACAGGGGAAACGCCCTCACCGCCAGCGCGGTCACCAGGCGGAGCCACGCCCACTGCGAGGCCACGCCCACCAGGAAACAGTACTTAAACGCTGTCAAACAGCGCAACGAATCACTCTTGTCTGAATATCCTCTGAGGCGGAAGCCGGAGGACTGCACGCTCATATTTGAGTATTGATTTTAAAACTGTCACCTTAATTGATTTCTGTGTTTTTAAAAATCGAACGAAGCTCACCTGCACTACAGCGCCGGCTTGTTAGCGCTAAGGCAGCCCTCCCAGACCCTCCTGACACAGCGAGCTCACCGCTGATACAGGGGAAACGCCCTCACCGCCAGCGCGGTCACCAGGCGGAGCCACGCCCACTGCGAGGCCACGCCCTTTATACCCACTACAAATGTGCCGGCCATACCAGCGCAGCGGACGAGCGCAGCGGGAGCGCCGTTTGCGCGCCGAAGGCGCGCCTAAGGCAAGCCCGTCTGCGCCCGTCCGCGCACGGCCGGGCCTAGGGCCAGAACCCCTGCTTGATAAATCCGCCACAAAGGTAAGATACTCGCGTCGGGACCTCCTCAGTCTCAGACCCCCTAGGGCTTCCTCCTGCAAATATGTTCACGCCCTAAACGGTACATTCAATCGCTGCATTCACTGCCACCCAGTCCAACTTAAACTCTCTATTCGACCCCAAAAACCCTCAGCCCTTAAACTCGCGACGCTGAATTGTCGTTCACTCCCTAAGCACGCAATACGGATTAACCACCTCATAGAAGACCATGATATAGACGTCCTGTTCCTGACAGAAACCTGGCTTTCGCCACACTCGGCGTCAGATATGGTGCTGGCAACTCCACCTGGTTTCCTCATTCAATCCCTACCGCGTCCCTTAGGCAGGGGTGGTGGTGTCGCCATCATCCACCGGGATCATTTTCTCTGCAAAACCAATGATGCGCAGATTCCCAACTCTGAAAGCCTGCATTTCACTATTAAGTTAGACCCTACCAACTCACTTACAGGGCTCCTAGTGTACCGCCCCCCGGGCCCCCCAGGAATTTTTGCTAGCGCTCTTCTGGATACGGTTGCCACACAGGCCCACGCCATCACCAACTTCATGATATTGGGAGACTTGAATATCCATTTTAATGACCCTTTAGACTCTGTGGCTGTCGACCTGATCACCGATCTAGAGGCTCTCGACATCCACCTCCTAAGCTCTGGGGCCACTCACAACAAAGGACACCTGTTGGACCCTGTCTTCACGAGCACCCACACTATGCACGCGAGTGAACCCCTCCCCCTCCCTTGGACGGACCACTTTCTAGTTTCCTTCCAACTACCGGGAATGTTTAAGAAACCCCAAAAACCACCTACTTACTCCAGGGACAGGGCATGGCCCAAACTCTCTACCGAAGAATGGGCCAGGACCTTAAAGTCAACTACACCTGCTTACGCAGAAGACCCGGCTATTGCCGATGGTAAATATAGAGAGTGGATTACCACCGCCCTGGACTCTGTCCTCCCACTTAGAAATCGGGAGAACAAAACTGGGAAACCAGGTTCTGCACCTTGGTATACCCCGGAACTCCGTTCACTACGCAAAAATTGTAAGAAAGCCGAACGACTTTGGAGGAAAAACTGGCAGCTCTCCAACAAGGAAGCCTACCAAAATGCAGTTAGACTATACAAAACTGCCATTAGGCGCTCTAAAGCTGCACACTACGATACACGGATAAAGGAATCCACTAACTCAGCCAGGGAATCTTTCCTAATCGTAAAAGAGCTTCTGAAAGTCCCATCCACTCCTTCTACCAACTCCCCCCCTGTAGACCGGAGCAATGAATTAGCCACCTACTTCAATGATAAAATTGCCCGCATCTTAGCATCACTTCCACCTCCCCACCCCTCCAGCCACATGGACAATGACCCACCCCTTAGCCAGACTGATAGCAGCTCACGCCCCCAACTTGCTACATTTAGGCCAGTAACCTGCAACGAGGTAAAAGACACCCTAACCAAAATGAAAAGCGGATCTCCTTTGGACCCTGCACCCATCAGAGTCCTCAAAACTGTAGCATCCGTCATCATCCCTTCTATCACGGAGCTTATAAATAGTTCACTTGCTCAGGGATCTGTTCCTGCTAGCTGGAAGAGTGCAGTGGTGAAGGCACTCCTCAAAAAACCCCAGCTAGACCCAGCGGATATGGCAAACTACCGGCCAATCTCACTCCTCCCAGGCATTAGTAAGATAGCCGAGAAACTGATCAACGGACAATTGTCTCAGTTTCTGGAGGATAACAACATCCTTCGACAATCCCAAACTGGGTTCCGCCCGGGCCACGGCACAGACACTGCCCTTCTTGCCGTCATCGAGGAGGCAAGGCGCATTCTAGATTCAGGAGGGTCAGTGGCAGTGATCCTCCTGGATCTTAGTGCTGCCTTTGACACAGTCAACCATCGTGTCCTTCTCCATCGGTTGGCGGCAGCAGGGCTCACCGGAACGGCACTCAGATGGATAGAGTCCTTCCTTGCCGAGCGTACGTTCCAGGTGTGGGACGGCAATCATCGCTCATCTACCCTTCCCCTCACGAGCGGAGTCCCTCAGGGTTCGTCCCTGAGCCCGACGCTCTTTAATGCCTACATGGCCCCCCTTGAAGACGTGGTAATACCATACGGTATAAAAATTGTAAGCTACGCCGATGACACACAGCTGGTCGTCTCCCTATCACAACTAGACGACCACCCAGACAACCTGGCTAACTGCCTCACAGAGATCCACGGTTGGATGTGTGAGTCATCCCTAAAACTTAACGGGTCAAAGACCGAAGTGATGCTCATGGGGAAACAGTGGGCGACCATTCCCTCAACGGTCTGGCCAGAAGTGTTTGGAGAAATTCCCACCCCGAAACGCGAAATTAAGACCTTAGGAGTATGGATAGAACCCGAGCTCTCAATGAAAACACAAGCGGCCAAAACTGCAGGTACTTGCTTTGGGCTCATGCGCACCACACGCAGGATCCTCCCCCTACTCCCCCCTGCATCCAGGAAACTATTAGTCCAAGGGCTTATACTATCACGCCTGGACTATAGCAACATGGTCTACTTGGGGGCCCCCGAGTACACCCTGGCGAAACTGCAACGTACTCAGAATGCAGCAGCCCGTCTAATCATGAATCTCCCCGCCAGAGCATCAGCGAAACCTGCCATCAAGGCCCTGCATGGCTCCCCGTTCGCCAAAGGGTGGAATTCAAAGCCATGTGCACGGCTTACAAACTGATTAACGGAAGCGGCCCCTCGATCCTCAGCGACCTGGTTACGCCCTATAAAGCTCCCAGATCCCTGCGGTCCGAGAATGAACATCTAGCCAACATCCCCAAATTTAAAAAGACTCGCACTGGAGGTCGACGATTCTCCGTGAAAGCCTCCACGGGTTGGAATTCTCTCCCACGTACCCTCAGACTGGAACCCAACTACTTAGGGTTCAGAAAAAAACTGAAAACACTCCTATTCCCTAAGTAATGCCACCCCCCTCTTTCCCTCATTTGGATATACAAACCCTCATAGCGCGGGGATGCCTTCGGGTCACCAGGCGCTTTATAAATCGCCAAATAAATAATAAATAAATACCCCGTTGAGCTGATGTAGGAAAAACTGCCACATCCTCAAGTCTTCCCGCACCCCGGCTGACAGCCGTACATGGTGATGTGGGGGCCTCTGCCCCTTCAAAGCTCGCCCCAGTCGCCTACAGAAAGTCCGCCCTACTCTGACCACCCTACATGCAACTGAGATGGCCCAGCAGTACTTGGATGTCCTTAACCGTCACTTCCTGTCTTGCAAAAATACTCACCAGCAGCTCCAACACATGATGCTTTTTATCTGCAGGAAGGCGTGCCTCCCTCAAGCCTGAAACCAATTCCATGCCTAGAAAGGCCAGGGCCGTGCTGGGTCCCATCGTTTTCTCTGGGGCCAGCGGCACACCCAGTTCCCTCATGATCACATTGAAGCTGTCCAGAGCCTTCTGGCAATCCGTGGAGTCTGAGGTGCCCACAAAAAAGAAGTCATCCAGGTAGTGCGTAACTCCTTGGTGACCCGTCCGCTCCGTTTTTTTTCTGGGGCCAGCGGCACACCCAGTTCCCTCATGATCTCATTGAATCTGTCCAGAGCCTTCTGGCAGTCCGTGGAGTCTGAGGTGCCCCCAAAAAAGAAGTCATCCAGGTAGTGCGTAACTCCTTGGTGACCCGTCCGTTCCGTAAATAACCATTGTAGGAAAGTGCTGAAACATTAAAAAAATGCGCAAGACATGGAGCAGCCCATCGGCAAAGCTTTGTCCACGTACCAGTGACCGCCGAATTGTATACCCAACAGATCCCAGTCATCCGGGTGAACTGGCAGCAGCCGGAAAGCTGACTTTATGTCGCACTTTGCCATCTGCGCTGTTGCGCCCGCGGTCACCACCAGTGACATAGCCACGTCAACAGAAGAATACGATACAGTGGCCGCATTTCCATCAATAAAGTCATTGACCGACCCACCTTCTGGCCATGTCAAATGTTGTATGAGGCAAAACTGCCCCTGCTCCTTGTTTGGCACCACACCAATGGGTGACACAATCAAATTAGGCAATGGCCAATCCTGAAAGGAACCAGCCATGCGGCCCTCCTGTACCTCCTTGTCAAGCTTAGCCGGCACTACCTCAGAGTGCTCCCGTGCTGATCTCATGTTGTGCCCATCTCCGCACCCGTGGGCCATCATACCCCAGTCTAAAACCCTCAAGAAACTCCAGCCGTAAATGCTCTGCCGCCTCCCTCACCGGATACCCCTGCAAAGCCACCACCAAGTTCCCCACATTAACCGGAGTACGAGCCCTGTGCCCCAGGCCCCTTAGACCCCCTAACCCCTCCTGACTGCTGTTGCTGATGCTGTCCCCCTGCCATAAAGACTCCTGCCTGCCACTGCTGACCTCCTTGTGACTGACCCTGGGCCCCCCAACACTTGACCAAAGCATGGCGCTTCCCGCAACCGGAGCATTCATGCAGAAACGGCAATACTCCCGCGTGCACGATCCCTTATTATAGTCCCAGCACGCCCCTTTCTCGCCTGCCGTACCCCTGCCTGCTCCCCCCACCCCCCCTCGGGTGGGGCCCCCTCGAAAGGGCTGATACACGAGCGGTAGCCCGCTGGCCGTAAAAATGGTCTTTCCCGACCCCGCGAGACCCATCGTATGCTGCCACAAATCCGTGTCCAGCTCTCCCCACTTCGCCTCCGTATCCCAAGCCATGCGCGCCCGGAACTCCTCGTCGTACTGGGCCCAGGCATATCCACCCCCTGTAATTTGTTCTTTCCGGATGACGTCCATGTATTTAAACATGGCCACTGACCTCTCCGGGAATTTCTCACAGTACACACTAGCATAAATGAGAAAAGCCGCCGTCCAATTTTCTATCGTCAATGGCACCTTAGGCCGCTTAGCCAACTCAAATTCCTCCTCCTTAGAGCCCTCCTTAGCCCACACTTCCCTGTGCAGTAGTTTGAGCATCTCCACATATTCCCCTTTCCAGATCCGCTCTTTCGTTGCCAACATCAAATGCGCCCCCAAGGGCTTCGTTACCCCCATATAAGGTAATCACTTGATCTTCAGCTCCTTACTTTCTAGCTTAGTCTCCCCGTCCCCCGTCTTTGTGTCAACCGTCCCTTTTGTGTCCGTCCGACTCTCGCCGTCCTTGCTTTTGTCCCCCTTACTTTGCCCTCCGTGCCCACCGCCACGTCCACCACATACGCTCCCTTGCACAACCTCCCCCCACCCCCCCTTCGCCAACAGACCCCCCCACTCCTATGGATACCATCACTGGGCGCCCGAGCAAATGCGTATTACCTGGCGCCAGTGTCTCCGTCCGCCGCTCCTCACTGCGTCCTGTCTTGGGGGCCGAGCCGGTCTCCCACCTCGATGTCCGACCCGTGGGCCTCGCCTGGCGTCGTGACACCTGCAAAAAACTAGTCACCGCATTACTCGGCCCCCCTCCCTGTCTTCCACATCACGCAACTCCCCTTCCTCCATGCTCTCCTCCTCATAATCCAATTCCTCCTGCCCTGCCCCTCCAGCGCTCCCTGCTGGTGTCGCCAACTGCCTGCGTGTTAAACCAACATCCTCCGCTGCGTTGCTCCTTTGCCTTTGACCCCCGGGGCGCTGCGACCCCGTGGGTGTTGGGGCTGGCGAGCCCGTACTGGGCCTACTTGTGCCAGCCGCGCCGTGATGCCTCGCCGGTACAGGATACGCCGCCCGAGGCTCCACCCTCCCTTCTCCTTGGTGCCTTCGAGCCGCTTCCAGCCCTACCAAGTCCGGCACCCCGCGACGGTCAAATCGGCGAGCCACCTCCTGCAAAGAAAAGGAACGGTCTGGTGTGCTGGGCCGACCTCCTATCCGCCTGCCATCCCATCCCCGCTTGCCTGTCCCCAACGTATTTGCCACCTATGCCCTCCCCACCGTGCTCAGATCCGCCACCTCCCTCTCCTCACCGTCCCCGTCCTCCCCATCGTTCCATTCACACACGCATGCCCCCCCAACCCCCGACCGCTCGGCCCTGCCCCCGCGTCCCCCCCCGCCCGACCCCGGACCCCCCCGGCCACCCCTCCACTCGCTGTGCCAACCGACCCCCGGGCCCCTTCCGTCCCCGTACCCCCAAGCCCCTCTGCTCCATCCCGCGCCCCGCGCGCCCCACCAATCTCCTCTGCCCAGGACGGAAATATGTCCAGGCCTCCCCAATCCCGCTCGCTCCCGTCCGAATCGAACAGCACCGGGGATTCCCCCCCTGCAGCCCCCCGTCTCCCCTCCCGCCAGCGTTGCCCCCAACTCCACCACCTTCCTCCCTGTTGCAGGCCAGTACCCCCCTGCCAAACGCCGCCTGACACCACTCCCCCGAGCTGGGCCCCCCCCCCGGCCGCCCTCAAAAAACCCTGCTGGCGCTGCTGGACTACCTCGATCCTACTCCCCGTTCCTTTATCCACTGGGCGCCCCCTGTCGCCTGTGCTCTGGTCCCCCGACCTCCGTGCCCCTCCCCTTTTCGCCGCCCCCGACTCACTACCCGTGGTCGCTCTACCCCGACCCCCTTCACAGTCCCCCTGCTCTCTCGCCCCCAGGGCAGCGCCTCTCCACTCCGCGCTGCCCCGTGAAATTCCCGCCGCCGTCTCCTCATGCGCCGCCACACCCCCATCATACCCACCTCCCCCGGACCTCCCGCACATCGTCAACGCCTCCAGGGCCGCTCCCTTGACAGACGAGCGGCCCTGCCATGAGTGCATACGCGCACCCGCGCCCTCCCGCTCCGTGGCCGTTCCCTTGACAGCGGAGCTGCCCTCCTCAGATTGCGCCCGCATCGGGGTGACACCCGGAGCCCTCCCCCGCCGCGATGCTCTTCCCCGGCCCACCACCGGACCCGATCCCACCCCGCCCGCGCCTACGCTCCCCTCTTCCACACACACAGGGGCCGCGCTTCTCGCATACGCGCGGCCCCCGCCACTCACCATAACACCGCCAGCGCTCCGGGGGGGCGAACATGCCGCGACGGCGGCCGCCACCCCAGCGGACGCGCGCCTCACGGGCCGCATGTTCGTCGGAGCCCCTGTCACGAGCAGGTCCATCCTCCCAGCCTCGCTCAGAAGCCGGATCGCTTCCAGCACACGGTAATCCCCGCTCGCCATCCTAAGAGCAGATTACCCACGATCGCTACCTGCCTAAAAGAAAAATTTACTGCCTCCTACTAGCGCTCCCAGCCACCAGGTCACCAAACCTCAAATGGTGGCTGGGGAGGCGCGAAAATCCGATATATAGCCCTTGGGCTACTTTTTACGAAATTGGGCTACATTTGGGCTATCCCCAAATGTAGCCCAAAACTTACAAAATGGCCGCTCCGGCCTCTTCCCCCCTCCCCCCTCCCAATCTGCCCGGGGGGCAGACCTCGCTGTGCTCGGCTGCCCCCCAAGCTCCCATTCTTACAATCAATGTGTAAAATGTAAATTATTTCAGATGAGCTAAAACTGTATGGTGGCTCTGGTTGATGGTGGTGCTAAACGTCGACAAAACTGACAATACGCATTTTAATTTCTCACAAGAAGAATGTGAAATGTGAACCTGGCCCAGTGAAAAGAAAATCCTTTGAAGATTTTGAGAGACCCTTGAGGAGAGCCTCAGGGAAATTTAAAACGCAAACACCACTAAGCGTCCTTCCTAGGAGAAAGTCAAGAAGGGAGCAGGGGGGCCGTAATGGTGCAAGAAGACACGGTAAAGGGAATGGAGCCACTTGAGAGTCAAAATGGCACTGTTATACCCCTGGAAAACCGAGGCAACCACTGCAGCGCTATTAGAGTGCAAAGAAGGTTATGAAAGTTAACAGCGCTTGAAACTCCAGTATGGTAGGTGCAAAGAGGGGAAGAAAAAACAAGATTACACCTAGAGCACCAGAAAGGCCCCTATAGCACCCAGTGACGAGCTGGAATAGTAAATTCAAGAAAGCTGAGCTGGCACCTGGAAGAACAAGATGGTGGAAAACGAACTGGACAACCAGGATAGTGAAAACAAAGCCATGAAACTAAAATAGTGCTTGGAACGCTAACATGATGTAAGGATGACCAGGAAAAGACATCTGGTAAGACAAAAAAAAACATTAAAGATATACGGCTAGGATAGTGCAAAGAAAGTCATAAAAGCTAAAATAGCACCTGGCAGGGACGGACTGGGAACAGCAACCAACCCTGGGAGATTGCTGCTCAACCGGCCCTGCGAGGGGTGCTAGCAAGTAGCACTGCTCCCGCTTTTGTTACAGAATGCCAATATTTCAGCACTGCTGCAAAACTGGCCCCCAGTGACAAAACTGGCCCCCATGGGCACAAAACCGCCCCCCACCCCTCTGGTCCATCGGGGAAATGTCCGGTGCGCTCTAAGGCCAGTCCGGCACTGGCACCTGGTAGGGCAATTTGGTGCGAGGAGTGTCATCAAACCAATATTACATCTGGGGAACCATGCTGGTGCAAGTAGGCGGGGCCAGACTGGGAACCCAAAGCAGCCCTGGCAATTTTGTCAGACCAGCTCCACGGGGGGCAAGTATGAAGCACTGCTGCTTTTGTTACTGGGGGCTGATATTGCAGCACTCCTGCAAAACTGGCCCCCCAATAACAAAACTGGCCCCCACCACTGGAAAACCAGCCTCCACAATTCCACCCTCTCAGGGAATTGCCCAGTGCCTGTTACGGTCAGTCCGGCCCTGCAAGTAGGATCACCGTAGCAATAAGAGCACCTGATGGGCCAAGATGGTATAAGGAGAGTCATGCAAGCCGAATAGCACCTTGAGAGCTGGGATAGTCCTAAGAAAACCTTGAAAGCTAAACTAAGAGCTTGAAAGATAATGTATTGTAAGAAGAGTCGTGAAAATGCAATGTTGTTCCCAATAGATCCCACAAACTTCAGCCACTGAGGGCATGCCAAGAGCAGAGACTTTGTTTGTTTTCACGTTGCCTCTAGAGCATCATGCGATTGCGCTCTCTCTAGTGTATCAACATAGTATGCAGTTTCTCAAGAGAAGCAAAAGAGAGAATATACAGCCGGTCAATTGTCTAAGGGAATGGACGGGGTCTGCTCCTTTAGGAACTAGGGCCCTCACACACTCCGATGGGTGTCATGCTTCATCATAGGGTTTGCTCCTCTTTGGGACAGCGTTGCAATGCCCGACGGACACCTGCAAAAGGGCTTTTTATCAGAGAACTTTTATTCCAAAGCCATTTTGTGAAGTGGGAGTGTAGGGCTGTGAGGTGTAGATAGGTGTTGTGAAGCTAGTGCGTAGGAATGGTGTTCTTAAAATATGCTAAGTAGTTCTCTGAAGCAAGTTTTAATAGGTGAGTCTATTTGTCTGATAAAAAACAGTGGTGGCTAACAGTAGAGACAATGATATCTGGTAGCTCATTAAAGTCAGAGGTCAATATGTTTCTTGCCTGGTTTGTCAAAAGTAATCAAATGGCAATTTGTCAGGATTGAAAAAATTCTTATCTACACAGTGTTTGGAATACAGGTTGGTGTCAAGGATAATCCATTCACAAATAAAGCTAAATGTGGTGTACCTTTAAAACGTGATACCAAATTGCCAACCCAAAGTAGGGTGGCTCTCAAGCCTCCTCGAGTGAATGCTCATTTAGTGTCTTCGTCATCGTTATGGTAGCACAGGGCGACCTACACAATCTCTGCCCTTCATTCCTTTAGGCAATTGACTGACCGCATATTTTCTCTTCTGCTACACTCAAGGAACGGCATACCTATAAAAGACATGGGCCCGATAAGGAACTCCACAGAGTGAAATTCTGCACCATTATAAGAGGTCCTGTGTTCCTACATCCAGATTTACTGGGTGCGTGGACAACAAATCTGATTTTACTGGACATAAAATCTAGCAAAACTCTGGTCAAAGACTGCATTTCATCCTGGATCCCTTCCATAACGCCTGTGCAAACATGAGACAAGGCATGAACGGAGTATTACTTGTTCCCTATAGGAAATTGGGTTACTGGTTGAGGGGGTGGAAGCCTGCTCAAGCAGCAACCACAATTCTCTTCAGGGTGAAACACAATCAAACCCCATCTTAACCTCAACCCTCTGGTAGCTTGCTACAAAAGCAGTTAGGCTTAACTTAGAAGCAATCTGCATTTCAAACAGTAATAAAGTGAAAACACAAGAGAAGAAAAATTTCACTCAAATTTAGAATTTTGAAAATAGAGTAAAATATGTTAAATTATTTGATACCAAAACAACAACAATCCAATCAGTAGAACCGGAGATATGCAATTTTAAGGGTTTAGGTAAAAAGAGTGATTCAAAGCACAAAGCACCAACTGTGGTTATCTGGTCATGCTGGACCGGAATAAAGTCACAAGTTCAGGCTGAGTGCAGTAAAGCATGGGCCTGATAGAGGGACTAAGTTAGTCCCATTGATAAATGTATCTTACATCCAGGTTGCCGTGTGCAGCGGCGGTCTTGAGGATCGATGCAAGGTCCCATGTTGAGGCTGCGTCACACTGCATCAGTTCCAACGTGGAGCTGCAAGATCCTTGTCGAGGATTCGTTGTGCAACGGTGACTCAGATTAGCAGTTAGGGCAGTGATGTAGGCTAGCAGCCGGACTTTGTCGCGCTGCATCGGTCTTTATGAAGCGCTGTGAGTACCTGCATCAGTTTGCGTGCCGCTGAGTTGGCTCTGGTATAGACCAAAGCTGGGCTGACAGACCACCTTTAGTCCCACTTCCAAGTGTCCAGGACTGGCGAAGCACCACTTTTGGGGTTAGAACTCACAGCAGGCGGAGTCCACGTGCAGAGTTCAAGAAGGTTGAGACCTTTTCAGTTCTTGAGACTCTGATAAGGAGGCCACCCAACTAGCCCTTGGAATCACTCTTGTGGTCCTGGGTTCAAGATGCAGAGCAAGTCCTTCTCACTCAGGTAGCAGGCCAGCAGAGTAGCAGGGCAGAGGGGCAGTCCTTATGGCAGCAGAGCAGCACACCAGTCCTTCTGAATCTTTCACAGGTCCAGAAATGTAATGAAGAGATGGGTCTGAGGGTCCACTTATACCTGGTGATGACAATGAAGTGGCAGCAGCGTCTACAGACCTCCCCCTACAGAAGTGCTTGGAATTTCCTGCCTCCTTGTACTGGCCCCAGCCTGTCTGGGGGCACAAAAGACCAGTGTGAAACCCTTTGTGAGTGTGCCGAGGTAGAGCCTTTGTGATATGCAAGTGTGACAGGTGACAGTTCCACCTCACTATCAAGTCAGAGATGGCCCGTTCTGCCAGCACCTATTCTCTCTTTGTCTCACTGTCTGGGAGCAATACACAAAGACCAACGGCCAGCTACACCTAGCCATGTAACCCAGGATACAGGCTAGAAGCACAAAATGGTTGGGACAAGAAAATGACGACTTTCTTAAAGTGGCATTTTCAGAATTGCAACTTACAATCCAGCTTTGTCATTAAAGAGGGTTTTAAGTTACAATTCTTTACTTTAGTACCACTTTTGACATTCCAACTTTTTCCCAATGGAAAGTTAGTCACCTATTAAATTAATAAGTTAAAAAATGGTATCCTATTGAGAGGCAGGCATTTCAGTTGTGAAAATAGAGTTAAGCAGTTTTTCACTACAGGGGCATATACAATTTAAAAGTGCATGTCCAACAGTTTTAAATACACTCCACCCTGCCCTAGGGGATGTTTAGGGCTTACACTAGGAGTGACTTCCATGTATGAAAAAGAAAGGTTTAAACCTGGCAAAAAGTTTATTTTGTCTGCTGTTCTGATGGGTGCACATAGATCAGCAAGGCACAAAATGGACACACGTTGGGATAATTTAGGAATAATTAAGTTGTTGTAGGTCAAAATAAATATTTAAAAAGTGCTGGTAGACGAAGGTTTACGTTTTGTAATGCATGGTTTAGAGTTCTTGTATATACGAAATAAGAAAAATACAGATCATGTTACATGTTAAATGTGGTAAAAAGAAGTAATGGTGGTTTTTTAAATTTGTAGTTACCCCTGAAGTATCCTAAATTTCCTGATGCTCATATATTCCGAACTACTGCGATTTGCCCCGTCCCGGAATGATTTTCATTCTGGATACTGTTCCTCCAACTCACGAGTACGTTGAGTGAGTTGGCTGAACAGTATCCATATACATATATAGGAGCATCAGGAAATTTAGGATGCTCGCATCAGGCTATCAATTTATGATTCTGTTCTCACAAGAACATATTTGAACATAAGCCTCCATTGCCGGGTGGGAATTATCACGTGAAATTAGGGATTTGTATACCAATGAAATAGCCCTGAAGAAGTTGTGGGTTCATCCCTGTGAGCGATGAAACATGTGTTGGCTAGGATCAAAAAGGCTAGGATTGAAATACACAGACTGGGATGTATAACAACACCTTTATAAAGAATCAATAAAATAAAGGGACTCATTATTCGGAAGAAGACAACTGTTGCACTCAACTTTGTATTTTATGTGTATATTTTTAGCGTGTGCATGGGTACAGTGTTCCAATTTGTATGTGGTTGTTTGGCCACAGTTGAGGGAATTGGGCTGTTTTTTTCCTGCCCCAGTGCACCGCACCTGATTTCACTGAACTTTAGACTATTTGCGGTTTTCCTTGGAGCGCCACTCACCTATAACCTACCACCTAACATACAGCATACTCCTCAGTGATGTTTGCCATTATTTAGAGGGGTTCGAAGGTGGAATTCATATCCCCTACTAGCATTAGGTAGCCCCTACCTTCAGCCTCTTCCAATAATTCATCAAAGGAGATTACGGTAGGGGTTTCCTGATTCTGTATGGAGAATCTATTATATATGATGACCAAAAGTATGTTCAAATTTGTTTTAGTGCATTTAAGAGTTACGGCCAGTAAGTATATCCTTGGACATAGTATTCAATTTTATAAGGGTACAGTGTAAGTGAGTATTAACTACATTTGGAGTAATACAATCAAACTTATCGTCAAAGTGGTAGCGTCTAGTTGCTCCTATGTCAGATCGAATTAATGAGTGACACTGTCTGACCTACCTAGTGGGTAACCTTGTTAGTTAGAGTCTCACTCTTTTCTTTTGTTGAGCTTGTTAATTTAAGTACATTTATCATGTATTTTGTGTTTATGTTCCCTTCCTGGTAGAGTTGAGGGCCTGTTTGGGCACACCCTGGCAGGTAGTTGGGGTGCTCCCGTGGGTTCAATGCTGTCCTTGCTCCCTGTGCCCCTAGGGAACAGAAAGAATGTATTGATATCCTACATCCACTCGGAAGATTACCCAAGTCAGGGGTTAAGCGATGAAGCAAGGGACGTTGGACCATAGGAACATCTTGGATTTCCCTAGATAAAGCATCCCTGGATAATGACTGGATGTGCCTGGTATATAATGAATGTGATGGCTGGTTCAGACCTGTATTAAGAATCCACAACTGATTCAGCTGTGAAATAAATTGAGAACCAGTGCACCCTGTGTTCGTTCCTAACCAAGACCTTTCATGTTCTTGAGGCCCAAATGTCTCTTTACCAGTTGCATATGAAATTAGTGTATCAATCTTAACAGTAAGTGACCCCAAATTTGCTCCTAAAAGGTAGACTTCATATGTTAGTTTCCCAACTGTTTCTTGGAGCCTCCTGGCTTCGCTTAGTCATGCTAAATTTAGACATTCTTTAGTGTCTTCAACCTTTCCCTTAACCCCCCCTCCCATAGGTTCAACAATACATGGAGTAGCAACATTGTTCTCAGAGTCAGATGAGGTATGGGGAGAAAGCAGTTTGACCAAGGACTATCTGGGGCCACAACTAAGGTCGAGGTAGTGCCCACTGGAACATTAGCTGATGTGTCAGTGGATGGCATTGTGGGGGAAATTCCAGCAGCTCCTATGCCGCCTCTACTGGTAGCAGACCTTTCTCTGTTGCCAACTTTGGTAACTTGGGGCATTGGGGGAGGCTTTCCCACCTGAACATGAAACAACAAGTTCATCCTTTTTAAAGATATCTGGGACTTTCTGTCCCATGGTACTAGATTTAGAAGAGCACCAACCATTAAGTAGAGACTCCCCCTCTACAATTCAATCGCCAATGTCGTTGACCACGCAGTTCTTAGCTGCATTTGGACCTGATAGTTTAGTCATCTTGATAGTCCCCTGGGGCCTCCCTTTTGCTTCCCTTTTGCCCATACTTGCAAGGGAACCAGCCCAGGACTAGGATGGCTGGGAGTATCACAAGAGCATCCAACCGCCCCATTTCGTTCAAAGCCTCCCAAACCCAATTTAAACCCAACTCCTTACTATGGGCAAATAGAATGATACAAAAGTACTGTAGTTATGTTACCAAAGTGACTCAGGGGTTGGTCTGTTTCAGGAGGGGAAACCTCTATGAGATCAAAAGGGATTTATAAGATACACAAGCACAGTACTTCTTCCTCCTTTAGATCACTAAGAGGGCAATTATAAACCGCATACATCCAGGAGTCAAGGGGTGTGGCCCAACCCAGCCTTCGATGGGCATGGACGGGCCTGCCTTTGATCTGGGTGCTGCCTGTGCAGCAGGACTGCAGCGTTCTTAAGTAGCACTTAACTGGCCTCAGGTGATGATGAGGAGGGGGTTGTAGGACATGGCGTCCCCAGCGGCTGCACCAGTGGGGTGCCTCCTCCCTGCATACAGCTGAGCTCTGGGAGGCCCAAATAGATGCAATACAGAGGTAGGCAAATCTTTATTGGTATAACTTATTTCTGCTTTCTATAAACATAGAAACTTCACTTAGACTTTGATTCAAAGTAGTGTTTTAAATTTGAATCCATGTGCAAATCGATATTTGTGGACAGATCACTATACCGCACTCATAAATAGAGAGAATTCTTTTAACACTGTGATTTGAATCTGATTTGTGCGCTTTGCACATATTGTTTCGACTGATCTTGCACTTGTTAAAATTGTTGCTGTTTTTAAAACTATTTGCGTTGTTGGTGGTGGAATGTTTTTATAACACTCTGGGGGAATGTTTTAATTTGCAATTTTTAATTCTGACCTGAGGAAATCGAACAGGGACATTAGGTTAAACAAATTCCAGTTGTGGTCATAGCAATTATATTTAAAGAAAGTTTCACTTGCACTATGGAACGCAGGTCCATGTCTAAGGAGAGTGAGATTTTAGCTTTCCAACTCACCCATAGGAAATGAAAACTACACGGAGGTATGGTTCTTTATAGACCTCTGAGTCAAGATGCAATGTGGACTCATAATCTTTTTGCCCACTTGGTGGATCTAAGTATAACACATGAACAGTACCTTAACATTGGCGATTTCAATGTGCATTTTGATAATTCTGAGAATGAACTAGGCAGACAATTAGGGAAGGATATGGGTATGTTACAATTCAAACAATGTATTACAGGCCCAACCCACAAAGTAGGACATACATTAGATCTATTGTTTTCTAATATTGCATCTACACAAATATTAGACATTGTCCCCCTTATGTGGACAGATCAATTTCTAATTACTTTCTCGCTCACACTCCCTGATGTTAAAAAAACTCTGATGGTGCCTCTTCTATCCCAATAGATCCTGGAGAAACATGACACAGCAAACCTTTGCTATCCATTTTAAAGCCCCGAAGAAGCATGTTAACATACCCTATCCAATCAAATTGATTCCCTGAGTGTGGCTATTCTAGACTCTCTAGACAATTGTACTTCACCAGAAATTCACTTTCAGAAAACTGGTATTCAGTAGAACTAAGAACTTTGAAAAGAAAGAGTAAAAATCTAAAAAAAAAGCGGAGGTCTTCTAGAACTATAATAGATCACTCTAAATTTAAAGAAGAACAAAAACATATTATGAGGCGTTAAGGAGAGCTACGAAATGTTACTTTATTCACATATTACAAGAGAATAGTAGCTGCTCAAAAAAACTTTCTAAGATTGTGAAGGAGCGGGTCTGACCTACGCAGTCAATCCCCCAGACACAGACCTTCTGTGAGGAAATTAGGGATTATTTCATAGAGAGAATTGAAAAAATACATTTGTCGTTTGAGAACCAATCATCGTCTTATTTCAATGCATAGACATTATATATCCCCATCCATATACTAACTAACTGGGGGCCTTTGAACAATTTTCATAAACTCAGGTACTCCAGTTGAAATTAAAGGTCAAATCCGGCTCCCCATTGGACCCCAGCCCTCATTTCATATATGGTCGTTTAGCTCATATATTAAGTCTCCATTTTACAACATTTTTTAACAAATCTCTCGAAGAGGCAACCTACACCAGGATTTGGAGGGAAGCAGTACCACTGCCCCTGGGAAACAAAACTGGTATAGACATGCCCATTCTTTCAAATTATTGGCCCATATCACGCCTTCCCTTCATGTCTAAGATTTTAGACAAATTGGTGAGTAGCCAGCTGACCGATTTTTTTGAAAATAACAAGCTATTGGATTCTTCTCTGATGGGCTTTCGGGCAAACAACAGCACGTAGTCCACTTTGCTAGCAGTATTGGATGATATCAGGTCAGTAGTTGATCAGGGCAAGGCCTCAGCCCTGATCCTACTTGACCTGTCTGCAGCTTTCGATACTGTATGGCAAGGTTTCCTTATTAGCAGATTCCATGAGTTGGGTCTACATTCACATGTTTTAAGTGGCTGAGCTCTTTTCTAACAAATAGAACACACAGAGTAGAACTGGGGGGTTGTAGATCTGGCCCTCGTCTCACAAACTGTGGAGTTTCCCCCGGGCTCCTCATTGAGCCCTACTTTGTTTAATATATACGTCTCTCCATTTGCAAAGATCATTAGAAAATGAGGCTTTGAGGATGCGTCCTACAAGGATGATACCCAGTTGATTATCTCCCTCGGTGAGAATCCTGACAAGACTCAAAGCAAACTTCATGAAGTGCTTCACCAAAGTAGCAGGCGGGAAACAAATCATTGCTTAAAACTAAACGCTGTAAAAACTGAGATACTGTTATTTGGTGGGCGCAGCTGATCTGGGATGCCTCTTGGTGTCCAGCATCTTTGGGAGAGATGCCCTCCCACAAGAAATTGGCAAAACATTTGGGGGTCATCTTTGACTATCACATTTCTATGCAGGAACATGTCAGAGTTGCCTGTGGCAAATACTTTGGTATCCTCAAGCTTTTGAGAAGACTGTTCATTTGGATTCAACTAGATTGGCGAAAAACAATAGTCCAGGCTCTTATAAAGAGCAGGCAGGACTACAGTAATGCCCTTTTTGTAGGCATGGTGCACTCACTAGTCACGGAATTACAGGTAATCCAAAACGCTGCTGCGAAGTTAATCTGTAACATGGACAGATTTAACTCTGCTTCAGTCTGGTTAGTAGCCTTACATTGGCTACCTATAAGTCAAAGAGCTAATTTCAAACTTTCATACTATGCACATAAAGCCCTTTATAAGTCAGGACCTGAGATTCTACAAAATAGAGTAGAATTCTATATTCCTACTCGTGACCTGACATGCCGGAACTCAGCCCTTTCAAGAACTAAATGTATAAGGAGAACTAGAATGGGTGGCAATTCTTTTACTTATTTGGCTGCTGCGCAGTGGAATGCGCCATGGTTGGATATCCGGCTTATTGATAACCGCAGCAGATTTAGGAAAAAACTAAAATCCTGGCTTTTCCTGAGTTAATACATTCTCTATAGTGCAGTTCTCTCGTTGGATAGGAATGGTAACTACTTAGCGCCGTGACATTCCCTAGGGGATAAGTGATGCGCTTTCGAAATACGAAAATAAAATAAAAATATTCTGGGTTGTGCACCAATACTACTCTCTGAAAAATCTCCTGACAGATTTCACCAGAAAAAGCCAGAGAAAATCTTTCAGAATAAAATGCTAAAATATAACTGCATAACATGGAGTATTAAGGGTGGTAAACACCAATTCCACTTTATTCTTGGGAAGCAAACTCTAAAGAAGTTAATTGCGTTACTGATTAAATACCCCAAAGTAGGGTAGAGGCCATTACCGTGGGCACTAATTATGAACAAAATTCCATACACCTTGGAATCATGGCCTTAGTCTCCAAAAATGCCTTTATGCTTCAATCATGATTATCTCCACACAGGTAATTCCTTACAACATGTTAGTCTCAGTTTGCCCATTCTTTTACCTGCTGTAGCTGAACCTCACAGTGTCTAATTCATCTTCACCTCTGTTCTTGTCCCTGACAATACAATTACATATGATAAATGAATGAGGGAGGAGAGTGGAGTTGGATATGGAGTGTGGGATGTGGATGTTTGAGTCTGGATGTGTGTATGTGTGTGTGTGTGTGTGTGTGTGTGCGCACATGCATGAATGTGTCAATCAATCAATCAGGGGTTTATAAAGTGCGCTACTCACCCATGAGGGTCTCAAGGCGCTGGGGAGGGGGGTCCGCTAGGAGGGGAGAGTGATGGAACTCATCTGTTCCTTCCATCTTCCTACAGTCACCAACTCTGTCTTTGCTCTTGTACTACTTGATAGACGATAGCTTACTAGATAAGATAGACATGGACAATGATGATAAACAGAGACCATCAGACATACCTGATATGTAAAATGCCCTTAATACTATAATCTTGTAGACAATGCTAAGGATGACATACATAACCTTCCGGACTACACTCAGGCAGAGGAGAGTCTGCCCTATTTAGAGATTCCCATCTGCCTGGCTGAGATTTCTGTGCTGTGAGGGCAGATGCCATGGTGGCAGCATTTCAAAGTACTGGGGGCCTCATTTATGAAAAGTGACGCATCACTGCGTGAAAACAGTGATGCGTCACTTTTCACTGCGCCCTCCCTGCGACTCTAATGATGCGTCATATTTACAGTATGACACATCATGTCGCAAGGAGTCACAGATACGTCAGTATTTCTGACGTATCTGTAGGCGCAAAAGTGACGCATTGCTGAAGTGACGCATTGCTGACTCAACTCCAGCAATGTGTCCTTTCACATGGGGCAAGCCCCATGTGAAAGGGCCTGCGTCAGTCTTACGCCTGCTGTGAGGCAGGCGTAAGATATTGACGCATTTGCACCCTAGAAGTGGCGCAGTGAAATCTCGTAGATTTCACTGCGTCACTTCTACGATGCTTACTTACGTGGGAACGCCCACCCTGCATACATTATACCTGACGCAGGTATAATGTAGCGCAGGGGTTTACAAAGTGACGCATCTAGGTAGATGCGTCACTTTGTAAATATGGCGCATCATGGCACATGTTTTACGCCACTGGTGCGTCACAAAAAGTGACGCACCGGTGGCGCAAAAGTGACGCAGGGGCTCGGGTTTTATTAGAAGGCATAATTTTTAAGACACCCAGTCGGCCAACTTCTTTGTATTGAGAAAATAAACAAAAACAAAACACAGATTGACTGACATGCAGAAAGCTTTCTTCCTGCGTGTGGGAACCATTTTGCATTTTCCCTGTCTGTATATAGCATGCAATGGCTCTATTAGGTTCCTGCTCTCGTGTTAATTCCTCTATTTGGAATCCACTCTGTCTTGGCCTGAGCAAAATATAGAACCATTCTATGTTTAGGAATGCTCTTCAAATGTATCTATTTTATTGATTATCTTCATATCTTTTGAGCGCCCTCAGTCAGTTCAATGTCAAGATGCCTTAGGGCATTCATTGCACTTCACTTTATAAGTAACAACTCCAAATATGGCTTGCATGTTTAGGTTTTCATCATATTTAGTTTGCTCCCTCAGGTACTAAAGGCAGGGCCGGTGGTAATTTTAGAAGAAACTGAGGAGAAATGAACGGTAGTGGCATGTCCTTTGGTGAGGGTGGATTGTCACCTGAGGGATAGCTCAGGTATTTAACCCATGGCCTATAGATACACTGAGAGACAGCTCATCTATGTGATGCCTGCATATATATGATATGTCTAACAAGAGACACACACCTATGCTGCCTAAAGCACATGTGTCTATGATCGGTGTCTCAGAGTGCATTGTAACACAGATCGAGAATTTGCTCTAATGTACAGCTTGGGTGTTTTCTCCAGGACAGTGTCACTGCACATGTTCTGCACCACCACTCCCTCTTGTGTAGGAATTGCACTGCTGTGTCCTGCATCTTCAAACTACTGTAGTTTGGCAGTAACATGGTTGTGAAACATTTTTCTGCTGTCAAACTAAGCTTGGGTCTGTCAAAAGTAGCCTAACTTGATATTGAGTTTAATAGGTTACCAGTGCAAAAGCATTACACAATGAAAATACTACTTTGTGCACTACTTGCACTAGACTTACAGTCACAAACTGGTTACCATTTTGGCTGGTTAGTTTGTTTCTTGTGCCCCATTCAAGGGTTACCCAAGCCTGGCTAATTGCTATAATTAGTATACACATTTAGGAACAACCATTATACAGAACATGACCATTTTCCCAAAGGAAATTTGGAGATATTCGTGATATATTTTGCATTTTATAATGCACTTTGGCCCTGCAGAATTTAAAAACACCATCAATATTTTAGTAGATTTGACATTTTATGTGCTGCAGGCTTCTGTACAGAATTGGAAGTGTTGTTCTTTTAACAGAAGCTATTAAGAGGCAAATTTCTATTTCTGTTGGAGCCACCTGTATGCGGGACACTGGCCACCACCCACACATTCTATGTGTTCTGGGGTTTGAAGAAATACTCCAATCCTTCCCATGCTAGAACATCATTAATTGCAAAGTTATTTCAGGTCAACTAACTTTTTGCCAGTTCTTCAGGGCTGGTGGTAAGGGTGGGCGTCAAATTCCGTTACGCTCGCGGACATTTCGGCGTTTTTGCATTCTGCGCGGAATGCGAAAATGTCGAAACTTCCGCGATCTGCGGTGGAACGGAATTTGTCGCCCACCCCTAATGTTAATGTTTCATCCCCAGAGCTAGCAATACCGGGTATCCTCATAACTGTAGGGGTGTGGAATTATTAATGGGTTACATTGGGACAGTTAGTTACTCATGATATTCTAAGGCAAGACTTTATCGACAGTTACAGCCCTTGCACCCTGCTTCTCTGTTGGTCCTGCCGTGGTGTTCAGTGTCTTAGTTTGTGCGCCTTGTGATTCTCACCCCGCCCTCTCATATTCCACTTTTATAGCAGAGGTACTTATTTTAACCAACTTTGCTTTAAATCTTGATGTCACCCAAAAAATATGGAAAATAAAACAGTTCTGTTTAACAGGTCCTGCATCTTAAACAATCAGAAACAGAAGGCACTCTTGTTTCCGGATAGCGGGAGTGACAGTTTTAACCTACCTAATAGTTCCTCTAAAGATTCAATCAAGCTTGTCAATTAAAAAGGTTTTTTATTTTTCGAACCCTTTTTGTGCTACTGTTATAATAGATTGGTTTTCTTCTCTGTGTCCTTATGACTGAAGTCGCTATTGCGGCGCATAGTCGCGCGCCTCTCCGGCGTCATGTGACACAGTTCGGGGTGGCTGACGATGGGATGGCTGTTATCTTTGTAGTGAGTGCCGATGCATCATATCCCTATGAGTTGTTTTACTCTTGGGTTACCTTGCAGGCGGTGAGTGCTGACGATAGTACGTTTCACTCTTACACTCCTACGCAAGTCCCAGCTAACTATACGCCATATAGGACGCAGGTTATTCCTGTTTCCGCTTGGCAGCATCGTATTTGGTTTAATGGCGCCCTCCCCCACATGGTTACACCGGTTCGTTTGGGCCCTTTGTCCATTTCAGGGGCCACGTGGCCGGTACTGGCCGGATTTACACTGCATCCTCGTTATTTACATGCCATGGTGGATGAGTTACGTCAATTGCATCCAGCCCTGATTACAGTACATCGGACTTTGGTGCAATACATTTCACGCAATGTGCAGGAAGGGGCACCTGTTGTTGCGGGGCAACCAGCGGGCCCGGCCGGAATTACGATTTGCCTTATTGGCTTGCTGAGAAATTTGACCAGCTGGAAGCAGTATTTCCGAACTCTACTCCTGTGGAGAAACATAGGGTACTCACCTTTAGTATCCAGAAAGACTTAGTCCCAGAGGTAGCTGATTGTGAGAACTGCGGTAAGGTTTTTACGGCGGTCTACTCAAAGTGCTTCGGCACCCCGTCTATGGCCGTACTGCCCACCCTGATCAAACACGTTCAAGATCAACACGGTCCAGAGGCAGCGGTCGAGTTGGGGATGAGGCTTGTCGGTGTGTTCGACGTAGTTGCCACTCTCATCCTTGGTAACCTCAAGGGTGATGCGGTTCACTTTCAAGTGTCGAATGCTCTGCGCCTCATCGACAACGTCGAAAAACCCCGGGAGTTCCCTAAAATTATTGCGGAGGTGTATAGAACAATAGGCCGCAGTAGTTTAGGGATTAAGCCTTCTGTACAGACAACAGTTGTGCAACTGCAAACTAAGATGGGTTCGTCTTTTAAAGACGAACGTCCAGCTTTTCCCAAACAAAATTGGAAAGCTAAGAAACAAAGAAAGCAGCAACAGAAACAGGGGTCTCGTCCCGCATTGCCTGTACAGGCGAATAGTGAGCGCACACATGACTTGCGCCATCGCACCAGAATTAGGTCACCTGATAGATTTCAGGTTACTGAACAACGCTCTCCTCGTTCTTCACAGGAAACATCGGTCTCGCAGTCCGGTGGCGGAGAACGTGGCAAAGGTCGGGGTGCCCAACAGGGACGTGAGCATCCCCGTCAGCCTGACGGTAAAGGCAAGCAGGACGAGTTTGCACGCCAACGACCCCCGTTTCAGAAAAAGATAGTTGCTGCACTAACAGCGAGGTATGCCACAGATAGTGAGAACGCAGCTTCAGAACCTGACATGGGCACTAACCCTGCTCGATAGCGCAGCGGAGGTTACAGTAGTGTGGCAAGCACTGCGTCCATATCTGGAGGCGACAGCAACTGACACGTTCATTACTGTAGAAACTGCTGATACTAGAGTGGCTCCCCCTGATAGACTATATGACATTGTCCTTTTAATAGAGGGTGACATACAACGTACCATAAAAGGGATTTTTTGGGAGAATCTGACCTCTACATATGCCATTCTATTGGCAGAGGCGGATTGGCCCCCAGCTTTCGTTTTGGCTGCCCCTGGAGGGGAGGAGGTAATCCTCCCATCCTTCGCGCACACTGTGCCGAAGGATCAGGCTCAGAACTTTGCAGAAGAGTGGGCTCAGGTGCTTGCTCTGGCGTTGTACCGTACTCAGGTTGGGTGGGATAAATTGTCACCAAGCCAAGAGATTCCTTTACGGTCTAAGCCCCAGCCACAACCCCAATATCCCATGCGCCGCGCAGCTAGATCTCACGTCGCAGAAATCCTTGAACAATTGGAATATCAAGGTGTTATTGAAACATGTGTGTCACCCATGAACAATCCTCTATTCACTGTAACTAAACCGGATGGGTCGTACAGCCTAGTTTTGGATTACCGGCATTTGAACTCTCATTGTCGGACTTGTGCGGTACAGAATACCCACAGTTCTGCCCTCGTTGATAGTCTTGTGAGAAAAAGGTTTAAGACCACACTTGACATCTCTAATGGCTTTTATAGCCATAATCTGTCCTCTATTAGTAGTCAATGGACAGCTTTTACTTCAGGCGGCAAACAAAAACAGTTTAAAAGATTAGCCATGGCCTATAAAAACAGTCCTGGCGTCTTTGCCGCACGCGTAGTCTCTCTGTTAGAGAGCATTGACCCTGATGCTTACTCACATGTTGATGATATCTATCTCACAGACGACGAATTATGGCCGCATCTGTGTCATCATTGTCATGTTTGCGGACTTCGGTTACAAATTCAACTTTGCAAAATCACACATTGCAGAGTATACAGTGTTGTTTTTGGGCTATGAACTCAACAATGAAGGTCGAGGTTTGGCCCCTCATTTCCTGGAGAAGTGCGCATGTTTGCGTGCTCCGACAACACTGAAGAAATTACAATCTTTGCTGGGTTTTCTGAATTTCGGGCGTATTTACATTTCCGATTGTGCCCAGCGTATCAAGCCGCTATATGTCTTGGTACAACCTACTTTTTCCAAATCGAGCTGGCTGACAGAGCATTCAGCTATCTTGCAATCTTTGCAGGCTTATCTTCTTGCTTCAAAATACTTATTGACACGTGATAACCACACTAACTTGGTGATAAGAATTGTGCCTGGTGCAGTGGGTTTCACGTAATTAACGTTCAATGAGGGCGACACAGTCCCCATTGTGTACAAATCACACCTGTACACTTCGGCTGAAATGCGCTTTTCCACTGTCGAAAATGTTTTGACTGCAGTGTAGTTGGCGATTCTGAAGGAGAGAGCACTGTCGCAAGGGAAGCACATGTTGGTTGTCACACCATATCCTGCTCTAGAGGCAGTGACGAAAGCCAGTGTACCTAATTCTAAAGCTTTGCATCCACTTTGGATACAATGGGCCACGTCCTTGACATCGCCGGATGTCACCTACATCTTTGATGCCTCATTGCAGAATCAGGAGTATTTGCAGTATGAATTTGTTCATCCGGCTCCTCTGTCTTTGCGCCCGCTTGAGGATTACCATTGTGTCATTTACACTGACTGTTCGGCGCAACCGGCGACGAGATCTAAGCATGCATATTCAGCGGCCTGCACAATTGTGGCTGGTACTTTCGCGAATGGTGAATTCAAGTCTGATGTCGTGCATACGCAGTCGTTGGGTGATTGTACCGCCCAGTTGGCAGAGCTACGTGCTCTTGTGCTTGCACTGCAGTTTGCTAATCCACGAGTTACAACTCTTATAGTGAGTGACTCATTTTACTGTGTTCAGTCTTTTAATGACAATTTATTCTTTTGGTCTCAAAATGAATATCGAGATTCCAAGGGTAGCACAATCAAGCATAAAATGCTTTGGGTTCGAGTTGCAGAACTTAAACAGACTCTGCCTCTCATGAATGTAATTCATACTCTTGGGCACCAGCGTGTTGGTGTCCACGCTGTCGGAAACAGCTTGGCTGACGATGCAGCGAAAACAGCAGTGGCAACATATCTAGTAGCAGCAGTTACAAGATCCAAAAGTAAGATTGATGATGACATCCTGGCAGCTATTGCTGCGACTGAGAAGGGAAGTAATTACCCGGGAGGTTTCCCTTCTAAGTATTCTTATCATTTAAGTCCTGATAAAGTTCCTTATGTGAGAATTAACGACGTTGGTGACAGATTGATTCCCAACGCGGACTGCAGACTTTCCTTGATAACAGCGGCTCACGAAGACATGGCTTCTG
This sequence comes from Triturus cristatus, assembly GCF_964204655.1. NCBI lineage: Eukaryota > Metazoa > Chordata > Amphibia > Caudata > Salamandridae > Triturus > Triturus cristatus. The sequence goes on along the minus strand of NC_140590.1, from coordinate 1,426,584,628 downwards.
CGTATGCCGGCGTTTCAGCGACTGTTACTCTCTTACAACAACATTACTGGTGGCGCTGATTGTATAAACAGACTAGAGCTTATGTTCTTAATTGTGCCATCTGCCAGCAGATTAAACCTTCGACTGCTGCACGACCACCACAAACACAGTTGTATATATCTAATAAACCACTTGGGTGTGTTTATTTAGATCACTGCGGTCCTTTCTCCTCTGATACTGCGTATAAATACATCTTAGTCGCAGTGGATTCGTGCACACGTTTTCTTTGGGTATGGCCGCAATGGAGTGCTGATGCTCGAACTGTCATCAGGAATTTGCGTGTCTTTGTGGGAATTTTCTGACCAAGGTCCTGCATTCGCCTCTAAGGTGTACAAAGAAACCATGCGATCTTTGGGGGTCCAAGTCATTTTTTCGTCTCCATACCGGCCTGAGGGCAATAGTGTTGTGGAACGAATGAACCGTGACTTAAGGCAATCTCTGACAGCTAGGGTTTTAGGCACTGGCAGGAACTGGTTAGCCCATCTGTATAACGTTCAACGTGCACTTAATAATCTCCCTAGAAGGTCTCTGGGTGGGCGGACCCCATACAAAATGCTCTTTGGCATTAAGATGTTTGTTCCGGACCTTGATGGTCTAGAGATGGCGGCGGCGGCCGCCGCACCCTTTGACGTAGATGATCACTGTGCTGTATTACAGAATCTACAAGAGACCAGAGACAGTCTTGCAAAGGTACACTTGCCCTCCATGACTGATGCTGCGCTTCAGATTCCGGTAGTCGGCTGGCTACCTCGAGTTGGTGACCTGGTCCGTGAGAAGGTGGAGAACAAGAAGGAGTTTGGCCCCTCTTATCGTGCTCCAGTACCAGTGCTTGGCGTGCAGGGTACATGAACAGTCATTTTACCTCCACTTCCTGGTCGCAAGGATAACAGGTACATCTCCATTGACAATGTCAAACTACAGCGAGTGGCCGATTCTTCTTAGTATGACTCCAGCGGTTTCTTGTCCAGCGATGCTGAGAAATTCTGTTTTGGCTCCGGCGTCCACCACCAGGCCTGACATTGCCATCGAGATGCATAGTTACTAATCCTTTGTTGCCACCACCGGCTGGTGGTCCACCTGAAGATACTGAGTATTCTTATCCCACAGATGTGTCGTTGCCTGGTTTACAATCAACTGTAGTTGACCAGTCACGTTTTTCATTGACACTAACTCTTTGACTTCCAATCCCCCATCGAAATTTTCTATTTTTGCAGCTTTGTTTAAAAGACATTTTTTGATTCCCCCCTGGACTTACATTTGGCTGTTACTCATAAGTATTTTTTTGTTTATGTCCAATGGGTTTGTGGTGGTATTTTTTCGTCTTGTAAATGGACACTATTTCACCAAATGATCTGCAATTAGATTAATTGATGGAACTTTGGCCCCCCCACTCCTCATCGCACATCATGAAAAGGGACCAGACTTTTGTGAATATTACTGCCTTGCCTGTGTTGGATGGGAATTGTGTGGGATGCTGTTAAATTTCAAATTCATGGTCCCACAGAGGTGATTAATGTCCCCAATGTACTTCGTGTTTCTATGGGGGATGTTGTGAAACAAAATATCCGCTCTGATGATTGGGACGTCCAGGCTATAGAGGTACTCTTTTCTGATTTGAAATATTATGCTGCTTTTGATGCTGAAGATTTGTATTTAGACACAGCTAATTACGGGGAGTTGTTTTGCTATCAACACTATGGCAATCATTTCCTACATAAAGCAAATACATTTTGAAATTTTGTTAATTATACGCAATGGGAACATTGTCTGGCACCCATTGAAGGCAGCTCCAAAACTCTAGTGAACAAATTTACATATTTGACTGATTTCAGCGTTTCTGAACCTGAAGCCTTTTATTTTAAAGTGGCGGCAGATTCAGCTTCCAAAGTTAGACTGACCCACACTAAATGATTGTATTCCAAGTCCTTTATGGATGAATTGGCTATTGGGGGCAATGAGCTGTGGAAAGATACCATTGATCTTAAATCTGTATGAGGTTCTAAAACATGGCAGGTACAAGGAACGGAGGCTCTGCATCGTGCTTGCCTTATCTCAAACCACATGTTATTTTTTAATTCTACCATTTTACAAACCACCTGCTTTGGATTGGCTACTTCTAAAAAGATTAATTCACCCTCTGTCCCTGATCTGGGTGCTTATCCACAATGGAATAATCACACAGATCTATCCCTTGATGCGTTGCAGTCATATATTACTAATACGACCTTCAACATTACCGAATTAGATCCTGAAGGATGGTTGATATGGCAGAAGAGCTCATATTCCTGTCAACATCGTTTTCTGGGTCTATACCCTGGATATACACAGGTTAGAGTGGACCCCCGCTTTGAAACTTCCCATTCGGTTACTACCTATTCTGTGGGGAAGTTATGTCAGAACTGGCTGCAACATTCCACCTTGGCATCTGTTGAACTTCATTTATCAAAATTACATGACAAAATAGATTTGAATGATTTTGTTAAGGGTCCTGTGGGTGGCAGGTCCAAAAGGTGGGTGTATGCTATTTATAACGAAGTTTGGAAATTATCACAAATTGAAGCTGCTTCCAGATTGAGAGCTATTGATCAAGCAAATTTGGAAAAAGTGCTAGCTGTCATCAATAATAGCATTAACACCCTTTCTTCCAAAATTCACACATTAGATAATATTGTTTCATCTGTTGTGGATACTGTACAGGATGATATGTCTGTTTTATATTATGGTCAATATCAATTGCGTTCTATAATGCAGTTTGCATGGACTTTGCAAAAATTGAAGGCTGGGAAAGTTACCTGGGACTACATGAATACATCGTCTTTATTCCTGCCGTTTAATCTGACTGCAAAACAACAGTTCATGTCCATGAAAGATGCAACATACTGCATATAGAAAAGTTGGAACCTTTACCTTTCTCTGTGGCCAAATTGAACTCAGCTGTGTGGCTTATCCACGGGTTAATCACCTTGCCATTTCCTTTGTTTCAGTTCAGTTCATGTATGAAACATTATGCCCTAGTCAGATATGAACCATTGGGTACTGCTTTCCTGCATGAAGTTTGGTCACTCCCATTTACATACAGATGCATGAGAGAGGGTAAAGAGGTTTATTTGAAAGGTGAGGAATGCACGTACACACCTGATCACTCAGTAGTCTGTAGGCACATCCAATTGCATGGAGAATGCAACGTTCAGGCACCGAATTTAGCTTGCGTTCTGAAAGGGATTCCAGTTCCAGCTATTACGCCCACTTTTACATTATTAGCTAACGGTAGTTATTTGCTTTTGAATAATGAGGCTTGCTGCGGGATGCTAGGGGGAATTCCCTATATTGTAACAAAGAGTAGTCTGCTGTACAAATGTCCTTTTCCCGCCCCCACATGGGAGGCTGGATGTATCCATCTGGCCTTAAATCCCAACCTTGAAAGCAGAGTTCAACAAGATGAGCAGAATAAGGGCTCTATTGTCTCAAAAGGAAGTCGCACTGACTTCCTCCCGTGAAACATTCGTCCTTCACGTAGCCAACACCCGCACCGAGGTGCATGCGCTTTTAAATACTGATCTCCCCCTTCATTTCGGTGCTCTGATTCATACTATATTCAATGCCTCGTCAACAACTGGCTTGGCGCATTTTTTCAAAGTTGTGGGCTCCGGCCTCGTGACCTCCTTCCAGAAATCTTTGGTGTGATACCGGCATTTTTTCATTCTATTTTTTCCAGCGTCTTCGGCGGGCTCTCGATTCTCGCCCTCACGGCTGGTGTGCTCCTGTTGGTCTGCTTGCTGCGCAATGGCTGCACAATATGTGTCCCACGACAGCCTGACCCGGCTGCTCCAACTTCGTAACCGGATGCTTGAATATTATGGAATATTACCACTGGCCACTTTAAGCGTAGCCTATGGATTGTCCTTCCGGTTTTCCTACTTTACTTGCGTGCAACCTGTTTTTCATTGCCTAGATTGTCCTTTTGAATGGGCTCTGGATTTGTGCCTGTCGAACTCGGTGTCTCCTGCCCCGAATTATGATCGAATGATGAGTCCCTTAGTGGCTCATGAGTTGGACAGTTCTGGTATCGGGATTATGGCTTGTGGAGCGGCACATGGAGTCCTAGGGAATTGGGATATATATACGTCAGCGTATGACTTCTTGGCGAAGAGTTATCTGGAAGAACACGCAAGTTGTCCTCTGATTGTGCTAGAGGCTCCAGTTATCGAGGAACATGTATGTTCATTTACTTTGTTAGACTGGATGGCGGAATCTTTTACAGAACATTATAATGACTTCCTCTTGGAGGCTGTCGCTACTTATTGTGCTTACACGTTGATGGATTAACTTGGGAATTGTCCATTTTCCATTAGTCAAACTACAAATTTTTAAGTTTGTTCCATTTTTTTTTTTGACTCCACATCCAGACTCTGCCGAGCCTTTGCGAGAGGTTACATATTTGTTTTCTTTCTTTTTCAATTTTCAAGCTGGTTTTTCGAACTTTCACTACCCATTATATGGATGAACAATACATGCACTTGGTTCTGTCTCTGTCGAACTTGAACTCTGCGTTCCTAATTTGTATCCCTATTTGTTGGTGATCCGATCAAGGGAGGGTGTAGTGGAGACGGAGTTCCAGGTACACACACATTGCTATGCTAGCATAAGCGTCTTAGATTTAAAACGCCATCTTGCCACTTTTGCTGCTTTTGCACACGACACTGCAGGTAGCTGTTATTATAAGAAAAATGCTTGCTTGCTTTTCCTCCACATGAGAACGGTCTGTTGTTCACATCCCTAGACGTGCACCGCGACCTTAGTCTGAACACTGTGTGCAGAAGCCGTCAGGGACAAATAACAATGTATGCTTTTGAATTCATGTTGATCGGCCCACGCTCTAGCCATAACACGCACACAGCTGCAAATATCTGAAACTCGAGTGCCTTTAATATTGCAGTTTGCATGCATGATTCAGACACTTTGGAGAAGATCTTTTGCAGACACAGAGCAAAGCTGATCCTGTGATGTGATTCACCTAAGCTGATATTTACGTTATGGGGTTCCCCATTCAAACCTAGAGACCTTCTATTAGTTTAATAAAATTAGCTTACTGGCGAAGGGAGGGTGGTTGTATTCCACTATCATTTGTAATATGATTTCTCACTTCCTTTTCTATGGTTTTGTAACAATGCTGATGGTTTCATTTTTAATCATTTGTCTGCTTATGTTAGCCAAAGTACTGCATCTTAGGACACGTAGTTCAAAATAAACATTTTAAACTTTACTGTGTCTTTGATTGCTCTTGTTGTGGACTGATATGAAAATAATAACGAACATGTGTTTCTGATTCCCACCATTCCTGAGAGTACTCTAAGACGCTTGTTTTGGGTTGTCTAATCATTGGTAGCTTCGAGATGATACAGAGAACGAATGAGACACTGATGCTAGTCGGATAGGGGTTCTAGGTACTGAGGTGAGTTTTTGGTACACCGCAATTCACTGAGGTCCTGGTTTCCTGCGCATAGTTCTGTGCATGAGCAGAATCCCTGCAACACCATAACTGTTGAAAAATCTGTACTAGTTTCCCTTGCACTGTGCTTAGGAGTGCAGGGGCATCCCCCACCTCCCTCCCTCCTTTTGGGTCTTTTGAAAGTTAAAAGGGCTAACTAAACCCTCAGAGTCTAAGCAGAGTGTGTTTTATGAGTATTGAATTTGCTTTAAAGTTTAAAACAGTGTTTTGAAAGTGTTTGCAACCCTTGTTTTTGGCCAGAAAATGAGATTTGTTGAAATGCGCAAAAAGCAGTATTTAAGTGTTTTAGATATGGGTCTACCTGCAGGGTGATCCAGGACCAGGAAAGTGTGGAGTGAGCCTGTCTGTATACAAGGAGATTCTGTTCTTCAGGAACAGCTCACTGCCGCCTGGCTATCTTCCTGTGCTTGAGGTCACACGCTCCTTATATAACTTGTCATTGGACACTACATCTGGCCTCTGATTGGTCTGCTCTAGCTAATGTTTCTATTGGGCATAGGGTTAGGTTTCTGATAGACTGATAGGTCTGAGGTTCTGATTGGTCCCTTGGATAGTGATTCTATTGCATTTATGACTTAGGGTTAGGGTTCTGATTTGTGGATAGTTCTAGGGTTTTGATTGGTTCCTAGGGCTAGGGTTTCTATTGGGCCTAAGACTTAGGGTTTGGTCTCTGATTGGCTGCTGAGACTAGGGCTGTGATTAGCTTTAAGGTCCTGATCTCCTATTGGCCCTAGGACTTAGGGCTAGTGTTCTGATTGTTTAGGATTAGGATTCCCATTGGACACAGATTACCTGACCTAGGGCTATTTGAGCTTATTTATTTTATTTATTTTAGAGGCTTTATATAGCGCTGGCTAGACCCAGAGGTATCAGAGCGCTCTACATTGGTAAGAAGATAGTAACGGTTGAAAACGCAATTATTACAGCAACACGGCAAAAACAATATATCAACAGCATAGAATAACAGGGGAGAAACGGCATGAAATTACATATATAGATAAATAGTACAATAGCTATATATATATATATGACAGGGAAATTGGAGATCAGGTGCAGGGCGCAGGATTAAGACCCCCAGTATTTATTGAGGAGGTGCATTTTGAGGTCAGTTTTGAAGCTGGCATAGGAAGGGTTATATCGTAGGTCTTTGGGGAGGGCATTCCAGATGTTAGGGGCCTTCCCGGAGAAGGAGCGGGATTGTGTGGGTTTCTTATTTAGCAGGGGTGGGACTAGGAGGAGAATGTTGGTGCTTCTCAAAGGTCGTGTGCTGCCTGCTTTGCAGAATTTATTGGCGAGGTATGGTGGCGTGTTTTGATAGAGGACTTTGTGTGCAATGCACACTGTTTTATATGCGGATCTGCCTTCGATGGGGAGCCATTTGAGAGTTCTGAGGGCAGTGGAGATGTGGTTGAAACGTTTGCAGTCGGTGATGAAACTAGCTGCAAGGTTAAGTACAGATTTGAGTGGAGCTAGGTGGACCTTGGGGATTTTGGTGAGGATGGTGTTACAGTAATCAATTCGCAAAAGGACAAGTGACTGGACTACTAATTTAAAGTCGTCAGTTGGAATAAAGAGAGTGAAGAGGGCTCCTTTCACCGAGTTTTTGATATGGACATTGAGAGTTAGGCTATTATTGATGGAGATACCAAGAGATATAACTGAGTTGGACATGGAGAGTGAGCAGTTGAGGGCATTGAGGTCGCAGATCCAGGATTGAATGGGGAGAGGGTTATTTTTAGGGGAGAAGAGAATGATTTCAGTTTTTGGGGGGTTGAGTTTGAGATGATTTAATTGTGAGGGTGTTGTTAAGGTGCATGATGTCCGCATAGGTTTTGATCTTGTAGTAGAGTTGGATTTCGTCGGCATAGAGGTGGTAGTTGATTCCTGCTTGTTTAAGAATGAGGGTGAAGGGTTCCATAAAGAGGTTAAAGAGGGAGGGAGAGAGTATAGATCCCTGTGAGACTCCTAGTGAGACCGGAGTAGGGTTAGAAAGACAGTCATTAATTTTGATTTGCTGAGTTCGGTGTTGTAGATAGGAGATGAACCATTTGTGGGCAGTACCATTGAGACCGAAGCGATCTCTGAGCACATTAAGTAGAGCAGAGTGGTTAACAGTATCAAACGCTGCAGAGAGATCTAGGAGGATAAGAAGGCAGGTCTCGCCATTATCAAGGGAGTGGTGGATGTCATCGACAACATTTAGCATGGCAGTTTCGGTGCTGCAGCCTTTCCTGAAGCCTGATTGTAGGGGGTCGAGTAAGTTGAAATTTTCAATGTGTTTGTCTAATTGGAGCAGGACACATTTTTCAAGGGCTTTAGAGAGAAGGGGGAGGTTAGAGATGGGGCGAAGATTGTTAAGATCATTGGGGTCGGCATTAGGGTTTTTGACAATGGGAGTGATCTGACCAAGTTGAAGGGAGATGGGGATACATCCCGTGGTACGGGAGGTGTTGATGATTGTGGTCCAAGATGGGGTAAGGATGTGTTATAGCTCTTGGACTAGGTTAGATGGGAGGGGGTCTTTAGTATGGGAGGATGGTCTAAGTTTAGCAATGATGTTAAAGACTTGCTGCTCAGATACAGAGAGAAAGTGAAGCAAGGAGGCATTGTTTTTTAGTTGTGAGTTAGGGTGATTGGTTTCAGGTGGTGTAGATGCGGATGAGTGTGGGCAATAGTCCAGGGGAGGTGTAGTAGGTAAGTGAGGGGAGTAGTTGGGATAAGGTGCTGTAGTGGGTAAGAGTGAGGAAGGAACAGGGGGTGTAAGGAATGTGGTATGTGCTCTGGATGTCATGTTAGGCGTATGTTGGGAGTTGGTTGGGATCTGTGTTAAAAGGAAGGCTTGATCTATTTTGGCGATTTTTTCCGAGAAGAAGTGGGCAATTTCTTCACATCTAGCGATCGATGCCATTGGATTAGGAGGTGCGGAGGATGTTTGTTTACGAACAATGTTGAACAACTCCCTGGGCCTGTTTTGGCCCGATCGAGTTGTGTGCGGAAGAAGGATGCCTTCTCATTAAAAATGTGTTTTCTGTATGTGGATCTAGCTAATCTGAGGAGTGCCAGATATGAGGGAGAGGGATGGTGTCTCCATGTTCCTTCCATCAGTCTTAGTGAGCGTCTTTCGTTGTTGAGCTCTGAACTAAACCAAGATTTGGAGTGGATATTTCTTTCGTTTTTAAGTTTAGGAGGGGCCAATCGGTCAAGTACTTCCATAACAGTTTTATTAAAGTGTTCCGTAAGCTCATTTGCTTTTGTGAGGGCGGGGTGAGGAGAAGTTGAGCTTGGAGTTGAGCCTCAAGAGCACCAGGGGGGATTAGTTTAAGATTTCTGGTCAATTTTTGTGGTTTGTTAATTTTTGGGGGGTGGGTGGTACTGAGGTAACAATGGTGAACAGTACGAGGTGGTGGTCAGACCAGTCGATGGGGATGATATTGGTCAGGAAGGCCAGATCCTTATTGGTAATAATGGCGTCCAGGATGGCTCCTTTGGTGTGGGTTGGGGACTGGCATAATTGTTTGAGGTCATTAATCTCAAGCAGATTTGTGAGGAGGGTGATTGGGGGATCATCGGTAGCATTCCAGTGGAGTTTGAGATCACCAAGGAAGAGATTATTAGAGTTTCAAATTGAGGATTGTGCAGAAGGTCAGAAAATTCATCAATGAAGGGTTGAGGGATTCCAGGAGGGTGATAGATGTTATGTAGACGAATTAGGAGGGAACCTTGTACTTTTAGTTCAGCTTCAAGGTATTCAAAGGAGGAGTGGCCAGAATTATTGACAAGGGAGAGCTGAAGTTCATTTTTGAAGATTATGGCTAAACCTCCCCCTACTCTGTCAGGTGGTATCTTTCCTAAGGATAGAGCATCCGGGGGGGTAAGTCAAGTATGCTTGTTGAGTGGTCATTGAGCCATGTTCCGTGAGGAACGCAATGTCAATGGGCTCACTAAGGATTGTTTCAGAGATTTCAGTGGCATGTCGGACGGCAGAAGGACAGTTCACAAGCATGCAGCATGCAGGCTAGGGGTTTGGGGTTGTTCTTGGGTGGTGGGCAGGAGTGGATAGCGGTGAGTTGGGAAGGGTATCTGGGGGAGACGGGAGAAGAGGGGGTTCTGTCAGTTCCTGGAATGATGGGGATGTTGCCGTAGGGGAGAGGCGGATTAATGATTGGTAAAATAGTATGGTAAGAGTTGCATAGGTCAGAAAGGTCGGACGGGGAGAGAAGGCTCAAGGTGCGATGAGGCCTATGCATTCGGCAGCAGAGAGAGGTTGTTCTCCAATGATTAGAGTTAGTGTTGTATTTTCGGCTGGAGTAGGGGGACTTAGCACAGTTGGGGAGGGTTCTTGAGCTGAGGTAAGAGAAATCTTCTCTGATTCGAGAGAGTTCAATTGTCAAGTTAGAGAGATCACGTTCAATGTTGCGTAGGCTCTGGGTTATTAGAGTGAGGGGGATCCTGTTGGGGAGGGGGATAGGGAATGGTCTGGGTTAGCTGCAGTGGGAGGATTATAGAGAGTAGCTTAGGGCATCTCAGCACGGGCATCAAGGCTGAGGGCAGAGAGGACAAGGGCAATTGCCTGTTTGGGTCTGTTTGGGACAGGTCGGTCCTAGGGCCAGAAATGTTACTGTTTTTTCCATTCACCAGCCCCCACCATAACCAATTCACATCCAAAAACATTAACACACTCACAACAAATGCACTCCACTCATTTACTACAAAGAAACTTGAACCTGTTTTCATTATCAAAACCACACAAAAAACACAAACCATACTTATACACCCTTCTACCCAAACTACCTTTAATCACACCGAAAACACCACTCTATCCTATACTACTAACAAATCCACACATTGCCAACACAACACAAATCCACACTATTTGTAACTATATCCCATCCAGACACACACTCCCAGCTCATACAAAGCATCAGCTCTACCCTCTTCTTACTCCTAACAGACCCCTTTCTGTCACCACCAAAAATATAGTCAGTCTTCCATCATTTCATCCTGCAACACCCTCCTCCTCTTTTTACCAAAAAAACACAACCACACATATTACCTCTTCCAGCGATCACATCTAACACAAACACTCTTAATTCTTGTCTATCCCCTCTCACACATCACATACACTTTTCCAAAACACATAACCACTTCCTTTACCTTTCAGATTCCACACACCAACATTACTTTACATACAAATACTTCTCATAAAACAACTACATCATCATCTCCTCTCACTACTCCTCAAAATCAAAACATTACACATACACCAGGACAACAAAATCTCACACACACTACCTCATAATACTTTCAGTCACAAACTACAAATATACACCCACTCCCACCCTCCTGACTACACAAATAAGACACACCTTAAACAAACTCTACTGCCAAGTGTTTTCGCATCCCCCACACCGAACACATATACAGAAACACAGTGACTTCCTTCCAACTGCCTCCCATCCATTGGGCAATTTAGAAACTTACAACATGACCCAACTGCTGCACCATCACCTCCCAACTCATACACCTTCCACCCTAAACAGACACAAACAAAAAAAACAACAACATGCCACTCTGCACAATTTCGCATCTCCATATCTACTGCACAACAAGGCTACTCTATAAACACAGCTCACCAACACACTCTCAACCACCATTTTCACAACCTACACACGCAGATCCATCAAAATGCCTTCTTAGCCTGCTGGACGAGGAACACCTTACAGAAAAGCTAAACTATTGCTATCTTCATACAGCTAATACCAGCACTAAGGATATGCCTGCTACAAGTCCACAAAATACTGCTCACTCTTCTACAAAACAAAGTCATTTCATCACCAAAACACATTCTCTAAACTTAATTTAACGTAATTTCTAGAATTAATGACACTCCAATACATTCTCTAAACTGCCTACCAAGAAATGCTCGAACTTTCTCTAAAAATAAGCATGACAACTACAACCTTCTCACTAACACACAACCTGACTTACTCTTCACAATTGAATTATGGTTGGGAGATGACATGGCTCCGGTGTCGCATGAAGGCATTCCTCAAACTATCACACAAAATGGTATAGGGAGAAGAGGAGGTGGCCTAGATGTTGTATTGAAGCAAACATTAAATATCACTAAAGCTGGCAACATCTCCATACAAGGTTGTGCGGCCCTCTTCAGCAGATTCAACCATCTTCCTCCTGTAACTTCCGACTCCTTTACAGACCTCCACTCAGCAATGCAACATTCCCAGACACACTTCTAGACACAGTTTTAAACCTGATAACACTATACTCCACCCTATGTTTTTCTTGGTGACCTAAACAGTTGGCTTTACAAACCCAATATGCCCCATCGAAAAAACTATCATCACTGGCCTAAACATACTGAACCTTCATCAGATTGTCCATAAACCCACACACATCCAGTGAAACAGTTAACCTAGATGTCATTTTTGCAAATACAGAACTAGTTACCTTTCAAACGATTACTCCAGTCACATGGTTATATCACCATTTGCTTGATTTCCAACTTACAACAACACAAAGCAACACACCTAAAACCACCTTACATTCATCTACCTATCAACTGTGAAACAAGCTCAATTTTGAACACTTAAAAACAGAAACTAACATCCAATACAGATCTAGGCACAATAAATTCCATTCAAAATTTTATGAGTGGAATAAATTCCATTCAAAAACTTTATGAGTGGCTACAGAAAGCTTTTGATATTCTAATACCACTAAGAACAACAAAATTAGACAAAAGAAAACAGGCACCTTGGAGAAATACAGAGCTAAAAGAAATAAAAAGCAAATTAGAAAGCTGCAGCGCACCTGGCTCAAAACAAACACCCAGCCACACACACTTCACCTACAGAAACTTATCAGATTATACAAGTCATCAATCGAAACAATCTAAAAAAAAAAAATACGTTATTCAGACCGGTTTCAAAATGCTAAATGTGCAAATAAAGAATTCTATTAAATTATCACTGAATTTTGTAACCCAAATTGCCTAGAAAGTACTCATCCCATTAATCAAGAATTCACAGACAAACTGGCAAATCATTACCCAACTAAAGCAGGCAGTCTTATTTAAAACAAAGGAAAAGCACCAGCACCGACCCTTTTCTAAAAACCAATCCTCCAAGAGTAAAGTAATCCGGCTTCTGCATTCCTTCCAACAAATATCACACAATGAGTTTATGGATCAGGCCTGCCAATTGCCCTTCGGACCATGTCTACCACAAACCTTCAAGAAAATTATTCTTACTACCTCTGCTGCCACACCCGTAAGAAGAATGATCAACAATTCTTTAACTGGGGGGCGTGGCCAACAAGATGGTAAAATAGCAGCTTTCTTCACCAGCTCCACCGGCCCATCCCAAAATCCTGCTAAAATCCTGAGTCAATCACAGCATCGAACCCCCTGACCAAAGTCTATCGGTGGGGGGGTCATCAATGGCAGTGCCGGTCTGAGACTAGGGCCGCCGAACACCCTGAAAAGACAAAAGGAAGCAACCTGACCCATCGGCGTGAGACAACCCATGGCGCAGTGCCATGCCGGACCTGAGACTGCTGATTCCCGGCGCCGGTGTGACCCATGGTCTGTGGACCAGAGTAGAGGAAGGCGGAGGGATACGGATTGAGTGACGGTTGGTCCAGCCGTACAGTGGGACCCAGTGAGGGGCGGACTGACCCGGGAGATGGGGCTGAGTGAATGGTTGCCTCCTTGGGACTGGCGTGTGTGAAGCCATGCCATACCCTCTGTCGAGCCGACGAGGTGGGCCCCGATAAAATGCCAGTGAGTGGGGGAGACCCCCTTCTGATGTAACTTGTGGGGCTCCTGATCCAAGTATCTCCCCTCTGAGAAACTTAGGTGCTGGGGCCTTCCCTGCTGGGCTTCCTGCTGCTGCACCTGTCGGGGGAGAGCCTGGAGCGGAGGAGGAGGCTGGTGAGAGGCGAACAGGAGCGGAGCCGGCCTGAGCACTGGCAAAGGCTGAGGTCAGAGCTGCCTAGCTAAGCTGCAGAGCAACATATCTGGCTTCCTGGTTGGGGCGGACACGCCCGGGACGATGCTGCGGCACTGACGGGTGGGCAAAGCGGGAGCAGAGGACCGCTGGGATCCTACTGAGAGGAGATCTGAAGGAGGGGCCAGCATTGGGAGAGCACCTGATTTACCACGGGTGGAGAGGTGGGCCTGGGCCAAGACAGAGAAGCCTGGTGCTGAGGTACCAGTTCTGGTGCGGCGGAGGCGCAGTGGGTGCGTCTGTCTCCTATCTCCTGAGCCAAGAGGACAGCAAGCCAGGTGGTGAGGTGTATTCCCAGGTACTAGGGTACAACAGAAGTGGTTCCCCTCAGTGGCTGAATACCAGACCCTGGATACTGGGGCCGAGACTGGAACAATGCTTGCTAGCCCAGACGTACCTGTAGTGTGGGACACCCCCACCCCAGCAAACTGGGGCCGGTGAGGCGATGGGGAGCCTGACGTGCATGGAGGAGACCCGTGGGGCATCCCGACCCCTCTAGGAGTTGCAGGAGAGAAAGCGCAAAACTACCCACACCTCTGCCCACTGAGGAGTTCCAAAGACACATACACTACCACACTAAATACGAGGCTACGGAGGGGTTGTGAGCGAGACGCACTGTCAGACATGCTGCAGAAACTGAATACCGGAGAGGTGGTACATCTACATGTGGAACCCGAAGGGTTCAGGTGTGGGCCCTCGCCCCACAATCCAGTCCCGGAAGGCCATCGATAACTCTACCAAAATGGCTAAAGATAAAGATCCTAGGCCACAGAAGCAAGGGAAAATGGACCAGTACACGAAAACCATAACCCCCACACGCTGGTCCAGAACTGGAGGAGCTAGCTCTACCAGACAGTGCAGCCCTCCTGCAGGCCATGAATGCATCAAGAGACACTCTGGAGGGACGCATTGGGGACGTCCGATCCAAAGTCTCCATACTCAGGCAAGATCTCCGTAATCTCTCTGAGAGTCACGCAAGCAGTACATAGAATATCTGAAGTCGAAGACTCGACGCACAGAACTCCGGTCCATCCTTGCTGATCTTCCCTGGAAAGTTGATGGCACGGGAAATCAGGCAAAAAGAAATACTCTGTGATTCATACTGCCTATGGTGGAGTTCTCCCCCTGTTTTGTAATCGAAAGGGCCCATAGAGCCTTGAGCGCTAAAGCACCACCTGGAGCCCCTCCCCCCCAATACCAGTCATCGCCTGCTTTATGAACTTTTAAGACTGGGACATGATATTAAGGGAGGTGAGGAAAGTGGGCAAGATTCACCATGCAGAGTCCAAGATAATGATATTCCCTGACTATTCACGGGAAGTACAAAAGCAGAGACGATCCTTCGACTCAGTCAAACAAAAGCTATTGGCAATGAACATACAATACTTGCTCCTGTTTCCCACCAAGCTCAAGGTCCTATTTTAGGGTGAGGCCATCTTCTTTCAGACGCCAGAGGCGGTTTGGACCTGGATCGAGGAGTGTGCAACTCGAACGCTGGGCAACGACACAGGAGAACAAGCATTGGCATAGCCAATAGGTCTCGCCTTTGGGACCTTCTAAGTGTTTAGCCATGCAGCACATTACTACGCGAGAGCAGTTGACTTTGTCTAAATGTTTTAGCCATGTTGTATAGCAGCGTGGCTGAAAGTAAAGGGAAACCAGCCCCACCGGCCACTTGGAATGCTGCACGTTCCCCTTTAAGCCAGTTACCACTTCAACGAGACTTCTCGTTCAGCCCAAACTGTCGGTTTCTCTTTTTAAAGAAATGATTTGTTTCACTTTTAAGGCCTCACAAACCGGCAGTTCGTTACTGACGTCAACTGAACGCCCGCCCTCCTGAAAACGCATCAACAAAGGTTGCCAAGGGTGTATTTTTGGCCAGCCACTGTCCCCGTGGTCGCGGGCTCAGCCTGTGCATATCTGAAGGCTGCCTGAGCTGACTCGATCCACACTGGACAGAACTGCAAAAACAAACCCTGCATCAAGCAAGCGCTGAGAGTTCCTAGAAAGCCAAAGCAGGCTTTTGCCGTTGTTTCAGTGACGAGTCAGCCGTGCACTCAGGCAGGTGAACTGTGTCACCGCCAGCCTTGAACACGACCATACCACACTTACAGTCATATACAAATGATACAATGGAAGCAAAATGCGCTATAACAAGATTTGTTAAATAATACGCTGGTCGTGGATATTTTCAGTATGTATAGAAGGCAAGCAGTTCGTTTACAATTTCTTTCCAAAAATATTTCACATTTTTTAAACAACTGCTTCATTTTATGCACTTCAAGCATTTATGTACTAGAAACATTATGATGTGCACATCAAACTTGTAGCACACCAGACATGTTATCAGCAGTTTTCAGTTTGAAAATAAGACTAGAGCCTTTCTCTTCAGTGGCAGTAAAGTACATGGAAAACAAGCGCGGCCACGCTAATTGCAAACAGATGGCCCCTGCGCGCCGCTGCTTGCTCCCGCAAGGTGGATGCCGTGGCATGCATGAGTTTCTGAAAAGTGCAGACCGATTCCAAAAGGTCATCTCCTACAGCAGCGCATGCGCGCTGCACTAGGCTCGACCTAAAAACTGAGGGGACCTGCATGGGGGGAGCCAGACCTAAAACTTAAAGGTCTAGGAGAAACCACAATGAGAATGTAACTCCCAGGCAACAAATTAAGACCACCGGGCTGTCCCGGCAGGGAGTCACCGTACCTGGTCCCTCCACAGACATCGATGGTGAACCTGGAGACAAGAGATTCAAGAGGACAAATGTGATATCACATTAAGAGGGACCGCGACTGACCGAACCATCCAGGACTGCTCCACAGACTTACAGAAACATCACACACTATTGGAGGCAATAGTTAACCTGGAGAAGGATTTGGCGCCGGTGGCCTCTTTTGAACCTGGCCCAAACATACCACAAGACAAAGACACTGACTGATCCTGCAAACAGGTCTGGCAGAGACCAAAGGGAGAAAAGGCGACATGTGGCCTTCCACCAGCTATGTCTCTTTTTAGAAGTAGGAGACCATCAATTTATTTTGCACGCACTTTCTAACGGTGTGCCGGTTTCAGTGTTTTTGGGAGAGTAATTGTAAGGGGGAGAGGGGTTTAGCGGATCGGATGGGCTATAGACCTCTCTAGTGCGAACTGCAACACAGTTGTCATGTTGATCTATAGGGGTCAGTGCACGGGGAGCGGAGTAGTGTGGGAGGGAGGCAGAAAGGGGGCAGGATTGAGATGCCTAGCAGGGAATATCTGTTCTCTTTTCATTTGGACAACATTGGCAATTTTTAGGGGAGGAGTTGGGTTAAGAGGTGTGGTTTTGTTTATCAGCTAAGGGAGTGGCAATATTAATCCGCATAAGAATGAGATAGGAGGCATTGGGCAGTACACTAATTTTCCTCACCGTAGATGAGTAGGGATAACACATGGACGGAACGAGGATTCTAATTGATTAAAAGGGGCTTAATTTCTGCATACCTTAGAAGACTGAAACCAGATGTGGTTCTTACAAGAGACGCACCTACGAGGCTCCCACTGTGGATTCCTAGGTAGAGTAACATATAAGACATTAGCACATGCGGGCTTTACCTCAGGCTCCAGGGGAGTAGGTATTTTAATTGAAAAGTCCCCCCCTTCACCATTAATAAGACCTGGACTGACCCAAATGGGACGTACACCATGGTACGAGGGATGTGGAGACATAGGGTCATCACCATCATAACCCTCTTGCCCCGCCCCCACCTGCAACAATGGACAATGACAATGAACAAGGTCGCAGAGATTCCTCTCGAGGCCGGTTCCAGAATGCATGTTATAGTGGGAGACCTTAACGATGAGATCAGTACCTCAATCATATGAGCCAGTCACAGGGGAGCAGAGGGGTTACTCCACTGGCAGAATTCTTGACCACATTGGGGTTGATAGCCCTTACCCAACTGACTCTACATACGCCTACTATTCAGCCACCAACAAACATTCTCGAGATTACACTGCATTCTGGCCGCAGCTGGCGAGATAGGTGATATTGAGAGGGAGGACTCTCTGACAAGGGCTCTGTCACATCACTCGCCCTTATGGTCACAGTGGGGCCCAGACCTTGCAAACCCCCTGTGAGTTGGAGACTTAATGCACGGGAGCTAGGGGACAAAATTATCATGTGTGAACTGAAGGTAGAAACTGAGCTCTACTTCTCCAAACAACAAAGACTCTGTAGCCTCAGCTGTCATACTATGGGAGGCATACAAGACTGTACTCAAGGCCAAAATCCAAAATGCCATTGCCCACAAAAAAAGTAGAGAGACCATTGAAATAGAGACAATTGATAGATTTAGAGAAATGCCTGGGAACAAACGTAGACCCCCATCTTACACGCCAGATTTGAATCCTACGTACAGACTATCAGGCACTAGCACACCAAGAGATAAGGTCCCAGATTATAGCCACCCAATGCAGCATATATGAGACGGATGATAAGGCAGGGAGATTACTGGCCCTGCTGGGCAGGAAAGAGGCAGAGGCATGCTGGGTACAGGCCATACATGCAGGTAAAGGGATCATATATACCTCACCACAGGAGACTGCAACCGCATTTCCTCGATATTATGGAGATTTTTTATAAGGGCCGTGCACTGGCAGACAAATTCCAGATCTGGGAATATTTAAAAGGCATACCGACCATTACCCTGCCTCCTGATGACCGTGGGACATTGGAAGAAGACATTACGCTGATAAGAGTAGTGGCTGCCATAGACAAACAGAAATCAGGGAAGACCCCTGGCCCAAATAGAATACCAGCAGAGTTCTTCAGGAAATATGCAAAACTGCTGGGGCCCTACTTACTCAATATGTTCTTGGGGGCAAAGGAGGAAGGAGCTCTCCCCCGCAGACCTTTACAACACCACCATAAGGGTGATACATAAACCAGGGAAACCCGCTACGGACAGTGGATCATAATGTCTCATCTCATTATTAAATGCTGAAATGAAATCCTGACCACAGTCCAGGCTACAAGGCTGCTACAGTGACAGCCGGTCTTAGGATGCTTGTTTACGGTCCAGGGAGGACCTGGCTTGGCAGTTCGAGCTGGACTGTTCCCACAAGGAACAGGGTCAAGACTGATTTGCATATGGCTGAGTCCAAACTGGGGTGGCGTGGTGAGCAAAATAATTATGGATTAAACCCAAATCTTTGTGACTGGGAGTGAATGTTTGCATTGTCCAGCATTCTGTCCATCAATTGTTTCCTTTGCATGTGTCGCCCAAAGTGGGAAGGGTATGCCCAGACGTGGGTCCCGTGCTCACTACACCACTGGATTCAAGCTAGCCTGGCTGATGAAGGGTGATGCTCTGAAACCGGTCCCAGGATGCTTATTTCTGGCCCAGGGAGGACTTGGCTTGGCAGTTCGGGCTGGACTGTTCCCACTAGGAACAGGGTCAAGACTGATTTGCATATGGCTGGGTCCAAACTGGGGTGGTGTGATGAGCAAAAGAATGATGGATTAAACCCAGATCCTTGTGACTAGGGGTGAATGTTTGCATTGTCCAGCATTCCGTCCATTAATTGTTTCTTTTGCATTTGTCACCCTAAGTGGGAAGGGTATGCCCAGACGTGGGTCCCGTGCTCACTACACCAATGGATTCAAGCTAGCCTGGCTGATAAAGGGTGATGCCCTGAAACCGGTCCAGGGAGGACCTGGCTTGGCAGTTCGGGCTGGACTGTTCCCAAGAGGAACATGGTCAAGACTGATTTGCATATGGCTGGGTCCAAACCGGGGTGGTGTGGTGAGCAAAACGAATGATGGATTAAACCCAGATCCTTGTGACTGGGGGTGAATGTTTACATTGTCCAGCATTCCGTCCATCAATTGTTTCTTTTGCATATGTCGCCCTAAGTGGGAAGGGATTGCCCAGACGTGGGTCCCGTGCTCACTATACCACTGGCTTAACCTAGCCTAGCTGATGAAGGGGGATGCCCTGAAACCGGTCCCAGGATGTTTGTTTCCGGCCCAGGGAGGACCTGGCTTGGCAGTTTGGGCTGGATTGTTCCCACAAGGAACAGGGCCAAGACTGATTTGCATATGGCTGGGTCCAAACTGGGGTTGTGTGGTGAGCAAAAGAATGATGGATTAACCCAGATCCTTGTGACTGGGGGTGAATGTTTGCATTGTCCAGCATTCCGTCCATCAATTGTTTTTTTTCCCTCCCTTATACACCATGCCCAAAAAGTCCACACGATTCAATTTATGCAGACTCTCCAACTGGTTGCACATAGTTTCAAATAGGGAAGGCCTTCACTTATTTTTGTCCCTTGATGCTGAAAAAACATTTGATGCCATACATTGGCCTTATATGCGTCAGATTCTATTAAAATGTGGATATGGCCTTAAGTTTCTGCCATGGGTAGAACTCCTCTACACGGGTCCAATGGCAAGGGTGTGTGTGAATGGAGCGATGTCTGCAGAATTCCCCAGAGATAGGGGCACGAGGTGGGGGGGCCCACCCCATTGTTATTTGCGCTCACATTGTACACAGCAAGACCTGGTTGTTTTCAAAGATAGACAGGAGACATTGGCGGATGAACAGATTTCGTTGTATGCAGATGACATCCTTCTATGTTATCACTCAGCCGGCTACGACTCTACCAGGGGCGTTTTAGTTCTTTGAAACGTATGGGACCCATGCAGGCTATAAGATCAACTGGGACACATCAAGCCTTTACCCAAGGGGCGGACATCTGAATGTGGGGTGCCTCCTGGGCAAGCTGTGCATTGATCAAGAGGGGTTCAAGTATCTAGGCCTCTATGCAACCAAGAATATAGAAAATAATATTCGCAGGATATTAAAGAAATTCCACATCGGTGTAGAAAGGTGGAGAGCTTTGCCCCTTGACAATTCTAGGTAGGGCAGCAATGTACAAAATGGTTGTGCTGCCCAAGCTTCTCTATGTCCTCCAAACTATACATCACAAAATTCCGGATGCTATTATTGACACAGTTGAGGGAGGAAGTACATAACCTCCTTTGAGATAGGGGTCTCCCAAGAGCTGCACTGAGGACGTTGCAGAGAAGCCAATACAGCGGGGTATAGAACTCCCTGATATACCTTTCTTCTACCGAACGGCACGCTTAATTGTGATTTAGGAATGGGGACACTCTTCTGGGGACCACCGACCTACGCCCTAGAGAGAGGCCAGTTCTGCTCTTGCACATATTTACACTACATCAATGGTGGCAAAGGAACTACCCATTTAATGCCAGCAATCTGGAGAACCATAGAGGCATGGAAAAAGTCAGAGAGACATGTGGGATGGAATAAATTCATTACCCAGCAAACTCTGCTATGGGAGGGAACACGATTGACCTAGATCGAGAAGCTCAAAGGCTTCCGAACTTAGGATCAGATTGGAATTTCAAGAGTGGGCAATCTGCTTAAAGACAGAAGTCTAATCCCTTTTAGCTCCCTCCAACATGAATACCAATTACATGCCAGCCAGTATTTTAAACACCTACAGATCAAACATGCATGGGGAGCAGAACATATAGACTTGACCGAACTCGCCGAGTATGCACGGCTGGAGGGACGATTGCTCCAGGGGGAAATCGCAGAGAAAATGGTCTCATGGACTTATAAGACATTAATAAACAATATAAACACCAATAGGGTGCACCAAATGTTATCCTCAGACAAATAAACAATCTAAGCAGCAAGGGTTCCAATTTATAGGTAAATCTCATTTTAATTTTTTTTTGTTGTTTCAAAAGGTTTTTTTACTTCTATATGTAAAGCCACACGCCCACATCCCCTACACTGCTTTGTGCATTACTTACCGGTTGCCAAAAGATTCTCATTCAAGCTGCTTTGTATCACTCACAAAGATATACATAGAACAGGGCTGCTCTTCGTCAGGAATAAAATCCCAAAATACCTTCAACAAAGGAACCCCACTTTAGATTGGCACTTCGCCTCAAAATCCCACCATATAAGAACAAAAACATAGGTGGCACATTATTCTCTGTTCAAGCAGCCAAACTATAGAACTCTTCACCCCCAAACATAATATCTACAGATAAATATATTATCTTCAGATAGAAGACTATTCAAGAGTTGGCTCTTCCCCACATAACCACCATACTCAAACATAAAAGTGCAGCATATCCCTGTATACATAAGAATTTATTTGGATTATAAGTATGTATCTAGATATGTGTATTACATTGTATAAATATGTATAATAATTATGTTGATAAATGTAGAGATATTTGTTAGGTCTGTTTAACAAATGTAGATATTACCTATGGTTATATTATTCTATGTTTAACTTGTATATAGGTCACTGCATAAATAAATACCTTTTTATCATACCTATTTATCTACAATTGCTTCACTGTTGAATTATTAAAAGAACAAATATATAAAACAAATACATTTACTAAAAGTACAGCAAAGCTTGAAAGTGTGAGTTTATTAAATACAACTTAAATCTAGCTATATTACCTTCCTTATACATATTTACCTTCCATATACTTATGTCTCTTTATATTAATTACTTTACTCCTAATTCAGCATCTCCAATGCACGACCCTGTTTCTCACCCTATATCTCTCTCAATATATTCTCTACCACCACTCTTTGACTCATCCCAAACCTCATTCTACTACTCTCTCCAATGCACTACCCTGTTTCTCACCCTTTACCTCTCTCAATGTATCCTCTACTTCCACTCTGTGACCCATCCCAAACCCCATTCTACTACTATGTTCGCCAAAATAAACCTTCTCTGCCCCTCCTTGCATCATCTCAAACCTCTTTTACTATTCAGATCTCCCAAACAAGCCTTTCTAAACCCTTCCCTCGTGTATCCCTCCTACTCTTCTGATACCTCATTTTTCTCCCTAATCCACTATCAGAGACTCTTCCCCTCCATCTCTCCTTATTACTCATCCCGAGGAGCCTCCTACCACTATGATCTACAATAAACATTTTCTAAACCATTCCCTCTTCTATCCCTCCACTATCTTTTTAAATCCAACTAACAGACTCACTTGTCCACCACTCAAAGGAGTAGCGTGCTAATAACCAAAAAGCGTTTTGATGCCTCGTCAGGGGTAGTAAGCACTATATACATGCTATTACAATTGTGCATAAGAACAAAACCAGTTATGCACATTTTATAGCTATTGCACTGTCCAGAAAGACATTTCTAATTTGCACCATAATTAGTCACGTGTTCTTACATAACACAAGCTAAGGTAGGGGCCGGAAATGTGACCGCGTTAACCCTGTGTCCCTCTGTCTCCAATCTGGCACCTTTTTCTACCCCTCTCTATCTTCCCCTCTCTCTCGATCCTCTTTCCCTGCATGATGCTTCCCCTATTCCTCTCTCCCCAACAGTTATCTCTCTCTCCAATCTCTTTCTCTATCTCTTCCCCTCTCCAGTCTTTTTTTGCATCTTTTATATAGCACGAACTCGACCGGAAGGTATTGGAGCGCTTTACATAGCACCGTATTTACATTACACATTCAGGCACAGGGCGATTAAGTGATTTGCCCAGAATCACAGGATGTGGACGCCACTTCGAGGCTCGAACCATGGTTTCCAGCACCAAGGTCGGCAGTCTAGCCGACGGGCCACATCCTCTCCCCTCCTGCCTCGCTCTCTGGGACAAAGGTACATTGAAACCTATTGTTATCGCACAGATTCTCAACCACGTCAGCCCTGCTCGGCCTGCACCGTGTTCTGCAGAGGATTAACAGAGACAGAAAGAAGCGCAGTGCCTGTTGAAGCAGGAAGCTGCGGGAAGAATACTTGTTTCCGTGTTACACTGCACGTCATTCCTTTGTGCTAGTGCCCTGGGTAGAATTCCCCAGCCCCTCTGCTTGGCGTGTCATCCCCGCCCCACCCCCTCTACTCACTCCCCGGCAGGGCTTTCGCACATCTCTGTCGGCTGACTCACTCGGAAGTTGGAATGTCCTACAGTGCAATCCAGTCGGCGTTATCTTTTCTCCTGACGGCCTGTCCGTAAACCTCCCACACACATCCTGCAGGGAGCGGGCAGGTGTACTGGGAGGGCGTGTCCGGATCCTCTCTACGCATTCGGAAGGCCCAGCCTTGTAAACAAGGGGCCAACATCACAACTCTGTGCCGAAAATGAATTAAGAGTCTCGAGCAATGTAGCGGCAATGTATTAGCAAGCAGCAGTAAACAAGGAAAGAGACTTTATATGTATTATTATATAGTCTGACATTAGCCCAGTCCTTTTAGATTTATTAAAATGTAAAGCATACTTCTAGGTGCATTCAGCTAGACATGTTCTTCCACTGGTCTGCGGTGTGTCGTTCCGATTCTACCTGTGCCCACTGCAGCACACAACATGGGGCAGTGGCTCAGCCCACTTCAGCCATTGACTAACTCCACTGTGAGTGATGGCATTTTGCTCTTTCACAAGGAGCACATCCACACACAAAGTAGCAGAGGTGCAACTAGAGCCAAATTTCGGGGGGGGGGGGGGCTAAGAAAACATTTCGGGGGGGGGCTGAATCTTTAAGCAATAGGCAGAGTGGAGCTGCAGGGGCTCTTAGAAGGGGTGAAACAACAGCAAGGCCTCATTAACATGCAAATGGTCTTTTAAAGACCTGTGAAGTGCTCGGGTGCGGTTGTGTGAGCACCGGGAAGCTGTCATCCCGGGCTGCCACACACGATGGGGGAGGGGGGGGGGGGGAGGGGCTGAAGCCCTGTGAGTCCAATGGGTGTTGCACGCCTGCAAAGTAGTTTCCTTCAGTGCCAGGGATTAATTACTGTGGCAACATGCTTTGCGACACCAAGAATTGTTTTGCTTTTAGCCAGTGACTTTCTCTTTCTTTTTCTATTCCTATTTTCTCTTTTTCTTTTTCTTTCTCTTTCCCCCTCTCTTTCGCCCACACACACACACACACACACTCTCTCTCTCTCTTTTCCCAAAAATAAAGTTTTACAAAACCATAGCAAAACAAACATTGATCAAGCCAAAAGGCGGACAGGCAGTGCCAGACTTAAAGGCCTTGCTGATGCTTGTCTGATGCAGCGTCTCACCAGCCTCCTGTAACAAAAAACATTAATTAAAAGTACATCCATATCTGCATACAATAAGGGTCTTTGCATCAGCCTTCTTCCTCCATTAGTCTGTTCAGCTGTCTTTATCATTTTGTTTCCACACTCCACAGCATACAGCAAAGGCTAGTGGGTCAGCACACAGCAGCGATTGGCTCTTTTGCACCGTAATGGCAGCTTTTGGCCTTTTCAAATGTACTCATCTGCTTAAAAATAAATTAAATTTAATTCCACAGATGCTGGGCCAATACTTTGCAACAGTTTTTTTCTTTCTGTACGGACCAACATCCTTTCTCCCATGCCCATCCTGTGTGTAAGCTTACACAGTTTTCTCAGACTGCTTTACCCTCTTACACCAACTGCAGCGCAGCCTCGCGGTTCACCTCCTCTGTGCCCTGAAGGGAAGAAGCCCCACACATGATCCCCACACATGATCAAAACCTTTAGCTTTGCTTCTGACAGACGCAACAGCATTGCATACCAACAGGCCTACCATTCTAGGACAGAGTGCACTCCTAGGAATAACTTACTCAGGAGACATCCATGCTTGGGGCCTCCAGTGACAATGTCCAGAGCAACCATTACACTGTTGCTTCTACCGGGGCCGGGAGGATTACTGCGGTTCCCGTACATCTGCACCAATCTAAGTGCTGGATGAAGGACGGATTTGTCCCTCATGTTCTTCGATCTACATACGGTAGACCAAATAGGTCCAATAAAGCTTACCATGGATGAAAGTTTGGATATTCTCTAACAGACCACTCACCAAGTATTCCTTTTATTGGATGGAATTTTACAGGAGTTCTAAATTTCACTCCTGAAACCAATATTGGATACATTTAGGACCATTACTTTGGATGACGAACATATCCTTAAATAAATTGTTGTGCCCTGAAGAAGTCCACCTTGATGTGGACGAAACGCGATGGCTGGTTGTCTTTGACACATACTTATGAAGCGCAATAAAGAGAAGATTTTCTAACAACTACTTTACAGTCTGTGTATATACCTGTAATCAACAGAGACATTGCAAAAGTGGTGCACCACCTTTTTCTATTATCACAATGTCCAGAACTGTTTGTTACTACTGGATAATGCTGGAAATGCAGCTGAAATCATAAAGCACATTCACATTCAGGGGCGGACTAACTACACTAGATCATATTTGTTGACCCCTGCTTGCAATATTGTGAGTATTCGCATTCTGATGTTCACTTGTATCACAGAAGCGAGTGGAGATATTTGGAAATATATTCTGGTACCCTGGACGAGTTGAAAACAGCTGGGTTTGGAGAAGAGTCTTCATATCTTCCTTGGTATTCCTTTAGTATCTTTATTACTACACATGCCCGTAATATATAAAAGTGATACATCACAAAGTAGCAAAACAGATTGGCCTTTACAACATAACCAAACAAATAAAACAATTTCATCCAGTCATTGGTTCCTGTAATCCTACTAGATAGCTTTCTGTCAGTTGTGAATAGGCCAAATGGGCCCTCCATCAGAAAAGAATCAACTCCATTACTTACTGCTGGCATTTTCCATTATTATGTAAGAAAATTACATACATAGCCACTGCTTCCAAAGCATTTATAGTCTCACTCCAAAATGTCACAATTTATCCCTCAGAGAAAATAGCCATATGAATATTTTTGTCTTCTCGTACACCTAGCTTACTCAAGCTTGGCAACTCTTTTCCAAACCCTCTTATAGAAGTAATTGCCTTCTTCAGTCCATCATTCCGTCTCACACGCGCACAGTCACATATATCTTCCACAGTCTCAGCCCCAGACAGGTAGACTCTGATTCCTGGACCTTAACCAAGTTAGGATTGAATTGGCCATGGATTCCAGCTGTCAGTCTCTGACATTGTCTCCCTTTCATTGCCTCGTCCAGATCAAGAGTAATCGAGTTTGCTGTAGCAGGAGATCTGAGGCCTGTTTTCCACCATAAGACTGGAGGTTCTAGAACAGAGATCAGAACACAAATTACTGAGCCTCAAAGTTACACTCAACTTCTTATTTTTTTATGCAAGGCTGGCTTTGAGTAAAAACACACAATTCAGTGACTATGGCAGGAGGACGGTACAACAAACCTAGGAAAAGTGTGAGAGTAAGAAAAAAGAGATGGTGTATTATATTGAAGATCACTGGTTAGCTCCAATTAAACAGATGTATTCAACAGTACATCAAGAAATGGCCACTCAAGACCAGAACTCATTGTGGTACGCACCCGCTATCCTGCCCTCTGAAACTGGAGTTCAGGAGGGGATGTTGTGACTCGGGGACTCATCTTGTAGACGAACAGCATGTTTGACTTTGACTCAGTAGTGAGATATATGTGTAAGTAGTGGCAGGCAGTCAACACAAGAGGAAAGGTATGCGACTGTCCAAGAAGTGAGTAGAAAGCGAGAGCGAGAACAAATATAGGAGGGAAAGACAATAGAGGCAGAGGGACTCCAAGTGGGCTGGGAAAAAGTGGAGTTCAACACTGCAGGGTGTGGTACTTGTAAGATGTGGTACATACAGTGCTTAATTTGTGCTGGTGGTTTCCGGTGCTCGGAACTGGCACTTATGGCAGTCTGCCGCATGAGCGCAACACAGTTGTTTGTTAATTCAATATATATAGTTAAAATGACTAAGACCTGCCACCTAAGGAATTCTACTAACTTTTGGGGCATGGAATAGTCTGTAGTGCCGCACTTGTAGGAGTGTGAGATTATTAATGATGTGTGTCATGCCACTGGCGGCGCTGACTGGGGCAATGGATGGTGCAAGCTGCAGTGGCCTCCTGACAAAGGCCCTGGCACTTATGTTTTCTTCCAAATTAAGCACTGGGTAAATACCTGTTATTCCTAGTTTTCAAATGGAAAAAAGGAAACATGGGTTGAATTTGGTGTTTTCTTTACCATATTATGAATGTATCAGAATATACTACATGTTTTCCATCTGGTGAACGCCGATACTTTGACTGCCAACATTCACTAAAGACACATAACAGTGTGTATCACAAAATTCAATAGAAGACACATAACAGGGTGTATCACACACAACTCATGGAATTCTGAACCCTGTACAAACAGGTGTAGTTGGCATTTCCTAAGTATCTGAATTTACCACCTTTTTTGTAGCCTTATGCTAAAGTTAATGCAAAAAATTCAGACAGTGCAGCTTCTTCCTTCGAAATTTCGAGTTGAGCTGTCTGCTGTGCTGCTGCTGCTACACTGACGCATACAGGGGCATATTATCAAGCGGCAGCGATAATTATCGCTGGCCGCGCTTAGCGTGAGATTTTTTATCGCCGGCTATCGCTGGAAATTATCGCCATGCTAGCGTTGTATTAACAACGCATAGCACAATGGCGATAATTATTCCAGCGATAGCGGTGTTTTCCATGGAACATCGCTGGTTTTCCAGCAATGTTCCATGGAAATCGGCGATAACCTTGCTGATACGGCCCTGTGGTCATATCAGCATAATCCACCCCAATATAAAGTATAGGTAAGTCAGCATTTTAGCAGACGTTAGATTTTGGTGAAAACCGCAGTTTTCGCCAAGAACTAACGTCTGCTAAAATGCGTGGCCCTCCTTGTAAATATTGCGATGTGCACATCAGCGATAATTTACAAGCAGTACTGCCCAGTGACGCCCACTTTGCATCTCATTAGAGATGCAAAGCGAGGCGTCAAGAAAACGGGTGCTAACATACGCTAATGCATGTTAGCACCCACTTGTAAATAGGGCGATAGTTTTATCTCCGCTTTTTTGGCTTTTAAAGCCAAAAAAGGCCCTTGTTGATATGCCCCACATTATCTGAATGAGGGCCTAATTCACAAACCCTTTTCTACTAATAGTTTTGTCTCATGCTAGTCTTAAAATCTGAAACACTCCTGGGTATCCATGAATAGTCATAAGAATTTTTCTGTGAGGGTTTTTTATCCTATGCTATGCTTCCGAGCGACTTATTAGTTAGTTTCCTAAATAGAAAATATTTTGTGAGTCACAGGGCTTTTTTCCATGAGAAAGCTTGTCTTTATTATGGAAATATAAAATCAAGACAATTAAGCCTGGAGTAAGAACATCTAGTAATAAGAAAAGTTTTGAATTAGATTCTGTGTATAAAAACTGTGACAACACAGTTTGTTCAGCTCCAGGTACACAGCTCAGTTCTATGCCTGCATATAGGTTCATGATACAGCATCTGTTCTCTCTGGCACCCGCCAACTGACCAAGACACTCTACCTAGCTGAATGTAAAAATCAATCTAGCTTTCCGGAACAAAGAATGTCAAAGAAGTACAAAATAGGCATTAGATATTCACATTTCTGAAGTCCAAGGACAAACTGACTTCAGAATATAGTAGACCAAGGGGTGAAGAAAAGAGAAAGCAAATTGAGATGCATAAACTAAATGATTCAAAAAATAGAGCGAGGAATATTGTTACTGGTCTTAGGTGAGGGCACAACCAAGCAAGGAAACTTGGAAATATATATCAACAAGTCAGACTGCCCACATAGAGGCATTTTGCACCAGGGTTCTGTTTAACACTGTTTTGCTTTTAATGTATTGTTTATAAACTGGCATGTACTTCTCAATAAACATATACCCCCCAAAAAAACCACTGTTTTACATATTGTAACGATGAGCTTTTGGACTCCAGAGCTTTTTGTGGTAGTCAGGGCTGTTTTGTAGCAGCAAAATTAAATATTTCTTGCCACACTACATATTGTGAAGGTATATTATTTTGTTCCATTTATTTCAGTGAACAGTGCTGTCTTACAGCAGCAAAAATGTATAATGTCTTAATAGTGTGCAGACAAAATGTGAACAGTGATTTCTTTACTGCTGGAAAACCACACTGTTGCAAAATTAATTGAGGAAAATTGCATACCCTTAAAATGTCTAGGAGCAAATATACTTAAAAGTCACACAACACATCGCAGCCTAAAGTGCACCAGCTCTGGGCACACTTTAATCTCCCTTGCACCAAGCACACACCCTGGCACTATAGTGCTAGAGTGTCTATGTAATTTCTAGGTTAGCTTTTGTACTAAAAGGGCACCTTTCCAGTCCCAAAAAACCTGTGTTTAGGCTTAGTTTGACACTTTTCCGACTTAGCATGTATGCTGGACAGAGAAGCACACATACAAAGTTTGTAAAATAAATGTTTCCCCAAATTTACACCTCCCTCAAGGAGGCATTGGTTGACAGGGCTTTGTCTCAAAATCCTTGGGTGGTTAAAGAGAAAGCCTGTGTACCATTTATGGGGCCCACCCTTTGTTTACCAACCTTGCATCCTGGGTGTGGATTCAACTGCTGGTGACATCAGATAGTTAAACGCTTCTCTCACCTGGCCATAGGCCCTCATAACCCCCCTATTTGCTACTGAGCGGCTATGTAAAGAGTAAGGAGTGTAAAAGAGTCCCTCAAATCCCTATTTATTTGCTGATCCTGCCACTGCCTTCATGACAACTGAGACCAGGAATCACAAGTTCCTGGGACATTAAAGAACAAGCAGGGGTTCAACTGACTCCCTTAATTGACGTACATGATCAGAAAGATATCAGGCAGAGATAGCCATGACTGGACTTAGATTTTAACCTGTAGACCACAATAGGCTTTGAGCATTTAACTCTTTAACCCATCCTATAGCCTATTCTATTTTTATACTGATGGGGAGTATGGCCCATGTTATCAAACACTTTTTCCTCATTGGTACTTTCATACAATGTTTAGACTTGATCTAAGTTAGGTGTTTTGATGCAGGAGTAAACACATGCAGAACATGTTGCCTTTGGTGACTGGTGGTTGTGTTGTAGTGCTGGAAGTAAAACTAGGAAAAGTGACTGTGCTTTGTAGGAAAGGCACAAAAAGAGCACAGATATCTTTGAAAAGCCATGGGTAAATATGAGTTGCATCAAAAACACTGATGTCCACAATTTCAATGTTTGGTTTAGAGTTCTTAGGGGCATATCAACAACAACCGGCGATAATTATCTCTAAGCGCACTTAGCGCTAGGATAATTATCGCCGGCTAGCGTGAATTTTTATCTCTGAGATAGCGTGCTATTAGCAACGCTTATCTCAATAGCGATAAAAATCCTCACGCTAACAGGCTAACGTGAGACTATCGCTGGAAACCCATCGATAATCTCACGTTACCTTGTTGATAGGGACAGGCAAACTTAGCCATGATATCCTCCTTCCATAGGATATCATGGCTAAGTCAGAAAAATACCAGACGTAAAAAAGCAGCGTTAACCGCGGTTAGCGCTGCTGTTTTTGTCTCTAACAGGGTTAGCGACATTCTTGATAATAGGAGAAATGTCGCTTAGCGACATTTCTCCTATTATTTTACTCTGGAACGCCCCCTTTGCATCTCATTAGAGATGCAAGGGGAAGCGTAGAGTAAAAGGGTGCTAACATGCAAATTTGCATGTTAGCACCCTTTTGTTGATAGGGCGCTAGTTTTATCTCTCCTTTTTTGGCTTTTAAAGCCAAAAAAGCAGAGATAAAGCCCTTGTTGATATGCCCCTTAATCAGGAAGGAATATTTTAGGATCCTTTAGTTGCTATCGGAAGGATCAGGGTCATAGTCATAGGGTAATTCATTTGTTTCCATCATCTGGCTACAGATAGCTTTAGCTGTCTCTTGCAAGTGCTCATGTGATCAATACTAGGCCACGATATTTCGGTGATGGGTTCACCGTGACATTGACTTTACACCATCAGTTTGGTGATGTGGCAAAGTACTTCCTTACTGGACACACAACCACTGCAGATTTGTCGCCAGCAGAAACAGCTTCTCCAGTCCTGGCAGGGGCTTCACACTGGAGTCTTACAACCTTGACAGATGAACTTATCCAGGCCCCTCCCCCCCACTGAAGTTAGCTTTCCCCAGGTAACTCACCGCAGATCTCTTCAAACAGTGTAAGCCTGGGACGTTGGCTTTACCTAAGCTTGATGCACAATCTGCTGGTGATAACGCAGTAAAAGGTAGGCGGTCCTACATGTTATGTTCCACAATTGATAATGTTGATCCGGCAGGGCTTATGTAAGTTTATCGATAAAGCCTCAGCCATGACGACAATATCTGAAGATTTGCTGGGCCTATGTGAGCCTGATGGCGCGTACTGGTGTGTGGATAGGTATCAGTGCGAAAGTTACTACTGAAGAATTGGTCCTGGTGTCATACAGGAGCCAGTGGTCAATTGTTTTAATGCCTATTTTTTTTTAATTTAAATATCTTTGTTTATCGATTTCATTCAGTCCCATATAATTTTTTTACCTTACCTGAATATCAGTATAAAGCCATTTTATTATTGCCTGAGTGGACCTACATAATATCAAGTCAGTTTACGAGTTTTGGAAAACATTTTTAAGTAATTGAAGGATGATGATGTGAAAACATATGGACTTAAGGCAAGGATGCTCAGCTCACAGGAACCAAAAGATCATGCTGTGAAGGGGTGAATGATTAATGCTGTTTATAAATGGTTTATTTGTAACCCATACAGAACCAGTGGCATAAAGAAAACCTTTTTTTTTTGCATTTTTTTTTGAGCAGATCAGAAGCATTTCAATCATCAATCAAATATTCGTATAAATGTACAAGGAGGAATAATAGTGGTGCATAAATAGCGAACATTAAACGTAATACTTTCTTTCAAAATAGGACAGCTTAAGTTATAGTTAAAAATTTTTAAAAAACAGAAATTCATTATTAAGAATACCTAAGAATGTGCAAATACCGGAAAGGCAAAAAATGGCGTAAAATAGGGCTGAGGATCTGGACTCCTCTTGTAGAATGGCGTCTAGCCCAAAGTCAATTGTAGCAGTTTTTTATGAAGAAAAATCAAATGTATGTTGGAATAAGAATGCTACTGTTGATTATAATTTAATGTGAATAATGAAGTTGTATGTATACTTGTCTGAACCGGGAGGGTGGGGGGAGGGGCTCGGGGGGGTAATAATTGTGTGAATAAAGATATTAAAAAAAAAAAAAAGAATGTGCATATAAGTTAGAGTATAAAAATATTCATTTAATTTCTTCTACTTCTTGCAAGTAGAATACATTGCAAAGTCAAGAATTACTAAGAAGTTGGAAGTTCATAGCTAAAGTAGCTGTATATCATAATAAAGAGCATGTAAATTAGATAAGATACATTACAATGATTACTTGCAAATATTGTAAAGTGTGTAACGAAACTTGAGGGGGCTCCCCTGCAAAGTACATGGAGGGTGTCCCCTACGCTCCAGACCCAATCAGGAGCTCTCAGGCCAGTAGCCTGCCGCCCATGCACAATGCCGGAGGGAGCTTCCTGGAGATCGGACCCCCCACCGAGGGGGCTGCTGGGTCTCATGTCACACCACTGTATAGAATTACTAATAAATTAAATTGAAATCATGAGTTGGAGACAGAGGTCACCATGAGATTAGAGTTCAACATCAGTGAACAACAAATGAAGAGTATTTACAGTAAGTGCATTAATCAAGCTGTTAAATTAAATGAATCAGCGGCCAGACACATAATTGGGTTTTTTATTAAAAAAGATGATTCAGGTACTGGGAAAAATTGACGGAAATTCCAGAATTACAATTTGTGAGAAGTGTAGGAGTAGGGAGCAAAAGAGAACGGGGAGGTGAGCAGCCAGTGGAGAAGGCTGTTATCTGAACCTGAGGTCCAGACAGAGGTCGCTCTTGTTATCTGCAAAGGGAGTATCCGGGAATGAATAAGTAACTGTCTGCGCCTCCCAGAAACTGGCTGGCATGTTGGGTCTGGCTGAGACTGACTTATACTTCTGACCAATTTTGACAGTGATACCAGAAGGCTACTCAGATAGTTCATCATACAATTGGGGAGAAAGAGGAGACCAAATCAGAGGTGCTCTTCCGCCTATCAATTGTATCAGAACCAAAAAGGGCCCTACTGTTTGAATGGAGTAACTCTCCACGAGAAAAAAAATCCACTAGGTTGCTAATATGACCCTCACTCACCAGGGTTACTTCTTGGTGGCATGCTTCATCATCGGATCCATCCTGTTCTGCAGCAGAACGGGGTGTGGTGTGATCTACGTGATACATGGGAGCACTTTTTTGTTGTTTATTAAATGATGCAAACTGATGACAAAAATAGGAGTGGGGGTCTTATGAGGGAAGTGAGTTTAAAAATACATGCCTATTAGGCAAATTACTATTCATTCTGGCCTCTAGTCAGTATGATTAAAAGCAGGGGGAAAAAATAGAAAGTATAGGTTATAATTCGCCTGCCTTTCTAAAAGGTCAACATGTTTCCAACTGTACATCAAGGCTTTTCTTTAGGACCAAGGAAACTAACTTCCTGACACCAATCCTGTTGTATTGTTTTTAGCTGTACACACACTGCATGCTAAAAAAAGTATATGCACATACATACAACACCTGCTCGGTGTCGTTACTTGTAATTCTGCAAATACATAATGGGAGAGTTAGTTTGCCAGAGACCTCTGGCAGTATACATTATTTTAAAAGATTAATAAACCACTATATGTGCCATAATCACTGAGCACATTGTGTCTTTCCTTCAATCCGAACAAATCCTTGTGACAAAATGAGTTCTAAAGCTGAAAAGAGGTGAGCACTTCTAGTGAAGCCAAATGACCCTTGCGATTGATCGAGCAAAACACACATAGAGCACAATACACAATTAAAAACACACCATGTACATAGATAATGCAGAATTCTTACATCATGGGTTCTCTGGTTAAGAGGGGAACCTGTAGTCACACTCTATGAAGTAAAAATGTAAAAAAATTCCGATATGTCAGAAAAAGTAGTTGTGTAAGTGGTATACAACGCAGGTTCAAAGCAGCTTTATGGTACTTACTACATCAAGGCTACACCCCTGTTTAACAACATAGGAATTCCAGCTTGTGACCCACATCTTCCTGTAATTGCTGACACAGGGATGTTTTATGGGGAATACAGGAGATAGGAGATGAGTAAAAATTTGACTGCGTCCCGAAAATGCCGGCCGTCAATGGAACCACTTCCATGTTGATTTGACGTACTTGGGGTGCCTATCGGCTGTTTAGATATAAGACAGCCTGTGCCCGTTAGTGCCTGTGCCTGTTAAGCCCGCATGGTGATTTTGAGTCCGGTTATCTAAAATGTGCATGATGGGTGCAGGAATGAACTCACCAGCCTACTCGTAAAATGGAAAGTGTATTTGAAAATATATTTAAAATGTTGGTGCAGGAGAAACGCTCTGGTCTGCTGGTGTGTTTAGATACCAGTGTGTGATTGGTATACTGTACACACTTATATCAGGGATGCTATACCCAGTTGTGACTCGAGCATGGTTATTAGTGTAAAGAGGCGAATTTGGGCACCAAAAAGAGATTCTCAAATTTGATCTATTATTCTTCTTTCCCAATGGGGTTGGGGCTTTTCTCTGTTGTGTTAATCTGGTCCTGCCATCCTGTCAGCAAAGGGATCATGTTGTAAAATGGCCCCATGGTATGTTATTATTCAGGCCCTCTACATGTGTCGTGAGTCTTAACACCCACGCTGTTCTTTTTCGAACAGTCTGGACTCACAGTTCACTGGATCATTTAGATGCTCCAGGATCACCCATTGGTAATCCTGTGTGTCTATTTTCTATGTAGTGATTCAACATTTTTGTGGTGCACGGCCGCATCGCAGGTTGCTGCAATGTTCGCAGATTCTGTTTTTTATCTTGCTCGTTGTCATTCCTACATAGTGCAAGGTGCAGGGGCAAGTTATCAAGTATACTACCCATTGTAAGTTACAATTTGTGAATTGTCTTAGCTCCCATGTCATGTTATTATTGAAAGAAACTGTTTATGTCAGCTTTGTCGAATGGCAGACACTGCAACCCTCATGCAGCCCATGACAGGTGATATTGTAACCTGTGATTGCGTTTTGGCTGTGGGTGTTTTTGTCAGGGGCATGTGTGTACAACATGTAACGCGGGTCTCTGCTTTCATCTGTGGGAGAACATGGGTGTTGGGAACTTAATAGCGTCAATATTCAGAATGCGCCAGTGTTTTTTTGATAATCTTAGTTACTTGGTTGGATGCAATGTTGAAAGTGGTGATGCAAATCGGTCTTTCCTCTTTTTCTTTCTGAGTGGGGATATCAAGTAAGGCTTCTCTATTGTTGTTGTTTGCCCGAAACACAATCTTCTGTAGGTATTTTCTGGCCTCTAGTTTGGTTGCCAGACATTTAGCCTGTGTTCTATAGTCCTTTAGGTCAGAACACTTCCTCCTCAATCTTAGGAACTGACCGAAAGGGAGGTTTTCCCTGAGGTGATAAGGATAGAAACTGTCATACAGGAGGAGACAGTTCTTGGAAGTTGTTTTTTCATGTGTGGCGGTCAAGAGCATTCCCTGGTCAGATGTGATATTTAAATCCAAGAATACCCGTTCTTTCCTACTCAGGGTATGGGTAAACTTTAGAAGCTCTTTTTGTACATTCAGCCAACCCAAGACGTTTTGTGCAGTGGCTTTGTTGCCCTTCTGTATGATGAGGAAATCATCAATGTACCTTTTCCACAGTTTTATGTGTTTGTGGAAGGGGTTCTGAGGGAATAGGATTGTGTGTACCTCAAGATGGTGAACGTAGACACAAGCAATGCTCGGCACAAAGGTGCTTCTCATGCTTCCTATGCTGGCCCTGTGTTTTTGTAGGTACAAAGTTCCTTCAAATTCAAGGAAGTTGTAAGTTAAAGCCCACTTGCAGCACCCCATCACTACATTCCTGGGTGTTTGATAATCCCAGTCTACCTCAAATCGGACTTCTTCAATGATATTCAAAGTCTCCATTTTGTATCTTTCAGATATGTGTTGGTATTTTGAACTATAGGCCGTAAGAAAGTATCCGCCAACCTCTATCAAATTTTGTGGATACTTTCTTAAGACCTATAGTTCAAAATACCAACACCCATCTTAAAGATACAAAATATTTACTCGATCTTCTGAGAGACATACAATTCAACCTGGATAAACACATACTCATGGGTTTGGACAATGAGAGCCTATACACCAGCCCTCCCACCACAGAGAC
Organism: Triturus cristatus; assembly: GCF_964204655.1. NCBI lineage: Eukaryota > Metazoa > Chordata > Amphibia > Caudata > Salamandridae > Triturus > Triturus cristatus. The sequence goes on along the minus strand of NC_140590.1, from coordinate 1,426,547,899 downwards.
TTAGAATATCACTGAAGAAGTCCGATTTGACGTAGACTGGGATTATCAAACGTCCTCGAATGGAGTGAATTGAACCATTTTCAGTTGTAATTATTCAAAATAAAATCATTGTTGTTATTCATTTATTTGATAGTGCGAACAAGCTAAAAGTTTAAAAATTAATTTTTAAGGTTTGTGTGTTTGTTGTTATGTGACATGGCTTGGCGCTATAAAAGAAAACTCACAGACAGGCACCCTAATACTGGTTATATGACATGCTCTGCGAAGCATTGGGATGTTAATTTACAAGTATTAAGCCACGCCCCTAATTATATGTACCATGCCTCTTCGAAACCATTCCAAGTTATGCTTTTTTGGTCGTACCACCTTTTCATCCCCCAGACAGCACTGCTAACTAAAGATTTGTACACACTGTTGTACAATGCATTGAGATGAAATCAATTTATTAAACTTTAAAAAAAATTAAAGAGTAACATTGCATTGTGTCGCGCGAGCACTTACGCAGCCTTTTGAAAATAAGAGCCAGCATGGAACGTTTATCACGCGAACACCATCGACCGGCAACACCAACCGGCTGTGGATTTGAGGACCACGGGGCTTTCAACGCTTTTCCAAGGAGAGGCGAGAGAGGCCGTTACGTATCTTGCTTGAATTTAAATCGCTCATTTTCCCGTCACACAGATTTTAATCAATATATTCATTCAGAATCCGGTTCTAGAAGCACCTAAACAAACACAAGAACTCCTCAAATTTTTATAATCTTTTAATTCAAACCTTAAAAGAACAGATGCTGAAGAAGTGTGTTTTTATCTGAGTCTATATAAGTCCAAAGAGGAATGCCCTGTTCCGAAAATTGGATATTAATTGACTGCACATCATCTTGGCGCAATAGAAAAGTCATCATTTTATGGTAAGATGGGCTGCTACACTATAATATCAGTGCCAAATACTCTCCTAATCACAAACTACTTGACTTTTCTATTAAAACGTGTTAAAATCAATATAAAATGAGAACAATGCCTTCAAGGCCCTTTCCATCTGCTGCTCCTATGACTAGTGGGAGCATTGTGCATCAATGATGGTGTACAAAGCACCTTCAGTAGAGGGACCTACAGCTGCCTGCTGCTATCAGTGGGGAAGGCAGTGTGTCATAGGGCCTAGTGCAAGGAAGGAAATGGGCAACCTGGTCTCTGTTCAAACTGTAAAATTCAGTAATAATCAGGCTTCTGGACCCCAGTCAGTGACGGCTCCTCCGCTATGGCGGAGGAGCGTCGCCCCACTGCTCTTAGAGCAGTGAAAGAGGGAAAAATAAAATGACAATAACTGAACGCTATTATCATTACATTTTTGGTTGCTGTGGGGCTGGGTTAGAGCGGGCGGGGCTGGTGGCTCAGGGAGGAGTGGACTATACACACTAAGTGCACATGACTGCTTGGCTGGCCGTTTTGGCCGGCCAAGCAGTCATGTGCATTTTGCATATTCCCCACCAGGCTGTAATAGACACCCTGGTAGGGAATATGCACAGGCTCCCTGTCCCGATCCGCGCGCGGATCCCCAGCGCTCAGACCAATCACAATGCTACATTGATTGGCTGTGGGGAGCCTGTGTGCCCGGGTGCTTCCTGCAGCTTCTTCTGGACTGGAGAGGAGGAGAGATGTGACCGGCGGAAAAGGTAAGTGCGTTTAAAAAAAATATTTTCAAACCCCCCCCCCCCAATAATTATTTCTGATTGATGCAGATGTGCATAATACATTTTCCATAACGGGGTGCACTGCACATCTCATTCAGTTGTGCCTAACTGAGAGAATATGTGCTTGAGCTCCAGTTCACAAAAAAAGAAATTTTTGCAACGGCAATAGAAACTAAAGAGCACATGTACAAAAACTGATGATTCTCCATGGGAATTACAGCAATGCATCTGCACAGTAAAGCGAGAATAGGTGCATGTAGTTCATGAAACAGCACATTGCCCTAAAAGAAACCTCGTTCATTGCCTGTGCTATAATCAGACACATTTCAGAAGTAATCGACTTGGCCATATACCACTAGGGCCCACATGTCAACAACAAAACAAAAATAAATGCTCAACCATTTTCCTGTGGCTGCTGCTATGCAGACAAGACTAATCTAAAACAAGATCTTGAAGCACAGAGCAAGCAGACAGAAGCACATTCTATCCTTTGGCCCTGCAGAAGGGATTCCTTTATGTGCTCTACCAATTACTTGCCCAGAAGTGATAACTGCTGCCAGTACATACCAAATCCGAGGTACGGTGGATTCTCCCAGAGCCGTCTCCAGGAAGTGGATGGCACCAGCCAAACATATTGTGGGGGACTCTTTTTGAACCTTTACACATAATTATTGTTAGAAATTATGTATGTCTATGATGTGATTTTATAGATATAACCCTGGCTTTGTAATACCTAGAAACCCTCTGTCAATAACTCTGTATAACTACCCTCAGGCTCTTGGCGTTTTCTACCTTATGGACCACCAACTCCCACCCAATTTGTTGACCTGATCACTCACTACAAACCTAAAATTTGTCAAAGAACCTACCTCATCAATATGCATCATCCTAACAAATAACATTTTCCTCAATGATTTCAAAATCCCAGGCAATTCCTCCAGCAAGACTTTGAAATAAGTATTACGAACCCTTCTCAATCCTAAAAACATCAAAAAAACTGTTGAACCAACCACCAGGCACATGCATCAAAGGAAAAAACTGGTCGCAAACGGGCAGATTCTCAGAATCCTCCCAAATGCAAATGCAAAAATCGCAATTCAAGGAATCTCTAAAATGCGATTACTTAAATAGCGATTGCATTTAAGGAATCCCAAATTGAGATTCCTTAAATGCAATGCATTAAAGTAAAAAAATTAGCGATTTCGCTAATAGGGGGAGCAAATTACCATGAAGTTGAACTTCATGGTAATTTGCAAAAACTTTGAAAAATGCACTTTTGTGCATTTTTCAAAGTTTCATGTTGCGCACACACATGCCCTTAGGGCATGTGTGTGTGCAACATATGTGCACAGATCAATTTCAGGGGTGCAAAAGCGTGTCATTTTGACACCCTTGCACACTTGAAATTGCATGAGCAATTTGCGACTACCTACTGGTACTCGCAAATTGCTCATGCAATCTCCAATTCATTCCTATGGGCTTGGAGGCCCATAGGAATGAATGGGACGACATTCCTTAATTGCGACTCGCAATTTGCGAGTTGCAATTAAGGAATGTGTAGGGATCGCTATTTTTATAGCGATTCCTACATGCATAGGCTTTTGCAATTCCTTAATTGCGATTCCTTAATAATCGCAATTAAGGAATCGCAAAAGCCTACGTTGATGCATGTGCCAGCACATTCTTAGTCAACATTGTGAATTTGGTTTTCACAATCATGCAGTCTTCCAAGTGCCACTGCATTGGTGAGACCAGTCTATCATCACGATAATCACCACTGCACTACCAGTCAAAACTCGCCAAACCACAGTACTCCCCTGCAAGCACTTGCACTTAAAAAACCTCTCAAGGAAGAACTCATCACCCTGACCATCACAACTGACTCCAACTGATGTTAAGTCCCTCCTACCATTAGTCAGCCTCACCCCAAATGCCAGTGGCAACCATCTGAAATCGTTAAGGTGTGCTCCAGGGAGCCAAAAAACTCACTGATATCAAATGAACTATAAACAAAAAAAGAAACCAAGCAAAAACCCAAATTCGAGATAAAAAACTTTCCATTTCTGTTAAAAAAAACAAATTTTCAAAATGCTACCCATCTATAACAAGCCAGCCATTATGGTGTACCTTCAGCACCATCAAGGCTAGCATCAGGCCATCAATCTTACCTAAGTTTGATTACAGCATTACACTGCACTGGGGTATCCCAGTAAACCTTAGGACCTGGGTAGTGTTCAGTACAAATGGTCTCGTCGAGGGAAAACAACGTAACATAAATGATTCTTTGAAAACCCCCCAAAAATTTTCTTCTTAGAAAAGGAAAACAAGTATTCAAAAAAACAGAACCAGAGATTGAATTATATCAATATATATGAAATATATTATGACATAAGTACATTTGAATCTATGTTTCCAATATACTGTAGGGTGCTCCAATAGTACAAAAGTGAAAAAAGTGCTCATGCAGCATGACGAGTGAGAATGTAGTGACTGAGAACTTGATGCAATATAAAATTGCAGTGCTACAACATGCATGTTGCCTGTCTATAATAATATAGTTTTAAACTCCCTTGTATCCAGAGCAAACAGGTCATTCTTCTTTGATGCCTATGTAGGGTTTTGAATCAGTACAGGTATATATTGAGATCGTTAATGTTTCGACCCAAAATAGCACAGTTACTTAGAACCATCTGGGCGGATCTTCATCAGTACATGAGTTGGGGCAACCTATGTAGCAATATATGAGTCTTTTAAAAGCCATGTGTGGTGTGTTGTCTAAATTGCTTTCTACTAATAGTCATGCAAAACTCACTTAGGGTTGCATTAAACTCTTTTGAGATGTTCCTTTATATTATATAAACGGTGGCACAGCCTGTCTGTAGACTAGATAACTCAGAATATCAGAGTCATGGATAAAAATGACAAAATAAACCCATTTGACCTGTATAGTTTAATAGGTGCACAGGGGTAAGTTAATGAAGTAACTCCACTCACCTAAATTTCAGTCTCTCTGTAGTACGGTTAACAAGCCCTTCTAGTAGCTTTCGGACTTTGCTGTAGGTAAACCAATAAAGTTAACAATGGGAATATGAGTTATCTATGGGGTGAGTAACTGTAAGACGAAAACAGAAGCATTTAAAGACTCCCTATCACTGTCTGAATGGCAGAATCAGTGCTAGCTCTGATCGTACTGGACACGGGTCGTCCCATGATCGATAGACAAAGAGGCTTCAGCTGCTTGAGGTGACCGTACACACCAGCGTGGCAATACAAAAGGCCTACTACCAAAGTGCAAAGTGGGGGCGTAGTGATGTGGTCTGGACTGCACCTTTGAATACGCGATCGGTTGAAAGGAATCGTCCTATCTGGTGTCTACTAGTGATATTACTGAAAGAGACTTCAGATTTGCCAACCAGAAAGGCTTAGCACAATAGGTCTCTTAGTATCAAAGTTTAGCTAGAAGCTCCGAAATTGTTCAAACACAATTTGAAAAGATGGTTATGAACCATGATTTAAACACATGAGAGTGGAGAGAATGGATAGATTGATACATTACAGCTTGAAAGATGTAATAACATTATTTAGGTTTCAGCATTCAGCAGCATATTTATATAGATTGCATAAATGTATACACATCGATATAGACATACATGTATAAGATGATTAAAACAGCATACAGTGGGGCATGGCCATCAGGATGGCTGGCCAGCCGCGTTCAGCCCAAACTCCCGGCCTGCTGATCAGATCCTGTGTCATCCTCGTGCCCTGAGGCCTCTATGACCCCTGTGCTGCTGTGGGTTGTCCGGTACAAAAGGGGGTGGTGATGGACGGAGCATCAGAACCAATCAGACACTCACACCCAGTCAACAGATCTGGGTTTGATCCATCACCGTTCTTTAGCCCACTCTGCCACCCCAGTTCAGACATGGCCATATGCAAATCAGTCAGACCTTGTGCCTCATGGGAACAGTCCAGCCCGAACTGCCAAGCCATGCCTTCCCTGGACCGGAAAGAAGCTTCCTAGGACCGGTTTCTGGCATTTCAGCCGTCTTCAGCCAGGCTTGCTTGAATCCAGTAGCAAAGAGAGCAAGTTGTCCAGCGCCTCTACAGCAATCCAGCGAAGCCCGAAAACATCGCCATCGACCGCGGGGGTGCCAATTTCCAAGCCTGTGCTTTCTGAGGCTGTGGGTGTGACTGAAGGCGCCTCGCTCGGCGGACAAGGTGACCCTGGCCTTGGGCCTGCCAGAAGACCTTTAATTATCATGTGGCGGAGAGGCAGGTTTGTGTCCTCCGGACCAATGGGTGCTCCTTGTCACCTGCGCAGATCCTGTCAATCTGCGATGACAACCGGCTCTGTCATAAAGCATCCGGGGGTTACGGCATGCTTCAGGTGGCCTGCCCTGGAGCATTGGATGTTTGCCTGTCCTACAGAGGTGGTCCCACTCTTCACCCACGGTGAGTATGGGGCATTCCCGCATCTGGACTGCTGTGCCTGTGGGGGGCGATTGGCTCTCCCTGCAACCAGCCTCTTCCCACTGATGAGGCTGCTCTGACTGCAGATGGCTTGGCCTGACCCAGGGGCGCATCTGGGCTACAACGACCTGGGCCCCTGCAATAAAGTTGCCTCTGATTTCCTGAGGCGGCCCCCTTCGCTGGCTCATGGGTGGAGGGCCACATCCATGCCCACCAAGGCCTCTCACCACCCAAGGGACGTTTTTTAATCTACAGACCATCTACGGTTTGCCCTGCGGCTCCCAGCCTCACCATAACTGCCCTGGACATGGGCTGTCCCCTGCTCTGGGTGGCCCACAGTGATGGTGTGGTGAATGATTTGTGTGTGCTAACATTAAGATGGGGTGCCTTCCTCCTGTTTCGTCCCACTTCTCCCCTTGGAATCGACTGAATGTGGCCTGTCTTTGCCCTGTTATCATTGTTGGGGGTTACATCGCCTGGTCTGCGGAGGGGCTCCTTGAGCGCTGTGGAGAGAGGGCCTTGGACCTGTGATCTCCTAGTGGGTCCCCGGGATCCATAGCCTAAAAACACATAGGCAGCTGTGGGCTTTTGAGCTGAGAAAGGTACACAATCTCTTAAACGACCAAGTGCCACTGGGGATGCCGCTGGTGAGCACGCCACCTCAGCTTGGACATGGGCAGAGACAGGGTCCTGCGTGGGACCCAGCAGACTAAAATGGACCAGTTTACTGCCAGTGGACCTGTGGGAGGCCCACCGGGAGAGGCTGAAAGAGGCCTACAGGCGTCCCTGGGGCTCTTCAGAGCACAGATCTTGGTGGCTATTGCGGCTTCTAGTGCAAACATCCAGGCTAAGATTGACTCTGTGTCGCTAGACGTAAATATACTCAAGGCTGAGCTCTGTAATGTGGCTGAACAGTCTACAGTGATGCAACAACAAGCTTCCCAGATGCAGAAAGAGCTGTTCTCCCTCAATGTCACAAGGTGGCTCTCACGTTACAAACACAACGACTAGAAATGCATGCAGAAAACGCAGAAGGGCGATCCAGACGATGCAATTTGCGCTTTGTGGGATTCCCTGAAAAGGTTGCGGGCACTGTGCCTGAGCTGTTCCTGGAGGGGTGGCTCAGAGAAAAGATTTCGGAGGCTGCCCTGACTCAGATCTTGGTGGTAGCGAGCTTGCATCACTCCCTGGCGCCGCCCCACTCCCCGGGGCCCACCTCAGACTATCATTTCGAAGCTCCTCAACTATTGGGACAGAGACACCATTTTTCAGGCAGGTCAGAAATAGGGAGACCGCCATTTGGTAATCACATGATGCGCATCTTCCCTGACTATCCCCAACATGTTCAGCAGCAGAGACCAACCTTTGGAGAGGTTAAGCAGAAACTGAAAGTCATGGGCCTCACTTAAATGCTGCTCTACTCTGCAAAACTGAAGGTTCTGCATGAGGGCCGCTCTCATTTCTTCACCAGCCTCGGGGAAGTGTGAGGTTGGCTGAAGGTTCATGGAGAGGGTTGCCCCCCTGGCTCGGGTTCTGGAACCCTGCATCTTGGTCAAAGAGATGATGCTGTAATGGGATGTTGCGACTTCTGAGGGTTCGGCATAAACCTCAATCAGCCTCCAACACGCGGATGGTGCACCAGGATGGTACACTGGAATTGGAAAGCCAGAGGCCAGAGAGGGATGAAGCCAGGGCTCTTGTGGAGGCTGTCACTTCGGCTTCAACACCTGATAGTGGCTCCGAGGTGGTGGAGGAGACATCGGACCTTGAGATCCAAAAGCCCTCCCCTCTACAGCCCATGAGGGGAGGTTCTGTCTGCGAACTGCATACTTTGGACTTCGCTGTCCTGGAGGGGGTGAGCCTGGCTGAGACCCTGAGCCCTATGTGCCTGGAATGGTCTAGAGACGGTGAGCTATATTGGACTCGATGAGACTAGGGAATGCAGCTTCACTGGCAACAGTGTCTGCTCTCCTGTGGGGGTTCCGGGCATTTTGGTGGGGTTCAAGGCAGTCTGGGGCGGGATGAGAGTAGGTGGGCAGTGTTCAATTTTTGTGGCCTCCCTGTCTCCTTTTTTGTACCCTTTTACTTACTCTTTTCGGCCTGCTTTCTTTTCATTCCCTTCCTGTCTATTAAGGTGATTGGTTTCTTTTTCGCTCCTTCACTCTATGGAAGCTGGAGCCCCAGTTTAAGTGTTTTAGGAGTTAGTGGGTGGGTAACAGAGTTCTCTTGCCTTACATATGAGTAGTTGTCCAGTTGCTGTGTTTTTGCACTTGTTGGTGGTAGTGGGAGGTGGGTTGGAGGGTGCGAGTTGGGGCTTTTTTGTGGGTTGTTTAATTACTTATTGTTTGTTGGTTGAGAAGTGATGCATTTATGCTGACACTGTGTTGGCAACTCTGGTGAGAGATAGGCTGACCACCGGTGTCTTAGTACACTGTGGTACCTGACAGACTGCCTAATGACTCACAGTGCTCAATCAAGTCTTGGAATATAAATGGGTTGGGCAATAAGCTGAAGTGGCCTGGTTACAAGATATATTAAACAGCAGCACCCTGATATAGTTCTTCTCCAAGAAACTCACTTCCTGGGGATACACTTTGCCCTTTTCTGTGTGGGGGGTCATGCACTAGATTGCCACATGCATGATTTACTTCTGGTTCTAGGGGGGGTCACCATCTTGATTAAAATACGTGCCCCGTTCCAGAATTCCCAGACCTAGATTGACAGGAGGCAGCAGATATGTGGAAGTGCAAGGACTTTGGGGATGGACTTCTATCACACTAGTCAGTGTGTACATGCCTCCCTGTCTCCAGGCATCAGTATTAGAACAGGTAACAGTCTTTCTCCTAGAGGTAGACTCCTCCCTCCACATAGTGGGTGACAATTTCAATGATATCATGGCCCCCGATCTGGGTAGATCGGGAATGGCACGACAGCCCTCAAAGATATCCACCCCAAGCAAGCTTCACAAACTCTCTGAGTCTCTGCCACCTGTGGTAGAACTACTACCAGACAGTCAGGGACTCTTCTTACTTTTCTGGACTACATAAGGTTTTTCCCAGAATTCACTACATTTTTGCTTTGGCAGGAGAGGTGACTGGGGTGGATGGAGGCAAATACCACATACTCAGTCTTTTGGACCATTTCCCTCTCTGGATTACAGTGGACAGGAAATGCCCCCCCTGGCCGTGGCCAGGAGACTCAGTGCGTGGGAGCTTAGGGGCACGGAGGTCACCCGGGAACTTGATACAGAGCTATATTTTGCAGAAAACAAAGGTCTGTGGACTGGGCAATAGTGCTTTGCTTTACTTCAGTCATACGAGACAGGGCACAAAATATTTTGGCATGAAATAAACAGAAAGAGACAGTGGTGATTGAGGGGCTTGAGCACCAGGTCAAAGATCTTGAGGTGACCCTCAGAGCCCGCGTGAACCAGCCCTGGATGTGCTCCGGATGGAGTATGGCGACTTGGCACAGGGTGAGGTTCAGAAACAACAGCTGACCACTCACCACTGCTTATATGAGACAGGTGACAAGGTGGGAAAGTTGCTTGCCCGGCTCAGTGGAGGGGAGGAGGAGGAGGCATGATGGGTGAGATGTATTCTTGATGAATCCAGGCTTTTGTGCAGTGTTATACTTCATTCTACAAGGTCCAACCACTGGCAGACACTCAGGAAATAGCTGAATGCCTGGACAAGTTAGACAAGCCGGTGCTATCAGTGGAGAGTAACGCTGGAGGACAACCTAACGCTTCCAGAGGTACAGGTGGTGATTGCGTGCTGTAAGCCAGGAAGGTGCTGGGGCCAAATGGCCTTCCGCCCGAGTTTTTCAAGCATTATTCAGGACAGCTGGGTCAATATGTGCTTAGACTCTTTAGAGAGACTGGCGATGGTGGCGAGCTCCTGCCGGATCTGCAGCATGCGATCATCACTGTGATCCACAAACAGGGTAAGCCGGAGACTAGCTGTGATTCCTATTGCCCAATTTCTTTGTTTAACATGCAAACAAAGGTGCTGGCCACAATTCTGGCTACCAGGCACCTAAAGGTGACAGTCACACTCACAATGATCAATTGGGGTTCATGTCTAGTAGATCCATCAGACGTATTTTCCGCCATCTGCATAACTGGATGGAAGAGATTCCGAAAAGGCGCTCAGTGCTATTCACTGGCCCTTTCTGCACCAGACCCTATGCTAATTTTGCTTTGGACCCAACTAAAGGTGATGGATTCCAAGCTTTACGAGGCCCCCACTGCGATGATGAGAGCAAATGGCATCATCCGCCTTTCAGATCGGACGTGACACCTGGCAGGAGTGAAAGACAATGGGTGAGCAGTTCCTCAAGGGGGGGATGGGGGAAAAAAACAAGTCTCTTATTGAATGCCCTCACACACCTAGCAAGGTGTCATGCTTCATCATTTGGGCTGTGCTCCTCGTCGGGCCGGCGCTGCAATGCCCGACGGGCTCCCGCGAAGGGGCTCTTTGCCGGAGATCTTTTAAGAGACAGCTGTATTGGTGCATGGGGGTAAGTGAACAAGGTAATGAGTGAGTGTGCTAGTGGTCTAAAATAGGTCTGGCACTGCCACAGGGAATTGCATTTATTCAGGTGGTGTGCCAACCTAATTAAAATGTGTCTGGATAAATAATGACCCACAGGGACTAATGTATGGGTGTGATCGACATGTTTCTTGCCTACTGCCCCTAACGGGTCGCTCGGCAATTCTTCAGGACCGTGGTTTTGAGAGAAATGTGCTAAAAAAGAACTCTACTACAATGCCAGTGAAAATAAAATTAATACATCACCAGCAGTGACCAAAGCGGTCCCAGGGAGGTAGAGGGATCTGCAAGGAAGAGACCTGGAGAATAGGATGACACAAAACAAAAATAGGGGTGCCCACTGTCTCTCCTGCTAATTGCCCTCCCCTTATAGCCTTTAGCTGCTATGGTTCGTGCTTGTCCTGCCAATGATGGGTTCAACATTTCTGCTACTGACAGGGCTGCTGAGAAAATCTTGCTATATGCAGATGACATACTCATCCATGGACCATATGTGCAAAAAATCAGTTTTTAAATTTCTTAAATAGCAAATGCTTAGAAATCACTATTTAGGAAATGCAAAATGGAATGTACTAAACTAGCAATTTCATAATAGCGAGACCTACAGAGTAGGAATTGCTATAAGGAAATCGCTATTTAGGAAATGCTAAACCATTCGTTCCTATGGGCCTAAGGTGCCCCCTTGATGCACCCCCAAAAAGGTGGTCCACTTGTAAAGCACACAAATGCCCTAGGGGCATGAGCGTGCTGCATGACAGTTTAAAACATGCATTTTGGGTGCATTTTTTAAAATAACACATGGTTACCATCGACTTGGAGTTGATGGTAATAGCATTTCCTAAATGCTCATTTCATATTTAGGAAATGCTTTCTACATGTACTTAGGAAATCGCAAATAGGACATACCTATTTGATTTCCTATTTAGGGAATCACAAAAAAAAGCTTTCTACTGGGTAGAAATTGCTTTTTGCAACTCCCTATCTGCCTTTGTACATTAGGAAATGCTGTTTTGCATTTCTTAACAGGCCGCAATGTGATACAGCCAGTTAAGAAATGCAAAAATGTTTTGTACATATGGACCATTATCACCAAGCCAGCCACTATGATCCCCACAGTCTTGCAGCTGTTTGAGATTTACGGGGTTCAGTCGGTGTATCATACCAACTGGGACAAATCTGTTCTATGTCACCCCTATGGTCCACTTGACTTGACTGCTCTTCCCAGGACTCTTCAGGTGGCGAGCGTTGGCTTCCGCTACTTGGGCATCTATGTTACTCCCCTGAGGGAGCTGTGTCCGGCCAAAAACCTGGGACGTGTATTGCAGGACTTCCAGGTGGATGCTAGGATGTGGTGCTTGCTGCCCCTTACCTTATTGGGGGGGGCGGTGTTTTTCAAAATGATTACGCTCCCCAAGATAAAATAAGTCTTACTAAACATATACTACTCGATCCCAGAGGCAATCTTTGCTAAATTGCATGGTGATTTGAGGGCCTTGCTGTGGTTGGTAGACATCCCGGGATAGCGCTTGCTACTCTTCAGTGTAACCCTTACAATGGCGGGATCACCCTCCCAGACCCGTGGGCCTACTACTGGGCAGTCCATTTCATGGCCATAATCAATTGGCTGTTTACACTTCAGGCTCAGTCAACTGATCTGTTGGAGCTGGCGCAGTTTGCCACCTAGTCCTGTTTCCACTACCACTATGGCGGGTAAGGTGCTCAGTGGTTGCTACCAGCAACGCAGATGGCCCTGGACGCCTGGCACAAGGCTACTAGGCGTATCGGCTGGGGCAGTATGATAACAAAAGCAACGCTGATTTGGGAGGCTGCATGGATTGCCAAACTAGGCAAACTCTGGGAGGTTTGCGGCATGGGATTTGCTGGGAATCTCCCGAATAGGAGATCTGCTGAAAGAGGGTGACCTGATGCCCTTTTCATCCCCATAGATGGACTACTCATTGGACCAGAACCTATATCTCAAGTATGTACAATTATGCAATGCCTGCCAGGCAGGGGGACCTGGACCTGCCTGACTTTGCTGCATTGGAGGGGAGGTTGCTAATTGATGAGGTAGACAAGAAGGCCGTCTACATCACATGGGGAGGGCAGCCTCCCCAAACACCTTGCACTGTGGGAATCCTAGGGGCACGCTTGTACACACAATTTGGGCTGCTCAGTGATCCAGGCGTAATGGTCGCTGTGGTGTAGGAGCTTAGTAGGGTGCTGGGCACACTCATCCCTCTTGACCCTAAATGCATCTTGCTGGGTGTTCCGAAGGATGTGGATGTTCCTAGAATGCAGGTTCTTCTCTGCAACCTGGGGCTGGTGGTGGCTATATGAGTTGTGGCATGCTGCTGGTGTGCACCGGGGGTCCCTACCATGGCATAATGGAAATCTGCACTGGATCTCTATATGGCTGCAGAAAAAGATATGTACAAAAGTAGGGGATGCTCTTGTACATTTTTCAAGGTTTGGGGAGAGTGGATTAAGTACTACAAGTTAGGCCCAGGGGCGATGCGTTGACTCCCACACAATGATCCTACTTCGAAGAACGCTAGGGGGCGTGCGACAAGATGGCCGCACCTTAGTGAGGCTCTGTCAGCCCTAACTAAATTAATCATCATTTATCATGAATCCGGTGGCAAATCTGGCCATCAATAGCCCTAACTGCATCAGAAAACAAGTCGGCGGTCAATTGTCCTGGCTGCAAGATGTCAGGGGCTACGATATCCCTGCAGGCCGTCCAACCAAGCTGCGGCCTGTGAGAAACGCAACGGGTGACCGGGCCGCGACTAACGAGGCTGCCTCGCTGCTGACGGAGCCTAGAGGAGCACTGCCGCTACCGTCCGTGAGAGCAGAGGCAGAGAGGTCGGTGCCCGGTGAAGCGTGTGGAATCGTGAATGAGTGGATGAGACAAGCGGCCGCACCTGCATGAGCGCTTGCCAGGCGATCACTGAGGGGCCCCGGAGTGGACCGCGACTATGCAGGACCGGGGACTGCGACCTACCTAGAGTAAGTGGGGCCTGCAGCGAAGAGTCAATCCCGCCAAGCAGCCACTGAACGGCGCAACACTCGGCACAGTTCAGCCTCTACATGTCGCGGAGGCTGGCACTGGCGCCTGAGCCCTGAGACCCGCATTGTGCATGCCGCCATTATAGCCCACGCTGTAACATCAGATGCGCCATACTGGAGCAGCTACCTGCGACGCACGCCATAACGTGACTGGACCTGCTGGGAGTCTGACGACTGGTGGGTCGGCACTCGCCCCCAGTAATCCTCCATAAGGCAATTATACTCTGCTGGGAGGCCTCACAGCCACTTATAAGAGATGCTTTGCCACACTGGTCCAGATCTTCTGCGATCCTATCATCGGAGAAGCGTGCATAATATCCCTGGCTGGTACTACTGCATCTAAGAGGCTTCGGTATGACATCCCGCCCGGCTCTACCCTGACCCGGTACTGGGAAGTAGCCTTACTTGAGCCCGTAAGATGCTGTGCCCGCATTAATCCCCGGGAGCTTCCCTATTGTGGGTGTGGAGTGACCTGTATTAACTGCCCCTGCGACACGTGGTGCACATGGGCCATCTGGTCAGGAGATCACGCTGCTCCGGAACTTGTGCGGGCATCGACTGGTGAGGGGCACCCAACCCTTTCTTTGAGCATACTCTCCGTCCCACTATACGACCACCCAGGTGGAATACTCCACACACCTCACCCATTGGCTGGAGGAGTCACAGGCCCATTCCTGGCATCCTATCTGGCCCAGGTCCTGGAAACGATTGCTGTATACCGGGCTGACGCTCATATTGGAACCAAACGTATCTGTTCTGACACAGACACGACTAATAAACATTTATTGATCCAACAACAAAAATATATAACCTGAAGCTACCCAGAGGAAATTTTGGTACAGGCAGTTGAAAAAGTGTCCCATAAAACAAGAAGTGAATTATTGAAGAAACAACCTAAAATTTCAGAGAACCGACAAGTATTTGTCTCAAAATTTTCAACTAGTTCCAAAAAAATTAAAACCATCATCAATCACCATTGGGAACTTCTACGATGTGAAACAGATTCCAATGGAATATTTCAAAACAAACCCCTACATGCTTATCAACGATCTAAGAATTTGAAAGAATTATTAATGATGAGTCCGAGAACGTCTCATCTCCAGGAATTTCGAGGTACCAGGAAGTGTAATAACTGTGTACATTGTATTAATGTCATCCCTGGAAATACGTTGCAACACCCATATACTGGTGAATCCATTAAGCTATTCCACAATTCGGATTGCAACTCTTATAACATCATTTATTGCATTAAATGTCCTTGTGGACTCCTATACATAGGAAAGACTGAAAGAAAGGTCAAAACACGCATGTCTGAGCACAAAAGTACAATAAGAACTCAAAACAAATCAAGTAGTCTTGCTGTTCATTGGGCAGAAGCCAGACATAGCATAGCCCAATTCAAATTTAAAATAATAGAGAAAGTTGAACATCATTCAGGTAAGGATCTAACTAGATCCTTACTCCAAAGAGAAGTGTATTGGATCAGGAGTTTGGACACACAAGACCCCAGGGGACTCAATGATAGAATAGACTATGGATGTTTACATATACAAAAGCAACATGTTTGTTTAACTTGTAATACCATGCCTCCGTAACTCCTTGTGGTGTTGCGGTCTAGTCCGCGGCGCGCACGACGTGCGACGTCACCGGACTTCCGGCGGCGGCCATCTTGGACTCGCATTAGCGCGCCGATTCAAAGGGGATCGGAGCTCCGTACCGGCGCTCCTGCTGGCAATTATAAATTCGTAATAAATACCCTTCTACACCACCACCACGACTACTATCTTCTGTGGGGGGTACCACCTGTGAGAAAGGGGCAACATTACAATGGCGACGAGGAGGTGAAACGGCTCAGCGCTGCCTCCAGGGTGAGTGCCACGTGGTGAGCACACTGTCTACACCCACGGTCACCACCCCAAACCGGCAGGAGCGCGGCAGTGTCACGGAGAGCGGCAGAGGGCACGCTTCAGGACGGAAGGGCCCCGACAGAGCCTGGTTCAGGGCGGCAGCAGCCCGGCGGTAAGAGACAGCGCCAGGGAGAGGCACGTGGCCAGGCAACTCCACGCATCGTGGCGGGGGTCACAGGAAGACGCGCGGGAAGCGGAAAATCCGACCAAGACGACGACCCAAGCGAGGGAAGCTCCAGCGGCACCAGTGCGTCAAGAGGTTCGAGCCCACGGACGCGGCGGACGGAGGCTGGGAGTAAGATGAGTACCACATCGACCGGGTTGCCGAACCCAGTACCCTTCCTAACGAAGGCGGGGGTTCCGGAGATGCCGTGGGAGGACTGGAAGCGGTATTTCTTGAACTACCTGTTCGCTTTAGAGGAGGAAGGCGGCGAAGAGTTCTCGAGCACGCGCAGGAAGAGGATACTCTTACACCATCTGGGGCCGGCAGGTCAGAGAGTGTACGACGATCTGGTGAAGGTAGTGCGGCCCACAGGAGACGATGATGTGTTTCAGCACGCGATCGACGATATGGATGCCCATTACCGCCCGACTGTGTGTACAGCCGTCAACAGGTACAACTTCTACCACAGAGCGCAGCATAAAGGGGAAACGATCGACCAGTACGTGGCGGCGTTACAGAAGCTGGCTCTAACGTGCAAATTTGGGACCTTCCAGGAAGAATTGATCAGGGACCAAATAGTAATGCATGCGGCGAGCACGTCCATCCAAGACAAGCTGTGGGCCAATGGCGACGAACCCCTTAAGACAGTGGTGGCCATGGTAAAGAAAGCCGAATTGTCCAAGAGGTGTGCAGAGGTGGCGAAGAAAGACCGTCTCCCGGAACAAGCGGTGTGCAGGATAGAGGAACGGAAGAGCCGCGAGGGCCAAGCGGCGGCAGAACAACACAACACACGACCATACAGGAAGTCCACAACCAAGGGCGCGAAACAGCAAGTACAGGGACAGGGGAGCACCAACACGTGCTACAGATGCGGCAGCAATAGACACGCCGCCAACGACAAAGGGTGCCCAGCGTTCCGGGCCAAATGCACGTACTGTGGCCTGATGGGCCATTACGAAAGGGTATGCCGAAGGGAAGCGCCGAGGCAGCAAGTGAAGTATGTGGCACAGGAGACGGGAAATGAGGAAGAAGCGGAAAGCCAGGAGGACGAAGAAGAGATCCTGATGATAGAGGACCAGATATTGGGGATTGACGGGGCGGTCGACAAGAAACCCAGATGCGACATGAACATCGGGGGAGTGAGAGTCACAATGGTCGCAGACTCGGGTTCCCCCTACACGATCATAAGAAGGAAGATATGGGAGGAGGACTTCGATCCGGTTACAACTCACCAACTGCGTCCCACAGACATCCATCCTGTGACATTCACCGGGGAACCCATACCGATGGTCGGGTATTGCCCCCTAACCTTCGAGTTCAAGGGTAGAACGTGCGAAGGGAAACTATACGTGGCAGAAAAAGGGCCATCAGTATTAGGATGGAGGGATCAAGGAAAGCTGGGGATAAAATTTACCCCGGGAGGTCGTGTCCAAGTGCTCATGATGGAGGAAGACCCTGGAGTGGGAGCAAGGCAGTGGAAGGAGGAGTTTCCAGAAGTCTTCAGAGAAGATATAGGGAAGTTAACCAAATTCACGCACCGAATAAACCTGAAGGAAGGAGCCCGACCGGTGTCACACAAAGCGCGGAACATTCCGTTCCGCACCAGAGAGGCAGTACAAGAGGAACTGCGGAGGTTGGAGGACAACGGGATCATTGAAGCCATCGACAATGCGGAATGGTTGGCCCCCTTAGTTGTGGCACAGAAGCCGAACGGGAAGGTGAGGTTGTGTGTGGACCTCAGGGAGCTCAACAAAAACATCGTAGTGGACAAGTTCCCTCTTCCCCGCATCAACGAGATGCTGGCCAAGACCAAGGGCGCCAAGTGGTTCTCCACGGTGGATTTAACGTCCGCATACCACCAGATCGCACTCCACAAATCGTGCAACCATCTCACATCGTTCATAACGCCGTTTGGGTGCTACAAATTCTTACGGATGCCGTTCGGGCTGGCCTCTGCGGCAGCAGTGTTCCAAAAATTGATGTACCGCCTGTTCAACAAGATGGAGGGAATCCAGTACTTCCAGGACGACATCTTGGTGATGGGAGCCTCCAGGGAAGAACATGACCGGCAGCTAGCGGACGTACTGGCAGTACTCAAGCATAATGGTCTCACAGCCCAGTGGGACAAGTGAAGGTTCGGAATGGAGAGTGTCACGTACCTGGGGCATGAAATCAGCCAGGACGGCATAAAACCCAAAGCGTCAAACGTAGCGGCTATCAAGAACGCACCCACACCGTCGAACAAGGAGGAGGTACGGACGTTCTTAGGGATGGCTGAATTCTACAGCAAGTTCGTATCCCACTTCGCGTCAAAGACACACCACCTGAGGTCGATCCTGAAGGACAAGACGGCGTTTGCATGGACGGAAGAACAACAGCAGGAATTCGAGAGGATGAAGGAAGAAATATGCGGTGCGGTACCCATTCAAGGATTCGACCCAACGGCTCCCACGATACTGACCACAGACGCGAGCGACCAAGGTCTAGGCGCAGTACTAACTCAACAGTCCGCACAAGGAGCGGCGGCCACGATCAGCTTCGCATCCCGCACGTTGGCAGACAATGAACGCAAATTCAGTGTGATAGAAAAAGAGATGCTGGCCGTGGTGTGGGCGGTGGAGAGGTTCCGACAGTTCCTGTGGGGAGGAAGATTCCTTTTGCGAACAGATCACAAACCCCTGGTAAAAGTCCTCACGTCCAACGGCCATGAGCACGCAACACCGAGGATCGCCAAAATGACGCTACGACTCCTCGACTACGTGTACGACGTGGAGTACATACCCGGTACCAGGAACAGAGTAGCAGACTACCTAAGCAGGGCAGCAGCGAAGGAATCTGCAGAGAAACAAGACACAGAAAAGTGGGCAGAGTACGCAGTGGCGTTCATGGGTGATCACGAGAAAGCCATCAGCAGGCAAGAGTGGGAAGAAGAGTATGAGGCTGACGAGAAGGTGAAGGCAGTCAAAACGTATGTGACGCAAGGGTGGCCGGAGAAGAGGCTACTCGGAGAAGAACTCAAACAGTACTGGGAAATCAGAGAAGAACTGTCGTTGGGAGACGACCCATGTTTCCTGTTCCGGGGTAACAAGGTAGTGCCTCCGAAAGCGTTGAGACCCAGAGTGGTGGCCTTGGCCCACGAAGGGCATTTGGGAATCGTGAAAACGAAGGGAAGAGTGAAGGAGGACTACTGGTGGCCAGGGTTGGACCTCGCGGTGGAACGACACGTCAGGGCGTGCGAACAATGCAGCAATGCAGACAAGACCCAAAGGATGCTGCGTCCACCACTGGGATGTTTTGAGTGTCCGGAAAACCCGTGGGAAGAAATCTCAATAGACGTCCTAGGCCCCATACAGGACGCCAGTGGTAACCAGAAGTACCTCACCGTGGTCGTGGACAGGTACTCGAAGTGGCCAGAAGTCCATGTGGATGAGAATGCGGAGACAGACACCATCTTAGGATTCCTCACGGAAATATTCATCAGGGAAGGAATCCCCAAGGGAATCCTAAGCGACAACGGCCCGCAGTTCACGTCGACCAAATGGGAGGCCTTCATGGACAGAAATGGGATAACGGTCCGACGTACCCCCGTCTACCACCCCGCGGGGAATGGAGCAGTGGAGAGATTCAATAGAGTAATAATGGGGTCGGTGCAAGCTGCAATCGGACAAGGGGCAAGCTGGGAGAAGGAACTTAAGCGTTTGCTATGGGCTTACAGGATAACTCCCTCTTCCACAGGCTACAGCCCGTTCCGAATACTGAGAGGAAGAGAACCGTTCACCCGAGACAACATGGCATGGAAGAGGCTCACCGTGCAGAGTCATTGGTCACCGGCAGTGGTGCGCAAGAACTTGGAGAAGGCGCAAGCCGTGTACACGAACTACTATGACTCAAGGCACAACACCAAGGAAGTCGCACTGGAAAAAGGGGAGTGGGTTAGGGTGAAGCTCCCAACACCCGGGAGAAAAGGGGACAGCAAATTCACGCCACCATTCCAAGTAGTGGAACCCTACTCCACATCGGCCTTACTGAGCGATGGGAAGATATGGGCCCAAAATCGCATGGCAAGATGTACCAGGGCAGAGGAAACAGAGCACAGAACGGAACTGAACAACAAGGACGAAACCCGGTCCACACCGGCGACGAAGGGAGAAAGGAGAAGACCGGAAGGAGAAGCGGAAAGCTCTCCTCAAGAGGCCTGGCGTCCAAGAGGAGGGGGAGTTGAGACACCAGGACTTAGAGACCGAGAGACAGCGATAGAGACAGAGTTGGGTGGTCCTGAACTCAATGGAACGAGTGGAGCAGCATCCCCGAGTTGGGGGGGCACCACTCCAACCGCGAGCACAGGAGGTAGGAGAACACGCTGCGGGAGGAGAATAATGCTGCCACGAAGATTCGAAGAGTTCAGCCTGGACCACAAGTAAGACTGTACGCGTGCGAAGGGGGACCTGGCATGTTGTTATTAAAGGAGGGAGATGTGGTGTTGCGGTCTAGTCCGCGGCGCGCACGACGTGCGACGTCACCGGACTTCCGGCGGCGGCCATCTTGGACTCGCATTAGCGCGCCGATTCAAAGGGGATCGGAGCTCCGTACCGGCGCTCCTGCTGGCAATTATAAATTCGTAATAAATACCCTTCTACACCACCACCACGACTACTATCTTCTGTGGGGGGTACCACCTGTGAGAAAGGGGCAACATTACACTCCTCTTTTTTGTATACTACAAATATTTTGCTTTTCTTCTTTTTTATGTATACTACACATTCTTCGTTATTTTTGTCTTGAGTCTTTCTGTGCACGTTTTTTATGATTGATCATTTTTTGGACGTGAGTTGATTTTGTCGTTTTGGGATCGCGGAGGTTAAGTTTAAATTTTTTGAACAATCATTTAGGTGTTTTTAGTTTCAGATACTAAGGGGCATATCAACAAGGGCTTTATCTCTGCTTTTTTGGCTTTAAAAGCCAAAAAAGGAGAGATAAAACTAGCGTCCTATCAACAACAGGGTGCTAACATGCAAATTTGCATGTTAGCACCCTTTTACTCTACGCTTCCCCTTGCATCTCTAATGAGATGCAAAGGGGGCGTTCCAGAGTAAAATAATAGGAGAAATGTCGCTAAGCGACATTTCTCCTATTATCAAGAATGTCGCTAACCCTGTTAGAGACAAAAAAAGCAGCGCTAACCGCGGTTAGCGCTGCTTTTTTACGTCTGGCATTTTTCAGACTTAGCCATGATATCCTATGGAAGGAGGATATCATGGCTAAGTTTGCCTGTCCCTATCAACAAGGTAACGTGAGATTATCGCTGTGTTTCCAGCGATAATCTCACGTTAGCCTGTTAGCGTGAGGATTTTTATCGCTATTGAGATAAGCGTTGCTAATAGCACGCTATCTCAGCGATAAAAATTCACGCTAGCCGGCGATAATTATCCTAGCGCTAAGTGCGCTTAGAGATAATTATCGCCGGTTGTTGTTGATATGCCCCTTAGTGAGACTCTGATCAGCGTAGTGTATTTATTTTGGTTGATTCAACCCGAAGTTGTACCAGCATTGAAGTCTGTCGTTTATTTCAATGATCACCGTGTATACGGCGCTCCATCCACCCGGAAGCTAGTTTCAGCAGAGTCGTTCTATTATGATGTTTATGATTCCACTCAATTGCGTGATCGAGTTACGTAACGCATGTGTAGATATACGGACAGTAGTGTGGGAACCTTCAACAGCTTACTGGCAAGGCTCGAGTCATGTTAATTTGGATACGCGTTTAAATCCAAGGTGTAGGCAAGCGGATATGCTTCAGATAGGTTGGAGGGTCTTTATTTGATAGAATTCGGAGGTAATGATACAATCGTTTTTCTTGACTTTTAGCAGTTTGTAACCAGTATCCTGGGGTGCCGAGAGGCAGCACTTCATCACAGACTGCAGATTCTGATACAGCAATAAGGTGTGTTTATCGTGACGGTTTTCATCTAAAGTTCAATGGAGATAGCCTTTTTTTACAACAATGGTCAGTTTTTCTCTACTAATGCTCATGTTTTTACCCACTGTATTCATTGAGAGTCTAAGACATAAGTGAGTAGTAGTTTGTCGTGTTTGGGATGTGGCGGATTTGGCACAAGGGTGCCATAGAAAATATATTGATGTTACTTACAGTGTGTTCACACGGTGGCTGGAGGTGGTTTCTTTCTTTCTCATTACACAATTTTTTTCTTCTGTTATATGTCTTTCTGCTTTATTTATTATCGTAAAAGACTAAGGGGCAGATTTATGTTTCCTGGTGCATCCCTGCAAATCAGCAAGGATGCGCCAGGAATGATGCGTCACGCAAGTTTACCCTTGCGCCACACATGATGCGCCGCATTTACAATACGGCACATCATGGCGCAGGAATAAACAGATGCGTGACGCATCTGATGGCGTAAGGTTGGCGCAGTGCTTCAGTTGCGTCGCAAGCGCGACGCATCTCCAGCACTGTTCCAACCTACCCTATCCCTAACATGGTGCGTCAAGCCTTACGCCTGCTTCAAGCAGGCGCAGGGTTTTGGCGCATCAGCGTTGGGAAAGTGACTCAGTCAAATCTTATAGATTTGACTGAGTCACTTTTCAGGGGCGTTCCTGCGACGGAACGCCCCCCCCTCTGTCGACACGCCCACGTGAAACCTGACGCAGGTTTTACGTGGCGCAGGGCTTTACATCGTGACGCATCTCCATAGATGCGTCACGATGTAAATATGGCGCAACGTGGCGCAGGGTTTACACCGCCGCTGCGTCACAAAAGTGACGCAACATCGGCGTAAGAGTGGCGCATCTCCAATATAGATCTGCCCCTAAATGTTTTGGCACGGGGAAGTTCAAATGTGGGAGCAGAGCCCTTGATGATTTTCAAAGCACATTGAATTTCATTTCTTTTGACAATTATGTAAACGATTTACTTCTATGTACAGATGGTGTTTGGTACATCATTCATGTAAAAAAGATTTTTGGTATGTTTCAGATTCAAGCCCCCGAAGAAGGGCCAACAGCCCGAAATGCATTGGGCAATGTACAAATCATTGAAAAATTGATTACTAATATGTTGTTTGTTCAGTGTGAATATGTGAATATCTAAACATTAAATGGATGTTTTGAGCCATGATTTAGAAATCTTTAGAATAATTTTGGTTAAATGAAGTGAATATATTGTTTTAAATCATTGTTGAATATTGTGTATTTTTCTAATGTGACACTGCATTAGCATCAGCTAAAGTGCACAGTGGTCAGGTCGAACAGACTTGAAGTAGGGTGTACTATTCAGGCGTGTTAGGCAGCACATATCCCACTGTAGCACGCTCTAGGAGAAGGTATAAAAGGAAGTTTAGTTATCTAGTATATTGTAAACTTAAAAAGGTGTGCTTCACTTATTTAATAGTGAGAAACGCTGCCACTGAACCTTATGGGCAGGATCGCTCTTTTTAAGATGATGGTCCTGCCCCGTTTCCTATATATGCTCCAAAACACACCCCTCGCCTTCTCGCGTTCCTGTTTCCGAGAGATGGATGGCTTGGCCACTAAATTCCTGTGGGGGGTCGGAGGCCGAGACTGGCCCTCAATAAATGCAGGATTCCGCCCTTTGACGGAGGTTGGGAATGACGAACCTCTATCTCTATTATCTGGCGACCAGGCTTCTTACGGTCCATGATTGGTTTAATGGTGGCTGGGCAGTTCTGGCCTACCGCCTGGAATTGCACGCCCTGGGTATCTCCGGTATTCAAGGAATGCTCTATTGAACTGCTATCCCACACACTCTGCTGGAAGTCACTCGTGGGGTGTTTTTGGCCTGGCGTGCCGCCCTGCGCCACACTCGCTGCTCAGGCAGATTAACCCAATATACCCCCTTGTGGTGCGGAACACAGCTCAAAGACGTTGCCACTCTCTCTGGCTTTAGAGCCTGGGACCTCATCGTGATTTCTCAGCTGGGGGATGTCTGGAGCGGGAGCCACATTCACGAATTCTCAGACCTGCAGACCCGGTTCTCCCTCCACACCTCTCAGTTATCTTCAGCTGCGCCATGCACTCCATAAGCACATCTCGGAGGGGACCTCCTTGCCCGAATATAGCCCGCCTGAAGCACAGGTTATGACTGGCAATTTGGGGAAAGGGGGGATTTCCCGCATTTATCGTTCCCTCACAAATAACACCTCCAATTCCCTCTCCTCTCTCCGGGATAAGTGGGAGGGTTGGATTGGTCCTTTAGATGACGCTGATTGGAGGGATGCGCTGATGGCCCCTAAAATAGTTACAGCTTCAGCGTGGCTCCAATTAGTTCAAATATACTATTTACACGTGGCCTACCTCATGCCACTGCACCTTCACCGCTCTGGGCTCTGTCCTGATGCTTCTTGTCCCCGCTGTCACTGCCCCTAAGAAGATTTTTATCACATGGTATGGCTCTGTCCCGCTATTACGCATTACTGGGAGCTAGTGACTGCGAAACTTACTGAGGTCCTGGGCTGGGAGGTACCGCTGAACCCAATGACCATACTCTTGGGTGTTACTGATGGTTTGGACGGGAACAGGGCAGAGAAGCTTTGTCTCACCACGGCTCTGATGATAGCTAAACAAGATATTGCAGCCCTTTGGTTGGATCCGTTGGCCCCTTCCATGACACGGTGTCACAGAGGGGTAGATTGGTTTGCAGCGCAGAGGCACCCAATGTATGCTGCCCGAGGCTGCCCTAAAAAGTTTCGAAGGGTGTGGGGTAAATGGGTCAGGGTGGTAGAAGACTGAAATTCTTGAGGCCTCCCTATGGACATGGTTATGGACATTGTTGCTTGCTATTCCTAGTCGGACTCATGTATGTGGGGGCATTACTCCCCGCTGTTTTATCTGTCACTGTTTTGTGCTGCTCACTATGCTAAAAGCTTGCTGTGTTTTATTGCTGCATATGTGTTCATTTAAAATCAATAACCTTGATTATAAAAAAAAACAAAATACAGACTAGTAACAGCAAATTATTTTGCTGGATTATTGATTATTATTATGCTATCAATAAAGTAAACCCATGTAAACTCTGGCGCAAAATTAGAAACCTGAGCATTGATTCAACCATTTTTTAAACTCTACAATCACTTTACTCAGATGCCAGAATAAATGTGTGCCATGGTACAGGGCAGTCAGAAAGAATCACACCTGCACTACAAATGGGCTAAAACAAGGTTTTGGCACCAATCCTGTTTGTTTTTTATTTAACTAACCTATATCATACTTTTGAGGTTTACAAATGTTATCCACCAAAGACTGGAAATTATCCCACTGGACTAGTATTACATGCAAATTATATCATTTTACTGGACAAGAATCCAATTGGTTTTTAATATGTTTTGCTTAGATTGAACCCTTATACTTAAGATACCTTTTTTTATAACTGAATTTAAGCAATACAAAGATTTTGAGATTTAGTGCAAACAGGACAAAGGTCTGTTGATATAGCTAAGTCTTCCCATTAGAATAAGTAAATAAGAAGTGTTACTTAGGGTTTACATTCACACCACTGTTAAATATGGTTTAACATCAATGCCCTGATTAAAAAGAGTGGCCAGCTGAATGCCGACTGAAGCATAGCCTCCCACAGCTGCACCAAAGGTTACCCTGCCCATTGCAGTGAATCCCACCAGACCCGGCAAGGGCTTGAGGCTGCCTCGGTCAATCAACGTGCTCCTAGAGCAGCCCAATGTTGGAGACCAGTAAGTTTCAAGCTGCGCTACCATGACAATGTGTTCACCACCCTGAAAACGAAAAAAAATCATAATAATTAAAAGGACAGGAATATATAGAGTAAGCAAATAATTCACTGTTTACACACGATAAGCTACATGAACCACAACATAGAGACATTATCAAACAGCCTCCCTGGGCAGCCACGTGTCATTGTGGATAATGCAAATGCAGCATCCCTTCAGGGTCCCCAGCAAAGACACACATCACAACAGCATGCGCTGGTAGGTGTGGTCTAGCCATTCAGCGAATTAGTCGACCCTGCCACGGCTCCTCCACAGTGGAAGAGGTAGGTGGGGAAGCTGGACAGTTACCTTATTGCCACACGAGAGACCAATGGCACAGTCAAGCACTCACTACTCCTCCATTACACTGGTGTAGAGATGTATAAGCTACATGAACATCTTCACAACACTGGTGCAGGAGATGACTTTGATCCAGCTGCGAGGGCGCTACATACACATTTTGATCCACAATCAAATCCAGAAAGATTCAAGCTCCCACAGGCCCACCAGCAAGTGGATGAGTCAATTGATGCTTTCTATGCACGCCTCGATGAGCTTGCCAGCGCTTGCACAGCTGACAATTAGCCCAAAGAAAGAAGAGCACAGATCATTCAAGGGTGTCTGAATAAAAACCTCAGAGGTTTCATCATACAGCAACTGAACATGAGCTTGGATGACATCCTAATCATGGCCAGATCTCAAGATCTATCCGCTGCAAGAGCCACCGAGATGGACAATGCACTCACACACCTAAAAATCCGCCAATGTGAAACTGGAACAGGCAAATGCCGTGAATGTGAAAGTGCCTAAGCCCATGAAGCCCCCTGTAGATATCATAGCCCAGGAATAACACTTCTTGGATGAATGCCCGGCACAAGGGTGCTCATGCTTGAACTGTGGAAAAATCGACCACTTCTCGATGGTATGTCGTAATTGCCTGAGAGGAAGAGGTAACTGAGAAAGGCAGGCTTCAACGACAGCCTTGTGACAGCTGTCTTTGACCGACCGAGAATATCACGGCACATGCGGACATCCATAGCTTGGCAAAGAGTGACAAGATGAAGTGTCATCATTGTAGGAAGAAGAAGAGGTAGTGTTCCTCATATCATCTGTAGGAGACCTGAAAAAACATAGAAGACCATGTACCACATGTGCAGTTGATATCGAAGGGTCTGAAGTCAAAGCCCTCCTCAACACTGGGACGTCAGTAAACGTGATGGGCATACAACAATACAGGTGCCTCCGCCTGAAGCCAGTGCTGTCCCTGACACACACCAAGATCTACACATGCAGGGGGTAGGCTCCGTTCCCCCTCAAAGGAGTCATGAAAGTACAAGTACATTCCAATGGTCAAGACTCCAAGTAGCTTTCCTTGTAGTCACCAAGGAAGTGGATACACTACTCGGAAGCCACACTGCAGAAGACATGGGTCTAGTCTTGTTTGCTCGGAATGTGCAAGACCATCAAGCTGATGAGCTACTGAGCCAGTTCCCAGAACTGGTCACCGGCCTAGTGTGTTTAAGAGCCCCACCAATCAAGCTGCACATTGACATACCAGTCAAACCTTGCATCATAGACACGTGATGTTTCATCTAACACCACTAGTCGAACAGGAGCCAGACAAACCCAAGAGTCTGGGTGTAATTGAGAAGGTAAAAAGAACTATTGATGGACAGAATGCAGAACAATGTCATACATTCACCCCAGTACAGAGATCTGGGCCTAAATCCATCGTTTTTTTGCTCACCATGCCATTCCAGTTTGGACCCAGCCATATGCAAATCAGTCTTCACCCTGTGCCCATGGGAACAGTCCAGCCCGAACTGCCAGGCCAGGTCCTCCCTGGACTGCAAACAAGCATCCTAGGACCGGTTTCGAGGTTTCACCTCTCTTCAGCCAGGATAGCTTGAATCCAATGGCATGGAGAGCACGGGACTCACATCTGAGCGTACCCGTCCTACTCGAGGTGACAAATGCAAAAAGAACTATTGATGGACAGAATGCAGAACAATGTCATACATTCACCCCAGTACAGAAATCTGGGCCTAAATCCATCGTTTTTTTGCTCACCATGCCATTCCAGTTTGGACCCAGCCATATGCAAATCAGTCTTCACCCTGTGCCCATGGGAACAGTCCAGCCCGAACTGCCAGGCCAGGTGCTCCCTGGACTGCAAACAAGCATCCTAGGACCGGTTTCGAGGTTTCACCTCTCTTCAGCCAGGATAGCTTGAATCCAGTGGCATGGAGAGCACGGGACTCACGTCTGAGCATACCCGTCCCACTCGGGGTGACAAATTCAAAAAGAACTATTGATGGACAGAATGCAGAACAATGTCATACATTCACCCCAGTACAGAGATCTGGGCCTAAATCCATCGTTTTTTTGCTCACCATGCCATTCCAGTTTGGACCCAGCCATATGCAAATCAGTCTTCACCCTGTGCCCATGGGAACAGTCCAGCCCGAACTGCCAGGCCAGGTCCTCCCTGGACTGGAAACAAGCATCCTAGGACCGGTTTCGAGATTTCACCTCTCTTCAGCCAGGATAGCTTGATTCCAGTGGCATCATCCCCTTTGGTATCGCTTTGTTCGCCCTAAGTTGGCAGGGTATGCCCAGACGTGGGTCCCTTGCTCACTTGGCCACTCGATTCAAGATAGCCTGGCTGATGAGGGTTATGAACCCAAAAACGGTCCCAGGATGCTTGTTTCCGGTCCAGGGAAGACATGGCTTGGCAGTTCGGGCTGGACTGTTCCCATGAGGCACAGGGTCAGACTGATTTGCATAAGGCCATGTCTGAACTGGGGTGGTGGATTGAGCTAAAGAATGATGATGGATTAAACCCAGATCAGTTGACTGGGGGTGAGTGTTTAATTTGCTCAAATGCTCCGTCCATCATCCCCTTTGGCATCACGTAATTGAGAAGGTGTCATGACCAACACCCTGGGTGTCCCCAATAATAGCTAAGAAGCCAAAACAACCTGGCAAAGTGCGTTTGTGCATCAATATGCGTCTTCCGAATAAAACCATTAAATGCGTGTAACATATCACCCCAGAATGGACAATATTAGAGCGGATTTAAATGGAGCCAAGTGGCTCTTGAAATTGGACTTAAATGCAGGATACCACCAACTTCAACTGTCAGAAGAAAGTTGATATATAACCACTTTTTCCAAACAGCCTCTGCAGATATAGGAGTCTGGACTTTGGCATTTCATCTGAAACTGAAATGTTCCAGCACCTCATTTGAGAGACCACATCAGGCTTGCAAAGCATTATGAATGTACGCGATGACATTCTGATCTATTCCACAACTGTAGAGAAGGGCCATAAGCACCTAAGAGCCACGATGAAATGGCTATGGGAACATGGCATCAATCTCCACAAGTAGAAGTTTTCTTTCTTTAAAACATCCATAGAGTTCTTTGGGTATGTCTTCACCCAGGACGGGAGTCCAGGGTAACCCCCGGAAGCCTCAGGCCATCACGCAGGCTCCTGCATGGACAAATGCCTCCAAAGTATGCAGCTTCCTTGGCATGGCCACATATTGTGGGAGCTTTATCCCCAACCTAGCTACAATCGCTGTACTGCTGAGAGCGTTGAGAAAGCAAATGCCTACTGGTTGTTGCCCAAATGAAGGACAAGCATTCCAGAACGTGAAGACGGCCCTCTTAACCAAGGCAACTATGGCGTATTTTGACCAGAAAGAACTGCAAGTTGATGCGAGCCCCATAGGTCTCGGAACAGTGGTCAGGCAGGAGGTAGATCCTGGAAGGTGGGAACCTCTAGCTTTTGCGATCAAAGCTCTCACGACGACAGAAGCCAGGTATGCTGAGATAGAAAGAGAAGCACTAGCCATCAAGTGGGCATGCGGGCATTTTCACTTGTACCTTTGTGGAAGGCCTTTAAGAGTAGTCACCAACCACCAGCCACTAGATCCACTGTTCCACGGTGCAGCACCTCACCAGCACCCTTGCATCAATTAATGGGCCATCCAACTGCAACACTATCAGTTTGAAGTGCTTTACCACCAAGGGTCCAAGAACCTGGCAGACTTCCTCCCACGCCACCCGTTTTCAAGGGCAAATACAGACTGAAGATGAGGTTGAACCAATGGAAAAGTACATACGCATGCTGTCCCAGTGGCCTTGTCCAAGTGCCCTGAGTCTGAGTCACATGGAAGCAACGATTGCCGGAGACTCAATTCTGAAGAGAGTGTTAGAGGTACTCCAACAGGGATCACAGCACAACTTTCTTCACAACACTAATGATTGGAACATGCCTGACAAAGAAAGACTAACTCAAATGTAGAGAGTTTGAGATGAACTAAGTGCCACTCAGGAGGGGCTAGTCCTACGAGGCTACAAACTAGTTATTCCTGCGGCACCAAGTGACTGTGTTAGCCCATGGCAGACATCAAGGTACAGCAAAGATGAAATCACGGATACGTGAACAAGTGTGGTTTCCAGGCCTGGAAGCAGTCGTAGATGACCTAGTAAGGCCGTTTCAAGTAACTCAGAGACCCCAGCACCAGTCATCACAGAGGGACCATGCATCAGGCGTGGTCCAAAGTAAGCATGGACTTCAGGAGTTTTTCAGATGACAGGGTCACCCTGGTCATCATGGAAAGTCATTCCAAATACCCTGTAGTCAAACTAGTAGATTCAACAGCATTTGAAAATGTGGCACCTGTGCAAGAAAGGGTCTGCGTGCTGTTTGGGTTACAAAAAGAAATCAAGATGAGCAGTGGTCTACCCTTTCAAGGGTCAGAGTTCAAGGGTCTGCTTGAAAGCCAAGGGATCCAACTCCGCTGCATCATGCTGCAGTAACCTCAAGCAACCGGTGAGGATGAAAGCGTCACACGGACCTTGAACATGTTGCTCCAGATCGTCATGGTTTAAGGGGGCAATCTGGAAATCAGCCTTCAGAGATTTCTGCGGGAATACTGAGGAATGCCTCACTGCACCACCCAGTGCCACCCCATGGACTCTCATGATGAAAGAAGCACAGAGAGACACTATCCTAACTCACCCGGAGTTGACCCCTGCAGAGTTTGACCCTGTGGGTGCCCAGGTGAGACGTATAGAGAACAATACAAGAGCCAGCCTCAGGAGGCAAGCAACATTGCGACTGCTAGTGCCAGGAGATAAAGTGATTCTGAAAGATCAAAGTCCTGGGTGGAAGTTCTAGACACCCTTTGAATCAGGAGTGTGGAGAGTGCTGAGCGTCAACAGCACCATGGTAACTGCATGGAAGAGTGACGAGAAGGTGAGTCGGAATGTGTCATGGTTCCAGAAGGTGATAGTGGTGAATCAGGAAGAACTGGAAGATGATGGATCTGCCATAATCAATGGCATCTCAGAGCCAGGAGAACCCCTTAAGCCGGTTCCCAACCTGAGGAGCCTGAGAAGGACCTGTGGCCAGAGATTCCGTTACGGTAGAGACCCATAGAGATCAGGACAGGGATGTAAGCCTCAGCTGCTTAGGTCATCAGCGGTACAATCTGGGGCCAAACCCCAGACCAAACTCAAAATTTAAGGACTTTGTGCACCATGTCCAAAAATATGTTTCGGAGCCAAATTGGGGAAGGATGTAACAGACCACCCGGACTATACAGAAGGGGCCTCCAGCCTGGATGTTATCGCACCGCATTCTCTGACCGGGCCCAGCAAGAGGGTTTCAGACTGCAAGTGGTCTTTTGCCCGACTGAACATGCAAAGGTGTGGCTCATTATGTTCGAGGGTGCCTGCATCAGGGTGAGAGCATGCAGTGATAATTAGTCCCCACCACAACATTACTGACTCTTACTGCTTCTGTTACCCTCTCTATTTATCATATTCTCCTTGTGTACCAATTGCTGTTTTACAATCTATTATTTTCTATGGATTCCTTTCCTGGCATTATTAATCCTTTATCTATGTTTACCGTTGCAATAAATCCTTCTCATGTGACCTCTTTTTTAGTTGTTTCGAGCAGCGAGTTCTTAGCTCCACAGAGCAGTTGAGTGTTTTATGAAGAACATCTCTATATATTGTAACAGGAGTGCCTCAAATATGATGTGCTGTACATAGAACAGTATGATGTGCTCAGTCCAATTGAACCAAGTAGAAGACACCAGGATGTGATGTGGGCCTATGTGTGGCCAGAAGGTGCATGCAGTTAAGGCAGTGGTGGACAGTACAAGGCACAGTTTTTTACATACTTTCTCCACCCATATCTGTTTGACCAGTACCCAGTCCCCTTTATTGAAGACCTTTTCTTGGGTGCGTCGGTGCTGATCAGCATAGGTTTTCATCTTGCACTTTTGAGAAGTGTCTGTAACACAAATATGATCAGTGTTTATTGAGAAGTCCAATGTCCATTGTGGTAGCTTAGTTCTGATGGCTCTCTGAAATAGCAAGGTGGTACGACTCTCACCAGTGGTGGAGTGCGGAGATGATCGATAGGCACAAAGGGTTTGAAGCATGGCTTGTTTTATATCAATTACCTCCATTGATGCTTCCTGAATTGCCGTCATTCGACAACACAGTTGGCCTGAGGCCAGAGAGGCGTACTCCTTTGATGCTTGATAGTGAGTCAAACAAGAAACTCCTTGAACTCTTTGCTATTGAAAGGCAGGCCATTGTCAGATTTGAGAACAGCAGGGATGCCCCAGCCTGCAAAGATGTCATCATCCGCTTAATGAATTTGTCATGGGTTGTCGATTATAAGTCTTCCATCAAAGGAAAGCATGAGTAGTCATCAATGACTACCATGAGATGATGTCCATTTTCTAGGAGCCCAAAGGGATCAACAGCCACTCTCTCCCAGACATTCGCAGGAAGGCCAGACATGGTCAATGGATGCTGCGTCACTTTGGGAGATAAGCAGTTATACAAATGGCTTAGTTTCAGTTCTCTCTCAACTCGTTCATGTGGGCGAGGGAATCGCACTCCATCTCTTAGCGCTCTTTTGGTAGCTGCAATGCCACAATATTCTTCATGGGCCAGCTCAATGACTTGCTGTCTCAGACTCTCAGGGATAATGATTCTCAAGCCCCTCACTATGATACCCTCTTGAGTGACAGATAGCTCATCCTGCAAATTCTTTACTTTTTTTAATTCATCATCAGCAAAGGATCGAATACTTTTCTTCCACGCTTGACTTGAAGTGAGGTCTTTGAGGATAATCATGTTCTTATCTGTATTGGTAGCAGCAATAATCTGTTCAATGACAATGGCTGCTGGCGTGCTGGACCTCACAATAAAGTTGACAGACTCTTCAGCGACTTTGGATGTCCAACTGTGATGATGTAGCAGCACTCGTGAAGAGTAATCAGCAGGGTTTTGATCTTTACCCGGCTTGTGCACAATTTTGTAGAAATAGTCTTAGAGTCGCAACCCCCACTTGTCAATGCAAGGGGGCATTTTAGCATTTGAATTTCCAAAGATAGTGGGCAACGCCTGGTTGTCTGTGATAATGGTGAAGCGTTTGTCATATAGAAACACATGAAAATGTTTGCAGGTCCATTCTATAGCCAGCATCTTCTTTTCTGGCTGAGAATAGGCACGTTCAGTTTCAGACAAGTTTCGACTGGCATAAGTGGCAATGTGTCTCTGAAAATTTGGATGACCATTGCGTTGAGCAAGGATGGCCCCAGCACCACTGGTCTTACACCTACTGTGAGATCAGTATGGAGTTTGGGGTAAAAATAGACCATTCCAGATGCAATCTCAATCGTATGTTTGATTCTTTTGAAACTTTGGTCACATTCAGGAGATCACAGGAATGGGACATTTTTTCACTTTGTTAATTCTCTCAATTGGGCACTCACTGTTGCAAAGGCATGAATGTACCTTGAGCAATAACTGTCCAGGCTTAAGAAGGACCACAGCAGGGTTACATCTTGTGGGGGACAAGTAGGTGACAGTACTTTCACCTTATCTGAGTCAGGATCCCTTGCCACATCATAGAACATGTGCCCAGAGAATTCAAGTTTGGTGTAGTGAAACTCACACTTTACTGGATTCCGAGTGAGACCTGTATCAGCAAGTAACTGACACACTTTTATAAAAGCCTTATCATGCTCCTTTCGGCTTGTCCCAAACACCAGTATGTCATCACTACAATTAAAAGCATGTGTAACATGTTGAATTACTTGGCGTATGACATCCTGGAATATTTCCACAGCCTAGACCCTCAGAAACTTAGTCTTTGGTATCTGAATAAACCAACATGAGTTGATAAAGTGGTATTATACTTGCAATTCTCTTCCAGTTTGAGTTGCTGGTATCCCTTGTTCAAGTCAAGGTGGGAGAAGCCTTTGCTTCATTGAATTGCGCGATCATATCCACTGTATGGGGACTAGGATGTCTTTATCTCTCGATTGCTTTGTTGGCCTGGCGCATATCAACACAAATGTGCACTGCCCCTCCACTGTCCTTTTTTGGCACCACCTCGATGCGAAAAACAAATGGTGTAGGACCGGTGGAGCGTTCAATGATGTCAAGCTTCCACAACATTTTTAGTACTTTCTCAACAGCTTCTTGAAAGTGGAAAACGACTCTGTAGTTCTTTTGTGCAACACAGCGAATGTCTTCATTAATATGAAGTTGCACTTTCATTTTCTTGAGTTTTCCTATACCATGAAACAACAACAGGAAATGACTTACAATTACAGACTAAGTACGAAGGTTGCAATTTATAGATATCAGTCCCTTGTCAGTAGCAGTTGCAAAGCTGAGTAGGCATACACTGGATAAGCTTCCTTGAACGACAGGGATCGGTGCTTGACATTATGTCATTTTGTGTCGCATGGCTGCTGTGAATGACCCTTGGCTTTACAGTGGTTCAGAAGCAGCCCACATGTAGACCTTTGTGCCTGATGGAGCGAGGCACAGGGGACAGGCTATTAAACTTTTCCAAGGGCATGATGTTGATCGAGGCACCACTGTCTATCATGAAAGTTACTGGTTGATCATTCACTTTCAGAAAGAATTGGGACAACTTCTGAATGAAGTTTCTGATTTAGTTTGGTAAATTTCTTGTGAACTGTGGTCTTATTTACAATCAGTTAATCCCACATGTGTATACCGGTCTTTGGTAGATACCGTTAGCGCACACCCATCTTCCTCATCTGTATTGAACAGCGATGTCGAAGAGCCTTTGTACGATGAGTTTAATGGTGATTGATCTAGCCTTGTTACCATTTGTCATAGCTAATGTTGCTTTTTGGCTTTGTGAGCGTGACGAGAATGTTTCTGAAACCTCCTGCTGTGTAATTTCTCTTCTCGAGGTGACGATTTTTTTTTTTTTTTGCATTGTAGACTGATTTTCTTTCTGTCAACCTTTGCATGTCTGTCCTATGGCTGGACATTTAACCGTCATGGGAAAATGAAAATCCACATTGGAAACATAACTGTGATTTCTTTAACCCCTTCAGCGCTGCGCGGATTCCCCCGCGGTGCTGAAGGGTTCGAGCGCGGGCGGGGCCATGACGGAACGGTTCCGTCATGAGCACAGCTCAACCGATGCTCATGACGGAACCGTTCCGTCATGAGCATGGAAGGGGTTAAAGATGTCGACTTACTTGCATCTTGTTTTCGCTTGTGCTTGCTTTTCACAGTCAGGGCCGATTCATGATAAGCTGTTGCCGCTACCAAATCAGTAGATTTTCGACCTGCTTGTTCATCTGCTCTCGCAGCCATAAGCATTTTCTCCAGACTGTGTATTTCTCCCAACAGGCACCCTTCTAAATGAATTGGCAAGGCAGCCATCAATGATTCTAAGACGCATGGCTTTTTTATTGGTGAAATCACAGAACTTGCAATGCTTATATGAGTGTAACAACTCTTTCAACAAACTCATTCATTGTTTCGCCAATCAGTTGTCATCCTTGGTTGAAGATGTATCTTTCATAGTCGACATTCGGCATTGGATTGAACTTGGCATCCCAAGCTTCTTTTATCTTTTGGTAAAATTTGGCTTCAGTTGGCGAGACTTTCTTCATTACTACTTTCACTCCATCATCAGCAAGGTTCTTTAAGTAATTAATGATCTTTCTATCACCTTCTTCATCTACCGCATCTATGAAGTCATCAAATGTTTTACTCCCTACAGCCCATCTGGCACCAATATTCTGCTTCTTAGCAGTGTCGAATGGTTTCAGAAACACGGCTGCATCGTATTTTATGCTCTGTTCTGTCACCATTGGAGGTATATGCTGTTAGGGCGCTTTCGTTGCACTGGATGCCACCTGTAGAGTTGGTATGCATCGGCTTCTCACGTTCGATTCAAGGTTGTGTGGCACTTCTTTTTCTTGTGCTGGTAAGTGAGTTTCTGCTTTCGTACCTGGTTATCCTTTCCTTTAGCATTTGATTTGCATGGATGCTGTCTCTGTGTCGTGGCGCAGTGCAATATCTCTTCTTTTGAACTTAGCTACAGATTCTGGTGGGCTTTTGAAATGTGCTAATCTGTTGGACCTTCAACTTCTTCCAGGGCCATGTACGGACAGAGCGGGGCTTGGACTTCACATACGCTGCCCTCAGAATGTTTTGCATCAATTTAGGGTGTACGTGGCATGCACAAGCAGTTTGCTGCACCATTGCAAACGCTAAGGGAGAGTCTTGTTTCTTCGGGGCACGTATCTCCTACTTTTTGCCAGTTGTAGCGTCCTCCCCATCCCAGGAGCAAGTAAATGAAAAACTCCACAGACTTCTGTCTGTAACAGACAGCTTTATTCTTCAACATATGATCACACACTGCTGGTATTGAGTCATGACTTTAATAACCACACTGTAACAACTCCCCGCAGCCTACGTGTTTCCTGTTCAAAGAATGCCCAGAACCACGAGGGTCCTAGCGCTCATAATCTTAAAGACACTACACTGCTGAAGTCCAGCACATAGAGTTCCGTTTACATTGGAGGAGGCTGCAAGGAGGTGGCCTTCAGTGTGAAGAGCACTGCAATCTGTCCAGTGAAACACTGATAGTTTTTCAGATTGGGTGACTAGATAGTTTCATGTAACAGAGACACCACTTTTCTATTTCTGGGCTTTGCTTATACATATCATTGTGCTTTCGTCCAATAGGCTAAATAAAATGTACTAAGACTACAACTATCAGTATGAACTGACATGCAAAAGTAAAGTACAGGAATGCAAAAGTAGTGAGCCGGTGACATGGAGCCATCTGGTCATCCTACCCTCATAGAACTCAGAGTAGCCTGTAATTAACATTGCAGCTGTGGAAAACACATTTTTCCCACTGTGCACCATCGTACCAATGAATTAATGGATTTATAGTCCAGTCGTTCAAGCAATTAGCTCTATATGCACAACAATGAAATAGACCATTCATTAAACACACACAAGAACAACAAAATTATGATGCAAGGCAATTGATGGCCAACCAGAAGTAATCACACCAAAGTACAGTCTCCTGATCAGGCTAACCCATTCTGAGTGGTTTCTCCCACATCGAAGACATCATGACATCATTCTTAAAAAAAAAAAAAAAGTATTATTTTTAGTGGAAAAGTACAAACATAGGGGCCGATTCACAGAACTAATCTTAGAAATAGTCCTAAACTTACTACTTTTGGTATTCACAGCAAGAATTTAGTAGTAGCAAAGTTAGGACTCCTAACTTTACTACTACTAAATGCCTTTTGTGCATACCGAAAGTCGTAAAGTTAGGATTTTGTCTCAGTTTAGTAGTAGTATAGTTAGGACTCCTAACTTTACTACTGCTAAATGCCTTTTGTGAATACCGAAAGTCGTAAAGTTAGGATTTCGTCTCAGTTTAGTAGTAGTAAAGTTAGGACTCCTAACTTTACTACTGCTAAATGCCTTCTGTGAATACCAAAAGTAGTAAGTATAGAATTTTATCTCAGATAAGTTCTGTGAATTGGCTCCATTGTAGTGAATATGATCTGTAGCATATACTGTTACTTGGACATCATCTGATTGCTAGTACATATCTCTGAGGCAACATAAGAGGTACACTATCTCTTTGCGATTAATATCCAGTTCAAGTTCATGAGTATAAACTTAACTAAATAACAGTAATGTCTTAACGCTGCATGGTTAATTGCCCAGCGTTACCCAACGTATCATAGGCCCTCATCGGGCCCAATTCATGAATGAAACCCAACCTCCTGGCATTTAGCATGCCAGTGTCCAGTGTAGATATACTAAGGTGTTGACGAGCACGCGCATGGACCTGCTCAACTTTGTGTGGCACCTATGGGCTTTTCTAATGGTAAGTAAATTGAAGCAATACTTTACGTTTCTTTGCGCTATACAGGCGCCCACGAACAACCTTAGTACATAACCCCATCATTTAAACCAACTCATTGAAAAAGCCCTCCGATATCACCCACAATATAGGCTACACCTAGCCGGGTAGACTAGACATCTGTGAACATTCGACAGTTCTTTTTGGCCCTTCTATTGTCATTCTGTTTCTGCTATATTTAAGCACCTGTGTATCGCAGTGACGAGTCTCTCGTGCTGGGCAGTGGTATATTAAAGTCACATAAACTATATATGATTTATTGGAGGATATGTGGGTTTATTGGCTTACTCGATATCACCCATTACATTAAACTCCGAAAGTTAAAAAGCCAACTCGGCTTTGCCGGGATTCAAGTCTGGCAGGTAAAACTGAAGCAATTACTTCAGCTGTCCTTCCCACTCTGTTTGCGTTAAGGAAAAGTGAAAAGAAAAGAAAAGAAAGCGACCACAACATTCCTCAAGAGTGAAAAGTTTCCATTAAGTGAAAGGGTTGTTTTGTTACAGTTAATATTAAAGCCTTCACTCTCACAGACTTCACAGACCCTCGTTTATATTACTTAGTCAAAAAGTATTTCTGAGCAAAGCGTGTGCATTACTGGAAGACCTTCCTTAAATTGACCCCTGGTCAATTACCACTTCCCACGATTTATACAAAGGACTATTATTTTGGTTTGTAGAAAAGATTTGAGCGCTGCAGTGATTGGTTCCCTTGATTGCACATTATTTTGCGGTTCTGTTTGAAAAAACAACCTTGGTTAACCATATAAACCTTTTTCCGGCCATATAAGTATTTGTCTGGCACACAGCTGGAAAGAGAAGTCCGCATGACTTCAAATCTAGTGTCAAGAGGGAAAGTGCGCCAAGAGGGAAATTATGGGGCATATCAACAAGGGCTTTATCTCTGCTTTTTTGGCTTTAAAAGCCAAAAAAGCAGAGATAAAACTAGCGCCCTATCAACAACAGGGTGCTAACACGCAAATTTGCATGTTAGCACCCTTTTACTCTACGCTTCCCCTTGCATCTCAAATGAGATGCAAAGGGGGCGTTCCAGAGTAAAATAATAGGAGAAATGTCGCTAAGCGACATTTCTCCTATTATCAAGAATGTCGCTAACCCTGTTAGAGACAAAAAAGCAGCGCTAACCGCGGTTAACGCTGCTTTTTTACGTCTGCTAATTTTCAGACTTAGCCATGATATCCTATGGAAGGAGGATATCATGGCTAAGTTTGCCTGTCCCTATCAACAAGGTAACGTGTGATTATCGCTGGGTTTCCAGCGATAATCTCACGTTAGCCTGTTAGCGTATAGATTTTTATCGCTATTGAGATAAGCGTTGCTAATAGCACGCTATCTCAGCGATAAAAATTCACGCTAGCCGGCGATAATTATCCTCACGCTAAGAGCGCTGAGCGATAATTATCGCCGGTTGTTGTTGATATGCCCCAAAGTCTTTCACTTCCAAATGCTCACTGACGGCCGACAATATGAAGCAACAAGGTATGTTATGAAAAGTCATACATAAACACCAGGGCCCGTATTACAGACAGGGCGCACTTTCCATGATTGCACCAAGTGCACCTTAAAGCAAACAGGGAACGTACGCCCTATCAGAAAGAATGCACTGCCCTCGGTGCAGCCGCAAAGTCGCGCATTCAAAAGTAATACAGAGCAGCTGTTTTAAAGCTGCTCCCTGTTTCACTGTGCCCGCGGTAACTCGCCTGCTCTTTTTAAAGGGATTAGTGATCCCCTTGCAGGCGAGTGGGAGACTGCACCCGCCTGCAAGGGAATGTCTGGGGATCCATGGCACCCCCTTTCATCCCTTTAAAGGGCTGTATTTAGAAGCCTTACTAAAAGCGCACTACCTTTCTGTTGCTCACTTTCAATACCTGCCTTCTAAAGACATGTTTGTCTCTGTGCCCCCGTCAGTAATGCGGTGCGGAGGCAAAGGCAAAGAGATTCTCTCATTTGCATTGAGCCATGCCCCCCATGCAAATAAGGGAAAGCTCTCTAATGTTAAAGCTGGGGCCCTTCGCCGCTTCCCCCCACTCCCCCTGGCTCCAGAGAGACTGACAAGTGCACGGCCACCTAAATCAATGATATTAAGTTAGCCAGGCCTTAGATCTTTACAGCCCGCTAAAGGCCCTATACTGGACGTTTAATTACAAAACACTAGGTTGATCTCAAATTGTCCTTTAAAAGTCTTGATAAAACAGGAAGTAAACACTGCTCTAGCCAATAAATAGATAATCGAAAAGCCATTATGCCAGATCCTTTTATATAACTGAAATGTACAAAAGGTGCATCACACATGCAAGCACGTCACCCTTTTTACTCTTACACACACCAGCTGAAATATTGTGGTGTGACATTTAGTGGTGGTAATAGCGATGATGGTGGCAATACTAGTAATTGTGATGGGGTGATAGAAGTGATTATTTTGGCGATGGAATTAATGGTATTCTAGTGCAGTTGTTGTAGTGCTGGTATGGTCATAGTTGTAATGTGGTGGTATTGGCAGTGGAGTTAATGGGGGTGATAATATTGTTGGTTGTGCCGGCATTGGTTTTGATGTTGGTTGTAGTAGTGGTGGTGGTAACGGCTTTCCTGTAAGTAAGGTGGTTGCAATAATGGAAATGGTGATAATTGTGAAAGTGGGGGGAATGGTCATGGTTTTAATAGTCAAGATGGTGGTAATCATGGTGGCAGTAATTGTGATGGTAGTAGTGGTGGCAGTTGCAATAGAGGTGATGGTAATGGTGGTAATTGTGGTGGTGGCAATGTTGATGGTGGCAATAATGGTGATCGTGACAGGGGTAGTATTGTGGTAATGTTATTGTTGGTGCTGGTAAAATTGTAATGTGGTAGTAATGGTGCCATAAATGGTGGTAATGCTGATGATTCTAATGGTGCTAGTGGTACTGATTTTGATGATGCTAATAGAAATGTTGGTAGTGGTGGTAGTAATCCGCCTGTGATGCAGTCAACTGTGGTGGTGGTAAAGGTGGTGGTGCTGTTAAGAGTAGTGGTGAGGTTAATTGTTTTGGTGTTAGTAGCGGTATTGATGGTAGATTTAGTGATGGTAATTGTGGTTGTAATGATACTGGTGCTAATGATAATGTGTGTGGTAGTGGTAGACATAATCATTGTGGAAATCATGGTGGTGGAGGTTATGATAACTGATGATGGAAATAACAATAATGGTTGTGGTGTTAATGGGGATTGGTGCTTATTTTAAAGACGATGATGGTGGTAAAATAGAAGTAATTGTAATGGACATAATTGTGGCACCATTGGTAATAGTGATGGTGGTTGTGGTGGTGATAAAAGTAATTTTGTTGATAACAATGGTGGTAGGGTTGATGGTGGCAATGATAGCGGTGGTAATGGTGGGGATGCTAGTGATGGTATTGGTGGTAGTAATTGCATTGGTGGTAATGGCAGTGATGGGAATATTTTTGGTGGTGGTAACATTACATAACAGTGGTAGTGGTGTTAGTAATGGAGGTGCTGTTAATGTTGCTGATGGTAATGGCGGTGCTAGTGTTAATGGTGGTGCTGGTGATGGTTCAAGGATTGGTATTGGTGGTGGTAGTGGTGATGATCCTTAATATGGTTTTCCCCAAAACATTTTACTGTCACTCGTCCTGTTTTGCTTAATCAGTTATTGTTGACCTTAGGACTCTGTGCACTTTACCACTGATAACCAGTGCTAAAGTGCTTGTGCTTACTCCTCTAAACATGTTCAAATTGGCTTGCATCCAATTGCCACATTTAATTTACTGAAATGCCTAAAAGCCTCTACTACAGTTGTGCTACCTATACCTAGGGCAATAAATTAAATGCTACTAGTGGGCCTTCAGCACTTGTTGTGCCACCCACTTAAGTAGCCTTTTAAACATGTCTCAGGTCTACCATTGTAGTCTGTGGGTGCAGTTTTAAACTGCCATTTCAACCTGGAAGAATTAACATTTTTCCAGGCCTAAACCTTCTTTTTTAATACACACAAGACACCCCTACGGTAGGCACAAAACAGCCCATAGGTCAGGCTTCAGTGTATTTAAAAAGTTGGGCCTGTGGGGGCATATTATCAAGCCCAATTTTGCCGCTTTAGCGGCCATTTTCTGCCTAAAAGCGGCGATATAAATATCGCTTTATCATCAAGGACACGCTAACACGTGTTTCCTTGAGTTAGCAGCCGTCTTTTCTCCACTTTGCATGTCAGCGATTATTATCGCTAATGACATGCAAAGTGGGCGTTCCTCACAGAACAACATGGGTAAACATCGCTACAACTGCATTGCGATATTTACAAGGATGCTCCAGACCCGCAAATTTAATAAGTGGAAACTTTAGTTTAGGAACAGATAGAAATGTCATGCTTGGTTACTAAGGAATTGTAATTTGACGTCCTCTTTAATGGTAAAGCCGGATTTTAAGTGAAAATTCTGAAATGTCACTTTTGCAAAGTTGGCATTTTTCTTGTCCTAACCCATGGTGCCTGCAGCCTGTGTCCTGGCTTGCATGACTAGGTTTAGTTGGCAGTTGACCATTGTGTATTCCTCTTAGACTGCCACACAACAGGGGGACTTGGTAATGCCAGGATAGGCCATCCTGGCAGGAGGATGGGGCAGAGCTGTGCATAGCTTCACTAGCACTTCAAAGACATTGTCTCAACTCACAGACAAAGAAAGTCGCACTAGCTTTTTGTGGCTCTAGACAGCTTGGGACGAGGGCAGGAAGGCAAGAAATTCCAGACATTTCTTTGGTGGGAAAACTCCAGAAGTTTCTTCCACTTTAAAGCTGACAGTGGGTATAAAAGTAGGACCCTCAGACCCACATTTCAGTACACTCCTAGATCTGTGGATACTACAGAAGAAGGACTGCTCTTCTGCTGGAGGTCTGCTCTGAAGTTTGAGAAGGAAGACAAGACTAGTGCTCTCTACATCTCAGGCTGAAGTGACTCCAATGGTCAGCTGACTGACCTTCTGTTCTGAGCCCCATGGACATAACAAGCTGCAGAGGCCCCTTGTAACTGACCAGCTGACCTGCTGCACTAGACATGCCTAGACCCGCTTGAGCCCTGCAGGCCTCCGCTGGAGTGAGTCCTTGACCCCAAAGAGGTGCTTTTGCGGTCCTGGACTCTTTGTTTGACATCAGATGAGCTTGTCCAGGAAGAAAAGGAGAAATCCTGAAGTTTTGGGCTCTTTGTGAATGTGAATGGGCCTGTTCATGCCAAGAACTTGCCACCAGCTACAACAATCACTGCAAGATCAGCACTTTAGGCTACAGCATCAACAGCCCACGATAACCTCCAATAAGAAGCTCCAGCAACAACCATCTGCGACGCCTGGCAAGATCCTCGCACTACTGCAACTTGGCCTTCTCTTGATGCTACAGCAGCAACCATCTGTGGTACACCTTTCGATCCTCACAGCCTCCTCCACACAGACTTTGAGAAAGTAACTTTTGTAGCAGGACTAACCTGGTCCCTCTATCTGGCCAGCACTTCATTGCAGTTGGCCTGAATTTGTGACTTTCACCCGGTCTCGTACAACCAGATAACCGGGAGTTGCACTTTGTGATTTTAGGCACCATACTTACCTAAACACAAATAAAACGTCATATCTCTGGTTCTACAGATTGAATTTTTGTCGTTTTGATGTCAAATTATTTATTACATTTTACTCTATTTTTCTAAACTGGTGTGGAATTTTCCTTGCATTGTGTCTTCCCTTTATTACTATTTGTGTGCTGGATAAATTATTTAAATATTGTCTCCAAGTTAAGCCTGACTGTTTTTGTGCCAAGCTACCAGAAGGTTAAGCACAGGTTAATTTATTCTTTTTTATAGTTCATACTGACAAGGATTGTGGCTTTTGTTGCTTGAGTAGGGTTTTACCCCCCTCAATCAACAACCCAATTTCTCACAGTGGTAATTTTGGTGATGGTGGTAAAGAACTTGGTGTTGATGATAATGATGGAGGTGGTGATGGTGGTAGTAACGGCAGTGGTGATGGTTGAGTGGTGATGGTTAAGAAGGTCGAAATTGATAATGGTGGTAATGGTGATGCTGGTAATGGTGGGGGTGTAAATGGCAATGTTAACATGTTGGTGGTCATAAGAATGGTGGCGTGATAATGGCTTTGGTCTTGGTAATGGTGGTGAAGGTAATGGCTTTGGTGTGGCTCATGGTGATTGTGGTAGTGGTGGTGGTGAAGGTAGTGATGGTGGTAGTGGTGGTAGTGGTGGTAGTTGTCATGGTGATAGTAGTGATGGTAATGGTGGTGGTGGAAATGGTGCCAATGGTAGTGGTGCTGGTGACAATTGTTGCAGTAATGGTAG
This sequence comes from Triturus cristatus, assembly GCF_964204655.1. NCBI lineage: Eukaryota > Metazoa > Chordata > Amphibia > Caudata > Salamandridae > Triturus > Triturus cristatus. Next base: position 1,426,503,669 of record NC_140590.1, on the reverse strand, counting down.
TGGTGGTAGTAGTAGTAATGGTGGAGATGTCAATGGTTGTGATGGTAATGGTTGTTGTCCAAATTGTGGTGGAGTTGGGAGTTGGAAGTATACTAACATAGGCATCAACTCCTTCTCTGAAAGAGACACTGTCCTAAGTATACCTATATGGGACTTTATGCAAATACATGTTGAATATCAACTGTAAGAAAACAGGTCTTTTCTGCAGATGCCCCTCACTTTTTTCCCCCATTTGGAATACTAGATGCTGGTTTTCGACCCTGACGGTGCACTGGAGCCTCCTACCCAGGTGATAGTGCTCTTTCCCCAGAACTGTTATGTTTGAATTTGTAACCCCAATTGGCAAAGACTTTCCCCCTTATAGGACCCTGGTATATGGTACCATGGGTACCAAGGGCATAGGTGATAAAAGGTCCCCAGGGCTACAGCACGGTTTTGTGCCACCCTGGTGGGCCCAAATAAACTACTGACAGCAGGCTTGCCATTGCAGACTGCAAGAGCAGTGCAAACTGCTCAGACTCGACTGCGCCCTCACCATGTGTTGCCAGTCTGCTATATGTCAGACAGACCCCTAAGGTTTGCCTCCTCAGACCAGGAGCCAGAGTGCAGTGTATTAGAGGTGAGGACATTTAAGTACTAAGCTATATGTCCCTATAGTGTTGTTCTCATTTGGGAACTACTACAAGTGTTAGCCATCCATAGGATAACATGGGTTGCCAATTGGGCACTCTCGAGATTGGTAGCTCCATTATGGTACCACTAAAATATAACATGTTTGATATCAAACAATGTGCCTTCTCGCCCCTGACATGATTTTTGTGTCCTGGATGATGTGGCATGCACCCAGGTGGCGAACTTAGAGGTTTCCCACCCAGTTGCCTTCAGTGTCACTGTGTTCTGGCTGACCAGTCCATGCTTTCCTGCACCTGCTGCCACCAAGACAGGATTCTGCCCTCCTGCCAAGCTGTGTGATCATTCCCAGGAGTCAAGAACAAAGGCTTGGACAGGAAGGAGGTCACACCGCCCTCCTCCCAAGCAGGCTAGTTAAGTGGCCCATCAAGTAGATAAGCTTAAAAGGCTGCACCACCTCTGATATGCACCAGGGCTGCCTCCCAGTGGAGTAAACAGCCCTCCCCCTGCCCCAGGCACAATTGCACACAGGCAGGCAGGAAATTAGCTATGCAGGGAGATGTGCACCCCCGGAAGGCTGTCCACACCTCCAAGGTGAGCAGCCTGTTCTGTACACCACAATGTGATGTCTTCCATCTTTAGGAGGGGCAGAATAGAGGGTTCTGAGTAGAAAAGGTGACCTACACCCGTGCATGTGGTCACCTCAGGGGTGAACTAGCTGCAAGGACAAGCTGCCCATTAACTACTAGCTCCCATATCCCTAACTCCCCTAAATCTAGGATTTAAGGAACCCCACCTGACACCAGAACCAGATCTTAACAACTTGCATCAAGGAAGGACCAATTGGATACCTGTGTCACCGACAACATGACTTTGCTCACAGCACCATAGCAAAAGCGGGATACTTTGTCGCTTTGGCAAAAGACTTGGAACTGAGTGAACAACCCTCATCCTTGGCTAAAACTCGGAAGTCCTGAAGAGAGGGACCCCTGTGGAAGCCAGAAGCATCCTCAGACTCCCCTGGACTAGTGGCAATAGTCCCCTGCAAACTGAAGTTAAAAACACTCACCAGATACAAAGAATCGCTGGTCATCGGGCCCTCCGTGGGATCCCACAAATCCAGGTGGTCCAGCGCATTGTGGGAGTTGTAACCTCACTTGCCCAGAAGTTTCAGGCTGCTATATCACTCCCCCGGACCCAGTAAAGTTCCAGTATCTTTTTGCTGTGCTTACCGCTGCCAAGGCTTGTTGGTCACAAATCCGAAAACTGACCAACCCCCACTGCATCTACAGGGAACACCGTGCAACCATTATCTGACATCAGAAACTGTGTATCTGTTGTCTTTTTGCATTCTGTTTTTTGCAGCACCATGTAAGCGGTAGAATCAGCACCAGTGCATCTCCCGTTAAGCAAGAAGGACAGCCAGGACAACTCTGCACCCATACTCCGCAGGCTAGGTACAATTAGTCTGACTGTTGTGGCCTGGTCCACAGGCCTGCAGGACCTTAACCCTGTAAGGGATCCACGTAACTCGACCTGTTAGTGACCGATTGTCACTAGTGCTTTTTAGCCATTGACCGCAATGTTAATCTTCTTCATGTAATTTTTTGCACTCATTTAATAATGCTGAAAATAATCTATAAATCTGGTTATATGTATGCTATTCTGTTCGTTTTGGTATATAAATTAAGATAAAAATAAACTCTATTTTTATAAATTGGTGTCAGTTGTCTCTCGAGTCATTTCAATTACTTATCGTCCATGTTGGTATACTGAATTGCTTAACACTTGTTCCTCTAGTAAAGGCTGATTGCTCTTTGTCACTTTTCCAGGACTGAACTAAGGATTTATTAGTGTGACTCCAAGGCTCATCTTTGAGGTATTGTGATAATATTACATGTTAAGGCTACCCAGGCATACCACATAATATTCAACTTTCCTACATTTTGCAGATAATTCAACGTCGTAGTACACTCACTCTCACATGAGACTCTCAATTATGCATAATAAGTAAAAAGTGTATATAATGTGTTCATGCAAACAAGCATTTATGGGAAAACATACAAATAGCTCTCAAAATGTTGTGAAATATCCAAGGTCTACTTCTATTTGTGGTTGTGGTTCAAATTATTTATAAGAAAGCTTTGAATAGGAGAAGAGACTAATGTAAAGTGAAGGAATGGAGACAAGGAAAGTCAAATGTGACCACAAGTTTTCTAATTATTAGCAAACGTGCACCTGATAACCAACTTATGATTTTTGTCCTTCTAGTTTCAGTTTGAGACAACTACTTTTATTGTAACATGGCCTTTCCCTCTTTTATGCAAAAATATTTCCTAATGGCCCCAGCTTAATATAAGTGATATTACTATTTCCACGGACACTTTCCACATCCATGGTTCTTCTTATTAAAAAAAAACGCAAATCAGATCATGAATCAATGATTAAATCAAAAATGGCATATTCGTACAGTGTAGATTTTTACCATAGGTCACCATAAATGTTAGTGAATAAAATTGTGTTTAAAGAACTATAATCCTTTATCAAAACCATCTCCTTGCCATTCAAAAACATTTTACAGTCGGGGTGATTTTATTTCCCCTGTACTCTTTTGTACACTTGGTGCCTGATTCACAGAGGTAACTTACAATTTTGTGTAAGTTTACGATTGTTTGCTATTTGCAAAGGTATTTTACTAGTAGTATCTTTACAACTGCGTAGTGTCCGCATATTAAAAGATTGATCTGTCCTATCTTTTTATTGTGGAGAGACTCTGCAGTCATGAAGATACTACTCATAAAATACTTTTATAAATAGTAAACAATTAAAAACTTAGACAAAATTGTAAGTTTACTTTGGTGAATCAGGCCCTTGAAGTTCATTCTGCAAGCCCTCAATGTGGCCTGGTACCAGAGAATCAAGTTTAAATATCATGCTACAAGAATATTGTAGCAACAACATCAGCGACCAAAATATTGACAAGATAAGTATAAGGTGTGCGCATAGATTTACTATTCTAAATTACACATCTATGTACCTTGGCAATATGTATATTGTCAAGGTGTGTAGATTTAGAGTTAAGAGTAGTAATCCTGTACTTATAGATAAAAACTTACATCCATGATAGCTTGGTTGTGAATACTTTAGCTATGATATTCTTTTAGAATGATATTTCTGTATAGATGGTCTGACTTATAACCCTTGATATATTTTTCCGGCCTTTACCCTCACTCTTCCTTTTATCCCTCATGATTTGCTACAGTGCCCTTATTCACTCATACGTTCAGAATCTTATCAACGGTGGGAATATTTCTCAAACTGTACAATATTGCTAATTGCCACAATTAATACGTTTTTCTCACCTCCTCTTTTTAGCCTGTCGCTATTGCTCACCTCCTCTCCTTGGTCTTCTTTGTACAATTACTACTTGTTCCCTTTACCATTCACACAGCTATATTACTGCCTATCACTTTTTAGAACTGTGCTATAATTATATATTGAATTAAAGATAAGTGAGAGTGAAAAACCTGAATGTTTCTCGCTGTGAGGTTCTGAGTGATATCAAAAAGACCACAAAAGCAAAGCTTGCGTTGTCTATGATGTCACTCAGAATCCAGAGGTAAAAAACACACCCTTTACTCACAGTTAACCATCTGCAATTTTATGCTGTGTTTTGCTCCAAAGCCATGCAATCTTGTGATCAGGCAAATCAAACGGTAGTATTTCAAATACAGAAATAATAATGGACTGAATGAAGTAGGCCCCATCTACCGGACTGAGAACTGTCGCTCCACAGAGGTGAAAATCATATTCACTAATGCATTCATGCATAGACTAAAGATTTATAACACATTTATGATATCAATTTGGGATTTTCCTAATCTGCTAATAATATCTTCATGGTTTGTAGATCTAACACTCTCTGTTATGTTTGTGAGGTGAAATGTGCTTCAAGGTATTGGAATGTATTATTTGTTGGGCCAGCTTTATGAACTACAGGTACATCCTCTTGAGTGCAGCCTATGCATGAGTTCTCACCAGAAATTAGCATGGTACAAAGCACTGCAAAAAAAGCTGTCAGCACAGGATGGTTGTCTGCCAAGTGAGTCAAAACTTTTCCCGCAGTTAAAATCTTCTCTACCCAGTCTTCAGTCCTGGGTTTTCGTTGTTCATTTTGGAGTGTTGATGGTGTCCCAGCATTCCTGAAGATGCTGCAGTGCCCTAGGAGAGTGAGTTTAAGTAGGGCTATGAATCTTTGATTGTGCTTTGTCAAGAGCTACTGTGTTTGTGAGGATTTTGATGAGTAAGTGTGTTTGTGGTGTGGTGTCAATTGTGTCCAGGAACACTCTGTGTTGAACTTGGGGATTTAAATGCTTTTTCATGTATATTGGATGTTCTTATGAAGATGAACACACTTGCTGCAAAGAGTTGAAGGTTGGTTAACAAATTCATTGTAATCCAAGATTCAAGAATAGATATTGAGTTCTATTAAGGTTTTGACTTGCCTATTAAGGTTGAGGTGTCGGACCATGACACATTATTGGCCACACCAAGATAGGAACTTCCTAAACTTCTATTGTGAGTGTGTATTATCTGACTTTGGTGTTCAGTTGATCCCTAGTGCATGGGAGTAAACCGCACTAGTTAGGGTGATTTCCCGCTTGTCGAGAATTCACCTTGTATTTATGATAGCTCCAGGAAGACGTTATTCCCGGTTTCTCTTGGAGTGATTGCTTACTTTGGGTTACCTTTAGTGAAATAGACAAGAGTTGTTATTTTGTTTTGATTTTCAATATTTTTCTCATGCAAAGCTGATTGTCATTGAATGGGAGCTGCTATGGGGTACTGCAAGTTATGCTATAGGGTGCGCACTGGTGTGTTGTTCGCTATGTTATTGGGTGTCATGCTGTTAGAGGTTGGTTCTGTTGTTTCATGCTAGAGTTGGATGCTGGTGTTGCTCAATATTGCATTGTGATTTGCTGGGAAATCACAGTTATTTCAATTACCTTTTACTGATTTTGTGTTGCATCGCATACAGAATAAAGATTACATTTTTGAAGAAATTGAAAGCTTTGTTTAGAATACCAGTCTTTGAGGCTGAGGAAGCCCCTCTGGAGGACATGCCCTTGTATATACATTGCAACCATGTGTATCTGTGAAAGACAATGAAATAAGATCACAACAAATAAAAGGTCCTTGCAATTTTCCCCACATTGTACCTTTATTTTGAGAGTAAATGAAAACTTAAGACAAGTGTTGGATGATATCAAATCCCCATCAAGAACTGCTGAATATGAGCCTTTGAATTTATGGAAGCATGCCACACATGCAAAAGATAAGGAGAAATATCGGCCCAAGTGAGAAATAAGGGCCTTAGTTGAAGGGAGATAAAGTGGGATGCAGAACATCAGGAATGCAGGAAAAGTGTTACTGGTAGCATAGGGATACACCCTGCGATAGCACGGGTAAATGCATTATCAAATAAATCACAAGAGGGTTGTGGGAATGAAGAGAAGAGAGATGAAAGTGACAGTCACTCAGGTGATGACTTTTTGGATGATTTGTTGACCCCTCAACCACCTCCGTGTAATTCTGACTCTCAAGCTGGAGGAAACCAACAGCCTAAAGATCCAAGGGTGGGACGCCCATTGATCAGAGTCTCTCCGCAAGAGATTTACCCCCTATTGCTCCAGATCCATTATTGAGAACTAAGTAGTACTGTTATTATTACTGCCCCCACGCAAAACCACAATTACTGCAGCCCCTGGTACATCAGGTATTGGTATTAGTCTAGATTTGAGACCCTGGCCACGAACAGGAAGGACTTCCCTTGTGAGTGTGCCTGCCTGTCAAAGAAGTCGAGGAAAGTCCAGAGTCACATACCCCAGAGAGGGGGCCCCTTCAAGGGGACTGGATGTTTTGAGATTAAAAGCAGAATTTGAGGAATTTATCCAAGGAAATCTTGAGTTTGAAATAATAGATAGGTACAGCAAAGAGGAAGTTTTGTTTTTGAGTAAGGAAGCTGCTAGATGTGCCTGTGAGATTCATGAAAAATTGGAAAGGTTAGCTGCATACACCTGGTATTCAATTACATGTGGAGGAGTTAGTTGGTAGCATTCAGGAGTGAAAGTCAAACGATCAAGGACCGGTGGTCTTTAAGAGAAATTAAACAAAGTAAGAGAGATAATACTTGAGGGCCAGATGGGGAGACTAGTAAAGGCAATAGGGAGGTCAAGGATTACCTGCTGAGAAAGGTGCATGGATGTGGTGATCTTTTCACATTTACAAATCAATATCCAAAACTGCAAGAAAATTCTGACCTATTATATCAAAGTTGCGAGGATTGTGAAGATTCCAAAGGTGCGTTGGGAGAATTTGAATACTTAGTTTGATATTGTGACCCTTAACAATCTGTGGGCAGAGTACAAGTTGGCAGTACAGTGACCTGCTGATCAGCCACCGAAGGATGCTCAGACTCATGCGCCTTCTCCAATTGTTATGGAAATGTACAACCAGGTGGTTGCATTTTTGAAAACCAAGGTTCCACAGAAAGAGATTGATTGGTTGAAAATATCTAAGACTACTCGACAGTCTAGAGAGTCTGAGCATGTTTATTTTGAGTGACTCATGCATGTTTTCAGACAGCATAGTGACGTTGAAATTCCAGCAAGAGGAAATCTTTGTAATTTTGTGTCTCAGTTTGTTCTTAGTTTGCGCCCGGAGATTAGCTCTCATATTCAGCAGAATGTAGGGGCACATTATCAAGAAATGGCGTTAAAATTTTCGCCGCTTTAGCGACAGAAAACTGCCGCTAAAGCAGCGATAATGGGCTTGATAACATGCCCTTTAGAATTCCAATAGAAGCCCATGTTCTGGTGTCAACATGGACTTCTATTGGAATTCTCAGAGGCATATTATCAAGCCCATCACCGCCGCTTTAGCGGCAGTTTTCTGTCGCTAAAGCGGTGATAATTTTAACGCCCTTCTTGATAATATGCCTCGTAATCTGTTGGCAGTCAAAGCCCCTTTGCAGAGTATTGCATTGATGATTTGGAAGTGAGGCAGAAGAAAATTTAGGAAATACTCATGTTAGCACAAACAAAAGTGGCCCAGAAAGGATTATAGAATGGCTTGTATGTAGTAAAGTTGGATTATGGTTCTGGTGGGGGGGGGCATAAATGCAGGTAGTTGGCTATCAAGTCAGTGGCCTGATGACACAGAATGAGAATTCTTCCTTCAGGGTAGGTGATGAGGAATGCCTGTTGATCAGAATTCAGGGATGGATATTTTCATGTTAAAAAAAGACTACTCAATGTTTATTGTAATAAACCGGGCAGTGGAAATGCAAATGTTGTCTGAACCCAAAATTATGTTCTGATGCCAAACATGAATGCAATGCCAATGCAAAATATGCAAATGCAAAGATCCTGTAATGCTATTATGCCTCAAGCCCCAATGATGCAGCAAAATATGTAAAATATTTAAACCGGAGGTTTAAATCAAATCAGAACCCAAAGGTTCAGCAAAACCCCTTTATATGCAGTGAAGGCTTCCAACAGATTCCGGTTTTCACCAGTCTTGGAGATTAAGGCTCTGATCAATCACAATGATGGTGCCTGAGAGGGGAGGAAGATTGTGTGCTGTGCACAGTCTTAGAGGTAGACCAGAGTTGGCCATATATAGATGGATTACAAAACAAAAAAGGTAGCAGTGTTTTCTGGACAGTCGCACATCAGAAATATATTCATCATCATCATCATTTATCTTTATTTAGACAATCAGTCATAAAAGTATCTATACAATTAACAATAAAAGCACAATAAAATTAATAAAAATATAGAAGATCAAACAGCCTTTTGCAATAAATAGAGGATAATGCAATTATATATATGTCAATTATTACAGCAGCAAAAAAGTAGCAGCGCCCATGGAACATACCAATAGCGATAAGGACTTCAATGTGACTCCATTTAGAAACCAGCTCATAGCAGTTGTCACATTTTGGTGGGAGGATATAATTTCAAGCAAGGTTTTCACAGATCCTTCTTTTCCTCCACACAGCTGCGAGGAATGATGACACAGCGAAAACTATTACAATTGTTGGATCTGTTTTAAAAATTCGGTAAGCGTGCATACAGTGCGTAAAGCCCAAATTTTTACAAAGTGGAACGATCCAGCACCTCCTAAACTTTTTGTAAGCCGGACAGAAAAATTATATATGGAGTTCATCTTCCTGTTCGGCATCACAACCAGGACAATTTTTTGGGGAGAGCGGAGACCATTTACTTGTAAAAGCTCATATAGGTAAGGTGCCGTATCTCCATTGCACATTTAGTTTCCTTGTGAAATGTGGTCTGATATCATTTAAAACATGCTCAAACTGATAATAATCTTTGAACATTAAAAATGATTGTGTCAAGATGGAAGATTGGGATTTCTGTATTAGGGCAGTTAATTTGCTTTCATAATACAAGTTAGCCAGGTACTTTCGTGAGACACTAATACATGCTGTCGCCGGATTGGACCACAGCTGCGGAAGGCCTATTCTCCCCATTTCCTCTCTCACGTACCTCAGCCAGCAATGTTTCCCTGCATTAGGTAATCCCAAAATTTCCGTAAGTTCTTTTCTATAGCCCTCTAGCTCTGGGGTAATCCAGATCCTCCGCCAAAATGTTAGGGATTTAAGGCCCAATTCCTCATCTATAGATCTGAGGCCCAAGTCAAATCTCAATGGCAATAGGGGTGTACTGGTGGGGAGGGCCAACAATTGCCTTAAAAATTTGTTCTCTATGACTGTGATCTCCGGACGGCAATGAAAGCCCCAGAGTTCACCACCATAGGTTACACCACCCCTTGCCTGAAGTTTGTATATTTCAAGGGGTGGGGCAATTGGTTTGGCACATGATTTATTTAAAAGTCTTATGATCTCCCCCGTTGCTTGGGCTAGTTTCAATTGGGCTTTGATTTGGTGTGGTACCCATGTCATTTTTTCATTTACGGTGAGCCCCAGGTACTCAAAGGTCTGAACCCTTTCTAAGCTAGCTCTCCCTATGGTCGGGTTAGAGCGTGTCATTGGTGGTGGGTTAAAGATCATGTATTTTGTCTTGAGAGTATTTATTTCTAGGCCCCGCTCAAGGCAAAATATCTCAAAACCATCCAACACCGGTTGAATACCCATCGGAGACTTAAAAAGCAGAAGAGTGTCATCTGCGAACATATTCGCAGGAACCCGAGAACCAGCAAGCTTTGGGGCTTCACTATTTATGACCTCGTTCAGATGTGTGAATACTCCGTTGACGTAGAGGCAGAAAAGGGTGGGGGCCAACACACACCCCTGTCTGACTCCCCTGTCAACCGGAAATCTAGATGTTAAAGCACCATTTTTCCCACACCTGACCTGTGCAAAGTTACCCTTATGCAAACGAATTATCATGTTCAATAAGGGAACAGGTATGCCCATCTGTAGGGGGACAGACCATAATTTTTGCCTGGGGACCAAATCGAAAGCCGCACGAAGGTCCACAAAGACAGTGTATAGCGAGCCACCCTCAACTTTAACAGTTTTCCAGAGTAACAGTGTCAGGCGGAAAATCTGGTCTATAGTAGACACATTCTTCCTGAACCCAGCCTGATAAGGGCTCAGGATAGAAAACTCTTGCATCCAGTCCCTGAGGCGGTCCAAAATCAGCCTTGCAAAAATTTTTTGAGGTACATCAATAAGGCTGATAGGCCTATAATTGGCTGGGAGGAGAGGAGAGCCCTTCTTTAAAATTGGGACTAACTCAGCTCCCAGCCAAGTAGTAGGTATCGCCATCCCTTTCTGGACTGCATTAAACAAAGCCGTTAAGTAGGGAGCCCAAACCTTAGGTTCATGTTTAAAAAGATCTCCAGGGAGTTTGTCAAGCCCAGGCGCTTTGCCAGCTGGAAGTTTAGATATTATAGCTGAAACCTCTTGTTCCCTAAACTCATCCTCATATGGATCAGAGGTAACTAAGACCTCTTGTTCCCTAAACTCCTCCTCATATGGGTCAGAAATGGAATTGGGCAGTACTGCCCCCTGCTCTCTATCGGGGGTAGAATGATCGCTTTCATAAAGGGTGGAGAAATACTCTTCCCAAATACTGGCAGCAAACACGTTTCTCTTTGGACACCATTTACATGGACTTACTATGATACCTTTCCTTTAAACGACATTCCGACCTCATAAATTAAGAAGCCGGACTGGATTTAGTCATAAAAATCAGTATTTGTCTTGAAGGCCTTGAGAAAGTCACTGGATGTGACGAAACACGTGTCGGCTGTTCTCGTGCATCTCAATTGGAGCTACGAAATTGAGAACTTATGGCGCAAGCCTTCCCCCTCTGATATATTTCTCACAATAGGGGTCTTTGTGTATTTTTGAATCGTATTATTGTGTACCTTTTGTATGAAATTTCTCTTTCCAAAAGAACGTTTCTTGGGCTGTTCTCGTGCATCTCGATTGGAGCTACGAAATTGAGAACTTATGGCGCAAGCCTTCCCCCTCTGATATATTTCTCACAATAGGGGTCTTTGTGAATTTTTGAATCGTATTATTGTGTACCTTTTGTACGAAATTTCTCTTTCCAAAAGAACGTTTCTTGTAATAGAAGTCTGTTTGTAAGTTGGATGCAATTATCCTTGTCTCAGCAGTAAAATATTGAAAAATGTATTCACGTTGTATGACCATATTAATGATTGAGTATACTGTGGTAAAAGCTTATTAAAGCAATGAATGAGAAGAGATCTAACGTTTTGAGTGTCGGGATATGTTCGGTTTTCATATATAGATGGATAGGTAAAAGGCCATCACATATCATTTTTATACCGGAGCTACCCGTTCTAGTGTTAGAACTGCCTCAAACCCACCCCTCTCGGTATAACAAGTAAACATTGTAGATATTTCCGATAACTAGAGAAAGAACTCGCTTTCAGCTAACGTTCCTGTGAAAATAGGGCCTTGTGAAGAAGATCACCAATTTGTAAAATGCGATTTAAACCAAACAATCTATTAGGCAGGGATTAATTATGCAAACTTAATTGTTAGATCTATTGCACAACTCATGGTATTGAGCTTCAGATAGAACAATGCATGGTGGCCCATAGACCTTGGCCCACCCTACGCTCTAACAGACCACAACCTCAACCTCTGTATTATCTTGGACAGCAAGCTATCCCTGAAGAAGCAGGTCAACGCAGTGTCATCTGCCTGCTTCAACACCCTCCGGATGCTTCGCAAGATCTTTCAGTGGCTCCCAGTCAACACTAGAAGGACAGTCATGCAGGCCCGCATCACCTGGACTATGGCCCCTTCCCAGTTTTACATACCCCAGTAGTTTTGAAGAGTTTAGTGGTGTAGAGAGGGCCCTCTCTGTGGGTGCTCCTAAGCCCTGATCCTGTTCGGCAAAGTCAGGCTGCTCGTGGTACACTGGCAGGGGCAGACTCTCTCCTTTGAGGAGCGCTGCAGTTCCAGTGATTGGAGCTTGTAATGCTTGGCAAGCATCAGGTAAGTCATTCTTCCCCTCAAGAGAGGGGGGATTCGATCCTTCAGCTCCTGACTGCAGCCCAGCGTGGGGGCGACATCTTCTGTAGCATTCTTTCGAACTTCGTGTAATAAGTCAGGTGCTGGTTTCAGTGTGCAGGCTTGACCCACACGTCGCAGCCGCAATCTTTCCATCTGTAAAATGACCTGAACTCTTGGCCAAAGTAGTACCAGAAACTCCCCCTGACACATAGAGTTGCCGCTGTATCGCAGGCTTGCATTGACTCTTCTGGTGCTATTGCCCTCAACACGGCGGCTGCTGGTATACGGGATCGCCAATAAAGGTGAACACTAGTCTCAATGCTCCTGTCCGATTAAGTTGAACGGTGGTCCCCTCTGGCACACTGGGAAGTGCGGGCACAGGGCCTCCCATACAGCGCTCCTTACATAGCTAAGATCACAGCAGCCCGCTACTAGCATATGGGTGTCGCCGGACCGTTCCTACACATGGGCAATGACCCGATTGGTGCAGAGCCACTCTCCTCACACCTCGGTCAGGGAGTCCTCTCTCTAGGGCTCCTCACTGGACCTCACTCTCTCCAGTTTTCGCCTTTTCCTCACAGGGCACACTGGTCTTGGGAAGCACGCAGGATCTGGTGTTCCAGGCTCCAGCAAAAGTGGTCTTGGTTTCCCTGGGCGATGTCCCCTCACCCAGCAGGGAATTAGCAGGCCTTGGCCCCCGTCCTGGTCACAGTCTTGCAGAGCTACCACTCCCCACTCAGCCTGTCTGGGTGCTTAGCAGGTGACACATTTTGGGGCCTCAACCTCCTCTTCCTATAGCCCTTATCCAGACACCAAATTTGATTTAGGGACTGAGTCTTTCACATTTTATGTTGGGGTTCTGCTTCTGTTGAGGTATACATTTCTCCTTTTTCTCTTTCCTCTTGAAAGGCTGTTTGTCACAGCAGGCAAGATTCCGAACTGAAGCTAATTGTCCCACATCACAGTTCATGACAGTGACCATATTTCACAACTAGATGTCAGCCACAGTGATATATGCATCACAAGGTTATTCCTGGGCTCCCAGCTCTACTCTTTATATTCCCTTATCAGCCTCAACTCCTTTCCTGAGATGCATCCAATCCCCTTCTTAGTGATCTATCCCTGAATCAAACAGCAACCTTTTGAAGTGTAAAGGTAGAGTCTCTTCATCCCTTTCTCAAGTGTGTGTCCCACCCAGCTCACAGGAGTGCAGCAATTCACAAATCTGTATGGGGGATTCCTCTACTCCTCATGTCTTCATCAGGCAGGACTGCGTTTCGCAAGAAGGGAACTTAGAGTACTCCATGTAATGTACAAATGCAGACTTGCACTCAGTGTACATTCACTGCACACTTTCTCTCCAGTACTGTCACCTTCTATTGTGCTTTTTTATTACAAGCCTTACCTTTATAACATCCTGGCCCTTCCTGGTCCCCCCAGTCTTGGACCATCTGACCCTGTTCCTTTCTGGTCCTCTTGGTCCTGGGCACCCTGTCCTGGTTCTTCTCACCATGAACCTCTTAGCCCTGGTACGCAGCATCTGGCCTCTCCTAGTTTGGGTTGTCCTGGTCCACTTGGAATTGCTCCTTGTCCTCTTAGTCCTACTGGTACTGCAGCCTTTGAGCCTGACCCTCTTGATCAAGGTTCTCCTGGCTTGGGTCCCCCTTGGCCTCTTGGCCACCACTATTCAGTCCCCTTGGTCTTCCAGACTTGGGTTTGCCTGCTTACATCTGATCCTCCTCACCCTGGTCATTCTACCTGTAGTGATTGCTCTGGTCAATCCGAGCTCTGGTTCTCTAGGTCCTGATCTTCATGACCATCTCTGACCATCTCTGCCCTGTATTCTGTCCCCATGGTCATGTTCCTTTTAGCTCACCTAGTCTTCCCTGCTCTGTTCTGACTGCCCTGGCCTTCATAGTCCCTGTCCTGATTGCCTGGTCTCCTGGTCCTACTGGCCATTGCCCTCCAGGTCCTGCTCTTCATAGTCCTCTTCAGTCTGGTCCTGAGCCTTCTGGCCCTAGTCATCCTACTTCTTGTCCTCATGGTTCTTCCATAAATTGTCCTGCCTCACCACAGATCAACCTAAACTATCCCAGTTCTGATGTTCCTTTACCTGTAGTTCAGGATAACCTAAGAACTTCTTGGCCCTGCAAGTCCTGGTCTGTCTGGTAGACATTCCCATGTGCCCCTGCCCAAGTCCTTTTAATCCTGTGTCTCCTGTCCTGGACCTTTTCATCATCTTCATCATCATTCTAACCCAACAGTCCTCTCTGGTTTATCTAGTACCCTAGTTTGCTTGTACCTAATCCTTCTGTTCTTGCCCCCCCGTTCGATGCAGTCCTGGTCCTAGTTCTGGTACTCCTTTGTCTGGTCCACATGCATCTGGTCTTCTGGTACAGGTCCCACTGGCCTTGGTTTATATAGCCCTACTAGTCCCCTACTATCCCCTGCCCCAGTGTTGTTCTACTAGTCCTCCTGGTTTTCCAGTTGTTCTTGCCCATCTGACCACGGTCCCCTCCTAATGGTTCTCCTAGTACTGGTCCTCCTGGGTCTGGCCTTCCTCATCCCATTGGCCCTAGTCCTTGTTGTTACCATGTTGCAATTCATCCTGCATTATGTATTCCATGTCCCCCTCAATCAATCAATCAGGGGTTTATAAAATGCGCTACTCACCCGTGAGGGTCTCAAGGCGCGGGGGAGGGGGGTGCAGCTCCAGATCAGTTGAAGAGCCAGGTCTTGAGGCACTTCCTGAAGGTACGCAAAGTGGGGGATTACCTGATGTTGACTGGGAGCTCATTCTAGGTCTTTTCTGCAACGCAGGAGAAGGCTCTTACGCCTGCTTTGGTTCTGCGGATGCGTGGAGTCTCTGCCAGGGTGAGTTCGGAGGAGCAGAGGTTGCTCTTGGGTGCGTGGAAGGAGACTCTTTCATTGAGGTATTTGGGTCCAATGCTGTGGAGGGATTTGTAGGCGTGGGTAAGTAACTTGAAGGTTACTCTCTTCTTGATGGGGAGCTAGTGTAGGTCTCGTATGTGCTGGGTCATGTGCTCGTGTCGTGGGGTTCCGAGGACGAGTCTGGCTGCGGTGTTCTGTATGGTTTGGAGCGTGTGTAGCAGGGTTTTGTTGATTCCGGTTAGAGGGCGTTGCCGTAGTTCAATCTGCTGGTTAGGAGTGCGTGGGTGACGATCTTTCTGCATTCGGGGGGGATCCACTTGAAAGTCTTGCGGAGGATGCGGAGGGAGTTAAAACAGGTGGAGGTGACGGCGTTGATCTGATGGGTCAAGGTGAGGGAGGAGTCTAGAAAGATGCCTAGGTTCCGGGCGTGGTCCGTCGGGGTGGGAGGGTTTCTGTGGGCAGGGGGCCACTAGGAGCTGTCCCACGCAGTGGGGGAGGGTTCAAGTACAAGGACCTCTGTCTTCTCCGAGTTCAGTTTTAGGCAGCTGTTGCTCATCCAGGCTGCGACATCTTGCATTCCATCTTGGAAGCTGAGTCTGGTGCCTTTGGGGTTCTTTGTGAAAGAGAGGATGAGCTGGGTGTTGTCGGCGTAGGATAATATGCTGAGCCCATGCTGTCTGATGATGGCAGCGAGGGGGGCCATGTAGATGTTGAAGAGCGTGGGGCTGAGCGAGGATCCTTGGCATACTCCGCAGTTGATCTTAGTAGGTTCAGAGAGGAAGGGAGGGAGTCTGATCCTTTGGGTTCTGCCAGAGAGAAAGGAGCGGATCCAGTCGAGGGAGTTTCCCTGTATACCAGCGTCGTGGAGTCTGGCTGCAAGAGTCCGGTGGGAGACGGTGTTGAAGGCTGCAGAGAGGTCTAGTAGGATGAGGGCCGCTGTGTGGCCCTGGTCGAGTAGCATCCAGATGTCATCGGTTGCGGCAAGGAGGGCGGTCTAGGTGCTGTGGTTGCTACGAAATCCAGACTGGGAGAGGTCGAGGATGGCGCTCTCTTCGATGAAGGTGGTCAGTTGGGCGTTTATGAATCTCTCAGTGACTTTGGCTGCAAAGGGAAGGAGAGAGATGGACTGGTAGTTTTTCAGGTCTGTCGGGTCCGCTGAGGGTTTTTTGAGGAGGGGGCTTGACTTCTGCGCACTTCCAGTCATCAGGGAAGATGCAGGAATCGAGGGAGGCATTGATGGTCCGGCCTAGTTCGGGTGCTATGGCAGCAGCGGCTCTGTGGTAGATGTGCGGTGAGCAGGGGTCCGTGGGGGCTTCTGAGTGGGTGTTCTTCATGGTCGTGGTGGTGTCTTCAGTGGTAGCAGGTTTCCAGGTGGTGATGGTCAGCTGATTGCTGGTGGTGGGGGGGATGCGGTGTCCGGGGTCTATTCGCTGAAGTTGTCATAGAGGGCCTTGAATTTCAGGTGGAAGTAGGAGCTGAGCTTTTTGCAGAGGTCCTGAGAGGGTGTGATGTCCGTGGTTTTGCTTGCGTTGGTGTGGAGTTTGTTCTTGATAAAGGTTCGCTTGATGGCTCTCATGCGCCGGGGGTATTCGTTCATGGCGTTTCTGTAGTGGTTCTGATCTTCAGTGGTTTTCCTGTTCCGCCAGAGTTTCTCGAGGCATCTGCAGGAGCACCTGGCTTCTTGGAGGTTGGTGGTGAAGCAGGCGGCCTTCAGGGGGCATAGTTTGATGGGGTGGTGGAGGGGTGCGAGCTTGGCAGCGCAGCCGGCGATCAATCAATCAATCAATCATGGTATTTGTAAAGTGCACTACATACCCGCGAGGGTCTCAAGGCGCTGGGGAAGGGGGGGAGCTGCTACTGTTCGAAGAGCCAGGTCTTGAGAAGTCTTCTGAAGGTCAAAAGGTCTTCGGTCTGCCGCAGGCGGATGTGGAGGGTGATCCATGTCTTGGCGGCGAGGTGGGAGAATAACCTGCCGCCGCCGGTCACTCTTCGGATGAGGTGGACGGTGGCGAGGGCACGGTCTGCGGAGCGGAGCTGGCACTTGGGGGTGTAGAGGCTGAGTTGGCTGTTGAGGTACATTGGTCCGGTGTTGTGGAGTGCCTTGTGTGCGTGGGTGAGAAGTTTGAAGGTTATCCTCTTGTTGATAGGGAGCCAGTGTAGGTCTCTCAGGTGGGGTGTGATGTGGCTGCGGCGAGGGATGTCGAGGATCAGGTGTGCGGAGGCGTTCTGGATGCGTTGAAGCCGTTTCAGGAGATCCAGCGGTCTTCTTTGGCTGCCGAGTTGGCATCGGTTGTGGCGGATGGGGGGTCGTGGAGGAGGGGGCTTTGAGGAATTCCTCTGTGATCTTGCTCCAGTTTCTCCGTGGCGGGTGCTGGGCGGGTTTGAGTGCGGTGGTGGTGTTGAAGGTGAAGTGTATGCTATGATGGTCTGTCCAGAGGGGCTGCTTGGTGTGGCTGAAGTGGATGTTAGTCCACTGGTTAGACCCTGGTTTAGGATCCCCTTGAGTCTGACCCTCATGGACCTTCTAATTTTATTTCCACTGGGCCTGGACTTCCTGATACATCAACAAACATTGTGTGGGTGACTAAAATGTCAGTGGAGCTAAAGGGTCCCTCATGACATGGTACATTACATCTGTGCCTGTAACTCATTCACCTGGATGAAAAAGTATGTTTATTCAGCAGCCATGTGAATTACTCAGATAAATTACTTACCTGTCTCCTGCCTTCACTTTCTCATTCCACAGAAGTCCCATTACTGTGTCTGACTCAATTTACCTCCTGCAAGTGTGGCAAAGCACTTTGTCCACAAGCAACAATTTCTACTGTAAACATCTGCCCCTTTGCGGCCCTGATACCACCTATTTTTCTACATTCCCCGTTTTCTGCTGCTTGTCGACTGCTTCTATGTTGCCAGGTCTGACATACTAAGCAGGCACAACCCTGCTTAAAAAGAAACCTAAAGCTAGCACGAGGCCTTACATATGAAGCCAAAAAAGAGGACATCCCTCAAACATCATCAAAAGGAGTACCATGAACATTGAAAAAAAATTATTCTCTTGAGTAAATAAAACATTTATGTAACACGACTTATAACCATACTCATTATTCTTTGCAGACAATCAAATACTCTTAGAATGCAGCGCAAAATATCTATGTGCCATATACTGAAGCTCCCTAAAAAGAAGTTTGTTTTCTACATTTCTTATTTGAATATTAAAATACATTGATTTTGCCATTCTTTTTGTCTGTAAACAGCTCAGCTTTATTTATGCACATACCTTTTTACATACTATTGTAAACTTGTATATGCACTTACTTTCAAACGATTTACACACTCTTCACCCCTATTATAAGATGCCATTGCCTGGAGTCCCTTTTTTAGGTCGATCTTCAGGTAGCACACATGCGCTGCTGTTGCTTGGTTACCTATTGTATTCTAAAAAAAGAAATCCTAAAACGGGGCTTTTAACCCACCTATTACTTACAATTCATTGGCATCATTAGCACAGTTCTTTGCTATCTTCTAATTTAGCAGCATGTCCTAGGCGCCGGTTGCTGCGTCACTTCCTTATCTTCGTGTGGCGCATGTATGAAGTACAAACTGATTACTTTTAATTAGTGCCCGGCCACTGCTTGCGCTGTGATTGAGGTACTGTTTCTTCTTTTTTTATCCATGTTTATATAGCGTGACCGTTATTGGAGTGCTTTAGAGGAGCACCAGTTACATTACACAAGGTCACATAATTATGCTCTTTAGCCATGGGAGTTTTTGCTCTGCTCGCAAAAGTTTAACATGTGCTTTTAGGGGCATTGTTTCGGGAGCTTTGTACCAGCCAGCAATTGTGCAAAGCGACACCTTGTTTGTGCATTTGTTTTGTCTTTCTCTCTACTCCACTCTACGACACTCAACACCAATCAATGCCACTCTACTCCACTCTATGCACTCCACTCTATGCCACTGTACATCACTCTATGCCATTCTGTTCTATGACACTCTACTCCACTCTATGCCATGCTACTCTACAACAGTCTACTCCACTTTACACCACTCCATGCCACTTTACTCAACTCTATGCCACTCCACTCTACTCTACGATACTCCAATCCACGACACTTAACTCAATGACACTCCATAACACTCCATGCCATTTTACTACACCCTTACGCCACTCCACTCAGTCACTCTACTCTACTCTACTGTACAGCACTCAACTCTATAACACTCCCCTCCACTCTATGTCACTCTACTCCACTCTGCACCATTCTTCTCTACTCTGCGTCACTCCACACCACTCCACCCTACACCACTCTACAACACTCTATTCCATTCTAAGCCACTCTCTTCTACAACTCTCCATTCTACAGTACAATACTAAATCACTTGTAAAGCACACAGCTGTCCCCAAAGAGGTGTCTCAGTGCTAGCGGTAAAGGTAAAAAAAGTGTGGCAGACTGTACAGTAGCAGTCAAATGCCCTCTAGATAGGAGTCAAAGAGTAGGGTTTTTAAATTCTTTCTAAAGATCGTTTCAGATGGACTGAAGTGCATGCTGCGAGGAAGAGCTTAGAGGCAAGGAAAACTAGGATTTCCCCCGTCTCCTGGCCTTGCGAATCCGAGAAGGTTGAAGAAGTTTCAGATTGTTGGATCTCAAATCTCTAACCTGATGGTAAGGCTTAAATCTCCTGCCTAAATAAAGGGGCTGTTTTTGTTCAAATACCCTGAAGTCAAAAGTTAGTGCCTTGAATTGTAACCACTTGATTACAGGTAGCCAGCGAAGTTGACGTAAATATGCAGTCACGCCGGAATCTTCAGGATAAGACGAGCTGCAGAATTATGAATTGTCTGAAGATTCTGAATTAAATAAGCCGGTAGCCCCACATAGAGACTATTGACATAATCCAGTTTGGATGTCACTATTGCCTGAAAAATCATTTTACATGTATCTTCAGAAACTAAGTGCAGCAACCTTTTTAGCACCTGAAGCTTAGTGAAACAGTTGCCAGATATAGCCTTCACTTGGGATTCAAAAGACAGGCTGGAATCAAATGTAACCGAATTGAAGTGGCAACCCCATCTCAACTGGCCACCAGATGTGGACATCAGGCACACTCTTGGTACCAAAAAAAGAAACTCCTTATACCAGAATTAAGCTTAACACAGTTTTCATTCATCTATCCAACCACTGACTTAAGACAAAGCCTAAAAGAACACAGTGCTTCAGTCTTGTTTTCCTGAAAGGCCAAAGGAGCGGCTTATCGTCAGCATAGGAGACAACATGTACACCTCAAGATTCAACCAACTTAGCTGGAGGCTCTAGATAAATATTAAAAAGAGTGGGACTTAATGCCAAATCCTGTGGCACACTACAATCTAAGAGTCTAGAGAAAGAGTTAAAGGGTGCGAGAAAACTGCCTGCGATGTAGCCTTAAAATAAGACTTGAGACAGGACAGCACTTGATCTCTGATGTCATTACTAGTAAGTCTCTCAAGTAGGATAGGATGCAATACAGTATCAAACGCAGAGGACAAATCCAATAGAACCACCACTGCAGAAGAGTTTTGATGCATGTTCTCCTTAGTAAACTCTGTCACTTGTAGAAAAGCCTACTCAGTGCTATAGCCGGAGCAGAATCCCGATTGAGAGCCATGCAACAAATAGTTAGATTCTAAAATATGAGAGAGTTGCCTATTTACTATCTTCTTCAGCAGTTTAGCCATAGTTGGCAGGAGTAAACTTGGTTGAAAGTTGCTTAAAACCTTGGGATCAGCATTAGGTTTCTTTAGAAAAGGAATCAGAAGTTCCTGCTTCCAATAGCTAGACACAAAAGCAGATTCCAAACACCAGTTCATCAGCTTATTTAAAATAGAAGTGAAGATGTATATTTTAAAATGGTAAGAGGACATTGATCTAGAGGAGAGCGTGATTTGCATTTAGCTGATTCCGCGGAAGACTCTTTCAAAGATATTTCATCAAAAGCTGAAATTATCTGTCCAGAGCAAGAGGTGGAATCTTCAACCTCCTGTTTGGAGGCCAGTCGAGGAACTTGCTAATTTATGGTCTGAACTTTCCTAAAGAAAAAGTCAGAGAGGTACCCACATACCTCAAAAGAGGTAATGAGAGAGTTCTTTGATGCATTGGGGGCAAGAAAAAAGTTAGCAATCTTAAAATGCTCATGAGGCTTTTTAGTTGCCACAGCAACTGTGGGAAAAATATATGCCTTGCTAAACCCCAGAATGGAAGTATGATACCTCTTCAGAGCAGCCTTACAGGCAGCCTTTACCTTCTTATCAGATGCTTTCCTCCATTTGCGTTCCACTCTACCACATTTTATGGCAATCTACTCTACGCTACTCCACTCTACTCTTCTCCACTCTACTCTTCTCCACTCTATGACACTCCAATCTATGCTACTTTACTCCACTCTATGCCACTTCAAGCCATTTCTCTTTATGACACTCTACAACACTCCACTCTACGACCCTCAACTCCACAACACTCCACTCTACGACACTCAACTCTACTCTACGACGCTCCACGACACTCTACTCTATGAAACACCACTCCATTCTGCTCCTCTCTATGATACTTTACTCCACTCTACCCAACTCCACTCTATGCCAATCCACTCTATGACATTACTACTCTGCGACACTCGACTCCACTCTAGGGCACCCCACTCTACACACTCTGCTGTACTCTATGCCACTACACTCTACTCCATTCCATGCCACTACACTCTTTGATGCTCCACGACACTCCAATCCACTATACACCAGTCCTCACAATTTTACTCCACTCTATGCCACTCCGCTTATGCCCCTTCACTCTAGGATACACTGCTCCACCCATTCTACAACATCCCACTCTTTGACACGCTACTCTATGACATTCTACTCAACAACACTGTAATCCAGTCTAGGCCACTCTACTCTACAACACTCTACACCAATCTACTCTGCTGTATTGCACTCTACGACACTCTATGACACTCCACTTTATGGCACTCCACTGTATGCCACTCAACTCCACAATACTCGATTCCACTCTACAACACTCTCCTCCACTATGACACTCTACAACACCTCCACTCTATGACACTCTAGGCCACTCTGTGCTACTTGTCGCAAGCCACTCACTGAACGCCAGGCAGTTCCGATGGGGTACCTGCTGGACCCAACACCCTCTAAGAACTAACCTTGTGGTAGCTACTGAACACTGCACCAGCAGAAGTTCCCAAAGGAAAGGGGGGTTGGGATAGAGAAAGAAGACAAACCATACTGGTCTGGATAAGTCCTCAGGTTGGAGTGTGCAGGATCAGTCACAGGCACTTAGGGAGATGCTGTGTCGGGTACGTATTCTGGGTTCATGTTTTCTGAAACAAAGGTCAGCTTTATATCTGTGTAGGACAGGTAGAGTCAATGTTATCACAGTTGGTCAGTCTTAACAATGTTTCAACAGGTGCAGTTTACAATAACATACCTAGGTTTCAATGGGACAAGTGTGTCTTGCACAACAGGTAACAAGGTTCTCTGCCTCACGGTTCGAGGTGCATACACAAGGAAGGAATATGTTAGTTGCAGGAATACCAGAAATACTCTGTGTTCATTGCACACACGCGTCCTTGGTTAGTTTACTATGTTCATAGTCTCTAAGACATGCAATTACCATTCATAGTTTTGCACAATGTGTCTATGGTAGGGCATGCCCATGAGTCAACAATAATAAAAGAAATAACTGTTCGCAGCAGCAATAGTCAAAGAGGTAACTGTTCGCAAGTAACTGGTCGCAGTTCCTTGGGAGCCCAATATCCAGTAAAGTGCAGTAATCACAATGAAGAATGCAGCCATCTTGCACAAAACATTAGGCAAGCACTGTTAGTAAAGTCTTTAGTAAACAACGCTGGCGTAAATTGGATGTGGCACAATGAGGGAAGTACGATACCTTGTAAGCTAGAATGCGGCCTTGAAGCGGCAACCGCAAGCATGCGCCAAAAAATACCTGTCTCTGCTTTACCATTGTAATTGTAATTGCATTTGTATAGCGCTTACTACCCCAGACAAGGCATCAAAGCGCTTTTTCAGCGAGTAGCACGCTACTCCAGAACCCAAAATGTATTAGTGGTGAATTAGTATAGTGAAATATGAAAGTCATTTGAGCTGTGGACATGGTAGTCTGTTTTTTAGATTGAAAAGCATATTGGAGGGATAGAAGAGGGAAGGGTTTCCATCAGCCGCAGCCGCTGCAGGTGAGAGCGGTGGGGCCGGCTGGGGGGGATTTTGAGAGACGAGCACAAGGGAAAATTAAATAAATAATTACTTTTCCCTTGTGCTCGTCTCTCAAAATCCCCCAAGCCGGCCCCACCACCCCACCGCTCTTACCTGCAGCGGCTGAGGCTGGTTTCCATTTATATAGCGTTTGCTGCCCCTGATGAGGTGTTAAAGCGCTTTTTGGTGAGTAGCATGATACCTCGGAACCCAAAAAGGATTAGTATGGGGAAATATGAAATTAATTTGAGTGGTGGACATGTTAGTCTGTTATTTGTATTGAAAAGGTAGTGGAGGGATAGAAGCGGGAAAGGTTTGCATTTATATATCACTTGCTAGCCCCGATTAGGTGTCAAAGAGCTTTTCGGCGAGTAGCACGCTACTCCAGGACCCAAAAAGGATTAGTGGTGAATAAGTATATGGAAATATGAAATTAATTTGAGCGGTGGACATGTTAGTCTGTAATTTGGATTGAAAAAGGATAGCGGAGGGATAGAAGAGGGATGTGTTTGCATTTATACAGCTCTTGCTACTCTTGATGAGGTGTTGAAGCATTTTTTAGCGAGTAGAGGGAAGGGTTTAGAAAGGCTCATTTGGAAGAACTGAATAGTACCAGAGTTATGAGATGACGCAAAGAGCGGTAGTGGAGGGAAGAGTCTAGAAAGGGTTATTTTGGGGAACATAGTAGTGGTATGGGGTTTGGGATGAGTGAGCGAGTGGAGATAGAGGATATATTGCGCAAGATACAGGATAGTGCATTGGATATGCTGAATTAGAAGCAAAGTAATAAATATAAAGATACATAAGTACATGGTAGGTACATATGTATAAGGAAGGTAATATATATGGATTAAAGTTGTATTCAATAAACTCAGACTTTCAACTGTTGCTGTACTTTAAGTTAATTTATTATTATTATTATTTTTTGGTAATTCAATAGTGAAGCAATTGTGGATAAATAGTTATGATAAAAGATTTACCAATTTATGAAGTCACCTATTTACGTGTTTAAAATAGTATACTGTAACTATAAGTAATATGAACATTTATTAAGCAGAATTAACAAATATCTATATATTTAAAACATAATTATTAAACATGTTCATACAAACCAATACACATATGTTGGTAAACATCTATAGTCCAAATAAATGCTTATATAAAGAGGGATATTCTGTGTATTTATGTTTGAGTAGGGTGGATATGTATGGAATCTTGAGTAGTCTTCTGAAGATAAGGTGGATCTTTTGTATGGGGTAAAGAGTTCCATAGTTTGGCGGCTTGAACAGAGAAGGATGTGCCACCCATGTTTTTTTTCTTGTATGGTGGTATTTTGAGGTGAGGTGCCAATTTAGAGTGGAAGTTCCTTTGTCGAATGTATTTGGTGATTTTATTCCTGCTGAAAGGTGGTCCTGTTCCCTCTATCACTTTATGGGTGATTCAAAGCAGCTTGAATGTGGCAACTGGTAACCAATGTAGGGCTTTCAAGGCAGGGGAGATGTAGGCTTATGGCTTTATATGTAGGAGTAGTCTGGCAGCAGCATTCTGAATCCGTTGTAGTCTTTTCATAGTTGTTAAAGGTGATCCGTGGTAGAGGCTATTGACGTAATCGAGTTTAGACAGAACAATAGAGATAGTAGCCTGGACCTTGTGTGGAAATGCCAGGTGGGGCAAGATGCGTCACAGAGGTTTTATAGAAACGAAGCTTGATCTTGTTACTTTATCCACTTGGGCATTCATTGATAGCTTGGAGTCCATTATATTTCCAAGGTTTCTTACTTACTTTGATACTTTAGGCGGTGTTCCCAGATCATCAGGCCAGGCGGCAAGTGGGTCATCATTTTTCCAATCGCTACATGTGAGTATTTCTGTTTTGGAAGCATTCAATTTGAGATGGCTCCATGTCATCCATCCATCCATGGCTCTGAGACAACTGAAAATTGGTGAGTTTCTAATGTCTTTGGGGTTTTCCAGTTTAAGGGGTATTTGTGTGTCATCTGCATAGTTATGGCATGGGAGGTGAAATTGATTGATCAGTGCTGGTAATGAATTCATGTAAATGTTGAAAAGCATGAGTGAGATGATAGAACCTTGAGGTACTCCTGCTTTTGTAAAGTACGGTGTGGAAGAGAAAAGGGGGGTATGGATGACATTAGTTTTGTTTTGAAGGTAGGATGTGATCCAGGCTAGAGCAGTCCCCTCTATGCTGGCTTTCGTCGAGTCTTTGTATTTGAGTGTCATGGGCAACCATGTCAAAGGCAGCTGAGAGGTCCAAGAGATGTAGTGCAGCAACCACATTTCGGCCCACTGTGTTTTTAAGGTCGCCCCCGATTGCAATGAGGGCAGATTCTGTGCCTTTTCCCGGACAGAATCCTGTTTGGAAGTCTGAAAGTATGGAATTATCTTCGATAAATTGTGACATCTGTGTGAATGGTGCTCTTTCTATCAGCTCACCCTGGAAAGGTCCATTTGTAATCAGTCTGTAGTTGTGAGGGTTAAGTGGGTCCAGGTTTGTTTTGTTAAGTAATGGGTGTATGTATAACTGTTTTTTAGTTCTTCTGGAAATATTCCTGAATTAAGGTATTGTTGATGCTTCTTTTACTGGTGTGGAAGCAGAGGTAGTTAGAAGAGTTTTCTCGAAGGTTTGTGGTGGACACGGGTCAGAAGGGCTGCTAGCAGGCCTCCTTGCTTTGACCAGGTCCATAAAATCATTGCGTGGAATTTGTTGGAAGGAATGGAGAGGCTGGGTTAACATATTCTTGAATTGTTGCTTTGGAAAAGGCTTGGTGCTTTTGGATTTTCTTTGTTTTAAATAGGAGTCCAACCTGTCTATTTTGGTCATGTACAGATTTGCTAGTTTATCCGTGAAATCTTGAACAATTGGATGAGCTCCTTCTAGGCAATTTGGTTTCCGAAATTCTGCTGAATTTTATCGAATTCTTTATTTGCACATTTAGCATTTTGAATTCTGTCTGAATAGTATCTTTTTTGAGCTTTCTTGATAGTTGACTTGTATAACTTGTCAGGTTTCTGTAGATTAAGTTTGTCTTGATGGTGTTTGTTTTGACACAGTCTAATTAACAAGGGGACCCGATAAGGTAGCTTCGGACCTCGGGTGATTACCTATTACAAAGAACAAAGGTCCTTGGCTTAAGGTAGATAAAAGTAGTATTTCAACATAGGCTGCAATGAGAACTATGGATAGTTTTCCAATGTCCAGCCGGACAGAGGAGCGTTTAATTAGAATAAATGTCACAAGAATTAAACAAATTGAAAACAAGGAAGAAGAATGAGGAAAGGGCACAATCCTGTGTCGAGTTTTGAAAGAGGGAAAGTAAAGAAATACATAGAACCAATATATATCAGGCAGAAACTTTGGAGCAAATGGTGGCTTGAAATATAATACAATTTTCGAAAAGCTCAAAACCACAGTGACCACAATGAAGTTTGCACAATGGCTACATTGCGGTACTGTTTAAAAAGTCGACGTTTCGATCCCTAGCTCCTAATACAGTGGAATCATCTTCAGGACTAAACAATAAGCAGTTGCCTGTTTTAATGCTTGGAGAGACCGAGGGGTCTTGAATGAGAACTCGTGGTATGCCCAGTTACGTGGTGGAATGATCGCGCCTTGGACACGAGTCTCTGGTGGAGAAACTTCGTGATAGAGGTCCCCGGCGTCAGTTGGGACACACTAGGAATCAAGACAGCCCGCAGGGGCTGTTGCGCAATGAGGAGCACAAAGGAGGTTTCTTGGGTGCAGCGACCGGTAGTCTTTAGTATAGCCCACGGTGGCTGTAGCTTAGTCCAAGCAGCAAGAAAGGCTGATATTTGGTTAAGGAGCTCATGCGAGTCTCGTTGTGGCGGTGGCCGGTCTTCCGTGGATTACAACATGATGGCTTATCATGTTATAATCCACGGAAGACCGGCCACCGCCACAACGAGACTCGCATGAGCTCCTTAACCAAATATCAGCCATGGGGAATATTGGGTTTGTCAAACCAAATGTTTAGGTCACCCAGAATGCATAGGTTGGAGTGCAGTGTTATCAGGTTTGAAACTGTGTTTAGAAGTGTGTTTGAGAATGTTGCATTGCTAGGTGCAGGTCTGTAAAGGAGCAGGAGGCTACAGGAGGAATATGGTGTAGGGTTGTATCTGGTGAAGAGGGCCTCACAACCTTGTATGGAGACGTTGTCAGCTTTAGCGATATTTATTGTTTGCATGAACACAACAGCTAGGCCACCTCCTCTTTTGCCTATACAATGTTACGTGATTGTTTGATAGCCTAGAGGAATGGCTTCATGCAAGACTGGAGCCATATCATCTCCCAACCATGATTCAGTTATGAAGTGTATGTCAAGTTGTGTGTCAGTGAGAAGGTAGATGTGATGCTTGTTTTTTAGACTGATCAAGCATTTATTAGTAGGCAGTTTAGAGAATGTGCTTTGGTGATAGTGTGACTTAGTTTTGGAGAAGAGTGAGCAGCATTTTGTGGACTTGTAGCAGGTGTGTTCTTAATGCTGGTATTAGCTGTGTGAGGATAACAATAATGTAGCTGTTCTGTATCATGTTTCTCGTCCAGCAGGCTAAGAGGGCATTTTGATGGGTCTGTGTGTGTAGATGGTGGAGATGGTGGGTGAGGGTGATTTGGTGAGCTGCGTTGTTTTTGTAGAGTAGCCTTGTGTAATAGACATGAAGATGCAAAGTTGTGAAGAGTGGCATATTGCTTATTTTGTTAGCGTCTGTTTAGGATAGAAGGTTATGAGTTAGGGGTGGTGGTGCAGCATGTGGGTCATGTTTTGAGGTTCTAAATTGTCTAATAGATGATTAAAAGAGAGTTGCTGTGTTGCTGTATATTTTGTAGGTGTGGGGGAAGAGAGAAAGCTTGGCATTGGAGTTTAATTATGGTGAGTATTATTTGTCAGGAAGGTGGGAGTGGGTGTATGTTTGTAATTTGTGACGGAAAGAATCATGAGGTGTTGTGTGTGAGGGATTTTGTTGTGCTGGTGTGTGTGCTATGTTTTGTTTTTGAGGAGAAGTGAAAGGAGGCAATGATGTATTTGTTTTCTGAAAAGGACTTGTATGTAAATTATTGTTGATGAGAGGAAGCTGCATGGTAAAAGGGGTGGTGATGTCTTTTTGAAAAGAGTGTATGTGGTGTGTGAGAGGGATTGAAAAAAGTTAGGAGTGTTAGATTTGAATGCTAAAAGAGGTATAATGTGTTGTGTAGTGGAGTGTAAGTGTTGTATGGTTGTGTTATCATGGTAGGAATAAGGGGAGGGTGTTAGTGGATAAAAAGATGGAAGGCTGAGTATAGGTTTGTTGGTGACAGAAAAGGGTCTGTTAGGAGTAATTAGAGTAGGGGGTGTGTGTCTGGATAGGATATAATTTGGTATGGTGTGGATTTAGGTTGTGTTTGTGATGATTCAATTGATTAGTGGTACAGGATAGAGTGCTGTTTGTGTTTGTGTGTAAGTGAAGGTGCAAATGTGTGGTAGTTGGGGTAGAAGGGTGTAAAGGTGTGGTTTGTGGGGTGTTGCAGTGGGTGCTGAGACATTGAAAATTGCATAGGGTTAGTTTGTAGTAAATGAGTAGAGTACATTTGCTGTGAGTGTGACACTCTGGTTGGTGAGGTGGATGGGGTAGGGTGGGTGCTGGTGCAGGAGAAAATGGGCAGCATCGCTGGCCCTAGGCTCAACCAATCCTGAACAGGCTAAAACATGCAGCTGCCCTTGTCCTCTTACCCCTTAGCCTCGATGCCCAGGCTGAGATGCCCTGAACCCTGGCCTTATATAGCCCTAGTGTTCAGGTGACCCCTTTGACCCTAGCCCTAACCAAGCAAAAGCCTTGCTCTAAGCCCTAGGACAAATAAGAGACCAAGCCCTTGAAGACAATCACATCCCTAGACGTAACAGCCAATCAGAAATCAAACGCCAAGCCCTAGGTCCAATAGAAACTCTAGCCCCAGAAACCAAACAAAAAACCCTAAACCTCTCCGCCAATCAGACCTCTAACCCTAAGCCCTACGTCCAATAGAATCACGGATTCAGAGACCAATCAGAACACTAGACTTATCATCCAATCAGAACACTAACCCTAAGCCCAATAGAAACACCAGACAGAGCCACCAATCAGTGCACAGATGCAACTTCTAATAGCAGCTTATATAAGGTGCTTGTAACCTCAGTCACAGACTGCTGGGCAGGGGGCTAGGAGCTGATCCTCTATACAGAATCTCCTTGGCGACAGACAGGCTCAATCCACACTCTGGATTTCTGCAGGTAAGGGCATAACTAGGCATCTACGAATACTACTTTTCAACACTTAAACAACTCACTCTACTAGCCAAGAAACGAGTACTACATTCACTTTTCAAATACAGTTTAAACACTAAGAGCAAATTACTGCAGTCTCTGAGCACACTCTGCTTAACCTCTGAGGTATATTGTGTCTGTTTTGGGGCAGGGGGGGGGTTGGCACTCTTGATTCACTCACTTGCTAAGACAAAAGGAAGCTGGGAGTGGATTGCTCACGCACAGGTCTAAGAACAGATTAGGGGGGTAACTAGGAGGGAAAATCAGGCAGTCACAGGCAGGTGATAAACAACCGATTTTGAACTAAAAGAGCCCACACACAGGTGAAATTGAAGCAGCCAATGGCAGGTACAAAAAAACAGATTTTTAACAACAAAGCCCACAATGCAACAAGTAGATTGAGGCAATCATGGACAGGTAAAATGTCAATGTTATACTATAAAGCCCGCAAACAAAACAGCTGAAAATGAGACAGTCACTAATAGAGGAACATCGCTTTTAAATTTTCAGGAAATAGACAGCACAAAGTCAGTCTTCTTACCACCTTCTGGTCCTTGGTTCACTGCAATGTTTGGTACAGGGAAGCTGCAGCTCACAAAATGGTCTACCCCCCTTATTCCCTTTTCACACCAGTACTGTATACCCTGTACTCCCTTATGAGCTCCATGCAGCAATGCTTCCACACCCAGAGCCCCCCATGCCTGTTCTCACAGTACTGCTTCTATACCATGTACCTCAGTGCACTTATTTCACAGTTGTGGTCCCATGTCTTGTACCCCCCTTATACCAGCCTAACAGCAGCACTGTATACCCTGTACCCCCTTATGACCTCCACACACCAGTGCTCCCATACCCAGAGCATCGTGTCCTATACCTGTCCTCACAGTAGTCCTTCCATAACATGCTACTCATTATAGACGCCTCAAGAAGCGCTTCCATGCCCTGTACCCCTCTTATAACTTCACAGCAGCACTGTATACCTGCACCCCTTTATGAGCTCTGCCAAGCAATGCTCTCATACTCAGAGCATCCTATCCAATACCTGTCCTCACAGTACTCCTTCCATACCATGTACCTAATTACACTTACTTCACAGTCGTGGTGTCATGTCCTGTACCCCTTTATACCCTCCTCACAGTAGCACTGCATTCCGCATACCCCCTTAAGAGCTTCACACAGCAGTGCACCCGTACCCAGAGCCCCCATGCCCATCCCCACAGCACGCCTTCTATACAATGTACCTCAATATAGACACCTCATAGAAGTGCTTCCATGTCCTGTAACCCTCTTATAACCTCAGAGCAGCACAGTATACCCTGTACCTCCTTATGAGCTCCATGCAGAAGTGCTTCCATACCCAGAGCCCCCATGGCCATTCTCACAGTACTCCTTCTGTACCATGTACCTCATTATAGACACCTTCAGAAGTGCTTTCTTGCCCTGTACCCCTCTTATAACCTCACACCAGTACTGTATACCCTGTACCCCCGTATGAGCTCCATGCAGCAGTGCCCCCGTACCCAGAGCCACCCACGCATGTCCTCACAGCACCCCTTCTATACCATGTACCTCATTATAGACATGCCCCTGTACCCCCTCTCTTCCCCTCCCAGTAGGCCTTGTATCTATACCCTGCTCATCTTATATCCACACACACAGTAACTCATGTGTCTCATATGTCACAGCTGGGCCCCCGTCCCCAATCTCTCATTTCTTCTCTTTCTGGTCGGGAAGGACTGAGCTGCCGAAACTGAGCTGCCAAAGCCGATCTGGAGCCAAAGGGGCTGCTAGCGGGAGGAGCCGGATCTGGAGCGCAGGCAATAGGTGTTGTCCGACGAGGTCAAGCAGTTCCTGCAATGCGGGCTTGGTTTAAATAGCCCCATCTGCTTGCCTGTGGGGCACGCGTTTTCCAGGCGCTGTGCTGCACGTGGAGGGTGTGGCAGCAGGTGGATGGTGCGACAACCTTTTGAATAGTGCTACATCTGAGTGCATTAATCGGGTGCTCTGGAAGCATCTGTTTCCCGAGGTGTATTCATTTTGACTTGAACATTATTATATTGACCATCCTACCGCTGCCACCAGGGAATATGTAGTGTTTGAGCCTTGGCAAACAAATGTTAATAGCACTAAGCACTATATCATGGCTATACACAAATGCCAATAACACCAAGCACAATGGCATGGCTATACCCAGACTGCAATGAATGAAAGCACAAAATCATGGATATGCACATGAATCAAAGCACAATAGCAAGGCTATGCACAGAGAGTGATCATTACTGGGAAACCATTCATATCAACAGGAGATAATCCTGAGCAGAGGCGTGCTGTTGCACGTGAGAGTATGCTGGCCATGACACTATTCACTCTCTGCCACTTTATACTACTGCACTATATGACACACCACTTCACGCCATTCCATACCTCTTTACTCCACTCTCTGCCACTCCACTCTACGACACTCTGCGCCACTCCATGGCACTGCACTATATGGCACACTTCTCCACTCTGCCCCACTCCACTCAATGCCAGTTCACTCTACACCACTCAACAACACTCCACTCTATGCCACTCCACTCTGTGCCACTCTATGCCACTCTACACCACTCTACACCCTTCCATTCTATGACACTCTGACCCTCCACTCTATGACCCTCCAATCTACGCCACTCCACTTTATGTCGTTCCACTCTACCATACTCCACTCTACAACACTCTCGCCACTCTACAACACTCTACTCTACACCACTTTAAGGCACTCCACTCTATGCACTCTAAGACACTCTACTCCACTCTATTATACCCCACTCTACTTCACTCTATGCCACTCCACTTCACTGTACAAGACTCCATGTCACTTCACTCCAATTCACTCTATGCCACTCTATGACACTCAACTCAACAACAATCTACCCCACTGTACAACACTCATCAACACTCCACTGTACTCCACTCTATGCCACTCTGCTTTACACCACTCCACTCCACTCTACGGGCCCGATTCACAGAATTAACTTAAGACAAAATCCTAAACTTACTACTTTTGGTATTCACAGAATGCACTTACTACTTTTGGTATTCACAGAATGGATTTACGACTACTAACTTTACGTCCGCACTCGGGCCGGAAATTCTGGAGCTTCCGGGCCGGAGGTAGAGATTTTGGCCATGGCTAAATCTCCGCCACTGGCTGGAATCTCCACCTACGGCCCGGAAGCTCTGCCTCCGGGCCGGAAGCTCCGCCTCCGGGCCGGAATTTCCGGCCCGAGTGCAGACGTAAAGTTAGTAGTCGTAAATCCATTCTGTGAATACCAAAAGTAGTAAGTGCATTCTGTGAATACCAAAAGTAGTAAGTGCATTCTGTGAATACCAAAAGTAGTAAGTTTAGGATTTTGTCTTAAGTTAATTCTGTGAATCGGGCCCAACGACATTCCACTTTATGCCATTCCACCCTACAACACTTTTCTCCAAGCCACTCCACTCAATGCCACTCCACTTTACTCCACTCTATGCCACGCCACAGCACTCAACTCTACAACACTCTGCTCTGCGACACTCTGTGATACTCCACTCAATGCCACTTTATGTCACTTCAGGCCACTCCACTTTATGCCACTCCACTCTACAACACTCTACAACACTAAATTCCACTTTACTCCACTCTACGCCACTCTCCTCCACACCACTCCACTCCACTTTCTGACACCACACTCTATGACACTCCACTTCACTCTATGCCACTCCACTCCATTTTACAACACTCTATGCCACTCCAATCTATGCTGTTTCATACTACTCCATGCTACAGCACTCTACTCCACAGCACTCTTCTTTACTCCACTCTACACCACACCACTCCACTCTACGCCACTCCATACCACTCTATGCCACGCCACTCTACTCCACTCAACTCTACAACACTCTAATCAATTACTCTCTATGCCATTATATGCTACAGCACTCTACGCCACTTTACGCCATTCAACTCTACACCACTTTACTCCCCTCTGTACCTTCACTCTAATCCACTCCACTTTACAGCACTCCACTTCACGACAGTCTACACCACTGCTATCTATGACACTCTACGCCATAAGATTCCACTCAGTCTAACCCACTCTACTATTGCACACAACTCCACTTTACGCCACTTCACTATATGACGCTCTATTCCACTCTACTCTACTCCACACTACTCCATTCTACACCACTCTCTGACACTCCTCTCTGCACCACTCCACTTCAAGACACTCATTAACACTCCACTCCACTCTACTCTTTGCCACTTCACTCTACATCACTCCACGCTAATACACTCTAATACATGCCACTCCATGCAACAACATTCTAATCCATGCCATTCCACTCCACTTTACTCCACTCTATTCCACTCCACTCTACATCACGCCACTCTAAACCACTCAACTCTACGACACTCTAAGCCACTCCATTCTAGGACACTCTATGCCACTCCATTGCACTTTACTCCGCTCCATGGCACTTTACGACACTATACGGCATTCCATGCCACCCTTCTCTATGCTGCTAACTTTTAGCCATGCTGAACAGCAGCCACACTGGTGTAAAACATGGTTAAACACATTGCCAAAGCTATTAACTCTTGCACACGCAAGACCTATTGGCCTTGTCAATGGTTGGTTTTTCGTGGCCGGCTAAATAAAGTACTTCTTCACATATTTTATCCAGCAGCTGGCCAAATACTACATCATCTCTAATGTTGAGCCTGTGGTTGGCTGAACGGCAGAGATGATATGCAATTTTGCCCTCCACTGTGTAAATCTCAAAGATTATGTTTTATTTGGCCAACAGCTGGGTAAATAGCCACTTCCTATTTCTTAACACGTTGTTCAAAGTTCTGGATTGGAATTAATATATTGTGTATAAAGCCAAATCAAATCATGTATTGTTGTCATGCTACAATTCTTTAGAAATGCTTTCAGACAAAAAGCATGACAGTAAGGAGGAATTGTGAAAGAGACGAGAGACACCGAGACTCCAATGGACATAGGGCCAGATGTACAAAGCATTTTTCCAGTCGCAAATGGCCTGATTTGCTGAACTTGTTGAATTGATAACTTGTTACCGAATCACAATTTGCATTTGCTATTCGGTATTTGGAAGAGGCGTGTTTTGGGCGCCCCGTCCAAATACCAAATCCATATTGTTAGAAATGGGATTTCTGGTTGGCTAAGGCTTGCGCCAAAGCCAGGCAGAAACCACCACTCTAGTCAGGGCAAGGGAGTTACACACTGATGATAAACCCTGCTTACCCCCTTGGTAGCTTGGCACGAGCAGTCAGGCTTATCTCAGAGGCAATGTGTAAAGCATTTGCGCAACACACACACACACACACCAGCAACACACTAGGTACACTACAAAAGAAACAGCACACAAGGTTATATAAAAAATAGCCTTTGTATTATCATAAACACATAATCACACATTTACACTGTGCCAACTGGCACTAGGCAATATTCACAGGGGATTATTTACACCTGGCAGGGCCAATTGGGCCACTGTCAGAACCATTTAGAAGTACAAGTAATAAATGTAGAACTAAACCAGTAACTATTGGCGCAGTAATGTATTCAGCCTTATCCTGCAACATAAAATACAGTATACAATATGCGTCACCAGCAAAAACACCTTAGGGAATAATTATGGAGCATAGACACCCATAGCATAAACCATATTAGGGCCTGGCGCCCTACCTATCATGGAAACTGACCCCCTGGCCAACTGGCCTTCCTATGTGGCTCAAATGCCCTATGTCCCAAGAGTCAGGGCGTAGTTTCCAATGCAGCGAGGCGAAGGGCGCAAAGCACTGGGGCCAAGCAGTGTATCTCACTAAATGGAAAATAAAATGCTCCCCACGTTGCAGCTAACTGCGCTTTCACAGGGCAGCTGAGGTCAACACCAAAGATACAGGCAC
Source organism: Triturus cristatus (assembly GCF_964204655.1). Lineage (NCBI taxonomy): Eukaryota > Metazoa > Chordata > Amphibia > Caudata > Salamandridae > Triturus > Triturus cristatus. Next base: position 1,426,468,072 of record NC_140590.1, on the reverse strand, counting down.
CAATGTGCCAGAAGAGCTCCCCTTTGGGACTCAACCCTAGCAGGGCCTAAACATTGCAGCTGCCCGCTAACTGCGGTGCAGCTGGGTAGTAAACTAGGCACCGGCAAAGTCCCTCGATCTCTGGGGGGGCGGGCTCTGCAGGACAATCTCCGGGCACCGACAATGTGCCCCGATAGGTCCGCTCCGGGGTCCTCTCCTCAACTTCACTGCTAGGCCTCAGGCACCACAATGGCCCCGATAGGCTGCGTTCCCGGGGCCTCTTTAGATCAGCCTTGCTCTCACTCGCAGCCACCGGAGCCCTGGAGGCTCCTACTCGGAGACAATTCACCGCACACTGGGCTCCTGACAGCCTGAAGAGCCCGTGAAGCTCCAGACAGCTTCCCCGGCGGCAGGCGGGACTTCCTCTCCCTACTCCGCCCAACGTCAGGCAGCTTTGTCTGACTTCCGGATCGGCTGAATCGGGTCGCGGCCATGATTTCCTTCGCTCGGCAAAGTGCGGGGTGGGCACCCGCTTTAGAAAAAGCAATCTCGGGATGGGCACCCACTCGTCACGGAGCCAGCATTGACCTAGGCAGGCACAATGCTATTCAGGGCCATGGGATTACTCCTCTCACCCCCCCAAATGCAGATGTTCCATTCAGCCTAGCGCTGACTCACCCTGCCCCTCCTGGAGCCACACACATCTCCCAGCCCCTGTCACTCAAAAGCCAGACATGCAATTCACATCAGGCAGGTAGACACATAGCACCCAGAAAGGCCAACTTCTAAAAGTTCCCATGAGGCACAGGGTCAAGACTGATTTGCATATGGCTGGGTTCAAACTGGAATGGCATGGTGAGCAACGATGGATTTAGGCCCAGATCTCTGTACTGGGGTGAAGGTATGACATTGTTCTGCATTCTGTCCATCAACTGTTGTTTTTGAAATTCTGAAAGTGGCATTTCTAAAATATTTATAATAAATCTGCGCACACCATTGCGCAGCATTTATTATACCAATTCCAAATATACTAAACTTGACCACGCTGCACCTCTCATATCAGGAATTACCACTGAAACACTTATCAGGGAATCCCCAATGCATTCCTATGGGAGGGCAGCCCCACAGTAATGAAAAACCAAAATGGCTGTTTGTCACTACCAGGACATGTCACACACTTAAGGTACATGTCCTATCTTTTACCTACAATGCACCCTGCCCATAGGGCTAGCTAGGGCCTACCTTAGGGGTGACTGACATGCAGAAAAGTGTTGTCAAAGACATGGCACACACTTTAGATGCCATGTCACAGCGGCAGTGACACTGCGCGCACAGGCCCTGCGGTGGCAGAGGCCTGAGATAGGTTTGCAAGGCTACTTTGGTGGGTGGCGCAATCAGCCCTGAAAGCCCACCAGTAGCATTTGATTTGCCAGCCCTGGGTATATGAGATACTCCTTTACAAGGGACTGACAGGTAACTTAAATATGCCAAATAGGTGTAGACAAATCTTACCATGTTTAACACGCACTTTACACTGAACAGCAGTGCTAAAGTGCCCAGAGTCCTAAATCCACCAATACCATGTCAGAGGGAAGGCCAGGAATAAAGGCAAAAAAATTAGGGATGACACTGCAAAAAGGGCCAAGTCCAACACATATGGTTTGCATTGTTGTTTTGCAACTAAATTCTGCTTGCAGAACAGTGATACTTTGCCACCATTTTAAAAGTAGTGGTAACCCATTCGCAAATGGTAAGGGGTCCCATTGGGACCCTTTCCCCTTTGAGATTGTTGCAAAATTATTTTTTAAGAGCAGGCAGTGGTCCCACCGGCAGTGGTCCCACCGGCCCCTACCTACTCTTAAAAATGAAACCTAAATGTTTCATTTATTTCTTTTTAAATGCATCCCATTTTCCTTTAAAGGAAAACAGCCTGCAATTACAAAAAATATATTCCTTTATTTAAAAGCAATCATAGACATGGTAGTCTGCTGACCCTAGCAGGCCACCATCCATGTGATGGCAGTGAATCCTAGTGGGTCGCAAATTGCGACCAACTTCATTAATATGCATGAGGTAGGTTTATTTGCGACCTACTAGGAATCGCTAATGAAACTCACAAGAGTTTCATACATTAGGACTAGTGATTTCCTAATTGCGATTCGCAGGAAATTGCTATTCCCAATCTTTGTAATCTGGCCATAAGAGGGGGAAAATGAAGACAAATTGTCAATGAAGAGCATTCATGTTTACGAGAAGCCTACAATACAGTGCTCACTGACATGACTAGACCCATCTGGGTGACATGTTGTTTTAGGCGGCCCACGTCCAACCCACTGAATTCTAATTCCACAGAAAACTGCGTACCTAAACACAGTGGATTGATGAAAGGGTTTACGGGACGCTCATCTGGTGCACTTTAAAGTGATGTATTTCTTGAGAACTGGAGGCTTGCCCAGAGCTGAGTCACCTCTCTTTCTTTACTGTTCACTGTACACAGATTCTATAGTTCACTCAAGTGAAGTCTGGGAACCAAGGGCCAGATGTACAAACATTAGGAATACTGACTTCACAGTTCTGATTCCCTCTAATAGAAACATTCCAAGCTGAAAAAAATAGGCCCCTTAAAATGAAAACACAAACAACCCAAAACTGATTTCAGTGCTGTTGTGCTTCCTCACTGAGGCACAACTTGGGTGTTATGACAGAATGAGCACAATATGGCACTCAGGTCACGATAAGTGCGGGCACACCATTGGCACTTGTGGGCATCCTGCTTAGAAAAACAAAAATGTGACTGGTGTAATGCTATATTTAATCTCAAACTTCCCCACTGTATCCTAGTCTGTTTTATTTGCCAGCTATGCCATTTGAAGGATAGACCAAACATATGCAAATAAGCCCAAACTTCCAAGCTTGGTCCCCTATAGATGTGAACACAAATAACCAACCGCTGAACGATTTATTTTTCCTGGTGTATTTTTCCATTGACTATGCACTTTGAAGTCAGTAGTCTTAGCTTAGACTCAGACTTCAGGAATTATTCATTTATAATATTTAATTTTTATATTTCTAAAGTATTAATATTCACCCGAAGGCAACCTGGTGCTGGATATAATATATATATATATATATATATACATACACACACATTAAAGAACTCTCTCTTGAATCGCACGCCTACTTGGTGTTATCAGCTAGCAATAAAATCCTGTTTCTCTGAATGTACCGCAGGTCACTCCCTTCAATAGGTCACCCGAGCCTTGGCCTTTATTCGGTATTTCAGGCGAGCACGTCTTGGAAGGAGGCCCTTTTCAGTTGTGGCCTTCAAAGCCTGGAATCAACTCTCTGCACCAACTATGATTATAAGATTTTCACAAAAAATGAATAACTTACCTTTTTGCTCAACACTGCTCACCTTTTCTACATTGGCCTCCTTTCCCTTGCATCATTTCTCAGTTTTACAATCTTGGATGCCTAATATATCCATTCTCTCTCATTTTCGCACCAAGATAACTATTACGTGTACGGTGCGTTGATAAATATTGATCAGTTAATGAAATAAATCATTAAACAATTCACTCATTCATTAATTCAAATTGGTCCATTGATTAAACTGCAGGCAGCATGTTGAGGTGCCACTCTGTTTGTTGTGAGTAGTCCTAATGGAGGGTGTTTCAGAGGTGGCAGAGTGCTAAGACCTTCCAATCTACCACATGTGAATTTGAAAACTCATATCAATGGTTACATAGGGGTACTGCCCTCTGAGCACAGGGTGTGAGCTCCCCAAAAATGTTTTACATTGCTTTACAATGTTTTACATTGCTTTACAACGTCTCCCATTGGAGGCGTTGTAAAGGTGACGCTGAGCCTTACAACTGTACGCCGAACCTGCCATGTCATTTATGGAGGGGGAGTGAGCGGGTGAGAGAAATAGTGTGTGTTTCAGATTATGGCCCCCTCTTTGTGTGCTGCATCCACATGCAGCGCACAGTACTTTCCTGAAAGCGTTCCATTTGTTTCCCTCTTGTGGCATGTGCTGCGTATCTAAATGTCTAAAGGCAGCGGTTTTGACGTGGCCAGGGCCGTTTCTACCATTAGGCAAGACTATGCTGCCGCCTAGGGCGCAAAAAGGGGAGGGCGGCATAGACTAGGGATCTACTGTTCTTGTATAATCAACTCAGACTGTATTGGCACTCGGGTCATACAAGACAACAATTAATAGAAATTGTGTGGACAGGGCAGTGTCCTTGATATTTACAATATATACAATCAAAACAGATTAATCAGAATGAACTATGGGTTGCCCAAAACGTTTCCATATTCTGAATCCACTCAGTGTTATAGTGTCGAATGGCACATTCCATTACCAACTCAGTGTTATTCTGTTGTTTCACACATGGGGGCATGTATGAAAGCCATCATCAGGACGGAAAAGGACGTAAAGCCATGCAGGGTTAGTTACAAGCAACCTGCTGCCTTATATTTACAAGGACACGTAAAGCCACCCTGCGTGGCTTTTCGTGTCCTTGTAAATATGACCCCTTTACAAGCAACAATTTGCATGACAGGGTCGTGCCAAGGGTGTTGCTGTGGGTGCTCCCACGCAACACCCATGGCTTCTGCCAAATTTCGATATTTAAGAGAAATCGTAAACCTGGAAAATCGTCAGAATGCTATGCCTCCCCAGAGGAGGTGTAGGGAGGCGCAACAAGGAGAAATGCTTTCATTTCACCTCGTTTTGTTCCTCTTTCTATGCGTGCTGAACGAGGAAATCACTGTGAGAAGTTGGCCTGATGTATGATGTCACTAGTTCTAGTGTACACCTTATATCAGTCCAAACAACCATTATGGTGATTGGTTGTAAAGTCAACCTTATAGAACAGCTATCCTAGTGGTAGCATGGACAAGAGCAGTATTAGGCTAAACTCTGAATGGCATGTGAAGCCAGCTGTGATACCATATATAATCCCTTGAATACCAAATGAAAGGACACCACAACAGATATATATATAAAATAAAGTGTATTTATTCTAGTCAAACCCTCAGCACTCTTTATGAGATTAGAGGTAAGTGCAACACAGTCTTATTTAAGCATACATTAAGTCACACAGGGAAGTAATACAGTTAGGTCCTAGGGGCCACGCAAACCATATACTAAAGAAGTGGTATAAGGACCACTGTCACGGAAATAGAATAGGCCTAGGCCTAGGGAATCGCTGGGGCTACACTACACTAGCAACAGTTAGGAAGTGGGAGGCCCACGGGATTCAGGTGCAGAGTGGAAACACTCACGCGTAATGCGTATAATCGATAGAAATAGTACAGTATTGAAATAAGCAGTTTAAGGACACTTCTGAAGCAGCTAGAGAGTCGAGACTCGGAAACTAGACCCTAGGATAGTCACTACCCTTGTGAGCACCGAAGTACCCAAGTGACCTAGCCCACGAGCTGCGGGTGCATAGGTGTGAACTTGCGTCGGCTTTCGTCGTGGACTTCTATGGATGCCTGAAGGAAAGTTGCTGACAGGCAGTCAGTGAAGAGTGTCCGGTGGATCCCAAGGCCGGGATCAAGAAGGAAGGGTACCTGCAAGCAGAAGGGACAGAGTCAAGGTCACTAGCCAGTGACCACGTGGGACCAGGAAGGAACCAGGCGATGTCGTGAAGATTGCAGGTGAAGGGTGAAGCTTGTCGCTGCAGCCACGGGTACCAGGAGACGTCGAGGACGACCAGGACCAGGAGGCGAGCTGTCCCACGAAGGCTCTTGCTGTCGGCGGCGTCGAAGTCGAACTAGGACTCACCAAGCCTTGGCAAGCGGAACCCACGAAGAACGGAGGACTTGCTTCTGGTGCAGACCAGGAAGGTCTGGGGTGCTTCTCTTTTGCAAAGAAGCGGGAGCCAGTCTGGAGGAGCCAAACCAGCAGTGAAGATTTCAAGGTGTGTCGTCACAAAGGCCGCTAGCCAACGGGCAAGCAACCGGACAGATGCGGCAAGCAGGAAAATGCAGAAGGGCCCCACGCAGGACTCGTGGAGTGTGGGGGGGCTGATCTTTGGTGCAGATGGTGCTTGGGGTTGGGGCTTCTCAATCCCCGGTGCACAACTTCGAGGGTACCTCAGAAGCTGCGCTGAAAGATACTCGCCACTTTTCCCAGGTAGCCGGTCCCACGTCTCTCGTCGCCTCCACGGATCTCAGCTCGGCTGTGGATGTGGATCAGGGTCGGAGAAGTCTGGAAGTCAAGGCTCTGGTCGGGCTCTGCAGTCGGTCCCTCGTAGAACTTCAGCAAAGCAAAGGGTAGTCTCTTGATGGTGCCTGTTTGCACAGGGTAGCCACTCCTTGGCCACAAGGGAGATTCTTCAGTCTTCTTCTTTCGTCGAATGTCGAAGGTCCAGAGTTTCTGTTCAAGTTGCAGGTTCAGGATAATCTAATCTCCTGAGGCCCAGCTACCACACTTCTACTAATCTGGGGGGCTAGGTTGCCTGCTAGGTCACGCCTTATGGGTGGGACCTGGGAGGGGGGTGGTTACACCCCCTTCCCTTTGTCCAGTTTCGCGCCAGGACTGGGGCTGGAGTGCCCCAGCACCGGTTTGAACTGGACTATGCATGGGACACCTTGTGTGCCCCAGGCATGTCTCATTCCTTTCAGCCCTCCCTGCCCCAATACACTAAAGTTTGTCTGGGGAGGTGCTAGCACCTCCCCAAGCAGGAAACCTATTTTCCAAGCCTCCCTTGCCAGGATCACTCCCAGCAGCAGGAGGTCAGACTCGTGTCTGTGGCAGCAGCATCCATTTTGTGATGCTGAGGCTTTGGTTAGAGTTAAACAGCAAAGTAGGATTTTAACATGTCTCTCCCTCTAGAAGGGGGGAATAATATCCTCATCACCAGAAATGGTATGGGGGTAATATTCCAAAGTGTTAGACACCTTACACGACATGTTTTGATAAAGCCAAACCATAGTTACCATAACCGTTTAAGATTATAAGGCACTTTAAGAGTATATGGTAGGCTATATCATAGAACAGCTATAAGGACATGGTTCCGAAAGCTGCAGACAGGCTCAGCTCATGCTAGAGCACCATCTCACATGTTACAAAGCACTCTGCCTCCAGGATTGTTAAGGCCTGCCATAGGAGTGGCTGATAGGTACACATGTGTCTATTTTAAGGGTAGATATAGGTATACTATATCTAAGCAAGGGGTGATTACACAACCTTGCCCCAGCTGAGTGATCAGCCAGTTGCGTCTGATTGGAAGGCCAGGCCAGGGGTGGCATAATACATGCTGCAGCCCCTGGGAGGCCTAGGGTACACCTATGCCCTGGGTACCTAGGGTACACTGTACAGGGTCCAATAAGGTGATCCTTACCAATTGGGAATGTACCTAGGGTACATGGAGTCCATTTTAAAGAGAGAGCAGACAGCCTGAGACCCTGAATGGCAGGATCTCAGGCCAACTAAGTCGAAAAACCAGCTAGACACTAGGCAAAAAGTTGGGGGTAACCATAGTCAGATATCCACCTTCCTACACAACCCCCCCCCCCCCCCCAAACGAAAGGAGATAAGGCTGGCCTTGACAAGGTAAGCCTCTATTGCCTAAGTGGCCATATAAGGAAGAACCAGCAATGGCATGGTTACCCCCTGTCTCATGATCCACTAAGCAATCCCTCACCCTAAAGGTATCATAGGGTCTCCACCATAGGGAATCTCTACCTTTGGTGTATCTTTGCAAAGTAAAAGGCTGGTGTTGAGATGGAGTACTGGAGTGAGTGTCCTCAAAGTGAGGTCTCAGCTTCCTCCAATCATCCTCCACCATGGATGCCTTTCTTTCTTTAACTGAGTTGCACTGTGCTCTCAGGGTCAGCCTCTGGCTACCTAAAGCTGGAGGCTGGGTCCCTTTTGTGGGCTTACTGAAGGGACAGGTCAGGTTTGGGGCCCTAAGGTCCCATGTTTGCCTGTGCCCAATAGAATCCCTCTGGGGGAGGTCCCTAACTACCTGTAAAGGAGATCCCTCAGGAATGTTTTTAACCATCACCTGGCTAGGGCTACTAGCCAGGCAATCCTCATTCTTTTGATGGGGAGGTTCTTGTGGACAGGGGCCCTCTTGGGGTCCACTGGCCTCCCTGACCTCTGCCGCCCTGGGCTGACTGAGGCAGGGTAGAGAGAGGCAGGCTACCTGCACCAGACTGGGTCCCACCTTGGAAGGGGCCACTGACATCAGAGGCTCTGCCAGGCCAGGCCTGGCTACCTCTGGGGCAGTTCCTTCACAAGGGGTGAGGTCAGATCCCTGAGGAGGCTGACCTTTTCCTAATGTCTGGGGAGAGGGAGACTTTTCTTCCTCTCCACTACTCTCTGTTTGTGTGGAGTGATCCATAGTTTCAGGCTTCACTACACCTATGTCAGTCTGAGTATGGACTGAGACCATTACAGTCCTGCCATCCTTTTCAGGGAGGCACTCAGTTTTGTTTGAGCTGTGACTGTCACAGCTCTGCCAATCTCTACAGGGAAGTCTGTCTTTGCCTGGGCTGTGGCTACCACTGCCCTTCCAACCTTTTCAGGGAGGAAATCTACTTGGACAGGGGTTGTGGCTGGCACAACCCCACTACCCTTTTGTGAAAGGCCTACCATTTTAGAATGGGTGTCTTGTTCAACTCCAGCCCAAGCTGAGAGTTCTAAGTCATTCCCCAGTAAGCAGTCCACAGGCAAGGTTGGAGACACTGCCACCCTTTTAGGGCCAGTGATACCTCCCCAGCTGAGACATACCTCTGCCATGGGAGGACTGTTCTGTTTGCCATCAATGTTAGTTACCTGGTATGAGAAACCAGGCAAAAGCTGCTCAGAGGGAACTAGCCTATGGGCCACCATAGTGATGCTAGCTCCAGTGTCTCTGTAGGCCTCAGCTTTTCTACCATTGATGTAGGGCTCCTGTCTGTACCTACGCAAAGTGTTGGGACAGGCAGTGAAGTTGGCAAACCCCATGCCACCATCACAGACAAGAGTAGCTGCTGTAGGGGAATTGGCTAAGCCAGGGTCCCCCTGTGTTCCCCAAGAAACCCCAACCAAATTTTTGGGGGCACTCCCACCACCTGGGGGATTACTGCTGACAGCAATAGGTGGTGTGACAGGAGTAGTTGGAGGAACAGTTTTGTTTTTAGCCTTTGGGCAACTGCTGTCAGTTTTCCAATGCCCAGGAGTTTTACACTCATGGCAGTAAGGCTTTTTAACTGTGGTAGAGGAGGGAGCCTGGGACCCACCACCCTGTGTGGAGTTTTGGGGCCCTGAGGAAGATTTCTCTTTTGTTTTATCCCCACCCTTCTCTTGAGGCTTGGTGGTATCTTTCTTTTGGTCACCACCCTGATTTTTAGGCCTAATCCTGGTTCTGACCCATTTATCTGCCCTCTTTCCCAATTCTTGGGAGAGGTCAAATCTGAGTCTACCAGGTGTTGATGGAGAAGCTGGTTCTGACAATTACTAAGGATCTGCTCCCTCATAATCAAGTTGTACAATCCTGTATAGTCCTGCACCTTGCTGCCAGTTAACCAACCTTCCAAAGCCTTAGTGGCACAATCCACAAAATCAGGCCAGTCCTGTGTCTGTGTCTTCTGGGTGTCTCTGAACAACAACCTATATTGCTCAGTGGTTAAGCCAAACCCATCTATCAGAGCACTCTTCAGGACTTTGTAATTGTTAGCATCCTCATCACTAACTGTGAGGAGCTTGTCTCTACCTTTGTCAGAAAAAGAGAGCCACAAGATAGCTGCCCACTGACTCTGGGGTACCTGCTGTACTTTGCAGGCCCTCTCCAAAGCAGTCATCCACTTGTGGATGTCATCCCCATTCTGATATGGGGGGATTATCTTGCTTAGGTTTCTATGGTCATAAGACCTATCCCTATCTCTAGGAATGTTGCTGCCACCAGTGGGTTCTGACCCACTCAATTTTTGCTCTCTGGCCAGAGCAAGCTTCTCTTTGGCAAGGGCAAGTTCTTCCCTTTCAATCCTCAGATTGGCTTCCCTCATTCTGGCCTGATGCTCTCTCCTCTGGGGGGAAGTCATCCCCCTGTGGGATGAAGCATTGGAGCTTCTTGAGTGATAGGAGTGTAGAGAGTCCCCTGAGGGAGATCTACCCCTCCTATCTCTCTTTTTAAGATTACTTGGGGGCCTGTAAGGGAAGCTCCCATGCAAGCTCCCATGCAAGCTTAAGTTAGCCTGACTAAGTCTTCTGACTGGGGTCTTGCTACCTCCCTCTTCCTCTGAGGTCTCTTCTAACTCATCTGTATCAGTTAAGTCAGGGGTATTTTCTGTGGAGGGGAGGCCCTTATCTACAGCTATGGCACCATACTTGGCAGCTCTTTCAGCATCATAGGCCTCCAGAAGCTCCACTAGCTGTCTAAGGGTAGGGTTGGAACCCTGTTTTAATCTCCTGGAGGTACACAGTTGTCTCATCTCCTGGAAAGTGAATGCATCATATCTAGAGGGAATCTGTGTAGGATTCTCCTCTCCTGAGGGAGTATCAGTGTGATCTCCATTCAGGGACATGATTCTAGTGAGGGTGTGGTGTGTGCACCTACCTACACTAGTTGTATCTACTAAACCTCTCTAGTAGTTGTAGTCAGGGTGTGTTAGGCCCTTCAACCTACAACAACTAAGTCCAGTAGGACTTAAGTATTTATAATCTATGTTATATGTACCTAAACAATATCTGTGTGATCTTTCAATTTAGTATCTCAAGATTACAATGGTATTACAACAGCAAGCTCAGATCTCAACCGCTGCTCACCAATGTGAGAAGTTGGCCTGATGTATGATGTCACTAGTTCTAGTGTACACCTTATATCAGTCCAAACAACCCTTATGGTGATTGGTTGTAAAGTCAACCTTATAGACCAGCTATCCTAGTGGTAGCATGGACAAGAGCAGTCTTAGGCTAAACTCTGAATGGCATGTGAAGCCAGCTGTGATACCATATATAATCCCTTGAATACCAAATGAAAGGACACCACAACAGATATATATATAAAATAAAGTGTATTTATTCTAGTCAAACCCTCAGCACTCTTTATGAGATTAGAGGTAAGTACAACACAGTCTTATTTAAGCATACATTAAGTCACACAGGTAAGTAATACAGTTAGGCCCTAGGGGCCACGCAAACCATATACTAAGTAAGTGGTATAAGGACCACTGTCACGGAAATAGGATAGGCCTAGGCCTAGGGAATCGCTGGGGCTACACTACACTAGCAACAGTTAGGAAGTGGGAGGCCCACGGGATTCAGGTGCAGAGTGGAAACACTCACGCGTAATGCGTATAATCGATAGAAATAGTACAGTTTTGAAATAAGCAGTTTAAGGACACTTCTGAAGCAGGTAGAGAGTCGAGACTCGGAAACTAGACCCTAGGATAGTCACTACCCTTGTGAGCACCGAAGTACCCAAGTTACCTAGCCCACGAGCTGCGGGTGCATAGGTGTGAACTTGCGTCGGGTTTCGTCGTGGACTTCTATGGATGCCTGAAGGAAAGTTGCTGACAGGCAGTCAGTGAAGAGTGTCCGGTGGATCCCAAGGCCGGGATCAAGATGGAAGGGTACCTGCAAGCAGAAGGGACAGAGTCAAGGTCACTAGCCAGTGACCACGTGGGACCAGGAAGGAACCAGGCGATGTCGTGAAGATTGCAGGTGAAGGGTGAAGCTTGTCGCTGCAGCCACGGGTACCAGGAGACGTCGAGGACAACCAGGACCAGGAGGCGAGCTGTCCCACGAAGGCTCTTGCTGTCGGCGGCGTCGAAGTCGAACTAGGACTCACCAAGCCTTGGCAAGCGGAACCCACGAAGAACGGAGGACTTGCTTCTGGTGCAGACCAGGAAGGTCTGGGGTGCTTCTCTTTCGCAAAGAAGCGGGAGCCAGTCTGGAGGAGCCAAACCAGCAGTGAAGATTTCAAGGTGTGTCGTCACAAAGGCTGCTAGCCAACGGGCAAGCAACCGGACAGACGCGGCAAGCAGGAAAATGCAGAAGGGCCCCACGCAGGACTCGTGGAGTGTGGGGGGCTGATCTTCGGTGCAGATGGTGCTTGGGGTTGGGGCTTCTCAATCCCCGGTGCACAACTTCGAGGGTACCTCAGAAGCTGCGCTGGAAGATACTCGCCACTTTTCTCAGGTAGCCGGTCCCACGTCTCTCGTCGCCTCCACGGATCTCAGCTTGGCTGTGAATGTGGATCAGGGTCGGAGAAGTCTGGAAGTCAAGGCTCTGGTCGGGCTCTGCAGTCGGTCCCTCGTAGAACTTCAGCAAAGGGTAGTCTCTTGATGGTGCCTGTTTGCACAGGGTAGCCACTCCTTGGCCACAAGAGAGATTCTTCAGTCTTCTTGTTTCATCGAATGTCGAAGGTCCAGAGTTTCTGTTCAAGTTGCAGGTTCAGGATAATCTAATCTCCTGAGGCCCAGCTACCAAATTTATACTAATCTGGGGGTCTGGGATGCCTGCTAGGTCACGCCTTATGGGTGGGACCTGGGAGGGGGGTGGTTACACCCCCTTCCCTTTGTCCAGTTTCGCGCCAGGACTGGGGCTGGAGTGCCCCAGCACCGGTGTGAACTGGACTATGCATGGGACACCTTGTGTGCCCCAGGCATGTCTCATTCCTTTCAGCCCTCCCTGCCCCAATACACTAAAGTCTGTCTGAGGAGGTGCTAGCACCTCCCCAAGCAGGAAACCTATTTTCCAAGCCTCCCTTGCCGGGATCACTCCCAGCAACAGGAGGTCAGACTCGTGTCTGTGGCAGCAGCATCCATTTTGTGATGCAGAAGCTTTGGTTAGAGTTAAACAGCAAAGTAGGATTTTAACATGTCTCTCCCTCTAGAAGGGGGGAATAATATCCTCATCACCAGAAATGGTATGGGGGTATTATTCCAAAGTGTTAGACACCTTACACGACATGTTTTGATAAAGCCAAACCATAGTTACCATAACCGTTTAAGATTATAAGGCACTTTAAGAGTATATGGTAGGCTATATCATAGAACAGCTATAAGGACATGGTTCCGAAAGCTGCAGACAGGCTCAGCTCATGCTAGAGCACCATCTCACATGTTACCAAGCACTCTGCCTCCAGGATTGTTAAGGCCTGCCATAGGAGTGGCTGATAGGTACACATGTGTCTATTTTAAGGGTAGATATAGGTATACTATATCTAAGCAAGGGGTGATTACACAACCTTGCCCCAGCTGAGTGATCAGCCAGTTGTGTCTGATTGGAAGGCCGGGCCAGGGGTGGCATAATACATGGTGCAGCCCGTGGGAGGCCTAGGGTACACCTATGCCCTGGGTACCTAGGGTACACTGTACAGGGTCCAATAAGGTGATCCTTACTAATTGGGAATGTACCTAGGGTACATGGAGTCCATTTTAAAGAGAGAGCAGACAGCCTGAGACCCTGAGTGGCAGGAGCTCAGGCCAACTAAGTCGAAAAACCAGCTAGACACTAGGCAAAAAGTTGGGGGTAACCATAGTCAGATATCCACCTTCCTACAATCACCTCTTCCGATTGTTTATGTGCAGGAAGATGCCCCTTCAATCACAGAAAAAAATTACGTTTTTCAACTTCTATGAGTGCTGCGTTAAGCAGCACACATAGAAGTTTCAAAACACGATTTCAGATTGTTTATGTGCAGGAAGGGACACCTTCCTGCACATAAACAATCATTCCCTTCAACACAGACACCCTTGCACTATGGTACAAGGGTGCCTGTGTCGGCGCATGGCAGCAAGTTGTGCACCAGCGCTGGGAAGAGCAAAGGCATCCGTCATACCGTTTTAGATATGCCGCATCTCTTTGCTCTGAATTAGCGCAGCGCAGCCAAATGGCTTGCGTTAATTCCTTGTAAATGAGGCCCCATATGGTAAGGCATCTCAAACTTCAACGTATTCGTAATTGCAACTCTTTTTTGAAGACAGAAGGGATAAAGGAGACAGCATCTTTAAAAACTGGAGTGCGGAGAGGCAGTTATCTCATAAAGCGCTTGAGGAGAGAGTGGGCGCTACTGTCCTGTGTTCCAGTAAAGCACCGTATGGTGGAGATACCTCTGTAATCAGTCTAATGTGAATTTCTTCAGCTCTTGAGCAAATTGCTGCTGCGTTTATCCCTGCGAAGAAAAGCAGGAGAAACACTATAGTACGCAACAGCATCATAACATGCTTTCCATGGGAGTTTATTTTGGCTGAGAGTTTTCTCTTGCTTAAACAAGATTGCGGCAAACAGCTGTGGCTTGAAAGGGGCACCAGAAGATTGGATTTTAGCCTCATCTGTATTTAAAAAGTTTTGTGTGTAATTGGTTTGATTACACTGTGGCGAGGCCCATTCAGCGGCTGCATTTTGTTTATTTTTCAAAAGAAAGTGACACAAGCAATCCTCCTGGTGCCGGCTTTCGCACGAGCCAGTTCACCCACTGGTATCCTTCCCTTGCAGCGCCTGGCACGCAGGTGACTCCTTTGTTCCCGGACGGATGTGCAGCCTGGGCTGAAAGCAGGAACCTGTGGAGCTGCTCATTGAGACGTAACGAGAGCGAAGAGAAAGAGAGCAGACCCAGCTCGAGGCTATCCATGTGAACTGAATGAGTATCAGAAGGTGCCATCTTTTGAGTCCGCTTTTCTGCAGCTGGTGAAAGAATTATGACTGCATACCGTCCAACTTGAATAACAATCGCACAGTGAGAGGGGGGGGCGGGGCCTCGTGCTGAGAAGTACCAATCAGGAACATTTTAACCCCACCCATCCCTCAAGGCCCCTCCTCCAATAAAGAACCCTGCTGAGGCTGGGGCCGACGTCCTGGGGTGTTTTCACACCGCTTAATGGAAGTCGGCTGTTCAAAGCCTCAGAAAACGAGCTGGAAAACCACTATTTACAGTGGAGTTTCAGTTCGCTTTCCATGCCACTGTGTGAGTTGACAGGTATGTGACTGCCCTCATGTGCAGTGTATGGTATGAAGCACAGATTTGCAGCATTAATAAGCGGAGAAGAGTTTTGGAGAACCCTAGGGCTGTAGTGTTCTTCGGTGGCACGTGGGGGCATGGGAGGCCTAGGGGCATGGGGGGGTACAGCCGGACAAATAAGGACACGACAGCAGGGGTTACTGTGTGGGCCGAAGACCTCGAGCGGTCTCGCGCCCCTTTATTTATACCGTCGGGCGTGCCCGCCCTCCGGGTGCGTGGATGCGTGAACGGCGTGCTGGAACGGGCCGGGTGGCTCCGTTACCACATCCCTCCAATCTTTCAGATACAGAGATCATTTCTCGCTGGACAGTTCAGTTCTTGCGCACACCACGCAAAGTCTCTCAGTCTCTTACTAGGGGCCGGGTTTGGCCGAAGTCCATCCGGCCGACTCCGTGGAACATCTCCTCGGCCATTGGGCGCCTCGGCCTCGGCGGGGGCCCCGCCTTCTCTCTCGTTCGCCCCGGGCAGTGGGGGTGCGTTCTGTGACGGGCTTGCCGGCAATCCTGGTGAGCCGCCCCCCTCCGGGGCCTCAAACTCTTCCTCCTCCTGGTCGGTCTCGGGGACGCCAGATGTTATTCGTTTGAACCAAGACGCATTTCGCGTTACCGTCCGCGTCCCTCTCCTGGCGGACACCATGGTGCCCCGCACTCCGGTCACTTCCCACACCTCCGGTTCGAATGGGGTACGATACTTCCAATTCGGGTACCGGTCCTTCAGGATGACCCTGTCTCCCACCTGGAGACTCCTCCCCCGGGCTCTCCTCTTCAGACTGGCTTTCTCGTTGGAGGTCCGCCTTCTTCCTTGCGCCGCCTCTTGGTCTAGCGGCGTGGGCAGCCACACATGACTCGCCGGGATATTGTCCCTGGGGGCCTTCTTGAACAGAAGGTGCGCTGGCGCACACCTGGTTGTACAGTGGGGGGTCCGCCGGTAGGCACTTAGGAACTGCGAGAGGCACTGATCCGCATCTTCTCCTTGCTCGACTCCAATTCTCAGCGCCCGGTTCATCGTGCGCATGAAACGCTCCACTTCCCCATTCGCCTGGGGCCACTGCGGGGTAATCTTCCTGTGTCTGACCCCTCGAGCCGCAAGGTATTCCTGGAACTCTCGCCCTTGGAACGGGGGCCCGTTGTCCGATCGGACTTCCTCAGGCAGGCCCATCATGGCAAATATGCGATCTAGCGCCGCTCGCACCTGGCTGAACGCCGTCGATGACACTACTTCCACCACCGGGAACTTGGAGTGTGAGTCCACCACCACTAAGGTGTGTCGCCCATCCGGGAACGAACCAAAGTCTATACTCAGCTTGGACCAGGGTTCCAGACAGGGTTCCTCCGTGATCACTGGGTGAGGCGTCGGTTCCCCCCCCGTGATGTTGCACGAGTGACAGCTGCGGATGGCTTCCTCAACCAGCGCGTCCATCCGCGGGAACCACACCTTGCTCCGCAGCCTTGCCTTGGTCTTGGAGATGCCTTGATGCCCTTGATGTGCCAACCTGACCACCTCTCCTTGGAGACTCATCGGAATGACGAGGGTTGCTCCTCGCAGGACCACCCCGTGCGGCCCCTCGCTGAGTTCACTCCGCGCGTTCCACACCTGCTGTCGATACACTTTCTCCTCTTCGGTGAGGGCCTGCACTCCATCCAGGAAGTTCCGCCAGTGGTGGGTCGCCAGCGTGCGCTTCACCTTCACGAGGCAGTCGTCCAGTTCCGTGGCTTTGCCGATGTCTTCCAACGTGAGTGCCACCGGGCATGCAGCTTGCGACACTAGTCGGACGAACTCCTCCGTCTCCGCCTCATCCGCCTGATCAGGGCGCACCGGCTCCGGGTGGCGGGACAGGGAGTCCGCTGGGTTGCTGGCCCCGGGTCGGAACACGACCTCAAATCGGTACGCTTGTAACTGGACCGCCCATCTCTCGATCCTCGGGGGCCCTAGCCTCGCCGTGCCAGCGAAGAGCGGAACCAGGGGCTTGTGGTCGGTGACCACCCGGAAGTCGTGCCCATACAGGTAGAGATGGAAATGTTGGCAGGCCCACTTGATGGCCAGCGCCTCCCGCTCGATCTGCGCGTACCTCATCTCCGTAGCCGTCAGAGCCCTGCTGGCATACGCGGTCGGGACCCATTCTTTCGCCTCCGTCTCCTGCATCAGGACTGCGCCCAGCCCCACGGGGCTCGCGTCCACCACCACCTCTGTCCGCCGGTGGGGCCTGAAGTACGCCATCACCTTGTCATCGATCAGCGCGTCCTTGACCGCTTGGAACGCCATATCTTCCTTGGCCGTCCAGGTCCACGGATGACCACTCTTCGTGAGAAGCCGGAGCGGCTCCGACAGGGACGCCAGATTGGGAATGAACCGCCCGCAGTAGGTTGCCATCCCCAGGAAGCTCCTGACCTCGGTGGCAGATGTGGGCCTCGGGGCAGCGCGGATCGCTACCGCTTTCTTCGGATCCACTCTCAGGCCTTCCCTCGAGAAGATGTAGCCGAAGAATTCGACCGACTCCTGGTAGAAGGAGCACTTGGCCTCGTGCAGGGTGAGTCCACTATCCGCCAGCCGCTGCAGCGTGTCACGCAGATGCCGATGGTGTTCTTCCAGAGTTCGTGAGAACACTAGAATGTCGTCACTTAGGTTGATGACTCCCTGGAGACCCGAGAGAGTCTCCCGTATGGCGTTTTGGAAAACTTCGGCCGCTGACGAGATTCCGAAGCTCAGCCGCTTATACCTCCGCAGGCCAACGTGGGTGGAGAAGGTGGAAATGTTGCGGCTGTCGGGGTGGAGCTCAAGCTGGTGGTACCCCGCGTTGAGGTCCAATTTCGTGAACCACTGTGCGCCGTTGAGGTCGGCCACAATATCGTCCATGGTGGGCGTGAGGTGTCTTTCGCGCTTGACTGCCTTGTTTGGGAGGCGCATGTCTACACACAGTCGGATGGCGCCGGGCTGCTTGGGTTTGGGCGCCACGACCAGGGGGGACACCCACGGGGTCGGACCCGATACTTTCTCAATCACCCCCAAGTCTTCCAATTTTTGCAACTCCTCTTCTACCTGTGGTCGCAGGAGGAATGGTATTCTCCGGTGACGCAGCGCCATGGGCCGGACCGTCGGGTCCACGTGTAGTCTGAACTGCTTTCCGCGTAGGCATCCTAGACCTTGAAACAGCATCGGAAAGTCCTTCAGTATCTCCCTTGCATGCAGATCGTGCACCTGATTTGCGAAGAATACCAGCGCCAGATCTTCGGCGGTGTGGCAGCTCAGCAGGGTGCCCCTCTTGCCTTCCGCCACGTGGAATGTCGTGGCCAACTTCCGGCCTTCGCTGACGACTTCAACGTCGATCACCCCTCGCAGAGACAGTGGCCGGTCACTGTCGTACGTGAAAATTTGGGCTTTGGAGGGTCTCAGGGGTGGGCGTGGCGACAACCTCTCATACTGGCAACTGTCCATGACGTTCACCGACGCCCCCGTGTCAATGAGAGCACTCACCGGGGACCCGGCCACCATGATGTCACACATGGGCGGCGGTCTTCTCCTCGTGCCTTCTCGGCCTACGAACGACACGAAGAAGACTTCCTCTTCTTCTCCCTCTTCATCGAACTCTGGCTTGGAGTTTTCACGCAGGGCGGCGGATTCCTCCGCGGTCAGTTGGTGTACACGCGCCGTTGCCCCCCGTGGGCCGGAAGCACCACCGCGCCCCCTTCGGCCACTTCTGCAGACCTTCGCAAAGTGGTTCGCTCGGCCACACTTCAGGCATGTCTGTCCCATCGCGACGCACCGGCCGCCAGGTGGGTGACCCAGGCCG
Source organism: Triturus cristatus (assembly GCF_964204655.1). Classification (NCBI taxonomy): domain Eukaryota; kingdom Metazoa; phylum Chordata; class Amphibia; order Caudata; family Salamandridae; genus Triturus; species Triturus cristatus. The sequence goes on along the minus strand of NC_140590.1, from coordinate 1,426,449,340 downwards.
CAGTTGCCGCACGTGCTGCCCTGTGGAGCTCTCGCGGCTCCTCGCTGTTGATTCGGTCGCTTCTGCAGCGCGTCCACTCTCTCTTCCTTGACCACTGGCGGTTTCGGGGCAGTCGCCGGCCGATTGAGGGCCGCCTCCATCGCATCCGCCCGAGCATTGGACAGCTCGTGAGACCGGCCTAGGACCAGGATGTTGTCAAGGGTGATGCCTGGCTCCCGCAGGATGAGACGTCGCAACGGGACCGACCTGCACCCTTGTATGAGTTGAGCCCGAATCTCTGCCCTCTGGTCTGGCAGCACACAGGACAGCGAGCGTTTCCGCAGGCGTGCATAGAAGACGTCAATGCTTTCGTTTTCTTCCTGTCGCGCCTGGCGAAGCTTAAACCACTCGAAATCGGGGTTCGTTTGGGGATCAAAATGGCGGTTCAGGGCCCTTATGGCGCCCGCATAGTCGTCGTCGTTCCCCCGGTCCGGCAGAGTTTCGAAGAGGTCGTACAGCTCTTCACCCCCGTAGCACATGAGGAGAGATCTTTTGACCGTGTTGTCCGTCTCCCGCACTCCGACAAAATAGTGCTCCAGCCGTCCGATCCATGACCGCCACCGCACTGCCGCCGTGGAGGGGTCCGACAATCCGCTGAATGGCGGCAGCGGGGCCACCGCGCTGTGTCCAGGCGCAGCGGCCGCGGGCTGCGCGGCGGCTGCCGGCGGAGGCTGCTGCGCCGTGCCACTTCCGCTGGGGGCCGGGGTCGTCATGTTCGTCACCCTTCACTGCTCGCGCCCCCAGACCGTCGCTGCGTGGCAGGTGTCCAGGCGAGACCTCTGCTGCTGCTGGTGCTGCGCGTGGGCGAGACCTGCACTGCTTTGGATGCTGCGCGTAGGCGAGACCTGCCGGGTTTTTTTTTTTCTTGTGATGTGCTTTATTAGTCTCTCTCCCCCTTGGATGCTGCGCGTAGGCGAGACCTGCTGGTTTTCTGTTTTTTTTTTCTCTGAGATGGGCTTCAGTAGTATCACTCCCCCTCAGGCACCGCTGAGGACGCCCTCCGCTGCACACTGCCTTCGGGGCCTTCCCCGGCAGAGCCAGAGCCAGCCACGAGCTCACCTGCAGAGCGCCAGCTGCCCTCCAGCGCGAGGACGCGCGCGGCGAGGTCCTCCACGTTCCGCCTCTGCGGAGAGCGCCGGGCACCCCCCCAGGCAAGTTGTTAGTGCCGGAGAGGCGAGGCGCGGGTAGGCTCCGCCCTCGTCGCCAATGTAGTGTTCTTCGGTGGCACGTGGGGGCATGGGAGGCCTAGGGGCATGGGGGGGTACAGCCGGACAAATAAGAACACGACAGCAGGGGTTACTGTGTGGGCCGAAGACCTCGAGCGGTCTCGCGCCCCTTTATTTATACCGTCGGGCGTGCCCGCCCTCCGGGTGCGTGGATGCGTGAACGGCGTGCTGGAACGGGCCGGGTGGCTCCGTTACCACAAGGGCTTGTTTTAGTTTTTTAGGTCAAGCCTGGGCAGCGCATGCGCTGCTCTACAAGGCATGCTGTATTCAGGTAGGGACTTGAAGCTCCGCCCACTCTCTGCCCATATTTTTCATTGGCTTGTGTCATTCTCCACCTTAAACTGTGACTGTTCATTGGTCAATGGGCTTAATAGTCCTTCCTTAGTACCTCCTTGTCTCATTTTGTAACCTCCCATGGCGACACCGCCAGTTACGAGTGCTGTTACTTGGTAGGCTTTAATTACAGCCTCCGAGCACTATTTTCTCAAAAAGCTTTGGACAAGCTCTCTCCTAACGCTTTTTATATTTTTATAGCACAGGCGCCAAATGCATTGTTGTCAGTTATATATATTCCCAGGTCTGAAACTACTTTCTCCATTTCAGTATCTCAGGAGGTGTCATCCCAACTCGTAGACATGGTGAAACGAGCATTTGCAATGCAATAGGTCTCGCATTTGCGCGAGTTTAAGCCATTGGTGCTGTAAATGACAGTGCCTTTTATTTATCCGCACATAAATAAAAAGCATTGTGATTTACAATGCCAATAGCTCAAACTCTCGTGAATGTGAGACCTATTTCATTGCAAACGCTTGTTTCACCATGTCTACGAGTTGAGATCACACCTCCTGAGATACTGAAATAGAGAAATTAGTTTCAGACCTGGGAACAGGCGCGCAACACCCATTGGGCTCACCGGGCTTCAGTCACCCCCCCCCCCCCGTCGTGTGTGTCAGCCAGGGCTGAGACAGCTTTGCGGGCTGGCGACCGTCTATTTGCAGCTGCACCCGAGTACTTCACTGGTCTTCAAAGACCATTTACTTGTTAATGAGGCTTTTGCTGTGTTTTCACCCCTTCTTAGAGCTAATGTGCCTATGGCTGTAAGAATTAGCCCCCCCCCCTCCCGAAATCTTTTTCAGGCCCCCCGAAATTTGGCTCTAGTTGTCCGCCTGTCTGGGAATATATATAACTGACAACATGGAAAAGAAGTGAGGTTGCTATATGCCCCCTGAAATAAAAACATAAAACCAGGTGCCGAAATCGAAGTAGGACTGTGAGTGGCCCTACAACTATGTCCTGTAGGCGTTGCTAAATGTTTTAAGGAGCCTTCAATATGAACAGTTGATCTTCTCTAGTGTATGGGAAAGGTAGCTCTCCATAGGAGTTTTTTTGTTGTTGTTAGAACAAAATAGTAAGATTTCTATTAAGTTGGAATATTCTCTCGTTGGTGATGCATATTAGTTTATAATTGTTTAGATGAACATATGAAATGTGAGTGAATTCCTGAGTTAAACTAGTGTATTTTTGTGGATTGTGAGTTTCTTTTTTTGTGTTAGCATTTGGGTTTGGCTTGAAGGCTGATGTCGAGAACTTCCGGAGTGCATGCATGTGCAGTGTTGCACATTTTCTAGCTTGTCATGTGGAGTGGGAAAGAATGGTTTGTACTTTCCTGCACCTTTGGCTGTTTTGTTGTTTTCTGTATATATGCTTGTGCCGTTAAAGGTGATGTACGTGTGGAGATTGCAGGAAAGTTCTGACTAGTGCGACTGAAGTATTTGCGCTGGTCTGAATGTTACTGACTTCATGCATGTGGTGTCATGTGTGAAGTATGTAACCGCATATGATTGATGTGATGCTGTGTACATATGGAGATTGCATGCAGTACCAGTTTTGTGTTGTTGTGCACTTATAGCATTTGCGTACGGGTATTAATTGTGCTTGTTATATGTTCAATTTAGTGATGTATGTCTGAATATGATGTGGATGTCAGGTGGCCCAAGTGAGTGACTACTGTTTTTCAGAGGTGACGGATTGTGTGTAATAAAGTGGTCATGAGAGTTTTTAAATTTATAAGAATATGAGATTTGTCATTACTGTTGCTGTTTTGCACTCTGAAGGGGCAGATTTGGGGGTGACTGAGAAACCTCTTGTTCTTGGAGATCTGAGGGGCCGATTCACAGAACTAACTTAAGACAAAATCCTAAACGTACTACTTTTGGTATTCACAGAAGGCATTTAGTAGCAGTAAAGTTAGGATTTTGTCTTAAGTTTGACTTAAGACAAACTTAAGACAGACTTAAGACAGACTTAAGACAGACTTAAGACAAACTTAAGACAGACTTAAGACAGATTTAAGACAAATTTAAGACAAAATCCTAACTTAAGTCTGTCTTAAGTCGGTCTTAACTCTGTCTTAAGTCTGTCTTAAGTTTGTCTGAAGTTTGTCTTAAGTCTGACTTAAGTCTGTATTAAGTTTGTCTTAAGTCAAACTTAAGACAAAATCCTAACTTTACTACTACTAAATGCCTTCTGTGAATACCAAAAGTAGTAAGTTTAGGATTTTGTCTGAAGTTAGTTCTGTGAATCGGGCCCTGAGGGTTTGTGACCTGGCCAGCACATGACTGGGAGTTTGAGATATATGCTCGTCATGTATGCATGTTGTGTGGTGTGATTGTGAGTGTGCCGACGTGGTGGTAGGTGTCTCATGTCCAAAAAGGTTACAAAACATTACAGGCTTTTGACTACTGCACAAGATTAATCACAACCTAGCTGTCCCATCATTTTAGTTTGCAGTGTGGTGTGGGAATCCTCATGTATTTTGAGTAGAATGGTTTTACTTGACCCTTTCCAGATTTACTATGGTTGTTAGTTGTTGTCTTTGTGTGTCTACCTGGGTATTTGTAGCGTGTAACAAGGCTTCAGTTGGGTGAATGTGTGACTTATTCCTCTTCGAGATTTGAGGATTGTGAATGATTGTCCCAGTGAAATGACTGTTCTTTGTTTTGTTGTTTGTGATTAGGGTGGCGTGTAGTATCCTGTATGTCCCATTTCCTGTCTGAGCTGGCGTCTGGTGGCTGGTGCTGAGAGTTAATGATGATTTATTAGGATACTGATGTGTGTCAACATGGAAGCCTGCAGCTAAAGCTGTTGGGAAGATGAAATCTCAACTAGAGCTAGGTACCTGACCAATGATCCATGAGCATAATATGTAAGTATAGAAGATACACTCTTCTACCTGATACTTGAGGAACCTCCCCCAAGACTATAAACAAAGTCCATCTCGGTAGGTCTTTTCTCTCCAAGATGCTGTCTGCACTATACTTTCCAGGAAGATGACCACAATTCTGAACATAATATTTGGCATGATGCTAATGAATTGTTCTGTAGCCTTTTGATAAACATGGTGTGCTGAGTGGGACTATTGACTGTCCTGAGTATTTCTTTGTCATTGAAAAGATATAATGCAGCCCCTCTCTGGTTCAGTGTTCAGCACATACAGGGAGCGTCCATGAGAAAAATAAATCAGACTCCACTGCAGGATAGCCTGTCTGATTCCAAATTTCCAAAGTGTGCTCAAAGCGGTAAATGTTACACATTTACAGAGTAATTTCCAATCTGACTACCTCCATGGTTAATATGGTCAGCCTGAGTGTCCTCTTTATTGTGTCATGCTTAAGAAAGTAGCACCTGTGGGTGGTTGGGCACACGTTCACACAGCGTCCATCCCTTTCCACTTCTCATCCTTCCTCAAAACACTATATTTGCACAAACCACGAATATATCAATCAATCAACAAACTTTATTCGCATTAAGAATGCATAAAAGTATATAGAATATCATACAAAACAGTTGATTATACATTAAATTCACCTTTAAAATCACCCAATCTGTTACTTAATAAATAAGAAAAGAAAACAAAAGAAAAAAATATAAAAGAAAAAACAAGCCTAGTCACATAGAGCTAAAATCAGTTGCTTCTAGAGAAAATTTCACAAATATCGTAATAATAATTATTAAAAACACATGTATCAAAGTGTTAAATGTGCTTAGCCGTACCCCACTTTTCACACCATCTGGGGCCATCTTTCCAGACTAGGGGATCTCTAGGTTAGATAGCTGTAAAATAGACGCCTTTCTGGTTTTTATGGACCCTTGTAGAAATGGTGCCATTACAAGACACACATAAGGCATTTCCAATTGTTGGAGAACTACAAGCACTGAATTGTATAAACTAAACTTTTGCAATAAAGGTACAATATACCTTTTCCTCTCTTTCCCATAAAAAATACAAAAAAACAGGCTATGAGAGGTAGTTTGTTTAGATAATGCATCACATGGGCAAGCTGGAAGGCGAGCTAGAGAACATATATTAGCCGGATAACCCAGCATTAGAGGGATGTAATTTAGACATAACCTAGTCAGCAGATAGCAATGGTGGGGGTTCGCAACACTGGAGAGGCAAGAGTAGGCAAGACAGGAGGTAAAGCTTGAAATAAAATTATTGTGTGTCGTGCCATATTCCTTTCCCATCTAGCCTGAGAACAATTAGCTAGGAAAATATCTTTCAATTTTGATTTCGGGAAGGTTGCACAGCAAGTAGGATATTCATAAAGGTGTACCAAGCCCAAGGAGGCAAAAGTCTGTCTCACGTATGCAAGCCAGGAAATGGATTCTGCGTGATCAAGATTCATAGCATCCCATATGATATATTGGTTAAGTGACACCTCTTCTCTTTTCCATATTGAATATTGAAAGCTACAACAATAGCGGGGCTATTGTAATACTATCAAAGATGATTGGCAGGCCTAAATCCTCATGTGCAATAAAATTTGGGCACGAACCCGGGACAAAGAGTAGCCTTTTGGCAAACTTGTCTTCTATGATTTGTAGGGGTTCAATATGTGCAGTGCCCCATATTGCTGCCCCATAAGTCGCTATAGATACGGTTTTTCCAAAGTAAATTTTGATCATTGCCTGGATGGGCCTATTTCCTAGGTTTTTTGCGAATTTGAAAAGAGCGGCTATGCTTTTCGCCATTTTATGTGCTCTGTTTGTTACCATCTCTTTCCATTTGAGGTTATTATCGAACAGGATGCCTAAGTAAGAGAATTTTTTAACACATTCTATAGTATTGCCTCGATGTGAAACCTCCTCGCTTTTGTCTTGCCACCACCCGTCCTCAGGATAAAAGATTTTGTTGTATTTACATGCAAATCCAATTCCGCCATATAGGCTAAGTAGGTCGCTATCGAGTTTTGCAAGGCCATCGGGGTTCTGGCAATAAGAACCGTGTCATCTACATAAAGCAGAATTGGAAGAGGAATAGATGCGGCATAGAGGACATCCGTACAGTTATTGCTCAATACCCTGTTTAGATTGTTAGTGTATAGTGAGAAAAGGAACGGGGCAAGGACACATCCCTGCCTCACACCTTTCTCAATTTTGTAAGGTTTAGTGCACTACCCTTGCTTCCTGTAATGCACTACCGCCACTGCCTCTACATACATTTGCCTTATGAATATAATTATCCCTGCTTCAACTCCCATGGCCTCCATGGAGGACGGCAACTTGCTGTGGTCCACGCAGTCAAATGCTGCAGAGAAAGCCATGAAGGCCATGTAGAGTTGTCCATTCTTTGCTATAGCATATTTAGAAGCTACTAATGTAAGATTAAGACTTTGATCGCGAGTCCCCCTATCTCTCCTGAAATTGTATTGTACTGCCGCAAGGCTATTGTTTTCCTCCTCCCAGTCTTCTAGCCTTTTGTGCCGGAGTCTCCCCATAAGTTTGGCTGATCTGTCAATTAATGAGATAGGATGATAATTTCCTGGGTTTGAGCCATCCCCCTTCTTGTAGAATGAGATAATCAATAAGCGCTTCCAGGAGGTCAGAGGACCTGTTTTAGCAAATGGACCGAAGACAATGGTCAGCAGTGGCACCCATAGGGGTTTAATACTGGGACCCCAGCCGGACCAGCCGCCTTTAATGCAGAGGATTGAGTCAGCGCAACCTCGATTTCTTTGCGTTCGAACTTCAGTGGGGGGAGAGTCATTTTGGCTTGTGACAAGGAACTCTACAATATTATCATCCCTCTTTTGGAAAATTGCCTGGAAGTGAGATACCCATGTATCCTCATCAATATGCGAGTCCAGTGATGGCCCACCTTCATCTTGCAGGAAAGGGCAGTTAACCACTTCCCAAAATAGGTTGGTGTCCCTCGCCGATGAGGCTTGCTGTAATTTCTCCCAAGCTTCTTCTTTCAACTGATTCTTTCTTTTTTCCTTTGCTAGTTTATATCCCACCCTACAGTTCGCAATTAAGCCTTGATTTCGTGGTTTAAGCTTAAGTGCGTCTTTCAGACTGGCTGCGGCCTGAAAGCAGTCCTTATCAAACCAATGAATTGTGCAGCTGGGCTTAGTTTTAGAATTTGAAAAGATGAATTGGGTTCTCCTATGTTCCAAAATGCTTTCCAAAGCAGTCGCTATCTGTTTTTCGTTAGCCTGAGGGTCTAGGCACAGAGAGATCTTGTTTCCATTACTAGTAATAATCTCAGTGATTAGGGTGTTTACATCCACTTTGTCCCATCTTAAAGTGAATCCCTTCTTTCTTTGAAGGATTAAGGGTGAGTACTATCCTTGTGCCCCCCCCCACCATGGGTGCCTACATTTGATTAATGTGTGGTCGCTGAAACCCCTTAGGTTGCTTACGTTCCCATCATGGCTCTCCGAGCAACTTACATAGTCAATAGCTGAACAGGCCCCTGCCCTATAAAAGGTGGGGTCTACGTCACCTGTACATAGATTTAAATCATTTCTAATTTCCAATTGGTATGAAACTGATACATTTTTCAAGGCGCTACCATGACTTGCATGGTAAAAATGACTGATTGCGTCCCCATTTGATCCATAACTCCACATAAGCGTGGCTCGTGTCTGGGGCATCTATTTGCATTACAATCACCTACCCATATAACTTGTTGTGGTTTTGGGTGGTTATGGATCAGATCTTGCATGGTCCTGCCTAGGGCCTCTACTACTAAAATTGGATTTGTAAAATTATTATTGTAATATTTTTTTAGAATCAGGTCACTATTTTTGTGTCCCTTTACAATTAATATATGAAAATATGGGGAGTTATTCAAGAATTTGACTATTTTAAACGAAGTCGTATTCGCAACTAGTGTTAAAATACCACCCTTTGCTCTGCCTCTTGTGGATGGGTGGGCTGGGGTTTGAAATGAGCAATAGGGATTTAGATAGATAGGGGCTATCTCCCTTGGAGGCAAATGATATGTGAATTCACCAGTTCTGTATGCCAGTCGTTATTATCCCTTTTGTTGCTATAGGCTTAAATATTCCGGGTAAGGAAAGTGAGGTTATTACCTTCTGATCTAGTCCTAGTTGCCTTTGGATGATCGAGTCCTTCCTCCCTTCCTATCTTGCTAATGACTGCTTCCAGACTCCGCGTTGCGGATTGTACGACTGTTGGCTCTAGTGGGTACCTTGCCATGTGGGACTTTCGAACAGCTTCCTCATTTATAGAGTGTGCCGCCTTACAAGAAGGAATGAGTCAATCGTAACTGTCTAATTTCTCCAGTGCGCATAACTGTTTTCCACGAATGTATCATTTAGGATAAATAAAGGATGTCGCAACTCCTCCGTTCACCAGCCCCCTATCCTATCCCAGATCTCCCTCATCTCGATCCCCAAAAACCTAAGGGCTACACTCACTTCCCTCCTGTCTATGGAAACACCAAGAGAGCATCTTTGAGTGTAGTTTAAAGAAGAAGCCCACCTACCAAAGTCTGACACACTAACACACTATATCCAATGAGATGGTCAGTTAAAATGTCAGATCTTTCCTTAAGACAAGCAATCATCCCATGTTTGGCAAAAACAATGAGTTTATCATTTGCAATATATTTATTAAACTCTAAAGTGAATCAGTTGCATTATATGGTTCATGAACAAATGCCCCCCTCCTTATACGTCATTAATGTGCTTTACACTTTTATTTAAGGTACAATGCTCATTGCAACCAGATAAGCAATGCCACTGAATATGCAAAGACTGCTCACAAATTTTCTACTCAGGGTCCTATTTATCAAAAAGTAACATGGCACAGCGCAGAAAGCCACCTTGTTGTGGTGCTTTACAGGGAAAGGGCAGGAATTTGCTGTATTTATCACAATACGGCACATTCCTGCCTTTTCCCAGCGCCGGCGCACAATTTGCTGCCTAGCGCCAAGGCAGACACCCTTGCACCATGGTGCAAGAGTGCCTGCATTGTTAGCTGGATTGTTTTTGTGCAGCAAGTTGTCCCTAATTCCCTAAGGCATGTTCCCCTTTCTGTGTGTATTGCAGAATGCAGCACACATAGAACAGGAAAAAAACGAGGAGAAATAAACATTTTTCTCCCTGTTACACCTCTCATGGTAGGTCGTAGCATTTTGGCACATTCCCAGGTCTACCAATAATGGTAAATCTGGAAATGCATAAAAATCCAAGGGTGTTGCATGGGAACACCCATGTACCACCCATAGAATGCCACACTGGGGCAGAGTAGCGCAACATAGCAATTTACATTGCGTTGCATTACTCTAGATTTATAAAGCCACTAAAGGTCTCACAAGGAGGGCTTGTGTGGCTTGATAAATCTCATTTCAAGGGATGCATCCCTTTTGCACCATGCAACGTGGTGCAAAACTGGCGCAATCCATGTTAAATATGCCCCATAGCTTCCGAAGGAGCATGATAGACAAAATCACACGTGCATGCAACTCTGCCATATAGATGGGGTTCACCGTACTTACAATAGCACTTACAACTCAAAACAACACCCATTAGACTGAACAACAAACATACACCCAAAAGAGCATCAATTTTCCACAAAGGCTGACTCCCAACCTCAGTAGCAGCTCCTGGAGGGAGTGCTGTGGGGCGGTGAGGTGGGGCGGGAGAGGGGCAGGGTGGGGGGTAGAAAACTACGGCATATGGCCGAACCGAGGTAGGTACATAAATAAATAAATAAATAAAACAAATGACATAGCGCACACTGCCACGCCACATGGCGATGCAGCATGCGCAATGTGATTCTTTTTATTTATATATTTATGTACTTACCTCGGTTCGTCCGTATGCCCTAGTTTACTAACCCCCACCCTGCCCCTCCCCCGCCCCTCCCCACCGCCCCGCAGCACTCCCTCCAGGAGCTGCTACTGCCCAACCTTGGGATAATGTATTGTGGTTTCAATATGTGCTCACATGATGCTGTTGAAGTACAGATTAAATATAGAGGTGGCCAGAAATGTGTGCTGTGCTTCCAACAGAGGTGTAAAGGTGTCAGTAACCCTCCATTTGAAGTATGAAACACCGTGCCAATATACCTACCAAAAACAGTGCAGCTGTCCAATCTAGGAAGATTTTCCATAGCTTAATCCTGTGCAAAATATGGAATGCTATACGTTGCTCCGGGTACAGCAGGAATAAGTCCTCCTCTTTAAAGTCCCCTTGCCATTGAGCTTGATTAACATTCCTTTTAGTTGAGTTTCACAGTGTGTGAGGGAGAATTGCAGATTGGTTGAAGCATGAACGGAGCAACATATTGTTTACTGTATGCACTTGAGTTGGAAAAGAGGGCTCGTGATGTTCCATTCCTTCTATGGAAAATGCCATGCTGTGTAACATCAGACAAAGCACTCTTTACCAAATTTGTTTTTAACTTTCTAAAAGTATAAAATAAAATTCGATTGCTTTTCCCTTTAAAGAAGGTGTCTGCTGCAGTTGTGCTAGGACAAGAGTCCTTTTTGATTCCAAAAGATAATAAGTAATAAGTGAAAATATGAGTTATCCGAATGCAGCTATCATCCCTTCAAGATTCTGACTTGTTTAAAAAATATAAATTGCACTATTCTAGGTGAGCTATACTTAAAGCATGCTATTCAATGTTCACATAGGAGGGGAGTCATTAGGATTTTTTGATTTTCTGTGATCAAAATTTTGATTAGAAATTTGACGAAACTTCATATTCAAAAATGTTTGGGAATTTTTATATTGACATAAATAAGTCCTAACAGAGAGGATATTGCATCGCAGTCGGAGTTTTAGTTTGAAATACGGTTTCACGGCCTTTGTTTAAAATGTCCTGCTGTTCGATGGCATCAAAGTAAATTATGCATTATTAAATACTCTTTTGAAGAACAAGACATTTGGTAGGAGCAGCAGACGCTTTGCAATGTCTTATATGTAAATTACATCCCTCTTCAGACGGATGATGGGAGAGAATAAAGATAGGAGCAAAGAAATAGGTGATATTCAGGATCCTACTTGCTTCTTCCAAGGTAGACATTATCTGGGCAGTCTTAATCAAGCCATTTCATTTCACCTCAGAGCAGATGGTTCCATTTAGTGCATGTGATGTTAAATGACCCGTGAAATAGCTCTTAATACTATTCATGCTAATTGACTATAACAGAGGAGCTGTATTTTGCAGATATCATCTGCCTATCCTGCCAATTCTTCCATTTCTCTCTTATTCAATGTTCTTGAGGACCCTTTTGCCAAGTGTGAAATTAGCTATACCATACGTAGCTATACCATACGTAAGTCCACATATATCTAACTTGAGTATATATGTATACACATATATATGAAATTGGCGATAAGAATAAGAAATCTATAAGTGCCAATACTTACTAACCTTCAAATGTTTTTTGCTATTGATATTCCTGTTACAGTGTTATTGTTGCATGATATTTCTGTGGTCTATATGACATGACTTACAGCTTTTTCTGCACATGAGGTTAGGTGCAGAGCATATGAGGTTGGGTGCAGATCTTGGTTGGAGGTTGGCAGTGATGTATTTGCCAAAAGCAATTCCGATTTTTTGTGAAAAAAGTTGAACTTTCAATAGGGCAATTATTTAGCACATTCCACAAATCTGCAAGAATCTATGACAGAGGCCGGGGATGGAGCTTGCCTGACCTGAAGATGGCCGCCTTCTACGGGAGCTCCTTTGGCTGCATTTATTATCCTGTACAATCCTTTGCCATTGCACTGTAAAAAGCTCCCTAAGCTACGGCCCTATACGCCACTCATACTGGTGCCCAGCCGCTGACAAAATTCCCCAGAAAAACAGTGTCTGGGGTCTTGGGGCGGCCCACTGCAGTATGCTGCTTGGCTGTGATTGAGTGCGGGCTGCGGGCCTGCTGTGGATAACTACTCAGCTAGGACCCTCTTCTGTGCCTGCCCGGAGGCCCCAGTGCCTGGAGTGGGGCTCCAGCTCACTGCTGTGTCACCCATATGCACGGTCTGCGCACTCATCATCGGGGCCGCCAAACCCACAGAGACGAATTGGGGTTGGGCCAGGGCTCTTGCGGCCGAGGGTGACTATTCCAGTGAGGCAGGATTGGACACAAGAACAAGCCCCCCGGCCCTCCTATCGAGCAGCAGCAAGGAGGTGAGATATGGTCTGAGGGCCCGGGGGATAATTACCATAAAAGATGTGCCATGGCGTGGGGCCAACCTGGACCCAGAGACACGGGCCAGCTGCGGAGGACTACTTGGCTGGGGCTCTCTCCTGTTCCTGCTCAGAGCCCCCAGTGCCAGGAGGGGGGGGGGGCTCTGCAACACTGTTGTGATACCCCTGGGCACGGACAGCGCGCCCATCGCTGGATGCCACCTTATCCACAGAGACAGGCTGAGGTTGGGCTGGGTCCCTTGCTTCCGAGGATGCCCGGTCGAGTGAGGAGAGATTCTCAACCCACATTGGATGTGGGGACTGGACCTACCTTGTGGTCATCCGAGCAAGCAGCAGCAAGAAGGTGAGAGATCACCTGGGGGCCCTAGGGAATAATTATTCTAAAAGCTATGCCACCGCACAGCGCAGGGCCTATTTGGACCCAGAGACATGGGCTACCTTCTCACGGCGTCAGCTACGTTTGATGCAATTCTTCTCCTTTAGTTTTGCATATTAGATGTTTTAGGCTGCCTCTGTTTGCACAGACACACATTTATTTTTGTGACATTTAAGGAATATGCTGGACATTTTGTTTGTTATTCAGTAATTCTTCTCGGGATTCAGGCTGCACATTTTGTCCAAGGTGCCAAGAATACATAACAACATGGTGTACTGTTTTCTCTATTCGGTCTACAATAACTCATAACATTTCAGACATAACACAGTAACACAGCCACCGTTTTCCAACAGAGTAGTTATTTTCATAGAAACTGTGTCTCTTCCTCTTTGGGGGCAGAGAGGAGAATTCCGACAAAGAGACCTGTACTGGAACGAACACCCTCAGAGCCTGACATGCAGCCTTGCGTAAACTGACTGTGCACTCATGATGGAGACCACCTAAGCATATACACCGAGTATGGGGTCTGTTGCCAAACCCAGAGATGACTAATATATATCCCTGTGCTCACGCAGTAAGGATAGGTCTGGACAGCTAGATAATTTGCCATGGTTGGGATGTTTATTTTATACAGCCTGAAGGTAGTGCTAATTAAGTTGTTTACTTGTATCTGCCTAATAATCGCAGCACATTTGCTTCATAATAGACTACAATAGTTTCAATAAATATATTGTAAACTTTCTTTGTGTCTTTCTTCCATTTACTAAGGGCATGTATGGATGAAAGAAGAAAGGTGATAATCTGTTTCCACAGTTCCCTTGGGGACTAGAAGGTCATGTTCTAGGTTGCCAAAATCTCCTGTTACTCTGGGCAGATTAGGAGTTCATGTGAGGCATGGTGAGCTAGCCAGGATTTGGGCAGACCGGTACTGACCTGGTAGACAGACACAGTCTCTACATTCTGACGTCCTGTCATCCCAAGGCACAGTTCTGCTTTACCAGCAGAATCCCTGTGACACGAGCTACCGGCCTGATACAACGCAGCAGCATTCCATAGCAAGGAACAGGACACAGCAACAACAAAAAATGGTGCCTCCTGTACATTGTTATAGTGTGGAGAATTGCTGTTGCAAAACATAGTCAGGCTGCCCAATCGGATTTGCTCAGAGACTCATGTGCTAGGCCTCATTTGAACTGATTTACATGCTGAAAGCTGTGGGGCTGCATCAATTGGGATGACTCCCAAATACAGTGGTCGCTGATCCTTGCTGCTGCAATTAGAGACTACACCAGCCTACTGGTCCCCCCCTGCATGCTTCCCTCTTCAAGAGTCTGAATGTGGGCTGCCTGGTGGTGTCATCGGCTACTCCTCTGAACTGCACTGTGCATACAAGCTTAATAGTCTTAGCCTGGACGTCTGCTGTGGTTTGGGCATTACTGGCTACAATGGGCAAAGCTGACAAAACATAGCCAAAGCTGCAATTTGACCTGTGGAAAACTCCCTGGCCACACAAGGAAGGTGGGACAGCACCTGAGGTGGGGCCTGACTACGCCGAGCAAGAGATCGTGGGTGAACTGAGCTAAATCTTGACATCCATGCAGCTCAGCCTCACTAAGATTGATGGGAAGATAGATGCCCTCTCATATCGATGAACAGGATGTCGGAGCACATTGACAAACATGTGGAGCATCTGGATACGGTGAAGGCGTGAGTGTCTACGGCTGAGGATGAGTAGCTCTTGATAACGGGGGTGCAGAAGCATCTGGAGAAGGCCATAAAGACATTGCAAGCTAAGGCAGAAGACTTGGAATCCCTTTCCCGGTGAAATAATCTTCGCATTGTAGGCCTGTCAGAATCCACGAATTTCAGGAATATGGAGCCCTTCATGGAACGGCTCCTCATAGAGTTGATAGGGGAAGAGACTCATTCTGACCTTTTTTCAGTAGAGCGCGCTCATCATGCTCTTGCACCTCCACAAGTGCTGAGGTACAGGCCCGCCTGATTATTGCAAGACTGCTCAACTATTGTGATCAAGATGCGGTGCTCCGCTGATCCCAGGAATTACAAACACTTTGCTATGAGGGCAGAAACTTTCCATTTTCCCAGACTTGACATTGCATGTTCAGGAGGCGGGGAGACAGTTTCTTCTTGCCAAACCTAAACTGCAAGAAACAAAACTCGATTATGCTATGCTGCACCCGGCTCGCTTGTGTGTGACTGAAAGGGAAAACCAAGATCTTCAGCAGCAGTTCCTCAAACAACAGGTAACAGTGAGTGGAAGACAGCGGTCACCGAGATTGGAAGATGGCGAGCCGGGGACTTCTCAAGATCTTGAGGGACTAGACTGATGCCTGAATTGCCTTCTATATCACCTGTATATCTAACTGTTATGTACCACTTTATGCAATGTTTCACTTTGTATTGCTGTTCCTATTCCAGCTGGTCTGATGTCTGAGTTATCAGTATTTCAGAGTTGCGCTGGAGAGTGCGGTAATTGGATGTGTCACTGTGGTTGCTGGCCGTGGGGATCCCCTGTAGTTTGATGTGATTGCTCTCTTTGGGGCGGGTTGGTGGGTCCACGGTGGTGGTTGAGATGGTGCTGGTGTTTGGCACACATCAGGATCCTTGTGGGTGGTTGTGAAGCGAAGTTATATGTTTAAGTTTGATTGCTGCACGATTGGCACATTGCACATTTCTGATGCGACTCTTTGTTGCAGGTGTGCTAGGCACACACTAACTGTCCCCATGTGTGTATCACATTGTTCCTCTTGGGATTTCATGCATGGGGCAATGGGAGGGCTTGGGATGGGACATGTACCAGCTGTTGGGGGCATAGAGTGGGTGGGGGGAGGTTTTAGCCATGTTCCACTGACTACTAAATGCTTTCCAATTGTCGCAAAACTTTGTGTGAAATGACAGGCAAAGCGTGGAAAGACGTGGGGCTTACTGGTTTTCAAGGTCCCACCTGACGAGCTCAACTTCCCGCTGGAAAAGTTGAATTAGACCAGCATCCCGATCGAATCCTGTTCCGGGTAAAGGACAGCCCACGCTTTCCATGCTTTGCCTGTAATTTTACACGAAGTTTTGCGACAACCGGAAAGCGGTTAATTTAATTTGATTACCAGCCCGGAGAAAGTCTTCGCCAGATCTTTCTGGACTGGTGGTGAGATAGATATCAGTCCCCTGCCACAAATTGGAGTGGATTCCTGGTTAATTTGAAGAAGCAGAACAGCTATTTGTTTAGCTGTTGGGTGGCAGTCCCTCATGATTCATTGGGGTTGAGAAACTTAGATCTAGTCTTTGGATATGCCACACATCGAGCTCGATAAAGGCGCTACGTTAACTGTACAGTGACGCTTACGGACTTCATATGAATGAAATTGAATAAATGTTTCTGTTGGACCTACCCTTGGAATAGATGTTTTATTGAATTTTCTTGGACGCTCCTATATCATTGCTTTGTCCTGATGATGACCATCTAACTACTCTATGGTCGAAATGCCGTCGACGCTTACATGTGGCTTTAATTGAAGAGGGTGCATTTTATGCTATGTGTTGTTTCTGTTTTGTCCTGAACTTCTTATTTGTATAATTTCTTCCTCAGCTACTTTTTTGATTACACATTGTATTGTTTGTATTGTTGTTTGAGTAACTTGTTGAGCGCCATTATTATTATATATTTTTGGCTTAATTATTTATCCTTTGTTTATACATTTTCTATATAATGAGTTAATTTATGCATGGGTATCCTTTATCTAAACAGTATTTGGGCACTTTTTCTCACTGTTTATGATTCTTCTTTCTTTCTTCTTTTTTGTATAACTTAAAAATTCTTTTGGTATGTCAGGATGTATGTTTTGTTACTTTAAGTATCACACTTGAACCATTGTTAGGATTCTAGTTATTACTAGTGTGGGTATATGGCCCCAACTACATAGACCCACAGTTTTACTACACAATACATGCCAAGCAAGGCCTATATAGTGACCTGCCCCAGATTTGGGGCAGCAAATGTAATTGCGTCCTGTCACCTGACCTAGAACGCTCCCAGGCTCCACCCAGGCAACCCTCGGCTGTGACCCGAGCTATAGTAGCAGTGGCTGAACGCTGTGACCTTGTTGATGTGTGGTGCTATCACTTTCCAAAGGGCAGGGGGTATACCCATTACTCCACGGTCCTTGACAATACACACACGCATTGACTACTGGCTTATATCATGCAGCTTGTTGTCTAGGATCTGACATATGACTATTTACTACAAACGTACTCTGACCACTCCCCAGTACTGATGGTCCTGGAGCTGGATGTTTGCATCCCTGTGGATTCTCCTGGTATTTCGTGCAGTATTTGTTGATTGGTGCAGTATTTCACTAGAAACTAGCCCATGCAATTGCCCAGTATTTCAGTACCAATTTTGGGTCTGTAGAGAAATTTACCACCACCTGGGAGGCCTTTAAGGTCTTTATCTGCAGAGTCACTATCTCACTAGCTCTGCTCGATTTGGGGCTGCCTGGTGCTGCTGGAGGTGGACCTAGCTGACTGTGAGTGCACTCATAGGGAGCCATCAGACCAGGGACTGTTGGTCGACATCAGAACCAAGCTAGATGAATACAATGAGCTGGCGAGGTCAAGCACTTAGGCAGGTATGCAATGGTACGGGTTTCCGGCCAAGGTGAACAGCCAGGTGCCACTCCGACAGCCCTCATTCAATCTAGCCATGAGACAACAAAGTACTAACTATTAGTAACAAACTGGGCGTGCCTCTTCATTGGGCTGATCAGGTAGCGGATCGGTCCGCTGCTACTATTCCGACCCCTACACCTCCCGGACTGCTCATGATGAGCTGGACAGAGCTGATTATCTATCCCATATTATCATGAAGTGGCTGGTGGTGGTGCATAGGGAGCAGCTTATGGCGCCACTCTGCTGCTTAGTAATTGTAGCAGCACTGAAAGATATACCTGGCAGGAAGGCACCGGGCACTTGCAGGCTGATGGTGGCCTTCTACAAGGCCTTCCAAGACAAACTTGTACTTCATCTGGCCAGCCTTAATCGAGGAGATGGTATGGGATGGACATATGCCTCCAACAATGAACGAGGCCCTATTTGTCACCTTACTCAAGCTGGGTAAGCCAGCTGATCACTGCTCATCCTATCAGTCATTGTCGCTCTTAAATACAGACACAAAAACCTTTGTGAAAGTCTTGGCTAAATGCTTCGCGCCCCTGCTCCCAGGACCCTGAGCAGTCTGGTTTCTTAACTGGCCAGTCTCTCTTCTACAATCTTTATACCTTCTTTGGTGCGATCTCCTGCATTGACCTCAACATGCCTGCCTCTTCAATTCTTTTAGACGCAGAGAAAGCATTCGACTGCTGAGCGGGGTTTATGCTCTCTGGAATGCACCGCGTGGGGGTGGGTGATATTTTCCTGAAACTGGTCCAGGTCCTCTATACAAAGCCGGCGGCATGTATCCATAATGGTCTGGTGTCAGCTCCAATACGCATTACGAGAGGCACTCACCTGGGCTACCCATTGTCCCCGCTGTTGTATGTGCTTTTTGCGGATTCTCTGGCTTTTGCACTGCAGGAGTATCACACTCATTGTGGCATTTGCTTCCCACATTACAATCTGATAGTGGCTGCTTACACAGACGATATACTCTTGTACGTTCAAACCCCGAGTTTTCAAGGAGGTCATCCTCTTCGGCGGGCATTCTGGATTACGAATCATTTGGGACCAATCTCTCATATTCCACCTAGCTGCCGCCACAACACTGGTACAGATGGAGTACCCACTAAAGTGGACAACGGAACGGGTGCGATATTTGGGCATTCAGGTTCACACAGGTAATGCTGTAGAATTATTGGATGGCGGTACAGCGTCTAACAGAAGCAATAGATTGTTGGATTCACCTGAACCTCTCTCTTTGTGGCCGTATAGCCATCATGAAGATGGTGGTGCAACCTCGATTTTTGTTTTTCATTTGTGAACATTCCTATGCTGTTTCCCAACACAGTTTTACGGACTCTGCATGCTCCACTAGTGCCCCTGGATGGGCTGGTAAGCAGCTGCTGGTGCGATGGGATACACTCACCCTCCCGTACTTGATGAGGGGGCTAAATGCCCTGGACCTCGAAGCTTATTACAGAGTTGTGCAATTGCATGTTTGCCTACTTCTGGCTCCAGGGTCCGGGGAACTTACCGCATCTTTGGCTGGAGTGGGATGCTGCACTTTCTTTGTCTCTGTCCCAATTTTGATTAAGTAAACCTGTGTGTGGACCTTATAGGCCCCACGCAATGCCTCTGGAATAAATAGGTAGACTCGCAGGCTGGGACCTTGCTCTATTCCCCGCAGCCCCATGGAGTGGTGTGTGTGGTTTCATTTCGGGCGGGAGAAGGCAGCTGCAGCAGCACTTCAGGGGCTGGGAATACAATATTTTGGTGTCTTCTATGATAATGGGGTTCTCCGTGACTGGCACACTGACCATACTTGGGCAGTTCCATTATTATTGAGTGCGTCATATGATGCAGGCCTTTCTTGATGAATCACTAGCAGAACCATTGGCGCTGCCAGCTCTAACATATTTGTTGCAGACGTCGTTGACGCAGTGGGCGATTGTGCAATGACGCAATGAGCTATCCTGCCTGGCCTGTATTACTTCCAATAGGGACAAGGAAGGCTCCCAAAGCTGGTAATATTGTAAATAAATCTATAAGATTAAATCTTTGTTTAATTATGTCATTGTCATTTTATTTCTTTTATCATTTTTATCAATGTTTCCTATCTGATTTTTTTTTCTTTATATATAATGCTTTGCTCACATAGAGAAATGGTAAAAAGTGAATGCAAACAATATATACAGTGCTGGACAATACTTGACAATAATGTACAATAAAAATCAATCAATGATATCCATTCCTTTTGTTTCATATACAAGAAATCTTCTTCTCAATTTTTACAACACAAGGAACTGTCTTGATATGTATGCTTTCCCTTGCTGCTCAGCCATGAGTGATGTCACTTAGAATGTTGAGTGTGTGGGACTGGAGGAGCGGCAGTTGGAAGAGATGGGGCTGAGCAGCAGGGAGGCTGCTCCTGGTGGGGCTCTACTGGAGATCTGAGGCCTTACTCATGAACTTTATATGGACTTTGTTACTTGTCAAATAAACCTACAACTTGTTCTAAGCGGCCTGTCTACGAGACATCTTTCATTGTAACACCTTTTTTTAGACGAACACTTATTTATAATATTGTACCTCTACACCAATTAAAACCACACATTCCTCATGCTCACATACATTTGTTCCCTGATTTTAGCCATTTATGATTGTCCAAGCCACTGGGTTTGATCACTGTCTACAACAATGGTGAACTGACTATTTTCTCTGGTGTTACTTTGTTGTGGGTCAGAATCTTATACAGTCTGGTCTATGATTTTTTCGGTGCACAGTATGTAGAAGATCAACCTTCTTTAGGACCACCTGGTATGATACCTCATAAAATGGCTGATAAAGATGGGGGTTTCTAGAAGAACCTTGTTTCTTTTTGAGCCTCATATTGTTTACTTGGTGTCCAAGCTCTCGATATATGTTAGACCAGTAATTGGTTCCCGTTCAGAAGACTACTCTGCTTTTATTTTCCCTGTGATTCTTGCACATTTTACATTTCATGTGCTTACCATATTCTTCTCATGAGGAAGACGACTTTAAATGATTTCCATCTTACTCTTCATCACATTACAGAAGGCCGGCACCCGGTCCATCCAGTGCAGGAGTCTCACTCTCATTAGTAACGGTCTGTCGGACGGACCCTCGACCATCAGTCGGCGATTGCTACACTGTATGTCTTCTCACAAAAGGCCCAGTGACCTGGCATTACCAAGGCTCACTGTGACTGGAAAGACTTAGATATAGTCATCAGTGACAAACAATGAGCTTACTATTGGTCTATGGTTCGTACTATGTCTTTGAATGTACTCCATCAGCTTGTGCACTTCAAGTATCTCAACTGGGTATGTTACACCCTGGCTCAGTATTTCGTTATGGCCTACGTGGCAATTCTTGCTGTCTGCACCGTGGTGTGGAAGATGCTGGCTTTTCACATGTGGTATGGTACTGCCCTGGTGTGGAACACTTCTGGCTCGCAATATTCCAAGGGCTGAGGAGGATCACGGGGGAGATCGTGGCCTATCCTCCTCTGACAGCACTCCTGGGTTATGACAGGGACATCCCAAAGGACTGCCAGTGCCTTGTGGCATTAGAACTTCTACCTGTATGGCATAGAATAGCAATGTGTTAGATGAAAGGTCTTCTCCTCACTATGCAAGAGTGGCATACTGACATGATGTATTGCAATACCCAATCAGATGCTTAACATGATCTCATGCCACTTCACAATCTACCTAGAGATATATGGGGTCCATATCAAGAGTTATTTGTGCTTGTGCGAAATGACGAGGTTGTGGATGGGGAGGTAAGTGGCGTTGTGTCATAGATACCAAGTGGTGTACTTGTTTACCTGTTTGCTGGGCAGGTTCTGCTATGCCTGTTGTGTGTGTGGTGTGGCGGTCAGACGGGGTAAAGGCTCTTGTTTATAACTTTGTGTGCAAATGCAAGAAAAGAAGTTAAACGCTGGCCCCCAGGGGCAATTGTCGGAAAACATATACATCTGTGATGGAAATGCCAGTTTTTACTATTGCATGTATCCAACTGTATTGTCTATGTGACCTGAATTATGATCACACTTGTTGAGAGCCTGTAACAATTCCATCTATGTTCTCTGTGACTCGCTTGTGCAGCCTGGTTGTTAAGTGAGATCAAGTTTAAAAACAATATATGTGTGTGTGTGTGTGTGTGTGTGTGTGTGTGTGTGTGTATATATATATATATGAAAGAGGCCATGCTCAGAAAAAGCTTCACATTTTTACTAAGCTCATGAATTCCCAATGTTAATTTGCAATATTTTGTCTAGTTAATTATGGGAAACCTTTGTAGTAGACTTCTAGATGATCCATAGGTGTTGTACTCTAAGCCAGTGGTTCTTAACCTTTCGACTACTGTACACCCCTATTTAATTGTTACTGGAATCCGGCACCCCCACTAGGCCTGGGCAGAGTTTGTGAAGTTCTGCTCCGTAGAATTCCACGAAGTGGCAAAAAAACCTCTGCTGCACTACGCGGAGTTCCGCTAGCAATGGGGTGCGTTATGTCATGCCGTTTTCTCTGATTTTTAGCGCCGGGTATTGGTTTCACACTGTAAAATCAGCAAGAACGGCACCACGTACAGCGCAAGTGTAATTCTCACCTGTTGTTTCTTCAGGGGCAAGATGCAAGATCTGAAGCTAGGTGCCAGCTTCCCACATCCACCATTGGGGAAAGAGGGGAAACAAAACAAGGAAAAGGAGAAGGGAAGACACGGCCTCAACAAGCTTCAGGTATGGATATTCTTGTTGGATGGTCCTTACATGATTACTGTAGTAGAGATAAGGTTATATGTATTACTATGACCATGTAGGAAGAAAATAACACTGAGGCCCAATTAATGATGCGATGGGATAACTACCTTTAGAATTCCCTCTTCCACTTAGGTATATCGATATTTAGCAAACAGGGTCAGTGGTATATATCTATATAGAAGAGAGGAAATTATGGGATACTACAAGACACAGTAATCAAAGAGGTATACATATAACTTACCTAAGAGAGGTTCAGCGTACAATATAAGTAGACCCCAACTTATTCATATCCAATAAAACCAAGAGAAAACCAAAAAACATAAATATACACAATAATGTGCAGGGCTAATTTCTAACAATATAATTCATCCCCTTCAATCTCAGTAAACTAATATCATATCATTTTTTTACTTATAGCCATCAAGCAATTTCAGCAAAGAGACAGAATCTCCATACACCGAGGAGACTCTCAGATAAGTACTGTGTTTGATTCATGCAAAGTAAAATACATTTTACCACTTAGAAGAGCGTGGATTGCTTGTGATCAATTTCTTTTTTTTTTTTCAGGAAACAACTGAAGGCCCCCGCGGCATCAGGTGAACCGCCGTAATTAGGGAAGGATCTGAAGGCTCCTGCGGCGCCGGGCAAACCGCCATAATTAGGAAAGGATCTGAAGGCCTCGCGGCGTCGGACGAATTGCCATAATAAGGGAAGGATTTGAAGGCCCCCGCGGCATCGGGCAAAATAGGCAGAGAGGAACAGGATCTGAAGGCCCCCGCGGCATCGGGTGAAATCAGAGGAAAGGAACAGGATACCGGCGAGAGAACTCCACGGACATCTGAGCCACCTGGAAGGAATTCAGGTAAGAGAAGAGAGGCAGGACGCGAGACACGCACGCGTCAACTAGAACGTGAATCGCTCTTCTGTCCTGATTAGCCTCTTTTGTCCCTGGCTCACTCCGCCCCTTGCGCACACACAATTGGGAGTGGAGCATGCCCGAGAACAAGAGGGCGCTGCTTCTTTCTTCTGCTCGAGTGGAAGTTCTACTCGAGTGGCAGCTTCCTTAAACTGAACGGAAGGTTTTTCAATGCGAGCGGTAGCGACTATCACGACAGCCTGCATTAAGAAATCTCGCTGGAAGGATGTCTAGCATTGGATTTTCCACCCTAGTGCTCATCGACTTAACGTTAGCGAGTGAGGATAAAACTCTGCGTGCTCTGCCGAACATGGAGTGTGTAAATTTCCGCAAACTCTGTGAACGGAGCGGAGTTCACTTCCCAGGCCTAACCCCCACTGAATCCTCATTTGGCTCGGGAGACCCCTGCCTAAGCAATTTGTTATTTAATTCACAAACAAATATAAAAAAAGATAGCATTTTTAATTTCGATGGGAAGGTAGGAACTTTTCTAAATTCAATTGAGGTCACCCATCATCTATACTGCATTTGGTTTGATGAATCAATCTGAGGATACCAACTACAATGTTAGCCTTCATTTTCAAATTCCTTTGCAATTATAGAGCTTTTTAATTCTTCAATTTTACATTTTGCATCTTTATTGATATACACTTTATTAATCTATTAATCTTATTTTATTTCCTAGGCTGTCGCGAAACCCTTAAGTATGTGCTACCGACATCCAGGGGTCCCAGGTCCACAGATTAAGAACCGCTGTTCTAAAGCCATTATATTTGAACGCATTTCTCCATAGATACAAAATAGGTACAACATTTTGATACATCAGACCTAAAGTCCCTTTCCTTTTACTTAGGCCTGGATGAGCCATCGATGACACATCTCTGAATAATTGTTGGATCATGGGATTCATTTTAAATCTGCAGGAGAAAGAAGGTGGCCAGGTTGGCTCCCAGTATAAACAAACCCCTCCCTGCTGCCATTCCCATGAGAAGGCACGATCACACAGAATACAAGAGAGAAGATGACCTAGTTTCACTGTGATGTAATCTTAATTGCACTCTGTACATCTACCTGCTCAACCAATTATGCAAGGGAAGCCTAAAGGCAGAAGAATTGCAGGCGTCTATAGTGGTGCTTGCGATACAGTTACATGTGTACAGAAAAGTATTTTTAGACATGTCCTTCCCACAGTACTGCTGAATACACTGCCGCTGGGGTTTCATCTCAGAACGACCAAAGGTAGTTTACAGCGGGAGGGGGAACATCACATTGGGGAACATCTGAGCTGCTAAGGCCTGGAATGACCTCCCGGCCCATCTCAGAAATGCCACAGATCTTCTGGCATTCAGAAGGGCCTTGAAAACATGGCTGTTTAATAAGTAATTTTTTTCTTTTGGTGATAGCTGAAAGGACAGGCAACTAGCGCCAAGACACCCTGGGGTAACCGTTGCGCTCTAGAAATAAACTTAACATAACATAACATAACACATTGTTGGGTACTGACGGGCCCATACATAGGCATAGGTGCGCTGGAAAGCTTTGACATGCAGTAGCACTTTATGCCAATATCTTCGGGCTGTTTAAATAACTCATATACATTAACTTAATTAAATAATAAATAAATGAATCCAGCATGAATGTTGGTCCATATGTTCTAGCTTCCCTAAGAAAAAAAATGAGGTTTAGGCAACTTGCAAAATGAAAAATGGTGTATGCTTGCACTTTATAGGACTGATTCATAGAGGTAAACTTACACTTTTGTGTAAGTTTACCTTTTTTTGGTATTCACAAACTACAATTTAATAGTAACTTTACAACAGTAAAAAATAGTTTAGGCCTCTTAAAGGCTTGCGGAGGGGGGCCATGTGCACCCCTCCGCTAAATTCCCCGATGTGCTGGCCCACCCCAGCAAGGTCTTTTTTTACCACTTGGAAGGCCACACCTTTTTAAAAAAATTACTTTGGATTTGCTGATCCTTCGTCCTATGGGGTCAGGGTATCTGCAGAGAGTGCATTGTGCGGAGACCACCTCAAGTGAGGAAATTTGACCATGAGTGAGGAGCCTCCACACTCGTAACTTTGCTACACAAAAGTTCCTTTGTGAATCTAGACCTATATGTACCCAAAGTTATTCATCCTGGTTTAGATCTCTGGCTGCTTCATATCAAGTGAAAAGGTGTATTCAGATTCTAAAATTCTCAAATACTTTAGTCTGTCACCACCACATGGCCATTTTTCCTCACAGTCAATCCCTACTAATGGCAATTTACCTGCATCACTATGTTTTGATGCTGGGTATGTAAAGTCCTGAGTTGAAATTGCTCTTTTATTTTGTTCTTTTACTTTCAACTTTGTACTACCTATATATCATTTTGCACATGGGCATTCGAACACGTACACCGTATAATCCGTTTGACAGGTGATATATTTCTGAATTTGGTGTGCTCTTTTGGTGTAAGGTATTGTCAAATGTTTACAGTATTTACAGTTACTGCGGGCCTTGAATTTTTTACAAGAAAAATATCGCTTTACTCTCATTTCCGTGGATCTGACAGGTGGATTTGGACCAAGCCAATTCTTGGAGATTTTGACTTTTTATACATTATCATGGGTTGTGAGGGAATTGCTCTCTAGTTTTGGTTTCAGTTTTATTCTTAGCAGCAGTGCTAAATTTGAGCCGGTGGTTTTCGGTTCTCGGCACCAACACTTAATTGTCAGACCCGTCTCTAGAGTCCACCACACGGTGGCGCTGTGTGCTTGATTTAGAGATGAGCACAACAACAGGGTTTAAGAAGTCTATATATATTAAAGAAAAAACTTGTCTGCCACTCACGCCATTATTATAGCTATTGATAGCCCAGAATAGGTTGCATTTTCACACTTGTAGGAGTGCGACCCGTTAGCAGTTTAATTGGCAATGCTATTGTCCGTGCTGGCAGGGGCAATGGGTGGTGTAAGCTGAAGTGTCCAACCGAGAAGGGCCCTGGCACTTACTTTTTTCATAAATTAATCAACCATGTTGTGTGCTCCAAAAATCACTAATATAACACTTCCTGTTGCTTTCTAAACTGCAGTTCAGTTTGATTCTAACAAGTTCCTCATATGGATGATGGTTAAAAGGTTTCAATTTATGATCACTTGTTCACTCAAACTTAATGCAAAGTTGATAGCACGGTTCTAAGATTCTTTTCATGTAATCAGAATAAAGAAACATAAGTTGCTCAGCAATGACTGCTTTTATTTGTGCTTGTTTTTTATTACTCAGAAGAGTAGCTAGCATTCCTCTGCTGAATGTACTTATTTTAAAGAATTGGATGCCAGTGGGAGCAGCAGAATGTAAACAATGCTCATGAGATTGCTTTCCGTCTTCTGCTTCTGCCACCACTGAGGCCAGGGGTCGCAAAGGAAGTGCCAGAGGTCGCAGGGTTCAAGCCAGGGGTCGTTGCTGTGACCCCTGGTGAACCCCAAATAATGTCCATGAAATCCCTGCACACTGTTTCCGACTTGTTCTGTTTAAAGTTCATGCATTAACTGGAAGTAAAAAAAACTCAGTATCACAGTAGGGCCACCATGTAAGTAAATTGAATGTTGCAGAGCGCAGGAAAGATTTGCCACCTTCCAGCCTTCTCAGCAGATGAAAGATAACTTTCTAAAAGCCTGTACTTTCATATTCTGAGTCAGCAGGGGCACCAGAGAAAGTGCCCACTCTTGGCTGACTTCCATCCATTCCCCATGACCTTCTCTTGCCCTTTCTCATGTATAGAAACACAGATTTTGTTTCCACTAGAGTGGGACCCTTCACTTTCTGATGTAGGAGTTTATAAAAACAAAAAATCGACCTACATTTTTATATTTCCTGTGTCCTACTGCAAATGTGCAACGATGTTAACTGTTGAAGTAACATCTGCATGTGAGAGCAGCACCCATTGGCTGTTGTGATGACTTGTGTGGTTATTTATATGGAAAATTGCTTCTATCCCCAAATTATTACAAGTCACCTTCCAGTTCGTGTGCTTATACAAGGTAAAAGACCTCCAAGGTGACTTGCAATGTCCCATTTAGGTATGTTTTAAGTTATTTTGATTATTTCCGGGCTTTTCATTCCTAAAGATATTTAACCCAGTTCCCTCATGTGTTGTAATATTAGCTCAGCTTGTTCAATAGTTGCAATTTTTAACAAGTGGGTTCCTAAGATGTTTAACACTTTTGACCAGCAATGACTTTTTAACTAAGTACAGTTTAATGACATATTTTGACATAAAATAACAAAGTTAAACTCTAAGGGCCATATGTAGGTAAATTACATTTACCGATTCTTAAATACCGAATTTTACCGATTCGGTATTTATGAATCGGTAAATGTAATGTAGGTAAAATATTACCGAATCGGTAAGTGTCGGTATTTTAGAATCGGTATTTACCGATTCGGTAATGGCAACTGGCTTCCCATTCATTCCTATGGGCCTGGAGGCCCATAGGAATTAATGGGAAGCCAGTTGCCATTACCGAATCGGTAAATACCGAATCGGTAATGGGGGAGGCAGCATCATGGGTGGCAGGGTGTCACATTGACACCCTGTTGCACCCCTGATTCCTGCATGTGTGCACATGTGGCACACATACATGCCCTAAGGGCATGTATGTCTGCCACATTGCACACTTCTAATGGCCAAATAATGCTTTTTCTAAGACATTCGTCATTTACCACCAACTTTTAGTTGGTGGTAAATAACGAATCCACACTACACCCACACACTCCCCCTACATCTCATTTCAGGATTCGGTATTTACCGAATCGGTAAAATTACCGATTCGGTAATTTTACCGATTCGGTAAATTACCGAATCCTGAAATGTCCCCCCTACATACCAAAAGCCTGAATACCGGTCGGTAACGTGATTTTTACCGAAAATCGGCCGTTACCGACCAGTATTGGGCTTCCTACATATGGCCCTAAGTAACAAGTCCCAGAAAGCAACATCTTGTTGCCAAAAAAATATGACTGGCCAAAGGGTTCATAGTTGATATATCGCCTCTTAGCAACTAGGGATGAGTAGCTTACAAGCCAAGAAATCTGCCTTGGCCACGGTATAACATAATATTTTTACTGGGTTGAAAAGCATATATCAATTCAATTCAATTCAATATCTTTATTCGGTCTGATTAAAAATAGACCATAAAAGTACATAAAATATTATACATATCCACAGTCTCACAAAAGTTAAAAGACAATCTTGCATTAAATTAAGAACAGTTAAAAGTATATATGCATTAATGGGCTTTAAAAGTCCACATTTCATCGAATAGCCAAGCTTATAAAAGAATTAGAAGTGCAAATCGCAATCAAATTTTAAGGCATCCATACACGCATGCCACAGTTGGCTGAGGTTAAAAGAAAGTAAGGGAGAAGGAAGGAGAACAAAAACCTCAATTAGGGTCTGCTCTGTGCTCCTACTAATCCCAGAGTTAAACAGAGACACCTCAGCCAAACTCCACATATCAAAGGCGGGCTCCATACGAGTCATGGCTATTAAACGTGTGCGCATAGGCAAAGAAGAAAACGAGCTAACACGAAAAAATGCTCACCACCCAAAGGGAAAAAAATATAATGGCATCTACCTGCTAACCCACGACACACATATAATTCAAAAGGTTAATCTATTATAGTTTTTCTAGCCCTAACTGTTGCTTTAAAAAAGCGCAGATACAGTAGACATATATCGTTTAAAAAAATTCCCTCTTGATGAAGATAATTTGGCTTTGTCAATCAATGGCATGCTGCCCTTGTTATTCTACTTTTGCAGCCTAACTACAGACTGTTCAGATGTCTGCTACATACAGGATTGCATACTATACTCCATGGACTGGGCAACGGATCAGCCTCTTGCTAATGATTGGATGGCTTACTGGATGAATTTGCTCCCCTTTCTTGTGTTTGCCCCGGCCTTGGAGTATATCTTCTTTATAATTGTTTAATATTGGGTGGGCGGTAACCTTCCACTGCTAACGTCATGGAACTATTTTATTTGCTTTTACTTCTCAATCAGCACTCTACTGAAGCACATGTTATGCTCCTTGTTCTATGCTCACAGAGCCTCTCTTCTCTCTATTTTCTCAACTCCCCATGTTTCCTCTTTTGATATTCGATTTGAGCTTTCACAAGCACTTTTTCATTTGCTTTGTGATCCCTCTCCATCTGCTTTCTCCCCCCCCCCCCCCCCACCATTCACGTTGCTTTTCTCAGTCTCTGACACTGAGGACTGCTGCAGTTCAGTGTTGGGCTCACTTTTAGGGGTGTGCAAAATTTGCTTTCATAGAAATATGTAAAATTTCAGTGAAATTATGTGAAATTCCATGTAATTACGAGAATTGCAAATCCATCATTTCACACTATATTATAGTGCAAAATGCATCATTGCATAAATTTTTGACTTGAGGATCCCATTTTGCACTAAAAAAAACGAGTGCAAAAAGTGAAAGCACAACAAACAACAGCTACTCACGTTCTGTTGTTCCTGTGCAAAGTGACATAGTGCGTAGATTCAGGAATTTCATAATGTGAAATTCCTGAAATTTCATGAAATACACAGGCATTAATTCATTTTTAATCTGACCTACTCACTTTGTCCTCCTCTGCTTTTCTCCTATTCTTTGCCTCTTCCCCCATCATTCTCTACCCCCACCTTTCTGTCCCCTCTTCTGCCCCCTCAACCCTCCTGACACTCTTCACCTGCCACTATTGGCTTTTCTAATTCCAGATGCTTTTACAACGTCGTAGACAGCAAAGCAATAGCCTAGTCATTGAAATTATTTTTTTAAGTGTTAGTAAACATTTTATATGTATCTATTATAATTAAAGTTTGAAAGTTAGATAGAATTACTTTAAATTAATGCCATAAAAAAAAAGTTACATTTATTTTCAAAATAAGAAAGGTTATCAGAATATGTTTTCATAAAATAATATTTATTTTTTATTTACCTATTTGTAACATTAAATTGCATAATATATTCACTGAAAAAAAATAAAGGGATGTTATAGTCAGGTGAGTATATCAGTTAACACACTGTTTTAAACTAACATAACCACTGAAATTCACAAGTTCTAGTTATCTCAAGTAACTATAAATTGTGCATGCTTCAACGACCCAGGAGAGTTACTGATCTCCTGGGTCATTGATGTATGCACTTTATAGCTGTTGCTAGTGGGCTGTTGCACTCCCTGCAGCCCTTCACAACATTTGAAAAATGCTTGGTGATGTCCTGCCCTTTCTAGGGTCACCAACAGGATTAAAACATATATTAATAAAGCTCTTACATAGCATTATTGAGCGCTTCTTGCCTATTATTAAATTGTGTACATTTTATTTGGGCTTTCCCTGAACTTTTGGGTAAGTGCTTGAGGGCATCTGCCCCATCCTTCTGTGAGATCTACACCTATGTCTTTCTTCCAACTTTCTTTGAGGGTAAGGAGATTCATACTATTTTGTTGTGAAGGATTTGTAAAGATTAGTCATTATATCCTGATTTCCACCCCATGTCAGTGAAATTTGTAATGTCCTATGAGTCTGTGGCAATTGCGGTAGGAGAACCATTTTTTCTAGAGCTACTGCACCCAGCCAGGATGCAGGAAGTTTTTTTCCAGAAGGCGACTAATACTCTTATGGAAGCTAAAGCTCTATTCAGGTTACAGGATGTGACGTGACATCTTCTTGCCTTCTAAACCCGCTCACACTTAATTACTTGGAGGTGTATGTTGTCGATTCAAAGCCTTGCAGGTGTAGTGAATATGGTTTTGAGCACTCCGGTCTCTTCTAGGGTAAATGTGAGACTTGCTTCTAGTTAGCATTAGCCCTGAGACCTTCTCAAATTATTCTAATTCCATAGGAATACAGGAAGGCCTGTGCAAGCGTCATATAGGTACAGTAATAGATTACCTGCATATAGTGGATCCCTCTGGATCGATATGCTACATTTCAGTATAAAGGTAATCCAAGCTCTAATCAAAATCACCTAGTATATGTAGAGTACATTGTAAAAAAAGACAGATCTTCACCATTTACTGTGAAGCTGATCCCCTCAATTTTGGTGAGGTGTGTTTTTTTGAAGAATAGCATAGTGTCCTCCCAGCCTGTTGTGTGGGAGTTCCGGTGTGAGTGAAACTCTTGTTGCACCTGAAAATCAATAATATAGTTACATTATGAACCATAGTCTTGCGATAGATCAAAAAGGGGTTGGCAAATGTGTGTCAATGTACATATTGTACAAACCAATAATACATGTGTTGCATGTCATTAAAACTCATGTAAGAAATATGTTTTAATTCTTTTTTAGGGGATGAGATGTGTTATCATCTTATACTCTTGTATTGGTGTAATTGTGGTTATGACGTTTAATGAAATGTGTCGATATTGCATTGTAGATTCTATTGTTGCCAAATGCCTATAGGTCCTCTTCAAGTGATAATCATTTATTTCTGCTTAATAAAGATGTGTTATTAGCTATAATTGGAAACCTTAATTATGGACAGAAGACATAATGTTTTAATCTCCTTTTGTAATACTGAGTACACCAGCTACAATAATCCTCTTCTGCAGATCAAGCATCAGTTAATTAGCTGTGCTTTATAAATCCTGACTGATTGATGGATTGATTTATTGAAGCACTATCCAGGGGCGGCTCCTCCATTA
The DNA here is from genome assembly GCF_964204655.1 of Triturus cristatus. Lineage (NCBI taxonomy): Eukaryota > Metazoa > Chordata > Amphibia > Caudata > Salamandridae > Triturus > Triturus cristatus. The sequence continues at coordinate 1,426,417,168 of NC_140590.1, read as the reverse complement.
TGGTGGAGGAGCGTCGCCCCACTGAAAAATAAAATGAGAATAAAACCATTTTATTATCATTTTATTTTTCTTACTGACCCAGTTAGCACTATATAAATACAATTGCCAGCCGAGTTTTAGGGCGGGGTGGGGCCATCCTGATGAAGTGTCATATCAGCAGAATGGAGGAGGTGGGCACTGTAAGTGGGCTTGTCGGTTTGACTGGCCATCTTAGGATGGCCAAACTGACTTGTACACATATATTTCTCCAACCTGAGCTGTGTTGCCGGAGCTGGGTAGAGAACAGGCATAGGTTCTTTGTGCCTGAGCGAGAGTCAAGTCAGCCTGCTTAGGCCAATCACCGCGCTGCTCTCATGCTGGTAAATAGTAATACCAGAATGATAACAGTATCTGGATTGGCCCCTTGGAGCCTATGCAGTGTGCACCAGCGTTAGGAGGGGAGCACAGCAACAGGTAAAGGATTTAATGTATTAGTTTCCCCTTCCCTCCCTTCCCACTCTGCCTCAGCATTGCTCACCACTTTTAAAATTGGAGCAGCCGCTACTGGCACTACTTTCCTTAAACACTGATGACAGCATTGGTAATAAGGTTTGTAGATTTAGAGGGTTATTTAGAGTTTGAAAAATGCAGGTCAGCTCCCTAGCCATACACTCTAAATAGCGGTTGACAGAACATCTGCCTATTTTGTGCACATACCCTTTGTAAGCCAAACTCTAAATAGCCCCCGACATGCAGAATTATTTGTGCACAAATAAAATTATACATTATTATCAATGTGCAGAATAGTAATCTATATTTGAATTTACATATATACACTTATATAATGTTATTGCCTTTGAAACTAGTTTAATACGACCTATTAAAGTGCCTTTTCTTGGCTTATGTTAACTGAGCCTCAGGCCTTAAAGCCATCTTGTTCAAAATGGTCCCACCATGTCACATTCACTGTGTACTATATTTGTTGCACATACTCAAGCAAGCCATGTTTGTTTCTGAAATATGTTGCTGTTGAAGAATACCCTCTAGGATGGCCTCAGTAATGTAACTTTCCTTCAAGGTTCTTCCGCCAGCTCCCAGTATTTGCATTCATTCACAATGGTTCACTGTTGTTTTGTAACTAGTTTGTTCTGACATCTCCAGATGACATTAGCATAGAGAGGGCGGAATCACTATTCATGTAGTTGGTTATTGTTGAGGTGGTAAGGCTCTTTATTTGTAATTCTGTAATTCTTTTACTCATACCACGATGAATCTGCACTTTCCATATTAGTCCATGGGAAGATTTCCTATATAAAACATCAGCCAGATGACTTTCCAAAGCTACTAGTGAAACTGTCTGATTTCTTACTGATTTGCTGCTCATTTGGGACTTAAAATATTTTTGATTTTGCCTGTTATTTTATTTTGTTTATAATTGCTGAATGTCTTTATGGCAATGACTTTTATGCAACTGCACTTTAACATTTCTGTACTGCACCCTTTTGAATTTTGTAATAAACCTTTCTACATTTTTAATTCCATCCTAGAACACACTTATTGAGTCTTTCTTCCTTATTTCCTTGTATTTTTGATATGCTGATTTGCACTTTATCTTGGTACATTGTCTCATGAAACTAAGGTTTAACAACATCCCCAATCCACCCACCCGTGGACATGCTATTAAGGTTTGTTTGGGGTGTAAGATTTTAGAAATACCCCAAGCCCCACGGATATCAATACTGTGTCAAAACCATGACTAAAGAATCACCTCCTTTTTTAAGTTTAATGGTTATTTGGACTTGGCTGGGTGATTTGGGTGTCCCTGGCCTCCAAATATGATTTAGTGGGTGTCCCTAAGTTCCAGTAGGAATAAAAAGGGGTCCACTGAAGTCAAAAGGTTAAGAATCACTGATCTATGTGATAAGTGCCTCCTACCCCCATCAGATATCAAGCTTACGTAGTTTCAGGTGCCTTTCTTTTGGAAACACTCTCTGAAATCATGTACGAAATTGCAATGTATAACAATTCTCACTTATCAAACTTAATCAATCAGCTTTTCAACTTTACTTCAACTTCATATTAAAATATTTTCGCTGCCCGCTGCCCACTGCTCCTCTTTCTGCAGACTCTTGTGCAGACTCTTGTGAAATGACCGTTCTCGATACCTGTGGTGTACTAGTGTTTAATTGAAGGATGTTTGCCATTGTCCATATGATGACCATACCTATAGCACTTCAATTTTCTGCTCCCAGATTGAAGTTGTTAGGGTATCTTGCTTTGTGCTGCTTTGAAACAGTAAAGGGGGTGTCATTGTATTGGCTGATTGGTGTGCCATTATGCCTCCTTTGGAGTACTTGTATTGCATTGCAGAAGGGACAATTTTACATCCCTAGAGTAATTATCAAAAGTAATGAATGTGCAATGAATCATCACACATTAAGGACCAGCCTTAGTAAAGTTTAGCGAGCCGCCAGCCAGTCTTAAAGTGGTCTGCAACTGCAAAATTTGCAAAGGAGAATATTAAAAAGGTATATTTCTTTCATTTGTGCACTTAACCGAACGAGTATGGAATCACAATTCTGCGGCATCAAAATTTCCTGATTGCTATAATTAAATAGCCAATCGTAAATGAAATGTATTACGCCTTCTAAAATAGCGAGTGATACAACTCAGTTGCTGTGCACCGCAAATTTATACCAAATAGGATCAGGTTTAACCCAGGTGCAAACTGTAAAAGGAGGACCAGTAAAAAGAATTTTCATACAAATTGACTGCACTACATGTAATTGCAAGAAAAATTAGCCTTTTGGCAATGCAGCAGTGAAGAATGAGGCACAAAGAAAGGATCTGTAAGGTCAAGATCACAGGATTTGACCAGACAGAGTTACAGGCTCATTAGTAGGGTCATCTCTAATTGATGAGCTACATCAATTAGCAGGCCCAAACACTGAAAGGAGTGTATCTATACCCACACGTGTGTAGATTGTATGTTCACTGCACCTTCTAGCCTCTGGCAGCTAACAAGGGATTCCAGAAATAGCCAGAGGAATGTTGCAAACGCTCACTTTCAAGGTTTTCATACTTTCCTGGCTGCAGTGGTGTCAAGAATATCCAGTCACATCTCCTTCCCAATTATAACCAAGACATACTAGATCAAAGGTGCAATTCTGTAGAACAGTACATTTCCCTCAAGTGTTTGGATGCATAGACCTTTCCATCTGCAAAGAAGCACTCTACTATAACAGGAGAAACAGCACTTCCTGAACATTGAAGTTGTGTGTTAAGCTGGATATCTCATCACAGAACATGTGGCTAGATAACCATGGGATACCCATGACTTGTACAACCACCTCTCCAGAGGTGATTTTGCAGACAGCTAACTGTTGGGTACCTTTCTTTTCAATAATTTTTGAAGTACATGGGCATAAACTGCACATACAGATTCAAGCAGTTTGTGCATAACATATATACCTTAACGAACGGATTCTCATTCTTGAAAACGATGTGTAGAAACAGCAACATAATAATTCCATGCACAGTTTTAGTATATGAACAAGGACATCAAACTAAGAACCTTTTAATCCTCCCCCTCTCTATTGTCTCATGTGCCAAGATAATGGTATTATGCTCGTAAGCTGATGTCCATCAATATTGGGTAACCAATTCCATAACTATTAGGTAAGTGGACAAAAGAATTCCTCTCAGTGTCATATCACAGTCAGTCTGGTACAGGTTGCAATCAAGAAACTCTACATAATAGAAAAGGGAATGCATGAGTATACGTGCATGGCAGGGGAGGATCATGGTGGGTGAATTTCAGCTTTGATGATGTCTTTGAAATGCTCCAGGAGCATGTCCCAAGCCTGAGCAATGACATATTTTCTTAGGCCTTCTCTTTCCTCTCTGTGTAATAGTGTGCTCTCAGCCTGGCTTCACGAGACCACAGATTGGGCCCAAGTAGATATATTCGGAGCAGAGGACTGTTTCCACTGGTGTCTTACAGATCACTTAGCCAGGAGCAAGGCGGGGTCTAGCAACTTGACCGCGGGTCTCTCAAGTGGAGGGTGAGAGAAGAGACCCAGGAGGACTCTGCCAGGTGAGTGTGTTATTGAGAGGCCAGTCGCAGTGGTCAGTGTTCCCAACACTATGAACTAGTCTGGAGCAGGGACCAAGCCCAGACAACGTGAAGGAGGTCAGCATCAAGAAGCGAACATCTGGGGCAACCCTCTGCAGAGCCTGGAATATGTTTGTTGATCCGAGCTGGCATAAGATAGGCTTTATTTAGCATATTAATTTGAATGTATTTAAAGAGGGACCCCCTACATAGTTTATGAGGGAATTTAAATATTTTTCACCATTTAGATCGTGGAACGGTTTAGTGAGGTCTGTCTTCCAGGCAGTTCTGAGCGGTACCCAGGATCTGTCGAACTGCTGCAAGAATGCCTTGTTATAGCATCTTATAAGCTTACCCCATGTACCCACCACGTTGAGTGTTTAGTAAACCTGATATGTTGGCGGTAGCTCATTGCGAGTGAGAAATAGATTGTAAAAGGATTGCTTGAGGCAATCGTATGGGAGAAATTGTCCAGGTGGGAGATTATACTCTGCAACCAGTGCATGGAATTCCATCACTTCGCCATTAACAAATGATATGCTAGTTGTGGGGATTTCAGCAGTATCGTAAGTGTCCTGGCCTCAAGCGAACAATTTTTGGTCTGTAGACCTATTAGGGGGGGAACAACCTTTACAACGCAACTTTTACAACGCACTACCTTTACAACGCATTTTTTACAACGCATAATCCATTACAACGCATGACATTACAACGCATGACACTACAACGCATTTTTAAAAACTACCTTTACAACGCATTCCATTACAACGCATACTACCATTACAACGCATACCATTACAACGCATAATATTACACTACACTATCCAACACTTACCCTACTGTTGCACCCCCTGGAGTTAGAATAGTAATTTTTACCCCTATACTATCCAACACTTACCCTACTGATGCACCCCCTGGAGTTAGAATAGTAATTTTTACCCCTATACTATCCAACACTTACCCTACTGATGCACCCCCTGGAGTTAGAATAGTAATTTTTACCCCTATACTATCCAACACTTACCCTACTGATGCACCCCCTGGAGTTAGAATAGTAATTTTTACCCCTATACTATCCAACACTTACCCTACTGTTGCACCCCCTGGAGTTAGAATAGTAATTTTTACCCCTATACTATCCAACACTTACCCTACTGATGCACCCCCTGGAGTTAGAATAGTAATTTTTACCCCTATACTATCCAACACTTACCCTACTGATGCACCCCCTGGAGTTAGAATAGTAATTTTTACCCCTATACTATCCAACACTTACCCTACTGATGCACCCCCTGGAGTTAGAATAGTAATTTTTACCCCTATACTATCCAACACTTACCCTACTGATGCACCCCCTGGAGTTAGAATAGTAATTTTTACCCCTATACTATCCAACACTTACCCTACTGATGCACCCCCTGGAGTTAGAATAGTAATTTTTACCCCTATACTATCCAACACTTACCCTACTGATGCACCCCCTGGAGTTAGAATAGTAATTTTTACCCCTATACTATCCAACACTTACCCTACTGTTGCACCCCCTGGAGTTAGAATAGTAATTTTTACCCCTATACTATCCAACACTTACCCTACTGTTGCACCCCCTGGAGTTAGAATAGTAATTTTTACCCCTATACTATCTAATACTTACCTTAAATGTAATTTAATATAATGTGTTGTAATGGTATGCGTTGTAAAGGTAGTATGCGTTGTAATGGCAATGCGTTGTAAAGGTATTTTTTAAAAATGCGTTGTAGTGTCATGCGTTGTAATGTCATGCGTTGTAATGGATTATGCGTTGTAAAAAATGCGTTGTAAGTGCATGCGTTGTAAAAGTGTGCGTTGTAACGTCATACATCCCTATTAGGGAGATGGTGGTCCATGCGCTAGTAAGTCTGTTATAGCTAAACAGGACACTTCTGTAAGAAACAAGCCCGTAGCCTGGGGATCCAAGCAAGTGGAAGGGTGCAAGAGATAGTGTAATAAACCCTCTTGAAAGTCAGCCTTTGAGAGCTCTGCCTCATAAAGAGAGTACCCAGAGAGCCTGCAAGCTATCCATTGCAGATGCGTAGCCAGATAAAAGCATTCAAAGCCCAGGAGGGCAAGCCCTCCCGCATCCACCAGGAGTTTTAGTGTAGTATGCGCCACTCGCCATTGCCCAGAGCCCCAAAGAAAACAACCAGCAATAAATCCAATTGTTTAAAGAAGGAACGGGATGAGGAGGGGAAGATTGGTAGAATAATAAAGAATACGAGGGAGGACCACCATTTTTGCCAAAGCCACACACCCAGTCAGTGAAAGAGCTAAAGAAGACCAGAAAGTCATATGAGACCGGAGCACTTGCATCGCCTTGCCCAGGTTGCCATCACGCAAATCTGCAGAGAGTGATAAATGCTGACCCCTAGCTATCTAAATGTAACCATTTTTACCTGCAACCTGGGGTTTAACTGCATTATCAAGGGAAGCCTGCAGATTTTTTTTGTAGAGAAAAGATACAAGATTTAGGCCAATTCACCTTAAGGCCCGAAAGAGCCGCAAAGTCAGAAAACACCTGTGCTGTGACGGACAAGTCCATATTCATGTCACAAACATACAAAAAGAAAGTCACCAGCATATTTTATCACGTGGGTCAGGCCCAGGATCAGTAACCCCCAGTCAGCTCTGTGGAGACAGAGGTGGGCTACCAAAGACCATGGCGAAAAATAATGGCCAAAGGGGCAACATTGTCTGGTGTCTCGACGTATGGGCTACGAAGCAGAGAATGCTCTGTCAGTTTTCCGTCCTGAAGCACTTCATATTCCCTTTGCGTGTTTCCTGGATACTGTGACTGACTACTCCCATTGCATTAGTTATTACTTTAATCCTTTTCCCGTTGCATGGTTTGGTACTGGATATGTGTTGAATGATTTTTCAAAGAGTGTGTGTTGCTATTTCCAAAATACCAGGATTCCCAGATCTACTTCATGAATTTTCTTTTTCTTTTCCTACCACCCACTATACTCTCTACCTTTTCAGTGGCCATTTCCTATGTTTATTTTATATTTTTGCAGCAACACAGGTAGTTCCCACACACCTTCTCTGTTCTCTTGTTGCACGTGGCTCACTTCCTGTTAATGACGTCATTAGAGTGAGCCACAGCCTCATTCGATGTTTCCAAATTGTAATTTGCAACATTTGCGGCAACAGAATCGCTTCTTGGTAATCGCAATTTGAATATAGGAAACATTTAGAAATCACACAATTCACACTTCTAAACTACTTACATCTATAATCATTTCCATTTGGAAATACAGACTTGCAAATGTTTTTGTTCATACATATGGCTTTAAGTTCTTTATCTTATAGATGCATTGTATGGAAAGAGCAATTTTTTTTTACAGCAGCATGCTTTTTTAGGTTAAGCCTGGGGCTATGCATGCGCTGCTGCGAGGTATGCAGTAGTGGAGTATGGCTTTAAAGCCCCGCCCACTCTCCATGCATATTTTTAATTGGGTTGTGTCATTGTCCTTCATAAACGCTGGCTTCCGAGTCGTTATTAGGCTTGTTAGTCCCTCCTTGGTACCTCCTTGTCTGCATTTTTTACCTCCCATAACGACTGGACCTTATACTGGTGTTGTTACATGGTCCGCTTTATAAGTCGGTTCACTATTTTATTTAATGCTATTCCCCTATGCCACCCTCTACCTTGCAGCACGCCGCCCACTTTTATTTAAATTTTTACTAATGGCGGTCCACTTTAACTATAGCGGCCGCAGTTTTTTATTTATTTATTTTAGCAGCGTGGTTCGCATTTAGCGGCAGTGCCTATTTATTTATTTTGTTTACTAGTGCCCATGCGGCGCTTTCACATTCATAAAGGCCGCGCCCCTTTCTTTACACAAACCGTGTCTAAAGAAAGGTACGCGGCTGACATTAAAGTGAGAAGCGTGGCATGGGCACTTTAACCCAAGAAAAACATCTATTTGTCAACTTTACAAACAGATGCTTTTTTTGTCGAAGCCACCATGCCGCGGTTTCCCTTTAATGTCGGACATGTCCCTTATTTTAGACTTTTTTTAGCTTGTCTAAAGAAAGGGGCGCGGCCTTCATGAATGTGAAAGCGCCCCATGGGCGCTAGTAAAAAGACAATGATTTGCAATGCAACAGGTTGCGAGAGTATAGGCTATTACATTGCCAATAGCTTAAACTCTCGTTAATGTGAGACCTATGGCATTGCAAATGCTTGTTTAATGTTTTTGTTGGGTTTCAAAATGCAAGACATTTTGAGAAACAGATCTCAGTCCAACTTTGTACATACTGAAGAAACAAATGGTGACGTTCACTGATTAGACAGGAAGTTAAACATCAAAACACTAAGGGGCATATCAACAACAACCGGCGATAATTATCGCTCAGCGCTCTTAGCGTGAGGATAATTATCGCCGGCTAGCGTGAATTTTTATCGCTGAGATAGCGTGCTATTAGCAACGCTTATCTCAATAGCGATAAAAATCTACACGCTAACAGGCTAACGTGTGATTATCGCTGGAAACCCAGAGATAATCACACGTTACCTTGTTGATAGGGACAGGCAAACTTAGCCATGATATCCTCCTTCCATAGGATATCATGGCTAAGTCTGAAAATTAGCAGATTTAAAAAAGCAGCGTTAACTGCGGTTAGCGCTGCTTTTTTTGTCTCTAACAGGGTTAGCGACATTCTTGATAATAGGAGAAATGTCGCTTAGCGACATTTCTCCTATTATTTTACTCTGGAACGCCCTCTTTGCATCTCATTAGAGATGCAAGGGGAAGCGTAGAGTAAAAGGGTGCTAACATGCAAATTTGCGTGTTAGCACCCTGTTGTTGATAGGGCACTAGTTTTATCTCTGCTTTTTTGGCTTTTAAAGCCAAAAAAGCAGAGATAAATCCCTTGTTGATATGCCCCTAATTGCGTAGTATTACCTAAACTACGCAAAAAAGCTGCTAGTACATTGTCCGGTGAACGTCCTCAAAACCACATTCTCTCTTTTGCTCGACAAGTAACGTGCTTTATGTTGCAAGATCAATCTCATTACTTCCTTCCCATGTTCTAATTCAGACCAGCTCTTAGAAATGCTAAAAGCTACCGAATGCTCTGATGCCTGTACTGGGTACTGATGTCACCAGGAGGTCAGACCAGCGCTGAACCCCGGAAGTAGGTTCAGCCCGCGAGAGCAGGAAGCTCTGACTGCAAACGTCTTTTGTGGTCCTCGGTTTCGTGCCCACATCAGCAACTTGAGTGCGGGGACTAGCGTCTTTCATGTCGTTTTCAAATGTGACCTATTTTCAACAAGGCTAAATGTGCTTTACTTGTCAGACTCTCTCCCTCGATGCTGGTGCAGTCTCAAGAAAGTAAACAAAACCCTAAGGACTGCACTCCGTATCGTTATTATTCTGAATTTGTATAGTCATATTCTGCCATTAGCATAGTATCGAAAGGAGCTACGTGTTTTAATACTGAAACCCCCATAGGAATCCTGCAGTAATATGTCACAATTTGCAGTATAGGAATTACCTTCAATTGTAATGCTTCTGTGTGTTTAAATTTCCCAACTTGACCTTCACCTCATCAGTGTGAATCCTTTGTTTATCTCAGTCCAGAGGCAGGCCTTGCTTATAGTATCTATGGGGAGCACTGTCATTTACTACTGCAGGCATATGGCCTTGATAGTCAAGTTGCTCCTCTTTTGTCTGTCTCGGCAAGGTGGCAAGTCAAGGCTTCCTCCAGGAGGTGTTAGGGAGTTTGGAACTCAGAGACTGCCTGAAACTAGTAAATTTACTCAGTCCTAACCACCACTCAGAGCTGCCTATACATCTTAAAAAGACTAAGGGTCTGATTTAGATTTTGGCGGATGGGATACTCCATCTTAAATGTGACGAATATCCACTCAAACTTATAACGAGGGCATTATATCCCATGGCACTCTAATAGGGCCAAAAAGATATCCATCCCGCTTGTGTCAAAGTAACCAATCCGTCAACTCTCAATCACACCCCAAGGGAAATTTGTTGATTCTACAAAAATAAAAGTTGGTGCTGACATAATGACGGCATGTGAGTAGATGCAGCAGGTCCCAGATTGGAGTCTTCGCTGAGATGCACCCAAAGAAAATGGTTTACTAGGGCCCCGCCTCTTCAATTATCATACCTGCTTTCTGTAACTTGTGCCTGCTTTGGACACCGCTTTGTATGCCTGGAGGATCATGCGGCACTGGATCCGCTTTGGCACAGCAACATTCCAAGAGCAGCAGCGGCGTGTTCCCATGGTTCCCGGCATCAGAGCAAGGCAGTGGGGCTGCAGGACAGCAAGAGGAATCTTGGAAACTTACTGGTGAGGAGCAGAGGTAGGGTTCTTTGGCCTGAGCTGTCTAGAGTATCTTGACGGATATCTCTTAATGGAACTCGCTACATTCTTTCATCTGCTATTACGGGGTAGGGAGGCGGCCAACTCAATACTTTATTGCAATCACTTAAAGGTCCCCTGGCTCAGCTGAACGTAAGGAGAATTGGTGAACTTTTGGACTTTTTCTGTTCTCACTATCATTTATTAGTCATATTGTTGCTGGGATGCCGGCTAAGCGGGCAGAATGGGGAGGGGGGCGGCTGGCTGCAGCTGGTACCCTTTCTCCATCAAGGCCTATAAAGAAGCGGCTTCTCCCAAGTATATCAGGAATTAATAGCCATAATAATCCTGCAGGGCCTGGGGAGACCAGAAGTTCAGCGCAACTTTATATGACTTCTTCTCACCTGTTGGACTCAGTAGGGGGCAGCCTGGACCTGTCTGGTCTGGTCCATAAGTTTCCAGGTGTTGAGTCTGATGCTACTCCCCCTGGTACCTCTGGTGCGATTCTACCAGTTATTGGCTCTGCAGGGGCATGGCGAGGTGATGCACTTGTACGCTCTCAGAAAACACTAGATTACGTCATCACCCCTCTCCCATTCTCTGCTTCAAACATCGTGAAGAATACTGGAAGGGAAGAATCTGCGGAGGCAGTGCAGCTCGTCTCAGCCCCCTCCACTTTAGCTTGGCTCATCAAAACTATTAGAGAGTACCTCCTTTGTCCCTTCTATTCATGCTACCATGCTGGAAGAGGACCTTATTATGGGTTCTGGGCTTCCTCTTTCATCTCAACAGATCTTACCCTGGCTCAACTGGATGTGACCGACGTGGGACGGACCTTACATCAGCAGCAATATGGAAACGTGCAGGCACAGATTGTACAGCCCTCACAGCCTGGGGTATCATACATTTCAGGGGAATGGCCACTTGGCCTCGCTGTTTTGGTGGCAGGTGGCCAGGAGGCCTTCATTTCTCTCTCTGACTTGGGCAGTTTGTCCGACAATGATGAAAACAACAATCAAACAGTTCAAGGGGCTCATGATTATATCGCTTGTCCAGAGCCCTCAAGGAGATCATTCATGACATCTGGCACCTTTTCCACCGCTGCCCTATCTGCTTTGGGGGCCTGAGTGGCACTGGGGATTTGTAGCTACGCATCTGGAGGATATCGATATGGCTGCATTTGAACAGAGGGTCATGGACCCTGTCTCCTCACAAGCTGACGAGGAGGAGCTGTTATGTGACCTGCATGGAATGGAGTTAACACCTACTACCAGATTTCCACTGTGTCTATTCCCTCTATTACCCCACTAGATGTTAATTGGTCTACTCTTAAGGATTTGGCCTCCAGGGGGGGACTCCATCCGCCGACTGGACTATCATCTGTATAGGACGCACCCACCCTGAAGGTCATCTATAACCTCCTTTTGCATAATAGGGAAGAGTATTGGAAAGATTCTTTATCATTGAAGTCTGCCCACTTAAAGACTTAGGTGGTTCTGTGGAAGCTGTAAAAAAACATGGGGTGTTATTCAATTTCGCCTTGGAGAGGTGGAGACTTCCCAGGCTACCTTCCATACAGCAGTTGCAGTGAATTGATAAGCTAATAATTAGCATGGCTCCAGTTCTCCAGTCTCTCCTCTAGGGTGGGCGACTTGGAGAATAGGTCACATAGAAATAGCCTTCGAGTCCTGGGTGTTCAAGAAGGGGCAGATGGCAGGCTGTATAGGGCGGGCTTGGTGGCTTCCCCGGTGTGTCTTCGTTGTGCACATGAGGAGGGTACCTTGCTTCATACCGTGTGGCACAGTTCCGTGCTGGCGCGGTTCTGGAGGGGGGTAATATCCTGCCTGCCAGAAGTTCTTTGTTGGGATCTTCCCTGCTCGCCCAAGTTGGTTCTCCTGCATGTCATGGAAGGTATTGGGGGCAATGTTTATAAACGCCATCTTATGCTCTTGGGTTTTACTCTAGCCAAACAAAACATTGCCATGGCCTGGAAGGCAACAGTGGCGCCCTCCGTCTCTGCATGGAACAATGGCCTAGACTTTTGTATGGGTCTAGAGGCTCCCATTTTTGTGGCGAGGGGGTGTCCTCGTAAACACTACAAAATTTGGAAGCGCTGGGCGGACTATCGGGGTCTAGAACTGGAACCTGCCCATACCCAGTGCCCAGACCGGCTTTAATTTCTCCCCTCTCCTCTGGTGTTCCCTTGTACACACGTGGTGGGATAGAAGCTTATTGGAAACCACACATGGTGAGCGTAGGCTTGCAGCTTTGACTGTATATGTTGCTCTTGAATGGTCAACAGTGCGATGGGGGTGGGGGGTGGGAGGGGTGTTGGATATTTTTCCTTTCTGTTTTTATGCAACTGCACTGCCCTTTAATTTCTCCTGTGTATATGAGAAAACTGTCAAAGTCACAATGATGTATGTTGATGCTACAGAAGTCTCTGGGTCACAGAGCTCCGCCCTTTACGTGTTTTTGACAAATAAAATATATTTTAAAAAAATAAAAGAAGGGGCAGAAGGGGACGACCCCAGCCTATTTAAAAATCCTTTCTTACATTAAGTGACTGGGAAATGGCTAGGATCGTCCAGAGGGCACATCATATACCATTTAGACTTCCTAGTAAGGGTGGGTCCTCCAGGTATCCCCAGGCCACTCCTGTATATGTAGAGAATTGTTATCCTAGGGCAAGAGATCACCCATTAGGGCTTTTAAGGGTGGAATTTTTCATTCAGTCAGATTTTTGCCATCAACCTGTGGTAAGGCACTGGCAGCTCCAGGAGCATATCCCAGGTCAACAGAAGATTGGGGCTGTTATGGAACATGTAACCTTGCGGATCAGATTTGATGATCAAACTTATAATTGATAAGATGGTTTAAAGGTTTTGGAGTTGCTAGCTAAATGGCATCCATGGAACTGAGTCTTTGTCTCCCTTGTTATGACCCTTTATGGTTCTCCCTTGCAGGTGAAGTGGCCCCCAACACTGTTGGTTCTGGGTAAATAGTCAATGTTGGGGGTATGCTGTTACTTGCCTGGCTTAGGGGGGCTCCCTTTTTCTTTTTTTCTTTTTGGGGTTTGGGTTGGTGCCTAATGAGGCTATAAATCTGGGTCAACATTAGCAGGGGTTTGATACTGTGATAGTTATAAAAAATAAAAAAAATTGAGCATCCAGGGGGGCGGGGATTCGGGCCCCGGACTGACCTCGGTCAGGAGCCAAGTACCTGTATGTCTTGTGTGTGATCGATGATGGCCCTACAATTCGGGCATAGCATAGGGGGGGTAGGATGGCTCCTCAATATGGGGACTTAGAGTTTGGGGAAGGGGGTAATGTGTTGGAAGCTTGGTCCAGTGGTCTGGTGTTCTGGTTGAAGGGGTGGAAAGGTTTGGAATGTTAAAATGAAGAAACGTTTTGCTGCAGGGAACTATGGTGATACTTGATTTGTGGGACCTAGTTTAGGGGAGATGTGACAGAAATGTGACTGGTTGAGGGACAGCTCATGGATTTCGGCAGGTAGTGATAATGGCTGGTGATAATAGGTGTCCTATTCTTTCATGAAACATTAATGGGTTAAGGCGCCTCATAAGTGTATTTTAGGCTAGGAAGAATTAGATACCATTACGCTACAAATTGTATGCCTCGAGGAGATGCATTGATCCCCGCAGAAATTCCATTGTTAAAGGAGTTTCACTATAGAGTACTATGTACCTCTTGTTTTACCCCTGCTCAGAGAGATGTTGCATTATTGGGCGAGGACAGAAAGTGGAGGGTTTTCAGGCAAAAGGTCGACTCTGGTGGTCAGTGGCTTCTTGCAACTCTCCAGAAGGACAATATGTGTCGTACTATTTGTGCAATCTATGGACCGCATAATGATGACCCAACAATTTTTGACTTTTTGGTAGCTGAACTACATCTATGGCCATCCTCCCTTATTTGTGGGGATTTTAACATCACATTATGCCTGAAAAAAGATTCTATGTATCAGGTCCAGGATCACCTTCGGCTTCGGCTCAGGGAGGCATTGAAACAACTTATCTCTTCATATGCACTGGCTGACCTATGGCGTTTTGACAGAACCAACAAACCTGGCTTTACTTTCTATTCTGCCTCTCATAAAACTCTCTCACTTATATATATGATTCTAGTGAGTAATATGTTGATCTCGCTATCAAGGATTGTGCTTAATCCAAGAGTTAAATCTGATCATAATTGTCTATCTCTGTTTATTCAAGTAAGTGGCCTTCTTGAGCCCTCTGTGCTTGAAGGATGGACATTTGAGCGTAGATTGCTCTTGGAAGAGGACTATATTAATTGTAATGAGTGTATTTTTACATGAGTTTTTGGAGGTCAATGTTGGCTCAGCAGCTATTATGTTTGTTTGGGATGCACTTCAGGCTTTCTGTCGGGACATTTGCTGCAGCTTTCAGTCTATCAATGGAGGGTTATTATACTGGAGGAGAGCGAGGCCCCCTAACTCTCAGCACCTTGGAGAATTGTCTGGGATGAACTATAACAGATTGCATCCAGAATCTCGTGTGGAATGGCTGGCTGTCTTGCGGACCACTCTTATAGGGGATCGGGTGGTTAAAAAGTGCAGAGCTTGGCAACTGTTAACCTTTGAGAACAGTGAAGAGATGGATGCGCTGCTCTCTTTTACAGTTAAGGATAGTTCCAGTCTAAATACTATCCAGCAGATTAAGAATGAAAAAAGGGAACTCGTTTTAGAGCCAGCTGGCATGAGAGAGGTTTTCCTGCAGTTCTATCGGTACCTCTATCGAGAGGACTGTTTTCCCTCTATTGAGGCTTTGTACCAACTTGTTAGGCGTTATTTTCATTGTGAGGTGAATCATGCCCAGCAGTCAATTTAGCTATAATAACTGCAAAATACACGATAGCTAAAAAGGGTAACCTTTTCATGACCTTTGTCGACTTAAGTTCAGCCTTTGACTGCTTAAGCCATGAGGTTTTGTGGGCTACTCTAACCGCACTTGGTATTGATTCGAACATTTTGAATTTCATTAAAGAGTTGTATCGAGGAGCAGGAGCAAAGGTCCGTTTTGGCAAAAAAGGGGAATGCACAAATACATTTCCTATTATGAAAGGTGTACGCCAGGGTTGTATCCTGGCTCCCTTTCTTTTTAATTTATATATAAATGGAGTGGCAGATTTCTTATTAAAGCAGAAAGTAGATTATCCCAAAATAAATGGCGAGGCTGTTCCTATTTTATTATACGCAGATGATGCGGTTATCATGGCCAGAACCCAATTAGGCCTCCAAAAGGCGTTAACTAGTTTTTCAGCTTTTATGACATCTAGGGGTCTAAAAATCAACATTGGGAAAACTTTTACCATGAGCTGCACATCAATGAATAAAGTTCCTTGCAATATTTTTTTAAATCAGTCTAAGATAGAATTAACACATACTTTTTAGGTCTCGCCTAGGCAGCGCTTGCGCTGTCTCGTTGAGACATGCAGTATACACTATAGTGTATATAAGCTCCACCCACTCTCCACCCATCATTTTCATTGGCTGGTGTCCTAGATGGTGCCTTCTGATTGGTTGTAGGCTTGTTAGTCCCTCCTTATGATGGACATTTCTTCATTTGTGTCCTTCCACGGCTATTAGCCCCTTTACTGCACAGACTACTTTCTTCCAATGCCTTCTCACACCCCCATACTATTGCATTGCCAATGCTTGTTTTATTTGTCTCTGCCAATGCTTGTTTTATGTGTCTATGCCAATGCTTGTTTTATGTGTCTCTGCCAATGCTTGTTTTATTTACACCCCCATACTATTGCATTGCCAATGCTTATTTTATTTGTCTCTCCCCACAAAGCTTGTTTTATCTGAGATCTCTGTTTAATTATTTAGGATTAATACAGCCCACGCCGCGGACCTTCTTTTAATGATTTATCTTTATACAGCCCAAGCCGAGGATCGAACTCTGCTCTCCAACTCCAAAGTCGGCAGCTTTACATGTTACGCCACCGCTCGTCGCTTCAAAACAAGCCCCCTTAACCCCTTCAGTGCCCGCCCCTTTCCCCGCCCAGTGCCGGCCGTTGCATTAGCGGGCGGGGTCTATGACGAGCTGGACTCGTCATGGGCACAGCGCCACCGCGGCCCATGACGAGTCCAGCTCGTCATGGGGGTTTATCTTTGTGTCCATTGCGTGCACTATAGTGCCCCTGGGGCAAAAGCAGGGACCTACTAGAGTACTTTGTGGTCCCCCCGGGGCACAAGCAGGCATCCACTTCAGCATGCCTAAGCAAGCGTTTACAATGCAATAGGTCTCGGATTTACGCGAGTTTAAGCTATTGGAATTGTAAACGGCAATGTCTTTTATTCACGTTTTAAAATCCAAAACAAAAATAAAAGGCATTGTTATTTACAATAACAATAGCTCAAACTCACGTATGAGAAGAATGTTCCTGCGAGGACTCGGAGACGTGATGCGACGCGGGACCGGCGGGGGAGATGCCTCATCCTAGTAAGTTTTTTTAAATTTAATTAAACACTCCCCCCCCACCCCCCTCTCCATGCGCGTACCCCTCTCCCCCGTCATGCCAGCCGCGACCGGGCGTCAATCACTGCATACTGTTTCCGACTTGTGCTGCCTTCAGTTCACGCATTAACTCCGGGGAATTCCAACTTTAGATTATGCACTGTATAATAGTGCAGGCGCATAAAAACAAGTGGCCATTCTCCTCAAGTCCATCTCTCTGTATGTGTTGCAGGCACAGTGCACCATTCCCTTAGCACACCAGCAATCATTTCTGGATTTGAGCCGAACTTGTGGCGGTCATTCTAACTGCAAAGTTAAAATAGGTCTTAAATACCTCTACTGTTTGGACAGGGGAGCAGCTGCGGCGCTTGCCTTGAAACCAAGCGGGGGCTTTTTGTGTGTTCCTGGCCTAAATGAACAAGAGCTGACAGCCCCTTCTGCGTTTCTTGGTGGCTGTTCATATTCGGCGGTTTCACTATGAGATATTTGTCTAACAGCAAACTTAAAGTCCAGTGGGAGCTGAGATAACCGTGATATTAAGAAACGAGAGGACAGACAGTGAAACAGAGGGAGGGTCCGGGCATAAAACATTTGGGACAGGATTTAAAGTAAGAATCAACATTCTCGAGAACAGGGGCTGGACAGCCTGGAAATCGACCGCACATGCTAGATTATTTATATTGGCGATTTCCCCTCAAGAGGGCCCTCGTGCCTTTGAGTACATTGTAGAGTACAGGAGGAGGAAGTGAGAACTGAATTTTGTGTGACTTTAGAAAATGTTTTATCATATTATGATGCTTTTTATTTCACTCCACTTAACTCGCCAAAGTGGCCGCTCAAATTCATCCACAATTAATTAGGCCCAACTTAATCCCATGGAATATAAATTCATTGTACAGACTCGTAAAACCACAATTTTAAAAGTATCAGGGAGTGGGAGGAAACACGAACTATCAACAGGCTTGGAGTGTCTGTTGGGCTTGATAGGATGAGGGGTATAGACCATTTACATTTCCTACCCAACACTCATAGGTCCATGTAAACATCCAAATAAATAAATGAAGTTCATGCTGCAAAACAATTAATTAAAATGAAAAGCTACCATGGCCAAATACTTTCCAGAAGTATACGGACTGAAGTACATGCAAATGACAGCACTACTGTGAATGAAAGAAAAGTGAACAATTATTTATATGCCTACAGTCAAATGTTGCACCTGCTGAATGATCTATTCTGCGACTTATTTCTTCAGTGAGATAGTTACTTGTTCCAACTGTGCCTTTATAGTATAATGTGAGAGGAGTTTTTAGCACTTCATTTTCGTGACTTTGCAATAAAAAAAAGGAAAATCCTACGTTTTTAGGACTTCATTTTCGTGACTTTGCAATAAAAAAAAGGAAAATCCTACAGATAGGTTTACTTTATTGCATTGAAATTTCATTAGGTTAGCACTTACTACACCCGACGAGGCATTGAAGCACTTTGTGTGAAATTCTTTATCCCTCTGGTTTGCTTGGGTTTTGAAGCCCCGGCACGAATAACCAGGCAGTGCTTTCATCAAAGACAATGGATCCTACCCAACACAGCTCTCGTGAAGGGCACGGAGGCAGGGGCACTTAGAGGGCACTTAAAACCGAATTACCACATTCCTCGGCCGAGTTAAAGAGCTCTGCTAAAGCATTCAAATTAATCTGCCACGCATTACATTGTCAGGTACTCCACAGGAGACTGAGTGATACACAAAACAGCCAACAGAACAACATGAAAGAGTAACACTCCTATGAATAGACGCAAAGTACACTGTGCATTTTAAAGAATTGGTAACAATAGGTCTTTGCGACAGCTGCACTGTCAAGCCAGTCCTGAAAACCAACGGGATAGCCAATACATATGCTCTAGCACAGACACATAATCTATGCACATGAGACATAGTTCCCATAAATTCACATATATAGAGAAAGCAACACCAATGGCACCAATCATGAACATACGGGGCAATAGGCCTAAAGACATTTACATATTGTGGAAGGGTTCAATAAGGATGTGCTCTATTAAGCGCTGCTGTTTTGCACTGCATTGCGTACAGTGCTGTACTTTAATGTGCTGTGTATTGTTGTGTTATGTTATATTCTGCTTTGATGCTCACTGCTCTAATCAAGTGCCAAGGGGTTTACCGTATTGAATCGGATGTCCGGATTTGTGCTTTTGTCGTGTGCTATGTTGCACTGTATTGCACTGTTGTATGCTATAGTTTTCTGTCCTGTAATGTGCGGTAGCGTTGTGCACTGTGCTTTCTATACCAGTCTTATGTTTGCTCCACAGTTCTGAGGCTTGCTGGACTGTGCTGTGCTTTGCTGCACTATACTTTGTGGTGTTTTACTTGCTTTGCTGCACTGCACTATTCTGCGCACTATTGATGTATACAGGAATGGCCAGCAGTCTGTGCTTTGCTGTACAGTGTTACACCAATCAGCGGCAGCTCTGCCACGGTTGAGCTCACAGCACTCTGACTCACAGACTTGGGCTCAGGGCTCAGGGCTCTTAATTAGGGAGGAAAATGTCTAAATGTATGGAAGTGCATTTCAGAACCTTTGGACCTTTTGAAGCTTGAATTTGGACTCTAAGCTTCAAAAGGAGGTCATTAGCTGGGGTTATATGTGGCACTTCAGAAGTATTCCAATCGGAAGATATAGTTAACCCGGTATGAACGTTTCTTGACAGGGTGGTGTCAGTGGGAAGTAAGAGGTTGATTTGATTTTATTTTGGTTGTGATTAGTTTAAAGAGCTCATTTATGAAAGAGAGCTGTTTCTACGACGCTGTTATATAGCAATAGGCCTCAGTCTCCTTGCAGTAGTAAGGGGGAGGTCAACATTTTTGTTTTCACAGTGCGCTTTGGGAATAAAAGGTTCAAACTATGAAAAATAAATAAAAAACGAAATAAAGCAAGTCAGAGAGTTCGCAAAGTGGCTAAATTGATTTTATTCACAGAAACAATAAAAATGTCATGATAACGCTGATGGTTAATGTTTTTCCTAGAGAGAGATCAGAGTTTTGTCTAGTGGAAGTTTTGACTCATGGAAAGGTAGCGCAGAATGTGCCTGCTGCAAAGAACATGTATCTGATGCAGATCACAAAATGCACATGATGTTTAGATGTTTAGTTGTTTGTTAATTAAAAAACATCTGTGAGGTACTCAGAAATGCATTGTATCTCGAAATCTGTTATGAAGATCTGTGGTTATACTGAATAAGCAGCTACCTAAACTGAATAAGCTACCTATGTTATATGACATTTCTTTATTAATGTAATAACTGCACTTTCACAATGCTTTATTAAACTTCCTGCTTTCTCAAATTTGCTTGAAAATGCACCATTTGTCCACTCTCTATTTCAAAATCCCCCCCCCCCCCCCCCCAGCTCCCCTTAGGTTGTTCGGGCTCGCTCGCTACGCTCACTCGCTACGGTGCAGTATGACAATAATTGGCAGTTTGCTGCTTCTGTCATTGCATCCAGGTATATAATGCAACAAGTAACATTACGCCTACAGTAAGCCAGGACTATTGGCTTTGTCAATGACCGTTATTTGCATAAGATAAAAAAAAGCAACAACTAGGGCTTCGGTGTATAGAATATTGAAAATGCTGCAGTTCTAAAATGATGAGACTGTGAAAGAACTATAACCATCTCTTTGAAGTTACATCCCAGTAAATGGTGGTTCTGCTGCAGAGGTAAGTTTTTTTTCCCCTCTAAGGGTGAGGGCAAAAATGAGAGCCCGACAGGGACCCGTTTCAGCACCTGCTTTTTAGAACGGGGGTGCTGAGCACCGGCAGGACCCGGCCCACATAAAGCCCCGGGTATTGTAAAGAATCAGGACAGCACCTGGTGCTTCAAGATGCGGCTTCGAAGCACATGGGTGTAGGGTCGGCCAGTTTAGAGGCCACGAGGTATGGTATGTTGTGTTTCCCTTCTTTCAGCACAGCTCCTCCATCTCCTGCTATGACCACTCTTCAGTTCTCACATCACCCGAGCAGGGCCGCACTACATTGTTAATCGGTGACGTAGCACATATATCGGTGACTCGCGCTCCAGGCCACATGAAATTGCCGGGGTAACGGTATTATCCTGTGGCCCCAAGGGTCAGTCAGTGGCAAGATCCCACGACCCCGCGAGGCAATAGGGAGAACCAGGCTGGGCCGTGATGGGGAACTGTGTGTCTTCCTGGCGTGGTGGGGAACTGTGTGTCTTCATGGTGTGATGGGTAACTGTGTGTCTTCCTGGCGTGGTGGGGAACTGTGTGTCTTCATGGCATGATGGGGAACTGTGTGTCTTACTTTTATTTGTGAATCAGCTATCAGGTCTCTGCATCTTGAAACGGTGGGAGCGATGGAAAAGAGTCAGTCACAGCCTATGAAATGACACCTTGTCCAGATTCGGAAGTTATGCAGATTTCGTGTTACTCTCGAGCCAACCAGACATGTGTAAGGCTCGTGCCTTCTCAAAAGTCATAGGACGTATCCGGCTTTTTCTTAGAAGTGGGAGGGTCACTGAAAGCTCTAGCCAGGTGCCTGTCTCTGGCTCAGCTTGAGGCCAATAGGGCAGAGCTTCCATATGGCTGGCCAGATCCACGCTCTATCCTCGAGCCCCCAGAAATGTAAAAACATCACACACCTTGGATATTAAAAAGGTACCCATTTGGTGGCTGAATGGCATAATGTGAAAAGCTGCAGAAACGGTTTGCAAATGGAATCCGTTTAGTGCTTCTTGTTGGGGCGCTGCTTCTGTCTCCACCTACCGAAGCAAGAGAGGCAAACGAACCACAGCCGCGCTTCACCTCGTCCTGCTTCACTGCTTGTGCTGTCTCTGCCTCTCTTTGTCTCGCATGCGCACAATGTAAGGCATCGCGCGCATGCGAGACAAAGAGTGCGAAATCGCCCACCAATGAGACGGCAAACAAGCACTGAAAATGCAATAGGGCTCAAATTTACGCGAGCCCTATTGCATTTTACACAAAAGTGCGGGGGTATAAGAAGGCACTAACGGGAGGAGGTGGAGGGGTGGTAGTGGTGTAATAAGTGACAGACTACAGGAGGGAATGATGAGAGGCACGGGAACAAAACAGTTTTTCTAGTAAAGGGGCTGATAGCCTCGTAAGGATACAAATGAAGTCATGACCGCCAGGAGGCGGGATTGAGAAGCCAAGCACCAATGAGAATGCAGGAATTTTGTTTCAAGCCAATAAAAGATAAGGCTGGCAAGCGTGTGATGAGTCGATGCTTGTGCGTATGCTTGCACACGCGAGGCTGCAGGAGTGTACGGATGGCGAATTTCACGATCGCCAGGCAACCCAGGATCTTTTAATTTTTCTGCTGCCCGGGGGTCAGACACCACAGCCGGGAGCCCTGACGTCAGCCCAGATAGGCGGGGAGGGGGCAGTAAGTAGGGAACCCGGTTCGAATCTCACATCGGCTCACCATCTTGAAATCCTGGGCAAATTATTTAATATCCCAATGCCTAAAAATACACAAAAATGAATTTGTTCTTGTGTCATGCAAGCAAGTAGTGCTGATATAAATTTTGCATTCCTCCAGGTCGAGTTTGCGCTACATAGCCTAGCCCTTCCTTTATTTATTTTACCAATGAAATTTATTTTGCCAGAATGAGGCTTGGAACACACTTCTCCTCCCGTGTGACGTGTCTGCCAGCTAGCTATAAGAGTATGCACTGCGCGTCTATCGCTTTCTGCTTCTGTCATTGTATCCAGATATATGATAGAACAAGTGACATTACACCTCCAACAAAACCAGGTATGACGCTCGAGGGATATTGGAATAAATAGATTTTCAGCAACTTGGATGTAGAGTGTACTTAGAGAAAGGCAAATTGAACCCTCTTTAATTAGGGCTGAAAAACAATCCTGGGTTTACCGGAAATTTTGAATCGAGTGTTTTTGGTGTTCACAAAGAGTGTGCTACTTCCTGTTTTGGTGTAAGCCGCTCCTCGAGAATTATTACTTTCAAATGAGTTGACTTTCACTATACTGGCCTGCGCACAAGAAAGTAATGCGCATCACTGCTATGTGTGCATCTTTTAGTGATGGCTGCCTTTCCTTGAGAAAAACCTCACAAAAAGAGATGCTTCCTTTGGATTATTGCATTGTTCTAATCATTCGTTGTAAGTTATTGTAGCTGAAAATTGGGTGTTCGCTCTGCGACTGCCTTCTTCCTGAATTTGCGGCGAGATCCTTTTATGTCGCTGTTTGGTATGAATTGATTGTCCTGGGGAAGATTAGCTTGTGGTGAGAGGTTTGCTCGCTAGGTTGAATGTGGCTGTAGACAGGGTATTTATTATTCTTATTGTTTTAATCTTTGCGAGGTGTCATTTACATTTCGAGTTTTTGTGAGATTAACTGTTCCATATTACCTCTAGAGGGACAGTGTTCGTGTTAGACAGCTGTGGCAATAAAATAATGTTTCTCACTCATACGTTTATCTTTCAATTAACTTATTAATAAGAGAAATTGCGGTGGCTGCCTTGGTTTAAAAAGCACTGGAGATTTTCTTTTTTTTTTTTTAAATATTTTTATTGGCATTTTCAGTTTTCTTCTAAGCACAAAATAAAAGAACCAAACAAACAGGTCATCACTGGTAAACACACCCTCGTTGCCCCCGGCCATCCCCCCCCTCCCACTTCACACAAGGAGCCCAGTCAATAATCGGGCACTGGAGATTTTCATCTGCGAACTCCCTTTTATTGTTTTGGTAAAAGAGGTGCCACTCTCGTGTAAGTTTTGGCATTCTGCTATTTTAGGATGCATTTTAGCAGTGGTCTTTTGAATTTCTTCTTGCATTTTTACCTCTGCTAAATTTTAAGGCTAATTAATTCCAGGCCAGGGTAGACAAATTGCAGTCTTCTACCAAAGTACCTCAAAGACAAGCAGAAGTAAATTACCTATGCAAAGAGTGTACCATGTGGCAGACCTAGTTTATAAAGGAAGAAACGTGTATGGAGGGAATTAACACTCAGTGAAGCTACTGGTTTATCTGTGACGAATGTATAAAAGCTAATAGCGAATGAGGTGAATGAAGTGAGGCATAAAGACAAGCAAGGAAAAGTCCTTAAGCATCACTTGGCTTGTGTCCATATGCAGGAGGAAGTATTTCCCCAGTTGTGGGGCAGCAGTGCAGCAAGTTGCCATTGTTTGTTAAAATGCTTTGTGCTACTCGTAGATTGTTGAAGTATACTGCAAATTGCTACAAAGTGTGTGAGGAGGTACACTCACAGTTTTTTAATTATGATTCAGATGACTCACAAAAATCTCTCTCTTCAATAGCCTGGGAAGTTCTATAATGAGTAATGGCATGCCAAATGGTATTTCCTGTAGGCGATTTCCATGATTTTTTGGAAGGTGAGCCTGCTTTAAATGTTTCTCCTTTTTTTTCTTCTTTCCTCGTTCTATTGGCCTGCACAAAACCTCTGCAATCTGAGAGAGGTGGTCTTTGCGGGGGGCAATAAAGCACTGCAAAACTGTGTATCACCACTATGATAGCAAGGCTTCAATATAAAGTAGACACCAGAAAACATTTAAAATAAATCTTAAATTCAAGTTCTGGGCTCTGGTTTCCTCTAGGGGTGGATGTTATCTGTTGAGCGATCTCATTTTTCAGGTCGAGCATTGGAGACCTCTTGTATATACTTCTTTAGTATATACTTATTGTGTACTTATATGTGTATGTACTTTGGGTGTCTGGAGATCAACCCTAGGACTTGTCTGCTTCCGCCTAGGGACTTCTTTTCTGTTCAACTGCCTCTATTTAACTGTTTTGATAGAAAACAACCAGCAGAGGTCAGTAAAATACCAGAATCACTTTAGCATTCTCTCCATTCCAGTCCATAGAAATTGTCTTCCATGAGCACCTGTAGAAAATAATATTTTTTTCACATTTTGTATTTTCAATGATATGACCACCAAAGGCCCTGATTTTATTTTAAAAACAGAGCTTTGGACTATACCATTTCCCTCTAAAAGGCATATTTATCTCCACGTGTTCCCATACCTAGCGTGTCACGCAGTTTGGTGCTTACTTTCCCTCTATGTTAAAGAACAGTAGATGTTTCAGCACCCAGGCTAATGTGCTGCATAGCTATATACATATAAGGTCCTAACGGCGAGACCGATTGCATTGCAAATGCTTGTTCTTATTTGGGGATTCTATTTAATTATAGGGGCACTTGGACACCAGCAGTCAATACTAGGAATTTAGCATTTGCTCGATCAATTGGTGCTTTGAAACAGTTCGCAAATAAACTGGGAGGTAGACCTGTCCGTATCTTAATGGACATTTATAAGGCTAAATGCGTTTCAATTGCTATTTACGGGGCTGGTATTTGGGGCATTGCAGACTGCCGAGAAATCCAAGTAAAGGAAAATATTTTCCTTCGGTATTTGTTAGCAGTTCCCAAGTCCACTTCTACGTATGTGTGCCATAAGGAATTGGATATAATTTATATATCTGATTTGATCAAAATTAGTCCTTTATTGTTATGGTACAAGATATGGACCTCAACAGCTACAACCTTAAATAGAGCTGTTTTACTTGACTGCATTAATCTTGAAAGAGCACAAAATATCCAGTGGCTAGCATACATAAAGGTCTTTTTAACAAATATGGGGCTACTAGGTTATTTTAATAACCCTACCTCATTATCTATGATTTCGAGAAAGGAATTTAAAGACCGCTGCCTTGTTTTTCTGGAGAATCAACGGTGGTCTAAAGAAAGGACTAAAAAATCTGTCTTACAACATCAGTTACTTCTGCAGGGCATTGGCTTACAGCTTTATCTATCGCCTGACCAAACTTGCTATGACAGAATGTTATTGGCTCGTTTGAGAACCGACTGTTTTTATAGATTAATAACATTCCCTGATATAAACAATTGGTCGTCATATTTAATTAAATGCCCATGCGACGACCTCTCCGAGCAATCAACTATTCATACTCTTTTGTTTTGTAAATTTTATGCATGGGGGAGGAGGAGACACTTGATTCCTTTATTAAAAATCTGGGGCTTAAGGCAGTGTAGACCAGCTTTTGTAAAACTGCTTATGCTAGAAGATGAAATGACTATTAATGCTGTATCTAAGTTTTTAAAATACGCAATTAGATGCAGATCTTCTATGTCCTAGTTCCTTTCAATTTTATGTCTAATAATAACATTTTATTATGATGTAATTAACTGGATTTATCTGTTTATTTTTAATAACGTGTGATTGTCGTATTTACTGTGCTTTTATGGTTTTTTAAATATGAAATCGAATAAAGCTATCTTTGACTTGACTTGACTTGCCCAGCAGTCAAACTTAGAAGCACCCATAACCCTCTCGGAGGTAAAAGCTACTATCAGCTCTGTAGCCAAAAGTAAGGCATCTGGACCGGGTCAAATTCCTTTAAAATGTTATGGCCTTTTTTCCCACGTCTTGGCCCTGGTCCTTTGGGATCTGTTTAATTCCTTTATTGTGTTTGGTCAGGTCCCAGGGCCTTGGGGTGAGGCCAACAAGTTATCAGCAGAAATCTCAGGTTTTGTCGATTTAAACCAGCATGGCTTTATCCCTGGACGTGATACAACCTCACATGTTAATACGGCTAGCACAGCCATGTAGGGTGCCTCCGTTGATGAGGGTTCAGTTGGTATGATCATGCTTGATGCAGAGAAGGCCTTCGACCGGGCTGCCTGGCCTTATCTCTGGGCAGTCATGGAGCCTGGCAGACTCGGCCCTGGCTTTATAGCTGAAGTTTGCCAACTCTACATTGGTCTGAAAGCAAGGATCCACTGTTCAGGCTCTCTCTCTCTGACCCTACTGACATTTTTTGTGACACCTGGTAGGACTGTTCTCTCTCTCCCCAGCTGTTCGCTCAATATATTGAGCCCTCTATCCAGTCTCTCCACATGGCAGAGGATATCCATTCCTTGGGAATTCACCAATTTGAGGTGAAGGATCTAACTTACCCAGATGATGTGGCAGTTCTAACTCCCACCCCGGATAGCATAATAAGGGCAATTGAGGGGGTGTTAGAAATTGAGGATTCTGGTTGGCAGGGTATACGAGCAGGAGCCACAAACCTAGTCAGGGTAAGTCCGATATACAACCTAAATTAACCTGTCCTCACCCTCGGGTAGCTTGGCACAAAGCAGTCCGGCTTAACTTAAGAGGCAGTGTGTAAAGTAATTGTGTACACTTTAGTTACAGTAACACAGTGAAAACAGCACAAAAAAGATTCCACGTCAATTTAGAAAAATAGAAAATTCTTATCTGACTAAAACAAGACCAGAACAACAAAAATCCAATAAGTAGAACTTGAGATATGAATTTTCAAAGATTAAATGCAAAAACAGCTTGAAGTCAATAGCGGTCAAAAGGTTACTTGAGGTCGCTAGGGACTGGTGCAAATCCAAAGTCAGGCTAACCGCGATGGAGGGTTGGCCGGCTACAGAACCCTCTCAGGATCTGCTGAAAAAGTATCTTGTATGGAGCAAAGAGCTGACGTTGATAGCACGATGCGTCTTTCTACTCTACACAGTCTGGTTGATGCTTCGGAGTCAAGCCACGAAGACGGTTTTGAAGGATTGGCGCTGCGTTGTCATCGAGCCTCGCAGACGGTGTTGCAGGATCGGCACTGCATCGCCATTGAGCCCCGCAGAGCATGTGGAAGGATCGGCGCTGTGTTTCCATCAAAACTGCACTGCATTGGCATTGGAGGATACTGTGTCAGTTCCGATTGGTGTAAAGGGGCCAATATGTCGATTTTGAAGAAAACAGCTGCAGAACCCACTTCTGAGGCCAATTACTCTAGGGGGCACCTCAGGCTATGGCAGAAATCACAGATCTTCGTGTCCAGCAGCACTAGCAGAGTTACAAGAAGTCTTTTTTGTCCCTGAGACTTCAGAAAATGGGAGGCAAACCAACAAGCCCTAGGAGGAACTTGGGTTCAAGGACATAGAGAGCAGGTCCAGTCTCTCTCATTCCCAGGCAAGAAGCAGCAGACCAACACAGCAGAGCAGGTAGCAAAGTGGCAGATCCTCCTACAGCATAGCAATGAGCAAGCCAACACAGCAAAGCAGTTGGCAAAGTGTCAGTCCCTCCTGCAGTACAGCAGCTATTCTGCCAGGCAAAATGTCCTTGGTTCCAGCAAAGTTCTTATCTTGTGGTGTCAGGGGTCCACTACCTATACCCCAATGTGCCTTTGAAGAGGGGGAGACATCAAAGAGGCTTTTGAAGATCACAAGGTCCCTGTCTTTCTGCCCTGGCTCTAGACTCACTACAGGGGGGTTATGCAGTTCTTTGTTTAGGGACAGGCACAGCTCTATTCAGGTGCAAGTATCAGCTCCTCCCTCCCTATATATCACAGGAAGGCTAATCAGCCTGGTGATGGGCTATCGGCATTGAAATATTACACACCCCAGCTCCCTCTATGTGACTGTCTAGAGGGAATGCACAAAGCCCAGCTGTCACTCAACCCAGATGTGTATTCAGAGACAGGCAGAGGCACAGAATGGTTAAAGTAAGTAAACTTTCTAAAATTGGCATTTTCAGACTTACAATTTAAAATTCTACTTCACCATAAGTTGTGATTTTAAATTGTGGGGCCAGAGACACCAAACCCCACATTTCTATCTGCTCCCAATTGGAAATGGCACTTAATGTTTAAGGCAATCCGAATGTTACCCGATGGAAGATCCAGGCCTTGTAGTAGCAGAAAAACAAAGTTGGGGTATTTCACTACCAGGATATGTAAAAAAAAGATTTGGGTCTGGTAAGTAGCTTAACTTGCCAGGTAGAAATGACTGTTTACAACTGCACACACAGGTTCCGTAATGGTAGGCCTGTGCAATGTTTGAAGGCCTACTGAGTGGGTGGCACAATCAGTGCCACAGGCCCACCAGTAGCATTTAATTTACAGGCCCTGGGCACCTATAGTACACTTTACTAGGGACTTATAAGTATATTAAATATGCAGATTGTGGATAAGCCAGTGTTACCATGTTTTGACTACAGAGCACCTGCACTTTAGCATTCATTAGCAGTAATACAGTGCCCAGAATCCTAAAGCCAGCAAAAATGAAGTAAGCAAAACAGGAGGTCAGATGGCAAAAGTCTGGGGAAACCACACCAAGAATGCCAGGTCTAACAGGTGGCTGCACAGGCATTTGGCTACATGTCAGGATATAAGCTCAATCCTGATAAAACACAGGTCCTGTCTAATACTATTCCTCCTGCTCAAAATAAGCAATGGGTACATTCGGCTACTTATCTAGCGGTAGAATTGTTGGTTTGAATGGAGGAGGTCATTGGATATAATTACAGGACACTCTACCAACATGCAACCAATGTCTTCAGTAAATGGAATCCCTTGCATCTGGGCCTAATTGGGCGGTGTAATCTTATTAAAATGATTATTCTCTCCAGGTATTTGTATTTTTCCATTTTATCCCTCTTTTTCTTTCTATAGAGTTTTTTGATAAGATCGAGTCCTGCTGGCAAACGTTTATTTGGAGTTAAAGGAAGCCTCACTGCAAGATAGTTTCTTCAGCTGCCTGAAGAGAAAGGTGGGTCTTTCTCCCTGTCTTGCGTCTTTATTCTCTTGCCTCATTCTTTTCTCAACTATGTCTGGTAATGGGTTGGAGAATGTGGGAGGAGTATCTGCCATTAGGGGAATCGATTGTTCTCGGTGTTGGCATAACTGATACAGTCTACTTTAATAGAACCTAGTTTAAGACTTTAAAGGCTTTCCATCTCATCTGGAGTTCTCTTAAAATAGTATTTCCGAACACTATCTTGATCAATCAACATACACATTTAGGATTTAACCCTTATTTACCTCTTTGTGTCCATCATAGCTTTCGGGTGAGTTGGGAGGCGGCTGAACTGTTTACCCTGGGTCAATTATTTGAGGGTGATGTTTTTCTTTCCTTTTTATAATAAGCAGCAACAGTTTTCTCTTCCACTTATTGGTTTCTAAAAGTATCTGCAGATTCGACATTTCATTTCTAGACTTCATGAAGATGAGATTAACTTTTCTCAAAATACTCTTTTGGCTCTGGTAACGAAAGCTACAGTAAAGGGTAACATTAGTTTGGTGTATAAGCTCATCTATTCTGCTGTGCAGGATCAATGGGCTGATCCTTTTCAGTAGAGGGTGGATAAATGGAGCAGACTTTTGGACACAGAGATACTGGTTGAGGATATGAGGCTTAGTAACCTCCTGGCACAAAGTGTTCTAAATGTGTCACAAATTGAGGGTCATCATATATGTTTTAACAATTTCTATTATACTCCCCACCTCCTTGGAGTCATGAAGCTTAGAGCAGAGGACTGCTGCTTTCGCTGTGGGCCTGAAGGGGCTGATGCAGTTCATATCTTTGCCTCTTGTCCTGTCCTACGTGTATACTGGGTTTGTGTTTTGGGGAAAATTAACAGTATTTTGAACTTATCAGTTGAGTGGGATTCAAAACTGATCATGTTGAGCCATTCACCGGTTTTCCCTCAAAACATGGTGGCTTATATATTTTTTCAATCTCTTTGGCACACTCATGGCTTTCAAATGCTAACCCATGTCCCTTGTGGTAGGAATTTGTGACCATTTGTTTCTCGGAAATGTCTTTGTTACAGAAGATGTTCGTAGATGGAGGCTGAGTAAGATTTGGGATCAAGTTAGACTCTGGAGTGGGGCGCTGGCTGGCCAAGACGATGGAGTATAGTTCCAATGTTATTACCACAATGCTTCCCTTTAAGTTGATTTTGATTCTATTGATGGCTTTCTATCATGTCTTTTCTCCTTATTTCCTGTTCTCTGTTTCTCATTTGTGGAGGTTTACCAATGTGTCAAGTTTTTTTGTTCCCCTGTATGGACTAAGTTTTATAATACTATTTTTTTAAATAAAATAAAATATGCTAGTAAATTGTAGGGCCAAGATACAATCACAATCATAATTACTTCATTTACATGATGAGATGAAGTATAGGAGTGAAATACTTAGATTCAAAAGTGAAATACCCAGATAAGGTGTATGATAAACTTAAAACTAGCAGATTTTTTAAGCATAGGACAAGCCCAATACCAGCAGCTGCTCTCCACCTAAAACACTGGAACTACACAGGGTTTCCTACCTCTCACTTACATAATTTATGTGGCACCCTAAGACTGATAGAGCATTGTTTGACTTTATATAGGGTGCTTCCTTGTTTCTGGACAAAACACTCACCTTAGTAAGGCACTTGGGCTTAATATAAGCCACAACCAGTTCCAAAGATTCTTTATAAAACTCTTTAAAGGGTCATAACTATCACAAAGCCATTATCAATGGCACTGAACCACTAAAATGTTGCCCAGGTTTAGGCCCTCATTGTTATTGCCAGTGTAACTGTGGCCTGTGAACGGAGTTTACAGCACTTGGGGGTATATTTACAAGGGGATAGCGCCACCAGCACGTCACTTTTGGCAATGTTCTGGTGGCTCTATGCCCTTCTTCATATTTACAAAGCGGCGCTAAACCACTTTGAGTGGCTTAACGCAGGCTTGTTAATATGGCCCCTTTACACATTAGAATGGCACCACGAGGAGAAATCCTAGTTTTTGCTTTTTCTATATGTGTGGCATTCTGCAGCACACAGAGAAAGAGGAAAACGCCTTGAATGACTGTTTATGTGCTGGAAGATGTCCCTTCCTGCACATCAACAATTACATAAATAATGGCGATTTTTCTCATCTATGTGTGCTGCAAAACGCAGCACACATAGAAGTAACAAATCGCTTATATTGATTGTTTATGTGCAGGAAGGTACACCTACCTGCACATAAACAATCACTCCCTGTAACGCAGGCACCCCTGCACTATGGTGCAAGGGTGCCTGCTTTGGCACTAGGCAGCTAATTTTAGTGCCAGCGCTCGGGAAAACACAGTGGTGCACCATATTGTTGTAAATACAGTGCAACCCTACATTTTGGAAATGTCGAAGCGCAGCGCTGCTGAATTTGGCACAGCTCCACAGTCCGACATTTCCGTGTATATATGCCCCTTAGTTTTAATGACAATAGTATTCAGCCTCTTGGCAGACTGTAGCCCATGGAATGAACTGCTGAGTTTGGGCCCCATAAAAAGTGGCAATCCTGTTTTTCAGGGGAAGCGATGACTCTTAATAGTAAAAGAGCTGTCGTCCACAGCATGGTACAATGGACAGTCTGAAACAACAAAAACAGAGAATACACAAGCAGACAATTTTTCAAAGCAATTTACCTTTTAAAAAACAGAATGCGATGGAAGTGAATTGCAATGTCCACAGTCGGGGAAAAATAGAATACTTACATAGATCTCATAATATTCATTCTAATAATATATATAGTGCTAAATTTAAAGGAATGTTTTAAGCAGGTGTAATTGAGAAAGAAGAGGGGGACAGGGAGCTGAATGAAGGTCCAGCAACTCGTGCTTCTGAATAATGTATGATTCACTAAAGAGAGTTGCCATTCCTTTAGTGAATTAAGCAGGTATAAGGCATTGATTTGTGGTGGAAGTAGCAGAAGTGTAGTTTGTAAAAGACAGGCGGCCCACATAAATATTGGACACAACATTAATACAAACATTAGTAAAATAAAAGGCATGTTGGAGATCAAGGTACAGAATGTTAAGAATGGGAGAGCCTCCAATTCCAAATTGGGAACTCCCCTTCAAAAAATGGGGAAAGACCTGGGTGCGTCCCTCTAGGCAGGTGCTGGATAGTGGTTGGGGGGCTAATTTGCTATTCAAACTCAGCGGGGCTCGTCCCTCATGACAGGTGCTGGACTGTGGTTGGGGACCTAATTTACTATTCTAACTCAACTGGGGGCTTACCTCCGGGCAGGTGCTGGACAGTGGTTGGGAGCAAAATTACTATTCTACCTCCGCTGTGGATGTCCATCTGGGCAGGTTCTGGACAGTGGTTGGGGGCTCATTTTCTATTCTAACTCTGCTGGGGGCAACCCTCTGGGCAGGTGTTGGACAGCGGTTGGGGGGCTAATTTGCTATTCTAACTCTGCTGGAGGCTTACCTCAGGGCAGGTGCTGGACAGTGGTTGGGGGCCTAATTTTCTATTCCAACTCTGCTGGGGGCGTCCCTCGGGGCAGATGCTTGACAGTGGTTGGAGGCAAAATTACTATTCTAGCTCCGCTGGGGCTTACCTCAGGAAAGGAGCTGGACATTGGTTGAGGGCACAATTACTATTCTAACTCCGCTGGGGGCGTCCCTCGGGACAGGTGCTGGACAGTGGTTGGGGGCCCAATTTTCTATTCCAACTCTGCTGGGGACGTCCCTCGGGGCAGGTGCTGGACAGTCGTTGGAGGCAAAATTACTATTCTAGCTCCGCTGGGGCTTACCTCAGGAAAGGAGCTGGACATTGGTTGAGGGCAGAATTACTATTCTAACTCCCTCGGGACAGGTGCTGGACAGTAGCTGGGAGTCTAATTTTCCTTTGTTACACCACTAAGAACTTACCTCAGGGCAGATGCTGGACAGTGACTGGGGACACAATTACTATTTTAACTCCACCGGGTACTTACCTCTGGGAGGGTGTTGAACATAGACCATGGTTTTAAATGAAATTCTGAAATAAAATACAAAATAAACTTTTAATAAAATGTATTTTTTTATTTTCTCACAGAAGCAAACAGTGTCCCAAAAGTGACAGTCTCAGCAAAAAAACTAAACCAACCTGAAGAAAAAACAAAAGAAGTATCACTCCCTTGCTTCAACAAGCCACAAACCAAAGATCATCAACGATCAAATAAACCACAACATCATTCAAAACAAGAATCCTCCAAGGTAAACACAAGATTTACCTCAGAGTTTTTGAGCAAAGAATTATTAGCATTTTTATCCCTCTAGGCAGCTGTAGTTTTCAGAATTCAAAAACGTATCCTTCCAAAATAATTTACCTACATTATTCCTCCCTTTCCACAGGAAAATAAATAAATAAAAACTAATCCGTAATAAAACTCTAAAATGTAATTAATTCACCTTTTCTCTTTTTATTTTGCTTTTGAAGGCCTACACAAAATGGCATCTTCTCGTCGAGCATTGTATGTAGAATCTAGACATGGAAACAGACTTTTGAAATACAATGCCTATCTTTACTGCTAGGAGAAGATAACTGAAACCAAGAATTAATGGAGGTGTGTGCAGTATCACTCCTCTCATTGCACAGGCAGAGGGGTTACTCTGGAGCAGACTGTTCTTAGTACAACAGAGCATAACCACTCTGCCCTGCAACGAAGACTGAAGTTAGAGAACATGTGCAATACATAACAATGCTCGCATCCACCTTCAATGATCCCTGTGGCTCAGTTTTGAGGGAGGTATCACAAAATATTCCCATGCATGTTACAAGCAGTATGCCCTCCATACCCAAACTCTGTAGAATGGTCCAAAGAAGAAAAAAAGCAAGTAATCCACAATGTGTACCCTGAACTAACTTTAACTTTCAGTGATGAACTTTTCCTGTGGCATGACAACCAAAACCCCCAAAAAGATTACCAATTCTTAGCACAGTGTATAACCTGGTACCCCTTGAGAATAGTAAAATGTGGATGATGAAGTCGACGCCCCGTCCATTCACCCAAATCTACGCTATTCACGCTAGATTAATAATACTACAGTGCCATTAGTAAATAGTTTACTCCTTGATAAGCAATCCTCAACATACACAGATTTTTTATCTGTAGTAAAAGCTAAAACAATAAGCAAAAGTCCTAGAAAAGTGATAGTTGACTTGGAATTAGCAATGCTAAACACAGTTACCAAACTGTACCCAGAAACCCAAATTGAAGGATGCTTTTTCAACTTTTTCAAAGGCATTTTGTTGTAAAAAATTGAGGGAGGTCACAATTCCTTTAATAAAGCAATTGGAAAACATCACTCCAACCTATATCATTTCTAGGACCTTTTAAAGAAGGATCAACGCTTTCAAGAAATGAGAATTGTGCAATCTCTCTCAGGTACCCTGAGCCCACGTGTTCCCCAAAAAAAAAAATTCTGAACGACTATTGGCCAAAATGCAACAGTTATTGTTTATGATGGTTTCAGTCTATCTGGACAGTGTTGCACACATCTTACACTACAAACGCTGCCTACCTAACCACTACATTGCATGCCTGTTTTTATGTTACACCACAATTTAATTGTTTTATTTGCAGTTTTGTTTGCACTAAATTAAGGATTTTTTGGGGTTCCTGCCTGTTGATCTCTCTACAGTTTCTAAAGATTTATTAAAGCTATTTTGAGCTTACAGCAAACTCTTGATGAGGGAAAACTGCTGCAGCCTGCATGGGAATGTACTTTGTGGTTAAGACGTACATAACATACAGTTTAAAAACACCGACAAGCTGAGGGCCTTACGATGGTGGTCAGTCAGACAACCGACCACTATTGTTTTGGACAGGAGACCATTTGACAATGAGTCAGTGGTCCTGCCCACCCTATTAGGATATGACCACCGTGCAGGAGGTTGTAAAGTGCTTTTTTCTAATACGGACAGTAGAAAAAGGCACTTTGTGCACATCTATGCACCATGTGCCCGTCACCATGTGGTGCCTGGCACACTGTACATGAATGTGTGGGGGGCCACTACATGTGCCACCTAGGCCACTTAGCAGTGGCCCACGGGAGACAGTGGCCTGCTTGGAGCCCCCAAAGTCCATTCCCATCTGATTTTTCATGACGGTGGGACTGCCATGAAAAGGCAGTCGGAAAGGAACATCTTAATCCCTACGGCGGTGCCTGCTCAGGCACCACCTCCATTGTTTTGATAGGAGTCCGACCGTTGCCCCGAAGGGATCTTGGATACTGTCAGAGATGGCGGTCCTACCACCCAACCTCTGCTATCTGACCCCCGATATTGTAATCCGGCGTTTGGACTGATGCCCAGGGTGCTGGGTAGACCGCCATCGCCGGCCTGTTGGTGGTGGTTCGCCCGCCATCGTAATGACCCCTAAGTACCTCCCCACTTTTACCTCACTGTAAAAATAATCACCAATGTACTAAAGATATCTACTTACAAACATTCTTGCCTGCTGAAACTCTTCTTTTGCTTCTGATACACGCTGCGACCTCTACTGACTGTAGAAAATGAAGCTCAACTGCGTATGTCTGGCCTGGCTGCTGGAAAAGAGAAAGGATATTTTACTCCACTCAAAACAATGAAAATACGTGTAAAATGTTAAAAATATGTTTTGGCATGTAATAAAATTTGAGATATTTTTTAAAAACGTAATTCAATAACTCCATTTGAGAGCATTTGTTAAAATTTGTAAATAAATATTTAACTTTTCTTTTCTGTCTAACTTGTTGCACTACTGTAAATGTTTTTGCTTATTTAAAAATACATGTTAAAAAGTTTTTTTTAACAAAATGTTTTATAAAGTTGTTTGAGTGTGCTTTATTTAAATAAACATCAGTGTTACAAATATGTAAACATCTCTCATCAATACTGCGGTATGAAAATTAATACCTGAGCAATAAAAACACTTCCCCACCCAAAAACCCTATTTTTCTTGCAACCCGTACCTACATTTTAGTGTCCTTAATTTAAATAATTGACTAATAATTAATTCATATTTTTTTTTTCAATTAACTACGAGTTAATACTCAGGTCTTAAAATTAATGGCTAAGTATTAAAACACTTCCCCACCCATTTTTCTTGCATCACATCCCTAAACATTAGTGTCCTTACTTTAAATAATTGACTAATAATGAATTAATATTTTAAATTAAAAAAGAATTAATTACGAGTTAATACTCAGGTCTTAAAATTGATATCTATGTATTAAAACACTTCCCCACCCAAAACCCCTATTTTCTTGCATCCCGCCCCTAAAAGTAAGTGTCCATAATTTAAATAATTTACCATTAATTAGTTAATATTTGTTTTTTAAATTAGTGCCTAGTTAATACTCAAGTCTTTATTACCTGAGTCTTAAAAAACTTCCCTAACCAAACCACTATTTTCCTTCCATCCTGTCCCTAAAAGCTAGTTTCCTTTATGTAATAAATTCTATAATAATTAATAATTTTATTAATGAGTTTTCTAAAGAAATGAACTCCAAATTATTAATCTGGTATTGAAATGAGTGCCCGAGTATTAATACACTCCTCCACCCAATACCCCTATTTCCCTTGCATCCGGCCCAATAAAAGTAAATGGCCTTATTTTAATTAAAGTATTATGAATTTAATTAATACATCAAACTTTTTTTGTATAATTAACTGCCAATTCATTCTAAGGTATTAAATGAATTTCTGAGTATTCATACTCTACCCTACCCAAAGCCACTATTTTCCATGCATCCCATCACTAAAAGCTAGGTTTCCTAATTTAAAAGTTATCATTAATAATCAATTAATATTGCAAATTACTTTAAAGAAATGAACAACAAATTAATACTCTGGTATTAAAAATAAAACCTGAGTATTAATATACACCCCCATCAAAAACCCCGTTTCCCTTGCATCCCACTCCTAAAAGTTAGCATTAGAAGGCAGGCGGTTGGAGCTCGGCTGTCAGGGGGAAAGACTGCCGGTTCGACAGGATCAAGGATCCCATCAGTGCGGCGGTCGGACTTCCATTCCCTGCAATGAGGGCGATGTCTGCTCAGGCACCGCCGTGGGGATTACAATTTCCCTTACCACCTGCCCTTTCATGGCTGTTCACCCTCCATGAAAAGGCAGGCAGAAAGTGACTTTGGGGGCCCCTAGCAGGGCCTCTTTACCCCCTGGCCCTCAGCTATGGGCCTGAGGGGCACATATGGTGCCCTCCTAAACATCCCTGGACCATGTGGTAGCACTGCATGGTGCCTGCACATGGTGCAGGAATGTTTTGAAAGTGTATATTTTGTATTGCAGCGTGTGCTGCAGCCCGTAGCACATGCCGCGATACTAAATATACACATTGCGACCGTCGTGAAGGCGGTCGCATCGTAATGCGGACAGCGGGTCCGCCAAAGCGGTTCTGCTTCCTCCACGGTGCCGGTCGGGCGATATTCCGACCAGCATCCTAATCCAGCCCTATATTTCACAATTATTAAAAGTAATTGAGTAATATATTACCCCTGCATCTTAAAAATACATATGTTTGTAAAATTAACAGATAATTATAAACTACATATTAATTTCTCACCTGAGTGCATAGGGGAGAGGAGGTGGGCGAACGGCTAGGGCAGTCGGCCTCGAAGCTGGGGAACTGGTGTCGAGTCTTGGCAGGGACTCTCAACATTCTGTGATTCTGGGTAAATCACTTAATCTTCCCATGCCTAACCAAACAACAACAAAACAAATGAATGTGTCCGTCTGTAATGCAACTGGTGCTCATATGAAGAGCGCTCTGATACCTTTGGATCCAGTTTGCGCTATAAAAAACTTCCCCCCCCCCCAAAAAAAACATACATTCTGTGGTAAAGACTGGCATTGTAAACTATAACGATAAATTTCATTGTAGTGTCATAGGACGTAATGCGATTCATAGTAGGAACAGATTCGGAGCAAAGGCTGGTGTAGCAATCACTCTGTCGTGGTGGCGGTTTTGTTAAGGTTTCACATTGGAAAACCTTTGTTAAAAAGGATATTTCCCTTGGAAAGCACACTCAACTAATTAAATAAAAATGAACGAAACACAAACATATTTTTAAAGAAGTTGTAACCATGTTACTTTACTGTGAATATCTGAAAAATTATGTGTTTGAAAAAACACAGTCACTTGTATGCTTTGCACGAGTGATAGTACCCTGCAAAAGCTAATAAACCAAAATGTATTAACAATAAGTAATAATTTAAGCCAACAACATAGTTCATTATATATACATGGGCTACAGCATTTAAAACATGTGAAATTAACTGCTAATTTTTATATCTCTTATGGTTCTTCTCCATATTATTTTTCAATGCATTTCTCTTTGCAGCATCCACTAGGGGACTATTAAATCATGAGAGTTTGTGGTGTCCTTTGTTTTGAAACAGTATATCCTGATTAGATTAACTAATAATTTTTCATGTAATGCAAAAAGAATTTAGTAATGTTACACTGCCATATTAGGTCACCACCGTTAAATAGGTGTTTTCTAAAATAGACATATTATTAATGGACTTATTGTGTAACATCAGTGATGTGAATGAGCGCTACAAGAGATGGATTTACTCTCAGGCCAGGTGCCCAAAGCAACACAACTAGAAAGAGAAGCCTTATTGGCGCAACAAATAGAGGTGCCCCTCACGACACAAGAAAACATAGTGACCTTTCTGGCACAAATGACCTCAGTCTACATACTGATAACTTTGATTTCCCCTGTACAAGTAGTTTTGATGGGGACGAGGACGAATATATTTTTGACCCATTTGAGACCTTGGACATTGACCTCCTTGACGAGGATCTAGTCTTCTCATCTAAGAGTAATACAATTAAAGACCCCTCGAGTAGAGATGTTTAACCCTACTCGTATTACTCACCCAAGGGGATCTGAATGGTGGCCAATGGACCACGTATCCAATTTCATCAAGTTCTGGATCTGTAAACCCCTTGAAAGTGAAACCAGAAACCTCATGAGAGCTGAATGTCCTAGGCCTTTTCTAGAGAATAAATGTGCCTTAACTCCTAACCTGGATCCTGAACTCATAACCTTTCTCTTCAAAGCAGGTCAAGACCCTAGAAAAGGTCTCAAACGCTGTCTCAAACAGTGCCAAGATAAGGTACTCGACAGTCTTGGCCCTTTAGCCAAAATACTGGATTTGGCAGAGGAGGCATCTCTGAATGACACCCCAGTAGATGTAGATTTATTGAGGGGCTGAAGCCAACGCACATTATGCTTACTTGGTAATGCTAACACAGGCCTAACTTCAGAACGTAGAAGAGCAATTCTTAGGAGAATCAATCCCAAGTTGGGGGACCTAACACCTAAAGAAGTCCAAGGTGACCCAAATGCCTGCTATTTGGCGAACATTTCGTTAAACTACTAGGGAAATATGTTGCCACCTTTTTGGCCTTTAGTAAGGCACAATTCAATATGAGAAGGATGTTCGGAGGCAACAGAGCTTTTGGACGGGCTGGCAGGAGGGGACTGGCTGCCAGCTGCGGGCAATACAGGTCCCCGTATTACCAAAACCTACATGGATATGGAAGACCCTTCGGAGGTCATAATTCCTCTTTCTTTCCATAAAGAGGAAGAAACTCCCGTACCCGTGGTGGTGGCAGAAACCAAACTCAAAGCTTTGGAGAACAAGGTAAGATCCCCAAACCCTCTTTTTTTCCCATATAAAGGTAGGGGGAAGACTCCGACTTTTTTTATCACAATTGGTTTGGAATAACGAACGATCCTTGGGTACTAGAAACCGTAAACGTGTTCAAAAGAAATTTTATCTCAACACCCTTCCAATCGCATCAACCCAGAGAGTTAATTTTGAATCAGGAACCATCAATCAATCAATCAATCAATCATAGCATTTGTAAAGTGCACCACTTACCCGTGAGGGTCTTAAGGCTCTGGGGGGTGGGGAATTCTGTTTTGGTTTTTTTGCAAAAACAATTTTTATTGTATAACACAGGTACAGTTGCCAAATGTAGTGATCAACATGTCCGCGGTCTTCTTCCAGTAATAAACACCAGTGCATAACACAGTAGAGACCACTTTCAACTATCAGCGCACTGTCCCCAACATTCCCCAATGCAGACAATCCCTCCCCCCACCCACATGTCAGTGTACCAGAGTCACAGGTACCGGGATAAGTCGATCGCGTAGTTAGCCGTTGGCGCGACCGTGGGCCATTCCCCACCCCCATGGTCAGGTGCCAAGCAGAGCGGAGAAGGAAGCCCCCCCACCCTCAAGCGCGATCCATCAGCTGCCTCTCCGCCGCTACGCCGCTGCCTGTGGCTCCAGCGCTTCAGTACCCCCCTCCGCATCTGTGCCCCACCCCCGGAGGTCAGCCACTAGTGCCTCCCATGCATGTGCAATGGCTAACGCCTTGTCATCGTTGCTCCGCAGCGCTAACTGCAACCGAAGCGTACTCTCGCTACCCGCCCATTTTGTAAAGGCAGCTCTCCACCTCGCAAAGCTGGGACCAGTTCTCGTTTTCCAGTGCAGGGTAATTTCTCTTTTAGCCATTACCAGCCCTAAGTCGCAAAACTTGCTCGTGACTTTCGAGCGCAGTGTGTGGGGAAACCATGGCAGCAAACAAACTCCCATTTCCACCCCCAGTTCCCGCCCCGTCACCTGGGTCAAGCAATCAATGACCTCCCCCCCAGTAGCAGCTCAGAACGCCACAGGACCAGAACATGTGCTTAAAGTCAGCTCCCTCCTCCCCACAGCGAGGGCACTGCGGAGTGGGACCCCCAAAATATTGAAATAGTTTAGCTGGTGTCAGATATGTCCTATGCAAGATGAAGTATTGCACCAATTGAAACCTGGCGTTACGCGTGCTCTTCCAGGCCCGTCTCTGCAATGTGGGCCACGTCAAGTCCGGAATGGGCTTCCCGACGTCCCGTTCCCATTTAACCTTCAGTGCACTCAAAGGGGCTAGATGTTCCGTCGCCATTCTCCGATATAGGCACGTAATGGCCTTGTTTGTGCCCGCCGCCATGACCACATACTGACAGCCGGCAGCGGTCTGCGGTTCAGAGAGTCCCGAATTCCAGTGTTTTTGTAGAGCTGCCACCAGGGCCGCGTGGAGTAGATAGTCTCCCCTCGGGATCCCGAAGGAGTCCTGCAGTTCCTGGAATGGCTGAAGCACTCCGTTGAGGTATAAGTCCCCCACCATCTGTATCCCTAGGTCTTCCCACTGTGCCAGCCCCG
Organism: Triturus cristatus; assembly: GCF_964204655.1. Taxonomy (NCBI): domain Eukaryota; kingdom Metazoa; phylum Chordata; class Amphibia; order Caudata; family Salamandridae; genus Triturus; species Triturus cristatus. Next base: position 1,426,375,348 of record NC_140590.1, on the reverse strand, counting down.
ACCAATCTCCGCCGTGAGGGAGGGCCGTGCACATCCCCAAAGGGATCTCCGGGGCGTAGGGGTGAACAGTGCCGACCCTCCGCAGGCTGCGGTTCCAACACAACCGGAGCGTTCGTTCCTCAAGCGTCAGTTGCGACAGCTCCAGCCGCTGCTGGAAGACAATAAAAGAAAGGACGTGTCGCGGGATCACCCTGCCCCGTGGGTCTTCGGGGCCCCTAAACTCCCTCGCCACTGCCTGCGTGAGCCATTGCATCTGGGCAGCCAAATAATACCATTCGAAGGGGGTGGGGAATTCTGTTACTGCTCAAAAAGCCAGGTCTTGAGGAGTCTTCTGAAGGTCAGTGGGTCTTGGGTCTGCCGTAGGTGGATGGGGAGGGTGGTCCAGGTCTTGGCGGCGAGGTGGGAGAACGATCTGCTGCCGGAGGTCACTCTTCGGATGCAGGGGACTGTGGCGAGGGCAAAGGTCGGCGGAGCGGAGCGGAGCTGACGGGTGGGGGTGTAGAAGCTGAGTTGTCTGTTGAGGTACGCTGGTCCGGTGTTGTGGAGTGCCTTGTGTGCGTGGGTGAGGAGCTTGAAAGTTATCCTCTTGTAGACGGGGAGGCAGTGCAGGTCTCTCAGGTGGGGTGTGATGTGGCTGCGGCGAGGGATGCCGAGAATCAGGCGTGCAGAGGCGTTCTGGATGCGTTGAAGCCGTTTCAGGAGTTTGGCCGAGGCTCCTGCATAGAGGGCGTTTCCGTAGTCCAACCTGCTGATGACGAGGGCCTGGGTGACCGTTCTTCTCGTTTCGGTGGGGATCCACTTGTAGATCTTGCGGAGCATGCGGAGGGTGTTGAAGCAGGAGGAAGAGACGGCGTTGACCTGCTTAGTCAAGGAGAGGGTGGAGTCGAGGATGACTCCTAGGTTGCGTGCGTGGTCGTTGAGTGTTGGAGCTGTTCCCAGTGCGGTCGATCACCAGGAGTCATCCCAGGCCGACAGGGTGGATCCCAAGATGAGGACCTCCGTCTTGTCCGAGTTCAGCTTCAGTCGGCTGTTCCTCATCCATTCGGCGACGGCCTTCATTCTTTCGTGGAGGTTGGTTTTGGCGGTGTGGGGGTCCTTGGTGAGGGAGAGGATCAGATGGGTGTCATCTGCGTAGGAGATGATGTTGAGGTCGTGCAGTCAGGCGACGTGGGCGAGTGGTGCCATGTAGATGTTGAACAGCGTTGGGCTGAGGGATGAGCCCTGGGGTACGCTGCAGATGATCTCGGTGGCTTCGGAGCGAAAGGGGGGGAGGTGGATGCTCTGTGTTCTGCCGGAGAGGAAGGAGGTGGTCCAGTCCATGGCCTTCTCTTGGATCCCAGCGTCGTGGAGGCGTGTTCGTAGTGTGAGGTGGCAGACCGTGTCGAAGGCGGCTGACAGGTTCAGGAGGATGAGGGCCGCAGTTTCTCCATGGTCTAGCAGGGTCCTGATGTTATTGGTGGCGGCGATGAGGGCAGTTTCGGGCTGTGGTTGCTGCGGAACCCGGGCTGGGACGGGTCCAGGATGCTGTTCTCCTCGAGGTAGCAGGTCAGTTGTTTGTTCACAGTCTTCTCGATGACCTTCGCCGGGAACGGGAGCAGGGAGATGGGCCGGAAGTTCTTGAGTCCTTGGGGGTCGGCCTTGGGTTTCTTGAGTAAGGCGTTGATCTCGGCATGCTTCCAGCTCTCCGGGGTGTTTGCTGTCTCGAAGGAGATGTTGATGGCTTTCCAGAGATGGGGTGCGATGGCGGTGCTGGCTTTGTTGAAGATGTGGTGTGGGCATGGGTCTGATTGAGATCCGGAGTGGATGGTGTTCATGATACTGATGGTGTCGTCATTGTTGATGTTGGTCCAGTAGAGCAGGCGGTTGGTGCGGATGGTGGTCGTGGGGGCGGAGGTTTCAGTGGTTGGCTGGACGGTCGTGGCATTGAAGCTGTCGTGGATGTCTGTGATCTTGCGATGGAAGAAGGTGGCCAGTGAGTCGCACAGGTCTTGCGAAGGTTGGATGTCGTTGGTGTTGGAGCTGGGATTGGAGAGTTCCTTCACGATGTTGAAGAGCTCTTTGCTGTTGTGTGCGTTGTTTTCTAGGCCGTCTTTGAAGAAGGCCCTTTTGATGGATCTGATGAGGTGATGGTGTCTGCGGGTGGCGTTCTTGTGGGCTGCGTAGCTGTCTGGTGTTCATTCACAGAGCCAGTTCTTCTCCAGCTTTTGGCAGGTTTGCTTGGAGGCCTGGAGGTCTTCAGTGAACCAGCTGGCTTTCTTGCTGGTGCGACTGTTGGAGGGTTTCTTGAACGAGGCGAGGGTGTTGGCGCAGTCGTCAGCCGAGGAGGGGTTCAGCCAGGTCTCCGTCAGGAAGGCGACATCTGGGGAAGTTGAGTCAAGTAAGTCCCAGAGTTCAAAGGCGTGTTTGCGGGTGGAGCGGGTGTTGAGGAGGATGAATCTGAGGTAGTTGGGTTCTTTCCTGGTCCGTGGGTTGGTGGGCCGGATGCTGGTGAAGTTGCAGTTCCGGCAGGATAAGGGCCCTTGGGTGCGCTTTGGGGCGGCCAGGCAGCAGGTGCGTGATCGTCCGGCGTTGAGTGCGTGGAGGGTGCTGTCCACCCTAGTAGACACGGAAGTGAGTCAGATGTTAAAGAATGCTATTTGCAGGGTGTCAGACTCAAAACAGGGTTTTTTTAGCACGATTTTCTTAGTAAAAAAGAAAGACAAGGGTTGGCGACCAGTTATAAACTTAAAAGACCTGCATTCTTTCCTCGTTTACAGACACTTCAAAATGGAGGGTATTCACCCCCTAAGAGACATCCTACAAGAGAAGGACTGGCTTGTGAAACTGGACCTAGAGGACGCCTATTTCACAATTCCAATGCACAAAGACTCTCAGAGGTTTCTAAGACTCTCCTGGAAAGGTATAACGTACCAGTTTCAAAGTCTTCCTTTTGGACTCTCCTCAGAACCTTGGTGTTTCGCCAAGATGTGTAGACCAGTAGTCGCAACCTTAAGAAGAAAGGGAGTCCGTTTAATAATATATCTAGACGATATCCTGCTGATGTCGCAAAATCAGGAAGACTTATTGAAACACATGAAATGGACAATAGATCTCTTGGAGAGTTTGTGCTTCATCATCAATATAGAAAAATCTATTATGACACCTTCTCAGAATTTAGAATTCTTGGGATTCCAGGTGGATACAACTACAAGCCAAATACAACTCCCTTCCAAGAAACTCTCCAAATTAAAGAAAGAAGTTTCTTACATTATGTTGAAGAAGATAGTCAGCTTACGCGACTTAGCCAGAATAGTTGGGCTCCTATCCTCTTCTATTCAAGCAGTTTCACCAGGCCCATTACATTACAGAGCCCTACAAAGACTGAAATCCCTAGGGTTAAGGATGGGGCTATTGAATTCAGATACACTCCCTCTTTCAGAGGAGGCTCAAGAAGATCTTCTTTTGTGGTGGAACAACCTAGACAGCTGGAATGGAAAGTCAATCTTCATGAACACCCCCGAGCATACGGTGGAATCAGACGCGAGCAATCTAGGATGGGGTGCCAGGATGGGTTCGTTAGAAACAGGCGGGAAGTGGTCCAGAGAAGAACTCCCTCTCCACATAAACTGTTTGGAGATGTTAGCTTCCTTAAACGCTCTTATGAGTTTCAAAGCCACCCTGAGGAACAGTGTTGTTCTGATCAAATTAGACAACTTCACAGCAGTTTCTTATATCATCTGCTTGGGGGTTGCAAGATCAAAGATCCTTGCGGATCTTGCTCAAAGGATTTGATGCGTCTGTTGGAGCCAAAAAATCATTTTAAAAGCAGATTTTATCCCTGGTCATCAGAATGCAAGAGCCGATTGGAACTCAAGGTTCCTGAAAGACTCGAGCAATTGAAAACGGAATCCTTTTGTCTGCAGAAATATCCAGAACCTATAGGGTCTTTTACAGGTAGACCTGTTTGCCAGCAGACTTACTTTTCAGATCGAAACTTATTACAGTTGGAGACCAGATCCCAACGCACAAGCAGTGGATGCCCTAGCCCAATCTTGGAACATTCTGAATTGTTATTCCTCTTCCCCCTTTGCCCTAATTCAGAGAGTTCTCCTAAAAGTCAGAATAGTGCAAGATAGTCCTAGTTGCTCCCTTTTGGAATTCACAAATTTGGTTCCCGGTAGCGATGGAACTAGTAATGGATGTTCCACATTTTATCCCCGGGAACAGTAGTCTTCTTCAAGGACAGGATGGACAAGAACATCCTCTCTTCCTAGAAGGCAACATGAACCTTCTTGCCTGGAAGTTATCAGGAAATCCAAGAGATACTCAGGCCTTTCAGGAGAGGCTAAAGACCTTCTGGATGAGTCTTGGGCACCAGGCACAAGGAGAAGATACATCAGAGTTTTGAAAAAATGTTGTACTTGGTGCCTAGAACGGGATCTGGATCACGTGGAAGCTCCTATAGTGGATTAGGCAAACTTCCTTGCTGGTTTATTTAAATCAGGTATATGCTATAGAACACTCAACTGTTATAGATCGTGTATATCTGCTGGACATTCCTTAATTAATGACTGTTCAATTGGTTCAGATCACTTGATCTGTAGAGTAATGAAGGGAATTAGACTCAAACGTCCCCCCAAGACAAGGTATGATTCCTTATGGAATGTTAACCTCGTGTTTTCTTCATGGCCAGATAATAATTCCCTTTCAAGAAAACCACTAACTACTAAACTCGCAACCTTACTCTGTTTAATATCATTGAAAAGGGTTTCAGACGCTAAGGCTTTAGATATATCTAATAGATTTTATTCCCCAGACGGAGTACATTTTGAAATTTGGAAAAGAACTAAAACTATAACGGAAAACATCTTTTATCCCTGTTTCCAAGATTTTAAGAAATTATGTGTAGTTGACTGCATGAAATCTTATGATAACTTAATGCAAACTCTTAGACCTATTGATGAAAAACAGCTTTTACATTTGTAAAACCTTTCAAAGCAGTTTCCACAGCTACCATTGCTAGATGGGTCAAGTTTATAATGTCAGAGCAGAAATAGATTTATTTAAGTTTGGGGCTCACTCTTCTTGTGGAGCTATGGCCAGAAAAGTGTTCAGGGCTGGAGGTTCACTTACTGATATCTTAAAAACTGCTGACTGGTCAAATGTTTCCACTTTTTCTCAATTTTACCTTAAACCTGTGGAACATGTGAGCAATTCAGCATTAAAAAGCTTTAAACATGCATAATGGTAGCCTTCGGACTTGTAATGAAATGACGATTCTCCAATTATCATACATGGAGAATCTTGATTTCATTAAAGACACCAAAGGCTAACATTATCCCACCCACTACACCCTGGTGTAAGTCTAATTATTTGTTTTTTTAAGCATTTTATTAAATTTGCATTTGTTCTTATGTTCTAACATTCTTTACAGGTTTCAGATTAAAATATTTTATGTATCTTATATTCATTTTTAACTCCTTACTTTTTCCTCCCTTGTTTACAGGCTTTTAATCCGTTTGTAACGGAACTACCAACTTGATTTTTCTTTTCTTTCAGATTCTTCATCTTTGTCAAATACGTCGCCTCATCTATACATTTAAGATTGTCTGTCGCAGCTCTAAGAGGATGTTGACTTGTTGCTATGGCGCTACATACTATTATTTGGAACTTTGTTATTCATGATGTAATGCATTCATGATGTTATGTGTTCTTTAAAGGGCTGCAGTTGGGGCAGCAATAAAAGCATATTGCATAATGTTAGCCTCCGTTGTCTTTAATGAAATCAAGATTCTCTCTGTATGATAATTGGAGAATCGTCATTCTGCATTAAAAATATCTGAGACCCGCCACCGAAAGTCAAGCAACACTGCATTGACATGGAGGAGCACAATCTACTCCCTCTTAAATAAAGTACAGTAAGTGTCTGCAACTTTGTAACGTGATTTATGGCACATAGGTTTGACTGGTGGATCGCAGAAGGCGAGGCAGATGTGGGTGTTTGTTTTTCACTTCTCATACATTGATGGGTCCCATGTCAGATCTACACGTTCTCATGATATTAACTAACAAGAATCTAACAATACCTAAGAAGCAGCAAAACAGAAAGAAAATGGCCAAGCTATTCAAACACAGGTTTTAGCATCCACAAGAAAAACACATAAAGCAAAGGTACAGTTGCCAATTAGAAATAGCCTGTGGTACCATGTGTTATCCCTGCCTTGCCATTTGGTACCATTGACACCCTTGCTATTCTTGACATCATGAGACAGGAAGATTATGACTTTTAAGAAGATGTGGCCTAATGGCTAGAACTGAAGACATTGAAACTAGGGAATGAGTTTCAGAACTTGATATTAGCTAAACGTCCTTTGATTCCGTGAAAATCACTTCCCCTCTCAGTGCCTAAAATATGTGTAACTACTCTGGTTCTTTTGTAAAGCACTCTAAAGCTATCAAGCCATGGTGGTGCTATATAAAACTGAAAAAATATAAAAATGACAAATAGCAAGATTTACTTTCTGTAGCCTCCAGTCCTTGTATTTACCCCAACCCCACAGAAGCTAAAAGGAAACTGTGTGGAGATAAGGGTAGGACAAGGAGTTAACGTTGTGATGTCCTGGGGTGTCAAACAGTACAGACGTCCATGACCTCTGCATGCTCTTTCATTATCTAAGGGCAGTAGCCTTGAGAGTGGGGTTTGGTGGGCCAGATGTGTATGCTGAAGACATAGAGGGACATGGATTATGAGTGCGCTGTAATCCGATAAAAACTTCCGAGCACTGAATCTGTAACATTTTAGTTTGAAGAAGAGGATGTGACACTGGAAGAGGAACAATCACAATAATGAGATGTTTCCCTCAATATCACATCTGGTCATAATTAGTGTGCATGCAAAATAGGAAAATCAGTTTCAGCTAATAAATTGTATAATTTCATAAGTATAAGGAAGGAGTTGCATTTTTATAGAGTATTGACTTAATATGCAGAGTTTATTTACTGTATATTTAAAAAAATAAAACTTTATTCGGTTTTTGTAAAACATAAGTCACAGATAAAAAGACACTACAGAAAATAGGAGAGCAAGCAGTTTAACATATTTTTTTTAAAAACATCAATTCAATTATGCATCAGTTATGTTAAAAAATGTTACAAAACATGACACCTTATCCTATGAGTAAACAATGTCTTTTCTTTATAAAGTGCATAGTGCTTTTGACTAAAGGGCCCAAGAGAAAACAGCTTAACATATTTGAAATTCATGAGGACACATCAAATCAACGGCCATCCGGGTGAATTCATTTAAAGTTCATTGTCCTTGATTAGACACAATATAACAATAATCATTCATTTTTCTTTATTTCTTTATAAGGTTCACGGTGCCTTTAAACAATGCCAGAAAACTCAGACAGAAATAGGGGCTTAGAGACAGACAGCTATACAAAGTGCATGGTGCCTATAAAAGTGGCAGAAGAGTTTTAAAAGTCTCCAGATTTGCGAGTGACCTATATAGGCCAGTGAGAATGATCAGGTTTAAAACATAATTTTTCAGGAAAAACAAGGCAATCGTTTTCCTACTAGACTCCTTGAACGAGTTGCAGCAGAGATAAATCTGTAAATCTATATCTGTATGTTTAAATGATTAGGGTAAGAGTTTCCAACATTAGTCATTAGAGTAAAAGTAGGAAACATCAGACAACACGTGTTTCGTGACATCTTGCTTTTGTATGTTGCTTCATCAGGGCTTTATCGTTAAATATACATATAATAAGTTAATTACAGAAATAAAACAAAAAAAATAGCCCACGTGTCACAGGTTTAGTGACAATTAATACCAGACAACAAAGGACAGATAGAAAAGGAAAAGCAAAATAAGAATAGAAATTAAGAACAAGAAGGGGAACAACAAAACTGTCATGCTTTTTTAAATACAAAAAAAGTGTTATTGACAAGAGTTCAGCAGGTCTTAAGGACCAGATATTTTATCACGTGGCAATGACACATAAGAAATCCACTAATAAGGAAGTAAAATGACTCACAGGTTTTACAAATATGTGTATATGGATGTATAGTTTTACTCCAAAAAAAGAAACAGACAATCATAGATTTTGGCCAGTGCTTATAACAGAGTATATGTTAATTGAAATCTATGGTACGCATGTTTCCTTTCTAAAGTATCCTCATTAGCACACATCACAAATTATAATATGAAATGTGGAAGAGTTGAAATGTTGTCCCTGGCATCATTTAAATACTTCATATAGTGAACCAGACTTCTTTTAAATAGCCTCCTGTCATCAAAGATAAAATGTAATCGGAGAGAGAGTTAAAGTTCAAGTCTGGAGTATGTGACGTGCGATGTGTGCTAAGATCTTCATACGTTTGTTCAAAGATTTGTAGCAAAGGTTTAACAGTATGTATCTACAACTCAAAAATGGGTTTCTTTAGTCCTGTCAAATGGAAGACATATAGGGCCCAATTCACAAAGGTAAACGTAGACCTGAAGTCTAAATTTAGACCTAAAATCTAAGTTTAGACCTGAAGTCTAAATTTAGACCTAAAGTCTAAGCTTAGACCTAAAGTCCAAGTTTAGACCTGAAGCTCAACTTTAAACTTCAAGTCTAAGGACCTGATTCACATAGGTAAAGTTATACGAAAGTCTAACTTTACGACTTTCAGTATTCACAAAGGGGATTTACAAGTAGTAAACGCCCTCTGTGAATACTGAAAGTCGTAAAGTTAGACTTTCATCTTACTTTACCTTTGGGAATAGGGCCCTTACTTTAGATCTAAAGTCTATATTTAGACCTGAAGTCTAACTTTAGAACTGAAGTCTAAACTTAGGTATTTGCCATCTTGTCTCTGGTGACATTACACCAGTCTCAACACAATAAACAATTTAGCAACAAAGTTGTTATCCCTTTATTATGTAATGGGTTAAAAAAAACAACAGTCAAATCATTTTTTTTCTGTGAAATGTAGTATTCTCATAGTAGATCTGCCTATTGACTACATGTAGGTTTTACCAACAAAATGTGGGAAAAAGCACAATTTATCCCAACACAATGATTTTTTTTCTTAAAAAGGGTTGATAGCCTTTCATTATATGCTTAGGTTAAAATATATTACAGTAAGTCCTAGATTTGTCAGCTTTAATGTTACTGAACAATTCACCATTCCAAATTAAAAATATGCTTGGAATTCCAACCACTTTTTGTGATCGAGATTGAGGTTTATTTAGTAGGCACTTTGGCATTTCACCAATTACTTATTTGTGCTTTATATTTTTTGTCTAATTCTGAGCACTTTGGTCCGCAGTACGTTTTTGCGGAGATTGCACGTCATCACAGACGGCCATTTTTACTCCTCAGGGCCATCGCGGAAGGTGCCATTTTGAAGGGTTGCACATTTTAGTAGTTGCCAATAATCTTGGCGCCATGGACAATTTAAGGCAGGCACAAGGAGAACCAGAGGCAAGCCTGTCTGCACCCATTCATGACCACACAGTGCCTAGCACACAACTCCTGGTCTCTTTAATACAGTAGAATAAAAAACTCCCCTTGGAGGATAAATATCACACCCCCTTTAATCAACCTCAGCACTCACCCACATCATACGCGTGTGCAGTCTAAACTCAGTTATCCCCAACAAGTACCACCAAGGTATAACAATTATACAAAGCAAAAGTATCTATATCTTAAGTTTAACGTCCACATTTGCATCCTATTAACGTTGAGCATGTAGCAAAATGCATATGCCACTATAATTAAAAAGGTTGGCATATCCACCAATTTAAAAAGCAAAAACAGTGCTTAATCCCCAAAGAATACAGTGCAACATAAAACCCACAATCGTACACAAAACAAAATATATATATATTATTTTAAACAGAAGGGAGAACCAGACAAAACAGTACTAATGTATCTGTTTGCTGTTGCTGATCTGTTTTTTACAATCAAACATGAGTCCTGATGAAGCAGCTATTCTTTATCTATAGTCCCTCCCTGTAAACGGATTCTTCATAAACCATGCGTCGACCAGTTTTGGTGGATTAATTGAGAATTCAACCACCTTCTTCAGGACAATACGAATTAATACAAATCTCCCCAACAAGACAAATAATTTGATATCAGGCTGTCAAAAAGATCTTCAAACTCCAAAGTCTTCATTCAATACTAGGAGCAATAACCTTCCACTTGTCGGGAAGACATCTGTTTCTCAATATCATGTGAATTATCCAGATAGGGGAGGGGCATACATTTCTCACAACAAGAAATCCTTATATGGTTCAGGGATGCTCAGTCTCTTGTTCCGCAGTTCCTTACCATTTTTTTCATGTAATTGAAAATCCTCTCTCGCACAGATCGCATAGAGCGGGTATAGTCGCCTACTTTGTGGGAAGAGCAGATTTCTTTAAAATTTGCACATATCTTGACGTATTTTCAAAGCCGCATACGGGTCCTCTGTTGGTCATCCCTTCATTACATAATGGGTTCTAAAAAACAATCCTCAGTACAGGTCTTTCAGTGCCGTTTACTATTCTCATAGTAGATATGCCTTTCGACTACATATAGAGGGGTCGTCTGAGCCCATTCATGCCCAGCACACCAACTCCTGGCCTCCTTAATCCAGCCGGCAGGCAAAGGTTAACATATTCTAAAGAAGTCCTTCTTAAGCGTAATACGTGCAGTAAATCTGGAGTTTTTAGCTCTAAAATAAACTCTGTAAAAGGGGACATGGGACTTGAATGTCCTCCCAACAATGTGGTTTCACCACTTCTCAAATCCTCAGGGGGAGCAAGTAATTTGCTCTGAAATTCCTATGATTAGAAATATTCAAGCTATATAGGTATGTTTTAACACTGATAATTTGAAAGCCATCACGGGCTTCCTTCTTAAGACTCACTCTCTGACTAAAAACAAGTTAAAATTTGGAGAGTTTATCCACACACATAAACCTGAAATTGTGTTTTTAACTGAAATGTAGATGTGTGATTCATCTGCCCCAGACTTAGTTACTACAATACCAGCTGGGTACTCTATTCTTCATCAGGATTAGATGAATGACATGGGTGGTGGTAGAGCAATAGCTTTTAAAGACAAGTTTAGAAGTTCAATTTCTGGGTTGGAATCATTACACTGTGAGACCACCCTCTTACACATGAACAACCGGGATCTAGATCTGGCTTTATACAAGTTGTAGGATCCCCACTAGAAGTGTTTCTTCATATACCCAACTTGACCAACTTAGGGGATGTAAATTTTCAATTTGAGATGGTAGAAAACCCAGATACAACTGCCCTTTCCGATAAGCTCAATGCATTGGATTTCACGCACCTTGGGGCCATTCCAACTCAAAGGGTAGGTCAAAGTCAAATAAACTCTAATAAAAATGGTACATGCATTTCCAGTTACGTGGTCGACCACATTGCCATATCTTTTAATTTTTTATTGAATAGGACAACCAATTACACAGTTAGTCCAGCTCGATCACAATATTCAAGTACATGGGGGAATGTGAAACAATGGAATCTAACCCTAGGAAAATCAACTCTTAATACTACATAATAATAATGAGGTTGAGCTACAGATTTCAATAAATGGGACTCAACCGATATATGGAGCTTGGCTACCAAGGTTTCAGATTGCTATGTGTGACATTTTCATAATTTCAGTGTAACTATGAGTGCCACTTTCTTGCGTGCAAATTTAAGCAATGAAGATGAGGTAAATATATAAATATTAGAAATTACACCCCATTGAGCAATGAGAAACTCAAAGAAGTCACCGAACTAAAGTTTGTAAACGGGAGGCAGCTGAAAGTTGAGCAGAACAAAGTCAGACTGTGTTAGAAATGGGGGTCTCTATTTATCAGTGGTATGCACCCTTTTCAAGTAGGAATCCTTCCTTCTTGTCAAGATAAGGGACTTACACACTTAGATAACTCCTGCTCGCCCCCTTGGTAGATTGGCATGAGCAGGCAGGCTTATCCCAGAGGCAATGTGTAAAGTATTTGCACATAACACACACAGTAACACAGTAAAAACTCTACAAATGAGCACTACACCAGTTTCGAAAAATAAAGTATCTTTATCTAAACCAAACAAGATAAAAATCCAACATGCACAATTTAAGAAATTGCTTTTAGAATGATTATTGCAAAAATAACGCTTGTGGAAATATATAGCACCAACTGGGGCTATTGCGACGTTGTGACAGGCAAAAAACTCAAGTACGCTGCCGACCGTGAGGTGTGCAGGCCGACCAAGGAGTCACATGGAACCCCAAGTAACAGTGCCTTGGAAAACAAAGTCAGAGGACAGTGCACGGTATCACTGCGGTGAGGCGTCAATTATCCAAGGCGAGGTTGGCTCCTTACTGCCACAGTGGAGGGGAGGCGTTGAGTCCACAAAGAGGTGAGTTGGAGAGTCTGAGCTAGCAGGGGAGGTGAGGCGGTGTCGGCAGTGAGGCATCAGTTCCATTCAGCAGTGCGGTGTGGATGAGTTCAGGATGTCACCCATGTCGGTTATCGGCTCTGCGATGATGAGATGCAGGCGCTGGCTGCGATAGGCATCGGTGCGAGCGCTGACATTGGAGAGATCAATAACTTGCAGATGTCGGCGGGCGTGAGTGAGAGTTGGAGCTGTGGGCAGGCAGCGTGGTGCGTCATGCACTTCATGAGTGGTGCCCTCAGCCTCTGTGCAGGTTGCAGCATCACTGGCGGCGGCGCTAACAAGGTTGGTGTTGTTTTTCTTGGGTTGCAGCACCAACCACACAATTCCAAGAGCCCAGTAACTGAAATTGGCACCCTTTGGAATTCAGGAGTCCAGAAGAGAAATCAAGGCACTGTTTAGCAAGTTGCAGGCGAAGTCTTTGTATCCCTGAGATTTCAGAACAGGAGGCAAGCTCTACTTCAAACCCTTGGAGAATAGTCTTAAGCAGGATACTTCAGCAAGACAAACGGCCAGTCCCTTCCACTGCCCACGGACAGAAGCAGCAACTGCAGGCCAACCCAGCAAAGCAACACACAGCAAAGGGGCAATACTCCTACAGACAGCTATTCAGCTCTTCTTCTTTTGCAGGGTCTTCTTAGTTCAGAAGTAAACTAAAGTTCTGGGGTTTGAGGTCTACTACCCATTTTCTCATTGTAGTCTTTGTTTCAAGAGTTCCTGAGCTCAGTAGAAACCAGTTCTGTCCTCCCTGGTTTAGCATTTCTACAGGAGGTGGAGACAGCATTGTGCAGAGCAGACACAGCCTATTCAGGTGCTCGTGAAAACTCCTACCACCACTCTAAATGCAGAAAGTTCTATTCAGCCTGGTACTGAGTCACCCAGGAAAGGCAGGACACACCTCAACCCCCCCTTGTGACTGTCTAGAGTGAATGCACATCCCCAGCTCATGTCACTCTAAAACCAAATGGAGAAAACACAAATAGGCAGGGGCACACAGGACGATTAAACAAGTTAATGTCCGCTTTCTAAAAGGGGCATTTTCAAACACACAATTTAAAAAACACCTTTACTAAAATGTGTATTAATACATTCTGAATTGAGAGAGCCCAAATTCCAAACCTCTAGCTGTTCCCAATTGAAAGTTACATTTGTAAATGTTACAAGGCAGCTCCAATGATAGCCTATGGGAGAACTAGTCCTTGCAATATTGAAAAACGAAATACACAGTATTTCACTATCAGGACATGTAAAACACACCAGTAAATGTCCTACCTTTAACATGCACTGTGACCTGCCCATGGGGGTACCTTGAGCTTACCTTAGCTGTGACCTACATATAAGAACAGGATAGGTTAGGCCCTGCAAGTGGTTGCACATGGCAGTTAAAACTGGGTGCACAGACAATGCAGTGGCAGGTCTGAGACACATTTGAAAGGCTACTGGATGGACTGGGCCCAGCAGGCCAGGAAGCAAAACAACAAGATCCTGCGCAAGAGTCTCAGGCACAACTGCTGATGGTGGGTGCGGCAAGGAAAAACAAAGCTGCCGCCCACCAGTGTGTCTAATCTACGAAGCACATGCGTGTTGCTGGTCACCAATCGGGTGGTGCAATTGTGGGGAAACTACAGGCAAGAACCGTCCCAGGGATCACCCACGTGATGGCTTGTACGCCCAGAGTAGACTCACAGGAAGGCTGGGAGGGGCATGACTGATTGATCCTTTAAGCCCTGGCCTGCCTGTGTTTCACTTACTGTAAACACAATTTACTTCTCAGCGTTGTTCATCATTATTCTAACTCTGACATAGCATTAAAATTTGAAGGTGCAGTTGCACATTCATATCTGTTAGACAATTGCAGTATTGTCAGAGAGACGCTATAATGCATGACTAATGCAATTTAGTGCGGACACCAGCATTAAAATGCATTAGTCTAACGCTTGATGCGTGGTACTTGGCAGAGCTGCTGGAGGCAATTGTGCCACTCCATATGGTTAAACAGAGAACAGCGCATCCAACTGTTCTTTGGTGAAACAGTAAACAAAGAAGCCTGAAACAAACTTTCATAGTTTTAAAAGTTTGAAATAAAAAAGTAGAAGGATAGTTTATTCTACTTTTTAAGTATTTAGACACTGCAACATTTACATCACCTTACAGCATTTTTCAAATTGCAGTTCACAAAGCATAACCTTCTGCATTTGATGGGCCTGTAACCTTATTACCTAAGGTAATACATGCCAAAAATAGAAATCAGAATTGGACATCATCCGAGTAAAATTAAATGCAAGGTACCAAATGCCCCTGTTATTTCCCATTCCACAGATGTACATGATTCAGAGAACAACTTAAGGTGGCAAGTTATTGAGATTGCACAAGTTCAAACCAGAGGTTATGATTTTGCAAAACTACTTTCAAAAAGAGAATTGCATGGGTAATAGGCCACACACTACAATAAAGTGAAGCTTGTTACAGTATTCATCAAGTTGATCTGCATTATATGTGGCACAAGATGATAAAAAAACTACTTTCAAAAAGAGAACTTGCATGGATAATACGCAGTGATTTTGTAAACACTGGCCTTAATACCACTGTTGTCTGCCACGCACAGGATGATCAAAAAAACTGCTTACAAAAAGAGAACTGGTTTGTATACTAAGTTTTGACATTGAAAAGCAGCCTGAACATAATTTTGCACTGAAACGATCTACTATGAAGTGAAGCTCAGTATTGCATTTATTTTAAATGTAATATGTTTCCCCTTCTTTGAAAACGTTGTTGTTGAATGTTTTTTCAGAATGGTTTTTCTCTGAAATTACTTTTTTTTTTTGTATTACCTGTGACACACTAATTCTTTACCATGTGCATTATGTTAGCAATGTAGGCCTTCCTTACTTTCAGCCTTGCGTGCATTCATCATTTCACCTCCTCTACTCTCATGGGTATTCACAGCTTTTTGGACTATTCTCATACATTGACATGTGCTCACTGGCACCACCTAATGTAGTATTCCTTATTTCACTTTTCAGGATTGGGACCACCCATCCTTCTCATACTGCATTGAATTATAACTAGGGCTTCCGTCTGTATTTAGCCATATTTATTTGTTGCTCATCTTATTGGTATTTATCCATATTTATTTTGTATTTTGAGAATAAATGGAGTTGTAAAATGGGATATTTCCCCATTTATTAAACTCTCCGACATGTCTCATACATGGATGCATGTCACGTTTTAACAAATTAAGTAGCCACATTCAACAAAACAATCCACTCACAGGTGCATATTAGTGTTATACTACAAATATATGTTAACATATGCCCGCTTTTAAGGAAATCTCATCCTGTTTTTTAACTCTCCATGTTTTCTATCTGCTCAGCTGTTCCCTGGAATTCATGAATGACAGCATAGAGAGTCTCTCATAAAAAGCACAATTTTCTGTTTTTTTCCAGTTTAAAAAAATAAATACAGACAGGAAACCCAGTGTTTTCTGTCTGTATTTATCTGTAAAAATCAGAAAAAAATAAAAACCGGGAGCCTTTAATTATAACCAGCTTCTTCTTCTAAAATTCATATTACTTTTGACCCTCCCTTTCTTTACACTTTGCAATTTCTACTGCTCTCAACTGATACTGAACAACACATTTTCTCCCATTCATTTTGAATTATCATTTTTCTTTACCCCAGCTCTAGCTCAGGCTGTTTTTACTCACTGTCCTGATGAACCTCCTAGTCTTTGTGATCCAAACATCATTGACATTGAACATGTGTACCATATGGAAGATGTATTCCTTGTCTCAAAATATTGTTCTGTTATTTCACAAGACCTTTCTTTATTCACACTTACACTTCTCACAAATGTTGCATGTGAAGTAGTTCTGGGCACTGAGAACTTTACTGTACAAAATTTTGTTTAGTAAAAATATAGATCTCTACCAGTTATTTGTGTTGCTAATAAATGCAATATATATCATTCATCACTTTAGCATCTTCTATAAGATTGATTTCTCCAATTAACATTAATTGATGATTTACTAATAATCTATTTGAGCTTAAATCGAGCCATTGTTTTTTATACTCTAGTAGATAGCCTACTCTAGATGCTATCCTACAAAGAAAATCCCCTAATCTCTAGGCCGACTTTCTATATTGGATGGACTACTGCAGAGGTCAACATTCTCTAAAGGACAGCATGCTATAGAGGTATTCCTACTCTACTGGATAGCCTATCAAACGGTACAGCATCATCGAATGGATCGTCTACTCAAAGAGCCTGCCTACTCTAGTAGATAGCCAACTCTAGAAGACTTCCTACTCTAGAGAACTGCCCACTCTAGAGGCCAGCCTTGTGGAACAGCCAGACAGCACCATGGCAAGTCTGTTCTTCACAAGACCCTTAGTGGTGTGGCTAGAGGGAAGGAGAGAGAAGCCTGCCGCTTCACATACAGGGAAGCAAAAGATTTTGACAGGCAAGAGTTAACTCCAGGTGAAAAAGTATTTGGCTGCAGTTTATATTTCCTCAATGTGACTTCTTACTGTTAGCAAACACCAGTTGCAAGCTAACAGACTATAAGGAAGTTTGGAAAATGCGAAAATGAACACCTAAGGTCTCAGCGCTCTCTTGAAAACAGGCAAGTTGTGCAATAACCCATGCAGAGGCATGCCAGGTATCCAAAACTGAAGTTGTCTACCACATTGTCTGGTATTTTCCTGCTGAAGTGTCTCCTGCCAACATGGCAGGACTTGCTCAGAGTTGAAAACCTTCTGTGGTAGCAGGCCCACACTGGCATGGTGAAACTGCAGTCACAAGTGTAGCTTATAGATGGACCTTTAACATATTTTATTTTATAAGGTATTACGAGATTTCTCCCAGGAGACATTTTGAATGATGTTTGCATGGTACCACAAAGGTTTCAATGGCGGTACCACACAGAAGTAAAGCCATCAGAAATTGTATCTAAAGAGAAGTCCTAAAATAGGCTCCCTAACTAATGCCAATTCAATGGGATTAGGTATCCCAGATAGTTGTTACAACAGTAGAACTGACAACGGGTACATAATCTATTCCATCCTACCTAAAGTATAAACAGTGAATACCAATCGAAAGGAGAAGTTATGTTTTTGCAAAACCGAATCAACATAAATTGTAAAGGTGGTTATTTTTTCATAGTGTGGTTAGTTCATTGAGTAATTTGATTTAATTTTCACAGATTTCACTGGAGTTACAATAACACTGCAGCTATCTTGCACAACTTGTCTCCGCTTCCTTCTGCCTCTTATTAGGTTTGGCTTGACAGTACAACTGTATGGAACACCTAATGTTCCTAGTTCTAAAAAATGTACATAAAGTGGAGTTTGCCTTCACCTGAGGAGTATTTACTCTCTCAACACATGCTACTAGCTGTTTGGCTACTGCTTGCATTGCTATGTGTTGCCATGCATAAGGGACTACTTTACACATCAGAGTACACTGTATCCCTCCACAGCGCTTTGAGACCCTCACGGGTGAGTAGCACTCATCACAAATCCCTGCTTGATTGATTAATTATCATCATATATCAAATTCTGTATCTCATAGGTTTTAGATATACAGAAAAACAATCATTATTGTTTGCTTTTTCATTGCTGCAGGGGATTTTCAAATATTTTAGTCAAGGCTCAAAATGCACGATAGCTGTGTGAATAATTTTTTTCAGATATGCAGAGATGAAAGAAGCATTTGCTGGCTGACCCATCAAGGACATTTTAGTGTAGAAATAAAGAGTAAGACTACATTGAGAGCTCGAAAAACAAAGTTCTAAAACTTTTAAAAAGAAGCTTAAATTAAGAAACTTTAAGTGATAAAATATACTTTTATTGTAAAATTCAAAAAGTGAGTTCAAAGAGTGAGAAAGAAAAATAACTGAGAAGGAAAGTAGAAAAACACTGTCACATTGCTTTCCCTTAACTACAAAATTCAACCTTTAAAAGACACTACCTGGCTTTTATTCTGCCCGTAACTGTAAACTGGTGCTACATTCTCTCCTTTAAGCTAACCTTACCTCATGAGCTGTCCATTATCCTGCCCTTAAGCGGGTCCAGAAGGCTGGCTAATGGGTAGTACTTGACAATTTCGGGCTCAGGCATGTCTTTAACAAATATTTTGGTGGGCCATTTTGACAAACTTCATTGTGGTTTGTTTCATTACGCTGATTGGGAAGTTGCTGTTGTTATGAGTGTGGCCAGAGAGTTGAGGCAGATGGGTGTAGTGCAAGAGCTGAGTCAGGTGGGTGTGACCAAAGAACTGAGTCAAACGGGCGAGGCCTAAGAGCTGAGTCAGGCAGGCTTGGCCCAAACTATTTAGAGAAGCTTACACCACTCCCCAGCTGCTGACTATGGAACTTTCAGAGCGGGCAGCAGCATCAGATTCCTTTGGAGGACTTTTCTTGGATTTCTTTGGATTTAAAGGTCAAAGACTTCTCTGAAGTTAGCCTCATTTTGATTGGAGGCCATGCTTGAGTTTGACAGAAAAATGTGCTTGGGGGAAAAAAATCCCAAAATATTGTGAGACTGTTGATTTAGTCTAAGGGGCGGAAAAGACTTGAATGAAAGAGTTTTGGGATTGCATTGTCCAAATATTTCAATAGTTTATTACCTGCTGTGGATAACTTCTGATGCAAGAACAAAAAAAAACTGGTAAAGAGAATTTGTAAAATAACATATTTTCAAGTTTGCCACAGCTGTCTGATGCAAGATTCAAAATACTTACCTCCTGAGAACTCCAACCCCTGGATCTAAGGGAGTGAATAATAGAAAAATCAGGATCAGGTTCAGCTTGACAGGACAAGGTACTGAAGTACTTTAAGAAGGCCATAATGTTATGCTAGATTGTTGAATATCCACTGTCTGTTGTATGTATAGCCAAATTCTGGGTTTATCTGTTATTTGTTTCTTTTTCAGAGCGGTATTTGCGGTCAACGAATTTCCTGAAAATCCCTTCTGCAAATTCACATTGGGTGAGTTTAAAGTTTATTCTCTGCTGTCGACAACTAGGGTAAGCAATTAAGGTAGGAGAATGTTTTGAATCTATTTAAAGACAAAATGTACAAGGTTCATTCATTAACTAATCGAAACCACGCCTCTTCAGTGTCTACTCACCAGTGTCTCTTCCTCTGACTCTAAAAATGCCTTCACCTCTGCACCTATTTTAAGACATCCACAGATAGATCTACACTTCATAGTAGAGGTGAATGTCTCCAATGCTGCAGTAGGAGATATACTGTCCAAAAAGGAACCAAGCACTTGAGAAATGCATCCTGTCACCTTTTGCTCTAGAAAGTTAACCTCCTATGAAAGAAATTTCACAATTCCGGATAAAGAACTGTTATCAATTAAGGATGCATTTACTGAGTGGAGACATTATTCATTTGGAAGACTACATGTCACCACAGTGTTCACAGATCATCACAATTTGCAATTTCTTAAATCTGCAATAACATTAACACCTCACAAATTGCGTTGGTCCTTGTTTTTTTCCTGAATATCGATTTACAATAACTTATCGACCAGGAACTTTAAATCATAAAGCAGATCTATTTGCTCAACTGATGTAACAGAAAGACTTTATGAGACCCCAATACCAATAATAGCCCCAGAGTGATTCTTGGCTCCCATTACTAAAGAATTCTTAATTTGAGAACTAATTCAATCTGTCCCAAAAAAAGATCTAGAGAAATGGGTAATCCAAAAGGAAGATAGGCAATTAAATAACGGGGTTCCCTTTAAAGGACAATTGATTTACATCCCAAAAAAAGATTTACAGACAGATATTATAACCTGGAGCCACAAACGTTTATTAGCAGGACATCCAGGGCCTCCTAAAACCCTAAATATCTTTGGAATGGACCACGACATAAAACAATTAGTGGACCAAAGCCTTATTTGTGTACAAAGTAAAGTAGGCCATAACAAACCTCAAGGACTTCTGAAGCCTTTACCTATCCCTGAGCGACCATGAGGAAATTCTTCAATGGATTTTGAAATGGATCCCCTGTCAGTCTGTGGGTGCAATTCCCTTCTACTGGTTGAGATCTATTTAACCAAAATGGCCTACTTCATCCCTACAAAAGAAATCCCACCCGCCCCAAGATTGGCCACCCTTTTTCAAAATAATATTATTTGACTTCTTGGCTTGTCCAACAGCATTGTCACAAACCACAGACCCCAATTCGCCTCCAAGTTTTAGAGAACCTTATGTGATCTTCTAGAAATAGAGTTAAAAAATTCCACAAGTTGGCATCCGCAAACTAACGGGAAATCTGAAAGAACAAACCAGTCTATGGAACAGGTTTCTTTTTTACTATGGTATTTATCACAATGTGGGGGATCTTGGCTAGATGGCATCACTGTAGCTGTGGTTGCTTATAATAACGCCAAACATGCTTCCACAGGATGTTCACCTTTTTATGTCCTTCATCTGTATCAACTCAAATGTTTACCAGAAATACTACCAAATGAACATTCTTGCCCAGAATCTCATGTAAGATGGGGTATACTTTTCAGGAACACTTAAAAGTGCTCAAGACAACCATGCCAAGGCACAGGCTGCTTACAAGGCTCAAGCAGACAAACATTGACAACCTTCTACCTCCTATCTCTCAGGTGACAGAGTCTGGCTATCCACACACCATTTATCCATAAATAGGCCTCCTAAATTTAGACATAATTTTATAAGCCTTTTCCTGTACAGGAAATGGTGGAGACCCACGCAGTCAAACTCCTCTTACATACTACAATGTGAATCGACCCAGTCTTCAATGTAGCTTTGGTCAAGAAGGTTCTTCCATCCACTAAGGCAATAGTACCAAGTTTACCAATTCTACAAAACAATGTAAAAAAGACACAAACTTAAAAAGATTCTTGACTCCTGTTTGTGAAAAAAACAAATATGGTATTCAATAGACTAGGTAGGTCTGTCTCTTGAAGAACGATCTTGGGAATTGTCTGCCCACATTCATGCCCCTAAATGAAAAAAAGGTTTCATCTTCTTTGTCCTCGCATTCACACTGGGTGAGCTTAAAGTTAATTCTCCGCTGTCGACAAACTTGGGTCAGCAATTCAGGTGGGAGAATGTATTGTATATATTTAAAGGCTAAATGTACACGGTTTATTTTAATAGCAAAGGGCCATTAACTAATCAAAACCATACCTCTTCATAGTATCTACTTGCCAGTGTCCTATTCCTAACCCCCTCCCCTCTTGCCTTGAGTCAGTTTGTCATGTGGTCCACTTGTGACTGCTGCAGCAAGGTACGGGTGTTGAGCGGTTGCATTCTGCTCCCACGTAAGTATCCCTGGGACCATGACAGGTTCAATACTTTCAAATGCCCGAAGGGGCATGCCAGTGTCCTACTAGCTGCAGATAAAGTCATTCATTTATTTTTTCTTGGTCTGAGAGTTTTTACCTTTGATTGTACCCCAGACAGATTTTGTCTCAATGTTGTCTTTCCAAAAGTCGAAACCCTGTCTAGACAGTTGGGCAATAAAGGCTGCAGAATAAATCTGTTTCATATTGGTTAACATATTTTTCGTTCCTGTCTTGTTCACATTTTTAAAGTAAAAAGTTTCCGGCTTAGACAAATTGTAGCCTGAAAAATATGGAAATTTCATTGCAAGAGTTTTCGAACTACCCTTTGGAGGTGTAGGACAATGTTCCCATTGGTTATACATAAATTCATTTCTAGGTGTTGCAGATTTATGCAAGAAATGATGACCATAGTGGTTATAACAATACATTTGTTCATAGTCTGATGAACCCTCTAAATATTCATGATTTGTGAATACTGCAGACATCTCTAGATAAGACATCATGTTATTAACAGTCTCAAAGTCCCAATCATCAGAAAAGGTACTAGAGGTAATAAAGTCACTCAATGAAATCTTAAATAAATGTGGAATCTTCAAAAGCTCCGACGGGCCAAAAATGACATATTTAGTTCTGTCCCAAACTATACCATCTGGTATAGGAACGGCTGTAATGTTCACTGCTGACAAGTCTCTTGCTTCACGTTGGGATGATTTGTGTGGCTGGAGAAGTAAGTTCACTCTTTTACTTGCTGTGTCCATTTGAATATATCTTCCATTTATCAGCATACCCAGAGTTATTACCAGAGCTAACCAAAGTAGAAAGAAGAATATTCCCAAAACAATCCATAGTTCAATCCATGGTGACACCAGATAAGTCTTTTTTCAGGAGATGAAAAAAGTCTGTTGCTTGTTCTTTGAAATTTCTTTGTGCTGGCGTCATTTCAGGTTCGCTGGGATCCTCAGAAAATGTATCAAAGTTAATAAAATAGCCAGAGGCAGTTCTGTCAATGGTTTGAATTGCATCAGGATTCGTTGAATTCGCTGGAACCAGTTGATCACTTGTTACTTCGTTGTAGACATGTGTATCAGGACGAACTGTTATTTGGGTCTCAAGAGGGATGAGTTCCATAGCTTTGTTGCTTCGTCCTTCATCTCTCACTGTAGAATCTTCAAAGGTGATGAGTCTCTCAGTTTGAACCTCTTGGATAGTAGCTAGCGGAGTGCGTCTGCTACATTGTCTGAGTCCACTTGTCCTACTGTTTACTATCGGCCACATAGTGTGGTTTAATCAGGTCGATGGACACAAATCTTTTCTCCTTTTTACCAGTAAGGAGTGGCAGTAGTACTGTTCTCGATCCGTGGATTGCTAGGACAGGTACTGGTTGTCTATAAGAAGGCCCAAATTCCGTCTTGTCCGCGATGTTTTCTCTGACTAGATCACCAAGCTTTGGGATCCAGACAGGCCTTGCTGGGACAGCCGGTTTTTCCCCATTGATGGTTGGCTTCAGGAGCACCTTGCTTTGTTTCGTTCTTAGTCCATTTAAGTCCTGCAAAACAGCCAAACGATCTTTGATATTACATTTTTATTTTCCATCACTGTGCCTTGCATATCAAGGTCCGGTACCAACATTCTAGTTCCAAATAGAACTTCATATGGAGTGACACCCCCTAGAGAACTTCTTGGCAAATTGTTTAATGAGCGTTGGACCCCATAAAGATGTTTGACCCACCCATCACCCGAACCTAATACCCTAGCTGTTACAAACTGCTTTATGGCCCGGTTCTTTCTTTCCACAACAGAATTTCCCTCAGGATGGAATGGAGAAGAATGCCGCAATGCTGCGCCCAAACTGGCCATGGCTTCTTTGTAAGCTCGAGAGCTAAACGCAGGGCCCTGGTCAGAATGTAGTGTGCCAATTGCGTATGTGCCGATAAAAACTCGGAAGTCTTTAATAACAGTTTGAGCGTCAGCCGAGCGCTGAGGTCACATCCATAGGAACCTTGATTTAGTGTTTGTGGGACTGCATTCGCCCACAGGGATGGCTGCATGTAGATAGTCTAATGCTGTCTAACAATGGTGTCTGTACTGGGCTGACTACGTTGTAGACAGGTGCCTGGTGGCGTTCTGTACTGCGATTTCTATTGCAGTCTATGCAATCATTGATAAACGTGTGAATCAGTGTATTCATTCCTGGCCACCAGTACATCTCTTTTAGTTCTAAAATTGTTTTAGAGATCCCCTGATGTGTCACACACTCTCCCAGATGTGCTTCGTAAATCAAAGCTGCTCTTCGTTCCATGTTTGGTATTACCCTATCCCCCACTCCAGGGATTCAAGCAAACGGAACGCTGTTCGCATCAATTATATATCAGTGGAAACTTTTTAGGTAATGCTGCAGCGCTGCCTGTGCTTGAAGCATTGACAGCCAGCATTATTTCACTGTCTATTTTCGTTTTTGAATGAGTGATTGCAGCTACGGAAGCCGTTTGCACAGCCCCTTTCGCGGCTTCATCAGCCAATGAATTCCCTTCATAATATCACAATGGGGTAACCCAGTATCCCTCAGAACCTGGGCAGATTATCAAAATGATACAAACGGTTCTGTCGGGTAAACAATATTACTTCTAGAAAAAACCTTCATTTGTTTGCTTATACGAACACACATAGAGACCATAAATAGTTTTCAAAACGGCTTTATGAATTGCATCATTCATAGATAACCATTTACAATGGCTGTCGAAAATTAAATGTGAAACATATTTGTGACAAAGTGACATATAGTGCTCAGTGCTGTGGTGAAAAGTGCGTAATATATACAGTGTGACTTATGGAGGTATTGATAATTTACAGAGGCCAGTTAAGCGAATATTTGAAACAGTCTGCAGATGGATTGAATGAGTCTTTTATGCAGAGTATTTCCAACTGATCCTTGAACAAATGTCGACGTTTCAACCCAAGGTAGCGTTATTCGCTAGTCAATACGGGTCTTCATCAGGACAGGGAGTGACAGCCTATGAAATAGTAAGGAATATGGTCAGGTGCGTTCGAGAAACTGAATGCCGTATAAATTGGTGCATGCAAGGTGAAGACTCACCAAAAGGAGGCCCAATGTGATTTGTGGGGCGGTGTGCAAAGATAGGCAAACAGGAGCAGTTGTATCCTGTACGGCCTGGCTAGGAATCTATTCGAGAGAATGAGACTTTGTAAGACATGGCCCTGAAATGGCTGTCAAAATGATCGCATTAACGAAGATAAACTAATAAACTCACTTGGTAGGTGGATAAATTCTTGCTCAAAAACGGTTCAAATCAAGGGGTTTGATAGATGAGTTGAACACACCCGCATAAGGGATTAGTCCAGGGCGGCAAGTGTGCGAGGATAGACAAAGTTTTATCCTCAGGAGGAGCGAATCACTGTGGAAATAAATAAATAAAGGGAACTTAGTCTAGATTAAAATTAAAGCGGGCGAGGTGTCTAAATCAGGTGGGGCAGGGTTTAAAGCTCATGAGGATCTCAGCTCACCTTCAAAATCGGCCCGGCAAAGAGCAATTACTTCATACTCGATAGCGCGCAGGCAAGCGTCCTGTCTCTCGCGGAGTCTGTCGGCGAGTGTGTGACAGACGCTGTCAATTGAATAAAGGAATGGGGCGCGTGTAAGTGGCGCGTGCGGCCGCGTCATGCATTGGTTGCTAGGGGACGCTCGTTACGCGGAAAACTGACATCAGATGACTGATTACTGATTGGCTGTGGTGAGAGATCCTGATTGGATAAAGTGTACGTTGCTTGAGCAACAACGTCAAGCGTTCGTTGCTAGGGGCCCTAGTGTATGCAAACCAACTAAGACGTGAGCGATTGGCTAGGGCAACGACGTCAAGCTTTCGTTACTGGGAGATGTCAAAACAGCGCGGACCACCTGAGTGGGCGTTTAATTAACACGAATTCCTGAACAGCTAAGTGTTGAGGGCGGTCTCGTGATGGCTCGCACGGTCTTAAATAATCGAAGGCTTTGTGATGTGATTGTGATGACTCAACAGAATAGGGCAGTGTGTTCTCCCACAGTGTCAACTATCCATACAAGGATGCATTTGGTGTCGATTATACTTGGAGTTAATTAAAAGCATAATGGTTCCGTCGCATGTGTCTTGTGTCAACAAGTGCCACGGAAATGGAATCTCAGTAATTTGGATTGGTATTAAAATTGCGTGTTAGCACGGCAAGGACTTTTCTGCAAGCATTTTAATCATGCACACAAATCATGTATTAGAGGCATTTGCAAGAATTTAAAATCTTTATCTATTAATATGACAAAGACCTTTCTGCAAGCATTTTAGTATCATGCATACAATTCATGTATTAAAACATTATAAATAAATGTATTGTGTTTATGTGCATTAATTCAGAAGTGACAAGTCAACAAATTGCGGATGATTTCTAACACAGGAGTCTTTACAACTTGGTCTGAGACATATCTACCTCGAACTGATCACCTCAGTCTTTTAATGTTGCACAGCCTGGTCTCTGCCACAGTATGGCACAGCCTGGTCTGTGTCCAAATGAGCATGCAAGAGCATGCATGAAGAAATCATGTAGCAGTTGCTTAAGGTTCTCAATCCCTATGCTGCAGATCTTGTAGCGGAATACCACTGGAGATTAACAAGCTAAAGTTGCCCCATCTGTCTTGCAGTCTCCTCGATTTCGTTCAACCCGGTCTGTACCGAGTTGAGCAAATGGATCCATCTACATTCTTTGTAGTTTAAGGCCTCAGAAATTGCACCTCCTCTAACATTAGGGCTAACCTTCTC
The DNA here is from genome assembly GCF_964204655.1 of Triturus cristatus. Lineage (NCBI taxonomy): Eukaryota > Metazoa > Chordata > Amphibia > Caudata > Salamandridae > Triturus > Triturus cristatus. The sequence continues at coordinate 1,426,348,777 of NC_140590.1, read as the reverse complement.
TAGGATCCACCATTTGATGCTGTCTGGAGGGTGATTGTGTGTCACAAAATGCTCGACCATGGGCGCACCTTGCACTTTGCACCTTATCCTGCTTGTATGCTGGAGAATTCTGGCCTTTGCTTTTTGGATGGTTTGTCCTACATAGATAAGGCCGCAGGGACAAAGAATGGCATAGATAACCTGCGAGCTATTGCAATTAGTGAAGTGGGGCAATTTGTATGTTTTGTTTTCATATGTAAAGCTGTTCCCCTCACGGCAGAGGTCGCATGCCTTGCATTGCCCACATTTATGGTGTCCCGACACAGGTGGTAGTCCAAAGTAGTTCCTCAAATCAGGTTGTTTCGGTGGTTCAAGAAACGCTCGTACTATAGAGTCTTTGATATTTTTACCCCGCTTGAATGCAAAGATGGGGTCCTGCTGGGTCATCAGTTCGCTTGCTACCAGGTTCCAGTATTTCTTCACGATTTTTTTGATGTCATTGCTTTTGGTATTGAATGTCGTGACACAGACGATGTTGTTGTTTTTGGTGTCTTTAGTTTTGACCTCCAACAGCTGTTCTCGTGGACAATACCAAGCATGTTTTTTTGCTCTTTTGAGCAGACCCGTGGGGTAACCTCTTTCCCTCAAACGGTTCATGAGGACATCAGATTCTTTAAAGTAGTCCACTCTACGAGTACAGTTTCTTCTCAGTCTTAGGTATTGTCCGTAGGGCAAATTGTCTCTCAGATTCCGGGGATGGTGTGAGTTGTATCTTAGTAGTGTATTTCTTTCCATGGGCTTGCGATAAAGATCACAGTATAAGAGCCCTTCCTCCACTCGAAAAGTGAGATCCAGGAAATCTATTGACTCGTTGTTACTAGTCATAGTAAACTGAATGTCGTTGGACCTGGCATTGAGCCACTCGTGAAAGTTATTCAGCTCCATGCTGTCGCCGGACCACACCATGATGACGTCGTCAATATAACGTTTCCATACCGCAATCTGGTTGAGAAATGGATTTTGGTGACTGTATAGATGTTCCTCTTCGTAGTTGTCCATAAAGATATTCGCCAAGCTCGGCGCATATGTGGCTCCCATCGCCACTCCTTTACACTGCTAGTAGAAATGTTTCTGAAAAATAAAGTAATTCTTTTTCATTGCGATCTCTAAGAGTGTAATCAAGAAATCGGTTGGGATCCAGTGGGGTCTCTCTTGGTCATCCAAGGTGGTTCTAATAACTTCCAATGCTTTGTCTTGAGGGATTGAGGTATATAGTGAAGAGACATCCAGTGTAACGAGCAGTTGTGTTTGTAGATCGAATTCCTGCCCCTCCAAAAGTTGAATAATGTGAATAGTGTCTCTCACAAAAGATTTTGTCTTGGGGACCCAAGGTTGCAAGAAATGGTCAATAAATTTGTTCAGTGGTTCCAAGATTGACCCGCAACCAGAGACAATTGGTCTGCCTGGTGGTTTCACTAGTCGCTTGTGCACCTTAGGTAACGTGTAGATTGTAGGGATACGAGGTTCTTTGTTATTTAAGAAATCATGTTCATGTTTACTCAGGAAACCACAGTCCAATCCGTATTTAGTCACCTGTTGAATCAATGATTGTATTGTAGGTGTTGGATCTTTTCTGATTAGTTGGTAACTTTCTGAATCTCCCAGTTGGAGTTCGATTTCATCCACATAATCCTTGGTGTTCTGTAATACCACAGCTCCACCCTTGTCTGCCGCTTTGATAACGATTGAGTCGTTACAGCTTAGGGAGCGCAGTGCCAGCTTTTCTTCCTTGTCGATGTTATATTGTATGTATTTTCTCTCATCCAAAAGTTGCATGGTCTCATGGAGAACAATCTTTTCAAATGCTAGGATCTTCTCACTCATTTGGTAAGCATTTGGGGTAAAGGTGGAAGCAGGCCTAAAATTCGTCGCCGATGGTACTGGGTTGAAAGAATTTTTGCTAAAATAGTATTTCAGCCTGATCTTGCGAAAGAATTGTTGGAGCTCCAGTTTTACTTGAAATGAGTCAGGTATAACAGTAGGCACAAAGGACAATCCTTTAATGAGAATATTTCTCTCAGCATCAGTCAAGTTATGTGTTGACAAGTTAATTATTGGTTCTCTGTGGTCAGTTGTAATGATCTTGTTTGTACCTTCAATCCGATCTATTGTGCCAGTAGTGTCAGATATAGCTCTCAGAGGTGCTGCGGTGTCTTCAGTATCCGTATTGCCAGCTATAACTGTCTGTGGTACTCCGATGTCAATGCTCTGTTCAGTGGCAATACTCATCGTATTCTGATGTGTCCTTTCATTCTGTGTTTCTGGTTGGTAGAAGCGGACACGCGATGTTCCTTGTTGTGTATTCCTGCCTCTGTTCCAACTCCTTGGTCTTTCCCAGTTCTGTGCTCTGCCCCCACCCCTGCTGGTCAAACCGCTTCTACCAACCAGAAACACACGGAGAAATCTCTACCCGGAGACAAACTTACAGGTGGTAGAAAACCAGAGAATCAGTGCCAACATCCAGATACAGAGTGCTTTGACCAACATTGAAAACCAGAGAAACAGTGCTAACATTCAGACACAGAGTGTCTTGACCAACATTGACAATATGAACAACGAAGCTGTGCTATCCAATTCTCACAATATCAATCTGAGAACACAGAATGAAAGGACACATCAGAATACGATGAGTATTGCCACTGAACAGAGCATTGACATCGGAGTACCACAGACAGTTATAGCTGGCAATACGGATACTGAAGACACCGCAGCACCTCTGAGAGCTATATCTGACACTACTGGCACAATAGATCGGATTGAAGGTACAAACAAGATCATTACAACTGACCACAGAGAACCAATAATTAACTTGTCAACACATAACTTGACTGATGCTGAGAGAAATATTCTCATTAAAGGATTGTCCTTTGTGCCTACTGTTATACCTGACTCATTTCAAGTAAAACTGGAGCTCCAACAATTCTTTCGCAAGATCAGGCTGAAATACTATTTTAGCAAAAATTCTTTCAACCCAGTACCATCGGCGACGAATTTTAGGCCTGCTTCCACCTTTACCCCAAATGCTTACCAAATGAGTGAGAAGATCCTAGCATTTGAAAAGATTGTTCTCCATGAGACCATGCAACTTTTGGATGAGAGAAAATACATACAATATAACATCGACAAGGAAGAAAAGCTGGCACTGCGCTCCCTAAGCTGTAACGACTCAATCGTTATCAAAGCGGCAGACAAGGGTGGAGCTGTGGTATTACAGAACACCAAGGATTATGTGGATGAAATCGAACTCCAACTGGGAGATTCAGAAAGTTACCAACTAATCAGAAAAGATCCAACACCTACAATACAATCATTGATTCAACAGGTGACTAAATACGGATTGGACTGTGGTTTCCTGAGTAAACATGAACATGATTTCTTAAATAACAAAGAACCTCGTATCCCTACAATCTACACGTTACCTAAGGTGCACAAGCGACTAGTGAAACCACCAGGCAGACCAATTGTCTCTGGTTGCGGGTCAATCTTGGAACCACTGAACAAATTTATTGACCATTTCTTGCAACCTTGGGTCCCCAAGACAAAATCTTTTGTGAGAGACACTATGCACATTATTCAACTTTTGGAGGGGCAGGAATTCGATCTACAAACACAACTGCTCGTTACACTGGATGTCTCTTCACTATATACCTCAATCCCTCAAGACAAAGCATTGGAAGTTATTAGAACCACCTTGGATGACCGAGAGAGACCCCACTGGATCCCAACCGATTTCTTGATTACACTCTTAGAGATCGCAATGAAAAAGAATTACTTTATTTTTCAGAAACATTTCTACTACCAGTGTAAAGGAGTGGCGATGGGAGCCACATATGCGCCGAGCTTGGCGAATATCTTTATAGACAACTACGAAGAGGAACATCTATACAGTCACCAAAATCCATTTCTCAACCAGATTGCGGTATTGAAACGTTATATTGACGACGTCATCATGGTGTGGTCCGGCGACAGCATGGAGCTGAATAACTTTCACGAGTGGCTCAATGCCAGGTCCAACGACATTCAGTTTACTATGACTAGTAACAACGAGTCAATAGATTTCCTGGATCTCACTTTTCGAGTGGAGGAAGGGCTCTTATACTGTGATCTTTATCGCAAGCCCATGGAAAGAAATACACTACTAAGATACAACTCACACCATCCCCGGAATCTGAGAGACAATTTGCCCTACGGACAATACCTAAGACTGAGAAGAAACTGTACTCGTAGAGTGGACTACTTTAAAGAATCTGATGTCCTCACGAACCGTTTGAGGGAAAGAGGTTACCCCACGGGTCTGCTCAAAAGAGCAAAAAAACGTGCTTGGTATTGTCCACGAGAACAGCTGTTGGAGGTCAAAACTAAAGACACCAAAAACAACAACATCGTCTGTGTCACGACATTCAATACCAAAAGCAATGACATCAAAAAAATCGTGAAGAAATACTGGAACCTGGTAGCAAGCGAACTGATGACCCAGCAGGACCCCATCTTTGCATTCAAGCGGGGTAAAAATATCAAAGACTCTATAGTACGAGCGTTTCTTGAACCACCGAAACAACCTGATTTGAGGAACTACTTTGGACTACCACCTGTGTCGGGACACCATAAATGTGGGCAATGCAAGGCATGCGACCTCTGCCGTGAGGGGAACAGCTTTACATATGAAAACAAAACATACAAATTGCCCCACTTCACTAATTGCAATAGCTCGTAGGTTATCTATGCCATTCTTTGTCCCTGCGGCCTTATCTATGTATGACAAACCATCCAAAAAGCAAAGGCCAGAATTCTCCAGCATACAAGCAGGATAAGGTGCAAAGTGCAAGGTGCGCCCATGGTCGAGCATTTTGTGACACACAATCACCCTCCAGACAGCATCAAATGGTGGATCCTAGAGAAGGTTAGCCCTAATGTTAGAGGAGGTGCAATTTCTGGGGCCTTAAACTACAAAGAATGTAGATGGATCCATTTGCTCAACTCGGTACAGACCGGGTTGAACGAAATCGAGGAGACTGCAAGACAGATGGGGCAACTTTAGCTTGTTAATCTCCAGTGGTATTCCGCTACAAGATCTGCAGCATAGGGATTGAGAACCTTAAGCAACTGCTACATGATTTCTTCATGCATGCTCTTGCATGCTCATTTGGACACAGACCAGGCTGTGCCATACTGTGGCAGAGACCAGGCTGTGCAACATTAAAAGACTGAGGTGATCAGTTCGAGGTAGATATGTCTCAGACCAAGTTGTAAAGACTCCTGTGTTAGAAATCATCCGCAATTTGTTGACTTGTCACTTCTGAATTAATGCACATAAACACAATACATTTATTTATAATGTTTTAATACATGAATTGTATGCATGATACTAAAATGCTTGCAGAAAGGTCTTTGTCATATTAATAGATAAAGATTTTAAATTCTTGCAAATGCCTCTAATACATGATTTGTGTGCATGATTAAAATGCTTGCAGAAAAGTCCTTGCCGTGCTAACACGCAATTTTAATACCAATCCAAATTACTGAGATTCCATTTCCGTGGCACTTGTTGACACAAGACACATGCGACGGAACCATTATGCTTTTAATTAACTCCAAGTATAATCGACACCAAATGCATCCTTGTATGGATAGTTGACACTGCGGGAGAACACACTGCCCTATTCTGTTGAGTCATCACAATCACATCACAAAGCCTTCGATTATTTAAGACCGTGCGAGCCATCACGAGACCGCCCTCAACACTTAGCTGTTCAGGAATTCGTGTTAATTAAACGGCCACTCAGGTGGTCCGCGCTGTTTTGACATCTCCCAGTAACGAAAGCTTGACGTCGTTGCCCTAGCCAATCGCTCACGTCTTAGTTGGTTTGCATACACTAGGGCCCCTAGCAACGAACGCTTGACGTTGTTGCTCAAGCAACGTACACTTTATCCAATCAGGATCTCTCACCACAGCCAATCAGTAATCAGTCATCTGATGTCAGTTTTCCGCGTAACGAGCGTCCCCTAGCAACCAATGCATGACGCGGCCGCACGCGCCACTTACACGCGCCCCATTCCTTAATTTAATTGACAGCGTCTGTCACACACTCGCCGACAGACTCCGCGAGAGACAGGACGCTTGCCTGCGCGCTATCGAGTATGAAGTAATTGCTCCTTGCCGGGCCGATTTTGAAGGTGAGCTGAGATCCTCATGAGCTTTAAACCCTGCCCCACCTGATTTAGACACCTCGCCCGCTTTAATTTTAATCTAGACTAAGTTCCCTTTATTTATTTATTTCCACAGTGATTCGCTCCTCCTGAGGATAAAACTTTGTCTATCCTCGCACACTTGCCGCCCTGGACTAATCCCTTATGCGGGTGTGTTCAACTCATCTATCAAACCCCTTGATTTGAACCGTTTTTGAGCAAGAATTTATCCACCTACCAAGTGAGTTTATTAGTTTATCTTCGTTAATGCGATCATTTTGACAGCCATTTCAGGGCCATGTCTTACAAAGTCTCATTCTCTCGAATAGATTCCTAGCCAGGCCGTACAGGATACAACTGCTCCTGTTTGCCTATCTTTGCACACCGCCCCACAAATCACATTGGGCCTCCTTTTGGTGAGTCTTCACCTTGCATGCACCAATTTATACGGCATTCAGTTTCTCGAACGCACCTGACCATATTCCTTACTATTTCATAGGCTGTCACTCCCTGTCCTGATGAAGACCCGTATTGACTAGCGAATAACGCTACCTTGGGTTGAAACGTCGACATTTGTTCAAGGATCAGTTGGAAATACTCTGCACAAAAGACTCATTCAATCCATCTGCAGACTGTTTCAAATATTCGCTTAACTGGCCTCTGTAAATTATCAATACCTCCATAAGTCACACTGTATATATTACGCACTTTTCACCACAGCACTGAGCACTATATGTCACTTTGTCACAAATATGTTTCACATTTAATTTTCGACAGCCATTGTAAATGGTTATCTATGAATGATGCAATTCATAAAGCCGTTTTGAAAACTATTTATGGTCTCTATGTGTGTTCGTATAAGCAAACAAATGAAGGTTTTTTCTAGAAGTAATATTGTTTACCCGACAGAACCGTTTGTATCATTTTAATGAATTCCCTTCAACGTGAACGCCGTCACATTGATGACTCAGCGTGTGTATCACATGAGTGTTTTGTAGTCCGTTTCGCAACTGAACTACTTGTTCCCAAATCATTTTATGCTTGATTGTGCCACCTTTTGCATCTTTGAAACCATTTTGAAGCCAATTCTGTAAATATTCATTGTAAGATTGAACACAGTAAAAAGAATCGCACACTATGAGTGTGGGGAATTCGCGATCCGTATTTTCAAGTGCCATCTTGAATGCTTGTAGTTCAGCTTGCTGAGCTGTGCCATCTCCTAGAAATTGCGTTTTTGTGACCATTGGTCTGAATTTGCCCTTGCGCATATGACCTCTAACGATCGTGCATGCTGCACTGTAAGCTTGTTTACTCCCCGTAGCGGGTTGTGCAGATCCGTCAGTATAAATTATAAATTCGTACTGATCAAGAGGGAGAATTTCAGTAGGCAGAGGACATTCGTGTTCGTATTGCAGGAATGGTTGTGTTTTTAAATAAGGATCAAAAACATATTCAACATCAGTTGCAGCAAGAGAATTAACCCATTGTATCCATCTTGGATGTAAAGCTTTTGCATTCGGAATGCTAGCTTTAGTAACTGCCTCTAAGGCTGGTACAGGAGTCACAACCGTAATGCGTTTCCCATGTGCTATGGCTCTTTATTTTGCTACAGCGATTTGAACTGCTGTCAGAATCTTTTCTGTAGAAGTGAATTTCATTTCTGCTTGTGTATACAAGTGTGATTTGTATGCAATTGGTACTTTTTCCACCTTCGTTAAAAGTTAAGTAGGTGAATTCGCATTGACCCGGAATGATTCGGATGACTAAGTTGCGTACATTTACGCGTGTTTGTAAGTGTTTAGTTGTTAACATGTCTGTTTGAAGTGAACGCAGAAATTCTGTGTGTTCTTGTGTCCAAGTTGTGGATTTGAAATTAGGTTTGATCAATTCGTAGTGAGGTTTAACCCTCTTGGCATAGTTTAGAATGTATGTTCTTTCAAAATTATGGAAACTTAGAATCGACTGTAAGTTCATCAGCATTTTTGGAGGTTGGAGCAGCGCACACTTTTCTAAAAAGTTGGCTGCCAGGCTTTTGCCTTCACTTGAAAGTTCATATCCTAGGAAAAGGACGTTGAGATGGGCAATTCTCGACTTGTTAAAGTTGAATTTGTAACCCTCAGAGGCGAAGCCCAATATAATGGTGTTCACCCTGTTCAAGTGTCTGTCCAGGTCATCGTCTGTCAGATATATATCATCGACATATGACAATGCCTCGTCATCATAAATTTGTAGTAACTCTGTTACTCTTGCTGAGAATAACCCTGGACTGTTTTTGAACCCCTGTGGGAGTCGACAAAATTGACTTTGCGTCCCCATTATTGAGAAAGCGGTCAAATATCTACTTTCAGGTGCAATATTTTGACAAAAGGAACCGTTAGAAATGTCTAATGTGGTTTTGTATTTTTTACGCACAATGTTATTCATTAATGCTGTACTGTGTGCATTTTGCACTGCACATATTTTACAACAAGAGTTTAGGTGTCTGCAATCCAAAACTAGACAATATGTATTGTCTGGTTTGGAGACAGGAAACAAAGGATTGTTCATTGATGAGGTGCATGTTTCAAGCACCCCATGGTATTCAAGTTGATCTAAGATCTCCCTGACTTGTTTTCTAGCTTCTTGCTTAACCAGATACTGCCTTTGTGCAGTTGGTTGATTTTTTTACTGGATCTTATGGTGAGGTGAGTCCTCATCCCATCCTACATGATTTTATATAATGCTGGGGCCTGGGCCACTGCCCATTTCCTGGAATAAGTATATTTTAAATGTACTGGAACATCGTTGGAGAAGGCTGGCATAATGATGTCTTCGCCAAGTGGGCACTCCCTGATAAATTCTGGTGGCCAGTCTTGTTCTGCTAGAAGTATAGCTTAACCCTTTGAAAGTCGCTCCCAAAAGAGTGCTTTCACTCTTCGTGGTATGTCTCCCTCCATCCGGAGTGTTATTTCATATAACCTATGCGGAGAACTAACCCTGGTATCTGCAGTTTCAACTTGAATGTCCTCATTCATGTCCACTGTCTCCAGAAGCCCCTTCAGGTTCTGGCGAGCTACTGTAACTTCTGCTGCGCTGTCCAACATTGTCTGAGCCCATTCTCCGTTCTTGAGTTGTGTTCTCAGAATCCTCGGCATGTCTGATCTTCAGACCTGCTACTTTCTTCTAGGAGAATTGAGGTTTTAGTTTGTTTTTCTGAACGAGTTGATCGTCTTTGGACTTTACGCGTTCTTCTTTGTTCTCTGACCATCCTCTTCTTTCGGATGTCTGTGATGATATCTGAAAGGTACGAGAGCAATGTGTATCAGTATCTTGATACCTGTCAGGTTTTCTCAAATTATCCCCATTCCTGAGGTTATACTTCCTTTCAGAGGGCTCCTTTTGAGGAGCCCTACCTCGGGATTGAGAATCTTTCTCTTTTGAATGTTGTTTGTTATTTTCCCACTTCTTTTTTAGAAGAGGTAGGAGTGTTTTTAGGAAAGACCTTATCAGGACTTTCAGACAGTTGTGGTTTGACTGGTTTCCCACCCAAACTGTCTCTGCCTAATTCTTCATAGGATTTTTCAATTATTCTGGCTAGTTCTTGTGGTTGTTCTGTTACATCAAATTCCCTTAATTTCTGGCGGATTGCCACTGATGCTGCTTCTCCTTTAATATTAGCTAATATTATTGTTGAGACCTGGTCGAAATTTTTAAGTAACTTCATACCTAAATTCAGAGCAGGCTCTGCCCCGTATTCATTTTGAATCTGTTTCAGGACATCAGGTATTACCGCCATAGACGGAACACCATGTGTTTTTGTGTAAATTGCAGCAAAGACTGTGCCACAAGTGGTGCAGTCTTCCAGATGTGGTGTGATCCCCATTGGTAAACAGATTGTTAGAATTCTGTGTTTCTCATAAGGGCTAGTATTAGGAAATACTGCTTCGATTTGAGTAATTTTTTGAGCTATCCAGAATGGAATTTGTTCACGTTTTGTGGGCATTTTAACCATGACTGCGTGTAAAGTCTATGGAGTGATTTTTAGCACATTCCCCTGGTGAGAGGTTTGTCTTGGAATTGCAATTGTTGGTTGGACTGTGAAAGTCCTCATGACATATTGAACCAATTGTCTATACATTTTTATCAACTCTTTGAGTTGAGCAAGTAATTCTACATCTGTCATTTCTTCAACGTCAGGATGAGGTGTGAAGCCGGCTAAAATCGGCCATGTTGCTCCTGGTCTAAATAGTGGACCGAGCCTGGTAATGTGATTGTAATGTTTTAGGGCGCCTTTAAACCAGAGATCATGCTCCTGGTATGTGAGTGGAATTTCAATATCTTTGAAAGGAATATATTCCTCAGGTGGTTTATCTTCTTTGTAGAAGTGAAACTTTTAGTTACTGGATTTGATTCTGGGAATACTATCCATGAATAGAATACCTCTGTCTGGTGAGATTCATGTGCCTCTATCACAAAAACTGCTCTACCACCTCTTGGTGTTAGGCCATGGTTTATAAGTTTTAGAGTGATGGCTCTCCTTGAATTTGGATGGATGTTTATAACACCCTCATCAGTTTCATTTAAACCTGTATTATTAATACCTGCTACGACTTGGTCAGCTGCAGCCTCTGTATCAGACATTTTGTTTAATGAAAAATGTAGAACACGTGTCAAGGAACCAAAGATAAGGTGCACAATATTTTGGAACCATGTATCCTTCAACGTTGAATAAACCAAACAGCTAATACATAGGATTTTTGTCCTACTCAGCTATGGCGGATATTATCCCTACCCACACCAGATGTCTTATGAAGTATTATGAGTAGGGGTCTCTGAGAAAAGTCCGACTGAGTTACTTCAGTATCAAGCGTTAAATTAGTGCCTTACTAAACCGTTGGGCACCATGTAGTGTAGTTCCTATATCCCTGATAGGCTCTGCGCATTGGAATAATATACACTATAGTTTTGACATAGGACTGAGGTCAGTATGTCTCTATCGAGTACATTAAACTTAATTACTTGTGTGTGCCAGCTAACTCAGAGGTCACTAGAAACTTCTCGAATATACAAGAAGGGATTCGTTTCTGAGAACCACATAAACATGACAACTTTGTTTCCCTTAGAGTCTGAACAATCTCAGAATCGTGGAAACAATAGATAACAGTTTCACTCAGTCAATCGTGCAGGGTTAGCAGCAAGATAAACTAATACTGCAATAGCATGGTTTGTAGCTATGACATATATTCATAAAATACATACATAAATAACACAGGCTAAAATGTGAAAACTCATCTGATGCTTCTAAATAGTTCCACCCCAGTGTACCTAACCTACGTGCAGTACGAGGTAAGAAGTAGGTGCTGTTTTCTAAAGTATAGCTAGCTATAGTTTTAGTTTTGCCAAGAGTTGCCAAAAGTGTCTCTAAGTTCTTGTCTGCTCCATACCTTGGAATGTGTGAGGTTGGAATCTCTTTCCGGGACTCGATATCTAACACCCCGCAAGGGGAGTCAGAAACACTAGAGCTGGATTCTCTGCGAGGAGGGTGACAGCGTCTGGTCAGTGCATCAGGCGGGAACTCGATCTCCTTCCGAACTTGTCTGGGCGAACCGTAAGTAGGCAGTCGAACTGGACCGTACCGGAACCGTGGTTTGCCAGGGCAAGTGCAGGTATTTTTATACCTTGAAGGTGTTTAGGAATGCCTGTATTGACGTAAAAGTCGGGCATCGGAACGTCATGAATGAACCCCTAAGGAATAGATGTTCATGCATAATAAATGAGTTCTTGGAGAAATCAATATCCAAGCAAGGGAAATTCCTAAAGGCTTAACAGTCTGGTTTTCCAAGAACTCGTTGTGACGTGGATTGACAGATGTAGGAGACCATGCCTGTATTTGGTTAGCATGGACAATGCCTAAATAAGGGCTGGATTTTCTATGCCTAAATAAGGGCAATATGAATTGTACCTATATAAGGGCATTAATCGGGAAACCTATATACGGAATCTAAATCTACACACAGCAGTGCATCACAATAACCTGGCCAACACCTTACAGACTGTCAATGTTTCACTAACATGGTTTAATCATAAAGAAAATGTCTCCCCTCCCCTTAAAGACCACTCTTAAACAAAACCAATAACTCAAACAACTCCTCAACAAGTCTACCCAACTTTCTTTCTGAACTCTTTCCCACCACTGCAAAATCTCTATTGATGCACCTCTGAAATCCTAAGAAATTCCCAGCTCCTTTCCCTAACCACCTCCAACTGATCCACCCACCCACCCGGCAGTGTAACCAACCTTATTGTGCCCTGTAACCTCTCACCATACCTCCCCCCTTAACTCACATAATGAACACACCTGCTCATCAGTGAAACATATAACAAAATCCATCCTGCACACCTACCCACTTCCGCTCATCCAAGACACATAATTTTACACACATACTTACCTCACATTGGGGAGGGTGGGAGGGACTGGAAAACAAAAACATCTCTCACTTTAAGTGATCAATGTATCGCTGATCACAAAATGATGCCTAGCCTTCTCCAGACTGACCTGCAACCCCACTAGCTAACCCATCCGAACTCCCTGAGACAATTAGCTCTTAGCAGTGCCTGAACAGCTCCAACCTGGCTGAAAATAGCAGAGGGGCATGGCTTCTTTGCTGCCTTCCCCCCAAGCTCTCAACAGGTGAGATGGTGCACCCCAGAAAGCACAACAACATAGTATGTGGAATAGGGTGCTTTAATAAGTTAGGTGAGTATCACAATATCCAAACAATAACCTGACCAACACCTTAGATACTACCAATGCCTTACTAACATGTATCCTGAACAATACAGCCCCCTCCTTTAAAGACCAACCTTAAACATTTCCAAAAACTCAAACAACTTCCCAACAACTCACCCCAATTTTCTTTCTAAACTCTTTCCTCTCGCTCTAAAAACTCTATTTGTTGCACCTCTGAACTCCTAAGAAACTCCCAGTCCTTCACCCCATCCCCTCCTGAGCTGATGCACCTGCCCAGCAGCATAACCAACCTTATTGTGCCCTGTGAACCACCACCATACCTCCCCCCTTAACTCACATAATGAACACACCTGCTCATCAGTGAAACATATAACAAAATCCATCCTGCACACCTACCCACTTCCGCTCATCCAAGACACATAATTTTACACACATACTTACCTCACATTGGGGAGGGTGGGAGGGACTGGAAAACAAAAACATCTCTCACTTTAAGTGATCAATGTATCGCTGATCACAAAATGATGCCTAGCCTTCTCCAGACTGACCTGCAACCCCACTAGCTAACCCATCCGAACTCCCTGAGACAATTAGCTCTTAGCAGTGCCTGAACAGCTCCAACCTGGCTGAAAATAGCAGAGGGGCATGGCTTCTTTGCTGCCTTCCCCCCAAGCTCTCAACAGGTGAGATGGTGCACCCCAGAAAGCACAACAACATAGTATGTGGAATAGGGTGCTTTAATAAGTTAGGTGAGTATCACAATATCCAAACAATAACCTGACCAACACCTTAGACACTACCAATGCCTAACTAACATGTATCCTGAACAATACAGCCCCCTCCTTTAAAGACCAACCTTAAACATTTCCAAAAACTCAAACAACTTCCCAACAACTCACCCCAATTTTCTTTCTAAACTCTTTCCTCTCGCTCTAAAAACTCTATTTGTTGCACCTCTGAACTCCTAAGAAACGCCCAGTCCTTCACCCCATCCCCTCCTGAGCTGATGCACCTGCCCAGCAGCATAACCAACCTTATTGTGCCCTGTGAACCACCACCATACCTACCACTCAGGAAATTCCAAGTCTGCTGGCGTTTTACTGCCCCCGCACATCGGCTCATCGGCTCTAAGGCATTTCCCTAAAAAAAACAGCCCATATAACCCGAATCTGCAATTGGAACAATTCCATCCCCATAAAAGAGAGACATACTCCATTGTACCTGAATGGGTGCCTACTTTCAAAAATAATTTCCATATGCTCCAGCTTAAGTGTGTCCTCTGCCAGACAGAAATTGGACATTTTCCTACTAAGATTCTGCATGCCCTGTTGATTGTTGCTGGGTCCCCTACCCTGTCCACAACTAATAGTCCAAACCAATGTGGTCCCATTCCAGAGCCTTGTAAGTTCCCGTAAGTCTCTATTCACACTCCTAATTAGAGCCAAATCTTTCAACTGAACTAAAGTGTTCTCACCCAAATGGATCAACAGAACTTCTGGACAAACTTGACCTATAAACAGTTCAGCCAAAGTGGCAGTAATTCCTCCCACCACATCCCCCCTTTTCCCCACCACTTTAACTGAAACTTAGCATTATAGAAACCCAGCTGCCTGCCAAACTTTCTATACTCCACCTGGTGAGTTGCCCATTTGACAAAGGAATGCCCCCAAATCCACACCAGATGTGCTCACATGCTGGGATGGGAACACAACCTGTAACAAGAACAACAACAATACTAAGGTATAGCCCATTAAAATAAAGCTAGCTTTGGCCGCATGATTGCATATGAATTTCTGACCTCCATCTCCCTAAATATCTAATCCTTTCTACTGGTCCTCCGCTCCAGCTCCTGCTCACCTCTGTGGCAGCTCCTATACAAAATTCATGTGTCACAAACTCCTTATATGGGAGCCCCAGCAGCTGCAGCACTATGCACAAAACAAATAGCAATTGCACTCTCTTAGGGCCCGAATCACAGAACTAACTTAAGACAAAATCCTAAACTTACTACCATCTTGGTATTCACAGAAGGCACTTACTCATTTTGGTATTCACAGAAGACACTTACTCACTTCGGTATTCACAGAAGTTAGGAGTCCTAACTTTAGGACTCCTACATACCTTCTGTGAATACCGAAAGTCTTAAAATTGAGATTTTTCTCAGTTTAGGAGCCCTAAAGTTAGGACTCCTAACTTTACTACTACTAAACTGAGAAAAATCCTAATTTTAAGGCTTTCGGTATTCACAGAAGGCATTTAGGAGTCCTAAAGTTAGGACTCCTAACTTCTGTGAATACCGAAATGAGTAAGTGTCTTCTGTGAATACCAAAATGAGTAAGTGCCTTCTGTGAATACCAAAATGGTAGTAAGTTTAGGATTTTGTCTTAAGTTAGTTCTGTGAATCGGGCCCTTAATTCTGTCCACCGCTTCATGCTCAAAATCCCACTGTTTCCCTCCCAAGCCTCTGCCAACAAATTTTGTCCATCAAGTAACCGGCATACGTCCCCAAACCCATACTCCCTCAACACTAATATCATCTTGCCTCTGCTTAAAACTACACCACACGCCCAACCTCTGTTGTATTATTGAAGCTATGAACTCTGTCCAAGCTTGTGCATAGGCCTTTCAAGTAGATGGTGCTAACAACTGCTCCATTAACTGAAACATTCTCACTCTCCTACCTAATGTAATTATTTAGCATCACCGTCTGCATGAGTTCTGCCTCCGGCACAAGCCCACAGAACCTCTGCCACTGAAAATGAGATTATGCATCCGCAATTTTATTGACTATCCCGGGGACCCCAAAAATTATTTTGAACTACAGACACCCCAAAACAAACACTCTCAGCAGCCACAGGATGCACAGATCACTTGCAGATTGCTTATTGACGATATTCACCAATGCAATGTTTCCTACATTGAACGTCACCTTTTTATTCCTGAAACAGCCACCCCACAAGACCAAGGCTATGACCAAAGGAAAGAACTCAAGATATACAATGCTCCTATGCTCAGACTGCCAGCTTGCAAACCACTATTAAGCACACTACCTTCCCTGCCAGTAGAGACCAAAACAACCATTGCCATCAGCATCAGAAAAAAATGTGAATGACCATTCATCCTAATCCACTAACCCCAAAGTATAAAACCCAATTGAAGTTCTTCAGAAAGGCCAAACACATTCAGAGACCCATGGGCACTCCAGCTGACATGTAACTAATCAAATGTTGAGGGAGATAGAAGGAGACGTGATCCATTCACCTTCCAGTTGTTAGTTTATAATCAAAAAAAGAAAGGATCACTTGTACCTGTTGTCCAGGGTTTAGTGGTTTCTCAACTGTTCCTTTAAAAAACCCTCATTCACGTTTTTTAGGTGGTTTTATCTGGCGGTATATCTTGATTCTCCGCCTTAACAACGTGACAGCATCATCATTGGGTTTAATATAATGCTTCCTCCACCCGGAGGTAACCACTGGATTTTCGCAGTAGTGATCAGAGATAAAAAATACTGGAAAAAGTGCTTGTGTTCTGTGAAGGCAGTGTGATTAAAAAGGATATTCCCTCATGCTACCTGGACTTTCGTTTTTATTGTTGTCTGGTGCACAGGAAAAGAATAAAAAAGGAGAAAGTTGTGCAGAACGGACAATAAGTGTGTCCACTGTACAATCAGTCTAGGGGGTGGGTCGACATGTTTCAGCTCCTCGTTAGCCTCGTAGGGTCAAGTGAGCTTTCTTCAGGACCTAGGGTGTTCGTGTTTGAAGATGGGTATTGTCCCCTATCCAAGTAAGGAGTTCAGACGTAAATTCGTTGAGCTCTTAGTAAAGGTTATTACCTTATAGCGCTCCGCTTCGGGGCTTCAGGATAAAGAGTCAGCGCAGTTGAGCGAGATTCCGCTCAGCACGACTTGTGCTGACGCTGTCTTCCTGCTTCCTGTCTTCCTGCTTCCAGCTGACAATCGCACTCTGTGGTGAGGTAGCACCAAGCTTACCAGTGCCAGTCCAAGCCTTCTGCAAATAGTCCTTTCTGCACTGACCACCCTAGAAGTGAAGTTTAGATGCCCCAGAACTATCTGACCATCCTTCACATGCACTTTCTTTTTCTCAAGAATCTTTCCAAGCAAAACCAGTATTTTTTATTTCTGTTCTGTTCTGTTATCCGGCAGCCTCGCCTGCATCCTGAGAGAATCAATCTCAATACCTAGTAATGTCAATAATGGCTCCGGTACCAAGGTCTTATCTGCTGCCAAGTGTAACCTAACATCCTCCATTAACGGACACACACACTCTATACCCCTTGCTTTCATCCCGTCATCACCGCAGGCATAACTGTCACCTGGCAGTCCTCCTCAGCCCCAATATTTACTTGACCCTGTGCACCATAGCCCCCACAAGGAGTCCAATGCGCCCAGCCACCCCAACTGGCTGCATGGAATCCTGGACCCTGCACCGAGCAGGTAAGCTGGCACCAATGAGGCAAAGTTCACACTCCCGATGGCCTTGGGTGCTACAGCCACCAGCTCCTACAAGCCACGACCAGCCTTCGCTGCCTTCATTGGTGCCATGACCGACATAGCTTTCACCTGTATTACCCTCCTCACTAGGCCTGCCACGTATCAGCTTGGCTCCCTTTGTTTACGGCCCATATTTTCCCCGCATTCACTTTTTTAGCTTTGTCTTTGCAGGGGAGAAAACTTATATATCTCCTGCCTCTCACCCACTCGGAAAACCTCCTCATGGGACAACCCTTCTGTAGCACCGAAGCCTGCTGGAGGACTCACGGATTCAGCAGACATTCCCTGCCCGCCTCCTGTACTGCTAAAAGGGCCACCATCACCTTCTGCGATTGCATGGCAGCCATCCCGATCTAAGGTCTACCTGACCACTGAAAAATAAAACCTCTCTCACTTAAGTGACCATGGTGCCTCGCCCACTCCAGACTTTCCTGTAACACTTCTAGCCCTCCTGCCTGATATCCTTAAGTCAATTAGCTCTTCGCTATTCCTGGATTGCACCAACCTCCCCAGAAACCCCAGGGAGCAATCCTTCTTTGTTGTCTGCCCACCAGGCCCCTGATGGGCAGGTGTGCTACAGACACAGGTCCCCTACTTGTCAATTTGCTGAGTCTTTTTAGAGCACTTGGAGACCTTTTGATAGAGTTTATCCCATGTAGCCATGTAGGTTTTTAGAATAAAAGTTTAAATCGCCTTTATTTGTTCAGGGACAACTCAGGATTATTTTTGATTGGAAGCTGACAACCACCCAGATCTTACAGACACAAAGCACTTAGATTCAAGGCAACTTCATGAAGCCATTATTGTTATTTCCTTTCTTGACCACATCACCTGATTTATGTTGTTAGTGCGATATTGTGACTGCTGATAGTACCTAAATGTTTTTCATGTGTCATTAAAAGAAGAAGAACTTTCAAGCTTGCATCTGGGTCCCAACACCCATGAACAGGACTGGAATGGGGAACCAAAAACCACCCTAGCAAAAATGTTAAAACCATGTCCTTTCCCTACATCTATCTCCTTCGGAAATTTCTCTCTTTCAATATATCCATTCTCTCTCTCTCTTTCTCTACCTTCTCTGTTTTCACCCTCTCTGATAGCTTTCTCTATACCTTCCTCCTCTGTCCCTTTCTTTCTCTCTCTTGAAGCCTCCCTGTGCCTGCTTTAGTGGAAATTTTCAGAGGCACCAGAAGCGGCCCTGTGCTTTCAAACCCGGTCTCCCAGGGCTCCAGCCCACCAAGGAAACGCCTAGTGGAACAAAAAACTAGTCTAGCCCTGCACATATGAAACTAATGAAAATTAGGGGTTTAATTGGACTTCTGCCATTTGGCACTAAATCAGGCCTCCACAACAGCTTCCTTTTCCTCTCTCACACCTGCTGGAGGCTTAAGTCCCTGTTATTGAGGGTTCTTCTCTCAACTGGAGGAGTGCATTCCCACCTTCTTCTCTGCTAAAGGGCCCCAGGATGTCCCTCAACTGCACTATTTCTCCAGAACCTGAGTGTAATGAGGGAGAAGGGTACTGCTGGAGGAGAGAAGTATACAAAACCTTTGGAGGCTTTTTTTTTAATGTGTAGCACTTTGGCACTGTGCATGCAATTTCTTGGATTCATTCAAATGTAACAGCGAACCACTGCAGTGAACCACCACATTAGCAAACCCTGCAACAGTAAGTAGCACAGCAAAGCGGTAACAGGAGAGAACACCATTCATAGCAGCCAAAGCTAGTAGCCACAGTCCCCTGCTAATAATCCACAAAGTGACATTAAGTACTGTACTGAGCAGTGCCAGCTCCATGTTTTCAATACATCTGTTTCTTCAAGAGGTCCACTGTCTGTGTCTGAGATCTGGGATTTCTCTAAAAGCAAATAAATGGTTGAGAGCAAATGTAGAAAACAAGACATTTGTGATGGCCAGGGTTGTGTAAGCCTTTTAATCATCAGGGCATTTTCCTGGCAAGCTTAAGGCCTAGGAGGCTGGTTTTGAAAGCACAGAGAGATGGAGAGAGAATGGATGAAAACAGAAAGATTGTGTGAGGTGACGATGGTGGTGGGTTGGTTGGAGCATTTTTACCAGTGTTTCGTTTGGTTTCCCAGTCCGGCTCTGGTGATGGCAGTACTGTTGACTGTACTTCAGTATGATAGGTTGCACACAGCCCATGCCATGCTTATGCTAAGAGGATAACTGTTTACGACGCAAATGGAAAAGTCCATGGATCAAGTCAGAAATGCACCTATAATGATTGACTCTGTCCAAAGCCTCGAGACCTCCCAAAGAAGTGGAGGGGACAAGCCTGACTGCAGATCTCAATATTTTCTTTTCTCAATATCTTCTCTGAAGACAAGTCTGTGTCTTATATGAAGTAACCTACTATCAAAAGATAACCATCCAAAAATGAACCCTTTCCATTTCTAAATGTGGTGCCAGCACCCCTTGCTGTCTCTTCCCCCTTTGTTTGAGGAGGTCGGTGCCTTCAGTGCTGTGTTGGGATTTAAAATCAACCTGAACAAGACCCAAGCACTCAGCCTTACGTTGTTGGCCGCGGACCAAAGCCAGCTAATGGTGCACTTCCCATTTACCTGGGCCACTAGTGGCATCACATACCTGGGGATCCAGGTTTTTTTCGACCAGCGCAAAGATTGCCCAGGTAAACTACTCGGAGATATAGGCTAAGGTTCGTCAAGAATTGAACAGTTGGAAGAAACATGCCCTCTCTTGGCTGGGCAAGATAGCGGCCGTTAAGATGACGATCCTGCCCTGTATTCTCTTTATAATGCAGACACTACCCCTATGTCCGCCGCCCACAATCCTGTCCCAATTACAGCACCTGCTCGACGGATCTATCTGGGGGGGAAGGAAGCTCGTATGGCACGTCATCTCACGTATCTCAGCCAGGAGGAGGGGGGACTCGGGGTCCCATATCTAGGGCGCTACTATGAGGCAGCGCAACTACGCTGGATGGTGGAATGGTATCAGCTAGAATCAGAAAAGCACTGGTGCTTCATGGTTAGGGGTGTGTCTGGCATCCACATTTAGAAGCTTCCCTGGCTTCCCAAACGTCATCGCCCGCTGGGCGCGTACATCTCCCTGGTCCTGCTCTCTACGATGAAGGTGTGGGATAAGGTACAGGAGAGATGTCGACTGTCCACCGCTGTATCTCCCTTGACCCCTTTTATTGGTAATCCGGACTTTCCCCCAGCGCTTGTAGGGAACGCATATTTAAAATGGCAGGAAGCAAACTGTAAGCGCCTGGGCGACCTCTTTGACTTGCAGGGCATCATGAATTTTCCCCAACTGGTTGAGGTCTACGGGGTCCCTAAGGAAGCTTAATGGCAGTACCTGGCACTGCGCCATTGGGTCACACAGCCCCAAGTTCACGCCCACGCAGGTTGGCTCCTCACTAAGTTTGAGATTTGGTATGTCACCCGCACGTCCAATAAACGCCTCTTGTCAGATATTTATGGTTTCCTCAACAAGGCTAAGAACCCCGCTAAATCCCCAGTGCAGTGTAGGTGGGAATCGGAACTGGGGCGAGAGTTTTCCCTGAAGAAGTGGGCGGACATCGTACACAGAGCTCTGTCCTCATCGTGCAGTACCTCGGGGAAGGAGATGCTCCTACAAATTGCGCACTATTGGTATTATACCCCAGCACGTGTCACCCAGTGGAAGCCACGCAGCAGCGATCTTTGTTGGCGCAAATGCGGCCAGACAGGCACACTGTCCCACATCCTATGGCACTGCCCCAAGATACAAGCCTACTGGGACGCTATCCTACCTTTGGTTGACCACATATACCAGACAGAACTTACCATATTCCCCAGTTACATTCTGCTGGGGCTTCCAAACCCCCTCACGTACCCTCTCCATTCCTGCAGGGGGAGGGCAATCACCCTGGCCCTTGGGGCAGCTAAGCAGGCTCTCCTAGCCAAGTGGGGCACGGAGGACATCCCAACTAAGTTAGATTGGTTGCATAGATTGTGGGAAGTGGTGGGGATGGAAAGGATCACCGCCGGGATTAACCGCACGTTGCCTAAATTTGATAAGACTTGGCGGTCCACAGTGGCATATTTATCCTTTGAGTTCGTCCAACTCACCTGCCCTCATTACTTAAGGGTCCTGCAGTTTCCCACTGCTCCCCTCGCTGACGTGCTGCCGCCCCAAGAGGGGATGCCAACGCACAAGGCCTAGATCCCTAATGTCGTACATTGGGTTGTGGGCAGATCTCTGTCAGTATTCTCTCTCGGTCTTCTCAAGTCCTTCTCTGCTTTCTCTTATTTATCCCTGTCTTTCCTTCCTTTAAAACTTCACTGATGGTTACACTGCTCCCCGCCGGCCAGTGGTTGTAGGTGGGCGCGTTGTTTATGCTTGCAAAAATTCAATAAAATGATTTAAACCATAAATGTGGTGCCAGCTCTTGTCCAGTGCAAGTACATCCACTCTGAATGTTTCATTCTTTTGTTATGACTCAGCAGTGCCATACAGAAATTGTGGTCTAATGCATAAGTGTCAGAATTTGAAAGCACAAGATCCAAATACTAATCCTGGCTTCCCTCATGACCCAAATGCATATTTCTGAGCAAATTACTTAATTCCCTTTGACTCAGTTGCCTTGGCTGTTAAGATCTGGCTGACATAGAGATGATTCAGAAGACATAGTGTTCCTCACTGACATTCTCACTATGTACATCGTAAGTGTTTCACCTGTGTGCTCAAGATCCTCTAGGAGCCATTGCAAATGATTTTCCCCTCTCAGGGGGCATTAGAAACATTTACGAATCCCATAAGGCCCCAGGACCGAGAGATTCAAGACTCTGCTATATGATAGAGCTCTGAGGGAGTGAACTCCTGCAGCGGTATGACCTTGTGTTGGCCACAGCCTGATTAAGCATAGACAATCTGTTGTCTTTTTTTATGTTAGTGGTTGCTGCCAAGTTGGAGTACTACTGTCCCAGTTGTTGGTCTTGAAACTCAGGCAAGCAGCTCAGAGCTGAAATTAGGACAAAGCTTTCAGCGCGAATTGGGATACGGCATTATTGGGGACAGGTGACAAGAGAGGCCTTGAGGTAGGTGGCATGTACCACACATGTCCCTGTGAAATCTGAAACATAATAGTAAATATATTGCTTTGTACACGCCAGGGCAAAAATGAATACTCCACCAATGGCATAAATGTTTATAGTCATGCACTCCAACAAAATCAATCTTGCCTCTTGTAGGAAATTGGAGTAGTAGTTTAGGGGGTAAGTACCCTCCTCATGAAACAACCTCAAGTCTTGTCAGGGTTAACCACCGAAGTCAATAAATTAACCTGAGCTCAAACCCCTGGTAGGTATGGCACAGAGCAGACAGGCTTACCTTTACCAAATGTCTAAAGTATTCATACAGTTCCAAAACAGTAATAAAGTCAAAACACGACACAAGAACAATCCAAATCAATTTAGAAAACAAGAAACTAATTCAATAAATAAAATGACACCAAAAATACCAAAATCCAATAAGGAATACTGGAGTTATGAATTTCTAAAGTTCAAATTTGAAAATAGATCTAAAAAAACATTAAAGCCAACAACAGTCACCTGGTTGCATTTGACAGATACATATGGCCAAGTTAAGGCTGACGGCAGATACAGAAACCTGGTTCAACCCAATCAGTAGTTTTAACTTTGGGCTTAGTCTCTGAAATGGTAGTCAAAATCCTAAACAGGGCAAGGCAGCAGCCTGTGGCCAAAGAGAGTTCTACGTAGTCGGATAGCAGCTAGACAAGGTCTCAGTGGAGGCGTTGTCGTTTGGCCGGAAAGCTCCAAGTGGGGGAAAGTTGACATTTGCGCTAAACTAAGGTCTCTCCAGCCGGATACTTTTCTCACCTTAGCCCAGCGAAGATTTCTACCTTCGTACATAGTTACTTTTTTTAAAGCTCAGATTCTTGCAGCATGACAAGCTGCGGGGTGTCACCAAAAATAAATCCACAAGACTGGATACTTTCTCTGCAAGGTCCCGGTGAATCATATTTAGTGCTGTGGAAAAGCGCTGAGCATGAGTAACCTGGATTTTTGTCCCAGCAGTCACATACCTTTTCTGGATCAGCTTGCCAAGTTAGTCCCGGTTCCCTGGAGGTTTAAGAAGCCAAAATATTTCCCAATTGCAGGTTTCAGGAAACAGCACTTAGGGGGGTCAAGACTCCCCCCAACAGGGCCAGGGACAAGATCAGGTCAAGTTAGAACTGGTATGCTGGGCAGTTGCAGGAAAAGTCTCATAGTTTATTGTGTCCCTGCAGCTTGAACAGGATGTCAGCCTTATAGCCCTTGGAGTACACTTCTTTGTCCTGGGTACACGAGGGAGAGCAGGTTAGATTTCTAGGCTCTTCTCGGACCATAGACTTTAGATCTGGTCCTCTTCTGTTCTTCTTCAAGTCCAGAAAGAGTTCTGAGGAGGTCACAGGAATGCCACATTTATGAATGGCATCAGCCTGTGGGTGGTGGAAACTCCTGGCCACTCCCTAACCAATCGGGTAAAGATTCCTAGGGGTAGCTCTACCCTCTTTTGCAGAATTTCCTGTGTGGCTCACTTCAATCAATCCCACTGTACCCATCTCTACTAAAAACCAAAATGGCAGAACTTTTCTTCCTCTACGCAGAGCTGGTGTAACCACCCCAGAGGTATGGCCAGGGGATTGAGCATCCCTTCCTCTCTGGTTACTCTAAACCAGTTCTGCAGCAGCTCCACTAATCCTGGGATTGGTGCTTGACTTGCTTGGGGACAATAAGAATGAGCAGGCCTAGTTGTTAGCTACATCTGCCTGTGAGATTGTAGGCTTTTTTTAAATTATTCAAGTTCTGTGGCACATACCACATGCCAATCTGTAAAGAGAAAAACAATATCTCCTGCACCTTTTGTCCTTGCTCCCTAGTGACCATTGGGCTCCTGCAAATGGGCTTCTAGAGGCTTTAGGCATGAAAAAGGTAACTGTCTTAAATCACCCTTTCTAAGATAGTTATTACAAATGCTACTTCACCAATGAATTGGGTTTGTAATAAATATTTCAAAAGCTGCTTCTTGGTCAGAGATAACATTAATAAGGTTTAATAACACATCCCAATGCTTCTCCTCCGCACAGCAAACCCTTCTACAGTGAAAATAGGTTTCAGATCCTTTTCACTGTAAGCACATGTTTAACATTAAACATTATATGTCCTACTTTTAAATACCATGGACCTGCCTCATGGGCAGTAACACCTACTTTGGGGTGACTTTTACTTACTAATATTTAAAAAGAATATTTGGCCTGTCAAAACGGGTAATTTTCAAAGGTCAAATTTGCAGTTTAAAATTGCATCATCCAGGCTACAAATGGTAGACTTGCCGTCATGATTACACTATTACTGCAGTGGGTGGCACAATGCGCGCTGCAGCGCACTAGTGACGCTTAACTTACAGGCCCTGTGTACACTTTGTACCATATACTAGAAACTTACAGGCAAGGTCATTATGCCTATTAGAGCTGTTAAAATTTCATCATGTTAAAAGGGGGAGCATAGGCAATTTTCTAGTGGTTAGCAGGGATAAAGTGCACAGATTTCTACAGACATCAAAATCAGTTAAGGTAATAATCTGGGGGTGAACCATTCAAAAGATGGTCATTTACAACACCTCT
This sequence comes from Triturus cristatus, assembly GCF_964204655.1. NCBI lineage: Eukaryota > Metazoa > Chordata > Amphibia > Caudata > Salamandridae > Triturus > Triturus cristatus. Next base: position 1,426,323,662 of record NC_140590.1, on the reverse strand, counting down.
TAACCCTGCCCCTCCGCCCCACCCCTTTGCCTGCGGCTCTATTTGGTGAATACCTGCACTTCTTTTTTCCCTTTTAAGCTTTGCTGCCTTCCACCTGGAGAGAGAGAGTCTCTTCTGAATCTGAATCTGAAGCTGGCCTCTTAGTCAAACCAAGTTGGTAACTATCAAGGTGAATCTGTTATTGGTGGCACTTTCTCTTTCAACTATCTGTGCACAGACCGGGATGTGGCCAACGGGACATTTTTGCTAAGTAGAACTGCATCACAATTGGATATGTTTGAAGAGCAGATGAAATTCTTGAAAAAAAAGGGAAAGAGAGACTCAGCAGATAGGGTTTTAATGATGGCTCGCTGAACTCATCCTTGTCCGACCATCCCCACTACTGTTAAAAGTCTGGTCATGAAGTTGGAGACCAAACTAACAATAGCAGACCAGGAGTCCACTGTTTTCTCTGCTGGGGCCTTCCAGGCTAATAAACCTACTTGTTTTCCCAAGAAGGTCACAATACAGCATTTAACTACCTCAATATGTTCTATCTCCACAAGCATCCTTGACAAAGCATACAAAATCATGTGACAAGGTTTTTTCTCTCCGCTCCCCATTTTTGCTGAGCAGCTTCTCCTTTACGTCAATTTCTCTGGCTCCCTATTGCCTCATGAGTGCAATTTGAAGCCATAAGTCGTGTTCATATGACAATGTATTCTGCTGATCAGCATCTTTTGAAGCAGTGCATCCACTTTTGCATTCTATTCCATCACGGAAATTAAGATCACCTAAGCTTTCCCTCCTAGACATCCCTAGGATTAACAAAGCTATCATGGGAGCTAGAGCACTTGACTGCATAGCCTTTAAGGCCTCGAATACCCATCTCTAGATATGAGAATTACAGTCCTCCTCCCAAACTTCTGGACAACAATGAAACCTTTTCTCTTTCCTAACTAACCTGTTTTTCTCAGAGCATTCGGTCTCAGTGCCAAGAGACCCTAAGTTGAGTGTGCACTTAGAAATCTTCATTAAAATGGAAGATGGGAAGTTGTTATCCGCGTAGGAGGGAACTGTTAGTGAGTTGAAGGTGTTCAAAAGACTTTGATGAACATGTTTTGAAAGTATCCTAGTGAGAGAAAGGTTTAGAACTAGGGTATTCAAAGGCTAGCTTGGGAGCTACTGGCAGCTCACCATTTTCCTGGACATAGGTCCCTGAAGTGCAGCCCATCGCAGTACTTAATTTAGCGGGAGCAAAGGAAGGGTACTAGCTGCTGTCAGCATCAAGTATGGTGCTGGCTGAAGAGCCGGCTGAGGCCGCCCGCTCCAGGGGCTCCCCACATGACCCCCAATATAAGGTTTGTGGGTGCCTCGGGAGGGCAATGGGAAACTCACCAGAGGCCCTGGGGGATGGGGGGTGTGGAATGGGGTCCCTGGGGTCCATTAGTGGCTCGGGGGTGGACGGATGTCCTCTCTTTAATGAACATTTAGCTCCAGGATATGGGGTCTCCGGGGCCCATTAGTGGCTTAGGAAGCGGGGGCATGTGACCTTCTTAAATTGAAGAAGGTCCTGGGGATGGAGTCCCCAAAGCACCTTGTAGCTTTTTGGAGCGGGATTTATGACAATCCCCTCAATTTAAAAAAAGGCCATGGAGGATATGGTCCCCGGGCCCCTAGTGGCTTGTAGAGGTGGCCCCATGGCCCTCCCCCCACTTATTAAATAATGACCTGGGTGATGGGGTCCCCAGGGCCTGCAGAGGCTCTGGGAGGGGGGTTGCACACCACCTTCCCCAATAAAAAATAATATATGGGTGTCCTGGGTGGGCACCCTGACACCCAAAGTAAATTTAAAAACAAACGATAACTAGTAAATGTGAGTCAGGAACAGCTCATTTATTATTCACTGCTCCTTTGAAGGAGTGCCCAATAATGCCCAACAAGGCTTTTATTTATCTTTTTTTATCTTGGTCGTGTCCCGAGAATAGGAAGGGGCACCACCAAACCTTTTTTTTTAACATTGTTGTGGGATGCAGGGAATTGAGCAGCCCTCCTCCCAGCAACATTAAAAAAAATGTAAGTCTCCTGGGTCATTGAATCCATAACCCCACAAGAACCTATCATATATTTTTGTAAGCATTCCTAACCGAAGATCTACGCTCTTCATCTGGAGTGCTTCTAGTGGTTGTTTTCATGACTGCAATTTCTGGCCCGAAAAAATGTTAATAGAAAGTCTCGAATACATTTGAGAAATAAATAAATAAATGTATTTTTAGGAAGCTAGCTCTTTATATGATATACCAAAGTGAGGTTAATTATGCAAAGAGTCCAGGTGTTCCCTTATGAGTGGACAGGGGCTTGCTCTAGCAATCTCGAGATGCACTTCTAGGGAGTAGTGTAGTCGAGCAGCATTAGGCTTATCAGAGAGGAGTGTTACACATGTGCAAAATACACACAATAGTCATCATCATCAAAATATATCTTTATTTCGGATATAAAAACATCCAAGAAAAGAACAAAATAATTACACATGTTACAGAATAATATTACAAACAACTTCGCATATTAAAACTCATTAACACAGTGGGAGTAAAACACAATAGGTCGATTCTGAATGTCCTATCCGTAGCCTCGATGACTAAATTATACAAAACGACTGGCGGGCTATAAGTTCATCAATTATTACTTATTAAAGTGCCGGGTGCGAGAAACTATATAGTGCAAAAAACCATCGATCAGAATAAAATATGCGATCATAGATGCTTAAAACACATGTTATAAGAGAATTTTATCATTAAAAAATACCATATAACCTCCCCGCTGCACTAAATCATCCAATACGTCATTTACATTTGGGTATTACTACTATTTTATGCATAGTGCGGGTCAAATAACATGAGGCGAGACACCACCTCCTATGCACTGACAACGGAATAACTTATGTCTCACGTCTCGATTTCCTTAATTTTGCAGCAAGTCTTAAAAAGTTCACAGTGCAAAACAGTGTAAGAGGTTCCGCAGAAAGTTTTAAATATAAAAGAGCTACCCTGACGTGGGTGAATTTATTCGCTTTTAGGATGGGTTTTAAAAAGACATCCCGCGGGAATTCATATAAGGGACAAAAGAATACAAAGTGAAGGGTGTCCTGTGGAGATCCCAGATCGCAGCCACAGGGACCCTTTGAGCCAATATCTTTTGCGAATCCCTCGGGAACAGCTAAAGTATGGTGTAAAAGGTCCAGTCTAAATCTGGTCATTAAAATCTGTCATTTTTGTTATAAATTTGCGCCAAGTAAGGTTCCATGCCAGTGACAGATTTCGTAAGTATATATGCACGCACTGACCCTTTCAATAATTCACAATCTTCTCTATAGCAGGCTACCCGCCTCAAGAATTCTGCTTTTATGAGTGTTTTCGATTGGGACGTCATGGAAGTGGGTTCATCAAAACATCTTACATAGCCCAGCCACTTCAACTTGTCCTTCACGAATTTGAGCCAGGGAATTTTGTGACTTTTTTCCCTTCTAATGCAATCTGTAATTATATCTCTGCTAAAGCTAGCATCCGGATTAGTCCAAATTTTAATATTGAGTCATGGTACTGCCCTGGTTATACAATTTTTTGAAATGGGAGACCCATGCTTCTGGCAAGATATTGCAGGAGACCTTCACGCTGTTTGGGGGTTGGAAACTAGGATCGTTAATCACCCTCCAAAACCGTGACATATCTCTCTTTTCGGCTGCCTCCCTTAAATTCGCCCAAGCTTCATAGTGGATAGATTTTTTCCTCTTTTTTATGGCCATTTTATAGTGGGCCCTACATTCCACTATCATGTTCCTGTCCTTCGGTACCTTTTTTAGTGCCCGTTTTAATTCTTTTTGGGCTCTGGAGCATGCTTTGTCAAACCATTTGGGTGTGAGATTGGGCGGTGCTTGTGATTTAATCCTCAATAGCCTGTCAATATCCCTTGCCATACTTTCAAACGCATTTATCAGATCTAGGCCTCTAATTTCTTGATTTAGGCACAACCATATCCCGCTTTCTGGATTTGCGAGACGTTTTTTATAGAATACTTCCCCATCAGTATTAGACCAACGTAGTCGCCTGCCCTGATCAATTGCTTCCAGATTTCCCCTTATCGTCCGGGGCATTAACTGCACGGAATCATCCGCGTCCAGCAATGACAACACCAGTGGGTTGTGATCACTAAAAATGTTAATTTCTATATTAAAATCTATGATCCTACTTTTAAACCCATAAGAAATAAAAATTAAATCAATAATAGTTTCTTTTCCCCTGCCTTTAAAAGTAGGATTTATGATATTCATGATCCTGGGCTTAATCAGGTCCATTGTAGGGGCGAGATTGTATATCCCCAGAATCTTGCTTAATTCGCTGCCTTCCTGTGTGTGTTCAAGGTGCCAATCACTAGTGGAAGGACAACAATTCCATGTTCCCCCGGCCCATTTCAGATATGGGCATGGGTGACAATTAAAATCGCCCACCAAAATGACATTTGGGGGATGCTTTCCCCTAGAATACAAGTCAGCCAGTCTATCCTTCAGATCAACCAGCCTCTGCATTGATTGGCCCGCGTTATAAAAATTTATCAATACAAATTTAGTCCCCTTTTTACTATAACTGAGACCCTGAATGTATTCTGAGTTCCAGTCCATGGTTTCCCAAGTCCCTTGTAGCATCAGAGATACATACGTTATTAATCCCCCTTTCGCTCTTCCCATCAGAGATTTTTGGGCGGGCACAAAAAACATTTTGTACCCATCTAGATGAGGGGCACTCCTGTCCAACTCCCAGGTTTCTTGTAAACAAATAATGTGAAACTTTTTGCTGTACTCCAACCATTCCTTGTTTCTTAATTTGGTCGAGATTCCAGCAATGTTCCACGATACCACCCTAAGTTCCCCGTTCCCCGGGGTGGTCACATTCCTTGCTAGGGTATACTGGATTTGGGATCCCTCTTCTGCTGAACTACTCTGATCAAGTACTGAACTAGTCGCTAAGTGGATAGTTACGACCTCATTTTGGGGGATTTCGGGTAAAAGGCTATTACCTGTAAAGCCAACATTCTCCCCAGGCTTAATGTTGTCTGAAGGTGATGACTTTTCCGGAATTTCGACTTGAGTCTGTCAATCTAGTTCATCCATCACTGCCGCATCAGACAATGGATTGAACCTATTAGAGACTGGCCCCAGTCTATGTGATCTTAATAACGGAACTTCTCCTCTACTTCGTGGCCCTTGGCGCGATGCTTTTGCCTGGTCCCTATAGAAAAAGTTCAGAGGGAGCATTTTTATAGTCGTCCCACTGTCAAAAGCCACATAACTATAACCCAACAGTTCTTTTACCAACTCTCGATGTCTAAAATTGACAATAACGCAATCTCCAGCAAACTTCTTTTTTGAGGGACCAATCCAAGCTACCCTCCTTGCCATGAGAATATGCGTTCTCCAATGCTGGGATTCCTTTACGTTATTATGCAGCCAGTGACTGACCTTGTTTATCAAGGAGCCTGTAGATTCTTCTCTATCCCTATTTTGGGCAGGGACCCCTGCTAAAACTATTGTATAGGGACAACATGCCGGGGGCAAATCTAACGTCTGAAGGCCCGGGGAACTCCGCACCTGGGTATTCTGGGAACCGGTGGCTACTATCTGGGCTTTTGTACTAGCCTCCAATTGGAGACTCTCGGGCGCCCGAATAAGGTGTGAGTCACTATCGTGGTTCACATTGCGATCAGCCCTCTGCTTCGACCCTAATCGTCCCGGACAAGATGCAATCTCTAGCCCATCAGAATTCATGATTTGGTGGGGGGCTGGAAGAGCGCATTTATCCATCTCCGACAACCTATTGACCTTTTCCTCGATTTTCTTTATGTCTTCCACCAAGGGGGCCAAGTATTTAAGAAAAAGGACTTCCAACTTGGATTCGAGTGTTTTCAATATCTTCTGCAACCAATCCGTTCTGTTTACGGAGGAGCTGGGATGACATTGTGAACAAGCTGGCCTATTACTTTCATCCTCGACTATTATAGGGTCTATTCTGGAACCACCTTTTTTTGCTTTTGTATCATTTTTAGTTTTGCTTGTCCCCTTACTTTGTGACCTGGTTGAGGACTTTAAACTCTCAGTGGGTGCACTTTCTGGGGGGGGGTCTGGCGATAATAGGACTTTTTTTGATCGGGTGACTACTACCCTTTCCTTCTCCACTGAAGCATTAAGATCCCTCTCTCCCCCGGGAGTAATCGCATCCTGTTCTTGGACACCCACCTGCACACCCCCAGGTCCGCTAACCTCCTTAACTACCGTGGGGCCCGCCAGTGGCGGTAGCTCGTCAACCCCGTCACTTTGCCTATTTGTGTGAACTTGTGCTAATGTAAAGCCCTGAGTTTTACTCTGCACGAGAGGACCCTGACCTGCCGATTTCCTCACTCCAGGCGTGATACATTCCGCTATTGTCCCCAACGATGAGCGTTTATGAGCCAATAAGGAATCAAGGGACAATCTACGCTCCGTCAACTGTATCTCATGTGTCAACAGGGATTCGGCACGTGTAATGAATGCGTCTAGTGTGCCCCTAACTCCCGTCCCTGGTCTAATTGGTGTTTTTTTGGTTTTCCCCATGTTCTCAAAATGACGATTTAAACTGACCCGGTAGAAAAAGTCCACAATGTATTAACTTGCCCACTACAATGAGAGATTACCCTGCGCTGGTAACACACAGGCGATAGCTACAGTGAGGTGTAACAAAACAAGACAAAATGTTGTGCCCCCAGATGTGGTATTTAACACAACTAACAGTATTAAATCTACACACCCCTCCCTGACTTATCTTCACGTTCTCTGAAGTCTTTCTGTGGCTGAGGAACGAGGACCAGCTTGACAAAACGAGTCAAAAGGGGTGGCCCAGCCCAGCCTCCTCTGGCCTCGGACGGCCGCAGACGGTCCCGCCCTTGTCCCGGGCTTCTCCCGGCGCTGCCCGCACGCTGCCCGCATCGCGGGGGTCGAGGTCCGCTAAATAGCGCCTCCGGGCGCGCTGGCGGCGATTTCCGGCCCCCAGGGAATGCTGGGAAGTGAAGTCTTTCTCTGCGCTCCCCCCACACAGCGGCCACCTCTGCAAGTGACGGCGGGAGGGAGACAGCGCTGGTACAGCGATCTCAAGACCCCCAAAAACGACACCTCTCGCTGGTAAGGCTCTAGCCCAGCCTTTCTGCCTCCTGTTTGCTGCGTCCCCCGCTCTGCCGGGGTCGAGGTCCGCTAAATAGCACCTCCGGGCGCGCTGGCGGCGATTTCCGGCCCCCAGGGAATGCTGGGAAGTGAAGTCTTTCTCTGCGCTCCCCCCACACAGCGGCCACCTCTGCAAGTGACGGCGGGAGGGAGACAGCGCTGGTACAGCGATCTCAAGACCCCTAAAAACGACACCTCTCGCTGGTAAGGCTCTAGCCCAGCCTTTCTGCCTCCTGTTTGCTGCGTCCCCCGCTCTGCCGGGGTCGAGGTCCGCTAAATAGCGCCTCCGGGCGCGCTGGCGGCGATTTCCGGCCCCCAGGGAATGCTGGGAAGTGAAGTCTTTCTCTGCGCTCCCCCCACACAGCGGCCACCTCTGCAAGTGACGGCGGGAGGGAGACAGCACTGGTACAGCGATCTCAAGACCCCCAAAAACGACACCTCTCGCTGGTAAGGCTCTAGCCCAGCCTTTCTGCCTCCTGTTTGCTGCAATAGTCAATAAATGATGCCCACAACTCAATAAGGAGATCCATACCAATTTATAAAAATCACACCTATGTTTATATATGTCTGGGCACCAGAATCAATACGATCAGGTAAGTACTTTTTTTCAAGAGAAATAAGAGCGATATATCTATGAATCACCAGGAAAAGAAGAAATTGATCCCCATCTCCAACCTCTCTAATCTACAAAATCCTTCAGCGGGGGAAGAAGTACACTCTCCCCTGGATGAAGACTCTGACTCGGAATTATATGAAACAGGGATGTCTATCTCTAGCGGTTCCAGCCAACTAAGTGATTCAAGAGAATCAAGCCCTAGTGCACGAAGGGGAGCCGTATCTCTGGAGATCTCCGGTCCCAATGATTCAAGAGTACCTAGTGAAATCAACATCAGGAAAAAAAAAAGTGGGGAAGGGAAAAAAAGGTCACAATACAAAAGAGAACGAAACGTGCTGAACGAGGAAACTACAGACCCTGGTAATAACACGGACTACGTCAGCAGTAGACCTAATCCCCCTTGGAGAAGTCCAAAGGTTAAATTACCAGAAGAAATACAATGTCAAAACCCGGGTGCAGAGGGAAATCAAGAAAAAACCATCGAACCCTCATTGTCCCAAGTGCTCTCCTCAATAAAAGACTTCCACGAGGATGTTAAAAAAGAGAGCCAAAAGAACCGCATGGCTATTGAAAAATTACAAGGCGCTGTGAAGAAAGTGGGCAGTATCTGTTCCGAGATTTCAGAAAGAATGGCCAGCGTAGAAACTCGTACTGAGAACCTTGAAACCGATGTTGCGACGCTTCAAAAAAAAGAAACAGAACAAGATGGAATAATAAGGGATCTCATGGCCAAACTGGAGGACCATGAAAACAGATCCAGAAGAAATAATTTAAGGTTTCTTGGGATCCCGGAGAATTTTGAGGGAAGCGATGCCCGGGGTGTAATGATCAACATACTCAAAACATCATTTCCGGAACTGGATGCTTGGGACATGGAAAGGGAAGTCCAGCGGGCCCATCGTTTTCCCCTTATGCCATCAAAAAACTTTAACAAGAAAAATCAATATCCAAGGGCAATGCTGGTCTGTTTTGGGAACTTTCTCCTCCGTGAAAAAATCTATGATCTTGCTAGACCTACCACCCAAAGAGAGTACAAGGGGTTTACATTTTTCGCCAGGCCAGATTTTGCTCATACCACTGTGGAGCGAAGATGGAAAATGCGTCAGCTAATTGAACCATTCGAAAAAATCGGAGCAAAAGTATTCCTCCAAAATCCGGCACGCTTAAAAATTATATTTAAAGGTGTAACAAGAAACTTTAACAGTGAAATACAGGCGGAGGACTATCTTCGAGAAATTTCAGAAACAGCCTTTCAAAAATCAGGGAAATAATCTAAATCAGATATAATTTGTAGTAAAGAAAAGAATACATAAGAGTAATTAACTACTACAATGTGTATTTTGTAGTAGGTATATTGTGGGGAATTTGTGGAATTATAGTCTGAAAGGATATAGGAATTTAAAAATCTTAGGTAAAATAACCTTTGTGATAACTATAAAAGATAAGCATATTATATATCTATATCAAATTAGCCTAACTCACAGGAACTGTTTGCGCAGATGTCACACTCCTGGACCAACTGGCCCAGGTAACCTTCAAAAGTGGAGGTGGGTGGGGGGGGGGGGGGAAGGGGAAGGGGGAAGGCTGGACAGGTCAGACATAAAGGACGGCAAATCTATGTCAAAAATGAATAGGGATACGACAGCAGGGACAACTGGAAACCAGATCGTCTTGGATACAAAGCATGGCACTTTTATTAAAGCAGCATGGCTGGAATAAAAGTATTATCTCTGAATATCGGCGGCCTGAATGATCTTAAGAAAAGGCAAATGGTTGCGATTGGGTTACAAAACTGGGGAGCTAATATCGTATGTATGCAGGAGACGCATATTGAAGGGTCCCAGAGCATGCTGTTAAATACACTAGGGTATAAATTGGTGTGTGCTACCTCACAAGGTGCTAAAAATCGGGTGGTTGCTATCCTGGCTAAAGGGAGGGGATTGATGTTCAAGAATTCCAAAACTGATAAACTTGGCCGTTGGGCTATCACCAATTGCTGCTACGAAACTGGACAAAATGTAACAATTTGTGCTATTTATGGGAGCAATAAAGATGACCCCGGGGTCTTCAATGAGGTCTCCAATGAATTATCACACTGGCCTCTTCCGGCTTTGATCTGTGGGGACTTCAATATAAACCTTCCGATCAACTGATCCTTAAAAGATGACTGGGTCTATAAAGGACGTAAGCCTAAAGTATATCGCTCTCTTAAAGATATGTGGCTTGTACATGGACTGGTGGATAGCTGGCAGACTTCTAATATTAACTCTGGCGACCTTGGCTACACCTTTTATTCAAACCCACATCGCACGCATACCAGAATCGACTATATCTTACTTTCTAACTCATTAATCAAGAACTCCCAAACTGTTAAATTGCCCAGGGTATTGTCTGACCACAACCCTCTTTTCTGTACATTGACTATTAGCTTAGCTAAATCAGAGCCTACTTTGTGGTCATTCGAAAAAGCATTACTAAATGACCTTCAGTATCGTAATCATATGAAAGATTGGATACCCAAGTTCTTAGCAGAAAACATTAATAGTACATCAATAGAGGTTGTTTGGGATACGTTGAAAGCAGGGGTCCGGGGTGAAACTATCTCATATTCATTCAGAGTAAACAGACGAGAGAAAGAGGAGCGACGGAGGCTACAGGATGAACTTAAGTTAGCAGAAATAGGATTGATTAGTGCTACTAGCAACATAGACATATCTGGGGATATTTCTAGTACATTAGCTCAAGTAGCAGTTGCCAAGGCAGCAATTACTAATATATTTTCAGATAAGGCAATTCGGAAAGCCACGGCCCGAAAAGAATTAATTTATGAAGTTAACGAGCAAGTGGGACATCAATTGGCAATGCGATTACGACAACAAGCCAATGTTAATCTAATAAGGGAGATTGTAGATCCAGTAGAAGGCCAGCTAAAAGACTCAGAACAGATTAAACAAGCATTTTGGCGGTTCTATAAAGAACTATATACGGATAATAGTAATAGAGATATCACAGAAATAGAAAGATACCTAGAGAATTGTGAAACCGTAAAGCTCGAGGTAAATACACAGCTGGCTCTAGAGGAAACTCCAAGTATGGAAGAGATTTTGATTGCAGTCAAGAGTCTCCCTAAAGGAAAGGCAACAGGATTGGACTGTATTCAATCAGAATTCTATAGTATATTTATAGAAGAAATTAAACATATACTTAGGGACTTCATTATACATATCTTCTCTGGGGGAGAACCTCCAGGCTCTTGGTCTAAAGCCAAAATTGTCATCTTTGCCAAAAAGGGGAAACCACCAGAACAGCTAGGATCATACCGGCCAATAGCCCTTATAAATGCTGATTCAAAAATATATTCCAAAATCTTGGCAAATCGAATAGCACCTATAATACATAAAGTTATCGCTAAAAGCCAGCATGGCTTTGTTCCTGGAAGGTCAACGATAAATCATATCCAGAGGGTCATTACACTTTTCGACGTAACAGAAGCTACCGGAGACCCTATGGCCCTGATACTTCTGGATGCAGAGAAGGCCTTTGACAGGGTCTCCTGGCAGTTTCTCTGAAAAGCTATGGCGACGGTGGGATTTCAAACTAAAATCATACAGGCGCTACAAAAAATGTATAAAAATCCTAGGGCTGTTGTATCTGTTAATGGAACTTTAACCAAGGAAATTACAGTTTCTAGGGGAACTCGGCAGGGATGTCCTTGTTCGCCATTGCTTTTTGCAATATATATTGATCCCTTTATTCGTTACTTGGAGAAAAATAATCGTATAACCACCATTATATCACAGGGATATGCAACAAAAACATTAGCTTATGCTGATGACATCGCTATAGTTACTGCCGACCCCGGAGTAGCAATGCTGACCATAGAGGCTGAAGCCAAGAAATTTGGGTTGGTCTCTGGCTATGCATTAAATCAAGGAAAGACACAAATTGTTCTAAATCAAAAAATCTCCTTGGATGATCCTAGAGTGGTGAAGGGAGCGACATATCTGGGGGTTACAATTTCCTCCAATTCAGAGGAAGTTGTGGATTTAAACTTTAAGCCATTACTAAATATGATACAAAAAGATCTACGACGGTTAGACAATCTCCACCTGTCTATCATTGGAAGAGCTAATGCAATTAAAATGGTGTACTTTCCTAAGATATTGTATTTACTCAGGGCAGTTTGCCTAGAAATCTCTAATCAGTGGTTCATAGCAATGGAACGTACCTTTTCTAGATTTGTATGGTCTTATGCTCAACCCCGACGGGCATATAAATATCTTACCCTGTCTAAGGATAGAGGAGGGCTCGCACTTCCCAACTTAAGGAGATATTATTGGTCATGTGTATTATTATATAGCAAGGAATTATTACAAAGCCCAAATAACACAGAGGAACATACCGCTTCAATTTTTCAGCTATTGGTGGAGAATTCTTGCTATGGCTATTTGTGGAAATACATACATGACAGCTACCATAAAAAAGTCAAATTTAAGACTCTCTACAGTTGTTTTAAGGTATGGAAGGCTGTCAAAAAAGTACTAGGAATCGGACGATTCTCATACTACACCCCAGTATTAAATAACCCGATACTTCCAGCAACTATCTTTAAAGATAATTGTGTTAATAAATGGTCTAATTTGGGAATAACACAACTAGGTGATTTTTATACTAACCAGGGTATTAAATCTTTCGAAGCTTTGAAGGGAGAATTTGGCTTAGACTGGCAGGACTTTTTTAAATATCTTCAGATTAGGGCCTTCCTAACTCATAAATCCGGACTACAAACATTATGGGAAGAATCCACTGTAGTAGAGACAGTTATACATTCTAGGAAACACTCGATTGGTGGAGTTTATGAGTTATTGCTGGACAAGCTCCCTGACGATCTAGATAAAATGGCAATAAGGTGGCAAAGTAAACTTGATATATCTAAAGAAGGATTTTTTGGCTCTTACCAATTAGCACAGACTCTTCTTATTTCTACTAAACTTCTGGCACAATTTTATAAAACCTGCTTTTTTCTTTACTATACACCTAACAAGATTGCAAAATGGGGAACTGGTATCGGGACTTGCTGTCCGAGATGCAATCTATTTAAAGCAAACTCTGTCCATATCTTCGCTTCTTGCCCAGTGCTAATGCCTCTGGTACAAGATATAGAGAGGTTTTTAACCGCTGTTCTTCATAGAAAAGTTGTCTTGTCACCAGAGGTAATGGTACTTGGGGTAGAAGACTCAGATAAACCTGAAAACGGCTATGATTTTATTTTTGTTGCCATGGCCGTTTGGCGCTTATGTCTAGCCTCGGCGTGGCTAGACCCGTTACCACCCACTTTTCAACAGTGGCTTGCTAGGCTATTAGCAGTGCATAACATCGAGATAGCTATATATAAGGGAAAAGGCGACGTGAAAGGGGCATGAACATCTGGTCTCCTCTTACATCATGGCGAGAGCAACAAATCTGATTTATTATCAATGCCACAATGTATTTATGTTAATGTTTGGATTGGATTTTTCTTTCCTGTGAAGTATTGAATATGCCTTGCAAAATTTCCTTTAATGCTTATTTTAAGATTGACATACATAAAGTATATGATATTAATGTACAGAATGCTTACCTGTCCGGGGGGGGAATAAATATGCTAAAACCAATAAAAAAAATATTAAAAAAAAAAAAATACTTTTACGTTTGAAAAGTCAACACTTAGGTGGCAATTTTCTTCAACGCGTAGTGCAATTAATTCTCTCCAGTTCTAGTTTTATTAAATGTAATGTTATTTATGAACCTATGTTCCAACGCAGTCCTTGGTAGGGAGTTGCTGTTCTGTGGATAGTTTAGAAGTGCTTGCTTAGCAATCATCAGAAATAGTTGCAAATGTGTCAAAAGAGTTGTGGAATAGGATTTCTGGAGGTAAAAGCATTTCAGTCATGGACATAAATTAGAGGTCGCCAGGGGTTGCCTTGATTGCCCTTTGCTACCTCTGGCAGAGTTCCTGCAACCCCTGATTAACAGAACTTGCTGTGTCATGTTTAATTTCTGAAACAGAAAAACAAGCATTTGACTGTAGTGTGGCCGGCTGCTGTTGAATGCACTGAACAAAGCTACAGCTCCTGACAGACAGTTACCATGTTAGCTTTCAGTTTTGTTTTCAGCCAGTGTTACCTGATTAAATATGCAATGTTGCTAAAAGCAATGAACTGACAGGTCACTTGTTCAGTAAAGAAACAGTTATCTGGAGCTTGGAGCCACAGAGGTGGGTCTCCCAGTGTCTGCTGAATAGTGAGCGGTGCTGACCAAAGCGCAACAGGCTTTAAAAGTTGCTTGGCACTGCTGCTGCAAAAGACATAGCAGATCTCAAGCAGGTCAGTCAACAAGCTGTGTGCTTATATTTTTTAAAGCAATATAGAGCAACTGTTGAGAGCAGACCTTAAGACTGGTAGAAATGCAATTTGCTTAGTGCTGAAACAAAGAGCTAAGCGTGTATATGAAATGATATCACCCTAAAAAATAACTGGAAGACATACACAGTGGATATTTTGCGTCACCAATTTTCAGCACTTTATGGATTAACTGAGTAAAAATGTTATTACCGTGAGATTATAATAACAATATCTGTAGTTTAAAGGGCTTAGAAATTGCACAAGAGTGGATTGAAGCGCTGTATAAGGTATTATTATTAATAGTAGTTACATAAATTATCATATTGTATTATAGTAATCATATTGAAAATAATAACAAGAATAATAATTTGTTTTTATACAGTGTCATACCTGGAAACAAATATACTTCTAAAAATATGCTACCTACACTTGTCCAAAAGTCACCAAAAACACAGACTGATCCAGAAAATATTTTTGTCAGACTCTGCCACTGTGATTTCGGTATTACTATTATTATTATTATTATTATTATTATTATTATTATTTTAATAATAATTGTATACTGTATACTGGGACATCAATTTCAATTTATATGTATCATTGTTGTATTGACTAGGTGGTCAGATCGTCGCATTACAAAATTGTGGCATTGCCTTAGCAAAGACCGTGGTCGAACCGCAGACACTACCAGCCAACCGCCATGTCTACAGACGGGGAAAAGCAGCTGCCATAGGGCGTTAGACCGGGCATCCTTGCTGTGGTTTCTCCTGTCTTTTTTCCTCTTCCTCCTATATTTTTTACTGTATGCTGACTTCGTTTTTGCTGGGTTGTGTACTCTGGGCACTTTACAACTGTCGAGTTGCAATTGGTAGGTTACCTCATGGTCCACTTTAGTTCAGATGTTAGTTGGATGGATTTTGTGATGGTGGTTAATTTACATACCGAGCAGTGTCCACAAGGGTAGTGACCAGTCTATGGTTGCATAGTGCATAATGTATTAGTGATTTCCCTCACTTTTGGTTCTTGAGGTCTTGTATGCACCAGGATATCTTTTAGATTTCTTGTTCTCCTATTGGCAAACCTTGGTTTAGGCCAGTTTAATGAGCCTGATGTTAATATTCGCCAGTTTTTATTTGACGATCTTTTTGACTCGGTTACTCGCTATACTGAATGTAGTGACGCAAGTCAGGGTGTTCAGTGCAGGTGTTTTCGGTGTTGTTTCAAGGAGACTCTCTCTGGGTTGATTCCTTGCCCTTGTCTGGCATTTTGCCACTGTTTTCGCTGGGTAGTCTCATCTGCATAGTTTGGCGCAAAGATCTTTTGCTTGTGTCTTGTACTCTGTTAATTCGCTGCAATATCTTTTGAGGCGGGGGAAATGGCTATATGGTAAGTTGTCTCTGAGTGGGCGTGGGTGGAAGCTATTGTAGGAAAGTAAGCTGTTCTTGGCAGTTGGTTTAAAGAACGTCTTGGTTTTGATGGTGTTGTCTTCCACATAGATAGTTAAATCTAGGAAGTGTAGCTGTTTTCTGTCAGCAGTATAAGTGAATTTAAGGCATTGATCCTGTGTGTTGATACACTCGTGGAAACTGTGTAGACTTTCCTCTGTGCCTTCCCAGATCACAACGTCGTTGTCTATAAATCGTTTCCAGAACCAGATTTTAGACAGGAAGGGGTTGTTTTCATTCTGTATGAATGTCTCCTCGAAATTACTGACATAGAGTCCCGCCACACTAGGAGCAAATGTGCTTCTGTGGCATTGTTGGTACAGTTTGACATTGTACTCAAAGTAGTTTTCTGTGAGGGCGAGTCTACAACATTCAAGGACAAAGTGTCTCGGTGTTTGGTAATCCCAGTTCTGACTAAAGAGTAGTTCCTCTAAAGTCTCCATCGTTTTCTGTTGGGGTAAACTTGTGTATAGACTTTCCATGTCCAGTCCAACTAGGAGCATGGTGTCAATCGTAAAGGTTTGTTCTTTCAGGAGGTTCAGTAGATCACGGGTATCTTTTAGATAGGTTGGTGTCTTCTGTACCATGGGTCTCAAGTATTGGTCAGCAAATTGGGAGAGTGGTTCTAGGACCGACCCTATCCCTGATACCATAGGGCCGCCCGGTGGTGGTCTCCTTGCTTTGTGTATTTAGGGAAGGGAATAAAAATAAGGCACTTTTGGTGAATTGGTCCTCAAGAAATCTGCCTCATTTTTAGAAATCCATCTGTTCATTTCTGCTTCTTCCACCATCATTCTTTGTAACCTTGGTGTAGGGTCCGTTCTGAGAGGAGTTTGAGACATTGTTGGTCGTAACTTTCTTTATTTAGTAAGACAATGCCTCTGCCCTTGTCGGCAGGTTAGATTATGAGGTCATTATGTTGTCTGAGTTCATCTAGAGCTTGTTGTTCCGCTCTGGTTGTATTCATGAAGGGTTTTTTTACTTGTGTTTTTTATCTGTTCCACCTCCTTCATGACGTTCTGTTCAAAGGTTTGGATCTCGATTGGTATTTGATGATTCAAAGGGCAGAACGTAGATTTTGGTCGTAGTGTTGTGTCACTATCGGAAGGATTTTCTTCTTTATCATCATTACGCTATGTTTACTTAATCATTCAAACATTTAACCTTTGAACCACCACTTGCCATGCCTCAAAGCCATTTCACGCAGGCATTCATAAAACTTTGCCCACTCATGCAGAGATACGTACATCCAGTACACATTGTGCTTGAGTTTTAATCATGCAGGATCCTTTGACCCTGCTATGGGTTTTGAAAGAGTTGCCATTTTCTTATTTGCTTATCTAAATGACATGTTCAAGTTGAACAATTGATAAACATCATCATATGAATATTTTTAACTTTCTTTATTTAGAATCACCTTTGTGTCTCTATGTGTTTCTTTTATTTCACTTTCTAGGTACTTCTGACCTTTTCTCAGATATACAAATTTCTGACTATCAATACTGGAATTGTGAAATATCCATTTCCACTTCTTCTAGGTCCTGAAGAAGGCCCCCCGACCCTTCAGGGCGTCCAAAGGGGCTGAAACATGTCCAC
Organism: Triturus cristatus; assembly: GCF_964204655.1. NCBI lineage: Eukaryota > Metazoa > Chordata > Amphibia > Caudata > Salamandridae > Triturus > Triturus cristatus. The sequence continues at coordinate 1,426,306,400 of NC_140590.1, read as the reverse complement.
CACCTATCTGGACTAGTAAGTGCAGTGGACTCATAAAAATGTCCAACCACGCACAACACTGTTTTTAACTCAACTATTGCCCCAAACTGAATAAAGGTGAAGTTTAGGCAGCATGCGGTCCTTTTAAAAATTCACCTCACTTGAGCACTTGCACTTTTTTCACTATTACTGCTCACCTCTGAAATAACCAGTGGTTCCCTCCAGGTGGAGGAAGCATTAAAAGAAACCCAATGATGATACTGTCACGTACTTGATTATGCCGGAAAATCAAGATATACCGCCTTACGGCCTGGCTACATGAATGAGGGTTTTTTAGTGATGATGGTTAGAACCGTCAACCCTGGTTGCAGGTACAAGTGATCCATTCCCCATTGATATTTACTGTGTGTATAAGACACCAATCTATTATTTCATTGCTAATTTAACATAAATAAACCAAAGAATCAATTCCAAACAGTACGTATTACAATTTGTACTAAACATGTGATAATACAATCAGTTAATCAACAGCAAGGTTTTCATAGAGCCCAATGCATTTCAGGGTGTTGGTCCCTTCATCAGGGGCATAACCTTCAAAAAGCAATGGTGTCAGTGCTATTGGTGATAGCAGTCGGTGTACTTGTAAAATCCCAGTTTTCTCTGACGAGCAATTATGTAGCGTGCCCAACTTCGTCAATCTGTGTAATAGCACCCTTCGTTCCCTAAAACTTCAAACTCCTATACCGAAAAGTTCTCCATACCGACGGTGTGTGCAATCAATCTACTTTACTCACATGTAGTATGACACACCCTGCTTTAGGGCTGTAAGGCCTGCGATAGAGGTGACATATCTATACTGCATGTAGTGTTGGTGGGCATGGCACACAAGGCTGTGTGCCATATCGTGTTTTCACTTTCGCCTGTACCAAGACACGCAGCCTACAGTGGCAGTCTGTATGTGTTTGTTGAAAAGTCCTTTAGGGTGGTACAATTTGTTCTGCAGCCATTAAGGGACCCTCTTTAGCATATTTGCCCTAGGTACCAGGGTACCACTTAGTAGGGACTTACAGGGAGTGCTAAAGATTTTGCTAATTGGGGTGCAATTGCACAGTGTTTGAGAAAGAGATCTGGCATTAGCAACCTGTTTAGCAGGAACCCAGTTCATTTTCAGTAGAAATCACATCAATACCAGGCAAAATGTGGGGCTGACCATGTCACAAAGAGCACTTTCCTACAGTCACTTAGTAATTATTTTAGCATTTTTCACTCACAAAATGTAATTGTGTGTTTAGCTCACAGTTAGCTTACATCAGGTTGATGCAGAAGTGCATGTGTAGGAAAAACATGTACTGAGTGCATGTGAACGTGCAGGAAATACATTACACAGAGAGTGCAGTGTGGAGCATTGGGCACATGGTAAATATGTGTGCGCTGATAGAGGGTGTTTAAAGTGATACTGTGGTGCTGTACAGAGAGACTGTAGTATTGGACAGAGTGTGCAGACTGAGTGCATGTGCTGCATGTGGAAATGCTGGAGGTAGCATAGGACATGGGCACAACAATGCTAAACAGTGGAGCTTGCTGTGAATGTATGCTGAGTGCAGAAATGCCTCCACTGGTACATTGCAGGGAGGATCTTGAGTTCCATTTTGGGAAGCCCATGCCTGCCTGATGAAAATATGAGGAGTAGTGGAATTGTCCCCAGACAAAATTGTATATTGCCGCATTCCTGTAAGCTGGGTGAGAAAAGCAGTGGATGAGGGGGAGCCAGGCTCTACCTGTGCATTTCAAAGGGCTCTTTGAGTCAGTAACAGTTCACAAGAACAAATCTCAGGAAAGGGGAGTTGAGGCTGATAAGGAAATCATAAAGGGTGGGGCTTAGGGACCGGGATTACCCTTTGATGCACAGATTACTGTGGTTTACATCCAGATGTGAACTCTCGTCACACCCATGAATCTTGTTGTTTGTTAATCAGCTTCGGATTCATACCTGCTGTGATAGACGTCTTTCAGAGGGAAGGATGAGAGGAACTGTTGTCCATTTCAAAGACGCAGAACCCCAAAACAAAACTTCAAAAGGCCAGACCCTAAATCACATTTGGTGTATGGAAAAGAACTATAAGTAGGGGAGTCTGAGACCCCATACTATGTCATCTGCCAAGCAGTCAGCCGGGCTGCATGAGGAGGGGAAGCACTGAAAGACTTCTGCCTGTGACTAGGACTAGAGGCCCAGCCTGCTAGTCTCCCTGCTGGGTGAGGGAACATCACCCAGGTAAATCAAGATCATGTACCTTTGAATCTGGAGCATCAGTACCTGCCTGCTCGACAAGACTGGTGTGTCCATGAGGGAGAGGAGCATGTTGGAGGGAGCAAAATCCGCAGAGGAGTCCAGATGTGTGGAACTCCTGAGCGAGGTTTAGGGTGCTGAGCCGCACCGGTTGGGCCAATGCCCGTGTGCTGCGCTGTGAATGTTTGCGACCCCGTCTGCGAGGAGGAGCGCCGGGCACAAAGGACAGTGCCTCATCGATCGGGCCATAACCCTTGTGCAGTGTTGTTGAAGTGGCGACCATGTATGCCAGGAGAGGCGTCACGTGCAGCAAAACTGTATCATCCTGAGTGCGGTACAGTGCCTGGACCCCATGTGCCAGGAGGGACCGAGGAGGTGGCAACCTGAGGCCAGCGTGACCAGCCACTGAGGTTCATTAGCCGGCCCATATGCAAAACGCTGAGGTTGGAGCTCCCAGGAGGCTCGAGGACAGAGGTTATGCAGTCTGAGCACCACCAGAACAAGGAGACTGCTCCCACCCCCAAGGAAGAAAGAATAAGACTTATCGCATCTGGCTAGAGCAGGAGTAACTCAGATTGTCAGGACTCTGGTAAACGTGGCTCAGAAGAGGAGAGAGAGAGAGACGGAGCCTGCCAAGAACTGCACGATTGAACCCGTGCAGCCTGACTTTGCCGATTCAGGCCAGAACCACACTGTACCGCTGTCAGGATTCGCCAGGGTGGGTAAGCAGACAACTGGGCCTACCAGACCCCGGGGGACATCCTGCCTTTGGTTTTTGCAATCCTACTTGACTCTAAGTGACTAGTTCTTTTATGGACTGAGTCCAAGGGGAAAAGCCCCACGAATAACGCCCTGTAGTTTACATTCCCTGGATGTTGCCGCATGTGAGTGGGACATAACAGCACACCAATTGCTTGGGAACATAGTAACCGGTGTGTTGGCCTGGCAACTACTAGGGTGCCTTCCTCAAAGGGGCCTGTGTTATTGGTATTGCATTTTGTAACTTTTCATGTGTAGAATTAGAATTAAAATACTTCTTTTAAACGAAATAGGTATTTTACTAGACATTGATGTATAGTGGGTGCTATGTGCACGTTGAGTTATGTGTCGTGTTCACTAATATGTAAATGTGCTTGTACTTATATAGCGCACAGCTACCCCATTTCGGGGTTTCCCAGCGCTGTACTCATACCGCTAGGGAACCCTTCCTGGTTTTTCCCTGTGAAATGTCAACTCCTGGGCATCCCCAGGGTGAAGCCAGGCATCCCAGCACTGTTGGGGCCGTTGTGGAGATTAAGCAAGCTATTGCCCAGAGTTGCAGCGTGGGACCCATGATTAGAATAGGCACCGAGGCGAGAAATCAGGTCCAAGGAATTATGAGCCCAAGACCCGCCAAGGCGGGAATTGAACCCTGGTCCCGGGCCAGACCTCTGCATCAGGGTCGGCCGCTCTAACCATTGAGCCACACTTCTCCATATGTATCTACACTTCCCTCTTAGGGAGCATTGGCTGCTCGCGCAATGTTACCAAATGAGATTCAGGTTCAGAAGGAGGTGATTGGTGCAAATGAGTGGGATTCATAGTAGGGCAGGCCCCAGGACTACAGGAGTAAACAGTTGAACCACCTTGGTTGGGCCCAGTGACTCCTGGTTGCCCCAGTGCCCTCTGATCAGGGTTCTGACACACCCACTACACCATACAGCATAAGGCAAAGGGTCAGTCCTCTTTTGCGATTGGCTAACCTTTCTATGACAGCAGGATGTTCTTGCACAATGTGTACCTTACACACAAAACATTGTGTCCCCGTCCACATTTACAAAAAGCCTTTACAAGCAGCACAAACATTGGCAGAGCCAAATTTGGGCAGCCAGCACCAGAACTATTGGCTTTCCCAGTGCTTGCTTTTCATCTATTGTTCACTCTGAGAACCAAATTAGCCAGTAACAGTTACAACATTTGCATAGTGCTAAATAAACTAGCTACTCAGGTATCCAAACACTTGCTGTCACAAGAGAAAATACAAAAATGAGAACTGTGGATTCATCATCCACTACCTATGTGGACTAGTCTTGCTGTTTCCTTGTGTACTTAGGGAGCCTGTTCCATGTATGCTTTGATTGTTGTACTAGGGAGCAAGGTTGGTTTATATTTTGCCTGTGTGGGATGTGTATGTCAGCAATTAAATGGATACAGCTGCTCTAGACATTACTCAGAGTGCAAGATCAGGTTTCTGTGGAATTGGTTTCAGGCAATATTTTTAGGGAATCTCCAATTTGGAATTTCGGGTCATTTTGGTGGCATGCATAACTGTACAACTTGAAAACCAGGAAACGGATATTAATAGTGCAACTAAATAACGTGTGTCTTTTCTTCCACAGCCAAGGGGCATCGGTGGTAGGGTGACCAGAGGTCCCAGATTTGCCAGGACAGTCCCGGTTTTTGTAGGACTGTCCCGGCGTCCCAACACTTTCTCCTAAAATCAACAAATGTCCAGTGTTTTAAGGGAATGTCGGGTGAACCTGCACATTCATCATAATGTTGTACAGGTTCACATTTCAACCGGCCCTCTCAGAAACTGGGGGCATAAGTACAGTTGTTTAGACTTTCTTGCTGTGCTGCCTCTCCTCATTCAACCTGCACAGCAGGATTCAGTGAGGTGTGACTCAAGGCTGCAGAGCCCATTCGGCAAGGCCAGGCCTACCAGCCGGACCCAGGAGCTCTTCATAGAAAGGGGAGGGAATGCGACCATATATATATATATATTCACTTAAAAAACCATAGGTTTCACACATGTTAAAGTTAGGTGGATATTTCACTCGTAAAAAACCAATGAAATTCCCCCGTTATAGTTAGTTCAGATAACTATAACTCGCGCGACCGCCACTCTATTACAAGGATGATGTCATCAGTGATGTCATGAGTGATGCCACTGACCATGTCATGAGTGATGTAATATGTGACGTCATGAGCAGTGGATTGCGGGCGCGCGAGTTATAGTTATCTGAACTAACTATAACGGGGGAATTTCATTGGTTTTTTACGAGTGAAATATCCACCTAACTATAACATGTGTGAAACCTATGGTTTTTTAAGTGAATAAATATATATATATATATATATATGTATATATATATATATATATATATATATATATATATATATATATAATCTACTGGCAGTCGCCAGTGGATAGTTATAGTTCCAACCTAGTTTCCATAGGAAATCTCAAAATTCTATTTTGAATAACTTTGGCGCCGTTTGACGAATCCTCGCGAAATTTTCCAAACAAATGGGGCGCTCCGTTCAGCTCCTACCCTGAAAGCCTCGGGGTGATTCATCAAGCGGGGGCCGAGAAAAAGGGGGGGTCCCAAAGCGCGTTTTCCCCATGCATTTTTCCATAGGACCTTTAGTCGCAGCTACAGCCCGAACGGCTGAACAGAATTACGTGAAATTTGGCAGAGAGGTAGCCATAAGGTCAAGGAAGTGCCTTTTGCAGGTCTGGTGTAAATCTGTTCAGTATGTCCTGAGAAAATAGCATTTAAAAGCATATCAATATCTATACGCGCGCACAGTGCGCGCACGGTGCGCGCACCCTGCCGTGTGCGAGTGCAATTCTGATTGGTTGTTAGATGTCGGTAAACATTCGAATCGGTCGAAACCAGGAAGTGTTGGCCGCCATTTTGTCTCTCGCAGTCTGAGGGGGTGAAAAACAAAGGTGGAGAACGTGAAAAGGGGCCTGAGTGGACAGTTCCTAAGCCCCTAGCCTTGGTCAGGGGGTCACAGAAGGACCTCCAAGGGAGAAAAAAACATTTTTTTTTTATTAAATCGCGAGGTGCACGCACCGCGCGCGCACGGCACGCACTGCGAACCGTGGGCGCTCGGTGCGCGAAGCGCACCGAGTGTCCACAGAGCGCGCACCGTGCGAGAAGCGCACCGTGCGAGAAGCGCACCGTGCGAGAAGCGCACCGTGCGCGCACGGTGAAAAACCTGAAAAAAAAAATTAAGAAATACATAACTTAGCATTTAAATAACCGTACAAATTCACTGAAAAAAACATAGGTTTCACACATGTTATAGTTACGAATTAGCATTTAAAAAACCTTGTAAATTCACTTAAAAAACCATAGGTTTCACACATGTTATAGTTAGCTGGACATTTCACTCGTAAAAAACCAATGAAATTCCCCCGTTATAGTTAGTGCAGGCAACTATAACTCACGCGACCGCAATCCTCTGCTGATGACGTCAGATATTACATCACTGATGACATATGTGTCTTTCTGAAAAATAAATATTTGTAATATATGTATAGCTAAAGATTAATGGAAGAAGACATGGGTAAATAAGTGTCTAAATACAGTGATGTAATATCTGACGTCATCAGCAGAGGATTGCGGTCGCGTGAGTTATAGTTGCCTGCACTAACTATAACGGGGGAATTTCATTGGTTTTTTACGAGTGAAATGTCCAGCTAACTATAACCTGTGTGAAACCTATGGTTTTTTAAGTGAATTTGCAAGGTTTTTTAAATGCTAATTCGTAACTATAACGTGTGTGAAACCTATGGTTTTTTCAGTGAATATATATATATATATATATATATATATATTCACAGAAATAAACATAGGTTTCAGGCACGTTATAGTTAGGAATTAGCATTTAAAAAACCTCAGAAATTCACTGAAAAAACCATAGGTTTCAGGGGTGTTATAGTTAGCTGGACTTTTCACTTGTACAAAACCATTGAAATTCCCCCGTTATAATCAGTTCAGCTAACTATAACTCGCGCGCCCGCAATGCACTGCTGATGACGTCATATATTACATCACTCATGACATGGTCAGTGACATCACTCATGACATCACTGATGACATCTCAAATGACATCACTGATGACATCATCCAGTGAATGTGTGTTTTTCTGAAAATTAAATATGTTTTATACATGTATATCTCAAGGTCAATGGAAGACTAAATGGGTATATAAGTGTCTAAATGGATGATTTGTTTTTGAAAAATTGATTGTGTAACTGACTGATTAAGTGTATCATAGTGAATACATGGCTTAGTGAGTAATGTTTCAATATGTAAATATCTGTATCAGTCTCTCACTTTGTGTATAAGTGGCTGCATGGGTTGGTGAGTAGCTACATGGGTGTCTATATAGGTTATTAGTTGGTTTTTTGAGTATCAGTCTGAGTGTCTGCATGGTTCGGTGGGGGGTATTACATAGTGCATAGGTGCATGAATGAGTGACTCACCCTTTGTATGTGTTGAAGACCGCATGTGTGCAGGACTGTATGGGTGGATGAGTGTGTGTATGGGTGTGTTAGTGAGTGAATGACTGTCTCAATAGTGTCTTTATGAGTAACTACATATGTTTTAAACTAGTATATGTGACTATTGGTGTATATAAGTGAGTATATGTGAGAGTGAGAGATTGAAAGAGTTCCTGTATGAATAAGTATGTGTTTCTATAAGTGATTGTTTAAAAGACGAAGTATGTGTAAGTTTCCGTAGAAGTAAGTGTGGTGGTGTGTGTATAACTGTAAATGCAAATAAATGTATGTTTGATTCTTTATTAGCATGAGTGACTATGTGTGTGAGTAACTCTATGGATGAGTGGCATTGTGTAACAGGATGTATAGGTGTATGAGTACATATGATGAGTGAATACATGTATGAGTGACTGTATAGGACTGTTGGTGAATGAGTGGATGTGTATGTGGATCTTAGAATTACTGAAGAGGTTGTTGTAACTGGTATTGGTATGTCCATTGTTTTGAAAAGTTTAGTCTCTATTTTTGAATGTGTGTATCAAAGGTTATATTAGGGTGAGAGGAGGTCTGCCACTCTATCACAAGGATGATGTCATCAGTGATGTCATCAGTGACGTCACTTGAGATGTCATCAGTGATGTCATGAGTGATGTCACTGACCATGTCATGAGTGATGTAATATGTGACGTCATCAGCAGTGCATTGCGGGCGCGCGAGTTATAGTTAGCTGAACTAACTATAACGGGGGAATTTCAATGGTTTTGTACAAGTGAAAAGTCCAGCTAACTATAACACCCCTGAAACCTATGGTTTTTTCAGTGAATTTCTGAGGTTTTTTAAATGCTAATTCCTAACTATAACGTGCCTGAAACCTATGGTTTTTTCTGTGAATTTCAAAGGTTTTTTAAATGCTAATTTCTAACTATGCCTACAGAGATAGGACATGTGAAGAAAGAAGAAAAAATGCACAGAAAGAAAAAAAAGAAGTGCAGAAAGAAGCAACAGAAGTCCTCAAAGACGAAGAAAAGTGCAGGAAGAAGGATAACGTGCAGAAAGAACAAAAAGAAGAGCAGAAAGATTCCTTGTTGCAAAATCATCCTGTACCCTCAACTTTTTCAGACGGATACTGGTGGTAACTGAGTCTGACTAACCAGTCCTAGAGCCAGTGCTATGTTAAAAGACACTTAGAATACAGTGAAAACACCTACATACACTAGGGAACATTATGCGTTGGGGTCCCCCTGTGATTAGCATGACCTGCTCTGTAAGCCCCTAGTATATAATAGGGCAGGGGGATTAAAATTACCTGTTAAAACAGGCCACAGGGCGTTTTTGCACACGTTAACTCAGGCCCCGTCCCCTCCCTTCACCACTGTGTAAACACGCTCTGTGTCCGTTTTTAGTTGGGAGATTAAGTTCATTTGAATCCTGAGGGTCCCTAGGGTCCAACTAGCCCACTAGGTACCTCCAGTAAGTGCCACAGAGCTGCGTTGCAGAGAGGTGTAAAAAGTGGCACGGCCTGCACCACCTCTCTGCAATGCAGCTCAGTGGCGCTTACTGGAAGCACTTGGTGGGCTAGTTAGCCCCCAAGGGCCCTCAGTATTGAAGGAAAATTATATCCCCAATTTAAAACGTGCCATAGTGTGTGTTTGCACACGTCACCTCAGGCCCCGTCCCCTCCCTTCACCACTGTGTAAACGCGCTCTGTGGCTGTTCTAAGTTGAGAGATTAAGTCCCCTTGAATCCTAAGGGTCCCTATGGTCAAACTAGACCACTAGGTACCTCCAGTAAGCGCCACAGAGCTGCGTTGCAGAGAGGTGTAAAAAGGGGCTTGGCCTCAGAACACCTGTCTGCAGCGCAGCTCCCTGGTGCATACTGGAGATGCCTGTTGGGCTAGTTGGCCCTCAGGGACCCTCAGTATTGAAGAGGAATTAATTCCCCAACTTACAACTCGCCAGGGGGCGCGTTTGCAGAGTGCTGCAAGGAGGGGGCGTGGCCTCCGGCACGATGCCAGTCTTTTATTTATTTTAATTTTTTAAGAATGGCGGCTGTGTGGTTCCCCTTCTTATTCTAATTTATTGGCCCTGATGACCCCATCCCCCAGGGCCTGTCTCCTAATTATATTTTTTTGACCCCAATCCCCAGGGCCAGCCACTGTTTTTTATTATTTTTAAAAAATATATATTTATAGACACACCTAGGACATGCTGGACAAACCGTACGTACCTATCACCATGACGATTTGCGTGATATTCATTAAAAGGCGACTATGCATACAATGAATCCACGTGGAATGTATTTACACCACTAGTGAAGCTCTGACATGTCTGATGCCCTACCGTGCCTAATCCCGGTAGACACCCTTGTCGTTTATTTATACAAACATGGGTAGCTATTGACGGGCACATTTAATACACATGCACACCAAGCCATTCAAAGGGGATTCGACAAAAATTCGACCAAAACTATGCAAGAAACCCCCCTCACGGTTAATAAAACACACATCCACTGCCGGATGTGTAATACTTTTTATTTTACTCTCTGGAAAGGGGACGAACATCACTTGAGAGTCACAGCGCGCTCCTGGCAGAGCCCAATGCTGTGTTACACCCACCATTGCCTGCTGAGTGCCACACACCTCTGTGTTGTATTTCACTAGCTAGTGCATATGCTATGGCACTCTCTAGCCCATGTGCAATGTAACACCACCCCGTGAATATGTCATGCCACACTTGTCTTCGCACGGGTTATATTGCCCCATCTAACGTGCCTTCCTTGATGCCTATGTTATAACGCACAGTGCTATGCCATACATATTACAATCTGGGATCCATATCTTTGTCACAGTGCATATGCAACGTTACACTCCCCAGCACATATTTTATATTACAACTTTAGAGACTAGTTAGGTTACACAACACTGCCCTGTGCATATTACACTCCAAGGCGCATATCGCATAGTACGCGCTAGTGCCTGTGCTATCTCGTGCTCTCCAATGAATCTGTCATTGCGCACAATGTATTGCATTTTATATTTCACGCCTGGTTCATCTTATATCACACTTTTTGGTGCATAGTTTATACCATACACTATATCTAGTTTTCATTTTCAATCGTGCTCTCAGGACTATGTTCTATATAACACTGTGTTCACCTACCCTTTTCACGGGCATTACATTTTGCGATAGGGGGTGGAGGGTCAGGGGGTGTTTCTGCCAAGTGAGCCCAGAGTCACAGTCACAAACGTCCTCTTCTTCCTGAATAAAAGTGAGATTATGCTGCATACTTGTTCATAGTTTAAGTAGTTCGCACAGACACACGTTTTAAAAACAATAAAGTTCCTAATACCCGCCTTCTCTGAACAGTTAGCTTGCTGCCCCATCCCCCTCCTCTCTATCCTCTGTTGTGTGAATCCATGGACTAGCCTCCTCCCTCCTGCCATGCATGGTCTGATGTGCTGCCACTGCCCTCAATTTAGTATGATGTACCAGTCCACTCCTCCTGCCCTCCATTGCCCAATTCTATGCCCCATCATTGACCTCCTGCTTAAACTCTGTGCTTAGCTTGCTGCCCATATTCTCCTTCCCCCTGCCCTGCGATGTCTTTGTGTATGCCCCTGCTCCATCCTTTTTGCCCACCATGTTCCATGGACCTGCCACTCCTATCTACTCTGAGTGTTCTGTTGAGCTGCCACTCCCCTCCCACCTGCCTAGCATTGTCAGATGACTGTAACCTGTCCCTGCCACCTCCACCCTGCCTGTCCACATGCCATGCCCCTATCCTCTTCCTCCTGTCCTACATGGTCCATTGTACTGCCACACCCTTCTGCCCTCCCTGGTCTGTTGTGCTGCAACTGCTCCTCCTGCCTGCCCCGTGCGGTCTGTTGTGAGGCCCCTTCCCCTGAACTTTCTTGTCTGTGCACAGATCCTGACCCTCCCTTCTATCCTCCATCGTCCTTTGTGCATGCCCCTGCACCCTCCTTCTTGCCCATCATAGCCATTGTGCTACCACTAACCCTCCCACTTGCCATGCATGGTCTTCTGTGCTGCCATGGCCCCTCCCACCTTCCCTGTGTGGTCAGTTAGCTGCCCCTGAACCCCTCCCACCTTCCCTCCATGGTCTGTGTGTATGCCATCACAGTCTCACTGTTGCTCTTCATGGTGTGTCTTGCTTCTAGTGCCCATCCTGCCTGACCTCCATGGCTATCTTGCTGCTCCTGCCCTGCCCCCTTGCCCCCAGCCCTTTGTTTACCTGTGCAGACCCCTACTCCCTCCCTCCTGGCTTGTCTGTTCCATTGTAACGCCCCTGATCCATCCCTCCTGCCCTTTATGGTCTGTTATGCTGCAGCTTTCTCTCCTGTCTGTCCATTATGGTCCTGCCTCTTGCCCCTCTGTTCTCTGTTGTCCATGTGCATGGTCCTGTCCCCTCCCTCTTGCTTTCTATGGATTGTTGTGCTGCACTCCCATCCCGCATGCCCTGTGTGGTGTATTGTGCTGCTGCAAACCCTGATGCCTGCCCTGCAGGGTCAGTTTGGTGCACTTCTCCATGTCCCTCCTGTCCTCTGTTATCCAAGTCCATGACCCTACCCCATTTCCTTCCATGATCCAATGTACCATACTTGCGAACATTTTGAACTTGGTAAGAGGGAGATTGTGAAAAAAAACTGGGGTATTGATTTTCCCCTTTGAGTTACATTGAAAAAGAGGAGATTGTAGACAGGAGACAGATAAAATAAAGCCCATTTGAGCTTAAAAACATTGGACGTTTCCTGGCTGAATCGGGTCTGTTGGCATGTATGGTTGTACTACCATTGCCTCTTCCTTCTGCCCACAATGGTCTATTACATTGCCACAGCCTCTCTTGCAAGTCCTGTATTGTTGGTTTGTTGCCCCTGCCCCCCTTTCCACTGCCCTCCATAGTCTGTTGTGCTGCCACGGCCCTTCCTGCCTGCTCAGTGTGGTTAAATTGTTGCCTTTGCACCCTCCTACCTGCCTTCAATTTTCAGAGTCCGTGCCCCTGGCCTCTGCCTCTCAACAGTATCCTAATGAACAACTAGATTGCTAACATTCTAAATTTATTACAAAAGTGTGGAACGCCTGACGTCATCTTGATGTAATCAAAACTGTAATACCTAGAGCATTTCCTTTAGAAATTACATATATGAGAGGGTCTTATTGGCATCAAAATTATGGTTAGTGCTCTAAAAGACTAAATAAGGACATATTTTCTGAGTTTTCAAATAGCGAGAAAGCACTTTTAAATTATTTGTTACCTTTATGTTTTTTTATCCAGTTGACCACTTGATTAAATGTTGCACTTAGGGGAGAGGATGTGGTGTTACTTCCAGAACTGCAGACTTTGCAACTGGGGAACCAGGTTGGAGTTTCTGCTTCAGCTCGACATTCTGTGATTCTGGTCAAATCACTTAGTCTCCCCATGTCTACAACCAAAATGAATTTGTTCTTGTGTGATGTAACCAATGCTCATGTAAAGCACTCCAATACCTGACAAGTCTGCACTATATAACACTGCAAAAACATAAAATAATAAGTGTTTTGCACACTTCTGTCATTGGGCTATATTTGGGCTACATCTGGGTGATTTTGGGCTACATTTGGGCTCTTTTGTCTCCGGTGGCCATCTTGGGAGATTTATTTGTTATGAAGTTTCCTAATTTCCTCATGTACTGCAGTCTCCTCAGTAGGAAATGCTTTCAGTTTTTTACTTTGATTCCATCATGAAGGTATTCAGATATGTCACACATTTGCCATAAATTCTGAATGTTAGCACTCTAGTTGCTCATTAGATCACTGTAGCAAAACTACTGTTCACCATGGAAGTCTGCTCCTGGTATTAAAAGTGCATGTTTCAGTCTGCATGTCAGAATGTTTTAATGAAATAGAACAGGATTTGAGAAGTCACTCAAAATGTGCCCTCATTTTCTTTCTTCAGCATTAATCATAATTTCTATGGCAAAATGAACCCCCTCATTGTGTCCCTTTTTAAATTAAATGTTTTAAGTGTTACCAGTTTATTCCAATCAAGATGGCTTCAGGTGTGCCATACTTTTGTCATAATGAAGACAGTAAGCGCTCTAGTTGTTTTTAAGAACACTCTGGGACATTCTGTCATTGGGCTATACTTGGGCTACATCTGGGTGATATTTGGGCTACATTTGGGCTCTTTTGTCTCTGGTGGCCATCTTGGCAGACTTATTTGTTATGAAGTTTCCTAATTTCCTCATTTACTGCAGTCTCCTCAGTAGGAAATACTTTCAGTTTTTTACTTTGATTCCAAAGGCATTCAGATGTGTCACACATTTGCCATAAATTCAGAATGTTAGCACTCTTTTTGCTCATTAGATCACTGTAGTAAAGCTACTGCTCACCAGGGAAAACTGCTGCTGGTATTGAAAGTGCATGACAGAATTTTTTAGTGAAATAGAAGAGGATTTGAGAAGTCACTCAAAATGTGCCCTAATTTTTCTTTCTGCAGCACTAATCATACTTTTTATGGAAAAATGAACCCCCTCATTGTGTTCCTTTTTAAATTAAATGTTTTAAGAGTTACCACTTTAATCCAAGCAAGATGGCTTCAGGTGTGCCATACGTTTTTCATAAGTAGGACTGTTAGCGCTCTAGTTGTTCTTTGGAACACTCTGGGAAGCTGCAGTAGAACACAAAGGAATCAACTGACAGTCTCTGCCCTTGTTGGATGTACATGTTTTACTGAGAATGTCAGACTTCATTCTCACATGACTGAGAAAGATAATGTGAATTTACAGAAAATAAGCTCTCAGTTTAGCTTATAGATCACCTTCCAAACCTCTGTGGGAAAAGCATGAGAAAATATTTTTCTCTCAATCATGATATCCCAGCAGAAGGCTTTTTTACATGGTGAAATCACCTTAGAACATACCACAATTCCTAAAATGAGTATGGTACCATCAACAAATGATTTATAATGTAACTAAAGTCTTAAAACCTTCTATTAACTGCAATGCTTTTTAATGAGGTGCTATCATGTATATTGGTCCCAAGATGGCTGCCAACACTTCTTGGATGAAGTGCTGACAGCCAATCAGATCTCAGGATGAGATGTGTGGTTAGGCTCCGCCCACATATATATATGATTTTACTTTTGATTTTCTCAGGAACTACTGAACAGATTGACACCAGACCTGCAAAAGGCACATCCCTGACCTGAGGACTACCTCTCTGCCAAATTTCAAGTAATTCTGTTCAGCCGTTCGGGCTGTACCTTGGACTAAAGGTCCCTATGGAAAATTGCATGGGGAAAACGCGTTTTGGGACCCCCCTTTTTTCTCAGCCCCTGCTTGACGAAACCCCCCGAGACTTTCAGGGTAGGAGCGGAGCAGAGCGCCCCACCTATTTTGAAAATTTCGCGAGGATTCGTCAGCCGGCGCCAAAGTTATTCCAAATAGAATGTTGCGGATTTCCTATGGAAACACGGTCCTAACTATAAGTATCTACTGACGACCGCCAGTAGATAATATATGTTCTTTGCTTTCAATGGACCCCCTCCCCCAAGAGGCCGAGCGGCATTCAGCTGATCAGTGCAGGAGTCTCTGGAAGTAGGAAGCCGCGGTTGCCTCCTGTCGTACCAAGGAAGGTGCATTCAGCAATGGCAGCGGTGAAACGCGAGGACCCTTGAGTCATAGCAAAGCCTTTGGTGAGTTACACATTGATTGACAGGTGGGGAGGTGTGCAACAATATTTACTCACAGACAGAAGGAAAGTGATAGTAAATCCGTGGGGCTCTTTAAGATACATCATGTCTGAAGAGGCGCTGCAGGAAAGGGATACAGCAGTGGAGGAACTGTTTAATAATCTACCCACAGTTTCTGACAATAAACATAGCAGGGGACAAGTTAATCCGCCCATTGACAATGAGGTAAAAACACTGTTAAAGAATTTGGAAAAACATATGAGGAATGAAATGACAAAATGGTGGAAGCAAAAATCGCTCCAAAAGTACCAGGAAGCAGGTTGTGTTCCTCGAGGCCTACGCATAATGGTAGCTCTCAGTTTTGAGCATCCCAATCCAATGATGCTAAAAGAATGGGCAGAGAGCAACCTTGAGACATCAATGAGACTAGTTAAAATTCTCATAAAGTACGCACAAATGGACTGTGAGGTAATTTTAAAGGAAATTCAGAATATTAATAGGGAATTGGACAATCAGATTTGAAAGATCTTATTACTAGAACGTGCAATGAAATGAAAGAAAGGATAAAGAAACAAGAGCACAATCAAAATAAGAAAAGCTTTAAAATTTGCTAGGGATAAAGCAGACTATGAGAATGGACAGATTTTCACATTTTCAAGAAAATTCAAGATTCTGTCCAATGACAATTACTTACCAATTGTAACATAGCGGGCAGAATGAGAGAATTAACAATTTCAGGGATGAGTTAGTATCGGTGTCTACATCAGACCTTAGTTCAATAGTCAGCGAAACGGAATCTGAGGATGGCAATTTGGTTTCAAAAAATGGGGGAAGTGACCAGGGAAAATTAACCTTGGCAGAAGAATTTGATTTTTTTACAGCAGGAACGCCGGCAAACGTTAAGGCCGTGGTACCCCAAATACACTTTAGACCAAGGAGAAATCAAAGACGATGGGCCAGGAGGAAACTCTGGAAACTCAAAGCACAAGAAACAACAAGGCAAACAACGTTGTCATTAGGATTAACATTTTGTCCTGAGAGTAATTTCAATTATGGCCAAATAAGAATTGATGTTTTTAAATTCATCAGAAAACTGAAACTTACAAGGAGTTGGCCACAACACTCAAGACACTGCGTACACAGTGGAACAACATGACAGTCTGCAAGTGTCTGATGTCTCAACCTTGCTAACAATGTATGACTTAGCGTATGAAGCAAATTACAGCTATGGACAAACTTCGACACAAACAGTGTTACAAGACGTTGCCATTATTTCTTCAGCAGCAGCGATCAGTCCATATAAACCTGCCTCTACATTCATGCCAATGATGCCGTGGGATGCAGTGGACATTTTTCATGACTGTGTTGTAGGAGAAATTAAAAAATGACATCATAAAACCCGGCACATGTTTAGGAATTTGAAATTTCATGAAAAGCAATATGCCAGCCCGATGAAAAAACTATGAGATGACAATGAAATAGTGGTCAATAAATGTGATAAAGGAGGGAATATAGTTCTCTAGCCTAAACATGATTTTCTTCAAGAGGCTTACCAACAACTCAACTATATCAGATGTTACAAAAGATCTAGCATTCAACAACTCAGATACATCAAGGAGGCCATCAAAAAAGATTTGATGAGATGCAAACTGGAGGGCCTGATTTCAAAAGACGAATTCCAGATCTTACACAATTAATTCCCTGTATTGCCTGGTATTTACTTTATCCCTAAAATCCATAAAGGGGTGTCTCCAGTTCTAAGGAGACCAATTATATCGGCGAAAAATGGTCTCTTTGAGAAAATCTCTCAATATGTGCGTTTCTATCTTCAGGAGCTTGTTCAAAGGCTGCCTTCGTACATTAAGGGCACTGGTGATTTTCTAATCATATCAAATGATGTGCCCTGGGATGATGACTACATCTTTATGACTTTAGACATAACCTCCCTTTATACCAGCATTAACCACGAAGATGGCTTAATGGCGGTAAAACACTTCTTGAGAAAATGATCTAGTAAAATGTACAACCACAATATTATTCTGTTAGAGATGATAAGATGGTGTTTAAACAACAATGTATTTTTATTTGGAAAGGAGGTATTTCTACAATTGAGGGGTGTAGCAATGGGAGCATTTTCTCCCCCAGCAATGCATGTTTACAAGTGGGCTGGTGGAGGAACAGGTTCTAAGGGTGACCCATCAAAAGGAGTATGAATTGCTTGTGATCATGTGGCTGAGATACATCAATGGTGTATTTATTGTGTGGAAATGTACTAAAGTTAGTGCAACAGCTTTTGTTAATAACATTAATAACAACAAACTAAACTTAGAGTTCACTGCACACATTGAAGAGCATTTTGCTGATTTTTCGGATGTACATGTTTATGGTGCTGGGAAAAAATTTGAGTCTATGTTGCATCGTAAAATCACAGCAGGAAATTCAACACTACATGCGTCCAGTTTCCATCCTAGGCATTTGATTAATAGTATCCCTTAAGGCGAATTCTTAAGATTGCGCAAGATCTGCAGTTCTCACAGAGATTTAGAATTGTGTCAAAGAGAAGCCAAGGACAGATTTTTGGAACGAGGATACAGCAATAAGATTATTGATCAGGTAATTGTTAAAGCAACCTAGGGAGGATATGCTGGTATCTCGACAATCTAGCTCTGACTCCAATCGGAAAACCCATATAACCAGCAAAAATGTGGTATCCATGTAAAGGCTCATTATAAACTACAGTCGTCAGGAGAGGAAAATAAGGTCTGTTATGAACAACCACTGGTCCATCATATTAACAGATGTGGTGTTGGGCCAATTAGTACCAGAGAGGCCTACCCTTACCTTTTGGCGAGCATCATCCATGAAAAACATACTAGTTAAGAGCAGCCCTGAACTAAACACTAAAAATACTACAACAAATTGGCTTACATCAAAGAAAGGATTATATAAATGTAGTTCTTGCAGGGCATGCAAGTTTGGTATCAATACCACACAATACACTGCATCTTTTAGTCCTGAAACATTGGAGTTGAAAGGAGTCTACAACTGTTGTACGGAATTTGCAGTATATATTCTTGAGTGCATCTGTGGGCTGCGCTATGTGGGTAGCACCAAGCTGCAGGTGCACTTGAGAATTCTGCAACATTTGAGGGCAATAGTGAATGCAGACCCTACATACCTATTTGCAAGACATTTCAAAAGTAAACACAATAACGATTTTAACTGCCTAAAGTATTTTGTTATCGGAGCAGTGCCACCTCTGAGAAGCGGTGGTAATAGAGAGAAAATGCTCTGTCAACTTGAGGCACGCTATATTTTGGAGCTGGAGTTTGTCACCTTATGGTTTGAATAATAGCGAAGATTTGCACAATTTCCAATGAAGTCTGGCAATAATAATATTTTTTATGAATATTTTTATGAAAACTTTTATATTTTTATAATCGTGTTTATAATCGTATTTATAATGGTCATATATATGATTCGATACAGTGTTTAACACTTTCTATAAAAGGGCTGATGTAATGTCCAGAACTCTAGTAATTAGATATAGGAGGTTATCTAATATAATACAGTACAATGACTGCGTAAATACTTAAGCTACACAAAAAATGATTTTTTAATAAAAATTAATATTAAGAATTTGTTTGCTCTGCAGGATGCCTTCCCTTAGTTCAACATGCATTGTATTTGCACTTAGCACTTTGGTAGCACATTGCACTTTTTTCACATTTAGCCATTTATAAGGGTATGAAAGCTTTGATAAAATGAACCCCATCTGAGGAAGCAATATTGTGATGTTTCTTTGGATGATGTTAAGCATTTGAGTGTTACAATTTTTCCATATTGTGTATATGCAAATATGGTTATTGATCTCATTTTATGGTTAGATATGAACACAAGTATTTTTCTGTAACAGGCTTACGCAATCAAAATGTAATTTATAAAGAAGAATTGTTTATCTCCATAAATGGCAACGTTCAAAGTAAGAGCATTTGGGCTCTGCATATAGTTTTTTTTCTATGTACATACCTATTGATACACATGTCATAGAATTTGTATTGATATCATTTATATATTCCATAGAAAAGAATAAGTCTGTTTTTTACATCAAAAAGATGGCTCTGTCGAAACTCTGTTTTCAGTGCCTTTGGTCTGTTGGATCATGTGGTATCAAGTTAGGTTTTTTAAATGTTAAACTTTCCGCAGCGCATTTGTATGTGATCAAGTCCACTTGAGGGGGCCGAAATGCGTCATAGACAATAGTTGTGAGCAATAAACTTTGCAGCACTAGAATCCTGGAGTCCGTGCCCGTTTCTTCAAAGGACTGTACCAGCAGTTTGAGGATTTCTGATATATATATATATATATATATATCAGTTTTAGCTTCACGCAGAGGAGGAAATCGAGAAAAAATACTTAGACAGCGAGAGACAAAATATATTTTAGAACTTGATAGTAAATTTCCCAACGGTCTTAATAACACAGAGGATATGCACACTTTTTTATAGTTTTAACTGGGCTCAGTTTTAACGTGCATGACATCAACAGACCTAATTGGATCATTATTGATATATAACATTCCATCTTTTTCACAGATTTATGTGGAAGACGTGGTTATCTTATTAGCAGGTTCATTATGTCGCTGTAAATACCCGAATTTCCTTCACTCAATATCTGTCCAATCTGCTTCAACATATCTTTTGAAATACTTTTTTCTTGATAGTAATTTTTCATTGGAAATAGATTTTTTAGATGAATTTGCACCTGACACTTTAATTCACAAGGAACATTATGAATATTTAGGCTATTATAAATATCAATTGAAATTTCTCTATACATAGATGATGCACTTAACAATTGTAATTTTGCTTCATATATTATGGCATTGTGTTGCACAGCAAATCCACATTTATGTGGTGATTTGCACATCTCAAAAATTTGCACTGAATATAGCACAATTTGCACATGCGTATTTTGCACACTTACGTTGCGTATTTTTACATATATGCTGGATATTGTTAAATTATTATACAAACAGTTAATGTGAAATGCATTTATGCATATATCTGGACGTAAGATGCCAAATTTCAAACTGAAGGTGTACCAACACTGAAGACTTATAGCATATTTTTGCACATGCGTAATTTGCACATTTATGTTGCTCATTTTTTGCACACATGTTCATTGCTGCTAAATATCAAGGTGTTTATTTGATGTGAGATATTTACATTTTGCGGCGCTAGATGCGATCGTGTAAATAGATAATGCATTTGTATTTATACTAATGTGATTGATATGAATCCATATGGTGCATCGCAACATAGAGAAAAAGGAAAAAGAAAAAAAGCCTACACTTGAAGTATTTTATCACTTCTTACTATCACGTGGTGCAAATGCAAAAAAAGAGAAGAAAAAAAGAGAGTATATATATTTGAATTGTACCGCTGTTTCATTATGTGATCAAGGGCACTGGATGCCCGAAACGCGTCGTGAGGAGTGATATAATGAGAAAATAAATTCACCTGTGAAATACAAACTCTCGTGTGGGACGTTGCCTTTCGTGTTCGCCGCAAGGAGGTACAGGAAGTGTTGTGATATATATATTATCTACTGGCGGTCGCCAGTAGATAGTTATAGTTAGGACCGTGTTTCCATAGGAAATCTCAAAATTCTATTTTGAATAACTTTAGCGCCGGTTGACGAATCCTCGCGAAATTTTCAAAACTAATGGGGCACTCCATTCAGCTCCTACCCTGAAAGTCTCGGGGTGATTCGTCAAGCGGGGGCCGAGAAAAAAGGGGGGTCCCAAAACACATTTTCCCCATGCATTTTTCCATAGGACCTTTAGTCGCAGCTACAGCCCGAACGGCTGAACAGAATTACGTGAAATTTGGCAGAGAGGTAGCCATAAGGTCAAGGAAGTGCCTTTTGCAGGCCTGGTGTAAATCTGTTCAGTATGTCCTGAGAAAATAGCATTTAAAAGCATATCAATATCTATACGCGCGCACCGTGCGCGCACGGTGCGCGCACCCTGCCGTGTGCGAGTGCAATTCTGATTGGTTGTTAGATGTCGGTAAATACATTTTTAATACGTAGTTTATTGTAAAATAAATATATAAAAAAAATAATAATACATAAATATATTAGCATTTAAAAAACCGTACAAATTCACTGAAAAAAACATAGGTTTCACACATATTATAGTTAGGTGGATATTTCACTCGTAAAAAACCAATGAAATTCCCCCGTTATAGTTAGTTCAGATAACTATAACTCGCGCGACCGCCACTCTATCACAAGGATGATGTCATCAGTGATGTCATGAGTGATGCCACTGACCATGTCATGAGTGATGTAATATGTGACGTCATGAGCAGTGGATTGCGGGCGCGCGAGTTATAGTTATCTGAACTAACTATAACGGGGGAATTTCATTGGTTTTTTACGAGTGAAATATCCACCTATAACATGTGTGAAACCTATGGTTTTTTAAGTGAATATATATATATATATATATATATTCACGCTCCAAATTCCTTAATATATAAAGAATACAAGCACTCACGGGTAGTGTGGCAGCGGGTCTTTATTTCCAGAACAGACGCGTTTTGGCGATCTGCCTTCCTCGGTGTTCACGGCACACCGTAACCGCCATTTTTTATATGCATCATAGTGTGTCAAACAATTAGACATAGACAGAGGACAGCGTGAAATGTCGACGGAGTTAATTGCGCCATCTTGTAATGTAGCTGTGGCCATTATATGGAATATACTTGTACAATACGCGGTACACAATTTTCAAATTATCAATTCATTAGTTATTTTAAGTATATGCGCACAATAGTCACTTTAAATAAAATGATCTCCGCACATATCAGGACATAAATTCAAAGTCCCTCAATGGATGTATTGCATCAAGTAAGCATGGCAGCAACTCCACCCATATCCATAATAATGCCGTGTATCGGCACTGCACTTCATCATGCCGTGTATCGGCTTTCGCTAGCTGTCAAAAAATGTATCTAGTCTAAACACATGTAGCAAAGGGGTAATTGAAATAGCCTAACACAGCGATAACTGCAATCTAAAGACAAAATCCATATACTCCCACTTATATTACCAGACTGTCATGTTAAGTTCCCAAATGTACTGACAACTCTTCATTGCTGTTAAGACCGGACGGAAACTTGGACTGAAGGTCAATAATGTAACGTGATTCTAACCTTCGTAGTTTCTTCAGGCGGTCACCACCTCTAATGTTTTCTGGAACATAGTCTAAACCAAAAAACTGTAAGACATTTTTACTATTAGGATGTTTGTCGTCATAATGTCTCGCTAAAGGATATGAAGCATCTCCTTTCATTATAGCCCTCCTGTGTTAAAGTATTCGAATTTTTAAAGAATGAATTGTGCTGCCTATGTACAGTAGGCCGCACGGGCAAACGAGGCAATAGACTGCATAGGGGGTACTGCAAGTTAAAAACTTTTTGATAGGTCTTTTCAGATTGACATTAGGTACTGAGTAGGTTAAGACTCTCTGGCTATTGGAACAAGCCTTACACTTCCCACACGGAAAGAAACCTTGCATGTGTTTGAAAGTACCCTGCTGTGATGGTTGTTTTGTTAGATGGCTACTGACCGGCCTATCCTTTAATGACCTGGCCTTTTTAGGTCTCGGGACCATCCGGTCGGCAGACCGGAAGTCCGGAGATTTAATGTCTTTGAGAAGAGGGGCTTGCACCCGCCCCTCTTCTCTCCTGTTCTCCATTGGCTGGCCTCTTAAATGCTGGCCAGCCACTGGAGAAGAGGTCCAGTCACTCCGTTGAAGCCCCGTCCTTTTCGGATCGGGGGGCGTGTTTTTTCGTTGCTTTTCGCAGGGCGTGTTTTTCTCTCCTCCAGCCAATGGCAAGAGGAGAGAAAAAGAAACACGCCCCCGAATCCGAAACCGAGGCTGCGTTTCTCCGAGGCATTTCTGCTTGGCCTCGGAGAAAGGCGGTGGTGTCCCGGCGTCCGGACGCATTTGTTTTTTCCCCTTTTGTTGTAGAACATGCCATTTGTGCTTACACCTTCAGAAATGGAATGCCCCCTAGCGGTGTATGTTTAAGATTAGCGTTTTATAGATTTGTTTGCAAATACTGCTCCTGCCCATAAATCTGCATGAAGTCCGTTTCTCCTTGTTCCTTTTGATGGCGGCCTTGTTAGGGAACAAGGCGCGAAGGGCTCCGGGATGGATGTGAAGCCGTTTGAAGGTGAGTAAACGCACCCCACTGTCAGTTGGACGTGGAAGGGACCCCGCCGGCCCCTTCTGATAGCCTGCCTTCTCTTGTTTTGCCAATTATGCCTCCATGCCATTGATGAGTTTTTTTTATGTTTTTCTTCAAAACAAAAAAAGTGCCCAGTTCTGATGCCGCCGGAGACCGCTTTCTTCTCGCGCTGGAAGCGCAGAACTTGAAACGCGTCTTTAAAGTCGACGCCTGGGTCTGGGGGTGTCGAGGTGAGCACGAAACAGAAGGAGTGTTTGAACCGGCGCTGTGCGCTGCACCCAGGTGCCCTTTTACCACTGCCACGCTTTCATCCGGCATCTATCTAACGTTTATGACTCTCAGTGAAGATCCGGTGGTACAGTAGGCGCTGCCATTGTCGATTTAACATCAATGGCCCCCTCCGCCCCCTTCTGATAACTTGCCTCTCTGCCACCGGAGACCGCTTTCTTCTCGCGCTGGAAGCGCAGAACTTGAAACGCGTCTTTAAAGTCGACGCCTGGGTCTGGGGGTGTCGAGGTGAGCACGAAACAGAAGGGGTGTTTGAACCGGCGCTGTGCGCTGCACCCAGGTGCCCTTTTACCACTGCCACGCTTTCATCCGGCATCTATCTAACGTTTATGACTCTCAGTGAAGATCCGGTGGTACAGTAGGCGCTGCCATTGTCGATTTAACATCAATGGCCCCCTCCGCCCCCTTCTGATAACTTGCCTCTCTGTAGTGGTATTGATAAAGTGTTCGTTTAATTATTTTTCTTCACAAAAAAAATCAAATGTTTATTTCTCGTTCCATCGGAGATCTCTTTCTTTCTAAAATTAAAGATTCTTTAAATTCCACAGCTGGGTCAGTGGGCGTCAGTGGTGAGCCAGGGAGCAGCATTAGTTTTTGACCCCGTGAATTATGCGGCACCCACATACCATCACCAGACATGACCCCCTGCCCCACCCTCCTGTGCATTTGATGGCTCAACTCATAATTTTCTTTGGATGCTAACACGACACCCAGTCAGTGCGACTGTGAAAGGTCGGTGCTTCATGGGGGGTCCAGCTTAAACTGCAATTCGGATCGGACCTTTTCTTATCATTCGTTTTTCTATTATCATTCGTTTTTCTTTTTGACGGTTGATTTTAATGTCAGATTCGTTTTGCTTAAACAATTTGTTTTGAATTTAGTTAGACTGTGTAACATAGCGCTTTGTTTTGTATTTAGTTAGACTGTGTAACAAAGCGCTTTGTTTTGTATTAACATAGCGCTTTGTTTTGTGTTTAGTTCGACTGTGTAGCATAGCGCTTTGTTTTGTATTTAGACTAACATAGCGCTTTGTTTCGTATTTAGTTAGACTGTGTAGCATAGCGCTTTGTTTTGTATTTAGACTGTGTAACATAGCGCTTTGTTTCGTATTTAGTTAGACTGCGTAACATAGCGCTTGCAAGGCTGTGCCTCTTACACTGACCTGTGTGAGTGCGTACCGACCTAGGAGGACAGCGTCAGCTCTGCTACCGGTGACGTCTACTTGCCCCTCTCACTCACAAGGTACACAGAGTTTACGCCCCTCTCTCTCAATCGCTTCCCTCCCTCTCTAGCTGTTCATCTCTCTTACTCTCCTGTTTCCCGCTTGCTTTCGTGCTCCCTCTCTTTCGGTCACTCTTTCTCTCTTTCACATTGTCTCGCTCCAGCTCTAGATGTGTGGCTCTCTCTTCCTCTGCTCCCTTTCCCTTCTGCTTTCTCTCCTCTCTCTTTTTGTTCTCTTTTTTTCGTTTTCTCTTTACCTCCCCTCTCACTACATTGCTATTTCTCCTTCTTTCTTTTTCTTACTCTCGCTCTGTTCCTTCCTCTCTCCCTCCCTCTCATCCTCTCTCCCTCACTTCCTCTCATCCTCTCACCCTCTCTTCCTCTTCCTCTCTCCCTCTCTCCTTAACTCTCTCCCTCCTTCCCTCTCTCTGTCCCTTCCTTTCTCCCCCCCTCCTTACCACCTTTCCTCCCTCCCTCCATCCCTGTCTCTCTCTCCTTCTCTCTCACCCTTCCTCTTTCCTTCCTTCCTCTCTTCCTCCCTCTCACCGTCCCTTCCTCTCTCCCTCGCTCCCTCCTTTCCTCTCTCCATTCCTCCCTCTCTCCCTCCCTGCCTCCCATTGTCCCTCCCTCTCACCGTCCTTCTCTCTCTCCCTCCTTTCCTCTCTCTCTCCCTCCCTCCCCTCCTCTCTCCCTATCTTCCTCTCTCCCTCTCTTCCTTCCTCTATCCCTCCTTCCCTCTCTGTGCACCTTCTTTTTTCCCTCCCTCACTCTCTACCTCCTTTCCTCACTCCCTCCCTTCCTCTGTCTCTCGCTCCCTCCCTCCCTCCCTTTCTTCCTCCCTCCCTCCCCCGTCCCTGCCTCTCTCCATCCCTCCCTCTCTCTGTCCCTCCCTCTCTCTCTCCCTCCCTCTCTCCCTCCTTTTCTCTGTCCCTCCCTCCCTTCCTCCATCTCTCCCTCCCTCTCTACCTCCTTTCCTCCCTGCCTCAGTGCCTCCCTCTCTCCTTCCCTCTTTTCTTCCCCCCTCACTGTTCCTCCCTCCCTCTCTCCCTCAGTACCTCTCTCCCTCCCTTTCTCTCTCCGTCCCTTACGCTCTCCCTCCCTCCCTCCCTCTCTCCCTCCCTCCCTTCCTCTCTCCGTCCCTCCCTCTCTCTGTTCCTCCCTCTCTCTGTTCCTCCCTCATCCCTTTCTCCGTCCCTCCCTTTCTCCGTCCCTCCCTCCCTCCTTCCCTCCCTCTCCCCATCCCTCCCTCCTTCCCTCCGTCCCTCTCTTCCTCTCTACCTCTCTTCCTCTCTCCCTCTCTTCCTTCCTCTATTCCTCCTTCCCTCTCTATGCCCCTTCTTTTTTCCCTCCCTCACTCTCTACCTCCTTTCCTCACTCCCTCCCTTCGTCTCTCGCTCCCTCCCTCCTTCCCTCTCACACTCCCTTCTGCTTTCCTTCCCTTCCTCACTCCGTTCCTCCCTCTCTCTCCACCTCCATCCCTTTCTTCCTCCCTCCCCCATCCCTCCCTCTCTCCATCCCTCCCTCTTTCCGCCCCTCCCTCTCTCCCTCCCTGCCTTTCTCCGTCCCTCCTTCTCTTCATCCCTCTCTCCTTCCTTTCCTCTCTCCCTCCTTCCCTCTCTCCTCCCTTCCTCTTTCCTCCCCTTCCTCTCTCTGTTCCTCCCTCCCTTTCTCTCTTCCTCCCTCTCTCTGTCCCTTCCTCCCTCCCGCCTTTCCTCTCTCTTTCCCTCTCTGTCCATCCCGCTCTCCCTCCCTCCCTCTCTGCGTCCCTCACTCTCTCCGTCCTTCCCTCCGTCCCTCCCTCACTCCATCCCTCCCTGCCTCCCTCTCTCCATCCCTCCCGCCTTTGTGTTACCACTTCTGCCCTTAATCAAAGCTGCCACTTTGGGAACATATCTCCAAGCACTGACATTTAAGAGGAGAGAGCAGTAGGCCAATGTCATGAGCAATACCAATAGCTCTAACTTTGACAATGCCGAGACCATTGCATTGTAAATGCTTGTTAAAGGTTATCATCGGATAGTTGGGAATGTCCTCCCCTATGATTGCATCGCTTTTTAAAATATGCCAATTTTTCTTTAACATTTGTTTCAAAAGATTAGCCTCTGCAGAATATATATATATGTATATATATATATATATTTTACACACTCTTTCTCGTACAGAAAGAAACGGGTCGCACTCCGGTCTGTCTTTTCCACTTTGGTGATTTAGTAACGTTTGTAGTATTACTCCATAGCAGCAAACAAAACCAACGCGTTTCGGTCTCACCCGAGACCTTGCTCACGGTAACGCCCCCATTCTAGGTCACATGTTATAACCCTTGCTTCGTTATTACATCACTTCCTATTTTTGGAAAAGGGGCATTCTGGGAATTGTAGTGAAAATAAAGTTAATTCTTAACAAATTAATTATAATAGACCTTGCATTGGGAGGAAATGGTCATATGTTCCCAATATTGAATTAAATTAAAGGGTTTTTCCATCTATTCATTTTCTGATGCATTATTTTTAAACATATTCTATGAAATCATTTCTCAGACACATGATAATATAATATAACTCCTCCAGTGGAGAGTGACTTCTTATACTTTGTGTCTTAAATAACCCCGATCTTAACTCTACTTTCAATCATAATTAGAATTTTACATTAGAAATTCACACATTTTATATATGCAAGGCACATAGTTATTAAGAAAACAATTTTTTTGTGTGTATATACAAGTTGGCGGTGCAAAAAGAAGGCAAACCACAATAGCAATTGGAAACTGTTAACTTTTTTCGGGATTGAAACTGTGAAAAAACAGGAGAGAGGAGGGGATAGAGAGAAAAAACTAAGACAAAAGGAATCATGCCATATTCTAAATTTACGTTCTCTCACCCCACATGGACTCAATCAAAATGAGGAACTCTATACACATCTGTAAATGAACTGATAGAAACGCAGGGTGAAACATGAGGATGATAATACCCCTTTTTTTCTTTTTGCACCGCCAACTTGTATATACACACAAAAAAATTGTTTTCTTAATAACTATGTGCCTTGCATATATAAAATGTGTGAATTTCTAATGTAAAATTCTAATTATGATTGAAAGTAGAGTTAAGATCGGGGTTATTTAAGACACAAAGTATAAGAAGTCACTCTCCACTGGAGGAGTTATATTATATTATCATGTGTCTGAGAAATGATTTCATAGAATATGTTTAAAAATAATGCATCAGGAAAATGAATAGATGGAAAAACCCTTTAATTTAATTCAATATTGGGAACATATGACCATTTCCTCCCAATGCAAGGTCTATTAGAATTAATTTGTTAAGAATTGACTTTATTTTCACTACAATTCATAGAATGCCCCTTTTCCAAAAATAGGAAGTGATGTAATAACGAAGCAAGGGTTATAACATGTGACCTAGAATGGGGGCGTTACCGTGAGCAAGGTCTCGGGTGAGACCGAAACGCGTTGGTTTTGTTTGCTGCTATGGAGTAATGCTACAAACGTTAATAAATCACCAAAGTGGAAAAGCCAGACCGGAGTGCGACCCGTTTCTTTCTGTACGAGAAAGAGTGTGTATTTTATCAGCGGCCAGGCTCGGTCGCGGGACAACGCACAGCTCCGAGAGCGCCACATCAGCAAATGGAGCCAAAGGAGGATTGATATATATATATATATATATATATATATATCCGGCTCACTTTTCCGTCACGCCCCTTCACTCGCGGTCGGGTGCTTTCTCTGCGGCGACGGACACCGCACTCAGTCAACGCTCCGGGTACACAAGCACCAGCACTCACGGGAACAGTTATCCAATTATTCTTTATTGGAACAGCTCACAGCAAAACGCGTTTCAGCTATCGCCTTCGTCAATTGCTAGAGGCAACAACTTTTCAGTGGACATAAATACTCCCTTTGCATAGACAACAACATAGGACTTACTTCAGTCCACATTGGCGGCCATTACTAAGCATGCAAATACAGTTTTTTATTGCAATACAGTTCAGCCCTGAATGGGCCTTTCAAAAGATCACGCCCTAGATGGGCTTCAGTCCACATTGGCGGCCATTACTGAACATATAGATATAGTTCTCTTTTGTAATACAATTCTGCCCTGAATGGGCCTTTCAAAAAATCACACCCTGGATGGGTTTTTGTTCTGTCATATGTTGAAAAAACAATTCAAAATAATTAAAATTTTATACAGCCTAATCAGAGTCAATATATAGATACTTTTAAACTACAGGTGGACAGCCAACTCCTCCCCACTGTTCAGACCAAGTGGCATTTTGGTCTGTACATCAATGATATACCTGGATTCGAGTTTCCTTAGTTGCAACTGTCTGTCACCCCCTCTAACATTTAATGGAACATGATCCAGGCAGAAAAAACTCAATAGATCCCTATTGCTCTGGTGAAGGGATTCAAAGTGCCTCGCCACCGGATATGACACATCTTTATTCTGGATCGCCCTCATATGTTCCAAAATGCGTACCTTAGTTGGGTGAATGGTGCTCCCTATGTAATATAAACCACAGGGGCAAACCAGGCAGTAAACTGTGAAACTGGTATTGCAATTCATCAGTTTATTGATCTTTTTGGGAGACTTCAGACCTGGGACTTTATAGTGTGTTATTTTCTTGCTATTTTTACACGCCCTGCACTTCAAGCACGGATAAAAACCAGTTATTCTCCCAAAGGGTGGTGTTGTCCTCTCTTTGTTACAGTGGCTCTGTACTAGGTCATCACGTAACGTTCTAGCTCTTCTGAATGTTAATGGTGGTGCCTTTGGTATATCTTTTCCTAAAACTGAATCCGTTTTTAGGATGTACCAATTCTTTCTCAGTATATTTCTGATGACCTGAGCATCCTCAGAATAATCAATGATTATCCTGAATTTATTGTCAATCTTACTTGCTGGTCTGGTAATGTGATCCTCGCTTTCAATCAAATCAAGTCTAGACTTTGTTTCTGCTTTCCTGATAGCTTTATTAAGGATGTCCTGATGGTAACCTCTTAGCTTGAACCTATTCATGCTTTCTCTCGCTGCTACTTGATAGTCACTATCTAGGGAGCAGTTCCGCTTAATTCTAAGAAGTTCACCATAGGGTATGCTACTTATGGTCTTCTCAAAATGGCAACTCCGGGCATGCAGTACGGAATTCCCTGCGGTCGGCTTTCTATGCAAGCGAGTGCACAGTCTACCTTCCACAGGGAACACCTCTAAGTCCAAGTAGTTCACACATTTGTCACTGATATCCCCTGTGAACCTAAGGTTAAGGTCATTGTTGTTAAGTACTTCAATGTAATCATTTGCCATTTGTTCAGTTCCATTAAAAACAATGAACAAATCATCAATGTATCTTGTCCAACAAATGACTCTATGAGTCCAACTTGCATTGGTCTCCGCCCAGGCCACCTGCTCCTCCCACCAGCCCACGAACAGGTTCGCGTAGCTGGGGGCGAAGCAGGTCCCCATCGCGGTACCGCGTATCTGTTTAAACAAGACATCCTGAAATAAAAAAATGTTATTGTGCAGGCAAAATGTCACAAACTCAGTTATCATTTCATTATGCTCTGCCAAATTAATTGGCCGATCATTCAAGAAGTGTTGAATCGCCTGCATCCCTTGATCATGATTGATACTCGTATATAGACTGGATATGTCTAGAGTCATCATTACATAGTCATTCTCCCAGTGGATGTTTTCTACTCGTTTTAAAAAATCCTTGGTATCCTTGATGTATGAGGTGAGTTTGGTGACTGGTTCAGACAAAAAGAAATCCACATATTGGGACATATGCTCAGTTAAACTTCCCAGGGAGGAAACAATTGGGCGTCCGGGGGGGTTTGTAGGGTCTTTATGTAACTTTGGTAAGTGGTAAAATGTTGGAATTTTAGGATATCTACACTCCAAAAAACCATATTCTTCTTTGGATAACATCCCCTTATGGTACCACCTATTCAGAAGATTCCTGTAAGATGTTGCGCTGCTTTCAAATTCTTTACGTGTTATCTTCATATAACTAGATGTATCATTCAGTTGGTTCAGCGCTTCTTTCTGATAATAGTCAAAGGTCATCAAGACAACATTCCCCCCTTTGTCGGACGGTTTGCAGATAATTGATTTGTCATTCTGTAAGTTCTTAATTGCCTGTTTTTGTTCTGCAGTGATATTGCCCCTCCTTCTGTTATTCATATTGCTTCCTCTTAGTTTAATCAAATCATATATATATAATCTACTGGCGGTCGCCAGTAGATAGTTATAGTTACAACCTAGTTTCCATAGGAAATCTCAAAATTCTATTTTGAATAACTTTGGCGCCGTTTGATGAATCCTCGCGAAATTTTACAAACAAATGGGGCGCTCCGTTCAGCTCCTACCCTGAAAGTCTCGGGGTGATTCATCAAGCGGGGGCCAAGAAAAAGGGGGGTCCTAAAGCGCGTTTTCCCCATGCATTTTTCCATAGGACCTTTAGTCGCAGCTACAGCCCGAACGGCTGAACAGAATTACGTGAAATTTGGCAGAGAGGTAGCCATAAGGTCAAGGAAGTGCCTTTTGCATGTCTGGTGTAAATCTGTTCAGTATGTCCTGAGAAAATAGCATTTAAAAGCATATCAATATCTATACGCGCGCACCGTGCGCGCACCCTGCCGTGTGCGAGTGCAATTCTGATTGGTTGTTAGATGTCGGTAAACATTCGAATCGGTCGAAACCAGGAAGTGTCGGCCGCCATTTTGTCTCTCGCAATCTGAGGGGGTGAAAAACAAAGGTGGAGAACGTGAAAAGGGGCCTGAGTGGACAGTTCCTAACCCCCTAGCCTTGGTCAGGGGGTCACAGAAGGACCTCCAAGGGAGAAAAAAACATTTTTTTTTTATTAAATCGCGAGGTGCACGCACCGCGCGCGCACGGCACGCACTGCGAACCGTGGGCGCTCGGTGCGCGAAGCGCCCCGAGTGTCCACAGAGCGTGCACTGTGCGAGAAGCGCACCGTGCGCGTACGCTGCGCGCACGGTGAAAAACCTGAAAAAAAAATTTAATAAATACATAACTTAGCATTTAAATAACCGTACAAATTCACTGAAAAAAACATAGGTTTCACATCACATGAGTGATGTAATATGTGACGTCATCAGCAGTGCATTGCGGGCGCGCGAGTTATAGTTAGCTGAACTAACTATAACGGGGGAATTTCAATGGTTTTGTACAAGTGAAAAGTCCAGCTAACTATAACACCCCTGAAACCTATGGTTTTTTCAGTGAATTTCTGAGGTTTTTTAAATGCTAATTCCTAACTATAACGTGCCTGAAACCTATGTTTTTTTTTGTGAATTTCAAAGGTTTTTTAAATGCTAATTTCTAACTTTGCCTACAGAGATAGGACATGTGAAGAAAGAAGAAAAAATGCACAGAAAGAAAAAAAAGAAGTGCAGAAAGAAGCAACAGAAGTCCTCAAAGACGAAGAAAAGTGCAGGAAGAAGGATAACGTGCAGAAAGAACAAAAAGAAGAGCAGAAAGAAGCCTTGTTGCAAAATCATCCTGTACCCTCAACTTTTTCAGACGGATACTGGTGGTAACTGAGTCTGACTAACCAGTCATAGAGCCAGTGCTATGTTAAAAGACACTTAGGGGCAGATTTATGAGCCCCTTGCGCCACTTTTGCGTCACTTTTCCCATGTTAAAAGTGTCGCAAAAGTGGCACAAGGGGCTCATAAATCTGCCCCTTAGAATACAGTGAAAACACCTACATACACTAGGGAACATTATGCGTTGGGGTCCCCCTGTGATTAGCATGACCTGCTCTGTAAGTCCCTAGTGTATAATAGGGCAGGGGGATTAAAACTACCTCTTAAAACAGGCCACAGGGCGTTTTTGCACACGTTAACTCAGGCCCCGTCCCCTCCCTTCACCACTGTGTAAACACGCTCTGTGCAAATGGACAGTGTGACCGACTCTATGATGAATAGATAAGATGATCCATAGTATATCGCGATTGATATTTGAAAATGCTTGTTATCCCGAGAGTTTATTAGGAAACAGCAATTATTTGTGGGAATTATATATTTTTTGAAGACATAGTGTTAATTTAGTAATGTCACAACAAAAATAATTTTTTCCCAAATGAATCATGTCTTACATTTTTTACAGAGTTTTAACATATGTAATATGGAATTTTAAATATTATATATATGAACTCATTAGTGATTTCAACTAATGGATTTATGAGTCGGTCTGAGCAATGTTAATGATGATGTTTCATTTGCGTAGTCTGTTCTCTATATCCATTTTACAAAATAACCATGTGACCTTCGTTGTGTGTTTAAAAGTGGTGTTTTTTCATTGACTTCCCAGTGTGAAAAAGGCAAGTGTGCCGAAACGCGTCAAGCTGATAAAATAAACCAAAGCTAAATGGTGAAGCTCACCTGAGTGTCGGAGTCTGATTTCTGCAGTGAAGTTGGAGGTGGTTTGAATATATGTATATATATATATATATATATATATATATATATATATATATATATATATATATATATATATATATATATATATATATATATATATATATATATATATATATATATATATATATATTATCTACTGGTGGTCGCCAGTAGATAGTTATAGTTACAACCTAGTTTCCATAGGAAATCTCAAAATTCTATTTTGAATAACTTTGGCGCCGTTTGACGAATCCTCGCGAAATTTTCCAAACAAATGGGGCGCTCCGTTCAGCCCCTACCCTGAAAGTCTCGGGGTGATTCATCAAGCGGGGGCCGAGAAAAAGGGGGGGTCCCAAAGCGCATTTTCCCCATGCATTTTTCCATATGACCTTTAGTCGCAGCTACAGCCCGAACGGCTGAACAGAATTACGTGAAATTTGGCAGAGAGGTAGCCATAAGGTCAAGGAAGTGCCTTTTGCAGGTGTAAATCTGTTCAGTATGTCCTGAGAAAATAGCATTTAAAAGCATATCAATATCTATACGCGCGCACCGTGCGCGCATGGTGCGCGCACCCTGCCGTGTGCAAGTGCAATTCTGATTGGTTGTTAGATGTCGGTAAACATTCGAATCGGTCGAAACCAGGAAGTGTCGGCCGCCATTTTGTCTCTCGCAGTCTGAGGGGGTGAAAAACAAAGGTGGAGAACGTGAAAAGGGGCCTGAGTGGACAGTTCCTAACCCCCTAGCCTTGGTCAGGGGGTCACAGAAGGACCTCCAAGGGAGAAAAAAACAATTTTTTTTTATTAAATCGCGAGGTGCACGCACCGCGCGCGCACGGCACGCACTGCGAACCGTGGGCGCTCGGTGCGCGAAGCGCACCGAGTGTCTACAGAGCGCGCACCGTGCGAGAAGCGCACCGTGCGCGTACGGTGCGTGCACGGTGAAAAACCTGAAAAAAAAATTTAATAAATACATAACTTAGCATTTAAATAACCGTACAAATTCCCTGAAAAAAGCATAGGTTTCACACATGTTATAGTTACGAATTAGCATTTAAAAAACCTTGTAAATTCACTTAAAAAACCATAGGTTTCACACATGTTATAGTTAGCTGGACATTTCACTCGTAAAAAACCAATGAAATTCCCCCGTTATAGTTAGTGCAGGTAAACTATAACTCACGCGACCGCAATCCTCTGCTGATGACGTCAGATATTACATCACTGATGACATATGTGTCTTTCTGAAAAATAAATATTTGTAATATATGTATAGCTAAAGATTAATGGAAGAAGACATGGGTAAATAAGTGTCTAAATACAGTGATGTAATATCTGACGTCATCAGCAGAGGATTGCGGTCGCGTGAGTTATAGTTGCCTGCACTAACTATAACGGGGGAATTTCATTGGTTTTTTACGAGTGAAATGTCCAGCTAACTATAACATGTGTGAAACCTATGGTTTTTTAAGTGAATTTGCAAGGTTTTTTAAATGCTAATTCGTAACTATAACGTGTGTGAAACCTATGGTTTTTTCAGTGAATATATATATATATATATTCACAAAAAAAAACATAGGTTTCAGGCACGTTATAGTTAGGAATTAGCATTTAAAAAACCTCACAAATTCACTGAAAAAACCATAGGTTTCAGGGGTGTTATAGTTAGCTGGACTTTTCACTTGTACAAAACCATTGAAATTCCCCCGTTATAGTTAGTTCAGCTAACTATAACTCGCGCGCCCGCAATGCACTGCTGATGACGTCACATATTACATCACTCATGACATGGTCAGTGACATCACTCATGACATCACTGATGACATCTCAAATGACATCACTGATGACATCATCCAGTGAATGTGTGTTTTTCTGAAAATTAAATATGTTTTATATATGTATATCTCAAGGTCGATGGAAGAATAAATGGGTATATAAGTGTCTAAATGGATGATTTGTTTTTGAAAAATTGATTGTGTAACTGACTGATTGAGTGTATCATAGTGAATACATGGCTTAGTGAGTAATGTTTAAATATGTAAATATCTGTATCAGTCTCTCACTTTGTGTATAAGTGGCTGCATGGGTTGGTGAGTAGCTACATGGGTGTCTATAAAGGTTATTAGTTGGTTTTTTGAGTATCAGTCTGAGTGTCTGCATGGTTCGGTGGGGGGTATTACGTAGTGCATAGGTGCATGAATGAGTGACTCACTCTTTGTATGTGTTGAAGACAGCATGTGTGCAGGACTGTATGGGTGGATAAGTGTGTGTATGGGTGTGTTAGTGAGTGAATGACTGTCTCAATAGTGTCTTTATGAGTAACTACATATGTTTTAAACTAGTATATGTGACTATTGGTGTATATAAGTGAGTATATGTGAGAGTGAGAGATTGAAAGAGTTCCTGTATGGATAAGTATGTGTTTCTATAAGTGATTGTTTAAAACACTAAGTATGTGTAAGTTTCCGTAGAAGTAAGTGTGGTGGTGTGTGTATAACTGTATATGCAAATAAATGTATGTTTGATTCTTTATTAGCATGAGTGACTATGTGTGTGAGTAACTCTATGGATGAGTGGCATTGTGTAACAGGATGTATAGGTGTATGAGTACATATGATGAGTGAATACATGTATGAGTGACTGTATAGGACTGTTGGTGAATGAGTGGATGTGTATGTGGATCTTAGAATTACTGAAGAGGTTGTTGTAACTGGTATTGGTATGTCCATTGTTTTGAAAAGTTTAGTCTATTTTTGAATGTGTGTATCAAAGGTTATATTAGGGTGAGAGGAGGTCTGCCACTCTATCACAAGGATGATGTCATCAGTGATGTCATCAGTGATGTCATTTGAGATGTCATCAGTTATGTCATGAGTGATGTCACTGACCATGTCATGAGTGATGTAATATGTGACGTCATCAGCAGTGCATTGCGGGCGCGCGAGGTATAGTTAGCTGAACTAACTATAACGGGGGAATTTCAATGGTTTTGTACAAGTGAAAAGTCCAGCTAACTATAACACCCCTGAAACCTATGGTTTTTTCAGTGAATTTCTGAGGTTTTTTAAATGCTAATTCCTAACTATAACGTGCCTGAAACCTATGGTTTTTTCTGTGAATTTCAAAGGTTTTTTAAATGCTAATTTCTAACTATGCCTACAGAGATAGGACATGTGAAGAAAGAAGAAAAAATGCACAGAAAGAAAAAAAAGAAGTGCAGAAAGAAGCAACAGAAGTCCTCAAAGACGAAGAAAAGTGCAGGAAGAAGGATAACGTGCAGAAAGAACAAAAAGAAGAGCAGAAAGAAGCCTTGTTGCAAAATCATCCTGTACCCTCAACTTTTTCAGACGGATACTGGTGGTAACTGAGTCTGACTAACCAGTCCTAGAGCCAGTGCTATGTTAAAAGACACTTAGAATACAGTGAAAACACCTACATACACTAGGGAACATTATGCGTTGGGGTCCCCCTGTGATTAGCATGACCTGCTCTGTAAGCCCCTAGTATATAATAGGGCAGGGGGATTAAAACTACCTCTTAAAACAGGCCACAGGGCGTTTTTGCACACGTTAACTCAGGCCCCGTCCCCTCCCTTCACCACTGTGTAAACACGCTCTGTGTCCGTTTTTAGTTGGGAGATTAAGTTCATTTGAATCCTGAGGGTCCCTAGGGTCCAACTAGCCCACTAGGTACCTCCAGTAAGTGCCACAGAGCTGCGTTGCAGAGAGGTGTAAAAAGTGGCACGGCCTCGACCACCTCTCTGCAATGCAGCTCAGTGGCGCTTACTGGAAGCACTTGGTGGGCTAGTTAGCCCCCAAGGGCCCTCAGTATTGAAGGAAAATTATATCCCCAATTTAAAACGTGCCATAGTGCGTGTTTGCACACGTCACCTCAGGCCCCGTCCCCTCCCTTCACCACTGTGTAAACGCGCCCTGTGGCTGTTCTAAGTTGAGAGATTAAGTCCCCTTGAATCCTAAGGGTCCCTATGGTCAAACTAGACCACTAGGTACCTCCAGTAAGCGCCACAGAGCTGCGTTGCAGAGAGGTGTAAAAAGGGGCTTGGCCT
Source organism: Triturus cristatus (assembly GCF_964204655.1). NCBI lineage: Eukaryota > Metazoa > Chordata > Amphibia > Caudata > Salamandridae > Triturus > Triturus cristatus. Next base: position 1,426,268,895 of record NC_140590.1, on the reverse strand, counting down.
CAGAACACCTGTCTGCAGCGCAGCTCCCTGGTGCATACTGGAGATGCCTGTTGGGCTAGTTGGCCCTCAGGGACCCTCAGTATTGAAGAGGAATTAATTCCCCAACTTACAACTTGCCAGGGGACGCGTTTGCAGAGTGCTGCAAGGAGGGGGCGTGGCCTCCGGCACGATGCCAGTCTTTTATTTATTTTAATTTTTTAAGAATGGCGGCTGTGTGGTTCCCCTTCTTATTCTAATTTGTTGGCCCTGATGACCCCATCCCCCAGGGCCTGTCTCCTAATTATATTTTTTTGACCCCAATCCCCAGGGCCAGCCACTGTTTTTTATTATTTTTAAAAAATATATATTTATAGACACACCTAGGACATGCTGGACAAACCGTACGTACCTATCACCATGACGATTTGCGTGATATTCATTAAAAGGCGACTATGCATACAATGAATCCACGTGGAATGTATTTACACCACTAGTGAAGCTCTGACATGTCTGATGCCCTACCGTGCCTAATCCCGGTAGACACCCTTGTCGTTTATTTATACAAACATGGGTAGCTATTGACGGGCACATTTAATACACATGCACACCAAGCCATTCAAAGGGGATTCGACAAAAATTCGACCAAAACTATGCAAGAAACCCCCCTCACGGTTAATAAAACACACATCCACTGCCGGATGTGTAATACTTTTTATTTTACTCTCTGGAAAGGGGACGAACATCACTTGAGAGTCACAGCGCGCTCCTGGCAGAGCCCAATGCTGTGTTACACCCACCATTGCCTGCTGAGTGCCACATACCTCTGTGTTGTATTCCACTAGCTAGTGCATATGCTATGACACTCTCTAGCCCATGTGCAATGTAACACCACCCCGTGAATATGTCATGCCACACTTGTCTTCGCACGGGTTATATTGCCCCATCTAACGTGCCTTCCTTGATGCCTATGTTATAACGCACAGTGCTATGCCATACATATTACAATCTGGGATCCATATCTTTGTCACAGTGCATATGCAACGTTACACTCCCCAGCACATATTTTATATTACAACTTTAGAGACTAGTTAGGTTACACAACACTGCCCTGTGCATATTACACTCCAAGGCGCATATCGCATAGCACGGCTAGTGCCTGTGCTATCTCGCGCTCTCCAATGAATCTGTCATTGCGCACAATGTATTGCATATTATATTTCACGCCTGGTTCATCTTATATCACACTTTTTGGTGCATAGTTTATACCATACACTATATCTAGTTTTCATTTTCAATCGTGCTCTCAGGACTATTTTCTATATAACACTGTGTTCACCTACCCTTTTCACGGGCATTACATTTTGCGATAGGGGGTGGAGGGTCAGGGGGTGTTTCTGCCAAGTGAGCCCGGAGTCACAGTCACAAACGTCCTCTTCTTCCTGAATAAAAGTGAGATTATGCTGCATACTTGTTCATATTTTAAGTAGTTCGCACAGACACACGTTTTAAAAACAATAAAGTTCCTAATACCCGCCTTCTCTGAACAGTTAGCTTGCTGCCCTATCCCCCTCCTCTCTATCCTCTGTTGTGTGAATCCATGGACTAGCCTCCTCCCTCCTGCCATGCATGGTCTGATGTGCTGCCACTGCCCTCAATTTAGTATGATGTACCAGTCCACTCCTCCTGCCCTCCATTGCCCAATTCTATGCCCCATCATTGACCTCCTGCTTAAACTCTGTGCTTAGCTTGCTGCCCCTATTCTCCTTCCCCCTGCCCTGCTATGTCTTTGTGTATGCCCCTGCTCCATCCTTTTTGCCCACCATGTTCCATGGACCTGCCACTCCTATCTACTCTGAGTGTTCTGTTGAGCTGCCACTCCCCTCCCACCTGCCTAGCATTGTCAGATGACTGTAACCTGTCCCTGCCACCTCCACCCTGCCTGTCCACATGCCATGCCCCTATCCTCTTCCTCCTGTCCTACATGGTCCATTGTACTGCCACACCCTTCTGCCCTCCCTGGTCTGTTGTGCTGCAACTGCTCCTCCTGCCTGCCCCGTGCGGTCTGTTGTGAGGCCCCTTCCCCTGAACTTTCTTGTCTGTGCACAGGTCCTGACCCTCCCTTCTATCCTCCATCGTCCTTTGTGCATGCCCCTGCACCCTCCTTCTTGCCCATCATAGCCATTGTGCTACCACTAACCCTCCCACTTGCCATGCATGGTCTTCTGTGCTGCCATGGCCCCTCCCACCTTCCCTGTGTGGTCAGTTAGCTGCCCCTGAACCCCTCCCACCTTCCCTCCATGGTCTGTGTGTATGCCATCACAGTCTCACTGTTGCTCTTCATGGTGTGTCTTGCTTCTAGTGCCCATCCTGCCTGACCTCCATGGCTATCTTGCTGCTCCTGCCCTGCCCCCTTGCCCCCAGCCCTCTGTTTACATGTGCAGACCCCTACTCCCTCCCTCCTGGCTTGTCTGTTCCATTGTAACGCCCCTGATCCATCCCTCCTGCCCTTTATGGTCTGTTATGCTGCAGCTTTCTCTCCTGTCTGTCCATTATGGTCCTGCCTCTTGCCCCTCTGTTCTCTGTTGTTCATGTGCATGGTCCTGTCCCCTCCCTCTTGCTTTCTATGGATTGTTGTGCTGCACTCCCGTCCCGCATGCCCTGTGTGGTGTATTGTGCTGCTGCAAACCCTGATGCCTGCCCTGCAGGGTCAGTTTGGTGCACCTCTCCATGTCCCTCCTATCCTCTGTTATCCAAGTCCTTGACCCTACCCCATTTCCTTCCATGATCCAATGTACCATTCTTGCGAACATTTTGAACTTGGTAAGAGGGAGATTTTGAAAAAAAACTGGGGTATTGATTTTCCCCCTTGAGTTACATTGAAAAAGAGGAGATTGTAGACAGGAGACAGATAAAATAAAGCCCATTTGAGCTTAAAAACATTCGACGTTTCCTGGCTGAATCGGGTCTGTTGGCATGTATGGTTGTACTACCATTGCCTCTTCCTTCTGCCCACAATGGTCTATTACATTGCCACAGCCTCTCTTGCAATTCCTGTATTGTTGGTTTGTTGCCCCTGCCCCCCTTTCCACTGCCCTCCATAGTCTGTTGTGCTGCCACGGCCCTTCCTGCCTGCTCAGTGTGGTTAAATTGTTGCCTTTGCACCCTCCTAACTGCCTTCAATTTTCAGAGTCCGTGACCCTGGCCTCTGCCTCTCAACAGTATCCTAATGAACAACTAGATTGCTAACATTCTATATTTATTACAAAAGTGTGGAACGCCTGACGTCATCTTGATGTAATCAAAACTGTAATACCTAGAGCATTTCCTTTAGAAATTACATATATGAGAGGGTCTTATTGGCATCAAAATTATGGTTAGTGCTCTAAAAGACTAAAATAAGGACATATTTTCTGAGTTTTCAAATAGCGAGAAAGCACTTTTAAATTATTTGTTACCTTTATGTTTTTTTATCCAGTTGACCACTTGATTAAATGTTGCACTTAGGGGAGAGGATGTGGTGTTACTTCCAGAACTGCAGACTTTGCAACTGGGGAACCAGGTTGGAGTTTCTGCTTCAGCTCGACATTCTGTGATTCTGGTCAAATCACTTAGTCTCCCCATGTCTACAACCAAAATGAATTTGTTCTTGTGTGATGTAACCAATGCTCATGTAAAGCACTCCAATACCTGACAAGTCTGCACTATATAACACTGCAAAAACACAAAATAATAAGTGTTTTGCACACTTCTGTCGTTGGGCTATATTTGGGCTACATCTGGGTGATTTTGGGCTACATTTGGGCTCTTTTGTCTCCGGTGGCCATCTTGGGAGATTTATTTGTTATGAAGTTTCCTAATTTCCTCATGTACTGCAGTCTCCTCAGTAGGAAATGCTTTCAGTTTTTTACTTTGATTCCATCATGAAGGTATTCAGATATGTCACACATTTGCCATAAGTTCTGAATGTTAGCACTCTAGTTGCTCATTAGATCACTGTAGCAAAACTACTGTTCACCATGGAAGTCTGCTCCTGGTATTAAAAGTGCATGTTTCAGTCTGCATGTCAGAATGTTTTAATGAAATAGAACAGGATTTGAGAAGTCACTCAAAATGTGCCCTCATTTTCTTTCTTCAGCATTAATCATAATTTCTATGGCAAAATGAACCCCCTCATTGTGTTCCTTTTTAAATTAAATGTTTTAAGTGTTACCAGTTTATTCCAATCAAGATGGCTTCAGGTGTGCCATACTTTTGTCATAATGAAGACAGTAAGCGCTCTAGTTGTTTTTAAGAACACTCTGGGACATTCTGTCATTGGGCTATACTTGGGCTACATCTGGGTGATATTTGGGCTACATTTGGGCTCTTTTGTCTCTGGTGGCCATCTTGGCAGACTTATTTGTTATGAAGTTTCCTAATTTCCTCATTTACTGCAGTCTCCTCAGTAGGAAATACTTTCAGTTTTTTACTTTGATTCCAAAGGCATTCAGATGTGTCACACATTTGCCATAAATTCAGAATGTTAGCACTCTTTTTGCTCATTAGATCACTGTAGTAAAGCTACTGCTCACCAGGGAAAACTGCTGCTGGTATTGAAAGTGCATGTTTCAGTCTGCATGACAGAATTTTTTAATGAAATAGAAGAGAATTTGAGAAGTCACTCAAAATGTGCCCTAATTTTTCTTTCTGCAGCACTAATCATACTTTTTATGGAAAAATGAACCCCCTCATTGTGTTCCTTTTTAAATTAAATGTTTTAAGAGTTACCACTTTAATCCAAGCAAGATGGCTTCAGGTGTGCCATACGTTTATCATAAGTAGGACTGTTAGTGCTCTAGTTGTTCTTTGGAACACTCTGGGAAGCTGCAGTAGAACACAAAGGAATCAACTGACAGTCTCTGCCCTTGTTGGATGTACATGTTTTACTGAGAATGTCAGACTTCATTCTCACATGACTGAGAAAGATAATGTGAATTTACAGAAAATAAGCTCTCAGTTTAGCTTATAGATCACCTTCCAAACCTCTGTGGGAAAAGCATGAGAAAATATTTTTCTCTCAATCATGATATCCCAGCAGAAGGCTTTTTCACATGGTGAAATCACCTTAGAACATACCACAATTCCTAAAATGAGTATGGTACCATCAACAAATGATTTATAATGTAACTAAAGTCTTAAAACCTTCTATTAACTGCAATGCTTTTTAATGAGGTGCTATCATGTATATTGGTCCCAAGATGGCTGCCAACACTTCTTGGATGAAGTGCTGACAGCCAATCAGATCTCAGGATGAGATGTGTGGTTAGGCTCCGCCCACATATATATATGATTTTACTTTTGATTTTCTCAGGAACTACTGAACAGATTGACACCAGACCTGCAAAAGACACATCCCTGACCTGAGGACTACCTCTCTGCCAAATTTCAAGTAATTCTGTTCAGCCGTTCGGGCTGTAACTTGGACTAAAGGTCCCTATGGAAAATTGCATGGGGAAAACGCGTTTTGGGACCCCCCTTTTTTCTCAGCCCCCGCTTGACAAATCCCCCCGAGACTTTCAGGGTAGGAGCGGAGCGGAGCGCCCCACCTATTTTGAAAATTTCGCGAGGATTCGTCAACTGGCGCCAAAGTTATTCCAAATAGAATGTTGCGGATTTCCTATGGAAACACGGTCCTAACTATAACTATCTACTGGCGACCGCCAGTAGATAATATATATTTATATATATATATATATATATATATATATGTATATATTACCTACTGGCGGTTGCCAGTAGCTTGTTATATTTAGGACCTGGTTTCTATTTTCTATAGTAAAAGCGGTTTTTGATTTGCCAATATCTTTTGCACTGTTTGACAAATCTTTGCAAAATTTTCCAAAAAATAGGTTCACTCAGGTCACGTCCTGTCTTGAAAGTTTCGGGGTGATTCGTCAAGCGGGTGGTGAGAAAAAAGGGGGGGCCCAAAATGCATTTTCCCCATGTTCATTTCCATAGGAATTTTGGAACAGGCTACAGCCTGAACTGCTGAGCGGAATTACACCAAATTTGGCAAAAAGGTAGGTCTGTGCTTTTAATTTAAATGGTGTAAATCCGTTCAGTAGTTGCTGAGAAATTAAAAAAATATCGATATCTGTGCACCGAGGAGGATTCGCGAAGCCTCCTGTTCACGAGCTTCATTTTGATTGGCTGTCAACACTCCAAACCAGGAAGTGTTGGCAGCCATCTTGTGACTCAGTAACGGAGTCACAAGAAAACAATTTTAAAAAAACAAGAAAAGAGGGCAGGGTAGAAACACCCTGAACCCCTACGCCTGCTCAGGGGGTCCCACAGGGGCCCCCAGGCCCCCCAAAAACAGTTTTTTAAAATAATTTCGGCCGAATTCACGCTGGGTGCGTGAATCTGGCAGAAATTATAAAATAAAAACGAAGCACGCTCTCCCGCGCTTTGTTTGTTTCAAGCCTCTGGGTGGTCCAGGACCCGGGGGCAATGCTTAATTAGGGTGTGGGGGCCAGTGGGGCCCCCACAGCCCCGGGGGCCACCACCACCCCGGGGCTTTATAATTTATGCGCGGGGCACGTGGCCCCCCTGCAGCCCCTGGGACTGCCACCTACCCGGGGCTTTATTTAAATAAGAGCAGGGGACCTTGTGTGCCCCCCATGCCCCGGGGACCGCCACCTCCCCGGGGCTTTATTAAAATTGGGTGGGGGAGCCTCACGGGCCCCCCCCAAGCTCCGGGGACCACCACTTCCCCAGGGCTGTAACTAATAATTAGTGTGGGGGGCTTGAACCCCCCCACACTGGCCCGGGGACCACCACCTCCCCGGGGTATTGAATATGCAAATACGGGGGTCCGTTGTGGACCCCTGCCCCAGAGGTCCACCACCTCCCTGGGGCTATTCACATGTTGGAGTTGGCCGCGCTGCCCCCCTCTTGGAGCCCTCGATGGCACTGGGGACAGCCACCCCCTAGGGCCAGCTCCTGCAATGTCCCGGAGTGTCCACCCCCGGGACATTACCATTTGATATGGCATGGCTCCTGCCCGTCATAGCAAACGCTGCTTTGCTTAATTGAAGTGAGAGCAGGAAACCTGCTCTCGCTTCAATGAAGCAAAGCAGATTGCTTTTGGACAAGGGGAGCTGCATGTAAGCAGCTCTCCTTGTCCAAAATCAATGCCAGTCCTGCAGGAGGCAGGGACCGTGGGGGCATTGGGGCTCCCCCCAGGGTCCCCAACTTGAGGGCCGGCCGGGGAGATGGGGTCCTTGGGGGCCAGAAGTGGCATGAAAGGGGGGCCACTCGGCCACCCTCTCCTTGAATTATTTTTTAGAAAAGAGGCCAGCCCTGGGGATGGGGTCCCCGGGGCCAAAAGTGGCCCAGGGAAGGGGGGCCGTGCAGCCCCCTTCCCTATTAATATCTTTTTAAAAAGGAGGTCATGCCCCGGGGATGGGGTCCAGCGAGCCGAAATTGGCCTCGGGAGGGGGTTGCGAGACGCCCTTGCCGTCTTTTTACATTTTTTTTTAAAAGGGTCAGGCCCTGGGGGATGGGGTCCCTAGAGCCCCAAAAATACTAAAAGAAGGGGGGGCCACACAGCCCCCTTCTAAAAATATATAAATAAAAAAAGCTGGCATCTGCCGGAGGACCCACCCCCTCCCTGCACTACTCTGCAAACGCACCCCCGGCTCGTTTTAAGTTGAGCAATTAAGTTCACTTGAATACTGAGGGTCCCTGGGGGCCAACTAGCCCACCAGGTACCTCCAGTAAGTGCCACACAGCTGGATTGCATAGAGGTGGTCGAGGCCACGACTCTTTTTACACCACTCTGCAAACGCGCCTCTTTGTGCACTGCTGGTGGGGCGATGAGGACCTCTTGTGTCCTGAGACACAAGTGGACCTCATCCCCCAAGCAGCAGTGCGCCAGGAGCCATGTTTGCAGAGTGGTGTAAAGAGGGGGCGTAGCCTCGGACCACTCTCAGCAATCCAGTTGTGTGGGGCTTACTGGAGGTACCTGATGGGCTAGTTGGCCCCCAGGGACCTTCATGAGGAAAGGAGACTTCATCCCCCAACCAAGAGCGCGCCAGGAGGCGCATTTGCAGAATGGTCGAGAAAGGGTGTGTGGCCTGTGTCCACCTCTCAGCAATCCCACTGTGTGGGGCTTACTGGAGGTAAGAGGTAGGCTAGTTAGCCCCTAAGGACCCCTGCAGTGAAGGGGACTTCAATCCCCATCGAAGAGCACGCCAGGGAGCACGTTTGCAGAGTGGTGGGAAAAGGGGGCGTGGCCTGTTATGAGAACTTAGCAATCCTGCTGTGTGGTACTTACTGGAGGTAATAGGAGAGGTAGTTGGCCCCCCAGGATGTCCTTGGGGGTCAAGTACCCCTCTTGTTACCTCCAGTTAGTTCCGCACAGTAGGATTGCTAAGACGTCTTTCTCCACCACTCTGCAAAGGCGCCTCCTGTCAGACTACAGGATGGGGGATGAAGTCCACTTACTCCTCAGGGACTTTGGGGGCCAAGAAGCCCTCCCGGTACCTCCTGTAAGTCCTACGCAGTGGAATTCCTGAGCGCTGGTCGGAGGCCAAGCACCCTTTCTTTACCACTCTGCAAACGTGGCTACTAGTTAAAGAAGCATGTTTCTGCACCTCTGACTTAGAGGTAGTTTAAATCTCCCTGCCCTATTATGTACTAGGGCCTTACAGGGGAGGTCATGCCAATCACAGGGGTAGCCCAACCCATAGTGTACCCTAGTGTATGTAGGTGTTTTCACTGTATTCTAAGTGTATTTTCGCATAACACTGGCTCTAGGCCTGGTTAGGCAGAGTCAGTTACCACCAGTACCTGTCAGCAAAAAGTTGGGGGCACAGGATGACTTTGCAACAAGGCCTCTTTCTGCACCTCTGTTGGTTCTTTCTGCATATCTCTTGCTTCTTTCTGCACCTTTCTTTGTCTTTCTGGACTTCTGTTGGCTCTTTCTGCATTTCTCTTGCTTCTTTCTGCGCATTTCTTCCTCTTTCTACACATGTCCTACCTCTGTAGGCATTGTTAAAAATTAGCATTTAAAAAAACTTTGAAATTCACTGAAAAAACCATAGGTTTCAGGGACATTATAGTTAGTTGGACATTTAACTCGTACAAAATCAGTGAAATTCGGCTGTTATAGTTAGTTCAGCTAACTATAACTCGCGCCCCCGAAATGCACTGCTGATGACGTCACATATTACATCATTCATGACATGGTCAGTGACATCACTGATGACATCACTGAAGACATCTCAAATGATATCACTGACGCCGAGACCCGTTACACTTTGGGACGACACAGAGGACGCCAACGATTACAAATGAATTCCGTATAGCGGTTTGCCTCTATTTTTTTATGCTAGATGTAGCCCTGAATATTGCGGCCAGCCTATGGAGTCGGAGTCCCGGCTGGGATGTCCGTAAATTTTGCATGTCCATACGGGACCAGGTGATCCTTTTAGAACTCCTCAGGGGGCCCGGGTAGACCACTTGGATTTATGATGCCTCTAGGATAAATTCCTCCGACACATATGTTTATGGATCTTCCTTAGAAGTTGCAGAATAAACAATACTATATTAAAACATTGGCCTATGTTAGCACTGGAAGAAGTTTTCAAAGGCATATTCAAAACAACAACCCAGATTTGCATATCAATGAACACGGTACTTAAAGGAGATACTCAACAATGAGGAAACGGAGAATAAGGAATTAAATTACAGGGGAACCCTTCCCTGTCTTAACTGTGGAAATTGCAACGCAATCATTAAAGGGAATATGATTCCACATCCCACACGAGAAACAAATGTGAAGTTAAGAGTAACAGCCACCTGTAACAGCAGTAACATGCTTACGTGGTGAAAACAGAAAGATTGATACGATTGAACGAACACAAAAGTAACATACGTTTAAACAACTCAAAATCTACAGTGGCATGTCACTTTAATTCTCGCAAACACAATACAAGTCAGTTAAGATTTTTGGAAAAGGAACAAGTACCAATTCTCCCAGGAAGAGACAATACACAATTCTTACTTCAAAGAGAGAAATTTTGGATTCATCATTTGAACACAGACAACCTAAATGAACGGTTGGACTCAAGTTGTTTTTTATAAATTAACATTATTCGACGTCCTCATTACAATTGTATTTATATATTTTTTGAGTTATAATTTTTTTTAATCGAGTTTTATACATATATTTTTTCAGTTATAAGTTTTTTTAATCGAATTTCCCATTAGTATATTAAATGTCATCATTGGGTCACTCATACAAATACTTATGTATAATACAATACACACAAGTGTACTATTTATGTTTACCAACAAATGTTTAAAGTTTTCAATAGCAGAATTGAGAGATCAGGCCAACTCATTAGTATAGAAACTTGGGGGCATATCAACAACAACCGGCGATAATTATCTCTAAGCGCACTTAGCGCTAGGATAATTATCGCCGGCTAGCGTGAATTTTTATCGCTGAGATAGCGTGCTATTAGCAACGCTTATCTCAATAGCGATAAAAATCCTCACGCTAACAGGCTAACATTGAGATTATCTCTGGAAACCCAGCGATAATCTCACGTTACCTTGTTGATAGGGACAGGCAAATTTAGCCATGATATCCTCCTTCCATAGGATATCATGGCTAAGTCAGAAAAATACCAGACGTAAAAAAAGCAGCGTTAACCGCGGTTAGCGCTGCTTTTTTTGTCTCTAACAGGGTTAGCGACATTCTTGATAATAGGAGAAATGTCGCTTAGCGACATTTCTCCTATTATTTTACTCTGGAACGCCCCCTTTGCATCTCATTAGAGATGCAAGGGGAAGCGTAGAGTAAAAGGGTGCTAACATGCAAATTTGCGTGTTAGCACCCTGTTGTTGATAGGGCGCTAGTTTTATCTCTCCTTTTTTGGCTTTTAAAGCCAAAAAAGCAGAGATAAAGCCCTTGTTGATATGCCCCCAGATATCTATCAATCTTCAGTTTGGATTTCATTAGCACACTTTTCCTTTACATTCACACTGCTTATCCCAATTTTACACAGTATCACTGTATCCTTTTAAAACATGTTTAAAAATAACTTTAATAGTCTTTTTTCCATTTCATCATGGCGATCGAGTTTACTCTAATGCAGTCCGTTTTCTATTTTCACTATCTCAACATATACACGTGACAAACAATCATTGATTTTATTAACACATTTGTTCATCTTTCAAATTCACATTCGTCACTCCGAATTTATATTGCATCATCGTATTTTTTCACATTACGTTAAAAAAGACTCCAATAGTCTTTTTCATTTCACCATGACGATCATGTTCACTCATATGTAGTCTGGCATCCACTTTTATTACCGCAACACACACACGAGACGAATAACTTCCGGGACATCAGGGTTAAATATGGCGCTCACATTCTCATCCAATAACACGCAGGACGAAATCGCAGAAAACCTCATTATTTTGTTTTTTTGATCGTCAAGGTAAGCGGAACTCTCTAACCATTTTTTATACAGAAAAATCGGTTCTGTACTAAATGTTTGTATATTCCAATAGGTTACTATTTACTTAAAAGAGTCACACGGGACCGGATTATTGAAAGTTTTCAAAGACCTAATAAGTTTTGTTCTTTCACTATGAGAATATTTTTTACCCAACTAAAACACATACAGCATGCAAGCACATTTGGTGCTTGATCACAAGAAATTTCTTGCTGTTTTTTTTCACCATTAGACATAAAAATTATTCACCTTTATAAGGTGTTCTGACTCACATCAGCTCGTTTATAACTAGATTGCTCACCATCTTTTTCACTCGCATTTTAGTTTGTTTTTCATAGGTTTTTTCCGCATATTTATTTACTCACATGCACCATTGAGTGAGTTCACGGTTAGCATGTTATTATCCGTAGATAACCTAATTCCACCGTTTATCACAAGAAATAAAATCAGATACAGCATTCACATGTTACAATGTTCTGGACATAGTGAAGTAGATATATACTGAGCCATTCTATGTTTGCAGAATAGGTCCCCTGACGAAGGGTAATGCCCGAAATGCATTGGGCGGAAAATCATGTATTGAATGGATGTTACTGAGGAAAGTAAATTCCAATTAATTATAGAACAGTATAAATGAAAATGAACATATAAATAAAGAAATCATTCAAAAAAAAGCTCTAACATTGAACATTTTATATTTGAGTGCGATTGGGAGATTTCTCCCCAACAGGGGACAGCGCTTGTTCTCATAGTACCACATCCTCATACTCAGGAGAATTTACCCATCAGCACCAAAAATAATTATGAACCTGCTTACTGTTTTATCACAATTCAACAAGGAGTGCGACGGTCCAATTCCCAATTGGATCTTCCTTAGAAGTTACATTGGGAAGTTTCCTCCGGCAGAGCAAGCATCAACTCTACCTAGAAAACCTGTTGAAAACTTATATTGATACAGAGCCCCCTGCACTACATATCCTGTGACAGTGCATGTTATACAGATGGCCTTCTGCCACTGAATCAGTTGTTTTCTCAGTGCCCTGATGAAGGAATTGCTTGTGTATATTCTACTTCAGAAACACGTGTGGGCGCTTTCTCTCTTTGTTGAAATTTGTATTTAACTCATTGAGCAAACATTGTAATGTGTATATAATTGTTTGTTATTATTGTTTTTGTTTATGGTCCATTTGTTTTGACAAATTTGTTGCTGTGTTTTGTTATGTTTTACTAATTAATTTACATAGTATGTTATTTGTTGTTTATTATGTTACTGGGGCTCCTCAACAGTTGATGTGTTATTTTGATTCTTTATAGTATGTTGGTATATATTTTTCTGATGTATATGTGTGATATCAAAAAATGAATGTATAAAAATGATTTATATTTTTGATAATAAAATTTGAAAATCATTGATCTGTGGGACAATTGTATTTTTATCTTGGTTGTATTACCTTAAATCACATTACTGATTTGGGAGAAGTGTTTGTTGTTATATACAGTGACATCACTGATGATATCACTGATGACATCTCAAATGACATCACTGATGACATCACGGATGACATCATCCATGTGATAATCTGATGCACCTCCTCACACCCCAATATAACTTTTGATACACCCACTCTAAAATACAGACTACCATTTTCTAAACCATAGACACACCAATATCAGTTATTACATACCCACTCACTGATTCCTAGGTCTACATATACATCCACTCATTCACCCATACAGTCACTCATACTTTCGATCACTCATCAGTACAGCACTATCATATGCACTCATACACCTATATAGACACTCACACACCGCCACTCATCCATAGAGTTACTCACACACCTAGTCAGTCATGCAAAGAATCAATCACATTCCCATTTACTCACCTATACAGTTATACACACACCACCTCACTTATTCATACAGATACTAACACATACTTACACTCTTATACAATCACTGACACAAGCACACACTCATCCATGCAGCCACTCTCACAATCACTCAATATCACATATAGTTATTTATATACTCTAACACTCACATATACTGCCTTTCATATATGTAGTTACTCACACATGTAGCACTGAGACATCCATTCACTCACCAACACACTGATACACATGCTCACCCACCCATACAGCCCTTCACAGGTGCACTCTTGAACCCATACACCCAGTGAATCACCCAGTCACACATCTATGCACAGAGTCACACACACCCCACCCACCCACACAGACACCCAGGCACCCATACAGATACTCAGACAACTAATCAATAACCCATATAGACATTCATTTCGCTACTCACCAACCCATGCAACCACTTACACACCAACTGACAGACTGATACAAACATTTACACAGTTTAGTCATTAACCCATGCGTTCAGTAAGACACATTTAATCACTCACTTATACAGACTGTCACATACCTACTAAATCGTCCATTCACACACTTATACACCCACTCATTCTTCAATACACCTTCGCATATATATTTATAAAACTTATTCAAACTTTACAGAAACCCACAGTCACTGGATGATGTCATCAGTGATGTCATTTGAACTGTCTTCAGTGATGTCATAAGTGATGTCACTGACCATGTCATGAATGATGTAATATGTGACTTCATCAGCTTTGCATTGCGGGGGCGCGAGTTATAATTAGCTGAGCTATCTATAACGACCACATTTCACTGGTTTTGCATGAGTGAAATGTCCAACTAACTATAATGTCCCTGAAACCTATGGTTTTTTTCAGTGAATTTCAAAGGTTTTTTAAATGCTAATATCTAACTATATAGGCCTGAAACCTATGGTTTTTTCAGTGAATATATATATAGGGTGCCTGCTTTTTCGTGCAGAAAATCTGGCCACCCTACATTGGTGCCCTAATTCTTTGCTTGCAACAGAACTCAAGGCACCGCTGTTACACCTCTGCTTGAAGAGGTGGGTATTCAGACCTTTTCTGAGGGGGAAATGGTGTGAGCAGTGATGTAACATTGGCCCCCACTGCCGCTGAGGATCGTAGGGGCCCAAGCTCCAGGGGTCCCCCTCAGCACAGTATACTGACTGGGTCTGGCCCTTGGACCAGTTCATTTTATACACTGTCACTCGCGTGCACGGGAGGCCCTGACATGTGCCACTGCGTGGTCTAGGGTGGGAAAAAGCAGGTATGACTGTGTTGAATATATTGGTCATGCACAATGTATTTTTTATTTTTTTTTGTCCTCATCTCACCTATAAACTGCTTGCAGGACGTAACCGGTCAGTTTAATAATGGGGCGCCCTCCGACCGCCTGCACTTGTTTAGGTTATCCAACCAATCCCCTTATATCGTCCGGGATTTAGGTGCTAATCATAGGACCGTGATATTTATCGACCCTTAACATCTGCAGAATGGAATCAACAGAGTCTCAGTTCCTGACCCAAACGTATAAAGGGTGCCCAGAGTGTAGGGAGCTAGGGCTGCAGCTCAAAATTTCTAGCCGGGCCATTGCAAGTGCGGATTTTAACCAGTCCTCGATTTTCGGGGGGAGGGGGTCTTTCCATCTAAGACAGATCTCCCTTCGGGCCAACAAAATCAGACATAGTAACAGCCCTCTATATGGTTGAGCCATACAGGCAGTAGACACCTGATCATTAGCAAAAAAAATCAGAGAGCCGTTCAACACAATCTCAATTCCAAAGGACATACGTAAATATCTGCACACCCCTTCCCAATATGTTCCTAGTTTGGGACATTCAAAAAAGATATGTATGTCATTGGCTTTAGGGAGCGAGCACCTGGGACAACTCGGTTCGGGGTTAGGGGCGAATTTCGAGATCTTCTACGGAGTATAGTAGATTCGATTGGTGACAAAAAAATGGTTTTTCTTCAGACTGGCAGATTTTGTGTATTTATAAAGCAGGATCATGGAGGGCTCCAAGAGATTCTCGATATCCGCTTCAAAGGGAGAATCGTTCCAGGCTGACACCTGATGGGGGATACCAACATCATCTGCGTTAATCAGGAGCCTATACCAGATGGAGATTTCCTTCTTCAGATGTTGAGTGTTTTTAAGAGCGGCTTCCACCTCTCCATTACCCCTTAAATTCTCCTTTTCTGTATCAAACCAGGATTTTAATTGGATAAACTTGAATCTCGAGAACCCCGGGCCAATTCTTGCTTTCAATACCTCCCAAGGATGTATGCCATTTTCATCCCCCAACTCAGACCAAGTCACGACCCCAGCTCTTTTGATTGGAAGTGCCATGCTGTCCTGGAGGTGGGGGGGGGGGTCCCCGGGGAGTCCCAGATCGGTGCCTGATCGGAGTAGTAGCCTATCCCACATCTGGAGCGGATGATATACCAGACCTCCAAAGCATTTTTGATCACCTTCAACCTTACTCGTTTGAAGAATTTTGGTGAGCCAAACTTGTAGAGAAACCCTGCTTTATTCCCCCGGCCTTCAGAATTGACCAACTCCCCCAACAGCTTACCCCAGGAACATGCAGTCGGTTCCCCTAAAAGCATCCTAATAGCCTTAAATTGAAAGGCGACCAGATAGCACCGAATATCTGGGAGGGCCAATCCCCCTTTAGTTAGGCAGCGCCTCAGTTTTTTCCAAGATAGCCTAACACCCTTCTCACCCCAAATGAAGCTCCCGATTTTACTTTGCGCCTTTGAGATAGAGTGTTTAGGAAAACCTAGAGGAACCGCGTTGAACAGGTAAGTTAATTTCGGGAGGATGGTCATTTTAACTAGATTCACTCTCCCGAAGATGGTCAGGGGGAGATTCCTCCACCTTGCGAACAGCTGATCAATTTCATTTATTATTTTTTCTACATTAACCTCTTCAGTGCCCCACCCTTTCCCCGCCCTGTGCCGGGCGTTGCATTAGCGGGCGGGGTTCATGACGAGATAGTCTCGTCATGGGCACAGCGCAACCGCGCTCCATGACAAGACTATCTCGTCATGGGCACTGAAGGGGTTAATAGATGGAATTTTTTCAAGATCTTTCACAATGACAATACCAAGATATTTAAATTTATTGCTGGTGGCCCCACTCCACTGATCTATGTTCCAGCACATAACCTCCGTCTTCGTGGAGTTAGCCAAATATCCGGAGATTGCCCCAAAATCTTCCAACAGAGCCCCGACCTTTGGCAGTGTTATCTCGGGGTTGTCTGTGTAGATAATTATATCGTCCGCATATAGTGCAATTTTAGAGCGATATTGCTGAGTCTTGAACGGGGGAATGGTCTCAACTAGCCTTATAGCCTGAGCGAGAGGCTCAATGTAGAGATCGAACAGTAAAGGGGAGATGGGGCAACCTTGCCTGGTCCCTCTTTGGATATTAAAACTGGGAGTAAGTACACCATTGATGAGGATCTTAGCTGAAGCATCCTGATAGCACTCTTTCAAAGTATGAATAAAAATTGGACCAAATCCCATCTCCTCCAGCACCTCCCAAAGATAGACCCAACACACCCTGTCAAAGGCCTTGGCGACGTCTAGCGCGACCACTGCCAGGGGTTCGAGTCTAGAGATCGCCAGATCGATGTTACCGATAAGTAGCTGGGTTTGTTCCTGAATGTGTCTCCCAGTCATGCACAATGTAAAATGCATGTGCATCATGGTGGGATCACAATTTACACAGCGCCAGCTGTCTGCACATGCCAAGAAGCTGCAAGATATGAGTACAGCACTACTAGTAGACTATATCACGTCTTGTTCTCTACGGTGGAGGCTGCTGTATTCAGGGACCTGGGGAACGAGCTGCTCTTCTGAGTCATTACAATATCATGGGGGGCAGGCTTTGCTGCTTTATTGGAGGGGTCGATACAAGGATGGAAGAAGGGGTTGTGGGGGTAGGGCTGCATTTTTATGGTTGCTCACTGCAACCACAAACTGAGCCGGGAGGTGTTTGACTGGTGCCTGAAGGGATCTCCTCTGGTGCAGGAGGAGTCCTAAGACAGGAGGATAGTTTATGGGGTTCAGGAGACTGGCCTGAGACAACCACGACGAGAGCTCAGGAGGAGGCATGAGAGACAGGAGGAGGGTGCACAGCGTGCAAGAGTAAGCTAGAGACTGGCCTGTGACCAGCAGCTCACAGTGCACTCACAACCGCTTCCCTCTCTCATAGCTCTTGCATCTATTCACAGCCCCAGTGTCTCTGGCACACTCTTGGGGAGGAGAGGGCTGTGGGGGCAAGCATGGCCTGGATTGGGGGGCAGTTGAGAGGTGATATCAAACCATTATTAGCAGGGCTTTAAGTGATCCGGGTCTCACTGGGTTTGAGCACCGGCAGTTTTTTAAAGGAGGCCTCGAAACGGGCCTATATCGGGCTCTGTTTTGTGCCCTGGCACAGGCGGTCCATTTTTTTGCGGACTGCACTTACAGCAGGCTCATCGTGTGCTGGTGCTCAAACTGCTCACTTCTCACTAGTGGAGAAGTTATAGTATGAGGTAATGCCAGGTGAGCGTTGTAGGGGAAGGAAAATCCTTTAAAGAGAGTCATTTTTTCTCTGGATTTCCCTTCTCTTTTTTGGAAACTCAGGAGCAAAAACATTGTTGTGGTGTCACCAGGGCTTTAAGTGGAAGCTTTTTCAATATTATATACAAGCCACAGTTGCTCCTTATTTTTCTTATGCACTAGCAACCACTGACAAAGCCAATAGTCCTGACTTGTTGTAGGTATGATGTCACTTGTGTCATATATATCGGGATGCAATGACAGAGACAGCAAAATACAAGCCAGGCGGCACACTATGCTAAGCACAGATTTTTTGTGTAGGTGTTTTAAGCCATGCAGTGCTTAATTTGTAAAAAAAAACTTAGTGCCGGGGCTCTCAAAAGGAGGACACTAGAGCTTGCACCATCTGTTGCCCCTGGCCACACTGCCAATGACAGCACCAACACACTAATAATCATCACAATCTTAAAATTATGACCATTCATACTATTACAGGCCCCAGAACTATAAGAATGGCTTTGGAGGCAAATTCTAATAATTGGAAATTGAAAAGGAAATAATTTATAGAAGTTTTTGTGCTCTTACCTAAATTGGCAGATACCACTACCATGTGGCAGACAGTCATAAGCCACGGTGCTGGCAATTAAGTGCAGGTGCTGGGCACTGGAAAGCACCGGCACAATTTAAGCACTGAAGCTACGCCCTTAATTACATTGGCCACGCCCCTCTGAGAGACCCCCCAGTTTTTTCATCCCACTTAAAGCTCTGGTTCTTAGTAATCAGTGCAGCGTGCGGTTCTGGGCCAGTTCGCTTTCCCATTTAAGCACCTCAGCACCTGAAGCACAGCTCCAGGCCTATCAACACAAGGCTCAGTCTGGGAAACCACAGCTCCATTTAACAGCACACAGTTCAATCTGGAATGAAATGCACAACTCCAGGTTTATGCTCCTATATTGGCGGGGCCTCAGTACACTCCATCGATCTCTCCGGGACATCCTTACCTCTGTTGGAGCCAGGCGCCTTCCTCTCTGGCGGGCAGAATCTCGCTCTTTATCCCCAGTCTGCAGAGTCGCCTTGAGCGCTCGAACAATAGGGTAGCCCAGTGGCGTCACTAGGGTTGGTGTCACCCGGTGCTGCTAACTCATGGTGTCACCCCCTCACGACTTACCGCATGGACCTCCTCCGCTCCGAGTCCACCAGTGGACACAGTTGGCAAATAACGGGACCATACAGAATCCTTAGTAACGTTTGTAAATGTAGGTCCTATATTTACAAAATGTGCCTGTTAACAACAATGTGATAATGACTCATTAATCAGGTTGTACAGTGGGCTACCTGCCAGTCAACAGTTTATTGGAATATATAATATCATAGGTATGGTACTTTGTACTGGTGTGGTGTTTCCACTATCCAGCAACACGATATATCAGTGGTCGAAGTGGGGGGAAAAAAGTAGGGGAACTGTGGGCGGAGAATCAGAGGGCGGGAATAACCCAAGGATTGGATCAGTGGGCGGAGCCAAAGGTGTGGCCAGAATGCGCAAACATCCCAATTTTTTGTTTTTGTTTGGTTTCACTGCCCAGTTTTATCAACCAATGGATACACATGATTATTTAAGGTTATAATGAGTTATTGACAGTAAAATGTGTTCACCAAGTGGGATATGCTTCTAATCGATGCTTGGGATGCGGAAACTCCTGCTGACACTTGTGAACCTTTGCGCCCTAACTAGCCCCTGCTGCACGATGCTGGATGCGCGGCAAGGGGTGCGGCCTGCGGTGCCAGTCCTGCCCTGTGCTGCTCGTCTCGTCTCTACGTCCTTTCTTCCTCCTACCCCTTTACCGGATCCCCTTACCCTTCCTTGCTCCATTAACCTTGTCCCCTATGTTCTTTAAATGCTTTTCTTGATACTTATGTAACTTGTCACTGTTGTAAAATTGTAACATTAGTGTTCCCCATGTAAAACGCTCGCTCCTATCCCCTCTCCCCCGAATCTCTCCCCTTACCTGCTACACCGCCTAGCCCCCTGTCCTTTGTGCCCTTTGACTAAGCACTCCTTCTCCCCTTGTTGGGGAAAGATCCAATATTTATACTCTGGAGTCTCAGCGAACCAGCTGAGAGAGTCCACAGCGCCAAGGGAGCCACTCACAACTGAGGTATGGTATGGCCCCCCTTGCCAAAGCACTCCCTCTCCCCTTTTTGGGGAAGGATCCAGTATGTAGGCCTTGGAGTCTCAGAGACCCCTCTGAGAGAGTCCACTGCGTAAAGGGAGCCTCTCGCAACAGAGATGGGGAAATGATACCACTTCCCCTATGATCACATCTTACTGGACTTTGGACGCAGCTTTGACTCGTCTACCGGTTTGTGTCCCCATCGCCCTCCCCCCCCCTCTTTCCACGCTGTGTCTCTCCCCCTCCTCTTTCCCTCCTTCATTCTCTGTCTACTTCCCCTGCTCCTAACCCCCTCCCCCGAATCTCTCCCCTTGCCTGCTTTTTCCCTTACGTATATGTGCTTTTTGTTTATCTCGACCTTACAAGTAACTATGTTGCCAGGCTCTTATAACTGTGTAACCTTTGTAACGATGTAACCTGCAACTATGATCTTATACTCATGTAAAGCCCTCTGATACCTCCGGGTCTAGCCAGCGCTATATAAAACCTTTAAAATAAATAAATACAATAAAATCACAGAATGTCCCCAAATACGATAAAATGTGGAAGCACAAGTCATTTGTCTCCGAGCCATGGAGTTTCTGTCATCAGCACTTCTCCCTTTTCCAAAACAGCAGTTCAAACATGAATGGCTAAAAATCCTAGTTTGCAAATGTTTTCCAAATAATAATGGCTCTGCCATATTTGCCTTATAATGCAAGATCTGCAGCATGATCTGACCATTTAAACTAATAAATAGTTTGTAGCTCAAACATATCAAAAGTTAATAAAAAATGTGACGTGTGTTGCTGCGGAGTAGATGACAGTTAATAGCTCACTGTTCTATGTTAGGATTTTAACTTATAAACTGCAAGTAACAAAAGGATCTCTCTGACAAGAGCAGTAGCCCACTGGCCTATTTACATTATGTGCACTTTGTGATCTGCATGGTACATGTTCTTTGCAGCAGGTACATTAGCCCTCTGAGCTACCTTTCCATGAGTCTAATCTTCCATTAGACAAAATTCCGATCTCTCTCTAGGAAGAACTTTAATCACCAGAGTCATCATGACATTTTTATAGTTACCGAAAATTGCTGGAGGCCAGGAAGGAGGCAGCAAGCGCTTTTAAAACCATAATATACTTGCAAAAATGATGCCTCCACCTAAAGTCAGGACCTGGTGCGGTCACACCGGTTGCACAGCCCTAGAGCTGGCCCTTCTCAAGGGTCCTGTGACCTCAGTGACAGGGCTTCATAGGCCTGCCCGCAAGATTGGAGGTGAACTTCAGTATGAATAGTGGTAGACAAGCCTTGAAGGTTAACCTACACTTGTCATGCTAGGGTCCACCTGCTGGTGCTACGACACCGGGGCTTCTAATGTCTTGCGAAGCCTTCTAAGGTCTAGCATGAGATAGTGTTCTCTCAGGAGAGTGGTCTGGTGGACTGGTTATTAAGGCTGAACCTGGTTCCCCAGTTCCAAATTCAGCAGCTCTGGCCATAGTGCCACATCCTCTCCCCCACTGAACACCATACTGCCCCACTGAGAAAAACTCAGACTGCCTTCAACTACAACCCAATTGTTGCCAGCTATAAACACCTGGATGCGGCTCAATTTAAATTACGCACTGGGCAAGAGCAATATGTGGCCTACAAGAAACAAGTGACAGCATCCTGGAAAAAGCAAACAATCATAGGGAATGCAGAATTTTGCAAACCATGTGAAATGTAAGCAGGAACAACATGGTTACCTTAACGCTTTTACACTCACTGATCAGAAATCAGTGAGTGCTTGTGCCTGAAAAGTTAAGGACATGACAACCGGGCCCTGAATGGACCCATTTCAATGGCCATTGCTTATATCCTTACAAAACGTAAGCAGTATGGTAAAAAAAGACAACATCAGCAGAGCAGCAGCAGTACAAATTTTGTTTTTCAATCCTCACATTGCAGTACCTCCAGGATTGGTGCACCAGTTCCAAGCCCAGGGAAAACAAAGCCAAGACAACAAAAATAGCACTTCACTGGCAAACTCTGTAAAAGTGGCGCTAATGTGTTTGGGTGTGAATAAAATCAATCTGGCCAGTTTTCTACCACTCTGTCTTACTTTATTTAGTTATTTCTTTTTCATATTTTTAAACTTGTATTCCCGATGCTGCACTTTGGAATTAAATGTCAGAAAAATACGACATTGATTTTCCAGCAAAAGTGATTTTCATTTTTGGATCCATTTCACAGGGAAGCAAATAAAAGAAAGGAGAGGAAAGAGAGTGAAAACCCCGTCTTGCAGCCACTGTTTTCAGTAAGAGAAGAACTGCTGGGCTAGCAGGCAAGAGGCCTCAGCATGTACACAGAGCTGCTGTGCCTGAAAGTCGTCTTCGCAGGCCTCCCGACAGCTCAAAAGATGGGCCCACAACTCGGTGATCACTGATCAGAGGCAGGCAACCTCGCTCCGCACTGCCTCCGCCCTCTGCCCTGCTCAAGAAGTCACTCACTCACAACTCGCACAGCACAGGCAGCATAACCGCTTGACCACCCACGATCATTAATCAATTGGTGCCAGGGAGACTCACCTGCTGTGTTGGTGGCAGACAGGGGGGGCTACGTTGGCGGCTAGCCTAGGAATAAAATTAAATTATGGCGGCCCAGAAACCGGTGGTCAAGACAGTGCCACTGCTCCCCTGTAACGTTCTCTTCTTTGTCCTATCCTCTTCCTTGCCCTTTTTCTCTTTCCTTTATCAATTCTCTCTCTATGTTCTAGAACGCTTCCACTATTCTTCTTTCCTGCCTGTCTTTCTAAGGAGTAACAGCCTCTCTCCTGCGGGTCCGTTATTTCTGATAATCTAAATAAATCTCCTCAACTTTGAAGAAAGTCTACTTGGAATTATTCCCCAGTACATTCTCGTCACTCGTGATGCTGCTGCAGGCCAGTCACGCGCACTCTTAGGGTCCAATGCGCATGCGGGAATGACATCAGCCGCCTGCACCCGGGCCTTGAGAGGCGCGCAGATGCGGCAGAGGAGGAAAAGGTTAGGTTGCTCTGCACACACCGGCCCTGTTGGTATCACCCCATGTGAGGGTGTCACCCGGTGCGGTCCGCACCCCCGCGCCTCAATAGTGACGCCGCTGGGGTAGCCTGTCACCTGAGGAGTGAGGACTCTCTCTGTGCCTCAGACACGACTATCTTTTTGAGCCCCTAATGCATGCTTGCATCTTCCAGAGGCCTAGAGGGGACGAAAGAAAGCGTGGGGTGCCTTCTATTAACGTGGCACCTCAATGAGGCGCAGACGGTTGTAGCATGATGATGCCACAATAATTATAACATGACAAAAATACAAGGCCAAACGATGTTTCTTTTCATCGCTTTTCTGAAAACGGTTACACGGCATACTTCTAAATATATATTTATTTTCATCTCCAACTATGGGAAAAATGAGTCCACCACATTTAATCTGTCCAGCATGTGATTTGTATCAATGCCTAATTTGAGACTGTAAAAATGTGTCATTTGTGAGGGTAGGTAAGCCCCAAGCGTGGTCGATCTTACATGTCAATCTGCACATTGTATACTACTCTATAACAGAGACTAAATTATGAATAAATGCATTTTTTTAACGTATTTATCATTCAAATGGAAGGTTATGTCAGTCTCCCACCTAATTTACCAGAAAACCCGTGATAATACCCTGTATGAACTTGCACACTGCTACTGGGGGTAACACAATGTACATAATGTTAGCACAGAGTCCTTGAATCCTGAGCTCAAGCGGTTGGTAATGACGGTACACAACAATGCCTTGCCTCCTTACATTTGAAATACACTCCCGGCATTTTTATCAACAGTTGACATGAATGATGATGACAATCAGTTCCGCGGAGCTGCTGGGGGGCTGCGAGCAATTTGG
The DNA here is from genome assembly GCF_964204655.1 of Triturus cristatus. NCBI lineage: Eukaryota > Metazoa > Chordata > Amphibia > Caudata > Salamandridae > Triturus > Triturus cristatus. The sequence goes on along the minus strand of NC_140590.1, from coordinate 1,426,244,890 downwards.
GGGTTTCAGAGCTGCCTCTGTCACAGGGTCAACTTTAGTGGTGATAGCATACAGTGCGACAATCATTTTGGTGCCCCCCCCCACCTCCTACTTGGATTTTCTCACTACCACCGGGCAAAAGTGCACCTCATCTCTCCATAGCCGCTCTCTCACATACATTTAATTTGTTTTAAAGCACTGGCTCTACTTTTAAGTATTTATATATATACACAAACTGACCTTTTTTAGCAACATTAGGAATAGATAATGAAAGACTGAATAAAAAACATAACGTCCTAACCTATTTTATGCAGTTTGCATGCAGCTCTTTGATGACAGTTTATAAATGTCACTGTTCTATATTAGGGTTGTATCTTATGAACTGCGGTACCAAATGGATCTCTGTGACAAAAGCAGTAATCCACTCAGCTATCCACGTACAATCCCGATTTGTGATCTGCACGGTACGTGTTCTTTGCAGCAGGCACATTAACCCTCTGTGCTACTTTTTGGTGAGTCAAAACTGCCACTAGACCTAGCTCTGACCTTTCTCTCCAGCAGGAACATTAATTGTAAGAGTTATCTTGACATTTTTATGCAGACTGAAAGCTGGGCTTGAAAAGGAACTCTGCAGGAAGTGTTTTTAAATTGTAAGTTATTGCTAAACACATCTCCTCCTCCCCCTGGCCAGCGCCCCCCCCTCCCCAGGTCAACGCCCACCGTCCCAAAGTCTCCCCTGCTCTGTCATACCACCCTCCTAATAGCTAACACTTCTCGTAATTGAGAGGGTCAGGATGATTCACACTGTGTGCTTCTCTCCTCCACTCACCATTATGTTAACTTTTAATGAGCGGTTATAATTCCATCGAAGTGTCTCCTGTCTACAAAGCAGTAAAGAAGGAGAGGGTCAAAAACATTATTTTCTGTTAGAAAGACAGTCATCTTTATTTGTTTTCTTCAGTTTGTAATCCAGAAATTTTTGGAGGGAGGCAGTGTTCGAAAAACTTGCCTTTGCGCTACTTTGCGTCAAGGGGGTGCACCATGGATGGTCCATGGGCCTTCCAATGCAACCAGTAATTTAAATAAGCAGGTGCTGTCTGGTACTAAGTGCCTGCACTTCTAAAATTTGAAAGGGAGAATACCTGCACTTTTAATGGGAGAGTACCAGCACTTCTCAGTTGCAAACAGTTGCTCTAGATCATAAAGTACTTACACTTTTATGTTTCCATTTTTATGTTGAGTGTTTCTCACTTTCTTATTAAAACTTTGAGCAAGTCAATATAGGGGCATTTCATTAAATGTTGTAAATTTCAATTAAAATATAGCAGATTTTTGGGTGGTGGGGCAAAGTAGTAGGTGGCGGGCCCCCCCTCCATGGACTTTGCAGGGCCCCCTCTATGTACTTTGCAGGGGGGCCCACTCAAGTTTCGTTAGGCCACTGGGTGTGACTCGAGCAGGCCATTTCTCGCTGGCTCACGGTGCAGTCTTCTAAATATTTGCTTTCCATGGTCCCACCTGCAGGGCTGCCGTTGGTTCCTCCCAGACGAACTGTTTATAAATGCTTATCAGCCGGCTGAGCGTCTAAAGTCCCTGCGCTGGCGCTGCGGTACCAAAGCGCCACAGCCCTGGAGGGAGCACGAGTCGGAAAGGAACAGAATGTCCCGAGCCCTCCAACATGGAGCGCCCGCGGCTCTGTTGATCTTGTTGACAGGGACAACATTTATTAACAGTCTAAACACCACCCGGTTTTATGACGTCTCAGAACCGACAGTTCGAGGCCCGGCTGCCACGCCCTGGCAGGACACCCAGCTGCGCTGTTCTTTAATAATATCTAGGTACAAACAATTCCCAATTACGGACGCAGAGGTCACGTGACTGCCGCCGCTTTAGTCTTCAGTTTTGCAGAGCACGCATGTTAATGTGCTGACCCATGTAAAGTGTTCTGGAAAAACTATATAAAAACTGCATTAATTATCATCTAGTCTTGCTTTAGTACTTTTTGTTTTACTCTGAGTCACATTCTGGTCAGTGCATGTTTAGGCTATTGCTGAAAGGGCATATTTAGAATGCAGAGCAAAAATCACGAGGCAGAAGCAGATGGGTTACTATCAGTCACTTCTCGTGCAAGTTTCACCACGTGGCGTTCTCCTTCTCCAATTCTTTCCGTAGACAAACATGGATTAGTGAGCATGACCTTATAGCATCATTTTTAGAGGTGAATTGTGGAGTTGCACCAGCTGCGGCTCAAACGCCTTATCTGAATTTTGCTGGTAAATGAGCGCACCAGGGGCCATATTATCAATAGAAGCCCAGGTTCACACCAGAACATGGGCTTCTATGGGAATTCACAATGGCATATTATCAAGCCCCTTATCGCCGCTTTAGCGGCAGTTTCCTGCTGCTAAAGCGGCGATAATGTTATCTCCGGTCTTGATAATATGGCCCCAGGGGGCATATTAACAAGGTGCGGCGATAATATTATGGCCGCTCTAGAGCCCGTTTTCTGGCGAAAAGCGTGTATCCTTCCATTAGCGCCCCTTGTCAGCACGCCTCCCATTGCATCACTAATGAGATGCAAAGGAGGCGTGCCTGACCAGTCTCCCTTGGGTAAATCTCGCTAACCCAGCTTCCTCATATTAACAACGAGGGTTAGCGATATTTAAAATCACGTTAAGTATGCCTTAACGCAGCAGGAATTTAACGTCTTTTAAATTCCTGACTAAGGCATATCTAACATGGGGGTGGATTGTGTGGCAAAGACCACAGGCCCTATCACCAAGGATAGCGCCGTTTTCCATAGAACATCGCTGGAAAACCAGCGATGTTCGATGGAAAACATCGCTATCACTGGAATAATTATCGCCATTGCGCTATGCGTTGTTAATACATCGCTAGCATAGCGATAATTATCTGCGATATCCGGCGATAAAATTCCTCACACTAAGAGCGGCCAGCGATAATTATCGCTGCCGCTTGTTGATATGCCCCCAGGTTCGTTATCCCACTCAGCTCTCTAGCAAACTGTTTCTAATAGCATTTCAAAAGGAACCGATGCAGTGCAAAATAACTCCGTGGAATAAGGCCGACACAGAGGTAGTATCTATCAATCTGAAGCCCGGTGAGATGAACTCAGCCTTTGATCATCCCTGTATGAATGAAAAGTGCTGCCAGAGCTTTAAATGGGCCTGTACTGTCCGGTACGGAGTACCGAAACTTTTTCATTTTGAGAGGGAGAGTACCGGCACTTCTCAAGAGAGACGTAATACTCTTGATAGGAGAGTACTGGCACTTCTCAGAAACAAGCAGGTACTCTGGCACTGAGAACCTGCACTTCTATTTTTCTATTTCAAGCACTGGCTGCAAATCATGTGACGGTATTAGAGCACAAGGGTGTGCGTCGTCACCACCCATGAAATATGAATTTTTCCTTGCACCTGAATGTGTTGCACCCCTCCCCCTCCATATACAACCACAAGGTAAATACGGAGAGCATCATTTTAATACACTACCATTGTGAGCACCAGGAACCTCCTCTCCAGTCGCTTCACTACTACAAAGTGCAGTATTCAGGGAGTATGAGTCACACCCTCCCCTTAACCCCTTCGCTGCGGCGGGAATTCCGCCGCAGCGCTGGGGGGTGTGGGGGGGCAGCGCGGTGGCGCTGTGCTCATGATGGAGCCACTCCATCATGAGCCACGGTTGAGCTGTGCTCATGACGGAGTGGTTCCGTCATGACTCCGCCCAGTTGCATTGTCCCCCCGCACAGGCGGGGAAACACCGCCGCGTGGGCGGAGCGGCCGCCAACGGTCGCGGCATGACGGAACCGCTCCGTCATGAGCACACGGCAACCGTGGCTCATGACGGAGTGGTTCTGTCATGAGCGGGGAAGGGGTTAAAGATGAAGAGACAAAAACAGGGTGAAGTACGCAGGGGTGTCAGCAGATGGCATGGGCGCAACCAGACCCAAACTTCGAGGGAGGCTAGCACTTCGAGAACAGTGGGCGAGCCGTCTTAAGAACTCGAGTCAAAATTACTTGTGTGGGTCCCAGTCATTGTTGGGGTGCACTGCATAATATTGGGAGGCACTGCTTTCGACAATATGGGACCTATGCTTCATTTTTAAGTACTCTGAACCAGTATCATTGTTCTCTTAAAGTTTAAGGGCCTCATTTACAAGAAACTGATGCATGGGCATCGATGCATCAGTTTCCTTGCACCTGCGTCAAATACACTAGTTACCCCATGGGTGCACTGTATTTACAATACAGGCCTTCATGGCACAAAGATTAACAGATGGGTTCGAAATTCTGCCGCATCTGTTGCCGCAAAAGTGACACATTGCTGAAGTTGGTAGTAAAACTGACGCAACTCCACCAATGTGTCAGAACACATAGGAGGCCCATTGTAAAAACCCTGCTTCACTCCTTATGCCTGAGCAGGCGGAGGGATTTTGACGCAGTCAACTAGTAGAGTGACGCAGTGAAATGTTGAAAATTTCACTGCGCCACTTCTCCGTGCATTTTGCGTAGGGACGCCTATCCTGCATGCATTATACCTGGTGCAGGTACAATGTGACACAGGGCTCTCCAAACTGATGCATTGGACCCAATGCATCAGTTTGTAGATATGGAGCAGTGTGGCACACTGATTGCGGCGCTACTGCGTAAAAATAAAAAGATGCAGCTGTGGCGCAAGGAGCTGGTAAATAAACCCCTCAGTGTTTGTCTTCAAGGAAGTTTAGCATATTGAATGGGCAATGCTGCAATTTAATGCATTCTAGGCAGTAGAACTAGGAACATTTGAGAAGTTGGGTTCCGTTTTCAGGGCTATCAGAGGCAAGTGGTGCATTTCTAAACACCAAGTGGTACCATTTGCATTGAGTCATCCTATTAGACTTGAAAAAAAACATTTTGTAAGATATTTCATCGTCATCCCTGAAAGGGGCGTTTTCAAAGTTGACACAAAATAGTGCAGTGTAAGCACACTTTTTTCAGTTATTATTTTATTCATACTGCATTTCCCAGCACACAACACCTTAACATTGTTTGCATGATAGGTTGTTAGCACAGCAAACAACTCCTGCCTGAAGGAGGGATGCACTAAAACACACAGAAAGTTGGAACTGGTCTCCTTGGTACTACAGGGTAACCCTGATTCCAGCTTCTTTCAAATATTCATGGTTGGAAATTCCCAGAGCCTGAAATGCAATCATTTTGGAAGATGTTGGCACTAATAACACATAAAGCAGGGAAACTGAGGAAACAGAGTGATTATGCATGCTGTTACCAAAATTCACATTGACCTCAGATACAGATAGCGTGGAGGCAGCAGCCACAGCTGTCTTGTCCTTTGTTGCTCCTGCCAGGGGTGTAGCTTGGTCAGTATGATTGGGGGGATGTGAGCTTCAGACTTCCCTACAATCCTGCTGGGACATCTTGTTAAAACACATGATATCACAAGCCAGACTTGAAGGGGGTTAAGGGCAGTGGAAAGAGAGAGGACTGTGGATATTGGGAGTGCTTAAACGCAATATTTTTCAAACTAATCAACATTTTTTAAGGCCTTCAATACATAGACAAGAGTGTGTGTTTTTTGTGAGTGAGGGCGTGTAAAATCTCAGGTGACATCTGACAGACACTTCACATTACTCGACTGAAAGCACTTGTACCCAACTACTTACTACAGAATACATTGTTTAGGGGGGTGTAACACCCCAAGCACCCTCCATGGAGCTACACCCCTGGCTCTTGGCTTTGACCTTTCATCTGCGGCTCTTAGGGCTCATGAAGGCAGTGTCACAATAAAGACATAAGACTTCAGCTGTGGACTAGTAATGAGGAGGCTGTTAAGGAGCTGGGAGGGCGGGCTAGGACAATTTTATCAAGCCATAGTTGTTCATAGAGTGTGTGACGTCACTTACACTTACTAGGGATTTAGTCGAGGGATGTTCATGACAGAACAGAACCGATATCAAAATATGCTCCATACCCAGAAACACTAGTAACAGCAGAATACCAAATAGTAAAAGAATTTGTGAAAATATTTGTCATCCGTGCATGAAGGGTAACACCTAAGGGGCATATTATCAACAAATGGCGTTAAAATTATTGCCGCTTTAGCGGCAGAAAACTGCCGCTAAAGCAGCGATAATGGGCTTGATAATATGCCCTTGAGAATTCCCATAGAAGCTCATGTTCTGGTGTCAACACGGGCTTCTATTGGAATTCTCTGCGGCATATTATCAAGCCCATTATCGCCGCTTTAGCAGCAGTTTTCTGCCGCTAAAGCGGCGATAATTTTAACGCCGTGCTTGATAATATGCCCCAAATCCTTTTAATGTCTTCATATTGTTTGACTGATGACATATTGAGTATATATAAGAGCAATTCTCGCCTCAGGAAGAGAGATCATGAATAGAATTCCTTGCTCAGTTGGACCATATCGCAATAGTTCCCGAAAGAATAGTAAATCATGATATTATCTTCGAACATGGGTGATGAGGTAAAAACATAACACCTGAAAACAAGTTTTGGATACACCAGCAATTATATTGTGAGAAAAAGACTGAGCTGCAGACATGCCAGGATCTAATGTGTTGCAGCAGGCATGGACATGGATTTTCTATATAGGCCTTTGAAACCCAGTACTTACCTCATTTGTCTTTCAGAGGTAGAGCACTATTTCTTCTAAGAAGTTACTCTAAAACAAGAAGTAGCCATCCTCCCAACTCATCCCTCTCACTGCCTCAAACCATTGTTAAAGACATGACTGCTAAAACCCTGATGACCTCTGTCCTCCTAGAAACCAGAACTCCATCACAGCGCACATCTTAAGCTGTGGGCAAACTGCAAAATGTAATTATTAGAAGGAATCTCATCAGAAGTCTCATTTTAGACCCCATGCAGTGGCCAGGCTACTCCATACCCCCACGGGCATCTCTGAAAAATGTCTTAGTTTCTCTTGTATAATATGCCATTATTTCTAACCTTATTTCATCATGATTCTTTATACTTTCAGCCTGAATTCGGACACCAACTTTCTTCCCTCTCCTGCTCCTTTCTGACACGCATTATTTCTCATTTTCCTTAATCTACATGTTGCTCAGCTATTTAGGGCTTGTGTCTCATAAAGCAGTGTTGCTTTATCCAGTGGCAATGTCTTGGGTAATGTCATTCTGCAACAAGGTTCCTTACTCATTCCATCTTCCTTGTGCTCCACCATCCTCGCAACCTGACCCTCTTTTCTATCTCCCATTTCTTCTAAACTTTATGGCAATTTTACAGGGATTAAATAGGCAACATTACATCAAATTACAGCCAGAGCTTTCAAATAAAGTTAGTTTGTTCTAAAACCCTTCCAATTGTCTATATCACTCTCGTTCTCTCTCTCTCTTTCTCTCTCTCGCTCTATATATCTCACTCTTTTTTTCTCATTCTCCGCCTTTCTTTTTCTGGACCACTCTTTCTGCCCCTCTCTTTCCCAACTGCCCTATGTTGGCCTGTGTTTTCCCTTTCCGGTGCATTCACTTTTTCACTCTTAACCCTCGCCACTCATTTGTGCTTCATATTTCTCTTCTTTACCCTCTTCTCTATGCCTGAAGCCTCTTCTCTATGAAGCTGAAACGGAATGCTGACAAAATGAGGTTATTCTTTCGGGTTCTACACACTTATGTACCTCCACCAACCTCCACCAACCTCTGTGTGTACCCGCCAAATACGATGAGAGTTCCCATCAAACTTACGGACAGTGTTAAAACTTGGGTTTTCTTTGTAAGTTGGACATGAGTCTGACACTGCAGATAGATGAGTTGACCAGAGGTGTGCAGTTTAGTCTGAGTCAACTTCTGTAGCGCTTTACATTTATGCTGTGAACACAGTTATATATATGGTAATGGCTAGGACAGTGATAAACTCTAGGCTTCACAGGTGGGTCACAACATTTTAAACAGGTGCAGCACCGAGCTTAAGATTGCACAACACCTAGTAAGCTCACACATTCAAAACCTTTCAGTGCTAAAGTGCATATGCTCTGTACTCTAAACATGGTTTATGTGGCTTATCCACAATTCTGTATTTTTTTCACTTTTAAGTCTCTAGTAAAGGTCACTATATGAGCCTAGGGCCTTTATATTAAATGCTACTAGTGGGCCTCCAGCACTGATTGTATCACCCACTCAGTAGCCCTTTGAACATGGCTCAGGCCTGCTATTGCAGAGCCTGTGTGTGCAGATTTAAACTGCCATTTCGACCTTGCAAGTTAACCTACTTGCCAGGCTCAAACCTTCCTTTTATTACATGTAAATCAACAATAAGTTAGGCCCTAGGTAGCCCCATGGGCAGGGTGCAGTGTATTTAAAAAGTAGAATATGTACTTTTAAGTTCTACATTTCCTGGTAGGGTAATTCACTTAAATTCGTTTTTCACCACTGTAAGGCCTATCTCTCCCATGGGTTAACATTGGGATTGCCTTAACCATCTTTGAAGTACAATTTCCAATTGGAATCAGATAGAAATTTGGAGTTTGGTGCCTCTGTACTCACAATTTAAAATCAAATTCACAACTTGTCGTGAAGTTGGCATTTTTCTTACTTTAGCCATTCTGCACCTCTGCCAGTCTATGAATACACATCTGGGTTGAGTGACAGTTGGGCTTTGTGCATTGCCTTTACACAGCCAAACAAAGGGAGACAGGGTTTGACATTTGCATCCTGATGGCCCATCACCAGTCTGACGGGCCTTCCTGAGGTAGATTGGGAGGGAGGAGCTGGCACTTGCACCTAAATAGGGCTGTGCCTGTTCCCACACAAAGAGCTGTATACCCCCCTGAAGTGAGTTTGGAGCCGGGGCAGGAAAGGCAGGGACCTTGTGATCTTCAAAGGTCTCTTTGATGTCTCCCCCACTTAAAATGTGCATTGGTGTATACGTACTCGACCCCTGACACCACCAAACCAAAACTTTGCTACAACCAAGGGTATTCTCCCTAGAAGAAGAGCTGCTGTGCTGCAGGAGAGACTGCCACTTCGTTAACTGCTTTGCTGTGTTGGCCTGGCCTGTTGCCTGCTAATTTCAGGTCTGTTGGAGGGACTGCCACCTTGCTACATGCTCTGCTGTGTTGGCCTGTGTTGTCCTTCTGCTTCTTTCCTGGGAGTGAGAGGGACTAGACCTGCTATAGAATGAACCCAAGTTCCTACAAGGGTGTGATGGCTTGCCTCCTGTTTTCTGAAGTCTCAGGGGCACAAAGGGCTTTCTGTATCTGACCTGCCCTCCATCGAGGTTACCCTGAAGTTTGGATTTGTACTGGCCCCTTGCAACCTCAAGTAACCTTTTGAGCACCAGAGACTTCTAAGCACTGTTTTCGCATTTAGTTTTTTAAAAATTCGTATCTCTAATTCTACTGATTGAGTTTTTTTCATTTTAATCTTCTTTTACTAAGATGAATATTCTCTAAACTGGTGTGGAATCTTTTTGTGGTGTTTTTATTGTGTTACTGTAATTAAGGTGTGCACGCATACTTTACACATTGTCTGCCTTCTCTGTGCCAATCTACAAGAGGGTGAGCACAGGTTAATTTAAGGAGTGTTATCTGACTTACCCTGACTAGGCTTGTGGCTCCTGCTTAGACATGGTGTATACTCTGCCAACCAGAATCCTCAATTGCTGACAATGGAACACCAAATAATCAACACAAATAACATGTATTTCAGGATGTTGACTTGGAATAGCACCTAACCAAGAATGGTGTTCTAACTCACATGTTCACTAATTCATCCACCCATACATTCATCTCAGCAACTTAAACTTCCACTTCAAAAATCTGTCTGTAACCAACATTACTCATGTCTAATCTGAATATGTTCTGGGACAGAGAGAAGCTTGCTTTGTTAGTGCCATACTGTCCCTGTTCTGTGAGAAAGTAAATCTTGCACTGCTGCTGCCCGATTCGTACCTGTTCTGTGATAGGAAATGTTTGGGCCGATGCTACCCCGCTGCGCCTTTCCTCTGAAGTTAGGAAGCTTACAGTGTTTCAAGGTGCACCTATTCTATGAAAAGAGGTATTTCCAATGCTAATGCTCTCTCTTATAAAAATACAAAGGATATTTTGAATACACTTGCGCAACATGCCCAGGACAATCAGAAGCTTGTGTTGGACCCAGTGCAAACACACTTGTTGCAGAGCCCTGCCCCAGAAACTCTGGTTTAAAAAACAGCTTCCCATCGTGTCCAAATTCTGTGACCCTGAGCATTTACTTTTCCTCCCTCTACCTACTTTTGTTTGTCATCAAATTTGACAGCACCCTGAAATAATCCGGTTCAGAATGTGGACTATACAGAAACCTCTATCATATGTGATATATTAGACCATAATGTTGCTTCTTTAATACCAACAATAAAAGCCTTGGGTGGCCCTAGACAACAGACTTGCCTCTTGGGTTATCGTACCCTCGCTTTCGATGCAGGGACATTTCTTTCTGAAGTATCTGTGCATGTCACAAAATGTAATTCATTCATTCACTAATAAAATTGTCATTAGGACAGAAGGGGAAATAATGTGATACCCATCCAGGATCGTACCTGCACAATGCATAATCAGGAATCCTGGCTTCAATCCTGGCTTACAAGGTTCACCAAACATTATGATCCTTGCCTCTTGAGTCATCAGTTAAACTGTCATGGCAGATAGGGTGTGGTTCAGTAATTTTAATACAGGCCACTCAGTGCAGTGATATAATCAAAGGTACTAAAGTGAAACAACCCAAGATACGCTTTATTATGCAAAAGTTCACATCAGCTATAAATAAAGAGGCAGTCAGCGACACTTGCAGATGTTTAGGAGGTACAGAATGAGCCAAGTGCTGCTCTTCTCAGCCTCCACTGCGATGATCTTCCATACAGGTTACAACACAGATGGGGCTTCTCAGATTTACGAGACCCGGCCATTGCTGCCTCACTACCATTCTTCTAATGGTAAAGGTAGCGAGGTAGGATATTCTTTGGTATTGCTTACATGATTCACAGTCTCAAGGTCTATGCACTCCCACTTCCCACAATCAGTCAGCAGTGAGTGTGGCTTGGCAGCATGGCCTATTTCATACTGCAGGCTATGTTTACATTGAGTCACCCTGTGAAAGACTGGGAACCAAATCGGCCCTGGCAAAGTGCTCGGTCGCCCCCCCCCCCCCCCCCCCGGGGCTTGGGGGTGCCGCCGAGCTCTTTGCCAGGGCCGGTTTTCGGCCGATTTTGCTGCTATGCTGCAAAAACGACCCTGTAACAAAAACGGCCCCCAGGGGCCCAAATCCGGCCCCCACCCGTGCAGCACACCGGGGGATTGCCCGGTGCCCGCTACGGCCAGTCCGGCCCTGTGAAACATGCTGCACATTCTGATAGACACACCAATGGCACATTGTGAGTCCTCCTCAGGCGGTGAGGTCTAAGGAAAATTGTCTTGCGGCCCTCATACCCCCTTTCTGAGGGTGGTGAATATGACACATGAAGCAGGGACTATTTCACAATACTTGATTTGGGATACCTATATTCCTTAGGGCCTGTCCCTGTAGGGGCAATATTCGAGCAGTGAAACATGTTGATGGAAAAAGAAGCTCTGTCCTCGTGTTTTTAATCCTGTGGTCGGGAGACACCAAAAACCAATATTTTAGCTCACTTAAATGCACAATATTTTAGCTCACTCATATACAAATGTAATATACGTCTAACAGTGTAATAAAGGAAGAACATAAATGTAACATAATTGACATAAACCTACCTGAATTAGGAAACCCATAGCTAGGAGACTGTACAAACAGTGAACAGTAGTACTTGTGAATGCCTCCCGGGGTAAGATATGGAACCCACTGATGAAGAGTACCACACAAGGTGGGTGAGTGTTCATCATCCTTTATGAATACACAAATGTATGTTAATTCTATTAGAGATTTAGCTGTTTCTTCCAGATGTTTTCAACTTCTGTATGTTTATGGAAATTGTGCAGCAGTCATTTAAAGCCTCTCGCTCACTTTTTAGAGTTTTATAAACCTGTGATGCACCTCTACTTTATGTGTGAGTGAATCAAGTTATGCTCATTGTACTACTGTCACATGTCTTTAACTTATTATTTGCGTTACAGAAGGTTGTACTGCTGCAATCCATGTTGTACCTTTATTGTGCCTACACAAAAGAAAAAATGGGAGGATCAAGGTCTGAGAAACTGAGACAACAGATCTGGGGATCTGCTTGCTCGGAAGCAAGAGCCCTGACACACCAGTTTGGGTGTCATGCTTCATCATCAGCAAGCGCCTCGTTGGGCCGCTGCTGTAATGCCCACGGGCACCTCGAGGGGGCTCTTTACTGGAGGTCTTTTGAGCAAGAGATGCCAATGTAAGGTGCAGAGTGGAGGGGCTCTATGTTTAAATTGGTGTAATGTGAATTAGTGTTTTAAAAATAGCTAAGAAAGACCCAATTAAATGTAATAGGTGGGTTGTCTTGTTATGATTAAAAGGCAATGGATTAAAGGCAATGAGTGGCTGAATGTGGAAGTAATTACCCTATCCAGCTCATAAAGCAGTGTGTGTGTAGGTCAACATGTTTCTTACCTCAAGTGTCACTATTGATCTGGGCAATTCTTCAGGACCGGAAAATGAATCCTCATCTACTTGTGGTTGGGGAAAATGTATGTAACATTAGCAAAAGGCACCCCAATCATGCAACCAAATCCTCACAGTAAAGTATACCTGGGGATATCTAAAACCCAACCTAAGTTCGGTAAGCTACTGACCCCTTAGGTGATGGGACAAAGGGTTTCCAGCACCCTGATTAAGGTTGAGCTACCCCTTCTCTGCCACCCTGGAGATAGCCAAACTGCAACATGCCATTGGTTGAAGAAAACAAAAATAGATGATGGTATCCTCTGTCCCACTGCCAAAGTGCAGAGTTGTGAAATGCAAAATAAAAGTTAGTTTCTGACTTTCTTGCTTTTTTTTGTCTTCTAGGCAATGAAGCATTAAACATCCTAGTGGGTGAGAGGGTAGAGATAACTTTCAGATGCAATTGAGAATTCAGTGTTAATCGGTTAACGTTAATAGTCCTTAGAAAACCTGCAATGGGTGTCACTTACAACAACAATGCGAGCAGCAACAGTTAGATGTTTCTAAAGACACTCCAAGAGGAAGAATAACGTCTCTGCTCTTTCCTAACACATCCTCGTCCTAGAGTTTAGTGGGATTTAGGTGGAATGCTTACATCACTACTGTGAAGTGCCCTGATGGAAGAAGTGCAGCACATGCTGCAGGTGCTGCCCAACAAGGGCCACCAGTGCCAGGCTTGATTATTTAAATGTCTTCTATGGAAGCCTCATTGTGTCTCCGAACATCTGCTACAGTGTGTTCCTAATGCTGCTGCTGTTCGGATGTTTTAGCAGAAAAAAAAACTGGATCACATTTCCGATCTCAGGAAATCACTATATAGGCTTCCTACTAATGCCAGAACAAGATTACAAATTCGAACTTGGAACATGGTATTCAAACACTTACACGGTTTAGTGCCTGCCTCTCTTCTCAACATGCACAGCCCAATAGTACATTGATAGTTGTCCAATCTGCTATATCTAGCTTATCCCCGTGTAAATTGCAAATGTCACAACCACTCGAGTGCATGGTTCAGGGACAGTGAAAGCAAGCCTCGGACCCTTCTCATATCCACAGACATGAGCAACCTGAGACTCTGCGGGGTAAACAGACTTTTGGAGCAGCAAGGGCAGCCAGTACTGCAAGCCAACCATCTGCAAGGGTGCTGAGGAGAAAACAACTCCTCCTCTGCCTGTCACTACTCTCTCAATATGCACAGAGCCCTATATTCCACTTAGCCAAGATGTGCATTAAAATATAGTAATACATATCACAGCCAAGCACGTTCTATGTATTCAAGAATGATCTCTAATGTGGGATGGTGCCGGAAAGAACAAACTCATGTTTGGTCAGTATCTGAAAAAGATAAAGGGGTCAATTCACAAACTGCACTTTGTAGTAGGTTTAGTAGTACTATGATAGTACTACTTGTACTAAAAACACAATTTACAAACCTATGGGTGGCGACCTCCGTCTCTCATATCTTTTCTATATGGAGGTCTACAACACCCATGCAGAGATCTCCGCAAACCTTGGCACATGTTTTAGTAGTAAATGTAGGAGGAACCTGGGGAGTGACTGGAAAATGGGGAATACTTGCTACTAAATGGGAAGTTGGGATGGGCTTAGGGAGAGGCAAAGAGAGCTTTAGGGAAGGACATGCAAATAGAAATAGTCACAAAAAGAACATGCCCATTGCTATTCACAAACTGCACTTCTTCTAAAATTACTGCAGCCCAAATTGACCCAAAACAGCAGTAAATCTACAGCAGCAAAGCCTTGGAGTAAGTCCAGCACCACACCTGGTAACTGACAGGCACTAAGTTACGGAGTTACGCCTGAGATCAGCCTGTCTGCGCCCGTCCGCGCTGAGGACGTGCTGCAGGGGGGGGCTGGACTCGGCTGGCACCCCCCCTCCACTCTATGAGGTGCCTAGGCAATACTCTATGTCGGAACTCATGGCCCTTAGACCTTCGGTGCAACAATGTTTTCATCGCCTCTCGCCTGATGATATCCTGTATTCCCAGCGATGCATGACATGTAAGGCTTTCCTTCGTCGCGCTGCTCCTAGTTCTACTAGAATCCATTCGCGCTTGGGATGCCTTTCTGCTTCTTTGCCTAACACCTGTTTTCTAATTAATGCGCGATCGCTGATCAAGCATAATGTTGCTTTCCATGAATTTGTTGAAGAAAGACAGCCAGATTGGGTTTTTATCACGGAGACTTGGGCTTCGGATTCCTCCGGTCGCGATCTACTCCTGGCCATCCCCGATGGCTATTCTCTTCATAGGCAGGATAGACCTCTGCGTAGAGGTGGAGGAATCGCTATTCTTTTTAAATCTTGCCTTTCCTGCTCCATTAAATCTCTATCTATGCCTGGAGATAGTTTTGAGGCACTTTATTTCTGCATTTTATGTGCCCCATCTGTCTCTTTTACTGGGATACTCATATATAGGCCACCTGGCCCTAGGGCTAGTTTTTCTTCAGATCTCCTTAGAATCCTAGAACCTTATTTTGGAAAATCTTATCTGTCCATCTTGGGTGATTTTAATTTTCACCTTGATGATATTAATTCAAAGGATACCTTGACATTAATTGAGTCACTCGGAGCCTGTGATCTTGTTCAGTTGGTGAGCAGCCCAACACACAAGGCTGGCCATATCCTTGATGGGGTTTTCTCTAGTGATTCTAGGTTATCTACGGGCTCGCCTTTGCCGCTGGTCTGGACAGATCATTTTGCAGTACCTCTTGAATTTGTCCTCCCTGCCCGGCCCCCAGTTAAGCTTGTCGCCACTTCATTTACCCTTAGGAGAAATCTTAGAAATATTACCGATGAAACTATTGCTTCTCATATCCGGTTCTCGGAATCTTTCTCCTCGAAGACTGCGGATGATGCAGCCCAAGAACTCATTCACTCTATTACCAGTGCCGTGGAAGAACTTGCCCCCGCCTCCCGGCGATATGTAGCTCGTCAGAAGCCCACTGCTCCCTGGTTTTCTGAGCATCTGAGACTCCTAAGGCAGGGGTGTAGGAATAGCGAGAGAAGATGGAGGAAGTCCTGGGATCCGAAAGTTCGAGTCGCTCACAAGTCCGCTTTACGGGAATATAAACAGAGAGTTGTAGTGGAAAAGCAGGAATATTTCTCCAACCTTACAAGTTCCATAACTTCATCTAGGGAGCTTTTTAAAATTGCTGATTCACTATGCTCTCTTCAACTTCCTGATCCTGTAGTGAGCTCCCAGGACCTTTGTGATAACATCTCGGACTTCTTCCACAACAAAATCTTGGATATTCACCTAGCCCTAGAAGTCCACTGCCACTCTTTGGATAAGGATATTCCATCTGCTATAGCCAGGTTAGATACTCTGGGTAAAGAGCCTTCCAAACTATTGAGGGAATTTCCCTTATTGTCTTTGGAAGGACTAAATCTCCTACTTGATAGGATTAAATCTTCCTCTCCTATGGATCCCTTACCTCTAAAAACTTTGAAGGAGTGCAGAAGCAGTATTCTGCCGCCTATGTTGGAAGTTATGAATAAGTCTATTGTCCAGGGTTCTTTTCCATCAGTATGGAAGAAGGCTATTGTAAAGCCTCTCCTTAAGAAACCATCTTTGGACCCTGGCCTTCTTAAAAACTTTAGACCAATTTCTTTGCTTCCTGCTCCTGCAAAAATATTGGAGGCACACCTCAACTCTCATCTCTCTACTTTTCTTGAGACCAGTGAGTACCTTGATAACACACAGCACGGATTCAGAAAACATCATAGTACTGAATCCGCACTCACTATTGTAGCTGATGACATCCGACGTAAAGTGGATAGTGGCCAAACTACAATACTGGTCCTATTAGATCTCACAGCCACATTTGACACCCTGTCTCCCGCCATTTTAACATCTCGGCTTAGTGAGGCAGGGGTGACTGGACCGGCCTTGAATCTTCTTGACTCCTTTCTCCATGGCAGAGAACAGAGAGTAAAGCTTGGAAATTTCCTCTCCCCTGCCATGTCATTACAATGTGGGGTGCCACAGGGGTCGGCTCTTAGTCCGACCCTGTTTAACATCTATGTGGCTCCCCTTGCTAGACTAGTAAGATCGCAGGGGATGGAGGTGGTGTCCTACGCCGACGACACCCAGATCATGGTGTCACTGGCCCATTCCTCTGTCCATACATCTGCCACTAGCTTTAGGTCATGCATGCAGCATGTTGCAGACTGGATGATCATCAACTCCCTAAAGTTAAATGGCGATAAGACAGAGGTCTTGGTCTTTGGGAAAGACCAAGATGTTTGGTCGAGCGAGTGGTGGCCTATATCTCTTGGCATCTGCCCCACCCCCTCCCTATCAGCCAGAAATCTCGGTGTGGTTTTTGACACCTCACTTTCTATGACGCTCCAAGCAAATAGGACCGTGGCCTCTTGTTGGGGTGTTATTAGGATCCTAAATAGGATTCGGAGCTATCTTTCTCTCCAGGCCCGTAAGCAGATTGCAGTCGCTCTTGTTGGCTCTAGGCTCGATTATTGTAACTCCTTATATGCTGAGTCCAACAAGGGCCTTATCCATAGACTGCAAATCATGCAGAATGCTGCTGCACGTTTTGTCCTGGCTCTTCCCTTGGCATCCTCAGCTACGATTGCTAGGAGAGACCTTCACTGGCTTCCTGTTCAACATAGAGTCTTTTTTAAGATTCTATGTCTTACTTACAGAGCTCCTGCGGCTGGCTCGGAAGATGCACTTGGGTCCTTGCTTACCCGCTACAGTCCATCCAGATCTCTTCGATCTGCTGGATTATTTCAACTGGTAGTCCCCCGTATAAGACTAGCTAGATGGGGAGCGAGAGCTTTCTCTGTTGTCGCTCCTAAGCTTTGGAATTCCCTTCCAATTGAGGTCAAAACCCTTCCTTCTTTGGATTTGTTTAAAAAGGCCCTTAAAACCTGGTACTTTACCAAAGCTTACCAATAACAGATTGCTGGTTTAGATTGACGAGCTGTTTTATTTGAGTTAGGCGCCTTGACGCCCATTGGGCAAAGTTTGCGCATAATAAGATTTATTTCATTCATTCATTCATATTCCCTAGTGAAAACAATAGAGGCAGGGACTTAAAATAACACCCCACTGATTTAAAAAAAAATTAATACAATTCTTTCAATTTTGAAATTACAAATCAATATATTTTTAAGTGCTATAAGTTATATTAAAATTCTATTTTTTAAGTACATATATTTATATATAAGGTCTTATCTAAAATATTTAAATAAACTTTTAAAGAACAATGTTAATTAATTAGAATGATTTTAAATACATTTTACTAAACAATAATAAGTATCAAATGCTAGGGTAGAGTTTTTTATAAACTGAATAATTACATTTCTAAATTAAACTAATATATTTTATGTATTTCATTATTAAGCATTTAATTTGATGATGTATTTTGATGCAATATTTTATTCTTTGAGTTTTAGGTTAATACTACTTAGGGTAATTTACATGTTTATTTTACATTAAAGTATTTCGAGTTTTTTAAAATAATTAGTACATTTATAATTTTTCCCTATAGAAAGCAACATTCCAAAGAAACTGGAAGGGAGTCTCCAAAGAATTTCTTATGAAGGCCTTCAGAGGGATTCCTTATACTGCACCTGGGGATTTGGATGTGGGAGCTGCAGAATTTGCAGCTTGGCTAAGCTCTGCCGCTGAGGTGTTTGCGCCTGTTAAGGAAATGAACACTCACAGGAAGCTTCCCACGGCTTCTTGGTTCACTGATAAGCTGCGATTAGTGAGACAGGCCTGTCGTCAACAGGAACTAAATTGGAGGAAAGAATACTCAGATCAAGATAAATCTCTGTATAAGAACGCCATTAGAGAGTATAAAAAACCATCAGAGAAGAAAAATCCCTCTTCTGCACAAACAGGATTGAATCTGTATGCTCCTCAAAAGAACTCTTTAATGTTGTCCACTAGCTTGCATCACCTCTTGCTCCCTCAGAAATTGATGACTCTACTGAGCTCTGTAATAAGTTGTCAGGATTCTTCCTTTCTAAAGTCATCAATATTTACAAAGAGTTCCCACCTGCAAATCAAAAGAAGCAGACAGAAGACTGCCCCGCTACCTTTGGGCAGGACGACTGTTCTGCCTCTACGGAGGTTGAGAAGAGACCTCCCATATATTTGTCCTGGTTTCCTCATTTGACTCATGCCCAAACAGAGACTTATCTCCTGAAACTACAATCAGGATCTCCACTGCTACCGTGCCCTGCTAAGATCCTCCAACTGGCAGCTAACCTAACTGACATCATGAACAGAGCAATTAACTCCAGTTTCTACCCAAGGCTGTGGAAGAGGCTGCAGTTAGATCTCTTCTTAGGAACCCCAATCTTGATCCAAAAGATTTTAAAAACTGTTGCCCCAACTCACTGCTCCTCACTCCAGTCAAGATCATGGAAAAGCACTTTAACCATCATTTGTTGGTATACGTGGACTAAAAGGGGTTGCTGGACCCTTCTGAACCAAGCATGGCACTGAAACTGCCCTTGCATCCACAACGGATCAGGCATCTAATTGATGACGGGCAGGCCGCGGTCCTGATCTTTCAAGACCTATCTGCGGCCTTTGATAACATCTCTCCTACCCTCCTCACTGAATGCCTACAATCTTTGGGTATCACAATCTGCCCTTAAAATTGCTCACCTCCTTTCTTACTGAGAGGATACAGATGGTGATCTTAGGGGAACATAAATCTGACCCTTTTTCCTTACCGTGTGGAGTCCTTCAGGGATCATCCCTGAGCCCCACGTTATTCAACTTGTACATCACGCCATTGGCCATACTGATCTGCTCCTATGGTCCTCAGGTTGTCATATGTCAATGACAAACAAATCATGGTTTCCATCTCTAAAGATATGGAAGCCACAGCGTTAGACTTCAGCAACTGCAAAAAGGCGGTGTCCACATGGATAAGCAAGAACGGTCTCAAGTTGATTGGAGAAAAAGTTGAGGTGTTGAAGTTTGGAACTCACGCATCTGAATGGAACCAGAATTGGTGGCCCAACAGCTTGGGGGCACTGCCCATCTTTATCAATTCAGTCAATTTCTGCTTCTGGAACGTTAGAATCAATCAATAGTCATTTGAAAAGTGCACAGCGACAGAGGTGTCCTGGTGCTAAGAGCAGACTAAAGAAAAAAAACTGCCAATCTACTACCCCTGCTGAAACAGCCAAGTTTTAAGGCCTTCCTAAACTCATGTTCTGTATGTATCCGGCGCAAGTGGATTGGCAGTGCGTTCCACAGTTTGGCGGTCCTTACTGAGAAGGACCTGCTGCCTTGTTGAGTCTTGGCATATCGGGTGAGGCAGAGGGGTCGCAGGTGATTGGATCTCAGGGTCCGCTCCTGTCGATATGGTCTGAGCCTCTGCCTAAGGCAGCCTAGGGCCCCTGCTGCTAGCGGCTCAAAAGGCAAAGGTCAGCGCTTTAAACTCTATCCTCCTGGCCACCCGGAGCCAGTGTAGCTGTCTCAAGTGTGGGGAGATATGATGATGGAAGGGTACCTGATGAATTAGCCTCACCGCTGTACTCTGAACCATCTGCAGTCAGTGAATCAGGTAGGCTGGCAACCCCAGGTAAAGGCTATTGGCATAACCCAGCTGGGAGTTCACCAATGCATGGACTGTGATCCTACGGCTCTCCTCCAGTAGAAAACATAGGAACTTCCTGATAGTTCTCAACTTTCCAAAACAAGCTGAAGAGATTTGCCGGACTGTAAAAGAGAGATCCATCTCCCACCTGATTCCAAGATTTCTTGCAGAGTCCTTAGGAACAGGCGGGGGACCCAGCTCTATGAGCAAACAGACACACAAAGGGACTTTGTGGAAGATCTTCCCTTTCATTCCTTCCCATGCACGGAAACAGATGCCCCAGGCATTAATCACATCTAGGATTGATTATTGCAATGCAATTTATTTGAACACTAACTAGCCTACTCTTGCCAAATTACAACTGTTGCAAAATGCAGCAGCCTGACTAACACTGGGCATCCATAAATACATGTCAGTCTCTAAAGGACAACATGAACTTCACTGGCTACCTGTTCAGAAGCAGATCACCTTCAAGGCCAGGTGTATTGTTCACAAAGCACTTTCCAGTGCAGGCCCAGGAGGAATCAAATCCATGTTTCAGTGGTATCCAAGTAGACTTCTCCGATTGGCACATCACAATTTGTCGGTCACCCCCTGAGTGCACAGGAAGAGATGAGGAGGTAGATAATTTTAATTTGCAGCGGCCCAGCTCTGGAACACCCTACCCCTCCTTCTGATCAGTTTGAAGCTCCATATGCCATTTAGGAAGGCCTTGAAAATCTGGCTCTTCTCTTTGTGATTGACCACATGTTCAAGTATGCTGTTGGGATTGGCAAGAAGTGCTTTGACGCTCGTGGGCCACTGTTGTGCTAAACAAATCTATATCATATCATTTGTTCACCAAAGGGACATCTCCATACTGATGCTGGAGACCTCCACCTATTTGTGGAAAGTTACACATTGTAACTTTATACTCATAAATCCTGGTGAAGGAGGTTGGACCAGGATGCAAAACCATGTAAATCTGCACCTATGAGTAACTTTACACTCAGAAATGTTGAATAGCAAAACGTAGTAAAGTTACTCTTAGGTATAGAAGTACATTTACACAAGTAAAGCTACAGATGTAAATTTACCTATATGAATAGCCTCCAAAGTGTACAGTACTCCACAACTCCATTACTATTGCAAGTTCTGTACGTTTTATTACTATTCAGGTAACATGAGGCAGGTAAGAGGACGACTTCATTAACTATCTGTCATATATGGAACTGAACTTCATCAAATGTCCATTTGTTTTCATGAATGTGCATTCAGAAAACATTATGGAGATTCATTCTAATTAAGGTACAATTGAATCAACAAACCAAACTTTGCACCAAGAATGTAGATTTAAGCTGGTGAATGTATATTTACATAAAGAACTGTACATTCATATTGTATTTACGCACAGTCACAATGACAGGAGGCAGCTAAATATGTACGAATGGTACAGACCATGAAAAAAGCCATATTCATTCAGAAAAACAAACTATTGACTGCACATGACCTCTACTAACTTGGACAAAACTATACAGCTCATACTTTTAGTTAGTCTCAGTAACACATTTTTATTAAAAGGAGTTAAGGACAAAATGGGTTCTAAACTACAACACAAAATGTTAATAACAAATTATTGAACGGCATCACTTATTTAATTCTGATTGACCTCCAGTAGCACTGAACAAAGCCCAGCACAACTATGTGTTTATTCAAGAAGTTATTCAGGAAATGTTATAGAGATAAGATTTTTTTAATAATAAAAGCACCTTAACTAATGCACTTTTGTGTTCTAGAAACGTTTATAGGTGTTGAGGTGCATACCCGTTTTAACCTTATCTTTCAGTGAAATTGTTGTTTTTTTATTTAACAAATAGTTTTTGTACTACATAACCTCAGCAAATTTTGCAGCTTTACCACACTGCAAGTGACAAGTGTTCTGTCAACTCAGTGATACTAATGTTATCCATATCAGTAGCATGAAAGACCTAAATACCCCTAAAGGAATTAACAACTGCTGCAGGTTACCAGTGGTGTAGAATGAACTCCTTGGGCCCTGATGCAAGCAAGGAAAATCTTCTAAGCCCCTCTGTTTGGTATTAAAAGACAGACCTAATTAGATTACAGAGGTCTCCTCACATGTCCGGGCCCTGGTACCACTGCACCTGCATTTCCATTTATTTATTTTATTTTAGAGGTTTTGTATAGCGCTGGCTAGACCCAGGGGTATCAGAGCGCTTTACATGGGTATGAAGATAGTAATGGCATAAAACAATATTTCAATTACATGGAATACCAACAGGTTAACAAAAGAGAAACATCATGAGTTTACACAGATCAAGTAAACAGATAGACAGACCAAAAGCTATATACATATATAACATGGATATGGGAGATCAGATTTTGTATTATGATATGAGATGGAGATAGGCATAAAGGGCAACAGGTAGTAAGTAGTTTGATGTGAAAAAGGGGGAGGGGAGCAGATGTTGGGAGGGGGGAAATTTGGTTGGAGAGGGGGAATGGGAGGGGATGTTAAAGACGGGATAAGGAGCGGAGGAGAGCAGTGGGAGAGGGAGTAAGACGAGCAAGTGGAATATAAAGGGAGGTGAGGGGGGAGGAGGAAGACAGTAGGAGAGACCTGGGGGACCAAGATGGTGGAAGGGGGAGGGGGAATGCAGGGTGCAGGTTATGACCCCCAATATTTATTGAGGGTGCATTTTGAGGTCTTTTTTAAAGCTGATGTAGGAAGGTTTACATCGCAGGTCTTTGGGGAGGGCATTCCGGATGTTTGGGGCAGTTCCGGAGAGGGATCGAGATTGTGTGGTTTTCTTTTTTAGCAGGGGTGGGATGAGGAGGAGAGCGTTGGTGCTTCTCATTAGTCATGAGCTGCCTGCTTTGGTTAGTTTATTGGTGAGGTACAGGGGTGTATTTTGATGGAGGGCTTTGTGCATAATGCAAGTAGTCTTGTAGGAGGATCTGCCTTCGTTGGGAAGCCATTTACGAGTTTTGAGGACTGGGGACGGTTGCAGTGAGTGTTGAGCTTGGCTACAATGTTGAGCACAGATTTGAGTGGAGCTAGGTGGACCTTGGGGATGCCGGAGAGGATGGCATTGCCATAATCAATTTGCGAAAGGACCAATGGTTTGACTACTAATTTAAAGTCATCAGTTGGAATGAAGGGATTCATTTTCTTGAGATGACGGACAGTGAAGAGGGTTCCTTTAGCCGGATGTGGACATTGAGAGTTAGGTTATTATCGATGGACATACCAAGAGATTTTACTGAGTTGGACAAGGAGAGTGAGCAGTTGAGGGCATTAAGGTTGGAGATCCAAGTGTGGATGGGGAGGGGTTTGTTTTTAGAGGAGAAGAGAATGATTTAAGTTTTTTTAGGGTTGAGTTTGAGATGAATTAAATGGAACCAGGATTGGATCTTAGTGAGGGTGTTGTTAAGGTTTAAGACATCTGAGTGGGATTTGATCTTATAGTAGAGTTGGGTGTCATCAGCATAGAGGTTGTAGTTGAATCCAGCTTGTTTTAGAATGAGGGTGAGGGGTTCCATAAAGAGGTTAAAGAGAGAGGAAGAGAGAATAGATCCGTGGGGGACCCTAGGGAGGCCGGTGTGGGGTTTGATCGGCAGTCTTGAATTTTGATTTGCTGTGTTCGGTGTTGGAGATAGGAGACGAACCATTGATGGACAGTGCCATTGAGGCCAAAGCGATCTCTGAGCAGATTAAGTAGGGCAGAATGGTTAACTGTATCAAACTCTGCGGAGAGATTGAGGAGGATAAGTAAGCAGGTCTCGCCATTATCGAGGAAGTGGTGGATGTCATCAACTATGTTTAGCATGGCACGGTACTGCAGCCTTTCCTGAAGCCTGATTGTAGGGGGTCCAGTAAGTTGAAATGTTTTATGTGTTTGTCTAATTGGGGCAGGGCACATTTTTTCAGGGCTTTGAAAAGAAGGGGGAGGTTAGAAATGGGGTGGAGATTATTTAGATCATTAGGGTCAGCATTAGGGTTTTTAATAGTGGGAGTGATCTGTCCCAGTTGGAGGGAGATAGGGACGCACCCCGGGGCAAGGGAGGTGTTGATTGTAGTCCAAGATGGGGCAATGATGTGTTTTAGGTCTTGGACAAGATTAGAAGGGAGGGGGTCTTTAGTATGAGAAGACGGTTTTAGTTTAGCAATGATGTTAAAAACTTCGAGCTCAGTTACAGGGTGGAAATCATGCCAAGAGGAATTTCTTTTTAGTTGTGAGTTAGGGTGCTTGGTTTCAAGAGGTGTAGTTGTGGGTAAGTGTGGGATGTAGTTTTGGGGGGGTGTAGTAGAAGCTAAATGTGAGGAGTAGTTGGGGGTAGGAGTAGTAGTGGGCACGAGTGAAGTGGAATCAGGGGGTAAGGACAATAAGGTATGAGCTATTGAGGTAATGTCAGGGGTATGTTGGGAGTTGATTGGGATCTGAGTTAAAAGGAAGGATTGATCTATTTTGGCAATTTTTTCTGAGAAGAAGTTGGCAATTTCTTCGCATCTAGCAGTCGAGGCTGTCGGCTTTAACAAGTATGTCCTGTAGGTTACACACAGGTGTCTGCAAAGGGCACCATACTGACACATATGTATACCTCTAAACAGTTGCAATACAAACCAACATTCTTTTTTTATACAATATCAAAAAAAATATTGCTTTTTATAAGAGCTGCATATTTCGAATGACCTCACATCAATGAGGTCATTAAACAAATTTCCATGTGCGCTGCTATTTGATTTCATGCAACATTCTAATAATATTTGTTGTTGTAGGCAAAATTCTTGAAGCAAAGAATGCACTGTCTGTTTTTTAATTGTCTTGTAAATGAATATTTGTTCTATCATTTGTAAATGGGTGTGTTGTAGGCCTGGGAAAAAATGTTATTACACTGGCGAAGTGTGCATAGTTCCCAAGTTTCACGTTACACAAAATTCATGAATGTCTCTAAATTTTGCATTTTTGATTTTATGTATGTTTTTTTATTAGCAGAGCATTCATCTTGTGTTAAAAAGTCTTGCAAGATATCAGAGGAGACTGGTTTGAGTAGAACATGTCTCACCTATAAACATTTTTTACTCAAATTAATCTAATACAGGTGTCTTGGTAAAATTAATAACATAAAATGCGCTTTTAGTAAAAAAAATAAAAATGGCATGAATTCCATCAAGGCACACAGGGCTCCCCTGTTGTTTCTGTGTGGATAGGGAGGGATTAGCTAGTATCAGCTTTTATCCATGCTGTGGTTTCACACTTCTCCACTAGTCTAAGTATTCCAAGTCACTGCTCCTTGCCTTTGAACAGAAAGGATTAGAGACTGGGTGAGCAGTGCCACAGACGCATATAAATAAACTAAAAGAGGCTCATGGAGATTGTACATTTCCTTAGGAGGCCCAGCAGAATAGTTGCCTACCTTCAGTTAGGCAGCACTAGCCCCTCCCAATGGAAAGTGACAGGGGGTGGGGGAGGGCTGAATCCCTATCAGCCTAATGGGAGATACATGCCTTTCAGCTGGCACTGAGCCATGGATCAGATTGATAATGAGTGAGGGCAGCAGTTATGTTGACAAAGTGAAACACGTACAGTGGCGGGTCATGTGGGGGCACGTACGCTGGGACACCGTCAGCCACAGTATCCTGGTACACAGTAGCCTAGCAAGGGAGCAGCAGGTCCTAGTGCAAGCAAGGACACTAACCCCATTTACTGCATGATGGTACAGCACTGGCAGGGTTCAATAGGCCCCTCGGGGTTCTGTCCCCGGTGACACTGCACCTGCTGCACCAATGGTAACTACGCCCCTGCTGATACAATACAACCATGGAAGTAACCCTAACCTTGAACAGGTAATGCGCTGATATTGGAAGAGGGGAAACTGGTAGTGGGCAGAGAACACACAGGTACTGGTAAATTGAGTTAGGTTATTGGGTAAAATGGCAGGGACATTGGCATGGGGAGATTGGATAAGAGGAGAGGCAGTCACAGACATGAACAGTGAGACATGGGACAGAGAGATAAAAACTGGCACAGGGAGACATGGACATCAAAGCAGAAAACAACACTCTCTGTCAATAGGACAAGAGAGACAGGCACACACATCAGGGAGCATAGACAGGGACACACACCACAACAGAGAGAAACAGGCACACATCCTGAGCCAGGCACACTGGCACAAAGAAACACTGATGAGCGCAGGGAAAGGAAATATTGTAAATATGCCCCCCCAGATTTAAAAGAGTTTGTAAATCTGGGAATGTGTCAAAATCTTACGCCTCCCCAGGGGAGATATAACAAGCAGAAATATCATTATTCCTCATCGTTTTTTCCTCTTTCTGTGTGTGCTGCATTCTGCACCACACATAGAAAGAGGAAAAAGCCTCCGTGGATTGTTTTTGTACAGGAAGGTGTCCCTTCTGTCTGCAACGCAGGCACCATGGTGCAAGGCTGCCGCGGTCCATGCAGGTAACAGCGGTGGGGCGGTAGGGCCAGGTAAGGGGGGATTTCGAGGGAAGATATAGAGGGAAAAAAAATTTCATTAATTAATTTTCCCTCTGCATCGTCCCTCAAAATCCCCCCGTACCTGGCCCCACTGCTGTTACCTGCACGGACCGCGACTGGTGCAAGGGTACCTATGTCGGCGCTAGGCCGCCCATTGTGGACCTGCTCAAGGGCAGAGGACAGAAATGCACAGTCTCTTGCAGATAAGGTGCATTTCTGCCCTTTCACTGCGGCACAGTGTGGCAAGGTCATTTGCTGCGCTGCCATGCGCCACGAGGCTTGCACATAAGCCCCTAAAACTAAAGGGACCTATTCACAAAGGTTCCGGGTGTAAAACGTACGATTACAGGAAAAATGAAATCATTTACACCTGTCACAAAGTAATGCCTGGCAAACATAAATGGATTTATTACTGAAATCAAGAGTAAATGAGGGCCAAAGTGGTATTTCGCAAACAGAACCTATGCAGTGCATGTGTGCTGTACGTGAAAGGAATATGCACTGGAAGTTGTACCTAAAGTACAGATCCTAGACATACCATCGCTAGTTGTCATTGCGCCACGGCACAAAGCTCTGCATGGTGTAAATGCAGTCTGTTTTTTAGCACAAGCACTGGCAGTTGTGTCTTCTACCCACATACCTCATTAATGCTGGCACTGCATAGTTTTGCCTCCTTCGGTGAACTCATCGCCGATATTTTTATCGCACTTCTCCACATGTGAAAACAACGCAGCACTCCGCTGCATGCTTCGCAATTTCATCGGGGACCAGGATTCCTGAAAAAGAAAATCCTACAAACTCTTCCCCTAACTTGAATTTGAGCTCAGTATCCATACTTTTTGTTCGCTGTTCCCTATAAGCAGTTACGCTAAATATGGCGGCAGTTACTACATCATACAGGAAGTTAAATTATGGAACT
The DNA here is from genome assembly GCF_964204655.1 of Triturus cristatus. NCBI lineage: Eukaryota > Metazoa > Chordata > Amphibia > Caudata > Salamandridae > Triturus > Triturus cristatus. The sequence continues at coordinate 1,426,217,250 of NC_140590.1, read as the reverse complement.
CTGTATATACACAAAATGTGACTTTTCTCTAGCTAAGGGGCATATCAGCAACAACCGGCGATAATTATCGCTAACCGCACTTAGCGCTAGGATAATTATCGCCGGCTAACGTGGATTTTTATCGCTGAGATAGCGTGCTATTAGCAACGCTTATCTCAAAAGCGATAAAAATCCTAGCGCTAACTGCCAAACGTGAGATTATCGCTGGAAACCCAGCGATAATCTCACGAAATGTGGCGTTAGCTTGTTGATAGGGCCTCACAAACTTAGCCATGATATCCACCTTCCATAAGATATCATGGCTAAGTCAGTCCTGAAGCAGGCGTAAGGAAAGTAGCGATAACAGGGGCTATCGCTACTTTTCTTGCCCCTATGCTTCATAGCGTGGGGCTTGATGATAGGAGAAATGTTGCTTAGCGACATTTCTCCTGTCATGTCAGGTCAGGAACGCCTACTTTGCATCTCATTAGAGATGCAAAGCTGGGCGTTAAGAATACGTGCGCTAATGCAAGGTTTCACACGTTAGCGTGACATTGCTAATTAGGCGATAAAATTATCGCCGCTTTTCGGCCCAAAACGGCCGCAAAAGCAGCGATCATTTTCTATCGTCGCCTTGTAAATATGCCCCTAAGAGAGTATTCATTTTGGGGCCAAGGCACAGAATGTTCAGTCTGATAACGCCAAAAGTTCCATTGTGACCGTGACCTGCGCTTTAGAGGTCACCGAATAGAAAGAGATGGACATAGATTCGTGACTTTCAAAAATAAAGTCAGGTCATCAATGGCACAAGGTTTCAGTCACAGGATTTCATTTTAATAGCAGTGTTTTCAGAAGTGTTGGTCCAACTTGAAATTAATTTGAAGGAAATGACAACTCACAGAATGCATTAAGTAAAGAAAGGACTAGGACACTATCTGATTACATGGAGTCATCTGGTAACCGAAGTCGAAAAGCTTTAATGTGTCTATCTCATTTTGTGAGGAAAAAAGATTCTTCCTATCCGCTGGTTAAATTCACCTCCTTATCTTAACTTGCCCTCTTCTTCCACCTAGTGGAAGAAAAGTAAATACAATATCCATAACCTGTTCATTTACATGTCACATGTACTGTTGTGTTTTGAAAGCAAATGTGTACAGTAACTTTATCACTGCACAAAAAAAACACATTTGCAGAAATTTTGTACAGCACTGTTGTGATGCCGTAGTGATGCAATAAACCTGTGGCAAGGTACTGAACGCAGCACCACAAAAGAAAGTTATGTTTTTAGAGATTTTATGGGTTTTTAATATTTTGTATTTTGTATACATGTGTTGCAGAATGCTTGGAGCGTCTTTTCACTTTGCACAAAATTTTCCTAAGACTTTTTTTATCTAATTACTTAATGTATGTATGTAAACTTTTATGATTCGATTGAATGCAATAAAGTTATTTGAACTGAACTGAAAGAAAGTTATGTTATGTTAGTAAAATGTACAGAGCTGATTAAGCGGAAAATTCATCTTAATTGGAGGGGTGCATCATGATCACATCTAGAGCGCACGAAGTGTTGGAATTTTGAAATATATTAACATGAATATGTGGAGTATATTAGTCCATTGTAAAGTAACATGGAGAATCGTTGTAGAGAATGAATTTAACTAGCAGGAATCTTTACCATAAAGAACTCATGTTGTGCAACTGACAGTTATATTTAAGTGGGTTTACTAATTTTGTTATTTTATACATAGATAAAAATACTAGTTGAAACTACATCAATGTTATGTAAATTTGTAAAGCTTCTATGTTGTTCTCTTATGTTAACTTAAATTCGTAGGCCTGAACTGCTAGTCTCTGAAACTGTTGCTTTAGTAATAAGAGTTTGAATTTTGTGTGTGCTGTGGAAATTTTCTTTTTTCACATTTTGTGTTGCAGGTAAAGAAGCACTCATTTAGATAGAATAATGTCTTTGTTTTACTAGTCAGAAAAGGAGAGAAGAAGTTCCAATCATGTGGTTTGAGTCGAAAACTGGAAGGTCGTTCTTCACACTGGCGAAGGCCTGGGAACCAAGGACAAACTGTATCGATGAAGGTACACTGTCGGCAACGTGGAAAATTTCCTTCAGGACTGCACCCAGGGTGGATGGCGTAATCCGAGGAGCACCATGGGAGTCCCACCTGAGAATAATTGAAGGTTGGAATTAGGGATAGTGCACCATTTCTTTCTGAGAGAGAGCATCTTAGAACAAGCTCTGTCTTTGGTAGCTTTATGCTACTTGATCCATTGATTGTGGAGAGACTTCTTAGGAAGACTCCACGTGCTGATACCTTTAACCTTCCTTCTGAAAATGTTTATTTAGGGATGTCACCTTAGTGTTAGAGTAGTGATAGATTTAATGCTTTTTACTCATCATCCCTCGATGCAGGGATATTTAGACTCATGCTTCCTGATTTTCTGAATTCTACCTCTTGAGTTAATTGTGCTGCTTATGCTGCACCATCTGAACTGGATGCGCAGATTTGGCTTTATGCAGATTCCTCTGTATTTCTACACACTTGTGTTGAGTTGTCTCTATGTTCAGTTATTCTTGGCTTTGTAATGAATTAACTAACCTCAGATAGTTGTATGTGGGTTATTATGTATCCAAAGGAATTATTGGCTAATTGCTCAATTTCTTAACAACTTCTGTCCCCTTTCCACTTTCATTCTGCGAAAAAGAACCATCAGAGTGTGACTCTAGAACAGTTGCGAACTAATGAACCCAGCCCTTTCAGAGTGCATGGCTGTGTCTGCAACAGGGCTTCCCAGCTACCCCATCACCACTGTATTTGGCAGGTACAGAAACAAGTGGGCCTGGGAAAGCAGGGAAAAGATGTTAAGCCTGGCTCCAGAATTCCTGAAAGACGCAACAAGTAGACATACACAAGACCCATTTGTCACCCTTTTCACCAAGGTGTCTCACCCTCTCACATTCCTCTGTTGTGCCCTCGGGATACGGTTTCAAAGTAGACAACAGAGGGATGTGAGAGGGTGAGACGCCTTGACAAAAGTGTGACAATAGGGTCTACCCCTCTCAGAGCCAACATGTTGTATGGAAAAACCAAACAACCGGTAAAATCGCAGGAGGCAATTCTTGATATGTAAGTTCCACACCAGAACCTTGCAGCGCGTGCCTTAGGGTGCATGCGCATCGCACATTTTTCGGTCCTGACGAAAGCCATCTTGACCCCCATGGGCACATGGTAAATGGCTGAAACATGTTGACCACACAACAAGGGATATAAAAGGACCATGGAAGTCCAAAACAATATCCTTCACATTTATAAACTTTGCCAAAGTCACCATTAAATAAAGCTCCGGATCAGGTGGTAGACCTTGAGACGATTTTAAATCACTTGCACTTCACGGACTTCCAAAAGAACCAGCTCCGCAGTAAATCTGGCGTTGAAGCACACCCTGGGGGCATTCGGCACCCATGCTGGGAACTCAACGATGGAGCATGTCACCAACTAGGTTGGTGAGTGAGGCTTCTTTTAAAAAAATCTAAGAGTTCCTTTTTTTCAACAGGATCAAGAGACTGAAAACACCTAATTTTGAGTTGGTAGTGGGTTTGTTCTTTATCAAAACCCACCACTATCACAACCAAAACCTCATAAACAGTGTAAAATATGACTGCAGGGTCTGAAGTCCATGACTCCAGATGACACAACAATCACGTCTATGTTTTTCGCCAAAAACATACCCTTTCGGGACACTATCTTTCTCTTGTCTGGTCCTTCTTTCTCATATCTTCAACGTCCGCAGACTCCTTTCTTCTTCTCCAAGACTTCACGTTTGTGGCCTTGCCTTCATTTACTCATATTCTTACTCTTGTCTCTCCGCATTGCCTTTTTCTGCTGCTTTCCCACCCAGAAAGAGAAAGCTCAGGCCATGCAGATATATCAGTACAGAAAGCAAAATCTGGTATGATCCCTGAACATCATCATGGCAGCACGTGACGTCACCGTCTACCATCAACATGTTGGAGTTGGCCAGTCACAGGCAAACAAATATCACGCCTACACTGCACCGCCTGCCCTAGCTGCCAACTCCCCATCCAGTTTCCATCATCATGGGGAGAAGCATTTACCTACGTCATTATACTTTGGCCCACTTTAGCAACACGATTATTCAAATACAGGGATCCGATTTCGCATTTCTAAATTCATACCAATTTTAAAGATAAGTCTGTATCTAAATCAATATTTGTACTTGTTGTTTGGTTTGATAATAGCTGGAAGAAGGCAGCAGGTCTAAGATAACAACTCAATTGGTTTCAGTTTCACAAAACTGTGTTTACCCTCTCAAAGCATTCAAAAGACAGGCTCAGCTGAAACTGATTCAGTGGTGTTGTTGTTTTAAAAAAAGATTGCAAAGTTTTAGAAAAATATTATGTTTTACGTATTCAATGAATGACTGTGATTCTTTTAAGGCTTGTATTGAAATGCTTGTGCTGCAGCTGCTCGAGTGCACTTTAAGGAAAATGATTCTGGCTTTCTCTGTGATTTTACCTCTGTAATATTTAAGCTTGTGTGTTTCCTCAAACCAGTAGATCAGAACCATAGCACTTTCATTGGCTCAGTATGAGTGAGAAAACTGCAAGTAAATGGTTCGGCGCAAACCCACTATGTTGCGTGTGAAAGATTGTGCAGGCCAGTGCTTAATTTGAGCCGGTGGTTTCCGGTGCTCATCGTCGGCACCTAATTGCCAGCACCAGAGCTTCTGACAGCCTGCCACATGGTGGCTCTGTCTGGCTAATGTAGCTATTAGCATAACAACAACTGTGTGTGATGGTTAGCAGCTGAGTTTGTACTGTCATTGCCAGCTGGCAGGGGCAATGTGTAGTGCAAGGTGCAGTGGCCTCCCGACGAGAGCCCCAGCACATATTGGTTTGCAAATTAAGCACTGGTGTAGGCACTCTCAGTAAACAATGACGGGAGGTGTGTTTAACACGTTGTGTATGTCTGGCATGAACTAGGAAGTATATGGGACCATGTTCAGCTGAGTGTTAGAATTATTCGAGCAGAAGTTATATGTAAGTGCGAGTAGGTGCGGGGAAGGCATATGTGTTGTAGAACAGTGACTTCATTTTATGATGGAAGCCGCAAAGAACATGGAAAATGAGTAGCGAGGTCGTGGATGCCAAGCAAGTATGGAAAATGTATTTCAACCTCAAAGACTGTACTGCCAAACCAGGACAGCTGGTTAATTCTAAAAGGATCTCGTTCGTTTTTTGGGTCTCGCCTTCCAGCGCATGCGCTGCACGCTTGCGAGATCTATTGTCATCGATTTCTCTTCCAAAGAGGGGGTGGAAGCTCCACCCATGCTTCTAATTGGCGCAGGTCCAAAATGCGTGATTTTCATTGGGAGGGAGGCATGTTTTGTTGCCTCCCTGTCTCCTGCTCACCGTGCCTGCCTGGACAAGGGATGCGCATGCATAGGGCTTCCGGCGTTTCAGCACAGCGCGCACATGGCGCGCTTTCACTTTCCCTCCCTTTCTCGGCGTTTCAGCACAACGTGCGCATGGCGCACTTTCACTTTCCCTCCCTCCCCCCATCGGCTCCAGATCATCTTGGAAGCTCCCGGGGACCCTGCACGTTGTCAGCAGTCTCGGAGTCGGCTCACTGTTCTTTGATTCTGGGCAAGTCACTAATCCCAATCTCTTCCGCCTTGTTCTATCTTAAATTTGAATGCGGGTGCCGACATTGTAGCAAAAGTAAATAAATACCATTTATTTGTCAGGGGGGATTTTTAAGATGCATGGCCTGTGTGGTGCAGAGATACCCCAGGTTTTTTTGGGGCACTATATGCAATTCTTTAGACTCCGGGTGCTTTGCTACCATCATTATTTGCTCGCAGTAACTTTCGGGATGTATTTGTGTTGTAGTCTTGCACGTTGTCCAAAACCCTCACGCGCCACTCACATTTTGCTTTTTTTGTAGAGCGCCAACACTTCCCAAAGGGACTGTAGCGCTCCACATAAACACCCGTTCCATTACACAAGAAGCGCAGCCTTCACAGCAGGCTCCGGTTCTCGTCTCAAGTGCACACAATATTTATTCTGTCTTTGTCTGTGAGGGGGTGTGAACACCAGCAGTTGGTTACAAGCAGTGCATGTCCCTCAGCAGCGACTGCTGTACACCCAGGCCGCCTCCCAGCATACACGGCGGCCTCTAGCACAGTGCATTGGGCCTCAGCCGTCTTCGGAGCCACTCTGGCTCCCGCCGCTGCCCCTATCCCCTGGGACGCTCCTGGGCCTCTGTGCTGGGAGCGCCAGTGGAGCCGGTGACATGGGCACAATCTTCTTCCCCTGCTTGGCCTTTTGTTGCAATAATGGGATAAAGAGGCTAATGATCGCGTTTTAAGCCTCTATTTGCTTTGTTTCTGCAGTGATTAGCCGGGCCCCTCCGGGGAGCGCGGGGCCGGGAATGTTTCACTCCATCAAGTGCAGACTCCAGAAGCCTGTGCCTCGGGGCTCCGGGCCTTTGATGGCGGACTCCGGAGAAGCACACCCCCTACCGACGGCTGCACATCTCCTCCAGGGGTTAAAGATAAGTGAGGGGGGTTTGATCGCAAAATCACTAACTCACCAAGGGGCATATCAACAACAACCGGCGATAATTATCTCTAAGCGCACTTAGCGCTAGGATAATTATCGCCGGCTAGCATGAATTTTTATCGCTGAGATAGCGTGCTATTAGCAACGCTTATCTCAATAGCGATAAAAATCCTCACGCTAACAGGCTAACGTGATATTATCGCTGGAAACCCAGCGATAATCTCACGTTACCTTGTTGATAGGGATAGGCAAACTTAGCCATGATATCCTCCTTCCATAGGATATCATGGCTAAGTCAGAAAAATACCAGACGTAAAAAAGCAGCGTTAACCGCGGTTAGCGCTGCTTTTTTTGTCTCTAACAGGGTTAGCGACATTCTTGATAATAGGAGAAATGTCGCTTAGCGGAAAGCAATCAAAAGGTGACTGACCAGTTAACTTTTGCAAAGGGCCCACCACTTCAAGCGAAGCCACGTCTCCACATTTTGAGTAACTTTGGATTCGTTAGATCAACAAACACATTTTTTCTGTTAAATTCTGCAGATTATGAAACAGATAATGTATTATGAGGGTAATGTGGAATGTCCGTAATTATGTGAAAATAGCCGCTTAACTGCACAATTCCAGTGGCCGTTCTTGTTGATATATTTGTGTTTCTTACTGGTACTAATCAAATTACACCCTTGCCTAGACAGTGTTAACATCTGTCAAAATGACAAAAATATTGAGTAATGCTATCATAAAATATGACGAATCATGCCACATGATTTGTCTTTTCCTGCCACATAATGTAATCAACTGTGCTAAATAATTTGATCCTCACCTGCCCCATAATTCCAGAGACACTGGCTATATAAAACAACATAAAATTCCACCTACAAATAACTTCAGATAATACAAACACGCTTGAACGTCTGGAATTATTTTGCTTGCTGCTATAAACTGCCACAAATATTAATCTTTTGTAGTATCAGTCAGTCATCTTATTTATATTGTGGCTAAAACAAAACGAGCAATAGGTTTCGCATGTACGCAAGTTTAAGCTATTGGCATTATAAATGACAATGCTTTTAATTTATGTTTTAAAAACCAAAACATAAATAAAATGCATTGTCATTTACAATGCCAATAGCTCAAACTGGCGTACATGCGAGACCTATTGCATTGCAAATGCTTTTTACCCATTTTAGTCGCAAGGCAGTAAGATGTCGGGTTTGTAAGTGTGTTTTTTTTTCTACATCGCCAGGTTGATGGCCCACAAATGAGTAATACTCTTTAGTTTCTGTTTTTTAAACTTCACAAGAATGACAAAGTGCCAACAGTAGCAAAACGGGGCCACTCAGCAGTCATGCTCTGCAGTTCTCTGATACCTCCAGTTCCAACCAATAGGGGCGTGAGGACTTCCAGAAATGGGGAATGGCTTAGAGCCTGGCATTTGGGCTGCAGCTGTTTACCCATTGCTGCTCATGGCTGAAGGCAGTCAAGAGGAACACAGATATCATGATAAATTGAATTATTTCCTGCAAATGCTCGTTTGCATCAATTTAATGAATGTAGAATTTTCCATTGGTGTACATGTCCAGATGCATTACATAAGTGACGAATGGAAATCTACCAATCAGGCAGCTCTCCAGGAGTGAGCACTCCTGGCTTTCTTTGTGAATTGCATTCAAGTCTGAAATATTGCCACAAAACTGGGAGTAATCTTACCAAAATGACTGAAACGCACAGATTTGACAAGCAGGCTCAAAATATTTTGAGATCTAATGCACTGCAATTCATTTGTCAGGGAGCAATGAGGCTGAAACACTGGTATCAAAACTGAACATCATAAAACAACACATCTTGCGACCCAGGAAGGAGTCAGGTTGGAACAGATCACATCTGTCACATGCACAAGTAAAACAAGCATTTCAGTTGAGCTCAGTGCCTCCAGTGCAACATTCTAGTGGCCAAAACCCAGTCATCCTGCAGCAGCTGTCGTGTCACTACCTAAGAATGCTCACCAATATCCTCTCTAAGGTAGCGGTTCTTAAACTTTCGACTTCTGTGGACCCCCAAGGAATCACTGCTGGAAGTCTGGACCCCCACCTAAGCAAGTTCAATGATTTGAACCTCAAAACAACACAAAAATACAGAAACAAGTCTAACTCAAGCAAATAAATTCTGAAATATTTTATTTAGTTCACAAACAACAACAAAATGCAAAAATGGAAATTTTGATGGGAAGTTTGGAGCTTTTCAAAATGTAGTTTAATTTCTTAAAGCATTATGCTAGAATCTAGCGCATCACTTTGTCTTTTTTTTGCTCCTAAAGCATGTTATTTCTTTCTTCAAGCCAGGGCTGGACTGGCCGTAGAGGGCACTGGGCGTTTTCCTGGTGGCCCGGAAGGGTGGTGACTGGTTTTCGAGTGGTGGGGGCCGTTTTTAGGTCTTGCCTGACCGAGCGCATGCGCTGGTCTGGCAAGACTTTTAGTAAGGGCTTCAAAAAATGCTACCATGGCTGGCCTAGAGAGTGAGTGCATGTGCGCCCGCTTACGAGCAGAGGCCCCAAATGGCTCATATCATCATGCTCATTAAGCGCAGCGCTGGCCGCGCTTGATCGCAATCACTTTCGCGGCCGCTTTGATGTTCTTAGTGAGCCGCGTTACTTTGCCTTGAAATTGCTTTGAAATAACAATGCTTGTTATTTCAGGGTAACCATCAAGGCGCTACATTTGCTCGCGACAAACATCTCACAAACTAGCTCAACGATCACAGACGCGCCTCGTGCTGCCTGCATCTATTTGACAGCGCAAAACTCTTCCTAAAATAGAGCAGCTGTCTCTGAGCTTTGGTTCAATCCCTCGTAAACTGGATTTTTTCAATGGAATGCGTCTGGTCCAAAACAAGCAGGGCCCTCTGCCTGTCGCTGTCGCTGCCACCGCACACAGGCCCCGTTGTGCCAGCCGCGGTGAATCACTCTTCTTGCAGGCTGCTGAGACAGGCCCCTCTCCTGGGGCTGGCGCGAGGCCAGGGCGGGCTGCAGCTGGGCCTTGCTGTCTGTTATTCAGGATGGGTTGGCACTCACAAGCGCGCCCTATTATGGACTGTTGCCTGTACCCAATTTCCCCTCGTTCCTCGCCTCTACCCTAGCCCTATCTTCTGCCACTGGCTGTGGAGTTCTCGCTGTTTCTACCTCGTCTTGCACCCCTCTCACACAACCAGTGGCCGCACCTGGTACCCCATGTAGGAGAGTAGGGTCTGCAATCCTATGATCACCCAGATTTTTTGCTTTTGCTTCATTGGTTTACGACTTTCCCTGGCTGTGGGCCTGCCAATCAGACCCACAGCCTAGCTGTTCTCTCTCGAAATTAACACTTGTACACTAGGTGCATCCACTAATTGGAACTGGGCCGCCTTGTCAGTCCCTGTATCAGCATACCACAGGTATCCAGGGCATCGGTGTACCCAGGGCCTACCAGGGGCTGCAGCATGTATTATGCCACCCCTGGATGGCCGCCCAAATTTGACACAACTGGCTGCACGACAGCTGGGGCAAAGTGGTGTAATCACCCGTTGCTGTAGGTGTAGTATTCCTATACCTAACCCTAGAATGGACACATGGATTCCTATCAGTCACTCCTATGGCAGGCGTTATCAATCCTGAAGGCAGAGTGCGGGGAATCATGTGGGATGGTGCTCTGGCGCGAGCTGAGCCCGTCGACGGCTTACGGTACCAAGTCCTAATAGCCGTTCCATGGTGACGCGTGCCAACTACTTTAAAATGCATTATAATCCTTGCGGTTATTTGCTAACTTTGGCATCGCATCACCCACACATGTCGAGTAAGGTGTTATACAAATGGGAATACGAACCCCTCGCCAATTCTGCCGACGGGGTTAGCATTCCCCCCTTTTAGAGGGGCACGACATGGAAGTAACCTTGAACCCCGGTTAAAAGTTGACTCAAGCCTCAGCATCACAAAATGGATGCTGCCACCAGACACAAGTCTGACCTCCTGCTGCTGGGAGACCTTCCAGCGGAGGGAGCTTGGACAAAGGGTTTCCTGTCGAGAGCGGTGTTAGCACCATCCCAGACAGGGTTTGTGTATCCCAGGTAGGCAGGGCTGAAAGGAAGGTGATTGCAAGTGGCACCCCGGTGCTCACTGTGCATAGCCCGGCTCAAACCAGTTTCGGGGGCAACCCTGCCCCTGAGCTGGGGCGAAGCCGGACAAAGGATAGGGGTGTAACCACCCCCCTCCTGGCCCCACCCATGGGTAGGACCTAGTCACGGGCCAGCCCCTTTTCCTAGAATAAAGGTAGGAGCGAGTCCCCTTCCCAAATTGGATAATTCTGAATCATGAACTACTTTCCACGAGAGGAACTCTTGACTTTTTCTGAAGACTCTCCCTTGTGGCTAAGGAGTAGCCACCCTGCACCAGCAGGCACCACCTAAGCGCTTGCGGGTTGCTGTACGTCTCTCCCACGGATCAAGACTGCCCAGCTCGACGAGACCCGGGTTCCCTGCCATCTCTGACCTCTACCTACATCGTCAGCCCAGCTGAGAGTCGTAGGTGTGACGAGACCTGCGGGACCGGCCATCTTCAGAACCTGCACGACGCTTATCTAGCACGCCCACCGAGGGACCCTCGAGTGAGTGTAACTAGGGTTTGAGAAGCCCTAACCCTGAGCAGCTCCAGCACCGAAGTCTGCCTCCCCAGCATCCACGAGATCTGCGTGGGGGCCCTTCCGCTCCTTGCTGTTCACCGCGTTGTCCGGCCACTCGCCGACCGGCTTGTGGCCCTCTTCACGACGCACCACGACAGTCCTTCATCACTGGTCTGGTTGCTCCAGACTGGCTCTTGCTCCCCTTCAACAGAGGAGTACCTCGGACCCTCCTGGTCCACTCCAGACGCCATCTTGACTCCACCGCGTGGGTTTGCCACTGCCAAGACCTGCTGCCCCACTCCTGGGCCCAGCATCGTCGACAGCAGACACCTTCGTGGGACAGCTCGCCCTCCATCCTGGTCGCCGCCGCGCCTCCTGGTCCGAGGAACAGCCGAGTCCGACGTCATCCACTCACCTGGTCGAGGTGACTTCAGCCGGTACCTTCCTGGTACCCACACGATCGCTGGCTAGCGGTTGAGAACTGAGTCCCCTCTGCTTTCAGGTTTCCTTCATCACCGATCCAGGCTTGGATCTCGCTGAACATCGACACTGGTCGCCTGCCAGCAACTTCTTCTTTCAGGCTCCTGAGACTACAACGAGGACTCCCGACATCTTGCCGAACCTCACGCAGCCGCAGCCTCTGGGCTAGGTAACTCGAGCATTTCGGTGCTCCATCGCAGGTTCGCTCTACAAGTGTCCAGTTCCTTTTTCGTTTAGTCCCACTGATCGGATCACTCCGGAATCAGTAACTCCAGACTAGAACCATTCGCATTTCACTGTTAGAGTAGATGGTTTCTCGTGCCCCTCGGGCATTTGTGTAAATTGTGCAACTGAAGTATTTTCATAAGAGTTTTGTAGTGTGCTTAGCTCCCTGACTCATAAAGAGCCAGGGTAGTCTTGTTATAAATAAATATCCTTTATTTTCATAACAACTTGTGTGGTGTCCTTTCACTTGGTGTTCTAGGGGTATACGTGATGGTAAACAGCTGGCTTAACACGCCCTCTAGAGTTTAGCCTGAAGACTGCTCTTGTCCACGCTACTAGGATAGCTGGTCTATAAGGTTGACTTACAACCAATCATCAATAAGGGTCGTTTGGAATGATACACAGTGATCACTAGAATAGTAAGCACTACATATCAGGCCAACTTCTCACATTGGTGAGCAGCGGTTGGGATTTGAGCTTGCTGTTGTTTTACCACACACGTATCCTAAGAATATCAAAGTGAAAGATCACATAAGTACCCAGGTACATATAACTTAACTTAGAATACTCTGAGTTCTACTGAACCAGCTGTTGTAGTGTAACAGGGCTTAGCACACCCTGACTACAACTCTTAGCAAGGGATCAGTAGGTAAACACATAGTGTAGGTAGGTGCATCACTTACACCTCACTAGAAGCATGTCGGTCCACGGAGAGTCTGCGGAGACTCCCTTAGTGGTCAGTGACCCTCCACAGGTCGTGTCACGATATGCAGCTCTTAGCTTCAAGGAAATGAGACAACTGTGTGCCTCCAGGAAGCTAAACCAGGGTTCTAACCCTACCATCGCAGTTATGATAGGTCTCTTAGAGGCGTACGATGCTAGGAGGTCCTCTAACACAGGTCCCCCCAATGCTGATGGGAACATGCCTCCCTTAGAGGGAACCCTTGGTGACCCAGACCTCGACCTCCATACAGAGGAGGAGGACGAGGAAGAGTTATCAGGAGACGAGGCAAACAAAGGTCCAGTGGTAGTCGGCAGGCTTACGAGGACCAACTTAAGCAGGCATGAGAATGGAACTGGGGGAGCCCCGGGCCCACGCTCAAGCAGGCCTAACATTGGGAACGGACGAGCTAGGTCTCTCTCCAGAGGCTCTAACAGATCTGTTCGTACACATGTCTCTCAGGCATCTTCTCAGAGAGGAATGACGTCCCCTCAGAGAAGGGAGCATGAAGCGAAGATGAGGGAAGTCAATCTGAGGATCGAGCGGGAAGAACTTGCCCTCGCCAAAGAAAGACTTGCCTTGGCCCGAGAGCAGAAATTAAGTGGGTTAGATCCCACTGGTGGCAGCATTCTCATTAGAGAGAAAGACAGGGGTATAGACACTAGACACCTGAGTAAAATAGTGCCCCCCTTTAAACAAGGGGACGACATCCACAAGTGGATAACTGCTTTGGAGAGGGCTTGCACTGTCCAGTGCGTCCCCCCAAGTCAGTGGGCAGCTATACTGTGGCTCTCCTTTGAAGGTAAAGGACGAGACAAGCTCCTCACTACGAGAGCTGAGGATGCTAACAACTACCAAGTCCTGAAGAATACACTGATTGATGGGTTCGGCTTAACCACCGAGCAGTACCGGGTGCTGTTCAGGGACACCCAGAAAATTCAGTCTCAGGATTGGACTAACTTTGTCGATTGTGCCACTAAGGCTTTAGAAGGCTGGTTGCTGGGTAGCAAGGTTACTGATTACACAGGATTGTACAATCTTATCATGAGAGAACAGATTTTAAACAACTGTCAGAACCAATTGTTGCATCAGCATCTTGTCGACTCGGATCTGACCTCTCCCCAAGAATTGGGAAAGAAGGCAGACAGATGGGTCAGAACAAGGGTCAAGCAGAACCAGACTCAGAACCAGGGTGGTCAGAAGAAAGCAGACCAGAAGGGTAGTAACAAGAACGAAAAAAATGACCAGAAGTCTTCGACAGGTCCCCAACAAACCAAAGAGGGTGGGGGTCAGGCTTCACAGAAGAAGAAGACTCAAGAAGGCCAGTCAAAAAGGTGGTGTCAATACTGTAAAAGTAAGACTCACTGGTTTAGTGAGTGCACCAAGAAAGGAGGGCAAACTCCTGCCACTGCAGCCCCTAAGGCACCTGCACCCCCTAGTACAGTCAGCAGTGGTAGTGCGCCTCCCAAGGCATTAGTTGGGTTAACCTTGGGAACCGAGGGGAGTGACGACTTAGTCAGCACGCTCACTCAGGCCGTCCTTGTCTGTACAGGGGATATGGATATGTCCCCTGATGCCAGTCCCAATACTTTGGGCAAATACAGACAGACACCTTTGATCAATGGAAAAGTGGCTCACGCCTACAGGGACACTTGTGCCAGTGTCACCATGGTGACGCCTAACTTTGTGGACCCTGGACAGATCATGCTAGGTGCCGATTACCTAGTGACCAATGCCAGTAATGTCACTACCAATCACAGTATGGCAGTTGTTGATTTCTCCTGGGGAGGGGTAAGTGGCCCGAAAAAGGTTGTGGTTAGTTCGGACCTCCCCGTAGAATGTCTGTTGGGCAATGATTTGGAAACGTCACAATGGTCAGAAGTGGAGCAGAGGACTCACATGGAAATGTTAGGCTTGCCAGCACATGTCCTTGCTGTGACCAGGTCACAGGCCAAAAGATGCCCCACTGAACAGGTGCTGGATCCTGGAAGAACGGACCAGACACCTTCCAAGAAAAGGAGCAGTAAGTGTAAGGCTTCGCCTTCCCCCTTGCCCCAGGTCGTGGATCAAGTCTCTGAGGAGGCTGACCTTAAAGAACTGAGGGAAACTGAGCCGAAAGAGCTTGAACCTGGTCAGGTTGAGTTTCTGGGCTCAGGGGGACCCTCTAGGGAAGACCTGGGGAAGGCACAGTTAGACTGCCCCTCACTTGAACCCCTCAGACAGCAGGCTGCTGCTGAGGCTGCAGGGAACGCCACAGGTACCCACAAAGTGTACTGGGACGATGGACTCCTGTACTCCGAGGCAAGAGACCCCAAACCTGGCGCGACCAGGAGGCTGGTCATCCCCTTGTCTCTGAGAGGTTTCCTTCTTACCTTGGCCCACGAGATTTCCCTTGCAGGTCACTTAGGCCAGAATAAGACTTGGGACAGAATTGTTCCACACTTTCACTGGCCCCACATGTCCGAAGATACGAAGGAGTTTTGCCGCTCCTGTGTCACTTGCCAAGCCAGTGGTAAGTCAGGTGGCACGACAAAGGCCCCCCTCATACCACTACCGGTGGTGGGGGTACCCTTTGAACGAGTGGGGATCGACATTGTCGGACCAATGGAACCCCAGACAGCATCAGGGCACAAGTTTATACTGGTGGTGGTGGACCACGCCACCAGGTATCCTGAAGCTATTCCCCTTAGGACCACTACAGCACCTGTGGTGGCACGGGCCCTAGTTGGAGTGTTCTCCAGAGTGGGCTTCCCTAAGGTGGTTGTCTCAGACAGAGGTGCAAACTTTATGTCGGGATATCTGACTGCAATGTGGAAGGAGTGTGGTGTCAACTACAAATTCACCACACCCTATCACCCACAGTGCAATGGGCTTGTTGAGAGATTCAACAGGACCCTAAAAGGGATGATTCACGGACTACCTGAAAAGCTTCGGCGGAGATGGGATGTCCTGATACCCTGCCTCTTGTTCGCCTACAGAGAGGTCCCGCAGAAGGGGGTTGGCTACAGCCCTTTCGAGCTTCTGTTCGGGTATCCTGTAAGGGGACCCCTTTGTTTGGTAAAGGAAGGATGGGAGAGACCTCTCAGAAAGCCGGCATCAAACATTGTGGACTATGTGCTCGGTCTCCGCTCGCGGATGGCGGAGTACATGGAAAAGGCATCTAAAAACCTTGAGGCGAGCCAAGAATTACAAAAAGCTTGGCACGACCAAAAGGCTGTCCTGACTGTGTACCAACCTGGACAGAAGGTGTGGGTTCTGGAGCCGGTGGCCCCAGCAGCACTCAAAGACAAATGGTCTGGGCCCCACACGATCATTGAGCAAAAGGGAGAGGTCACCTACTTGGTAGACCTGGGAACTCCCCGGAGCCCCCACCGGGTGCTCCATGTAAACAGGCTCAAGGCATATGTCGACAGGGAGGGCATGGGCTTGCTCATGGCCACAGATGAGGGACAGGAGGAGGAGAGTGACCCTCTCCCGGACCTGCTCTCTCAGAACCCTGACGATGGGTCAGTAGATGGTGTTGTCTTTTGTGGCAGCCTCTCTGGACATCAACAACAGGATTGTAAACAGGTTCTTCAATCCTTCCGACATATGTTCTCTCTGACACCCAGTCAGACCAATTGGTGTACCCATGAGGTCGACACTGGGGACAGTCTGCCCGTAAAGAGTAAAATCTATCGACAGCCTGATCATGTCAGAGACTGCATCAAGACAGAGAGTCATTGAGCCCTCGGACAGCCCCTGGGCTAGTCCAGTAGTTCTCGTGCCAAAACCTCACACCCAGGGCGGTAAGAAAGATATGAGGTTTTGCGTGGACTACAGAGGCCTCAATGCAGTCACTAAGACTGACGCCCACCCGATACCAAGAGCAGACAAACTTATAGACCGGTTGGCTTCGGCCAACTACTTAAGTACGTTTGACCTGACAGCTGGGTATTGGCAAATCAGGTTAGCTGAGGAGGCCAAGCCCAAAACAGCATTTTCTACCCCGGGTGGGCATTATCAGTTCGTGGTAATGCCCTTTGGTTTGAAAAATGCACCTGCCACCTTCCAAAGACTGGTGAATCGAGTTCTCACTGGGTTGGACGACTTCTGTGCGGCGTATCTGGACGATATCGCTGTCTTTAGCTCCACCTGGGAGGATCACCTGGTCCACCTGAGGAAAGTGTTAGAGGCCCTGCAAAAGGCAGGCCTCACTATCAAGGCCACTAAGTGCCAGATAGGGCAGACACAGGTTGTATACCTGGGCCACCTTGTAGGTGGAGGCCAGGTTCAGCCATTGGAGAGCAAAATACAGGCCATCCAGGACAGGGCTCCTCCAACCACCCAGACTCAGGTTCGAGCTTTCTTGGGCCTGACTGGTTATTACCGGAAATTTGTCAGAAATTATGGATCCATTGTGACCCCGCTAAACGACCTGACAAGTAAAAAGATGCCAAAAAAAGTTCAGTGGACAGCAAGCTGTCAGAAGGCATTCGATGACCTAAAGCAGGCCATGTGCACAGCACCTATCCTAAAGAGTCCAGACTACTCCAAACCATTCATTGTCCAAACAGACGCTTCGGAGTTGGGTGTGGGAGCTGTTCTATCTCAGCTGAATTTTGATGGTCATGACCAGCCCATAGCTTTTATTAGCAGGAGGCTGACCCCCAGAGAGAAGAATTGGTCAGCTATTGAGAGGGAGGCCTTTGCTGTGGTTTGGGCCCTGAAGAAGTTGAGGCCATACTTGTTTGGCACTCACTTCTAGATTCAGACCGACCATAAGCCCCTCTTGTGGCTAAATCAAATGAAGGGTGAAAACCCCAAACTACTTAGGTGGTCCATTTCCCTACAGGGGATGGACTTCACAGTGGAGCATAGACCTGGCACTGATCATGGCAATGCAGATGGGCTCTCCAGGTATTTCCACTTAGAGCAAGGAGACTCACCTGGTCAAGGTTAGCTTATTGTCCCAAAGTTTGGGGGGGGGTCATGTAGGAGTGTAGGGTCTGCAATCCTATGATCACCCAGATTTTTTGCTTTTGCTTCATTGGTTTACAACTTTCCCTGGCTGTGGGCCTGCCAATCAGACCCACAGCCTAGCTGTTCTCTCTCGAAATTAACACTTGTACACTAGGTGCATCCACTAATTGGAACTGGGCCGCCTTGTCAGTCCCTGTATCAGCATACCACAGGTATCCAGGGCATCGGTGTACCCAGGGCCTACCAGGGGCTGCAGCATGTATTATGCCACCCCTGGATGGCCGCCCAAATCTGACACAACTGGCTGCACGACAGCTGGGGCAAAGTGGTGTAATCACCCGTTGCTGTAGGTGTAGTATTCCTATACCTAACCCTAGAATGGACACATGGATTCCTATCAGTCACTCCTATGGCAGGCCTTATCAATCCTGAAGGCAGAGTGCGGGGAATCATGTGGGATGGTGCTCTGGCGCGAGCCGAGCCCGTCGACGGCTTACGGTACCAAGTCCTAATAGCCGTTCCATGGTGACGCGTGCCAACTACTTTAAAATGCATTATAATCCTTGCGGTTATTTGCTAACTTTGGCATCGCATCACCCACACATGTCGAGTAAGGTGTCATACGAATGGGAATACGAACCCCTCGCCAATTCTGGTGACGGGGTTAGCATTCCCCCCTTTTAGAGGGGCACGACATGGAAGTAACCTTGAACCCCGGTTAAAAGTTGACTCAAGCCTCAGCATCACAAAATGGATGCTGCCACCAGACACAAGTCTGACCTCCTGCTGCTGGGAGACCAGTGGAGGGAGCTTGGACAAAGGGTTTCCTGTCGAGGGCGGTGTTAGCACCATCCCAGACAGGGTTTGTGTATCCCAGGTAGGCAGGGCTGAAAGTAAGGTGATTGCAAGTGGCACCCCGGTGCTCACTGTGCATAGCCCGGCTCAAACCAGTTTCGGGGGCAACCCTGCCCCTGAGCTGGGGCGAAGCCGGACAAAGGATAGGGGTGTAACCACCCCCCTCCTGGCCCCACCCATAGGTAGGACCTAGTCACGGGCCAGCCCCTTTTCCTAGAATAAAGGTAGGAGCGAGTCCCCTTCCCAAATTGGATAATTCTGAATCTTGAACTACTTTCCACGAAAGGAACTCTTGACTTTTTCTGAAGACTCTCCCTTGTGGCTAAGGAGTAGCCACCCTGCACCAGCAGGCACCACCTAAGCGCTTGCGGGTTGCTGTACGTCTCTCCCACGGATCAAGACGGCCCAGCTCGACGAGACCCGGGTTCCCTGCCATCTCTGACCTCTACCTACATCGTCAGCCCAGCTGAGAGTCGTAGGTGTGACGAGACCTGCGGGACCGGCCATCTTCAGAACCTGCACGACGCTTATCTAGCACGCCCACCGAGGGACCCTCGAGTGAGTGTAACTAGGGTTTGAGAAGCCCTAACCCTGAGCAGCTCCAGCACCGAAGTCTGCCTCCCAGCATCCACGAGATCTGCGTGGGGGCCCTTCCGCTCCTTGCTGTTCACCGCGTTGTCCGGCCACTCGCCGACCGGTTTGTGGCCCTCTTCACGACGCACCACGACAGTCCTTCATCACTGGTCTGGTTGCTCCAGACTGGCTCTTGCTCCCCTTCAACAGAGGAGTACCTCGGACCCTCCTGGTCCACTCCAGACGCCATCTTGACTCCACCGCGTGGGTTTGCCACTGCCAAGACCTGCTGCCCCACTCCTGGGCCCAGCATCGTCGACAGCAGACACCTTCGTGGGATAGCTCGCCCTCCATCCTGGTCGCCGCCACGCCTCCTGGTCCGAGGAACAGCCGAGTCCGACGTCATCCACTCACCTGGTCGAGGTGACTTCAGCTGGTACCTTCCTGGTACCCACACGATCGCTGGCTGGCGGTTGAGAACTGAGTCCCCTCTGCTTTCAGGTTTCCTTCATCACCGATCCAGGCTTGGATCTCGCTGAACATCGACACTGGTCGCCTGCCAGCAACTTCTTCTTTCAGGCTCCTGAGACTACAACAAGGACTCCCGACATCTTGCCGAACCTCACGCAGCTGCAGCCTCTGGGCTAGGTAACTCGAGCATTTCGGTGCTCCATCGCAGGTTCGCTCTACAAGTGTCCAGTTCCTTTTTCGTTTAGTCCCACTGATCGGATCACTCCGGAATCAGTAACTCCAGACTCGAACCATTCGCATTTCACTGTTAGAGTAGATGGTTTCTCGTGCCCCTCGGGCATTTGTGTAAATTGTGCAACTGAAGTATTTTCATAAGAGTTTTGTAGTGTGCTTAGCTCCCTGACTCATAAAGAGCCAGGGTAGTCTTGTTATAAATAAATATCCTTTATTTTCATAACAACTTGTGTGGTGTCCTTTCACTTGGTGTTCAAGGGGTATACGTGATGGTAAACAGCTGGCTTAACACGCCCTCTAGAGTTTAGCCTGAAGACTGCTCTTGTCCACGCTACTAGGATAGCTGGTCTATAAGGTTGACTTACAACCAATCATCAATAAGGGTCGTTTGGAATGATACACAGTGATCACTAGAATAGTGAGCACTACATATCAGGCCAACTTCTCACACCCCCTCCAACCTCACAACCTTTTCCCTTCATGTCTAATGAACTGTGTTTCCGTCACTGCTCTCTCTCCCTGCCAATGTCGCCTTTCTCTCCCAGTAACCTCTGTCTCTGGCCCTTCCCCAATGGCTGTATCTCTATTCTTCTCTCCCTGTCACCTCTGCAAGCGTCTCCTTTCTTCATGCCCTCCCGTCCTTTGTTGACATTGTCACTCTCTGCTCTCCTCACGCGCCCTCTCTCCTGAAGTGTCAGTAATCGCGGCCATTCCTCCCTCCTGTCACTCTCTCCCTCCTTCCCTCGCTCTGTCCGTAACAGCGTCACTGCTTCTCCCGCTCCTGTTCGCCGGCGGCTCCTCCCACTCCCTCACTGTCTGTCGGACAACCGTCTCCCTCACCCCATCTCCCTTCCTGCCATCTCTCACCCTCTCTCTCCCATCCTGCTATCTCTCTCACCCTCTCTCTTCCACCCTGCCATCTCTCTCACCCTCTCTCTCCCATTCTGCTATCTCTCTCACCCATCCTGTCATCTCCCTCACCCTCTTTCTCCCATCCTGCCGTCCCTCTCACCCTCTTTCTCCCATCCTGCCATCCCTCTCACCCTCTCTCCCAGCTCGTCTGCCAGACTCCCTCTGACAGACATCCCCGCCTTCACTCACTGCCTTCTTCTCTTTCTCTCTGCCCTCTGTCTCCCCCTCCGCTAGCCCGTCTGTCCTTCCTTCCTTTGACAGTAACAGTCTGCATTTCTTTTTCTCCGCTCCCCTCTTTCTCTGTCCTCCTTTGTGCCCTCTCTTTAGTCTCTGTCCTCGTTCTCTCGTGGCTTCTGCCGTCCACCATCTATGCCTCTCTCTCCCATCCCATCTACCCCTCTCCGCTCACTCTTTCTCTCATTGTCTCTCTCTCTCTTTCCATCCTCTTTGCTACCCCTTTCTCCCTCTTTCTATCACTTCGACTTTATACTGTTCTCCCTCTCACCCTCTCATTCTATCTAATCTAACCCTTTTGTTTCTTTTGTCTCTCTATTACTAATTATCCCTTTCTCGAATTCTCCCTCTCGCTCTAACATCCCATCTACTACCCCACGCTCCTGCTCTCCATGTCACAGTGGGAGGATACTGTTCTCTCTCCTCGCCCGTCTACTAGCCCTCTCTCTGACACCCAGATGCTGTTACTCCTTTTTTCTCCCTCCCTCATTTCCCCTGCGTTCCCTCTCTGCACCCCTCTTTCACGTCAGGGCCTTTTTCTCCCCTCCCCCCCCCAGCTATGCCTCCTTAACTCTGCGCTTGAAAAGGATGGTAGTGGGTAAGGTCAGGGCCACTGGAATTATGCGATTCTGCTGCCATGGCGATTTTCGCATAATTTTGTATTTGCCACGTCATCCATCATCTGAAGATTGTAATAAAAACACATTTTTATGTTTCAAAGGGATGAAAAGTTACAAAAACGTCAGCGACTCGGATTCCTGCGCATGCACCGGAATGCTTTTCGCTAGATTTGACTGGCATTTTTAAGTTACTTATTGCTGTATTTGGGTGTTAAACTGTAACTAATAAAGTGCACCCTATTTCCAGACACTATTGCCAGGTGTACAAATATTGAAGTAAAACTATGATAAAATGTGGCGAATTATGCTACATAATTTGCCTTTTCTTGGTGCATAATTTGTGCAACCCTGCCACATAATTTGGTCCTCTTCCGTCACACAATTGCAGTGGCCCTGGATAAGGTGTCAAGCCAATGGTAGGTGCAGTAGGCTTCATGGGTTCACCGAAAAAGTCATGCCAGGTTTCATAAATTTAAAATACATAAATTAAATAAATAAACAAACAATGAGGGCGACTAAAAATATGTGCACCGGCTGCAGAATTGTATGAGTTGGGCAAGAACAGCCACAATCCAATGCAATGGAGTGCTTCAACAGACAATATTTAATTTTGCTGTTGCACCACCAATTTTTACACTAATGTACACCAGAAACTGTAACATAAGCAGAAGCCAGAAGGACAATGTCAGGCTCTCCATTTACGAAGTGGACCAGAGGAACCAACACATTTTTATTGTTTTTATTTATTACAATTTTTCGATATGCTAGACAGCACCCACACTTTTCTACAACATAACTTTAACACATTGGCATTGCCAATAGCTCTTGCTAAACACTTAAAAGGTCCCAAAGGCACGACCTATTGGCTATGCCAATGCTTGTTGTTCCTGGGGGCCGGTTTTGCAGCGGTGCTACAATATCGGCCCCCTGTAACAAAAGCGGCAGCAGTGCAAACTAAAGCAGCAACAGTGCTGCTTCTTGCTAGCACCCACCCCACCCCCCTCACAGGGCAGTTCCAGCAGAATTGCCAGGGCTGGTTTGTGTTCCTAGTCTGGCCCTGCTTCTAGCACAGTGATTCTTAACCTGCGGTCCGTGGACCCCTGGGGATCCGTGACTCCTACTCAGGTGGTCCGTGACGGTCCATGCGGTCCGTGGACCCCTGGGGATCCGTGACTCCTACTCAGGTGGTCCGTGACGGTCCATGCGGTCCGTGGACCCCTGGGGATCCGTGACTCCTACTCAGGTGGTCCGTGACGGTCCATAAATTGAAATATTGTTAGTGATGGCTTTAGGGTGTTGCTGCTGCGCTGGGTCCCAAGGTCAGGGGCACTTTAATTTCAAATATTATACTGGGTTGGAGGCACATTTTACAGAGTTCTTCCTGTGACCTGTTATTAAATATGTCAAGTTAATTGTGGTGATTAATGTACTTGCTGGAGAAGTCTGAGGTTTGTCTCATGGAAATTTTGATTTAGCACAAAAAAAGGGTAAATGTGCCTGCTGCAAAACACAACTACAGTACGGATGATATGCAACTCTCGTAGCCCACACACTTGTATGAATCATTGTCTTTGAATAATAAGTGTGTGTGTGTATGTGTGTGAGATGTAACGCGCATGTATTATGAGGAGCAGCATTATAAACAAAAAATCAGTAAATATGAGAGATAGGCTATGAAGAGATGAGGGGCACTGTTTGTGGGTGGTGTGGAGAAAATCCATGAAAAAGGAGGTCACCAAGGGGGGGGGGGGGGGGTATGAACAAAGATTGCCGCACTGGGCGCCATCAGTGCTAAGCAGTATATACACATTGCAAAGCTAATTTGAAAATTTTAAAATGCTCTCTAAATGTGTAGGAATTTGAAACCAGAGGATAAAAATCAGTTGATATCTTTAGCTTGATTTTGCGAGACCCGCATAAGTACATCAAACAAGTGTATGAATGATTACTGGCCTCGATTAAATCACTTGCATGCTAGGACAAAAAGTTGATGTATTAAAGCCAAACAAAACAAGTGATACAGTGGAGCATATCATATAGAAATAGACCCTAATTCAGAAAAGCTTCAACCATCCCATTAAAATTATAATTTCAAGTTTTGTTTGTGAATTAAAGAAATTCTTTCATCATTTGGATATTTGTTTGACATATACTTGTTTCTGTAGTTTTGTGTACTTTTTTGAGGTTCACAACCTAGAAATTATTTAGGCAGGGATCCCGGGTCTCCACTAGTGATTCAATGGGAGTCCACAGAAGTCAAAAGTGTATGAACCGCTGCTCTAGTACAAAAGCGCCTCAATTGGGGACACCAACCGTCCATACTAGATTCTGTTTGTCATTCTTATGCTGCTCCAACAAATCAATGTAAGGATACCAAACTAACTTTCAGCCTCCAGTTTTAAATTCCTTCACATTTACAAAGTGATTTACATTATTCAATTTTGTCTTTTATGCGTATATACTTTATTAATCTGTTCATATTATTTATTTTTCTAAAACAATAGCGGATCCGCTATGTGGGTCCCAGGTAGCCCCTGAGGTCCATGGACCCCTGTTTAAGAACAGATGCACTAGATGAACTAGAGAAGTTGAGAATGATGAATCGCTCTCTGCCTAGAAGTAGTGGGGAAAGGATTTCCATATAAAAGACTCAAGCTCCTTAAGAAGGGTGACTCGGAAGTCGGCAAATGAAAATTACCACTTAGCAGGGATGAAAAAACCTCCTACTTGGAAAAAAGATTAAATTAATTTTGCTCCTATTGTGAATCAGTCCTTTGTGAAAGGAAGCCAACACAAGATTATTTCAAATTTCATTTTTTTTAACCACATACCAAGACGATACTTTATGCATATTTATATCTTTTATGACTGAGCGCTTGCCCTGTAAATTTATGTGGAGGCAGTCAGATTAGCAACTGTTACATCTGTTACTCATGAACAAGTTCCTACCTTCCTTGTGTGGCAATTCCCCTGCGGTGCAGGGGGGGGCGCGGCACCGCTGTGCTCGTGACGAGATCAGCTCGTCATGACTCACAGTGGAGCTGTGCTCATGACGAGCAGAGCTCGTCACGACCCTGCCCACTCATTAATTCTCCCGCACACGCGGGGAATTATTCGCGCGTGGGCAGGACGCGGTCGTTATGACGAGCTCAGCTCGTCATGAGCACAGCTCCACTGTGACTCATGACAAGCTGAGCTCATCATGAGCACACAACGGGTTAAAAGGATCTCGTATCCTCTGCTCTAATGCCTTGGACCTACACCCTAAATCCTGTGTTTGGTGGTATTCTGCTTTACTAGTCACTTGCTCCCCTCCCAGTTCGTTAAGTTCCAGTTTTTATCCTACCCTTTATTGTCCCTTTCGATTGTAACCTTGTTTGATATGCATATGTGATTTGTTTAGGTGATACCCCTTCTGACGATTGTACTGCTACTTTTACCTTCCTTTCCCTCAAATTGTAAAGCGCTCTGATATCCTTTGGGATCATGTTCGCGCCAGGCGCGTAGCTAGGGGGGGGCGGACCGCCCCAGGCGGCACTATATTTAGGGCAGCGTCCGTTGCGGCTGCGGCGGCCTTTATAATTTGTTTAGGGACACAGTGTCACTAAATAAATTATGAAGTCCGCCGCGGCCGCAACGGCGCGCGCGGCCAGGTGGCCCTGTTTAAAAACATGATCGAGTGTGATTCCGTGCAACGAATGAGCCAAACCTTTAGAGCAGCCAATGTGGTGCAATGACTTATCTGCAAGACCCTGCTTGTGCCAACTGGTACACTTGGTTAATTTTGAAGTGCATATTTCTAACTAAATGGGTAGAATGTAATTTATTGTGACATGGCAATTCATAGTGACTAAATTACAGACATGAGGTGCTGTATCATGAACACTGCAAAATAGCATTCTGTTTCGTATTTGTCAACTTCTTGACCCTTCTCGGTTCATTCTCTGATATAGGTTTTTTACTATAAGGTGGGATTGAATCATTTGTAGTTACACTCTGTAAGCCACTGCTCTAGACGCTGTTACAGACAGACAGACATTACTAGTCGATGACTCCTCCACAAATACCACACCAATGTCACCTTGAAGGAGGGAGAAGTTCCACCATCACGATTTTCAAGTGAGCACATCTGAGTCAGACATTCACGATTTAATATCAAACGCTTTATTACGGGACATTTGTATCATATTTTAAAAATATATTCTTGCCCCTCAATCTCCAAGCAATGAATGCCTACTCACCCAGTGACCCTTGTCTGGGGAGTACACTTGTTTGCATTATTAAGAGCCACGTGTTGTAACTTGTTGGTCCCATCCCAGCCTGCTCCAGGGCCGTCAATCTTGGAGCGCGCACCAGCGCTACCAATGACGGCCCTGGGCTACATTTTTGCCCGGCCCTCGCGATGAGAACGTAGCGGTGACGCGTCACGCGCTTCACCACTACGCACTCTCGTGAGGACCGATTGTGGCTTGGGGCAGTGAGTCAGTCTGCTGCGTGGATAATTCGTTCTATGCAGCGCAGGAGAAAAGAAGTTTGGGGCATATTAACAACGAGGCGATACAAAATTATCGCCGCTTTTGCGGCCGTTTTCGGCCGAAAAGCGGCGATAATTTTATCGCATTAATTACAAGGACACGCTATCGCGTGTTTCCTTGAATCAGCTCCTGTTTAGTTCACGCCTCACTTTGCATCTCTAATGAGATGCAAAGTAGGCGTTCCCTGCAAAAACTAAGGGAAAATGATCTCTAACTGCCCTACTCCGTATTTACAATACGGCCCAGGACACCCTTAGCGATGTAAAATACAGCGTTAACCACTGTTATCGCCGGTATTTTACGTCTGCTAATTTTCATGACTACCCTATCTATGACATGGGAGGTGGATTCAGTGGCTGAATCCACATCTCCCTATCATCAAGGTTTCTTCTATCGCTGTGGGAATATCGCTGGTTTACCAGCGATATTCCCGCATAACGCCACTTTTGATGTAAAATTTATCGCCCTGGAGTAACGCGTTGTTAATAACGCGTTATCCAGGCGATAAATTACAGCGATAGGCAGCGATAAATATAAAAGCGCTAAGCGCGCTTTGCGATATTTATCGCCGTCTGTTGCTGATATGCCCCTAAGTTTATTCCTAATCACCTTTCCTGAACTCTGCAGCTGCTTATCACATCAGGCTGTGACACAAAGTTTGACTAATGGAGTAGTAGGTAAGAGAATGTGTGACTATTTATACTTCTTTCAAAAATATGCGCAGGCCCAGCAGGACACGTACTTCGTGTGCCCTTCATTTAAACAGTTTTTATCATTATCATGGCTGATGCAGAACAACAATCAGACAAAGACAATAACAAATGTCCCAATAACACTGGTGATTAATGATCCGCTGGAGAGCAATAATTTGTCTGTTAGTAGTTTTTAAATGCAGATGAACTGTATTTTGTTTGGAAGCTCAGAGGGTTACTGCCTTTGTTACAGAGATCCTTGCGTAACTTGCAGTTCAGAGTTACAATCCTAACATAGGACAGTGACCAATGAACTGTCACCAAAGAGCTGCATACAAACATGAATGGTATACTTTTTTTGTGTTTGGTGATATAGTTAGAACTTCCTCAGTCTTTCATCATTCTAATGTTGCTAAAATGAGTATGTTTGGGCAGAGATAAATTTTTATCAGTAAAGCTGACCCCATGGAATACTCTTTTAAATCCTAAGGTTGTGTTTCCCCAGACCAAACCCTCTCAAAATATACTGCCCACCAGTATGGATGACGTGTGATTCCTACACCTTGTAATCCTCATTGGCTTATGTGACATTCCCTGTAGACTGATTTATATACTTGTATGATTCATTGTCTCTGTATAATGTGTTTGTGGTGTAAAGTGCTGACACACTACACTGATATGAGTAGCGCTAAACAACAAATGCATATGAGAGAGGGGCTACAGAGCGATGAGGGGCACTGGTGGAGGGTGGCAGTGAGGGAATCTGATGAGGAGGTAGTTGGAGGGGATGTGGAGCGATGAGGGGCACTGGTGGAGGGTGACTGCAGGGCTCGAGTCGGGGTACCAGGCGGGTGGATGGCGTCCCCTCACTTATTTTAACGAGAGCTCGATTACTGGAGCAAATGGAGCCACACATTTACTCTTTGGCCTCTCTGGGGCGAGATCGGAGCTCATTCAGAACGCTGCTCACGCGCTGGCTTCTCTGATGCAATGGCATCTAAGGGGTGAGCGAGGGGAGGCAATGAGTCTGATGGTGCAAGCCACCTTTTGTGACGTCACTTGCTGTTGTGACGTCAGCGTCCCCCCACTTCTTTTTTTAGGACTTGTGCCCTGGGTGACAGTGAGGGAATCCGAGGAAGAGGTCATGTGTGGAGGGGGAGCTAGGGTGAGATGAGGAGCACTGGTGGAGGGTGGTAGTGAGGGAGTCTGAGGAGGAGGTCATGAGGGGGAGAGGCTACAGAGAGATAAGGGGCACTGGTGGATGGTGGCAGTGAGGGAGTCCAAGGAGGAGGTCATGAGGGGGAGGGGCTATGGGGAGATGAGGGGCACTTGTGGCGTGAGGCAGTGAGGGAATCTGAGGAGGAGGTCACTAGGGGGGCCATGGAGGGATGAGGGGCACTGTTGGAAGGTGGTAGTAAAGGTATTTACAGAGAAAGAGGTTATTAGTGTGGCGCCAAAAAAGACTTTCGCATCAGCGCTAAAGCCGGCCCTGTCATGGCCTTTCTGTTTTTGTTTATTTAATTAGCAGTCGGGTTATAAGGGCTACTGTGGAACATACTTTAAAGTGCATGCTAATTATATTTACTGCTATATTCAATGTTTTAAGTTTGAAGGTGATTTTACTAATGTTTTTATCGGGAAAAAGCAAAGTGGAGCCCGATGGTGCCTGATATGGGGCTGGGGCCCAAGGTCAGCTGTGAGATAAGGTGACCTGGAGAGAGGAGTAGTGGATAATCAAGCCTGTAAGGGAGAGCGTTGCCGAGTCCGGGGTCAGGTGGAGGTAGTAATGAAGAGGGATTCTCCCTGAAGGCTCGCACAGAGGGAGCCTGTAAGGGAGTGCGTTGCAGAGTCTGGGGTCAGGTGGATGTAGTAATGAAGAGGGATCCTCCATGAAGGCTCGAACAGATGGAGCCTGAGTAGTATCACTTGCCTGATACTCCCACCTCAGAAACCTCCTCTTCCCATCAAAGGAACATTACATGGAAAGTGATAATATTTAGAAAGAGATTTGGAAAAGAGTGAGTTTTACTGGTCCTATTTTTCTTGTTTCTTCTGAATATTCAAGGAGTGCAGCAGCGCCGGAACAGTTTGTCCCGGGTCTTGGATAGAGTTGAACAAGTTCCCATGGCCCCCACAACTGTGTTTAAGGATTGTGATCATAATGTGTCGCCCCTCCCTGTATTTTAGCTTTGGGCCCCCAGGCAGGCTGTGCACCATGTGTGTGCTGAGGCTGCTGTGAAGGAGAGATGCACTATTACAAGCTGGTTTTGGGTACCAAGAGCACATGTCTTTTAATTCCCAGGGAGTTGGTTGCTGCTGCTTGGAAGTAATGACAGGGAGCGACCCCTGGTTGTTGCCTTTGGGCCACCAGAGTGGGCTTTGTATCCGGTCTGTGTTGGCAAGGTGGAGCTGACTGACCTCTTTGTGCTGCGTTTAGTTTTAAGGGTACACAGTGAGTCATTCCCTGTGAATAGTTAATTTGCTGTTTTTGAAAGATAAAGAATCACAGGCTTCGACACTGTTAAGTTGGTTTTGGGTCCACAGAGCACATCACGTTTGTGCAGGTCCCCACTGCTTTAATGGTGGGGACCATGATGTATGGTCATTTAATGTCAGCTGTAGATGAAGGTTACATGAACAGTGTAATGTATGTGCATGTTTGCATTGTATTGAGGGGATTACCAGGTAATTGTTCACACAGCTCTCTGATGGATG
Organism: Triturus cristatus; assembly: GCF_964204655.1. Lineage (NCBI taxonomy): Eukaryota > Metazoa > Chordata > Amphibia > Caudata > Salamandridae > Triturus > Triturus cristatus. Next base: position 1,426,187,799 of record NC_140590.1, on the reverse strand, counting down.
TCACATGCGGTTTTTCTGAGTCCCCAGATAGATCATGCAGTCTGTGTGTTCTCTTTTGTACTGCCAGTCACCGGTGTATTCAACTGTGTAGCCTTGGACCGTGTCATGTATGTGCATGTAACTTGCATGATCAAGGTAACTATTAGCGGCGATACTACGTGTCTCTCGGACCTCTTTGAAGTGCATGCCCTCCCCGGGGGGGGGGGGGGGGGGCGGCAATCTGAGGGATAGCCCCGGGCGCCACAAGCTCTAGCTACGCCACTGGTTCGCGCTATATAAAACTTTATAAATAAATCAATAAATCTGTAAAAAAAAAACAAGTGCAGGGAAAGCTTTTCTTTCCTAATGCTAGGGAAGCCAAACAGAAGCTCTTAATTCTATCTTATTCCTCTTTCTTCATCCACCCTAGACTCTCTTTCTCTTTATCTCACTCTTGCAGGTTCTTTTTAACCCCTTCCCCGCTCATGACGGAACCACTCCATCATGAGCCACGGGTGCGCTGTGCTCATGACGGAACCACTCCGTCATGCTGCGGCCGTTGGCGGCCGCTCCTCCCACGCGGCGCTAATTCCCCGCCTGTGCGGGCGATTAGCGCAGTGGGTGGAGTCATGACGGAACCACGCCGCCATGAGCACAGCTCACCCATGACTCATGACGGCGTGGTTCCGTCATGAGCACAGCGGCACCGTCAACCCCCCCAAACCCCCCCAGCGCTGCGGCGGAATTCGCGCCGCAGCGAAGGGGTTAAACCCTGCATTCTACCTTTGCCACTGTTTTCTTATTTTCTCTCTCCGTTTTTTCTTTTTCTACCTTGCTCTTTCTTACCTGATATTAAGGCCTCTTTTTCATTCAAGAATCTGGCAAATTATTCCTTCATACTGAGCTCCTAAAATCCCAGTAAGTGCCCTGCCTTGTCACCCTTCATCAGTTTCTCTTTTCTGTTTGATCTCAGAGATATTCACGTAAGAGTGATTAGTAAGACTGCATTTAGGGCATTACCACTGCCTGGCTCGTTTGGGGTTCATGTTTGCTAGGTTAAAGGGCAAATAAAACTCCATACCTCTGGTCCATGTTATCTGACACAACAGCAACTCTGTGGGGCCTTTTCTGGCAAATTATCTCCCTGGAGACTGCAAATTTAATTGTACCAACTCCAACCTGTGATTCAACAACCCACCCTTTTAAGCTTTGCCCCTGAAAGGGGAATGGGACATGTTTTTCCAGACAACACTGTCTCCCTTTGGAGTGTTTCCTGTTATCCCAGATACAGGCAGTGTCATACTGTTTATTCTGTGGAATAAATACCAGGTGAGTGTAATCTGCCCTTCACTCCCACATGCTCTTTTCGCCTGTTGTGGTTTGTTAGCCAACTTTTTAAGAAGCAGTCCACCAATAAGGGCTGACTTGTTTACTCAAGCAGATTTAACATGAATTTCCCTTCTCACACACTGAGATCTTCCACCTCCTTACACGTCTACCTTCCCTCTTTCAGGAAAGCCAGATAAGGATCTTGCTTTTTCTCTTTTCTTACTGCCAATCTATGGAATTTTCTCCCTCTTAATAGGCGTGCATAAGATATTGGAAAATCCAGGAGGACCTGGCTCCATACCACACCTTGGCCCCTATCATATAACGTGAGCACTATAAATGCTAATTTAAGACTAGTCCCTGCCCCAGTTTTGTGCTGAGTGATGTCTTAAATAGTTGATGAGCTTGAGACCCTGACAAATGGTGGTTTATCACATGAGCTTTTAAGGAATGTGCTGCTTTTGTCTGGAAATGTTATCCGCATTTATTGACATCACTAAAGTAACTATGTCAGGACTGGAGGCGAAGATTATGCCTTCTTTCTTCGCTTTTTATTAACAGCAGCCATCATGTAGAAGACAAAACAACCAATTAGGAACAGTCTGAACATCCAATCAGGCCCCACAATGGCCCAACATAGTCCTTCTTCACTGGCCCATTGTCCTCTTTCTTCACTGCTGCGCAGCTGAGATAAGTACCTCATTCCTTTCACTGTTTGGATGGTACTTCTTATACATGGTAAATGTTATATATTTTATGATGTTGTTTATATGACGTGTTTAAGTTAAATTTAAGTTGCTAGGGCGTGACATAGGCAGCACTGCCATGTCTTGAGGTCAGTTGTCTTCAATGACGTAGTTTTGCTGAGTTTGTCCTGGTGTTCATTAATTGTTTCTATTTCAAAGCGGCCCCGCCGCGTTTGCTGCCAGGTTTTTTCCCCCATTTGTGAGCAGCTTTGCGACCACGAGAGCGATTGCTGCTCTTACGCAGCCCTTCCTGGTGCGAACCTCCAACCTCCACCCACTAGAGGGCGTTGGAGGCAGATCGAGAACGCGGCACGCATGTTTGAAATTCATCACAGTGGAGTTTTCCTCGGTGCGCATGTCTGCTATTTCTACCACCCTTAAGTGACACCCCAGTGGGCTCCACAGCGATTCGTGCCTCTGCAAATACTGATCAGGCCGATCGCTTGTTACGCTCTGCAGCCACTGGGGATTATATCAGGCTGCAGAGTCAGTATTGATTCATTACTTTCCTGAACGCCCTTCTGGGTGTGTATTGCTGGAGGCCCCGGTGGCCTTTGGGGACACTTACCCAGGCCGGTCCCAATTGAAAGGTCACGCACTAGGCAGGTGTCCCAGGGTTTAGACCCTAGTGAAAATCTTTCGAGTTCCTCGCATCCAAAAAAATTCAGACTGCCACCCAGTCCCCCAATAAATTAGTCACCTTTCCCCCCCTTTCAAGAGGGCTTTTGGTCTGTCACCCAGACTTCCTTGGTTACCCCTTTTTCTTCTCTAGTCCAGTAGCTCTTCATTATGGACTACGAGGATGACGCCCACGTGGTTGAGGACCCCATGGCCGACCTCCCTTGGGACGATGATTTTTATGATGCGGTGGACGCATCTATTTACCGAGCGGTAGAGGAGGTTATGATGCCTTTGGAAGATAGGCTGTCCCGCCAAATTGCCCAGGCATTTGTAAATCTGACTCCTCCCCCCACGGTGCCACTTCCATCCTCAGAGTCCACAGGAGCTCCCCTCCACCAGCGGACACAGCGCCTCCCCCGGCCAAACATAATAAGGACGCAGGGGTGGACCTAGACGCCTTTGACATGCTCAGACAACATTTTTGGCCACCCAGCCTTCCATGCCTGTAGGGGACAGCCGTTTACCATCAAAAGTACCTTCACCCCTCCCACCGATTCAGGGGATCCCGACAATGAACCCTGACCATCCAGACCATGGCTCCCAGTCCGCCCCTCCCACTCTTCCCAGGGCTCCTCAGGCATGTAGGACCCTGATGACATAGTTCATCCCCGGTCTTCTGAATGGGCCCCGGCCGACAGGATTGCATGTTACGTGGCAGGACTCATTTGCAAACCACTGGAGAAAGAAGCCCATAACTGCTTTCGCGCTGGGTGCCCTTGCCCCTCCTTGGAAGGGAAGATGGCTCCTACCCCCGAAATTGACGTTCGTATGGCCACCTTTTTGCAGACGTTTATAAAGGATCCCAAGAAGGGTATTGATGGGTCTTGGCGGGCATCCCAGGACAAGCTCCTGGATACGCTGGGTCCCCTCACCAAGATCCTTGACATGGCTGAGGAAGCAAACATGACGGGCTCCCTCATCGCCCAAGAGACCCTTCCAGGGTGGGCGCAAAGGGCTATTATTTTTTGTGCAACACAAATTGCACCCTGTCTACGGAGCGTTGCCGCTCCCTCCTCATAAAGATGGACCCGAAGCTGGGGGACCTAGCAGATTCCAAGGCAGGGAGCTATTGCAAAGGGAGGGCTCTTTTGTGAGCCGTTCATGAAGGAACTAGGGAAATTTGTGAATACCTTCACCTCCCTAGATAAAGCCCAGACATCCATCAGGAAGGTTTTCCTTAGGGTTTTCCGCAGGGTCGTTCGAGGTAGGGGTCGCTCGACCGGCCGCAATGCCAACCAATATCCTCAAAAAGGACAAGGCTCCAGGCAAGGCCAGTATCAGGACCAATCCAGGTTCGGGAACTTCTACCCCATGAGGGGGCAACGAGGCAAAGGCAGAGGACACCGAGGAGCAGCAACCTCCTCAGGCCCCGTGAATGTTCTCCCTTCTTCTCTCTTAAAGGTAGGGGGGCGGCTGGCAAATGTTTTTTAGGCTTGGACTACAATCACAGGGATGTTTGGGTTCTTCAGACTATCCGGGGGAACCACATAGAGTTTTTTGGGGAACTCTCTCTCCCCATACAATTCTCACACCACAATGCCACTCTGGTGGACTAAGAGGTCACATCTCTCCTCTCCAAGGGCGCTATCCTCCCATCCTCCCAGCATTCCCGAGGGTTCATGAGCAACATTTTTCTGGTCGACAAGACCGACGAGGGACAAAGACCAGCGATAAATCTCTGCGAATTCAACAAGTGGGTGGTCTACTACCACTTCAAAATGGAGGGTATTCATCTCCTCAGGGATGTCCTGAGACCCTTGGATTGGATGGTCCGTTTAGACTTTAAGGACGCCTACCTGGTCGTCTTGATTTTCCCGCCCCACCACAGGTTCCGGCAGTTCATCTGGAAACACCAGACGTACGAAGTTGCGTCCTTTCCATTCGGTCTTTCCTCAGCTCCGTGGTGCTTCACCAAGGTTCTCAAACCAGTGGTGGAATATCTCAGGGCTCTGGGTATCCAAATGAAGGTTTACCTAGACGACTTGCTCCTAATTGACCCATGCCCTCGTCAAATGCTCTCTCACCTCCGGCTTGTAGTGAATTTGCTTCAGAGTCTAGGCTTTGTTCTCAATGAGAAGAAGTCACCCCTATATCCTTCTCAGAAGGTGACATTTCTAGGTTTCGTGATAGACTCGGTCTCATCTACTCTAAGTCTTCCCTCCAGAAAGGTAGCGAAGATTCATCACGAGCTAAGGCGTAGTTTGTCCAAACACCAGGTGTCCCTCAGACAGTTGGCTCGAGTAGTAGGACTTCTCTCGGTATCGATCCAAGCGATCTTACCGGGCCCTCTCCAACACCAAGCTCTACAATGCTTAAAGGCATCCCATCTGCGCAGGGGTTTTCCGCACTCGCACAAGGTATCCCTGTCAGAGGAGACTCGAGAGGAAATACAATGGTGGTTAAATCACATGGAAGCCAGGAATGGCCGGGCGATCTTCGAGTCAGCTCCAGATTTGGTCATAGAGTCCGACGTCAGCAGAACAGGTTGGGGGTTCAGATGCGGCGCTATTTCAACAGGAGGTTTGTGGTCTCGAAACAAAAAACGGTTACATATCAACTGCTTAGAACTTCTTCCAGGTTCGTTCGCAGTCCGTTGTTGGACAAGGGATTCCATCCAATCATTCGTCCTTCTGAAGATGAACAGCATTTCAGCAGTCCGCTATATCAGTCACTTAGGGGGCACTCGCTCCAAAGCCCTCTCGGATCTTGTGGCCAGTTTCTGGCAGTATTGTCTGGATCATCAGGTGTCGGTCACTGTGGAATACTTGCTCGGGCAGGAGAATCAAGTGCCGGACTTCCACTCCCGCAACATCTGGGATTCCAGCCTTTTGAAACTCGACCCAGCTGTATTCACAACTTTGAACAACCATTGGAGTCCTTTCTTGATGGACCTGTTTGCCTTGAGACTGGACCACCAACTTCCCTGCTTCTTCAGCTGGATGCTGGACCCACCAGCAGTGGCCACAGATGCCTTCCTCTAGGACTGGAGTCGGGAAAAGGGGTATGAGTTTCCTCCTTTTGCAATGATTGCAAGGGTGACAGCGCAGGTCAGGAGACAACGAGTGGAGGTGGTGCTGATCACCCCCCTTTGGAGATCGCAAGTCTGGTTTCTGGTTCTTCTGGAACTTTCTTGGGATTCTCCAATCCTACTCCCCCACTTCTGACTCTTCTCACGAATCCTGACCAAGTTCCCCATCCACTGATTCAGGAGAATTAGTTGTGGCTCATGGAGTGGCGGATTACCAGAGACGATGGGAGGTCCCGGGCCTTTCGGAAAAGGCTGAACTCCAGTACTGTCAAGAGGTATTAATCTGCATGGAACAGATGGTCCCGTTGGTGTTTGCAAAGGGACCTTAATCCCCTGGACACAAATGTAGTTCACATTCTAAATTTCTTAGCTCACTTAGCTCATACTGGTTTGGCTTATAGATCGATTAACACCTTCCGATCAGCCATTTCCACCGGGCATACCCGATCAATGACACAACGGTGGGAGAACACCCACTGGTATGCAGGCTGTTACGAGGTGTCAGACTTGCCCTTCCACCAGAGCCTCGCTATTCAGCCCTTTGGGACGTTAATCAAGTCCTAAATTTGTTTCTGTCTTTGCAACCAAATCGGTTTCTGTCTACGAAAGAACTATCGGCCAAGCTAGCTATGTTGCTTTGCCTCATCTCTTGCCGCTGTGTCTCAGCTGTGAGGGCGTTGGATATAACAGGCACGATGTTCTCCCCAACCTAAGTAACTTTCACTCTTCACAGAAGAACGAAATATGACACATAAGTCATTACCTACCCTGAATTTCTGGACTCTCCTAAACTGTGTGTTGTTCGATGCCTAAAGGCATATGAAGAAATGATGAAGGGTTACGTCCTCCTGGGGAGCAAAAACTCCTTATTGCCTTACTTAAGCCCTTCAAGGCGGTTTCTTGGATTAGGTGGGTAATGCAGGAAGCCGGTATCGATCTTCGGATTTCTGGAGCGCACTCAGCTCGAGGTGCTATAGCTTATAAAGCATTTGGCTTGGGTGCCCGTTTGGAGGATATCCTCAACGTGGCAGATTGGTCTTCGGACTCGACCTTTAAGAGGTTCTACTTCAAGGCGGGGCTTAACATGGTTCACCTCATGGAGAGCAAGCTTTAAACTAGCATAATACTTGCCTCCAGTCCTGACATAGAATGAAATATTTCCTAGCTATGGTAACGGAAAGTTTCAATTCTATTAAGGACTCGGAGGCGAGGATTATCCTACCCTAGGGATTCCTTCAGGTGATTGCCCTCCCCGTATTTGAGTAAGTAATTTGCTTGAGTTTCAATGATTGGTGAGAATGTTGTTTTGACTGCATAGTGTTTAATTTCTCTGTAGTTTCTTCACAGCCTTTACTAGTTAAAGGCTTTGCTGGTGATGTTGTTCCTCATCTTTGCAGGGTCTGATGCAAACAAACAGCATTCATGAGAGTGATCCAGCGACTGACTTCGCACAACGAAAGAGGACAATGGGCCACTGAAGAAGGACTATGTTGGGCCATTGTGGCTCCTGATTGGACATTCAGACTGTTCCTAATTGTTTGTTTTTTCTTGTACTACATTTTCCCAAGGGTTCTTGGGAAAAGTAGTTTATTTGGTTTTCAACATGATGGCTTCTGTTACTTAAAAGTGACGAAAGAAGGCATAATTCTCGCCTCCGAGTCCTTAAGAGAATTGAAACTTTCTGTTACGATAGCTAGGAAATTTTTCATTACAGATTACAACAGAACACAACATAATACAAAGCAAAAAAAACACAACAGCATAAAAAGAAACACAAAACGACAACACCACAACAAATTGCACTACAACAAATATTCACAGACATTCAAGTCACATATTACCACCTCCAAAAAACGGTTGACATAATTTGGTAGTTTGCACCAAATACTATTTCACAGTGCCAAAAAAGCTTGTATAGTAGCACCATTAAAAATTGTTTTCTGATCCAGCTCCATTTTGTCACCTAGCAACGTACAGCTGACATTGCATTTTTAACTAGCTCCAGGATAAGGTACTAGCATGCTTTTGTAAATGTATTTCATTTAGTCAATCAATCAACACCGATACACTCCTCACAAGAAAGTGAGAACTATTCTAAAACATATCAATTGTATCGAATCATTTACAGACATTGACGGAATTAGTGTACAAAAACTAATAAGGGATTCTCATAAGAAGACAACTACTACACAGTAATGGAAGGACGGGGACATAGGACAACGTGCAGAAATTTTCTTACTTCCTCTGTGCATATGGAGTATGAAAAGGAGGTGGTGGGTGAAATGCAGTGTGCCAACATGCATAAGAGCAAATCTGACCACTGTTGCATACGTTGGCAGGGCATGTGCAATGGGGATTTTCCAATACCAAGAAAAAATCTATTTGGTTCCTAATGCAACATGTAAATGTGTTTAGAAGTACTTCAGCAAATAAATGCTCCTCTTTGTTGTTTCCCAAACCCCACCTACGTTTGGCCCAAAACACTTATTTGAATTTACACAAACTTCAATTTTACAGTCAATTTCAGTTCAATTCAATTCAGTTCAATTACTTTATCTGAATACATATTGTATCCATAAAAGTACAATTAAAATTCATACAATCCATCACATTAAAAGTAATAATAAAATATACAGTCTTACGTGCTTTTCGTTTTGCATATATTTTGGTTAATATTTCAATGAGACACCGATAATATGTGCTCAAATTGTTCCTGATAACTTGCAAAGATGCCTTCGAATTTCATCAAATGTTGTCTCGATTTAGTCACAAATGTAACTTAAACATGACTAAAATGCCCCCAAAACATTTAATAATGCACGTGGAGCGCTCCAGGGTCAGCTGAAGCGTGAAGAGAGTGGTGTGGGTGTGTTCATTGTGCATGAGATCTGCATAAAGATGAGCCTGCCAACAGATCCACAGTAAAGAAGTTTAACTTCTCACCGTAGAAGCACAGACAAAGGGAAGAGGAGATATCTCTTACCAACGGATCAAGGGAGGGTCCCCATTAAGTGACAGATCTGGAAAACCATAATGTAATGAACAATATGAAGGAGAACTTACTACCCTGGATAGCAGCCTCAGACTTTGAAAGTGCTGTGATTATGGTACATTTTGAGGATGTGCACCAAAGTGACCAATGTTCATTGAAAAATCTTAGTGAAAGCAGGAAGAGCTAGAACTCTGAGAAGCTCTAACTCACTTCTTCTCAACCCTCTGAAACAGGTTGTGGAATGCACTTCCTATTGAACTCAGATGCAACCCCTTCTTCTCCTGCTTCAAAAGGGACCTGAAACTCCATCTCCTTGACAAATACTTTACAGACAAAGCCAACTGAACCACATTCTGACAACCCAGTTGACTCTCCTTACTACCTAGACCATCAAGAATTGGTGGTCTTCTGATGGTTTCACCTACCTAAGCTACCTTTTGACTAACCCCTCCAATGTATTGTCTCTAAATGTTTATTGTTATTCATATCTCCTCATGTATCCTTATACCGTACTTTTCACTACTCAATTCTTTCTGTTGTAAAGCGCTCTGATACCCAAGGGTCTAGCTGGCGCAATATAAAACTTATAACATAAATAAATAGAGCCTCATTGCCTTCTGCGATGCCCAAGAACCTCTTGACAGCATTAACTGATGGATGTTTGCATTGGTCACAAGAGACTCAAACCAATCTCAACAAACTCAATTAAAAGCTTTGACTTCACCCTTGCATGAAAATATTACTAGTATCTATAGAAATGGCTGTGTTTGTTGAATTCCCAAGTGTTTTTTAATTATGTTGTTAAGTATAGCTGGTTACCTTTTCAGCAGGTTTGGCCAGCACAGGTCCAGAAGGGTTCGATCAATACCAGATTTACATAACAACCCTGTATTACTTACGTGATATCAATTTAGATGAATTGCCTATCAATTTATCAAATGTTCATATCATACCCATCTGCTATTGATCAAGCCTTTGTTGGGCACTTCTGCTTTACAGTGATTCAGTTTTACTGTTTTACTCAATGCCATACAAGAAGCCCTCTACCGTGTATGCTGAAGGTGTGTTTACTTTGAATACACATTGCTCTTCAGCCCAGATCCTTATTTACACATGTTATCAGGTTTTTAGCCAGTTACCTTGCTCTCTGACCACAGCTGGGCTGCCCACGTTGTGACTGCTGAACAGGTTATTGTCCTTATTTGTTCGTCTGACCTGGTTTCTTGTACTGTACTTCTCTGTCAGTTGCATGCATGCAATACCAATAAAATACCCCTGGCAAGGTCTCATTTGAGCATTCTGAAGATCAGGGGATCACCTCTATAAAATTGCACTATAACAACTAACAGGCACATGCATCAACCACAAAACCGGTCGCAAACGGGCAGATTCTCAGAATCTGCCCCTTTGCGACCGGTATTTTTGCATTTGGGATGCATCATCCCAAATGCAAAAATCGCAATTTAAGGAATCTCTAAATTGCGATTCCTTAAATTGTGATTGCATTTAAGGAATTCCTAATTGAGATTCCTTAAATGCAATGCATTAAAGTTTAAAAAATAGCGATTTCGCTATTAGCGGGAGCAAATTACCATGAAGCTGGACTTCATGGTAATTTGCTAAAACTTAGAAAAATGCACTTATTTGCATTTTTATAAGTTTCATGTTGCGCACACACATGCCCTTAGAGCATGTGTGTATGCAACATGTGTGCAGAGTTCAAATACATGGGTGCAATAGGGTGTCATTTTGACACCCTTGCACCCTAGAAATTGCGGGAGCAATTTGCGAGTACCTGCTGGCACTCGCAAATTGCTCCCGCAATCTCCAATGCATTCCTATGGGCCTGGAGGCCCATAGGAATGAATGGGAAGCCATTCATTAATTGCGACTCGCAACTTGTGAGTCGCAATTAATGAATGTTAAGGAATCTCTATTTTAATAGCGATTTCTACATGCATAGGCTTTTGCGAGTCCTTAATTGCGATTCCTTAATATTCGCAATTAAGGACTCGCAAAAGCTTTTCTTGATGCATGTGCCTGTAAATTATTAAATGTGACACAAATTTTGTAGCAGCCTGTGAGTGATGTGAAAAATGAATGCTTTGATTTGGAATATCTGGAACAATTACTTTTTCATGGGAGGGATTCTTAAGTGTGTGATGGGTCATGAGGAGGTAGAGCCACCAGCATGATATCATAATTTTAAGGCAGTAGGACAGAGAGAGTGGGCTGAGGAAAGAGAAGATAATGTTTAGAATGTATTACTTGTTCTTTTAGTGTCTACCCTTCATCATCAAATTATATTTGATCGCTTGTACTTCACAACAAACACAATACAATGTACTCCTAAAAATTAGATGGCAATGAATGTTTTTTTCAAGAGTAGGAGCTGGCCACTGTCATTTACTCTTGCCCTCGCCTTTGGATGGCATCTCCCTAGTAGTGGCAAAGGGCATGGACACACTAAGACCTGTCCAGAAATTCTGTGGCTGTGTTTGAGATTGTTTGGGTTACTTGAAGCAAATGCAAGAAGCAATACTTTACACCAATTGCAAAAACTAAATGTGAAGCACAAGAATGCAGAATATTGGTAAGTGATGGGCAGCAAATCAACATAAGTTTAAGAAACAAGCCATTCATTAGAGACAGCAAGTGTTTGGGAGAGCTGGGTGAAAGATAGAGTTGAAGAGGAGTTTGCAGGGGATACACTAGAGAGCCAAATAAAGGTTGAAATTTCCGGGTGATCAAATTAGATTATATTGTATGATGTACTAAAGTATACAAGAAGTGATGGATGGAATGCTTGAATTTATCTCAGCCACTGGTAATTACTCGTCCCTCAGTCCAGTCCATAGTTATTCTGCACACCATGCCTCCTCAGTTTGGCCCCAGCTAGATGCAAATCAGTCTTGACCCTGCCCCAAAGGAACAGTTCACCTTGAACTGCTAAGCCATGTCCTTTCTGAACCAGAACACAAGCAACCCAGAACCTGTTTCGTCCCTGTTATGGGCTCATCAGCTGGGTATAGCTTGGTTCTAGTAACATAGTATGCATGGGACCCATGTTTGGGCATACCTGTCCTATTTGGGGCAACATACTAAAGTATACAAAATTGATGGATGAATTGCTTGAATTAATCTTAGCCACAGGTAATCACTTGGCCTCATCCCAGACCAACATTATTCTACACACCGTGCCATATGCGATGAGACTCAGCTATATACAAATCAGTTGTTTCCCTGCTCTAATCGGAACAGTCCAGCCTGAACTGAAAAGCCAGGTCCTCCCTTAACCAGATCACAAACCACAAACTGAGGTTGCATGGCGTTCAAAATAACAATGGACTAGGAGGCAGTCCGAGTTTTTATCAGTGGCTGAGATTAATTCAAGCATCCCATTTTGTATACTTTGGTAGGTCATCCTATGTGGGACGGGTATGCTCAGACGTGAGTCCCATGCACACTGTATCACTGGCATCAAACTATATCTGTCTCATGAGCCCACAGCAAGGGCGAAACTGGTCCTAGGTTGCTTGTGCTCCAGTTCAGGGAGGACCTGGATTGGCAGCTCGGGCTGGACTGTTCCCATTGGAGCATGATCAAGACTGATTTGCATGTAACTGGGTCCAAACTGAAGTGGCATGGTGTGCAAAATAAGAATGGACTGGAATGCGCTCTGAGTAATTAGCAGTGGCCTAGATTATTTCAAGCATTCCTTCCATCATTTTTTGTATACTTTAGTATATTATAGGATGGGACCAGAGTTGGTCAATTAATTATTTCACAATTAAGAATTGCTGGTAATATGTGATGGTAACAGATTTCCATGTATTCTGGAATTGTTTGTGAGTTTGGCAAAAGTCACAATTTCTTCGAGACTGAGGTGTACTCATGTTTGAGTCATTTTCTCTCTTTTACAGGGAGTTCTCTTTACCTGTCTGTGCCTGTGCTATTTAGGGGCCATATTACATAAGTGCCCCGACGGCACAGCAGGCGTTTGTGCCCGCTTTGTGTACCCCCGGGGCACTTTGGTATTACAGAAAGGGCTGCAGACGATTGTGCGGCCCCTTCTGTAATACCGATGCCGCTGGTGCGCATAAAATGCCAGCGTTATCTTCAGGGGGCATTCCCTCATTTGTATGGGGGAATCCCTTTGCCTCTGGTGCCTGCGCCATATTATAAACGCCGGCGCAGAGCCAAAGAAGCTCTCAGGAGGTGCATTGACAGTGCGCCTTCTAAAAGGTGGCACACTGTCACTCTGCCCCCTGATGGCAGCCCTATGGAGAGGGGAAAGGGGTCCCCTGGACCCCCCCCTGATATCCCCTTGTAGGCGGGTGCAGTCAGTGACTTCACCCGCTTGCAAGGGGATCTCTAATCCCCTTTAAAAGTGCAGGCGAGTTGCCGCCTGCACTGTGAAAACACGGAGCGGCCTCAAAGAAGCAGCTCCGTTTTTCACAGAAATGCGCTACCCCCAGGGTGGCGCTAGTTCGCAGCTGCCCTGGTGGCAGCGCACACCATGTAATAGGGTGTACTTTCCCTGTTTACGCCTGGTGCACCTGTTTTAAGCTGCGCCAAGTGCAAACTGGAAAAGTGGTCCATTTACATAATAGGGCCCTTGGAGCTCAATGCCATGATTTGGTCTGAATCAACCATAAGGCAATACATTTGATAGTATATAAAATACTCAAAACATATAACCACATTAATACTTGGTCTGATACAAGAAAGCTAGGTAAGAATGCATTGGAATTATTTTTTTAATCCTATGGTATACCCTGCCACAGTGACTATTACTAGAACTCTGATTTTTCTTGATATAACATAATTCCAACATGGAGTGAAGAATACTGTTGATTTGGGAGAAATCATAAGTGTTTCTGAACCTTTTCAAGTGCTAGTACTTCAAAATGTTTTTGCCAATTATTTTACCAAAAGTGGCTTCTTGAGTACCTGATTGGTAAAATCACAAATAGAGCCAACAGGGAAAAGCAGTAACAAAATAAAAGGTGCCTGAATTGATTCAATGAATTCCATCTGCTGGTAATTACTTTCATGAACATTATTGTGCTCACTGTGTCACTACAAACAAGGACGAGCCAAGTGATAATTTGCTGCGTTCCCTCTCCAGCACGAGTAGTTCAGCCCAACAACTGGTGGTTCATGTCTACAAGCAGCTAAAGTGGGGGTTGCCACTTTACACCTGACAGCCTGATAAACTTATGGAATATGAAAGGAAGGGTGAAAAGGAAGGTAGGAATGCTGAAAGAACAAATTGAGGAAAAGAGCAAGCATGGTTGTATGGAGGTTTCAAAGGATGAGTGGAAGGGTGAAAAATTCAATTGGTGAAAGTAGGGTGGAAGAAAGGGTGAAAGGATGGATGAACAGACGGATGAATGATTGAAGAGTGAAAGGATGGCTAGATTGATATGTGAATTGTATGATAAGTCGATTGTTCAAATGGTAAAAGAATGGATGGATGGAAGGATAGCGGATGGACAGTTGAAAGGGTGGATGGAGATGGCTGGATGGATGGGTGAAAGGAGAGAATGTTCAACTGATGAATGAAGAGGATGGAAGGAAGGGTCGTAAGATGGATGGAAGGGTGAAAGGTTGAATGGATGGGAGGCTGGCAGGATGAATGTCTTGGCTATAAGGGTGAAAGGAACCTTTCCCTGAAGGGTCAAGCTTATTTGCATCACTCATTCAATGTCATTTCATGTTTGTTTACAAGTGGGAGTATTTTAATTGTCTTGGTACTCTCTTGATGTCCACGCTGTAAAACACAAGCAATACCAGGCAAGTGTTCGTCTGCTCAAGACAAGCCGCCAAGATTTCAGTTTGGTTATGTGTGACATTCCCATGAATTGAGGGTTCTTATGTGTGACATTTCACAGCTTTATGTGTGACACTTTGAGTGACACTTTATGGCAAGCAGGAAGGAGATACATTTTAGAAACAGAAATGATGCTTTCCAATGACAACAATGGTCTTGAAACTGCGTCACAACAGCTACACTACTCCTGAAGTGCATATGATAGGGTACCAACCTCTCCCTTTCTAAACATGACACAAAGCACCTCACAGATGTCCAATGTTCTACTCTCCGTGCACCTTTGGGCCCTTTGTTGATATATTTTGGACCAGGACCGTGGGTGTCATATCCTATCAAAGAAACATGCACACCCACAAACATTTGCAGCTGTGGACCATTTCCCATAGACTTTCAATGTTTCAGTGTCTTTTTGTTGTGAGCCCCATACATTTCCAAAGGACAGCCAGGGAAGTGAAGGAGACTTGGTTTACCTCTGGAGGTGGGCATGCCTAGAATCAGTTTTAGAGGTGAATGCAACAGAAATCATCTGGAGGAAGTGCCAAAGCCAATAGAGAAACCGCCTGTAGCACCCCTCCTCAGCATGCTATCTCTAAGGTGAAGGAACGTTTGGCCAGTAGACTCATCTTCCCCTAAATCAGCACCTCCACCAGGAGCCAGAAGAATCCCCACCAGCACTGCACACCTGTAAACCAGGTCCAAGTTGTTGGAGCTCAAGAAAACTCAGGTAGTGCTGGGAGGTGACCAAGGTGACATGAAATGGATTATTCGTGCACACAAATTACGCCTCATCTGATCACTTAGTCATCTTTTAACATTTTTGATGACTTTTATTATGAAATATTTACTTATATTGTCACCCTATTTGATAATTTGGTTACCTTTTAACACCTTTTATCACTTTTAAACAAAAATGTAAATTTATTTATATTGTCGCTGCTATGTATGTAATTTCTGCAGTTTATGATGTGATTTAGGTCCTTTCTCTTCCCCTTTGTATCCCCCTTTTTATAAACTGTTTAATATTTCACATGTTGTCTTTTATGATGAAAATCGAAATAAAGACTTGAAATTGACATGAAAGCCATGCATAAAACTCTGTAAAACATGTATAAATACAACTCTGTGAAATACATCGACACAATTGTGCTTGCGAGGACCTAGCCATCCTTCCCTTGTGAGCACAGAGCAGGAAGCCTCTGACACCCTCCCCCACCCACTCCTTTGCCCTCTCTATCGTGCTCTTTGCCATAGACTTCGTCTTCCCTTCATTTGTCATTTATCTCATCCCCACTTTTCTTTCGCACCATACTTTCTTCACACACACTTTCTCTCTCATCATTGTTCGTTCTCTCCCTCTCCCACTGACTTATTCGCTCATCTTACAACCGCCCTCTCTTTCTATTCGATCCTTTTTGCCTATTTCCATCTGTTTCTCTGTCTCAGTTTTCCTCCCTCTCTCTTCACTGTCTCTTATTATCTATTTCTATAGGTCCTCTTCTTTTATTGCCTCTCTTCTCCTCTACTGCCTCTCCCTTTTCCTTATCTGTCAACACATTGCACTCTCCTCACTCCTCTCAAGCTTTTTATATTTCTTCACCTCCCCTGATCCACATTCCTCCCCACTTTGACTTTTCCTCTCCCTCCATACATTTGGTGAAATTTGGGGCTTATTTATGAGCCCCTTGCGCTGTCAGTGAGTCACGTTGCGCGAAGCAGTGACATCGCAACCTGCTGCGTAAAATTTACAAGCAGACGTAAAGCCACCCTGCGTGGCTTTATATGTGCTCGTAAATCTTGCCCCATTTCATGCAACACGTTATGCGTTAGTGGCGTGACATGGGTGTTGCTGTGGGTGTTCCCACGCAGCACCCATGTCCACTGATGCATCTCCAGGTTTAAGAGCAATCGTAAATCTGGAAATGCGTCAAGATGCAACACCACTCCCAGTGGTGGCGTAGGGAGTCGCAACGAGGAGAAATGTTTTTCCTCTTTCAATGCGTGCTGCTTTCTACAGCACGCATTGGAAGAGGAAATCACCTCAAGTGATTGTTTTTGTGCAGGAAGGTGCCCCTTCCTGCACAAAAACAATGTCCCCACGACGCAGGCACCATTGCACCATGGTACAAGAGTGCATGCGCCGGTGTATGGCAGCATTTTGAGCGCCAGCACAGGGAAAGGCACAGAAATGCGACATGTTACTGTAAATATGTTGCATCCCTGTGCTTCAAAAGTAACGCAGTGTGGCGCAGCAAAATAACTTTTGGCACCCCGCTGTGTTAGTTTCCCATAAATAAGCCCTTTGTCTTTTCATTAGGGCGCAGGATGTGAATGCCAATCTCTGATGCTGCTCACGTTATAGTACTTTCAGAAGATGAAGCTCTGTGTTGTGACACAGAATACCCCCACCAAGCCTTACTTACATTTACCACTAAGGAGGCGGTGATCAGCAGCGAGGCGGTGGCAAGCAATCTCAGCATCCAGGAAATATCTCCGCTTGTCTCCACACACCAACCAGCCCAGCTGGGCACCACTTATCCTCTTGATACTTTAAAAAGAGTCTGACCAAGATAAGTCCCAGACAATATTTCAAGATACTGGTGTATTTGCAACAATCTCGCCTCCGCTCGGCCCAGTCTCTCTCAGGGCCAGTGGTAGCAGCAGACTGACAATCTGTGCAGTCAATAAATACACAATGCTGGAGTGAGCGCCTCGAGCAATACTAATCCAAATGCAGAGGGGAGCTTTAATTGCGTGACTAACGCATTTCAGTGCGGTAATGCGGATATACGCACTGCAATGCTTTAGTTTAACCCCTGATGCGTAGTAGTTGGCAGGGCTGCTCTAGCCCCCTGAGGAGTGAGGTGTACTGCAAGCCTTAAGCATCGAACAATGGAACTCATGTCTAGGTATTATATTCACAATTGAAGCATCTCAATGAAAATATAAAAAATTATATGTGTAATTTCTAGGCTCAGCCACTACTTTGGGTCATTTTCTAGATCATTGTTTTATTGTTTATTGTGCAGAAATCATAAACATAGCGGTCATGGTCCTGCCTCATTAATAACAGTCGAGCGAGGCTGAACCGCTAGGATACATTCTCTTTGAATGGATATCTGAGATATTCTAAACTAGTTTTGGTTTTTGGGGGGCTCATTAGCAAAGTTAAGCTTGAGTCCTATGCACAGTAAGTTATGGGACCCACATTGGGACATACATGCTGTACTTAGGACATTTCACTGAAAAACAAAAAAGCAATGCACAATATGGTTGAATTAATCTTAGCCTCTTGTCATCACTTGGGCCATTTCCAGACCATAATACTTTTGCTCACTATGTCATGTCAGACTGGAGCTAACCATATACAATAAGACTTAGTCCTGCTAAGCCAGACCTGTTAGGCAACATCCTCTGTCCACAAGAAAACAATGAAACACTAAACATGTTTCATCTTTGTTTGCCCTTATCTTTGAGGCACAGATTGAGACCTGTGGCATGGTGAGCTACAAAATATCTTTACATAGCCATCACATTTAGGGTTTTTCACTGA
Organism: Triturus cristatus; assembly: GCF_964204655.1. Classification (NCBI taxonomy): domain Eukaryota; kingdom Metazoa; phylum Chordata; class Amphibia; order Caudata; family Salamandridae; genus Triturus; species Triturus cristatus. Next base: position 1,426,169,658 of record NC_140590.1, on the reverse strand, counting down.
GAATAGGTGTAGGAAAGTCAATCATTAGGTGTGTGTAAAGTATTTAATATCACCAAAAGAGTAAATAAATAAAAGACACAACACAGTAAATTTCCAACAGCAATTTATAAAAATAGAGAATATGTTTATATTTAGAATGACACCAAAATGATAAAATTCCAATGTAGGTATATACTATTCTAAATATTAAATAAAAATATATGCGTTCCTGTGGCAAAAAGCTTGAAGCGCCACTTGCAGCTAACTGGTCGCGCTGGACGGGTACAACGTCAACGTTTGAGCCTGATCGCGAAGGAGTGCAGGTTGGCTAGGCTGAGTGCTAGGTCTCGGTCAAAAGTTTAACTTCGGACTTAGGGCCAGCTTTAAAATTAGCACAGCACAGCAAGCCACCTTACTGTGCTGCACTGCATTACAGGGAAAGGGCAGGAATGCACCATATTTAACACAATACAGCACATTCCTGCCTTTTCCCTAGTTCTGGTCCACAATGGGCTGCCTAGACCCAAAGCAGGCACCCTTGCACCATGCATGCAGGATTGTTTTCCTGCACAAAACAATCCCCTGAGGCAAATGTCTCTTTTTATGTGTGCTGCAGAACATATAGACATATAAAGAGGAAGTAACAATAAAGATATTTCTCCTTGCTACCCCTTCGCTGGGAAGGCATAGCATATGGCCGCAGTCCCAGGTCTACCAGTAATGGTAAATCAGGAACTGTGTCAAAATCCATGTGAGTTGCATGTGAACATGCACACAACTCCCATTTGAATGCATTCCTACTGGCAGAGTATTGCAACGCAGTGATCTGCTGTGCATTACTCCTGATTTATCAAGCCACCTATGGCCACCAAAGTAGTCTTGCGTGGCTTGATAAATCAAATTTTAGGTTTGCGTAGCACATGCACCACCTTGCGTGAAGCAAACGCGAAGCGAACCCTTGATAAATATGCCCCTCAGTCTTTTTCTTGGAGCTTTTCTCTCGTCGACAGCCTTGTCGGCGGGTCCTCAGGCTTCTCGGATCAGAAGTTCGAGTCGGCGATGGTAGCCTGCTGTAGTGCCTCAGTTAGTCTCTGGATGTCTTGGTCATCGGTGAAGAGCTCCGGAGCTTTCAAAAATACAAACCAGCGTGGTCAGGCCAATTCACGATATGACAATGGAGGCTTGACTCTAAATCTCAATCCGGTCTCCTACTGGAGCTTTTCTGCAAAACCTTGCAGAAAATGGCCAAACTTTTAAATCTTGAAGTTGCTTTGGTCCTCTGGAAAAGTGACCACTAGCACAGTCCAAGAGTTCAGGGACTCTGAATTGCCTCTTGGGGGGGTGAAGGGCTAGGACTCAATTTCCCACAATGCACCTGCGCAGTCCAGGAAAATGCAGTCGCAACTGGTCGGCTGGGGATGATCCTGTCTTTGGGCTTGCAAGTGACTTCTTCCAGCTCTGTTGTGCATGTTGCAGATCAGGTAGTCCACGCTTTTTCCTTTAAGAGAGGCACAGTCCTTTCTCTGTGGAGCTCTGAAAGTGCAGCAGGTGCAGTCCTTTTGAGGGCAAGCCTTCTGTGGTGTAGTCCAAGGCTCCAGTAGTGCAGCCCTTCCTCTTCTTTTGTTCCAGGCAGTGTTTTGAGGAGCTCATGCAGCTCTCCCATATTTATCCTCCATTTTGGGCTGGCAAGAGGGGGGACATCCCAACCAATAGGGGTAGAGATACCTCCCTCTTCTATGACCACTTCATGAGAAGTGTGGCATATATTTGACCCAAAATGCACAGTGTTCACAAGGAAGTGGGGAATGGTCTAAGTCCTGCTACATCTCTCCTCCTGTGTTTGAAGTCCAGCTTTTCTCCTCAGCCCTTTTCCTCTCCTGGCTTCTCCAAGAAGCAAATCTCCTCCCACCAAATACTTGTATTATTTGAGCCGCAGGCCTCTTCACACCTACTGTGGGAGCAGCTTGGCTCAGGCTGTCAAAGGCTGGCCATTCAGAAAGGTTGTTACAGGGCTGCTTTAGTAACCTGAGGATAGTAAGTTCTAAAAAGAATTTCCTGTAATAGTTATAATAAATCCGACCTTGGCAAGTTGTTAGATTTATTGTAACCAAGTAGGCACATTTCCATCTTCTGAGTCTTGCCTGACTTGGAGAGAAGTCTATTAAGGTGGCGTGGGTCTCAGGATATAGAGTGGTCTCAGGCTAACATGAACACATTCTGACTCAGCCTAGTGATAAAAGAGGGCATGAGCGGTCTCATCTTGATAGGGAGGCTCATAAGGGTTGATGGGTGTGAGGTGTGTAGGACTCAGTTCATCTTCTCAGACAACACACAGGCCACTCCTTGTTTCACTGGGGAGGGTGGTGTGTATATAATTCGTATATGTAAGCTGTGCATAGTATGCAGATGAAGAACTCATAATCAGTATAGTTCATTTTAACTGAATTAGCATGAAGTGCTTCATAGGAGGTGTCATTTTTAACAAACTGGTACTCATTTTATCGGCCTCACATAGGGGCATATTATCAAGCACGGCGTTAAAATTATCGCCGCTTTAGCAACAGAAAACTGCCGCTAAAGCGGCGATAATGGGCCTGATAATATGCCCTTGAGGATTCCAATAGAAGCCGATGTTGACACCAGAACATGGGATTCTATTGGAATTCCCACGGGCATATTATCAAGTCCATTATCGCCGCTTTAGCGACAGTTTTCTGCCGCTAAAACAGCAATAATTTTAAAGGCGTTTCTTGATAATATGCCCCATGGTGACAGCATGCATGATCCAAGTCTGTTGAGTTGAAGACAGCTCCAGTGGTTCCACAGCAAGGAGGGACAGGCTTAAAATTCCCATCGAAATTCATTCAGCCAAATGTACTCTTCAGAGTGCTGGAAGTGTTGCTGTATTGAGCTGGCAGGAGCAATACATGTCACTAGAGAGCCACTGTGAGAGCTCCATTGATGTCACAGGCCTTCATTATTTGCTGGGTGCAACCCCTACTATAAATTGCGCACTCTCTAAGTATTGATTCATAAGGTACGGCATTTAGTGAGTATGAATTTTTCTCACCATTCCAAACTTCGGGACATTAGAATTGGGGATAAGGTGCTAGTGGGACCTGTGCTCCCAATTCTGAGGAGCACAAACCCAGAATCTGAACTATGTGCTTGCACTGTTTCCAACAGGTTTTTACTTGGCAAAAATATCTAATGAATTGAGGTCCACGCACAGACTTATAATGCATTGTCAATTCAGTTTTAGCCAGAATCAATGTCAAATCAGTCAATTTAGTAGTGATTTTCTTCTTTTTAGCACGAGGATCTCACCCAAGGAGGCAGGCTAAGGGACTACAAGGGATCGCCTAAAACGTTACGTAATTTATACAATCAACAACTGCTTCCCAGAATCCAGTTAAAACCGGGCAGGACCAAATCATATGGAACAATTCTGACCCGAATTCCCCACATCTCGGACACTCCACAGCAGCAGTCACATAAAACCAAATAATCTTGCCAGATGTAAGGTATGCTCTATGTAAGATGTCAAAGTGTATTAATTTAAACCTGGCATTTCTCAAGACATCAGGTATACTTACTAGAATCCTCTCCCAGTCCATATCTGCAATCTGGAGTGCTCGGTCTGTGGTCCATTTCATTTTCAATTCAGCAGGGGGAGCGAGGAAGCCCGAATGTATTGCACAATATAAGCACTAAACCGCTTTTTCGCAACCAGTCGTAGTAAAGAGTAGTTGGCACACTTGGAGAGTTATAGGCTCATTCCCTCTATTCATGGAGACCACAGCTCTATGTAACAAAAATTGGCCAGAAGGAACATCAAATTCTTCAAATAAAAGTAATACTCCATCCCAGTATAAATCACCTAAACAGTTAACCACATAATCAGTCCACCTCTCAATTCCTCCTAACCACCTACACGAGCAACTAACTTCATCCAACTAAGTGGAAAATCAGGTGAATAGGGCCCGTTGTAAACAGCGACGCAAACATTGTTATATCATCAAGAGTTCCTGAGAAACCACAGGTAGCCGATGCCGAGGAACTAAGAGGACTTACAATAAGTCTCGCAAAAACAGACGGCAAACCAACTATACCCTCAAGAGTGTTCATTCTATTTTAAACCCACTGATTTAATAACTGCAGTTGGGCCTCTATATAGTACGACTCAAGATCAGCTACAGCTAGACCACCCGCCACTGTAGGGCGCTGCAGATTAGCTAGGGCTACTTCACACCTACCCATCCCCCAGATTAGATCCAGCAATAGAGTTTCCTTAGCCAGTGAGGCATTAGCAACAGTAGCGTAGAAAAGAAAAAGAGCAATCTCGCCAACATAACCATTTTAGGCGAATTTGGTGAATCATGTTGGGGTGCTGTATGGGAGCTGTGTACACTTCTCAATATTGTGAGTCAGAGGAGAGATTGGTTGATATTTCAGTACTTGGAGGCCAGTGCACGATCACTGGTGCAAGTCTGGCTAGAGATGCATTCTGAGAGTTGTGTCCCTGTTTCAATGCTGGGATACTAGTGTATTTAGACCCAAAATAGAGGTGTGCCATGGGAGCTGCAGGTGTCTTAGTAGTAGGATAGTAGTGCATGCTAGACCAAGGTCAAGATACACATTGAAAATGTTGCCATGTTTTCAGCAGTGTGAAAGTGGGGCATAAAAGGTGGGGTGAAATCATTCAAGAGTGGGCTGGAAGACTATGGTCAGTATTGGCGATGGAACGTTCGACCTGGGATTTATAGGGGGAAGGTGCCAAATTCAAGAAACAGGTGGAATCCCTTCTGACGCACTTGACAGAAGAATCAACCATCCTATCTTGCTGAAGTTCACTAAGGACACTACATTTATAAGACAATTAGAAAGAAAGTGAACTGTGCATATTCTAGACATACACACACTATCTGTCCCTTAGGTCTGGTGTTATTTGTGGTTACAAAATATCAAGGTTATGTTTCCCTAGAAAGGTTGGGTGAGGGGCTAGCAATAGTAAGTTGCAGAACCATGTAATGCCTAAGGGAAGTTCACTTTATACTCTAGTGACATATGTTCAGGATTTTAATAGAATTCAGTTAAATGTATATTAAAAAGGGAAGAAGGAAGGAGCATGGTGTGAGATCAGGGGGCATCTTAGTAGCGGCACAAAGATCCACGAACACGTCAGGAATTGGGTCTGGCTCCTGGTTTAAAAGCCAACCATGCTCAAGCGGGTATCAAGAAACTTACACTGGTACTGGAAGCCCAAAACAGACAGTCACATCTCCCTCAGTCAAACAATAGACGGATCATCGCCATTAGGGTTTCCTAGATGCTGGCTGGGAATACCTCTGTGTTTTTCAGTAGCCATCAGGGCACTAGCCATCTCGATTGAAGGAACAGCCTTTGCCGGATCTGCTGGCCCTTGAAGCCTTGCATACACATGTCCATGTGCATCTCTATCAAGAGGGCTTTAGATATTTAAAGGGCTTGCAATTGTACCTCTCCCTCATTTTCCTGAAGCAGCGACCAGGTGTCATGGGTGCAGCTACTTGGTAGAGAATCATGAAGGGTTACAGCCCCACTTCAAAAATTATTACCGCCGGATGTGAATACATTACAAAGAGTAATGTTATTCCTAGTGGCTCTAGCTTGGTATTCAGGGTGATTGTCATCCATTGCAGTTTAACACAACGTTGGACACCCAGATCACCTGTAGAATAACCCTACATTCGTGTCATCAAGACCAATAAAGCTTGTAAGAGTTTTCCCATGATAAAACTCTGGAGTCTCCATTGTGTTATACATGACCTTAAAACTGCTAACTCCAGTGGCAATAGTGAAGGGGGTGCAGGGTGGAAATGCAAAGCCATACTATTGGGCAACTCTGCTTTTGACTTGCCTCAAACTTCTCCTACATCTGGAGGATGCATTCCTGCAAATTAAAGCACCTAGGAGTGAGATTTCATGGACATTGTTTAGGGGTCGCTCGGGTCATAGCTGTTACCCCTTGTGTGCCCCTTGCATACCCAGGCACTGCCTTTACAAACCCTGGCCTCAGAGGTTGCAAAATCAGTGTCAAGTAAACAGGGGTGGCCGCATTCCTAATTTTCAGCATGCTTTTCTTTACACTAATAGTGAATAATAATCTATTATTCACTATTGATTTAATCAAAAATGGAGCACGCGTAGCTGGAATGGGACCTTAGATGGCAGCCGTGGTAAGTAAAGATGTTTTTAAATGTATGTTGTGTGTGTGCTTGCAGGTGAGAGTGTACGTGTGAGCATGTGTAAGTATGTGTGTGTGAGTGAAAGTGAGTTAGAGTCAGTGACAGGTAGTCAGACAGTGTGAGATTGAGGCTTAAATTTACTATTCTTTGATGCAAGGCAATTCAGCACCAAGATGTTGCATCAAAGGGAGAGAGAAAAATGGCACAATTTCTCCCCATGTGCGAAGGGTCACTTTTGGGAGTCACACACCAACGCACATACCATTTAGCCATAGCTGAAGGGTATGTGTGTTCTCAGAAGCATAGGCTCTGTACTGGCAGTACAAAAACTATGCCAGAAGGCTTTTCCCACTTTGTATGTGTGCTGTACAATGCAGCACACATACAAAGTTGGAAAAACAAGAAGTGAAAGCATTAATACCCATTATGCATGCCTTGAGGCATCATACGATTGTGGTGCTAATTCCTCTATACCAGTGGTCTTCAAACTTATTAATGCTGCCCCCCAATGAAAAAATTATATTTATTGGGCACCCCTCCGAATTTTTCACATTCTATTAAATTGGCAGTGTTTAAATATGTCTCGACTTATCTAAACACAAGACATATTTAAACATTGCAGTTAAATTCTATTATCGTTTTAAAAATTGAACCAAATTCATGATTGCGAAACATACTATTCTGGTCAGGCAGGCCTTACTAATGTGTAAAAGTACCCATAGTGTGATTATTAGAAATTAGATTGGGGGGTTTGAAGAGTATTTGGGGTCCATTCCCCTTTCACACACTCCCAGCTTGGATATAAATGACAATAGATGCTAGTAATGGCCATTACAGAATGGCTTACTGCCGCTCATTTTTTTCCTGCTTAAAGCAAAGCACTGCTATTAGCATGATGGTTCTTTTGGCCGGAGCCTGACGCCCCCCCCCCGGGATCACCTGGGCCCCCCCTAGGAGGGCCGGCCCCCCAGTTTGAAGATCCCTGCTCTATACTAATGATTACAGATACGGATTTGCATCAAAACCAGCAGATGGTTGCATGGGAATGCCTATGCACCACCCCTAGAACGCCCACTTGATACAAAATAACACAAAGTAGTGCTTAGAGCAATTTTGAGCTACTTTGGGATATCTATTAACAATCACAGCAGGCCACAACATATCGAAGGCGAAAATACTCAGGATACGGGCTGCTGCACTCGGCTTAGCCGCGTTTGTTTTCAGAGGACGGTGGACACACTTTAACAGACGTACTGATAGCTTACTGTGAATTTGAATTTGACGTAGCACATAAGAACAGGACTGTGAGAATCTTGCTATATCGCCGTCGAAGCTTAGAACCCTGTGTGGTCTGGATTTTGTACCACATTTCAAATTTATGACAAAATAAGGAACTTAGCCTTGATGAAGTTGTGGGACCACAATCCCTACACGACGAAACACGTGTTGGCTGTGGAGTGTCTTATGGAGGCTTCTTGAATAAAAGGAAAGAAGAAGACCTGACTCATGACTCTTCGATATGTTTTGGCCTGCTGTGATTGTTAATAACTAACCGATACTTTGAAGTTTTCATATTCACGTGTGCTGGGGAATAAGAATAATTTGTGCTAGCTTTGCTTCCCTCTGTAGAGTTTGTGGTTCTCTACACCTTTCAGCACCGTCATAGTAGTAGAGAATAGGCAACTAGTGTGAATCTTTTAGTGGCGCCAACATACCTATGACCTATACCACCTTGCTATTTGTATACTACTTTGGGATATCTTCCAATGTAAATTAAACAGGATTTGTGCTACTTAGTAAATCCTACCCTAACACTTTGCACTGGCTTTGGCTCACAAAGGTGACGCAAACACGGTGTAAAGCATTAGTACCTGGGTGTGTTTGTCAGTAACTATGAGTGAGCATGAGTGAGATTAAGAGCAAACTAAAGTGACTGAGTGAGAATGAATAAGAATGAGTGTAAGAGGGCGTAAAAGAGTGTGATTCTGATGTTAGCAATGTGACATGCCCTCCTGAAAGAAATCTGGGTCAAGGGTCACATGATGTCGTGTCCTATGATGTCATTAAGTCAAAGGGTATGTGATGTCACTTCCGCTACCCCTGGTATTTTGGAGAATCGATGCCCATGGGAGATTAATTTTAAAAAGTGTGGCAATTTAATTTCCCATTAGGTTGCATTGGAGTGAATACAATTTCGAACAGGAGAAAGATTAAATAACATTTTTTTTGCGCGAAAAATTGCAAAGTCAGATGCCTCAATCATAAGTGTTGTCATGTCTTTTGGACCTTTGTTTGTCTCTTCAACATATCAATGGTCGTTTCCTCACTAAGTCGCAGAAAGATTTCCCTGTCAAAGGAGCCCAACAAGTTCACATTTTCAGAGGTGTGATGGTGTATTAATAACCAGCATGTTACAAGGACGGGGGCTGCCCATTCTGTCACTCTGGCATTGCCCGGTAGGGTGCAGGCTCAGGGGTTGCTTTCAGACTTCAATCGGCTATGTGACTCAAACATGCCCACTGGCCCCCTATTCTAGTCGCAGTCTCTGCAGTGTAGAACTGGTTTGAACATTTTTGCCAGGGCTTATTTTGGTTTCCAGTCCTGCCCTGGTTTTATGCTGTGCTTAATTTGCGAAAGAATAAATGTCGAGCCCAAGGTTTCGCTCTGAAGTCTGTGTCCAGCTCTATCGAAGGTTGGGATTGCTGAATACCAAGGCTGTCTAGTTTTGACTGCACATGGACCTTCTTTAATCCAGCACTAAACTTCCTGCCCCTTTATTTCACATTTTTTCAGGCTCTCTCCTTTCACCCTTTGACATTATTTTCTGTCTTTCTCTTCCTCCTTTCCCCCTTGAGTATTTTTCCTCTATCTTGCTCTGGGTCAACCTCTGACAACAATAAGCACCAGTGTGCCCCAGCCAGGGCACAAGTCGGGGGTGCACGCAGGTACACGGCGTCCACCCACTATTTTCACAGGGTGGATGCTCTCACCCGAGCCAAGAAGTTGGGCCCAACAGAAATATGCTGGACTAGTCCTGGTGTAATTTTCAGGCACCGGGATACGTTCAGTAGGGCCTGCACATTGTCTGCTTTCGATTCCCAGCAGGAACGTGAAGGCAGCCAGGGGGCTTTTTTTTCACCTCCAGCTGGGCCGAAGGTAACAGGCCATCCGGCCTCCTTTTGTTTGAATATCCTGCCTAGAGGCAGCCTGGAACCTCACACTTAAAAGTAAATGTCACGCTGGGGAAACAAAGGCACACAGCTTCATATCGCTTCACAGGTACTTAAGATAGGCATGTTTTTGCCTTTTTTCAGTTCCTATACATAAGAGATGCATGCACTGTAAGAATGTCAGGTGTGTTGGTCTGTCCCAGTATTTACACAAATAACAATTTCAATAGCACGTTTTTATTTCTTTTATAGCGTTACGCAACCTAATGCAGGGTGTCACAGCTCATTATGCAATATACACATTATACATTAACAATAAATAATGTACATGTGTAAATCAATGTACAAGATGAATTACATGAGACAGGGTTACAAGGTATAGGAGTCACACGCCCTTCATTGCTCACTGTGCTATATTAGAAGGATTACAATTCATGAACTGCAAGTAACAAGGATCTCGCCTCTCCACATAAAATAAAAATCTGTCATCTGCATGTTACGCGATGTGCTTTCCAGGAGACACATTTCTTTATTTAATTAATGTGATTTTTATATAGTGCGAACATTACCCAAAGGTGTCAGAGCGCTTTACAAAAGAACCAGTTGCATTACATAAGGACTTTGGATTACATGAGTTACATAAGAGATACAAACAGAAAAAATTGCAAATGCACAATTGTAAAGTCACTCAAGTAAGAGATACAAACGGATAAACTCTAAATTCACATAAGAATGGTAGTACGTACAAATGTCTACTACATATACTAGTGGTTAGATTTTATATATATACAAATTGCAAATTCACTCAGGATTACATTTTAACAGCGATTAGGCTTGGACAATTATATCTTACATATTTACAGAGCAGTAAATTCTTGCCATCGTTCTGGCAGGTGTTCAGGTGGTGTTGCACTCAAGGATGGTGGTCTTGGGTCTGGAGGGATACCCGAGTTGGAGATGTCCATAGGGGTAGAAGGCCGGATGGTGGTAGGGTAAGCAGCATGCTGGATCCCCGGGGTCATGCTGGGCTACATCTTGTGGATATAGGAGGGCGCTCAAGGGCAGGCGGAACTGTGCCACGTTGTCAGGTCTCCCGCATGGCTCAAGCACCCGCAGTGAGGCCCCGGCAGTCCCAGCGCGCCAAAACCGCGTATAGGCATTGTAAGTGGCAGGCACCATGTTTAAATCAGGCAGATCATGTCTGGGAAACCCCACTGTACTTCTCAGCCCCCCAGGCTCCTAAACCTCAATTATGGAGCGTTTTGCCTCCAGGCTTCCTGTGAGGTGAGATCTCAGAAGCAGAGGGGCGCAGACAAGAAGAGGGGTGTCTCTCCGGGAATTCTCCATAATTTTCAGCTCCCGTTCGAAGTTCCATCTCTTCTTCAGTGGTGTTCTCATATAAGTACCAGAGTCATATCATGCCGCTATTTAAATTGCAATGGGTTGCGTGCAGAGCTCACGCATATATTACATGCACGCTACACCTGGTAAGTCGGGCGATCCCTCTTTCAGCAGTTCTGCAGGTCACCTCGTGGACTGTGTCGCTACAGCGGGCTGTGTCTCCACGCACCGCTGTCTTGGATCGCCATTGCCTCCGTTGCCTCCATCACCCCGTGGAGCCGCGACGGTAATGCTGTTCGGGTAGAGGCAGTTACTTGCGGCAGCTGCCGCAGAGCACAGTTCGGTGGGGAAGTGCTCTCCAAAGTCGCAGCGTAGTCCGTGGGCGCTCACTCACAGGGTCGCCTCCGCTCGTGTTGCTTTCGGTTCTGGCCGTGATGCGTCATAGCGCCCCGCCATTTTGTGCCGACCTGGAGCTCTGGTAGTCTACTTTTCTATAGCTGTTTTCCACATCAAATCTGTGATATCTCGTCCTTCCACTGCCCTCACTGTGCAGCGCCGAAACATTATTATGTGATTTTCGCTCGGTGGAAAGCGGCTTATCTGCTGTTTTTTTCAAGGATATTTACCCCGACCAGCGGAGCTGAACTAACGTGCAGCCATTCCGGTGAGCGCCTTCTAGAGGGCTGAGAATAACATTAACCTTATACTACTTTGATTCAAATCTGGAACTTCACAAAACACGGATCTCTCCCACAAATGCGTTAACCTGCAGAGTTATCTCACCATTATTACTATTCCCTGAGATTTACTGGGCACCTTTACAGCAGATGCCTTAAACCAATCAAATATGTTAAAACGTAGACTTTGCAACAAATTAAGCAGAACAGATCTACTGCCATGCTTCTCCTTGTTGCCAATTTCTTTGTGGCAGGGTTTAAAAAATATAATTTTATTAGGTGAGGCCCAGATTTTGCGTCTGGTTTACGCCACTTTTTTGGCACAACTCGACACCAAATTTCATTTGAAAACACACAAATTGGACAGCCAAATCTCATTTGTTAAATCTCATAATTCGCTTAAATGTACTCATGATATACCTGATAAACATATGTATGAGGTCTAAATATCTAATGTCACTTCTGATGTCACTTCCAGTGAGGTCACTTACTGTGATGTCACTTACTGTGATGTTACGCGTCGTGACATCATGCACTGTGATGGCACGCGTCATGATTTCTCTTGCATACTGCCTAGCCTGGTTAGTCCCCCCACTTCTTTTTTTAGGTCTTTTGCCCTGGCCCCAGCTAAAACCACCGGCTCCAATCTAGCACTAGTTTTCGCTCACCACGTTTTGCACTAGCATTTGCATCGATCACCCGGTGCAAAAACATTTTCACTGACAGACTGGAACATGACATCAATTTTGCAGCGGCCCATGAATGCAGTGATAACGTTGTTTTTCAGTGGCCGGCGTTACAGTGAAAACATCAATTTAAAAGTGCACTGCACCAGTTTTGCACATTCCAATCTTGACAACTGCACTGGATAAGGTTTGGGGTACAAACCTACACCGACATGTGCATCCACTGGTGCAAGACTTGTGTTTTTGCATAGGAATACAGTGAAATTGTTGTTTTTGCATTCGCTGGATGGTGTCAATGTTACAGTAACTTTCGGTCCTCTTAGCTCGTACCCCAGGAACTGCACAAGTTAGGAGGGGGGGGGGGCAGCATTTTGACTCCTGCACCGGCCCTACTGCAAGACTTTTTTTGTAGTTGGCTGTTAGACAGACAGAAGTAAATTGTCGTTCCTTTCGTCTGACAGCCAATATCGAGGGAAAATCACATGCCACCACTTTTACATATTCTACCCGGCACAGCACCCCTCGCTGTCCTGTTTGTGCTTTTCCAAGGCGTGCGCTGGGCAGTACAAGTCTGCGCTCCGCGCGCACTCCCTAGAGGCGTGCATGGCAGGGAGCCTTGGAAACGCGTCCATTCACCGCTCCCGTGAAGCACATTCCTGGGACTGGCGCCAAATGCCACTTGACGTCAGGGCTCACCCAGGAACACCGTGTCCTGGCAGCGGGACAAGGCCCGGCGGTGGAAAAACACAAAGAGCCGGAGCGCCATATCCACGCACTCTGCAGCGGCGCACTGGCAGCGGATAAGATACCCGTGTTTAGACTTCTCTTTTTTTTCTGTTACCTATTGTGCAGAGTTTGCACCCTTTCAAACATGAGTGCTTTGCGGCTTGTGTTTTTAGAACTAAACGTTCTGTGTCACACGCGACAACAAGAAAGAGTATAAAACAATCCACGTTACCACGTAGGTTTCTTCACCTTAATTTTTCAATGTTTGGTATTCGCCACTCATATCTGTTCTGAGGTCACGTAGGTCAATTGTTTTTTTAACACGGGATCTTTTTTGTTCTATAATATATCTTACGTTTTCTTCTGCCAATATTAACCTCTGAAGTAATTTACCTGTTTTCCTCTTCGCACCAAAGACTTACACTTTTGCTACATGAAAAATAAATGTAGACTCATTTTGTCAGTTTGTGCGCTTTGTGGGGAATACGAGACATTGCATAAACTGCGAGAATTCCAAGTCGAGAAATGCAAATAAATTGCCTGGGATTGGCAGGAAAATGAGCGGCTACTTTTAGTACTTACCTACCGGTAATCTTCATTTCCCTGATTTAGGTCCTCTTCGTCCCTGACATTACAGTATGAGGCACTCCCCCTCCCGCCACCCCGACAGGCACCCTAAAATGTTAGCATTTTTTTTTATTTTCAGTGACTAAGGGCCCCTCCCTCCGACCCACCTTCCGGCCTCAATGCCTGCTAGTAACAAGGCCACACCCAATAATAAGAGAGGGGAGGGGGGGGGGGGGGGGGACATGACTGGGACGAGGCGAAACTTAATCGGGGTAATTAAGTTTACCGGTAAGTAAGAGTTTAATTCCCCCTCATAGGTCCTCCTAGTCCCAGTCATTACAGTATGAGGACTTCATAAGCCCAAAGAAGAAATAAGCTTGATGCAAAGACAGCAGGAAAATCCAACTGTAATAGTCACTCTTATGACATTACTACATCACAACACCAACAGCAAAATTATCCATTGAAGCATGCAACTGATCCATGCGAAAGTGCTCAATAAAAGCGCGAAGCAACTGCCAGGTGGCAGCCCTACAGATTTCCTGGCAGAAACCCTTGCAGCCTCAGCCCAAGAAGTGGAAAAGAGATCTGGCAAACCGGCCCTCAACCTGAATAGGAGGAACCAGACCTAAAGATTGACAAGATTGGCAAACTGCCAGCTCCACCCATCTACTAAGAGTAGAGGTATCAACCTTGTACACCTTAGTAATCCCTCCAAAAGAGACAAATAGGGCAGGAGAAAAGGCAAAAAACCTTGGTGCGCTGCAAAAAGATCCGAAGAGCCCTACGAACATCATCACCATTACCAGGAAAAACAGGAAGAAAACCCTCCTGTTGCAAATGGGACTGCGAAGAAATTTCGGGAGCAAAGGCCGTATCCAACCACAGAATTATTCCATCAGGCACAATCTGTAGAAAGGGATAGTGCCCCAGTGAAGTCCCAAACTCTCCTATGTTCTGAGCCGTAGTAATGACCAACATATAAGCTATTTCAGCAGGCAACCATATCAACACAGCCGCAACTTAAGGTTCAAAAAGTGACATTTGGAGACCCTGAAGAACAGTAGGCAAGTCCCAGGATGGAACAATTACTGGAGAAACTCGGCGACAAAGCAGAAAACTCCATAACAAATGCCCGCCAAATGAGCCATCCCATCCAGAGCAGCACCAGACCCCGACAAGCTTGCATAGCAGCCCACTGAGCAGCCAAAGTAGATGGGGCCAAATGCTACAAATACCCATCTAAAAAAGAGAAAACCTTTAGAATCTGTACCGGATTTCCTGCAACCAGATCCATCCTATGTACCACTGAGATATACATTCACTCACTAACACACCCATACACACACTCACCCACCCATACAGTCCATCACAGATGCACTCTTGAAACCATGCACCCAGTGAATCACCCAATCACACATCTATGCACAGTCACACACACCCCACCCACACAAACACTCAGGCACCCATACAGATACTCAGATAACCAATCAATAACTCATACAGTCACTCATCCAGCTATTCACAAACCCATGCAGCCGCTTACACACAAACAGACAGATAGATACAGACATTCACACAGTTTAGTAACTAACGCATGCATTCAGTAAGATACGTTTAATCACTCACTTACACATTCAGTCATGCACCTACTAAATCATCCATTAAGACACTTAGACACCCACTCATTCTTCAATACGCCTTTCCCTATATATATTTAACATATTTAAACTTTACAGAAACACACAGTCCCTGGATGATGTCATCAGTGATGTCATCAGTGATGTCATTTGAGATGTCATGAGTGATGTCACTGACCATGTCATGAGTGATGTAATATGTGACGTCATCAGCAGTGCATTGCAGGGGCCCGAGTTATAGTTAGCCGCATTAATAATAACGGGGGAATTTCTATGGTTTTATACGAGTGAAATGTCCAACTAACTATAACTTTCCCTAAAACCTATGTTTTTTTCAGTGAAATTCAAAGGTTTTTTGAATGCTAATTTCTAACTATAACGTTCCTGAAACCTATGGTTTTTTTAAGCGAATATATATATATATTTGTACAACACCAGTCCCGCTTTTGCCTTTAAAAACGGGTCAGACACATGCTGGAGGTGCTCTGCAGTAAGTTTTAATGCCATCATTAACACTTTAAAAACAAACGCGTTGTCCTCATATAACAGCGCCTGGCAGACGCGTTTCGGCGGATGGCTTTATCAATGCCGGTTTTCAGTTGGATAGTCCAAAAGTGAGGATTTTGGCAGGGAGATGTTTTAAATGTCTGTATGGAGGAATCTCATTGGCTGACTGGTGTAACTATCGAGAGAGGACAGAGAATGTTCCCAAAAGTCAGTACTTTTTCTCTCCCAATATGTCAATCAAGGTTCCTCTCAATATACAATTGTGCCCTGACTTAGTCAGCCTTTGTTCTGCTCGTTCCCTTAAACTGGCGTGGTCGATGGCGGACTTCGTCACTGCTGAGCAACTCTTTTCAGCAGACCAGCTGCTGCTCTTTCCCCAGTGCCTAGACCACAATCCAGGCTGGGGTGGTGCCACGCTGTGCAGTCCGTGCACTCAACCACAAAGTTTGTCGGCAATGCGCGGAGCTCCAGATCAAGAGGCGTGCCTGAATGCGGAGCCGACCTCCGCCTTATGTACAACACCAGTCCCGCTTTTGCCTTTAAAAACGGGTCAGACACATGCTGGAGGTGCTCTGCAGTAAGTTTTAATGCCACCATTAACACTTTAAAAACAAACGCGTTGTCCTCATATAACAGCTCCTGGCAGACGCGTTTCGGCGGATGCCATTATCAATGCCGGTTTTCAGCTGGATAGTCCAAAAGTGAGGATTGTGGTGGGGTGATGTTTTAAATGTCTGTATGGAGGAATCTCATTGGCTGACTGGTGTAACTATCGAGAGAGGACAGAGAAAGTTCCCAAAAGTCAGTACTTTTCCTCTCCCAATATGTCAATCAAGGTTCCTCTCAATACCCCCAGTGCGCCGATCTCGCCAAAAGGAACAAACAGGTCCAAAATTGCGAGCACGGTATAATAACCCGCCCGTGCATACAATTGTGCCCTGACTTAGTCAGCCTTTGTTCTGCTCGTTCCTTTAAACTGGCGTGGTCGATGGCGGACTTCGTCACTGTTGCGCAACTCTCTCAGCAGACCAGCTGCTGCTCTTTCCCCAGTGCCTAGACCACTATCCAGGCTGGGGGGGTGCCGCGCTGGGCAGTCCGTGCACTCAACCACAAAGTTTGTCGGCAATGCGCGGAGCTCCAGATCAAGAGGCGTGCCTGAATACGGAGCCGACCTCCGCCTTATGTACAACACCAGTCCCGCTTTTGCCTTTAAAAACGAGTCAGACACATGCTGGAGGTACTCTGCAGTAAGTTTTAATGCCACCATTAACACTTTAAAAACAAACGCGTTGTCCTCATATAACAGCTCCTGGCAGACGCGTTTCGGCGGATGCCTTTATCAATGCTGTATATATATATATTCACTGAAAAACCCATAGGTTTCAGAGACGTTATAATTAGAAATTAGCATTTAAAAAACCTTAGAAATTCACAGAAAAAACCATAGGTTTCAGGGGTGTTATAGTTAGCTAGCCATTTCACTCGTACAAAACCATAGAAATTCCTCCGTTATTGTTAGTTCTGCTAACTATAACTCATGCGCGCGCAATGCACTGCTGAAGATGTCACATATTGCATCATTCATGACATGGTCAGTGACATCACTGATGACATCACTGATGACATCTCAAATGACATCACTGATGACATCATCCAGTGAATGTGGTTTAGTTTGAAATTTAAATATGTATTATACATATACCAATCTGTATGGAAGATTGAGTGGATATATAACTGTCTGGATGGAGGATTTAGTAGCTGTCTGACTGTCTGTTTAAGTGAGTAATTAAAAGTGTCTCACTTAATACATGAATTAGTAACTAAACTATGTGAATGTGTGCATCACTGTATCTGATGTTGTATACTATGCTGCATCAATTGGTCACTAACTACATGAGTGTGTATATTAGTTATTGATTAGTTGGGTGAGTATTTGTATGGGACACTGAGTTTGTGTGTGGTTGGATGGGGTGTGTGTAACTCTATGCACAGATGTGTGAATGGTTGATTGACTAGGTGTTTGGGTTTAAGAGTGCATGTGGAAACAGTTGTTTGGGTGACTGAGTATATTTATTTGTGTGTTGGTGAGCGAATATATGTTTTAGTTGTACATCTTCAACAAAGTAAAAAAATAAAAGGCATTGTACGTGAGAGTTGGTGTATATAAATAAGTATATGTAAGAGTCAGTGATTGTGAGAGTAACTATATGAATGAGTGTATAATTGTAATGGTGATTTTTTAACATATTAACTATGAGTTACTATGTGTTTGAATAAATGAGGTGTTATTAGATAATTGTGTAAGTGAGTAAATGTAAGTGTGATTAACTTTTTTCATGAGTGAGTAGGATGACTGCATAACCGACTAAGATGACTGCTGATGTGTCAATGTCTATAATGTGTATAAGTGCATTTTATAGTGTTCTATTAATTAGTGACTGCATGTATAAATTATTCTGTTGTTGAATGGGTAGTTGTGTGTGTAGACTTAGAAATCAGTGAGTGGGTATGTAGTAACTGGTATTGGTGTGTCAATGGTTTCAAATATGGTACTCTGTATTTTACAGTGAGTGATGAAAGGTTATACTAGTGTATGATGAGGTGTATCAGATTGTCACGTGGATGATGTCATTCGTGATGTCATCAGTGATGTCATTTGAGATGTCATCAGTGATGTCACTGATCATGTCATGAATGATGCAATATGTTACATCATCAGCAGTGCATTGCGGGTGCGCGAGTTATAGTTAGCAGAACTAACTATAACTGAGGAATTTCTATGGTTTTGTACGAGTGAAATGGCCAGCTAACTATAACACCCCTGAAACTTATGTTTTGTTCTGTGAATTTCTAAGGTTTTTTAAATGCTAATTTCTAACTATAACGTCTCTGAAACCTATGGTTTTTCAGTGAATTTCAAAGCTTTTTTAAATGCTAATTTCTAGCTATAACGTCTCTGAAACCTATGGTTTTTTCAGTGAATTTCAAAGGTTTTTTAAAAGCTAATTATTAAGTGTGATAGTAGTTATACCTATTTTTTTGTACTGATTTTCTACAGTTTTTCAACTGTTTATTTATAAATATTTTATTCATTAAATAACATTATATATTTTTCTGAACATTGCAAAAAAAGTTTTTAAAAACAATTCAAACTGAAATAGTGATACATTTTTTTTCATTTATTATTTTAATATATTGATATTATTTTCTTTAAAAAAAAATCCAATTTTTTTCCGGAGCCGCGCACCCAAAGCGTACACATCACAGTGAGTGCGCGGATTCTAGCCGCCATTTTAGAAAAGTTGTGAAGGATCCACGTACGTGTGCGACGGCTGCGTGTTTTTCAGTTACATCATATACATTTAATATTACGTGATGTGCGCGATTGGTATGCGACCAGTCCGTGACTCCTGCTCCCGCGTATTCACGACACATGCGCATTACGGTACGAGACGCTTGCGCGGTGTCGTGTCCCACGTGACGTCATATACATGCTGGGACGCGCTGGGTGCGCTACTCCCGCAAAAAAATGTTATGTTCTAAAATGATATGTATGTGTCTTTAATATACATATTAGGGCAAGAGATTATCTAAGATATTCATAAAAATAATATATTTGTACTTATAATAAACATATATTATTTTTAAATATATTTTCGCGAAGTCGGGTGCGTGCATTGTGAGCGCAGAGTGCGCGGGTCCCATGTGACCTCAAAAAAAAAGATTTCCTTGGTTCATAACATTTCTCACTGTAACTATTGAAGGACCCCACCCATTTTAATCATTCTTGTTGGAGCATATTTAGAGAGACATCTCTTTTCCTACAAGAACCCTTTTTGCTTGGTTTTTTTTGGTGTTTTTCAAAAAATATCAAACAAAATGTTATCTGGACAGCAGCAGGGGGAAGTATCTTCTGAAGAAGAATTCTTGCAGTAGGCACCACATCCACAGAGGCAGGAGTCTGTCGTGTGGAAATTCTTCACTTTTCCACCTGGAGAGAAGAAAGTAAATGCGAGAAAGGTGACGTGCAAAATTTGTGACCGAGTCCTGTCAAGTGGCAGTGAAAAAAACTACTCTTGTGTCACTGCTTCTATGTACAAGCATCTCCGGACCACACATCCTCTCAATCTTGCTCGGGAGGAAATGAGGCGATCTGCTTTGAACCCCTCACCTGCTGTGGCAAGTACGTCTGGAGCGTCCTCAGGAACACCTGCAATGGACATTAGGCCAGAATTCGCCTTTCTCGAGCAACATTGCGTGAAGTGTAAGGAACATATGCTTCGGTGAGCAGTCGGTGGATGCAGTTTGTGCTTCGCAACGCAACAATCGTTGTTAATTCAGTTTTTCTTTGTTTTTGGAATGATAAGTAATTCCAAAAGTTTCCTGTTTTATTCGTTCTTTTTTGTTCATGTTTTGAGAAAAACACCCCAAAAAATTCAAAATTGTTACAAAAAAAAGAAAATACAAAAGAAAAAAGAAGGAAAAAAAAGCTATTATCAGAACTACCATATCTGGTTAAAGAAAGAACTATAATTGCAAGGTAATGTGTTTAAGTTTGGTTGAATATATTTATACAGCATGATTGACTGAAAGAATGCATTAGTAGTGTATGGTGAATTTATAGGGGAAGATTTATGAGGAAGTACTGCAGCGTGACACTGCAAGCTCTTTAGCTGCACTGCACTGTGGCACTTCCGAAGCACAGGGATGTGACATATGTACATGAATATGTTGCAACTCTGTGCTTCCCTCTGCACTGCTGTACAAACTGCAGCCATGTGGTGACACAGGCACCCTTGCACCATGGTGCAAGGATGCCTGTGTCATGCGGAGATTGTTTTTGTGCAGGAAGGGACCTTCCTGCACAAAAACAATCAGTAAAGGCATTTTCGTCTTTCAATGTATGCTGCGGAATGCAGCATGCATTGAAAGAGGAAACAATGAGGAGAAATGAAAACAGTTCTCCTCGTTGCGCCTTGCTACACCAACTCTAGGACGGCGCAGCATTCAGACAGATCTCCAGATTTATGAGAAATCGTAAATCTGTCTTGCTCTATGGGTGTTGCATGGGAACACCCACGGCAACACCTATGGAACTCCCCTTCAATGCAAAGGTCTGTGTATGAAGGGTTCGTATTTACAAGGAGAGGAAAGAAAACGCAGGGTGGCTTTTCCTCTCCTTGTAAATATGAAAGAGTGCCTGGCGCCATCAGTACGTTACAAAAAGGGACGTACTGGTGGCGCAGGGTGCTTGTAAATCTGCCCCATAAGTGCTTGGGTATTGGCAGACTGATACAATAAGAACATAGTGCTGGATGGGTGATTGAAGAATTGCATGAGACTGACAGGAGGTATCCTATGCTGCATGGGGACCCGCTTCGCCTGCTGCACAGAACCATCGGGACCACAAGCCCCAGGAGTCCTTGCTGCCGAGCCCAGGGGCGCTACTGCTGACGCTGCCATCAGCCCGCCCAGGGGGGCCTATTCAACTGCTCGCGGCTCCCGCTTCGCAGGACCCGCTTCGCCTGCTGCACAGAACCATCGGGACCACAAGCCCCTGGAGTTCTTGCTGCCGCACCCTGAGGCGCTTCTGCTGATGCTGCCATCAGCCCGCCCAGGGGGGCCTATTTAACTGCTCGAGGCTCCCGCTTCGCGGGACGCGCGCGGACATGCGCCGGGCGAAGCCCGGGCCAAGGGCGGGCCCGTCCTTGCCCGTCGTCGCCCGGAGTAGGCTGGGCTGGGCCAGGTCTCTTGATCATCACTACTTTCCATCTGGTAGCAGTGGGTGAACAGTTGGGTGAGTTGTATGCTGCCCTGTATTGGCAGCAGCATCCTAAAAGTTTGAAATCTACGATCTCATTTTGTTCCTGCACTATTGGGCAAAGGACGCATCACTGTGTGGCCATATCTCATTGATTGACTTGAAAGCCTTTTGAAGAGATTGTATTCCACTTCATATAGAGACAGAGACTAATACAAGACTCTGAATATTATTTGTTTTATAGGGCTGATCATGGGGAAAAGGAAATTAATGGACAGTAATAGCGGTACTGGGGGAAGGGGGAATAGTGGCAGAGAAACAAAGGGGAAAAGGGTGAAGAAGTTTCTAAGGCAAAAGGCAACGGGTAATAATTGTATTGCGGATAGAATAGATTTGCTGATTAGTGAATGTGAGGATATTTTGGGTAGCAATACATCTATACAAGCCTCGGGCATCGAATCAATTCCTGACTCACATCATTTGCTTAAAACCACCACATGTCAGCAGACTATAATCCCCGCAATGTTTCACAAAACCATTAGGGGAGATACCGTAGAGCCATAAAAAGAAGGATCTGCATCCAAGAGTCAAGCTATGAGAGGGAGTAAGGATAGCAGTCCTGTGGCTGAGGAGATTCTGGTTACTTGCACAAATAGGTTTGCACCCCTTACTGACTTACATGAACATGAAAGGGTGGGTGTTTGTGCGAATAACTCCCTGTTGTTGCCATGTAATACCCCTCCTCCATCCTTCACGGATAATACCAAAGATCTCCAGGGATTGCCCTCTCTTGTTAGGGAATTAAAAATAGAGGTAGCATCTATGCGTGCTAAATTGGTAGAACTTACCGTAAAGGTTGATTTTTTGACTCATAGGATGCCTTGTCCTATGGAAAATCTAAATTGTAGGATAAAGCAGCCACAACTACCTAAGTTGACCTCTAGATATGAGAATTGCCCAGATATACCATCGGAGGGTGTACGGAGGGAGTATAATACTCCACATTGTCAGTTGATGGGGGAAAAAAATAGACCTATCATAGAAGTAGATGGCCCCTCTTACGCAAATGCCTCAAAACCACAGTTTCCACAGCCGAAGGCTAGTTGTCCTGTCAATTTGGGTGCAGGGGTCCCCTTAAACAAACAAAGGTATCAAGGTTCTACATTGTTGGACACGGATTTGCACCAGGAGCCAAAAATGTATATGATTAACGTCCCTAAATATGATGCTGGAAAAAATAAAGAAAGTGCAGATTCCCTTACAAATAAAGCTCTCCATTGGATTCGCCATGTTATGTTATGTTATGTTATATTATGTTATGTTAGATATTTTTATAGCGCGCAATAGCTACTCCAAAGAGTGTCCCAGCGCGAAGCCAAGAGAAGAGACAACAAAAGTAAATGACTACGGGAACAAATGAGTTTTTAGTAGTCTCTTAAAACATAACGGGTCTTGAGTGTTACGCAGAAAAAATGGAAGAACATTCCAAGCCTGGGAGGCTTTAACAGCGAGCAAACCGTCCCTCACCTTAGACCGGGAGAAGCGCGGCACCATAGCCAACAGAAGAGCTGAAGAGCGCAGTACTCTAGACGGAACATAGAAGGAGAACCGCCTCTGCAGATAGATGGGACCCAGATTGTGAAGGGCCCTGTGGGCAATAACCAAAGCTTTAAATTTGACCCTCTCCACCATGGGCAACCAATGCAGGGTGCGAAGATGAACACGTACACTACTTCTTCTGGCGATTCCAAGAAGCAGGCTTGCGGCCGCATTCTGGATCACTTGCAGGTTATTCATGGAGTAGCCGGGTAGGCTGACATACAGGGCATTGGCATAGTCCAAACGAGACAAGACCAACGCCCGAATGACCGTTTCCTTGGCAGACCTTGGGAGAAGGGAGAGAAAACTCCTAAGTACCTTGAGAAGACCAAAACAACAGCCTGAGATCTTATTCACCTGGACAGAGAATGAGAGATTATCCTCAAACCAGACTCCTAGGTTTTTAGCCAGATTCCCATTAGAAGAAGGAAGGGGGAAATCAGGAGGCCAGACCCTACTTCTGAAGTCCGAGGGGAAGTTGCCGTACAGAAGGATCTCAGATTTGTCTTCGTTGCACTTGAGTTGAGTTCTAGCAAGCCACCCAAATACCGAAGACAAACACTTCTGCACAGGCAGAACAGAATCTTCCCCCTTGCCCCATGTAAAAAGGAGCTGGGTGTCATCAGCATAGGCTATCACCTAAGCCCCCAACTCCTCGGCCAAAAAGACCAAAGGGGTAACATAGATGTTAAAAAGAAGGGGGCTAAGGGAAGAGCCCTGGGAACACCTGTAGAAACCTCCTGCAGGGACGAGGCTGCCGGTGGCAGCCAAACCTGTTGGACTAGACCCTCCAGAAAAGACCTCAGCCAGGCCAAGGCCAATCCAGAGAGACCCCAATCTCAGAGAGGCGGGTAAGCAGCTTGGAGTGCGGCATCGTGTCAAAAGCCACTGACAAATCAAGCATAACCAAAGCTGCTCTGCCACCAACGTCTAAGCAATCCCGGATTGCTTCAGAGATCTCAACTAACGCTGTCTCCGTGCTGTAAGAAGCCCGAAACCCAGACTGAGCTGGATGCAAAGCATCAGATTTTTCCACAAACTCAGTGAGTTGTCTGGTCACCACCTTCTCACAAACTTTGGCTAGGCTGGGAAGAAGGGAGATTGGGTGATAGTTCCCGGGAATCGAGGGGTCAAGGGAAGGCTTCTTCAATAAAGGAATAATTTTGGCCTGTTTCCGCTCCAGCAGAACCCAGGCCTCCCCAAGGGAGGCATTAATAGTAGCGTTAACCTCGGGGTTAATAATCTCCGCTACTGCTGCCAGCAGTCTAGCCGAGCAGGGATCTGAGGGAGAACCGGACTTTAGGCCCTTGAGTATTTTTAAAGAACTGGCAAGATCCACAGGGGAAAAAGCGAACAATGCGTGTTTTAGAGAACCCTGTGGAGGCACAGTCGGCCCATCATCCGCGGGAGAGTCCGCACACGAAGTAAAAGTCTGCTGGATCAAACAAATTTTGTCCA
The DNA here is from genome assembly GCF_964204655.1 of Triturus cristatus. Classification (NCBI taxonomy): domain Eukaryota; kingdom Metazoa; phylum Chordata; class Amphibia; order Caudata; family Salamandridae; genus Triturus; species Triturus cristatus. The sequence continues at coordinate 1,426,145,320 of NC_140590.1, read as the reverse complement.
GGAAGAAACTAGAAAGGGTATTGCACCAGCCAACCGTGGCCGGGCCAGTACAAATTAGAGTGGCAGGAGACGTGAAACTCTGAACTATATGGAAGATCTCCTTAGTATTGTTGCGAGCCTGCTCGATGCGGTCAGTAAAATATTGCTTTTTGGCCTGAAAAATGGCTGAATAATAGATTTTTTGTCTTCCCCTCAAGGCAGCCTTAGCCAGAGGACAATAACCGCGGCGACATCAAATCCGTTCAAGCTTTTTACAATCCTGTTTAAGCAAGCGCAGATCGGCAGAAAACCAGGGATTCGACGGCGAGACTCTCGAAAATCTAGACGAGGTGGGGGTAGCAAGCAAAGTCATAGACTTAACTTACCAGTTTGTGAAGCCCACGAGACTCCCCTCAAGATCACCAGTAAGGGTCGGCCTAGAGGCCGCCAAGGTGGCGGGATCCACCTTTTTAAAGGCTGGTTTCCGAGAGATAGATTCCGCCCCACAGAACGGAGCTAGCTTTCAGGAGAAAAAGGTAATAAAATGGTCAGACCACGCAAGGGGCAGAGGGTCCTCCACTAAAATATTAAAATTAGAACAGATAGGGTCAAGGATATGACCGCCCTGATGCGTTGGATGGACAACCCATTGCAACAGTTGGGCAAGCTGAAACATATCCTTAAGGGCAATGGCATCATTACACGCCCCTTGATCCAGCTGGATATTCAAATCACCTAAGAACAAAAACTGCGAGAAGCGAAGAGCCCTGGTGGTCAGCTCTAGACTGCAAAGCGGAGCGGGCAGAACCAGGCGGGCGATAGATCAGAGTCCCACCCAGCAGAGAATGGGGGGAGAACCTGATACTAAAGTCCAAAGCTTCCCCTGCCCTCCAAGCATGAGTCTTGCCCCTAATAAAATCCCACTTCCCTCTAAATATGACCGCCACTCCACCGCCCCTCCCCTCTAGGTAATCAGCCCTAGCAACTTTGTATCTCAGAGGGATGGCCAAAGTAACAAAAGGGTCAGAGTTAACATCAAGCCACGTTTTCGTAAGGAACAGAAGGTCAACTGGGCGATCGGTGAGAAGCTCAAAAACATCATGATGATGTTTTTTCAGGGAGCGCACATTGATTAGAGCGGCAGAAATGGTCAGCTACGTAGCATGCTTAGGCCGAAGGCCTAGAGCGGGTGAGACAACTTGAGGAGCAGCAGGAAGACAGAAGCCACAGGCAGCACAGACGTGCTCCTGGGATACCAACAGGTCAAACTGGGAGTGGATGAGACCTGAGGTCCGTCTCAAAGTTATTAATTCATCCCTACCATAGGTCAACGCGGCCTGGGCGCCCCTAGGCTGGCAGGCAGAGTAACTGGCCCTGGCCTCTGCCGGGACGCTGACGGGCGCAGACGGGCTTGCCTTAGGCGCTTCTTCGGCACGCCAGCGGCGTGCCCGCTGCGCGTCCGCCCCTCGCGCATATTTATAAGCCGGCAGCCAAAAAAGACTAGAGTGCGCACTGCCCACAATGGCGCCTCTAGATGGCTGACCGGCAAAGCAGGAAGTAGGTTTGTCAGCTTCACGCACACAATATGATCAAAAGCGATTCATGCCTAGTATGTTAAAATCACATAAAATTTCACGAGGCACTCAAAATAAACACAGCTCAGGAATTGAGGCGAGGCAGGCACGAACTGAATTATTGTTGAAACCCCTCAAGGTAAGCGCGTCCGCCCCTCGCGCATATTTATAAGCCGGCAGCCAAAAAAGACTAGAGAGCGCACTGCCCAAAATGGCGCCTCTAGATGGCTGACCGGTAAAGCAGGAAGTAGGTTTAGTTCCCACAACACGAACAGAATAAAAATTTCCCCCAGCTGATTCCCACAGAATAAAATGTTTGTCAGCTTCACGCACACAATATAATCAAAAGCGATTCATGCCTAGTATGTTAAAATCACATACAATTTCACCAGGCACTCAAAATAAACACAGCTCAGGAATTGAGGCGAGGCAGGCACGAACTGAATTAAAGTTGAAACCCCTCAAGGCAAGCGCGTCCGCCCCTCGCGCATATTTATAAGGCGGCAGCCAAAAAAGACTAGAGAGCGCACTGCCCAAAATGGCGCCTCTAGATGGCTGACCGGCAAAGCAGGAAGTAGGTTTAGTCCCCACAACACGAATGTTAGGGGTTGTCGTTCTATCATTAGGGGAGACATTTCTAGAGCTCGTAGACTTTCTTCTAGAACAAACCCTTGGGATTCCATAGAACTAACATTAAGAGAGTTCCGTACATCATCCCCAGATTATTGATCAAACCTTTTGTTTAACACTACTTTATTGGAAAATGGTGATATTGGATAAAGGCAGCCTGTATGTCGCCTTTGTAGATCTGAAATCAGCCTTTGATCTTGTTTCCCGTAATAGATTGTGGAGAGTATTGCAAGACCTGAAGATGCCCCATACCCTATTGTCCCTCATAGCTAGACTTCACCAGGATACTTATGCAAAAATTAGATGGGGAAGTCAGGGCCAGGTTACTCCCTCTTTTAGAGTAGAAAGAGGGGTGAGACAAGGCTGTGTGATGGCCCCTACTTTATTTTCCATCTTTATCAATGGGGTTGTAAAATTCCTGGAAGGTACCCCAATGGATGCTCCTAAATTGGCGGGTGTAAGGATTCCAATCCTTATGTTCGCCGATGACACGCTGCTAATTGCAAAAACACCAATCAGCCTACAGCGAGCTCTATCTCTTTTTGAGGAATGTTGCCATCTGCGGGGATTAGAGATAAATGTCTCTAAAACAAAATACATGACATTCAATCCTCACAGATCCTCTAGAGGATCGATGCTGCTGAATAAGCGCCCGCTGGAGCAGGTAAAAGAATATACATACCTCGGGGTCGTCATACAGAGAGATATGAAATGGGGTAAGCAACTGGATGTGGCTGCATTGAAACATCGCCAGCTCTCTGGTACTCTCATAGCCGAGTACAACACATCTTTTACAAAACCGGTTAGCCCAGTCTTGACCATTTACAATATGAAAGTCATCAGTGCAGTCCTTTATGGGGCAGAGTTATGGGGACATAAAAACCTCTCTAAATTGACTATAGCTGAAAATACTTTTCTACGGAAACTTACTAATCTTCCCCAAAGCACACCAGCATTGCCATTACTTAGTGATTTAGGTAGGAAGGCATTGGCTGGCAGTGCCAGACTACGTCCTTTATTGTATTGGCGAAGAATTTGGACAACTCCAGAACTGTCTTCATACGCTGAGGGTTTTAAAGACCTAATAAGAGCGGACCAATTTAAGAAAATTAAATGGCTACGTTATGTAAGATCGACGCTAGGAAACATCGGCATGGTCGCACTTTGGGAGAATCCTGAAAATATCCGTTTTCCCTCGAAAGCTCAATCGAAGGAAAGATACTGGGGTCGGGTGGAAGCCAACACTTTCAGGAATAGTGACCCATCGACCTTGACAGGCCAATTTTTGATGGCTAAACCATCACAAAGGCTAGAAGTTTACTGGCACACTATCACAAAGCCTCTTGATAGGAAGCTGTTGTTCCAGGTAAGAGTGGGTACATTGCCGGTTAAGTCTTTTACAGCAAGTTGGGGGTCAATAGTTGATACGTCCTGCCCCCTTTGCCATGTACCCACAGAGTCCTTGGCCCATCTGTTATTTGTGTGTCCTGCATATGTAATCCCACGGCGTATTTGGCTGGCCCCTATCTGTCATCTTTTGGGCACTCGTAAATGCGAGGTTGCACTTAGATTAATTTGCACTGAAACATGGCTACCGCTGCTTATAGCTATAGCCAAATTTTTAGGATGGGCATGGATAATTAGATCAAAGGTGATTGTGGCATTATAATCTATGAATATTACATTGCTTACCTTCCTTTTCCATCTTTTGCACATTGGTATACATTTAAGAGTAAATGTAATTGCGGCTCCGTAATGAATGAAAATGGTTTGTTACATTTTCTCCAATTTGCACATTGGTATATAGTCTTGAGTGGATTCTATGGATTTTATCATTGTTCTTTTTATTCTTTTTATGGTTTTTTAACAATTTTTTTTTATAATTGGTAATTTATTGTGTAATGGGTCTTGCTTTCATGACTAATCGTCGAATAAAGCTTTTCATGACTGACTGACTGATACAATAAGAACATAGTGCTGGATGGGTGATTGAAGAATTGCATGAGACTGACAGGAGTTATCCTACGCTGCATGGGTACTACTTCAGTATTTAATGGAGTGGACCAATAGTATGTATCTGCTTAGAGATTTGTAGGGGTTATGCACAGAATATTTTATGTGTACTTGTGTTGGTGCCTAGGTCATTTTATAAGAATACCACAAGTAAATGGAATGATGACAGTGCTGCAAACAGAGTGAACACTTCATTTATAAGTGCTTACGTATTGGTGGAGTGATAGGATAAGTAGATAGTGGTAGATAAGTGATTAAAGAAGTGCATGGGACAGACTGGACGATTCCTACACTGCATGAGTACTAACTGGGTATTTAGAAGAGTGTATCAATAGTATGTAGCTAGTTAGAGGTCTGCTTGGATAATGCACAAAATATTATAGCTGTACTTGTGTTAGTGACTACGCCATTCCTTAAGTATACGACTAATAGCTGGAGTAATTTCAGTGTTGCAAAGAAAGTGCATGCTGAATTTATAAGTGCTTAGGTATTGGTGGAGTGATAGGATACGTAGATAGTGCTGGATGGGTGAATGGAGAAGTGCATGGGACAGACAGAAGGATTCCTAGACTGCATTGGTACAAACTGGGTATTTAGAAGAGCGTATCAATAGTATGTAGCTGGTTAGAGGTCTGCACGCATAGTGTACAAAACATAGTACCTGCACTTGTATTAGTGGCTAGGCCATTCCTTAAGTATATGACTAATAACTGGAGTAATGTCAGTGCCGCAAAGAGAGTGCATGCTAAATGTATTAGTGCTTAGGTATTGGCAGAGTGCTAGGATACGTAGATAGTGCTGGATGGTTGCATGGAGAAGTGCATGGGACAGACAAAAGGATTCCTAGACTGCATAGGTACTAACTGAGTATTTAAAAGACTGTATCAATGCTATGTAGCTGATTAGAGGTCTGCATGCATAGTGCACAGAATATTGTAGCTGTACTAGTTTTATGGCTTGGTCATTCCTTAGGTACATGACTACTAACTAGAACAATTTCAGTGCTGCAAAGAGTGTACATGATGAATTTATAAGTGCTTAGGTATTGCGGAGTTATAGGATACGTAGATAGTGCTGGATGGGTGATTGGAGAAGTGCATGGGACAGACAGGAGGATTCCTAGGTCGCATGGGTAGTACATTACTAAGTTTTTGGTTAGAGGTTTATATATATAGTGCACAGCTGAATGTAGTTGTGCATTGATAGTGTTTGGATTAATTAATCTTACCTTGACAGTAGTACATATCAAAAAAAGCTAAACATTTGGATGGTCAGAGCCTTTAGAGCCAGAGAACCAGGTCAGCAGAGCTGATTTAGGGCCAGAGAACCAGGTCAGCAGAGCTGCTTTAGAGGGAGAGAACCACGTCAGCAGAGCTGCTTTAGAGCCAGAGAACCAGGTCAGCAGAGCGGCTCTAGAGCCAGAGAACAAGGTAAGCAGAGCTGCTTTAGAGCCATATAACCAGGTCACAAGAGCTGCTCTAGAGCCTAAGAACTAGGTCAGCAGAGCTGCTCTAGAGGGAGAGAACCAGGGCAGCAGAGCTGCTCTAGAGGGAGAGAACCAGGGCAGCAGAGCTGCTTTAGAGGGAGAGAACCAGGGCAGCAGAGCTGATTTAGGGCCAGAGAACCAGGTCAGCAGAGCTGCTTTAGAGCCAGAGAACCAGGTCAGCAGAGCTGCTTTAGAGCCAGAGAACCAGGTCAGCAGAGCGGCTCTAGAGCCAGAGAACCAGGTAAGCAGAGCTGCTTTAGAGCCATATAACCAGGTCACAAGAGCTGCTCTAGAGCCTAAGAACTAGGTCAGCAGAGCTGCTCTAGAGGGAGAGATCCAGGGCAGCAGAGCTGCTTTAGAGGGAGAGAACCAGGGCAGCAGAGCTGCTCTAGAGCCTAAGAACCAGGTCAGCAGAGCTGTTCTAGAGGCAGAGAACCAGGTCAGCAGAGCTGCTTTAGAGGGAGAGAACCAGAGCAGCAGAGCTGCTCTAGAACCAGAGAACCAGGTCAGCAGAGCTGCTTTAGAGCCTGGGAACCAGTTCAGCAGAGCTGCTCTAGAGCCTAAGAACCAGGTCAGCGGAGCTGCTCTATTGGCAGAGAACCAGGTCAGCAGAGCTGATTTAGAGCCAGGGAACCAGGTTAGCAGAGCTGCTTTAGAGCCTAAGAAGCAGGTCAGTAGATATTCTCTAGAACCAGAGACCCAGGTCAGCAGAGCTGCTCTAGAGCCAGAGACCCAGGTCAGCAGAGCTGCTCTAGAGCCTAAGAACCAGGTCAGCAGAGCTGCTCTAGAACCAGAGAACCAGGCCAGCAGAGCTGCTTTAGAGCCAGAGAACCAGGTCAGCAAGCAGAGCTGCTTTAGAGACAGAGAACCAGGTCAGCAGAGCTGCTCTAGAGCCAGAGAAACAAGTCAGCAGAGCTGCTCTAGCTGATACTGACTGACTGACACTGACTGATTGACACTGACTGACACTGATTGACTGACACTGACACTGACTGACACTGACTGACACTGATTGACTGACACTGACTGACTGACACTGACTGACACTGATTGACTGACACTGACTGACTGACACTGACTGACTGACTGACACTGACTGACTGACTGACACTGACTGACACTGATTGACTGACACTGACTGACACTGATTGACTGACACTAACTGACTCTGATTGACTGACACTGAATGACTGACTGACACTGACTGGCTGACACTGACTGACACTGACTAACTGACACTGACTGACACTGACTGACTACTCTCTACTACTCTACTACTCACTCTCTACTACTCTCTACTACTCTCTCTCTACTACTCACTCTCTACTGCTCAGTCTCTACTACTCTACCACTCTCTACTACTCACTCTCTACTACTCACTCTCTACTACTCTCTACTACTCACTCTCTACTACTCACTCTCTACTACTCACTCTCTACTACTCTCTACTACAATCTCTCTACTACTCACTCTCTACTACTCACTCGCTACTACTCTCTGCTACTCACTCTCTACTACTCACTCTCTACTACTCTCTACTACTCACTCTACTACTCTCTACCACTCTCTACTACTCACTCTCTACTAATCTCTACTACTCACTCTCTACTACTCACTCTCTACTACTCTCTACTACAATCTCTCTACTACTCACTCTCTACTACTCACTCTCTACTAATCTCTACTCACTCTCTACTACTCTCTACTACAATCTCTCTACTACTCACTCTCTACTACTCACTCGCTACTACTCTCTGCTACTCACTCTCTACTACTCACTCTCTACTACTCTACTACTCACTCTCTACTACTCTCTACTACTCTCTCTCTACTACTCACTCTCTGCTATTCACTCTACTACTCTCTACTACTCATTCTCTACTACTCTCTCTCTACTACTCACTCTCTACTATTCACTCTCTACTACTCACTCTCTACTACTCACTCTCTACTACTCGCTCTCTACTACTCTCTACTACTCACTCTCCACTACTCACTCTCTACTACTCTCTACTACTCCCTCTCTACTACTCACTCTCTACTACTCGCTCTCTACTACTCTCTACTACTCACTCTCCACTACTCACTCTCTACTACTCGCTCCCTACTACTCTCTACTACTCACTCTACTACTCACTCTCTACTACTCTACTACTCTCTACTACTCTCTCTACTTCTCACTCTCTACTACTCTCTCTACTACTCACTCTCTACTACTCACTCTCTACTACACACTCTCTTCTACTTGCTCTCTACTACTTGCTCTCTACTACTCTCTACTACTCACTCTACTACTCACTCTCTACTACTCTCTACTACTCACTTCAGTACTCACTCTCTACTACTCTCTACTACTCACTCTCTACTACTCACTCTCTACTACTCTACTACTCCCTACTACTCTCTCTCTACCACTCAATATCTACCATTCACTCTCTACTACTCTCTACTAGCCAAATCTCTACTACTCACTCTCTACTGCTCACTCTCTACTACTCTCTCTCTACCACTCTCTACTACTCTCTACTACTCTCTCTCTGCTACTCACTCTCTACTACTCACTCTCTACTACTCTCTACGACACACTCTCTACTACTCACTCTCTACTACTCTCTACTACTCACTCTCTACTACTCTCTCTCTGCTCCTCACTCTCTACTACTAACTCTCTACTACTCACTCTCTACTACTCACTCTACTACTCTCTACTACTCACTCTCTGCTAGTCTCTCTACTACTCTCTACTACTCTCTACTACTCACTCTCTACTCCCTATTACTCATCCTCTACTCCCTAACTCTCTCTCTACTACTACTCTCTTTTGCATGGGGCCCCACTTAAATAATTAGAAGTGCCTCCCTGTCTTCGGTGTAGGCCCGCTCTCTATCAAACCGGGTTTTTAGAGCGCGAGGACTGCCAATGATGAAGCATGACACCTGGTGGTGTGTGAGGAGAGTTCTTAAAAATCTTTTAGATGCCTAGCACTCTATCTATATAGTGCTTGTAGGGATACAGTTACAGAACGTAAGTGACCATTACTTCAGGGTAGCTTCTACAATGTGTATACAGTAGGTTTGGAGGCCAGCTCACCCTGAAGACCCTGTAGCCTCTAGTTCCCTACCTTGGATAGTTCTAAGGGTCCTGTGTTAGTTACATGATATTTGTGGCCAATTATAAAATAATAAAGAGAAAATTAACAGAGATATTAAATCATAAAATACATTACAATTCTTGATATTAGGCCATCTGGCAGTGATTAAAAGGAACATTTTACTTTTGTTTAACTTTTTTCCAAGATTCATCGTGAGAGCTTTTATACTTGTTTTTTGCAGAAAGGAGGAAGAGGTGTGGTGCACAGCCAGGGCGGCAGACTCCGGGTCACAGGGCTTATGGTTTGATCGCCGACGGCAGCTCAGCTTAGCACTTGTGACTCTGGGCAATAGCTCACTTAATTTCCCTGATGGCCCACAGCACCTTGAGACCCCTAGGGGTGATTAGTTTGTGCTTTACTAATACCGGATACAAGCTACAAAATGTAATTAGTTTATTAGGGCAGATACAATACGAAAGAGGGGTGGAGCTAGCCCATGCTATGTTAACGGGAAGATGGGCATTATCTTATCTAAAGTTATATTACTTGGAGGTGTGATGAAGTTTATATATTTGGCAGGAGCTGGTTTAGAGATAACCCTGTACATGAAATGATCCTATATTAAAGTTTTAAAGAACTATCGAAACTGTAGTATATCAAAAATCCCACCAATGAGTTTTCAAGAAAAGCATGGCGGGGTCATTGTGGGGGCCTCTAAAAGCATGGCATGATGTAAATGAGCATTTGGGAATACCAAGTCCGAACTCATATACTCAGTTAGGGTAAATTAATCTATTTCCATATAGGCTGTATGACATTTTGGCATTAACGTCTAAGGCTAATACACAGAGGCTTGCATGTACAGTTAAAAATCATAACATAATACCAACACCATGTGAAAGACTTAAGGTAGTCACATGCCAATAAAAATTTCCAATACAAAATAAAAATGTTGAGCTACTGTATAAAGGTTAGTTCTAAATAATGAATGTTTTTAGTTGAGGCTGGGTTTCTCTGCATGAAGTAATTTAAGAAAAAACATAACTGAGCAGTTTATAAATCAAATGCATCACATTTTAGTAAGGTGACATGCTTCTACAGATAATAGAGTTACACAGCAATGAAAAAGAGTATGGGGTCCATTCACAAAGGTATTGTGCAATACATGAAGTTGCACTCCTGCTAAGTCGTTTATGATCTTTTACATGCCATCAACAATATGATTAAAATTGGAATGTTCTGGAATAATTTATATGCAATTGGTAGAAATAGAAAGGGCTATGCCGTCTTTGCACTTGTAGTAATAGGGATTTGAACATTTAAGGCTGATTTCTACAGGTATTAATTGGCCCCTGTATTGTCATGAATTTTATGATGAATTTTGATGTACTGTGATAAGAATGTTTCCCACAAAGGGTATACTGTCGATCTATAATCCTAGGATTGTATGATATACATCAATTACATTTTTCCCTATATTGACAGCATTGATTCTCTAGCAACACGTAAATAATATGTTTGAGATGTCAAAACTTAAGGTGCTTTTTTCCTATTATAGTGAAATGTAAGACCTTAGAGGTCTATTGGGCAAAAGTGACCCATGGCTTTATGTTTAGACTGAAGCTTTGGGAGGCAACCCCTCAAAGAACTACTTGGTACAACGATCACAAGATTCTACAATGCTTGAAAATTTGAGATTATTCCTCAGGCAAGGGCTTAGTGGAAGAAACTGTATTAAAAACATATTATTAAAAAGCAATATCGACAACACAGGGATGATGTTGCAGATGGGAAGGTATGAGGCAATCTATGTATAAACTGGTGAATAGCAGAGAGTTTAGGTTTCAATTTAAATTCACTTTACTATGTTAGTTTGCTCTAGTTTTGGCTTACTTTTGTTGTGTCTTTATCTCGAATGTGGGCTTTAGGTCTTGACTGGTTATCTTGTTTGTTCAGCTTTGTGAACATTATATGGCTAAAAAAGTGTGTGATATTGTCTTTTTTTCCAGCTGTGATAATGCTGTATCCCTGATCTGTTGACGGTTCATTTCCCAAGTTATTAAAAGAACTAAATACTCTCCCAACCTCGATTCAGGGGAATGCAGGGATCAGAACCATCAGCAGCGGTATAAAATCTGGCCTGTGATGCCTTAGGGGCCCATGAAGAGAATGAAAGGTACTGATGTCGGAGCATTCTTCAGTTCTTTCCACCAGGCCTCAAATCACTTCACCTGTCTACTGATCTAAAAGGAAGTGCACAATTAGTGAATGTTGGAACTGGCACTTTCTGGTTGGCATAGGCAGGGTCCTAGCCAGGCAGAACCTATCACTCCTGTCAGGGTCAGGTGATTACACACACTGTATAACCTGCGCTTACTGTTAAAATGATATCGGTAATATGCACACTGAGGAAAAATCCAATTTTACCCCTCAGCACCCTTATGAGGTTTGATACGTTGTCAGAAATGGTCCCACCCTGGCAAACAATACTATTAAAATCCACACTTGTCTAGGGTGCACCCCATGTCACAAGGATATTGGGAATGTGTACACAAAGGAATTTATAACACTTTTCCGCAGCACAGTGGGCCAAGGACACACGGGTAAAACCAATGTCGAAACAGAGTATTTGTTAGATAATGAAACACACAAGTAACTCAACACAGCTGCATGGTGCAACTATTAGCAGGCTGTTCTCATGCAGCACTCTCCCACACTTACACAGCGCCATAACACAGTGCAAAGGATATTGGCCAATCTGTATAAAGCACACAAGCACTTGGAACCGTAACGCGGTGCAAAGGATATCCCACAGGTCAGTTGATAATATGGCTGCAGACCTCTTGTCACAGTCCCTCCCACTGCTCTTTGTCACCCTGCCACGACTTTGCCCACAGGTTAGGGTCACAAACCCACACCCCGTACTAAACTGGTTTAAGGCCAGAATCACACTTAGTCAGGGGCCCAAGGGAGAAGGCTAAAGTATTATCAGGGTAACCAGGCAACAGTCGACAAATGGGGGATTGTCCACCACTCGGGAAATTCATCTACTTTATGCATAGTAGAAATGGGGTGGAGGCTGTCCCAGTTCAATCAAGAGATCCCTCAATCCGCCCTTCCGGCACTAGCCCCGTTCTGTGAAGTACAGGGGGGGTCACGCAGTCCCTCGACCGCTTCCAATCGCTCTGGGAAGTGTTCATCAGCCCAGTCATTTAATCTCACCACACTGGCCTGACCCAGGCAATACTACCTGGCAACACAACATTTTCAGGCTGGGTGATGAAAGGGCAGTAGATTTGCCGCACAGAGGCAAGACAAAACACTTGGTGAATGGGGGGGTGCAGCTGTCCCAGCTCCCCACTGAAAGTCTGGTGCATGTTGATCCAAGTTGCACCAGACAATCTGGTCACACTGAACCACGAGTTGGATTCTCCATACCTCCCTGTAAATGAGGCACGTCTGGTGCGCAATGATATGAGGTGCACCAAACAATCCGGTCAAAATGATAGGAAGGTTGGGTTTGCCGTACCTCCCTTAAAAGGCACAACATCTGGTGCACGATGATCACAATCACACCAGACAATCCGGTTACAGTCAACCCATAGTGAAGTTCGCCATACCTCCTTGGAATGAGGCACAACATTTTGTACGCAATGATATGAGTCGCACCATACAATCCAGTTACAATCAACCCACAGTCGGGTTCGCCATACCTCCCTGGAATGAGGCACAATGTCTTGTGCGCTATTATAAGAGTCACACTAGACAGTCTGGTCCCACACCACATAGTCGCAAGTTCAGTAGTACTGCATGAGGTAGAATGAGGCACTACTGCAGATGCGCCCTCCCTCCGAGGGTTGCAACCTGTGAATCGGACACTGCACAGAATGAGCATGCAGTCAGCGTGTCGCACAAGAGAAACGTGTTACGGATGAAGAAGCTGGCCACACTGAGTCCCACACCCGGTAAATGTGCTTACCACCAACGAGATGCTTGTGCTCGCTGAGGCCCCACAACACAGGGGCCACACTCCTAAGATGTGGGCATGGTTTGGGGGCTCCGAACAAAGATATCTGTTCTCCAGGCACAACACTTAGTTCTACGCTCACCCCTTGCTGCAGTCAGGATCCAGCAGATGAAGTACCGCTTGCGGGGGCACCGCTCTCCAGGTGAAAACTATAGACAGTGTAGGATCCTCATGGGTGGTCTTTGATACCCCTGAGATCCTCCGCGATGAACAGGGGGTGAGCCAACAAGCCCTTGGAGACCCAACTTCAGAGTGCCACACAGCAGCAGGAGGTTGGGCTAGGCCAATTCTTTTCAGGCATGGTGTGCGGTCCCTTCCAATGGCAGTCTCCTCCTTGTGCACAACAGATTTCTCTGGCACAGTGCACCACGCCGATCAGGATGTCAGGTCCTATGTCCCAACAAGCGTATCTCTGCCCTGCTTAAGTATGTCACCAGTAGTTATACTGTAGCATGCCTTGAAGGTGGTTCAGTGGGTTCCCCCTTGAACCACAGACGTCTCCCCCAAATTTCAGTCCTGTCTGCCATGTGGCCTTGGAATACAGATCTTAATCTTTAGTGGGGCCCTGATCTGGCTTCCCAGATCTCCCCCAATCTAACCAGCCAAGCCCTCAAAAGGCAAAGGTCTGTCTTTCCAGTTGCATACTCAATGTTTATAGCTGTCTCTGGAGAATTCACAGATGTGCTCTCCCAATCTCCATTTTGTACTGGAGTCAAACTAAAAGGCAAACAAAAGAGTTTAGCCCAGAGAAATGCCTACTTTCTAGAAGTGACATTTCTCAGCTAGTAATGACGAAGCTACACTTACCACAAAGGAAGATTTGTCATTGTGAATCCAATGATAGTAAACACCATGAGGCTGCTCCACACAAGCCACCTCTGCAACTTAAAGTAATCTCAGCCATTCCCCCATTTTAACCTATGGGGAGAGCAAATCTCATAGGTAGTGAAAACACAAATGGGAGTTTGCCACTACCAGGGCAGGGAACACCCATGTGTACCTGCTCTCCCGTTCACCTATCACTTGCTCCACACCCTCCCAGGGCTTACCCTACGTGTGCTCTAGTGTTAATGAAAGATACCATCAGCAGTGGCCAATGATTTAGAAAGGCCAACCAGAGCATAAGCGCAAATTCAGTCACACAGGCCTGCAATGGCAGGCCAGCAACATGTTTAAAAACACCATGAGGCTACCCCTTGCTGTAAGCTAAAACTGTAGTTTAAAAGACATTCAGACATTCGCCCATGTTGACCCATGGAAAGAGCAGACCTCCTAGGTAGGGAGAACTCACATGGGGATTATTCACTATCTGGGCAGGGAACACACATGTATACCTGCCCTGTATTTCCCCAAACACATTCCTCATCCCTCAGGACTTACCCTAGGTGTGTCCTAGTGGTAGTGAATGGCCCACTCAGCATTAGCAAATGGTTTTAGCAATGGCAGGCTTGAGCCATGTTTGAAACGCTGTTCCAGAGGGTGGCACCATCAGTGCTGTGGCCCACTAGTAGCCAGTGCAGTACCCTGCCCTGGGTATGTAGTATGCCTCTTTGCAGGGTACTCACATGTACTGCACCTCATCCAATCAGGTAAGCGTCATCTCCTAGCATGTGTATGAAGGGCGCACACACTTTCCCACTGCATTACAGTGGGAAAGGGCCCAGGGTCCTAAGGCCATGAAAAGAGAATCAGCCACAACCAGGAGGAAAAAAGCAAAACTTTTAGGGAAATCCCCTAAGAAGGCCCATGTCCAACAGTGAACTATGTCTGGAAAACCCCAGCTTCCTCGCCCTTGATTGTAAAGCACGGTGGTCAAAGATTTGCACTTAAAATGCTGAACCTGAACATTAGATGAAAAATTATAAAAGGTTCTACATTCATGGTAATAGACTGTGACTGGTAACTCTGCAAACTAACTCAGAAATATCTGTGATTAACCCCACTGTGGCAGGTGGGTCTATTTTGCCTTTACCCTTATAGGGCAATAAATTAAGTACCACCCAAGGAACCCCTCACATGACCGGTACAAGTATGCCTTATAATTCAGTTGCGATTTGAGTATACATTCACCCCCCCTAAAAATGTAAGTTTTAAAAAGCTTCAAACACATGTCAAGAAGGAGTGCAAGGGTACGCCATAAATATTATTCATCAAAAATAGTTAGTTTTCAAAAGAATGACCACTGGATGCCCAGGCATACGCAATCTTTTTGGTGCTTGGTACAACATTTCCAACTCTGCAGTTATGATTGAGGCTCTTGGGGTTTCAGGATGGAGCAAAAGTGTAGGTAGGTTTATTTGTTGTG
The DNA here is from genome assembly GCF_964204655.1 of Triturus cristatus. NCBI lineage: Eukaryota > Metazoa > Chordata > Amphibia > Caudata > Salamandridae > Triturus > Triturus cristatus. The sequence goes on along the minus strand of NC_140590.1, from coordinate 1,426,130,215 downwards.
TTTATGCCTAATTGTTTTAGTGGTCACGAACCTTGAGCACCATAAACCTACATACCTTCCCAAGTGCCTGGATACACTCTCGGGTGATTAGTGTGCTATACAAATCAATATAATATAACATAACATAACATAACATAACTCAGTGGGATGAATATTGACTCCATTGGGACAACTCGTCAACAGTGAGGGACACAGTTTAATGTTAACAGGAAGACACATGCACAGATTAAGGTATCTTCGGTAGTTCGATGCTAAGACTGAATAGAATCCTTAGCACTGATACGGGTACCAGAAAAGAGGAAAGGATCCTTCCCATTTAAAAATAAATCAATGCTATATGGGAACAATTGCTATTTCAAAGTGGATGCATTTGGCAAATTTTGAAGGTTTGTAGAATTTAGTTACTTTTAAAATGGCTCCCTCAAGGCATTGCTCTGCATGTAAATTTATTGTTAAGGCATATATATTATATTTACAATTGGATTTCATATCAACATTATAGTTTGAAAATAAACAAAGATTTCAACCTTTGAAGAAAGAATCAATCTCATCTCTGAAACACAAACTGTCTCAGAACATGGAAGAGACACTGAATATACACTGATTGATATAAGGAACAACCTCAAAAATGCTGTTGATTCTAATGGACTCCCAACCTTCCCTCACAGGTGATAGTGCACTTTACAAATGCAGATAACAATAAGAGCAATTTGTCTTCTCACGGGTGTTCAACCCACTTGGCCATGCCTTACTGCTTGAAAGACGAAGGGACATTGAAAGTTATGGACTGGATCAAGAGTTACCTCTGTGATTGCAGCCATACTCTTCTTCAATCTCTGTTCTGCTGAGCACCTTTCACCCCTCAGATAGGTGTACCCCAAGGCTTGACCATGCCCTCTTCACTCTTGTGTACCTGTTCCCATCTCTGAATCACATCAACCTTTTTTGTTATTTTTTGTTTTATTTATTCTGATCAGCAAAAAGAAAGTACAGCGTTATACATCATGGTTATTCTATCGTAACATACAGTTGTACAGTACGAGGATCTTACATTCGATGATATGTATGGGCCATAAAAAACATTATTTCCATATTGTATTATCAACAGCATAACCATTGTGTGCCACCCAATTACCATAGTGCGCACTATCAGCTCCTTAGCTCTCCTCCCGGCCATTGCTCCAACATTTTTATTATTGCAGCTATTCTCGAGAGGCCCCACTGTTTTAACGCTGGTAGTGTGCTGTGCGGATGTTCAGCCATCGGGTTGGGTGGACCTGAGATATTGTACAATGGGTTACCAGAAATCCCTAGGACTGGAAGCGAGTGGTCACTCTTCTGCATACGTCTCCAATGTCTCTTTGCAATATGTCATGTCTGCGATCCAGTCCTTATCTCGTGGTGGGCATTACTATCCCAGCGCAGGGCAATGTGGCGTTTTGCTAGCAATAAAGTCACAGTCAGAAACTTTCATCTTCTAGCCAGCCTAATTTTGTATACTCCTAGCAGGCATGCTAGTGGGTTGTTTGGCATCTGTTCTGCTAACATGAGCGTTAGAGTACTGGTGACTTTGTGCCAGTATGGTTGTAGCTGTGGGCATGACCATGCCATGTGAAGAAAGTCTGCACCCGGAGCGCCACATCTGTGGCACTTGTCCTCCGGTCTCAGTCCGCACTTGTGCAACTTTGGCAGTTTATCATATATTTGATGTATAAATTTGAAGTGAATCATACCCAGGTTGCAATTCAGCGTGCAACTGTAATCCCAGTCCTCTTTTGCGATAGGGCTTCCTACTGCCTCCTCCCATCTATGAAGTGGCTTATTTGGGGGTTGACTCTGTTCGCCTTGGGTTGTGGCATATAACCGTGTTACTAAGCGCTGGCGTGTGGGTGCTGTCAACAGGATTTTTAGTGCGTTAAGTGGAGTCGGTTCATCTGGAAATGAAGAGTATAATCCCCTTACTGCCATACGCAGTCGCAAATATGCGAATATCTTTAATGACGTGCAGTGTATATTGAGAGACGGGGCATTCTGTGATATAAATTGGCCATGTGGAAATACATTGCCCATGGTGCATAGCCCCATTTCCCCCAGTCTGGTTAGCATATTCTCTTCTTGTGTTACTGATATTTGTGGGTGGTGAGAGATGAGCAGTGCCGGAGCATATATTGGGACTCTCTGTGCTCGTTTTGCTAGCGTATACCACGCTTGCGATGTGCAGTGTACTGGGTGTATTACATCCTTCAGGGAGGTCCTCTTTGGGTCAGATATGAAAGTGATCAGGGGGGTCGGCTTCACACTATCATGTTCAACTGCTATATGCGGTATGTGGTCATGTGGGTGTAGCCAGTAGTGGGCATGCTGGGCCTGCGTGCAGTAAAAGTATAGAGGTGCTCCAAAGCCCCCCTGATGATAGGGTCTGGTCAGGGCTTTCCAACCCACTCTCGCTTGCTTCCCCACCCATGTCAATCTCAACATAGCTGTTCGCAGTTGTGCAAAGACTGCTTGTGTTCATAAATAAATACAGAAATGTTGGCAATACAACCATCTTCTGTATGGCGATCCTATCAGCCAGTGAAAGCGGTAGTTTGGTCCACCTATCTATCTGGTCCTCCAGTTTTGCCATTGCTCTACCATAATTCTCTCTGATCACTGCCTCAGTATTTCAGTGTATCCATATGCCAAGATATTTTACCTGTTCAGTCTGCCATTGTAATGGGTAATCCAGATTAGGTTGTGTTGTAGCAGGTGCAAGTGGTATTACCACTGATTTGTCCCAGTTCATACTAAGACATGAGTAGTGTTCGAACCGGATGTATTCTCTAATGAGTAGGTTTAAATTACGATCTGGGTATCGTGCATAGAGAACCATGTCGTCCGCATATAGCGATATAGCGACCAGACAAATCTGAAATTGTAGTGCGTATTCTGCATGTTTTTGCCGTATTTTACATGCTGGTGGTTCTAGCGCTATTGTGAAAAGAAGCGGCGAGAGCAGGCATCCCTGTCTCGTGCCCCTGCTTATACTGATTGGGTCTGATTTGTAACCATTAACTCAAAATGTGCACTGGGTTCTGTGTATAGTAGTGCAAATTTTTCTGGAAACTGAATCCTACGCAGCACCGTGAACATGAAGGACCATTCTACTGAATCAAAAGCTTTCGCCACGTCCAATAGGGCCGCACCAGCTGGTAACTTGGGATTCAATTGGTGAAACATTGTAAATATGGTCCGTATATTTTGCGTTGTGGATCGTGATGTTATATAAAGCCAGCTTGGGCCAGCAAAATCAGATTGCGGAGCAGATGCTGTATCCGTGTTGCAATCATTTTAGCTAATATTTTAGAGTCTATGTTTATTAAAGATAATGGGCGGTAGGATTCGCATCGTGCTGGGTATTTGTCTGGTTTGGGGAGTGTAATCAGTAACGGCTCTCGCATAGAGGCCGGTAACGTGCCATCCTCATAGGCTTTCTCATACATCTCTGCCAGGTGTGGGAGCAGTAAGTCCCGGAATTCTTTTTAAAACTCTCCGCGGCGCCCGTCCATACCTGGAGCTTTGTTATTAGGGAGGGAATTAATTGCCTCTTTTAGCTCATCTTCATTGATGTGATGGCAAAAATGTTCACGATGTTCATCCGACAGCCATGCCAAGGCAATGTCCTCTAAATAGTGACAAATCTCAAGCGGGGATTGTGCAGAATAGAGGCGGGTTTAGAACTCTGAGAAGCAATCTAGAATTGACGGGGTATCATATATGGGTTGGCCTTGCGTGTTTATGATCTGGGTGAGGTAAGTTGACGTGTGTGTAGGTCCAATTCTGTATGAGAGCGCCCGCCCCGGTCGGCCCTCCTCTCCATACTGGTGTGCAGTGTACTTACGCGAGATATATTTTATCTCATCTTTTGACAATCATGATAGGTGTCTACCTTCAGCCTGATATCTGCCAGCAATTTAGGGTCCTGTGTGGCTGCATATTCCACCCCTAATTGTTGTATTTCTCTTTCCACCATGGACAATTGCTGCTAGATGTCTTTTAATATGCCCGCATGTTTACCAATACAGTGACCCCTGATAGTCACGTTAAAGGCCTCTCATAATGTCTTTGCACTACTTACAGATCCTGCATTGAGGTCAAAGTCCTCTACTATTGCCTGGTGCAGTTCAGAGCGAAAAACCTGGTCCTGGAGTGCACCCTGTTGTAAACGTCATGTAAACTGTCGCGGGGTGTGTGTAGGGATGGCAAGCGTCAGTCGGACAGGTGTGTGGTCTGACAGTGTCTTGGGCATGTGTTCTACAGAAGTTGTCCATGTCCAAATATCCTGTGTGGCCAGCCAGTAGTCTATTCTAGACCACGTATTATGGGCTGTTGACGTTCAAGTGCCCTCTCTACGGCCTGGGTGTCTCAAACGCCATACCTCTAGCATGGCACATTCATCCATACCGACCCTGAGCGCCTTTGCCGCTCGCCTCCCATATCTTTCATTACCAGTAGATCTATGCACGTGTTAAAATCCCCTCCCCAGAGGACAGCTGCAGGTGGTAGGGTGCGCAGTTTTGCCAGGATATGCACAAAAAAAGATGGGTCATCATTATTCGAGCCTTATGTTGTGACGATAGTTAATGCAGTGCCCCCCGAAGTTGCCGTGAACAATCTCACACCTCCCCTGGCCATTGTTAATGGAGCTAATCAATGTGAAGAGGGTGCCATGCTTAATAAGGAGCATTACCCCCCCTAGCAAAGGTGGAACAGGAGGATTCCATACGATAGGATACCCACCTCAGACCTATTCTGCCTTCTATAAGGTCGGTTAGATGTGTTTCTTGGAGACAGGAAACATCTACCTTGTGGCGGTCTAAGTATGCTAGGACCTTACGTATTTTCTGCGGGTTATGTAGACCTCTTATATTCCATGTCATGAATGTCAGAGATCGTGTATGTTATCTGTTATCCGTATTCAGTGTATCGTTCCTGATGGACTTGCCAACATCTTGTGTGTGCCCCCACTATGGCAGGTGTTATCTGCTATTCTAATGCCAACCAGGTTTTTCAAAATAACACCCTGTCCTCCCCCCTCCCACTTCGCCTTTCCTATTGCAGCGAAGACAAACCCAATGAACATGTAGCTTACCCAACTCCCCCCTCCCATCCCCCAAACAAAAGATTAACTAGGTGTGGTGTACTCAAGTGGGCGGGAGCTGCCATTCCGATTGCCCTGTGAGAAAATTCACATGGGTGGTCGTTGTATGAACATATAGTCTGATGCACTCCTAAGCCTGCAGGGCAGCAGTTATAGAGCAGTTTTGTCTCCACATAGCAATGAACCCTCTGTCTCCTGGACATACAGTGCATGTTCATATATATTATCATTCAGGCAGTGCTACATTGGTTATGTCACTGAGCTCTCAGACAGCACTTATCTGTGTCCCGTGGCGGCAGGTGCTGTCCTTCTCAAGTTCATAAGCATTGGTGCGCAGTCTTTGGAAAGTTTTGTTTCTTCAGCCATGGCAGCACTCTCTGTGACGTACCAATTAGTCCCCTGCACCTGTAAATATCAAGCCCCATTTCTGGTGCTGTCCATTGTCCATTTGTGGGGCACCCGCTATATCCCTGAGTTTCCACTTCGTGGCTCGTAGGTGTGCTGTGAGTGGTGTCCCAATTATTCAACGTCGTATGTAGAAGCCTGTTCCTCCGGCCCCACTCTTGGTGATCTCCTGCGTGTACCTTGGGATACTTTCTGCTGCAGGAATTTGAGCACGTCTTTCAGATCACTATAAATGGTTTTCTTCCCACCATCTGTTACCCGCAGTGTGGCTGGGTAAAGCATTGCGTATGGGATATTTTGGTCGCGAAGTTTCTTTTTTACAGACACAAACTTCTTTCTCGCCTCCGGGACAAGCGGCATAAAATCAGAGTAGATAGATATCTCCATTCCCCCGTGTTTCAGGCCGCCCAGTTACCGGGCCTTGCGCAGTGCTGCATCACGGTCCCTATAATTTAATACTTTAGCTATTATCGTCCATGGTCTGGCCCCCGGTGGCGGAGCTAGTGATCTATGTGCCCTCTCGATGATAAAAACGTCTGGAAGGTCTCCTTCCCCAAGAGAGTTATAAGCAGTTGTTCGACATACCTTTCCATGGGCCCCGTACATGTTGACTCCGCTATTCCCATGAGGTGTATATTATTCCTGCGGGAACGCGCCTCGATGTCTTCAGTCCTCACCATTAATGTTGTCAAGCTTTTGTCCGTTTTCCCTTGCCTGGTTTCCATTTGCTGATGGGCGTCTTCTGCTTCAGAGATGCGGCGCTCTGCCATATCAATACGTTCCATGTGCTTGTCCAGGCGCTCAGACATGCGGTCCACTCTATAGGTTAAAGAGTCTATTTTGTCATCGATGTTAGAGAGGGAAGTTTGAATGGACGAGAACATTGCCTGCATATCGCTATTGGTGACTCCACTCGCAGCCCTGTCTACCTGCGGCGTAGACTGTTGATCATCCAAGCTGAATTCAGCCCATTTCTTCGACTGTTCAAAGTTGAGTTTGGGTTGGTTCCTGTCAGGTTTATCCATGGCGCATCCTTAATTGTTACCCAGTTTGGTCCACCAGGTGTCCTTCGTATGTTGTGTTGTACTGCGCAAGTTTAGATAACCCTCGCACCATTCCTTCGTCCACAGCTCCAGAAGCCAGCCACTCCAGTTTAGGCAAGGTGGGCAGGTACGTGGACAGCAGAGTTTCGATATGGGAACCTCAATTACACTTTAGCATGGTGAGCTGCTCACGTGGGTGGGCGTCCCCCAGACCACCCGGTCTCAGCTGCACATGAACTGGGATTCCTGCCCACAGCATGCGCACCGCATGGGCCCCACGGTGGCTGTGCTGTGCTGCGCGTCGATATCAGTGGGAGTGCCTCCTCGGGTTTTCTCATATGTTTACAGTACTGAGCTCATGATCTGGTTCTTCACACCACACAAGCAGCTGCGTGGCTACAGTACAGTATCCCACTGACCGTTACAGCATTCGGTCTTCCCGATCAGCTGGCAGGATCTCTGTGCTTTCCCCGGCACAGTGCTAAGTTAGGCAGACAAAGCATGCCCAAGGCCTCAGCGGCGCAGACCTCCATACAATTGTGCCGCCTTACAGTAGCTCATCGCCACCTCAGCGGTATGGATCGCAGGCTTTTCCCCCCTTCTCTGCAGGTATTCTGTGAGGCGCAGCCCCGTCGACTTATACCGGCGTTCCTGGGCCGTGATTTAGTGTCCTCCTTGCTGGCGGTAGTACAAATGTGGGACTCGGCACTCCGACCCCCGGCGTCCCGCAGCGGTCGTCCCGCCACCATGGAGCACCCCTGTTCCTTTCTAATCCTGCGGGCGGGAGCTCACACGCAGCAATGCCCTCACCTCCAGGGAACCGGGGGGTCTGGAGTCAAGCCCTCCACACTGAGTATGTTTGGGGCAAACCCCAGGTGGTCCGCTTCAATACGCGGGCAGCTGGTCTTCTTTGCGCATGTACTTCCCCCGGGAGGCACTACCTTCGAGCACAGCCGGATAGCCGTCGTGGCCGTGCGTGCTCTGCATCTCGACTTGCCGCCATGCAAACCTGCGGCTTCACCGCTCAATCCAACGTCGTAAGCCCCACCTCCGCAGTTCAGCCGGAGCGCACCTCTGGCAGTTTTGGGCCGGTTCAAGCAGCGAGGAAGGGGTCCACCAATAGCTTCAATCGTCCAGTGTACATATGTCATATTTGTGGAGCTTTACAGGCTCAATGAGTGCAGGATAGTGTCAGGATGTTGCTGCGACCAGAGGAGCTCGCTCAGGAAGCGGCCATCTTCCGTCGTGGCTAGCTCTGCCCCTCGGATCTCATCAGCCTTGTCAATGTTGCCTGTTAAAGCTATGCTGATGATACGTAGATACCTGGAAAAGCCACTGGACTTGGCTACCTGAGCCCTGGAACAATGCCTCATGGGCAGTAGACCACTGGCTGACACCGCACCATCCCAAACTAGACTTCTTCAAAATAGAGATCCTCATGTACAAGATCATAGCAAACAAATGACCCACCGGCCTAATCACCTGAGGAGACTGAAATACCGCCACCCACCTATACAGTAGTGACCAACATGACTGTGATCCTGGAATTAAAACTCCCTCTCTGAATTCAGCTTTATCAAATGACCAAAGGTGATTGTTTGGCCAGGAGAATGCCACACCTTACTGTAAGTCAACTTGCATTCGCGACAATGATCCCTTTTTCATCGTATCTTCTACGTCTGTCAACAAAATAAAATGATAATAACATTAGTTATTATCATTTGATTTTTTCCTTTTGTTTGCTGCTTTAAGGTAGTGAGGCGATGGAGCCGCCACTGGTTTTGGGAACAATAAACTTTTTCTAACTCCAAGATTAAAAGCGAATTATTTATCGGATAGAACTAAATGAGCAAATACGTTTTATTGGATAGATATGAATGGACAACCATTACAAGTGCGTCACTGGATTAAAGGTTCATGAACAATAAACAGTAGGGGAAAAGTGCTTCGTGCATCTGTACAAAATGCTGTATTGATAAAGTGCAGAAAGAACATTAAGTGCATTGCATTTACACTAGCGCTTTCAATAAACCATGGGTGACCTAAAGTATGTTTCAGTAGGTTGCATAAACAGCTTCACCGTTTGTTGTGCGTCATTGGTGAAGTATTATTATTTTTTGAGTGCTCCATGAAAGAATAGTTTTGGTGTCGTGCTTGAATCCCAGAGATATAGGGGCATATCAGCAACAGACGGCGATAAATATCGCAAAGCGCGCTTAGCGCTTTTATATTTATCGCTGCCTATCGCTGTAATTTATCGCCTGGATAACGCGTTATTAACAACGCGTTACTCCAGGGCGATAAATTTTACATCAAAAGTGGCGTCATGCGGGAATATCGCAGGTAAACCAGCAATATTCCCGCAGCGATAGAAGAAACCTTGATGATAGGGAGATGTGGATTCAGCCACTGAATCCACCTCCCATGTCATAGATAGGGTAGTCATGTAAATTAGCAGACGTAAAATACCGGCGATTACAGTGGTTAACGCTGTATTTTACGTCGCTAAGGGTGTCCTGGGCCGTATTGTAAATACGGAGTAGGGCAGTTAGAGATAATTTTCCCTTAGTTTTTGCAGGGAACGCCTACTTTGCATCTCATTAGAGATGCAAAGTGAGGCGTGAACTAAACAGGAGCTGATTCAAGGAAACACGCGATAGCGTGTCCTTGTAAATAATGCGATAAAATTATCGCCGCTTTTCGGCCGAAAACGGCCGCAAAAGCGGCGATAATTTTTTATCGCCTCGTTGTTAATATGCCCCATACTTCGGAATTATCGCATGAGAAGTGTCTAATGAGTTCAAACGAAATTAATGTCTAGTGACTCATGATGACGCAAGATCAGAGTTTCTAGGCCTTCCATTTAAAGATACTTGTGGGCATGCTACCTGTGATTCCAAATGAAAGGGCCTTACGCATGACATCATCACGCACACATTTCATCATAGCACGTTCTAAAATAATTAAAACTGTAGATATAACTACATTGCAGCCTCCAAATACAGGTGTCCTTCGTCACAAATATTTAGGCCCTAGTTGTGTAATGGGCAGGATGGTTACCCCAGGCAGTAATCCCAGATATCACCGTCGGTACGGTATTGCAGTTATATAAGGCATACTTTCGCATGGAAATCAATTCACCAAAATATCAGGAGTAGTGGAATTTACATCACCAAACGTCCAGCTGCTGAAGCCTTTGCCGTAAGTGACATCACCGGGAATTTACCCTGAAGACGTTAGAGAAAATGTTGTCCCATGGCCTTTGATATAATGGCAGTAAGGTAGGGCTGGACTGTTCCCATGAGGCACAGGGTCAGACTGATTTGCATATGGCTATGTCTGAACTGGGGTGGCAGAGTGAGCTAAAGAATGGTGATGGATTAAACCCAGATCAGTTGACTGGGGGTGAGTGCTTGCAATGTTCAACACTCCGTCCATCATCCCCCATGGTTTTGCTTATTAAGGTAGTGACGCCAATGAACTAATTAAACAATAATAAATGAAAGACAAAAAAGGTTCAAGATTAATATAATTACACAATAGGTTTCTAACGCAGATACATATATATTTTATATTAATCGAGGCTGTGTTATGATATGCTATGAGTGTGGCCATTATATCCCACAGTGCAGCCTTGATATGGCAGGTTCGCAGTGATTTACCCAGATACAGGCAGACTGGTCACATTCCCACCTGCTATGCACAGGCCCACATACCAAGACAGCTCAAAAGCACTACGACCAGTCAAGGGTCTAACACATCACCCATTGTTCAGGCACAGCCTTCTGTTCTTCCACACAGCCTTAAATAAAAAGCCCAAACTTAATTTCAAGCGCACTTTCCACTTCATAGGTATGGTATGGGCAGCAGCAGAAGAGAGACAGACTGCCAAATGGCTGCCCATAAGTTCATGTGATGCAGGTATCTCCTGCCAGGGGACCCCTAGGATTTGGTTTTCTTGTCATCCCCTCCCAAAGGGAGAGGCCCTGAAAAGACACATGCAATGTTCTGCAGCAGCAAAAAAAGTTAACTTAACGCTACTGTTTTTGGTACACATAAAATGAAATGGGGCTTTTGTAAAAAGCCTGCAGGAAAGCAACATTTTAATTAATTGGAGTGTGCATTGCATGCGCTTCAGTGTGTTATCTATTTGCAAAATAAAAAACATTCTGAAGTGGAATACAAACTCTAATTAATTAAAAGGTCTCAGTTGTGGATGAGTAACAAAATGTAAACAGGGCTCATTAGGGCCCAGTTTTCCTTCTTTTCCCTCCACTGCTGTAATGATCTCTAAGACCAGCGACTTCAAAGGCAGTGCCAGGGGATGCAAGGAGCAAGTCAGCTGCAACCCCTGGTGACCCCTCAGTGATGCCCGTGGGCATTCAGGTACTGTTATTCAGGGCAGTGTTGGAAGTGGATGCGGCCTGACGGCTAGAACGGTCCACCTCGAAGCTGGGGAACCAGTTTCGAGTCTCGGCAGGGAGGCTCAACATCCTGTGATTCGGGCAAATCACCCAATCTCCCCGTTCCCAACAAAAAATGAATGTGTCCATCTGTAACACAACTGGTGACCATGTAAAGCACTCTGATACCTTTGGGTCGAGTTCACGCTATATAATCCATATATCCATGGTACGACTTTCCCACAGTCCTCCCTGGGTGAGCAGGTTCCACCAAAACCCTGCTGATCCAATAGTATAAAGCCTGAGAGGACCCCTGCTCAGGTAGACAATCTATTGGCCTTCAGCTTGGCAAGGACATTGTCTGACCAGCAGTTCATTGAACTAGTTCACTGAAAGGGGTGATTGGCAGTGAAACAGTCTGTTCTGCTGTTTTACTGTCAGGGTGAGCAGAAAGGGATTTCATTGTGCGAAACTGTTGGGTAAACTGCGTTCGGTACTTATAACTTGTCCATTTCATGTAATAGATAGAACAGAGAAATTCTAATTGTCCAGTAGGTCACAGGAGCAGACCTCTCTAAGACATTGAGGGGTCAGCAATTGAAACAAGCATGTGCAACGCAATAGGTCTCGCAGTTACGCAAGTTTGAGCTATTGACATTGTAAATGGCTAAGCCTTTTATTTTGTTTTTGGATTTTTAAACATAAATAAAAAGGCATTGTCATTTACAATGGCAATAGGTTACACTTGCGTAAATGCGAGACCTATTGCATTGCAAATGCTTGTTCATATGTATTTTAAAGGCAATATAGATACACGGACCACCAGGTGCCTTGTGACCCAAATGAAATTATGAGATATGTCAATAACTTCAGATAGCTATTTTTATAAAGGGGGCCGTCTTCACGGAGCCCTTATTATTCTAGACAAATATTTTGTTTGTATTGATTTTGAAGGCACCATAAATATAGGAACTCCGAGGTGCTTCCAAACCTAATGGGTTCATGATACATACCAAGAATTACCAAAGACTTAACTAAAAATAGTCATTCATCTAATGGGCACAGGGTGCGGTTTAGCTTATGCTATTTTAGACACCTAAGTCATGAGGCAGCACTGAGACTCCTATTGTATCTGATGCGTCCTACTACAGCCAGCTAGTTGCCAGGCCTGCGCCTGTTATGTGTAATTCTTGACCTTTGGTTATGTGTTGACAATAACCTTTTGCTGACACAATTCTCACTGACACTAGAGCCGTCCACATTCATGCTAAGGTTCGCCGTTTCTATAGTGCCAATATCGGCAACTGTTGTCACATAACACATAAGTACATAAATAAACCACACAACACATTTGTAGGTGGAGAAATATTGCTGCAGGTTTATTAGCATAACCAATATGCAAACATGGTGGGTTATCTTACGGGCGATCCGATGCCAGGGCAGGCCAACCCCTATGCCGCCTGCCCGTCTGATAAGCCTAAATTACACCGTGGCAGTCGCCAATTGGTGCATACCAAATCTTGGGAGGGGCCACCCCTCCCATCCGTGGTCCACCAGTCCACTTGCTTACTCACGCCGCCCCCCGAAAGAGGTGGGCGGAGCGTATATGGCAGCCCCCGGTTGCTCAGACCCACAACCGCCCGTAGGACTAACGGGGCGCCGTAGTTCTTCCAGGGGACAACGCTAAGACATCCCTGGGTATCCTGGCTTAGCACCACGCTGTGCTGCTGCATGAAATACCCCTTGGTATCTGCAGACTCTGGATCGCCCTGTAACTCCTCCTGCAACACAAAGCAACATGTTAGAAAGCCTAACCCCCCCCCCTTGTACTTCCGTCTGCTGGGTAAGCGGAGGGGCGGGCAAGGCGAGACGAGAGGGACAAGAGGGCGAGGAAGGGGCGGGGACAGCCTAAATACCCCTGCCCCCTCCCCCCTCCGCTGGAAGTAGCCTTTTGCCGGACGTCTTCCCTGGCCTAGACCCAGGGACTAGACCGGCTACCCCCAGTGCCTTCATGCGGCACTAAGGTGGTCGCCCTTTTAGGGGGGCGGCTGCGCAACCCCCCCGGGCAGCCTTGCATAGTGCCAATATCAGCAACTGTTGTCACATAACACATAAGTACATAAATAAACCACACAACACATTTGTAGGTGGAGAAATATTTCTGCAGGTTTATTAGCATAACCAATATGCAAACATGGTGGGTTATCTTACGGGCGATCCGATCCCAGGGCAGGCCAACCCCTATGCCCGTCTGATAAGCCTAAATAACACCGTGGCAGTCGCCAATTGGTGCATACTGTTGGACTTGGCCCTTTTCCCTGAATTTTTTCGTTTTTTTTTACTTCTCCCAAGATGGCTGCCACAGGCCCCTTCTACTGCAGAGTGGTCTTTATTAGTAGCACCCTAGCTGCCAGGAGCTGGCTGGGACCCCACAACAATGTTGCGACACCAGCCCGCATTTTTTGTCCCATAGGTAGAATGGGGAAGTTCCTGGAATATGCTGGAACCTTCTAGAAGGGAGGTGTGGTTTTTACTTTTTCCGCCTTGGCTAGAGGTCACCTGACCTAGGACTACTTAAGTGAGGGAGGGAACTTTTTTTAGTTAGTTGGCCAGTGGGGTAAAGCAGAGCTGGAGAATCCACGCAGGAGTTTTAGGCGGTAGGGCCTAGCCAGGGACTTATGCCTCTGAGAGTGACAGGATTTAGATGCTGCCTCTTAAGTGAGTGAGGGATCCTGTAATTCCCACTGATCTTGCCCAGCAGTAGGAGGACCCAGGGAAACTCTGCCCAGCCTGACTAGGAAGGACCTAGTCGCCAACTCAATCCCTACCCCCCAGGAACAGAACCCCCAAGGGCGCCAGAGACATCTGCGCCATCAAGACTTTACATAGCAACTGAAAGCTGAAACTGGATGCTGAGACTTCATGACAAAGCTGAACACTGTGACTGAAGGCCGAAGCTGATTGCGGAATTGCTGGGGATCAACCAGGTATCAGCGCTGTGACCCCTGCGCTCCCTGACCTGGCCTGGGATCTCCTGCATCAAGCCCTGTTGAGCGCGGAGCCCTCCTGCTTAATTTGAGCCCCCCCTTGACACGGGGATCGGAGCGCGCTCACCGCCGCGGCCCGGAGGCCAGAAGTGTGCCCCCTCATCGTGCCGCGGCCCGCGGAGAAGCCCGGGGCCCCGTCGCTGCCGTCGCAGCTACCGGAGGAGGCGCGTGAGGTCGTGGCCTGCCCCCATCGCGGAGGGATCGACTACGGAATCTGGAGCTGGTGGCATCAAGACGTCGAGAGCAAGGTAAGCCAGGAGGCTTGGGCCGGACCCCGGTGCGCCCCCTACAGACCGGGAGCCGTACCGCACCCTGAGCCCCTTGGTTCCCCCTCTGTGGGAGTCCCCCCCCGCTCACCCCCGTCGTTGACACCCCTCCGAGGGATTTGACCCTGTCTACCAGACTATCCGAGAAGCGTTGTGCCCCACGAACTGCACAGAAGCCCTTGAAGCTTGCTCGCTCCAAGTAGCGCGGTGCCCCACGAACTGCACAGGAGTACGGGAGGCTTACTTGTTACGAGTGGCGCGGTGTTGGCCGCCCAGCTCCGAAGCGCTTCGATCTGGTATATTACGAGTCGCGCTAGGTTCGCGGCTCGACTTTGAAGTATTCCATGTTCATTATTATGAGTAACGCTATATTAGCAGGCTCTGCTCTGAAGTGTTCCATGCTCTGTTATTACGAGTCGCGCTAGGTTCGCGGCTTGACTTTGAAGTATTCCATGTTCATTATTATGAGTAACGCTATATTTGCAGGCTCTGCTCTGAAGTGTTCCATGCTCTGTTATTACGAGTAACGCTATGTTTGCAGGCTCTGCTCTGAAGTATTCCATGTTCGTTATTACGTGTAACCCTATGTTCGCAGGCTCTGAAGTGTTCCATGCTCTGTTATTACGAGTAACGCTAGGTTTGCAGGCTCTGCTCTGAAGTGTTCCATGCCTCGTTATTACGAGTAACGCTATGTCCGTAGGTGCTGCTCACAAGAATCCAATGCGCCCTTATTACGAGTAGAGTTATGATCATAGGCTTTGCTCAGAAGTGTCCCATGCTTAGCAGTAATCGCCCACTGAGGCGCTAAGGGTACCCGGGGTGGCGGTGAACCCACGAAGGCTGCCCTGAGTCCCGGCTTGCCCCAGGCGTGGCGCTATAATCCCCAGGCTTACAGCAGAGGTTAAGGTTTACAAGTGAGGCCTAGGGCCTCTGGGGAGATTACTAGTGAATGTTATACTAGTGAATATTATGATGGTGAATCAGATGCTAATCCATGCGAACCTTACCAATGATATCTCCTGAACTGCATGTACATCTCATGAACTGCATTTACATCTAACTGTTTGGATAAACTTGAGTATTTGCATAAATTATACAGTGGGGCGTCCCTTATTGTGTGCGTCCCCCGTTTCAGAGGATGTGTGTGTTGTATGGTCGCTTAACACATGAGCCTTTGGGTGCCCAGCCGCTCGAGTCACGTTACCCCCTTGGGGCCTGGTGACCCCAGGTCTTACATTGTTGGCGAGCGGTGGGATTGGATTGACTAGGACCTGCGGCCATACAGCACCGTTCCGTGGAGCGAAGGGCGCCACAATTAAACGCATACGGTATCTAAGCCCTACAACTGTTGATTGCTGCATTCATTCCACTGTCCAGACTGAGGGTGTAGAATCCTGAATAGCTGCAACTGTCACCCATATCCTAGGATTTTTTTTTTCTGAGTATCTAGGTCCCCACCTGTCACGATGGAATTCCAGTTAGCTGACCTCGAGGGGTACACTGTAAAGCAACTAAGAGAGTTTGGGCAGGGGATGAGGGTGCCTGGGGTGCGGAAGGCCAAAGGACCGGAACTCCGCACCGCCTTAAGGGCATGGGTAGAGGCCCACCCAGAGGGAAGAGAGGATGAGGGACAGGAGGCGCAGGATGCACCTCAGGGGGAGAATGCGCAAGAGGTACTATGCGGCCTCAATGTAGATGAGTCCGAAGGTGTGCCACCGGGGAGACGTTCTGGGGCCAGTAGTAGGACAGGGTCTAGGAGGAGCGCGTCTCCAGAGGAATATGAGGACAGGAGGGAGGAGAGGCAATTAAAGTGGGAGCTGGCCAAGTTGGAACAAGAAAGAGAAAGGGAATTGGCCAAGTTGGAACAGGAGAGAGAAAACAAGAGATGGGCAATGGAGGAGAAGAAGCTGGCGCACAAGCTTCAACTGAAGGAGTTGGAGCTGCGCGCCCTCCAGTTAAATGCATCCAATAAGGACAATGGTGGCAGCGTACCAAGAGAGCCCCAAGAGCCAAAATTCTATGGACCCAAGGATGACATCACCAGGGTGTCTGAGGAGGCATTGGGGAGTGACCCTGAAGGAGGTGGTGCAGGAATCTTCCAACCCAGCAAGGTGGAAGAGGTGGTGGATAGCCCAGCTAGGTCCCCGGGAAGAGAGAGGGTTGTAGGGCCTCACGTCCTATCCATAGGAAGGAGTGAGACGGGGAGGTGTCCCGAGGTACCCCAACCGCAGTCTCAGGGCCTGGAGAGTTCCATAAGGGAGCCCCAGGTTGGGAGCCTAGGCTGTCCTGATGTGCCGCCCGGTGAGGGGGAGCCCCTTGTGTCAGGAGGACACGGGGTGACTGTAATCCGAGCTCCTGAGGTTCTGGGGTTGACCCTGTCCCAGGGTTTAGATCCTGGGCTGGGATGCCAGGTTAAGGGGTTGCCTGAACTGGCGGGTGGGGCATCTGTTAACAGGGTCCCCCCAGAAGTGACTTCCAGGGGTACTTTTCCAGATGGGAGGGTGCGGAACTCTGGAAGGGGGTGCCGAGGGAGGAAGGTCTCGCCTCAGGCACCGGCTCAGCCACAGGGCTTAAATCCTGGGTTGGGAGGCCAGGGATGGGTACTGCCTGACCTGGCGGGTGAGACATCTGTTAGCAGTGTCCCCCCACAATTGTCTTCCAGGGGTGCTACTCCCGTTGGGAGGGTGCGGAACTCTGGGAAGGGGTGCAGGGGGAGGGAAAACTCGCCTCTGGCACCGGCTCAGCCTAAGGGTTTAGACCCTAGGCTGGGGAACCAGTTGAGGGGTCAAGGCCCTGGACTGGGGAGAGAGTGGTGGTCTGAGGGTGCCTCGCATGGGAGTAGGGTGAGGAACCCCAGAAGGAGAGGTAGGGGGAGGAGAGCCTCGCCCCTGAAGGCTGGTCAGCCTGATGGTGCGGACCCCAGGTGGAAGGACCAGTGGCAGTTTGGGACTGCAAGGAGGAGGAGAGGAGTGGTCAACGGGCACTACAGGCCTGGGGCTACTGGCCCCCACTCTGCGAGACCCCAAGGGCCAGAGACATCTGGATGGCCCAGGGGCCGGTCCTGGCCACAACCAGCTAGGGAGCCCCAGTGGGGTGGCTTCGTTGGTCCAGGGAGGTTTGAGAGGGAACCATCGGGTTCCAGAGTGGAGGAGAACCTGCGGGTGCTCCTGCTGTTGCAGGCCTGCGTCCACCTTTTCTCGCCCCAAGCGGGGAAGCCCATCAAGGCATTGATCGGTCTACCCTGGCTTTTGGCTGGAAGGGGGTTGTGTTGGACTTGGCCCTTTTCCCTGAATTTTTTTGCTTTTTTTTACTTCTCCCAAGATGGCTGCCACAGGCTCCTGCTACTGCAGAGTGGTCTTTATTAGTAGCACCCTAGCTGCCAGGAGCTGGCTGGGACCCTACAACAATGTTGCGACACCAGCCCGCCTTTTTTGTCCCATAGGTAGAATGGGGAAGCTCCTGGAATATGCTGGAACCTTCTAGAAGGGAGGTGTGGTTTTTACTTTTGCCGCCTTGGCTAGAGGTCACCTGACCTAGGGCTACTTAAGTGAGGGAGGGAACTTTTTTTAGTTAGTTGGCTAGTGGGGTAAAGCAGAGCTGGAGAATCCATGCAGGAGTTTTAGGCGGTAGGGCCTAGCCAGGGACTTATGCCTCTGAGAGTGACAGGATTTAGGTGCTGCCTCTTAAGTGAGTGAGGGATCCTGTAATGCCCACTGATCTTGCCCAGCAGTAGGATGACCCAGGGAACCTCTGCCCAGCCTGACTAGGAAGGACCTAGTCGCCAACTCAATCCCTACCCCCCAGGAACAGAACCCCCAAGGGCGCCAGAGACATCTGCGCCATCAAGACTTTACATAGCAACTGAAAGCTGAAACTGAATGCTGAGACTTCATGACAAAGCTGAACACTGTGACTGAAGGCCGAAGCTGATTGCGGAATTGCTGGGGATCAACCAGGTATCAGCGCTGTGACCCCTGCGCTCCCTGACCTGGCCTGGGATCCCCTGCATCAAGCCCCGTTGAGCGCGGAGCCCTCCTGCTTAATTTGAGCCCCCCCTTGACGCGGGGATCGGAGCGCGCTCAACGCCGCGGCCCGGAGGCCGGAAGTGTGCCCCCTCATCGTGCTGAGGCCCGCGGAGAAACCCGGGGCCCCGTCGCTGCCACCGGAGGAGGCGCGTGAGGTCGTGGCCTGCCCCCATCGCGGAGGGATCGACTACGGAATGTGGAGCTGGTGGCATCAAGACGTCGAGAGCAAGGTAAGCCAGGAGGCTTGGGCCGGACCCCGGTGCGCCCCCTACAGACCGGGAGCCGCACCGCACCCTGAGCCCCTTGGTTCCCCCTCCGTGGGAGTCCCCCTGCTCACCCCCGTCGTTGACACCCCTCCGAGGGATTTGACCCTGTCTACCAGACTATCCGAGAAGCGTTGTGCCCCACGAACTGCACAGAAGCCCTTGAAGCTTGCTCGCTCCGAGTAGCGCGGTGCCCCACGAACTGCACAGGAGTACGGGAGGCTTACTTGTTACGAGTGGCGCGGTGTTGGCCGCCCAGCTCCGAAGCGCTTCGATCTGGTATATTACGAGTCGCGCTAGGTTCGCGGCTCGACTTTGAAGTATTCCATGTTCATTATTATGAGTAACGCTATATTTGCAGGCTCTGCTCTGAAGTGTTCCATGCTCTGTTATTACGAATCGCGCTAGGTTCGCGGCTCGACTTTGAAGTATTCCATGTTCATTATTATGAGTAACGCTATATTTGCAGGCTCTGCTCTGAAGTGTTCCATGCTCTGTTATTACGAGTAACGCTATGTTTGCAGGCTCTTCTCTGAAGTATTCCATGTTCGTTATTACGTGCAACGCTATGTTCGCAGGCTCTGCCCAGAAGTGTTCCATGCTCTGTTATTACGAGTAACGCTAGGTTTGCAGGCTCTGCACTGAAGTGTTCCATGCCTCGTTATTACGAGTAACGCTATGTCCGTAGGCGCTGCTCACAAGAATCCAATGCGCCCTTATTACGAGTAGCGTTATGATCATAGGCTTTGCTCAGAAGTGTCCCATGCTTAGCGGTAATCGCCCACTGAGGCGCTAAGGGTACCCGGGGTGGCGGTGAACCCACGAAGGCTGCCCTGAGTCCCGG
Source organism: Triturus cristatus (assembly GCF_964204655.1). Classification (NCBI taxonomy): domain Eukaryota; kingdom Metazoa; phylum Chordata; class Amphibia; order Caudata; family Salamandridae; genus Triturus; species Triturus cristatus. The sequence continues at coordinate 1,426,110,779 of NC_140590.1, read as the reverse complement.
CTTGCCCCAGGGGTGGCGCTATAATCCCCAGGCTTACAGCAGAGGTTAAGGTTTACGAGTGAGGCCTAGGGCCTCTGGGGAGATTACTAGTGAATGTTATACTAGTGAATATTATGATGGTGAATCAGATGCTAATCCATGCGAACCTTACCAATGACATCTCCTGAACTGCATGTACATCTCATGAACTGCATTTACATCTAACTGTTTGGATGAACTTGAGTATTTGCATAAATTATACAGTGTGGCATCCCTTATTGTGTGCGTCCCCCGTTTCAGAGGATGTGTGTGTTGTATGGTCGCTTTACACATGAGCCTTTGGGTGCCCAGCCGCTCGAGTCACGTTACCCCCTTGGGGCCTGGTGACCCCAGGTCTTACACATACCAAATCTTGGGAGGGGCCTCTCCTCCCATCCGTGGACCACCAGTCCAATTGCTTACTCACGCCCCCCCGAAAGAGGTGGGCGGAGCGTATATGGCAGCTCCCGGTTGCTCAGACCCACAACCGCCCGTAGGACTAACGGGGCGCCGTAGTTCTTCCAGGGGACAACGCTAAGACATCCCTGGGTATCCTGGCTTAGCACCACGCTGTGCTGCTGCATGAAGTACCCCTTGGTATCTGCAGACTCTGGATCTCCCTGTAACTCCTCCACAGCCTTGGGAGTGGCCACCGTCACTAACAGGGCCCCCCACCAAGGTAGGCCTTTTTACTTACAACATGCTGATTACCGGGCATCTCCCAGGTCTAGCCAGAACAAGTCTAGCCCATACAGGACCGGAGGCCAGCATGCCCTCAAGGACAGGTGCCCCCATCCTTTCTAAACCCCCCATGGATTTTTGACTGACTGACCTGAAAACCTGAAGGCGTTGGTCCCATATTACCTTTGCATGGCTGAAAACAATACCTTTGACAAGCCACTCCTGCTAGGCGGTGCCAATGCGGGAGGAGGTAAGAGTTGACAGGCCCGCCTTACTTCCTCTTTCACTCAGGGTCTGAGTCTAGCACTAGTCGGAGTATGTCCATAGCATTCCGTCCGTCTTCACCCAATGTGAAGCCTTGCCCTCCCAAACTTCTGCTGATGTACCAGGGAGCAGAGAGGACAGAGTGACCTCAGAGGGGAACCAGCGTGTAAGACACCTCTCTATTTTGAATACTGGGAATGCCAATTGTTCTCCTGCTACTTTGTAGCCCAAATGTGTTTCCCAGGGGTTCCCCCAATCTTATGGACCAACACCCCCCGTTGGAAGGCAACTTCCACAACCTGCACAGCTGCCAGCCAGTGCTGGAGTGTGGGAGAAATTACCCGTTACCGTTACTCAAATCAATGGAACCTGATTAGTCCAACTCAAGGACAGGCACTAAGTGAACCTACCAAGATCTGCACCTGAAACCAGAGGTCGGACCAAAGCCTTCCAAGTTCTGCCGCTCAACCTGCCTGTGAAATGAATTCCAGGGCAGACCTCAGGCATCTAACCCCTGCGTGGCCATGCCCGCGCCAAAACACTTCTGAAAAGGCATGACAACAGGCTAAACACCAACATAGCATCCTGAATGTTCGCTGACACTGCCAGGAAAATGCCCATACTGAAGCGACTGTTGCAAGCCATCACCTTATCAATTTGACCTTTTATGACTAAAAATTGTGCTCTTGAGGTAGTCCGTATTAGAGCTCCCTCCCATCCATAACAGTCCTAACCAGGCAACCACACCCTCTTGGCACTGGCACACTCCCGCCCCAGAGACAGAAAGTGCCTGTTCATGCCTAGCCCATAACCTACGTTTATCCCTGACGGTGTACCATGATATAAAACACTCAGCTAACTCTACTGCTGCGTGTCCGTTGCACCATCACAGGTATGTATTTGCCTATTCCTTGTCTGGCTGCAAATTTTTGAGGACATTGCCATACCCAGTCCCGGGCGAAAATATAAGCTTACAGCTGCTGGTGCTATTGGTGGTACACATAGCCTGTAGACGTCTAACAAGTGAGGCCCAAGCTGTTTTAGCAGTCCACCCCAGGATAGCCAACTATACCTTTACTCCAGGTTTCATGCTCTTCCCAATAGAGCGGCTGCATATCTTTCTATCTGCAAAATGCCTGGAGATGCCCCTAGTTCTACTGTTGAAACAACTATAATGCAACCGAAATTCTCAGGAGACCTACACCTCTGAATTAGAAGCGCAGCAGCATGGCAAGTCCAATACAGGGTTGGAGCACCTGCGCCATCTAACATGAGGCCCCAAGCTGTATTGCAGTTCACTCCATGTTTGCCAACTATACTTTTAAACAAGAGTCAGGCTCTTCCCATTAGCATGACTGTGTGTAGCCTTCAGCATGCCAGGTTGTTGAAATGCTGGTAATACTCCCGGCCACTGGGTGCCACCTCCCCATTCATTCTTACGTTCCACACCATGTAACCTCATGACCGCTCGCACACCTTATCCTCTTGTGTGCTTGCAAACATTGTCACTTCCTGTGGACTCACACCTCGTGTGTAACTGCACCGTGTCCCTCATGTGTAACTGCCCCATGTCAACTCATGTGTAACTGCCCAGTGTCAGCTCATGTGTAACTGCACAGAGTCAGCTCCTGTGCAGCTGCACACAGTGGCTCATCACGTGTAACCGCAGTGTCTCCTCAAGGTAGCTGCACCCAGCATCAACTCCTGTGTAACTGAAAACATCGTCATCTCACCTCTGCGCAATGGCACAGTCACTTCCTGTGTAACTGCACCTTGCGCGTCACCTCCTGTATAACCGCACACAGCGCCACCTCATGTGTAACCGCACACCGCGCCACCTCATGTGTAACCGCACACAGCGCCACCCCATGTGTAACCGCACACAGCGCCACCTCATGTGTAACCGCACACAGCGCCACCTCATGTGTAACCCATGTCTGTAAAAGCATGCCAACCCTTATAGTGTTTTACTTCCCTTCGCTCAATGGTGGGGGGGTGGGGCGCAGTCCTGTCTAGAGGTGTGTGTATTGAACATGTGTCCTAGCAGTACCTGTGGTTCATGTAAAAAGTCACTACATCCTAGTAGCTGGTGTGATTAGTGAAAACTAATAGGTCTAACAGATCCAACCGGCATCATCCGGGTACTTTAGGCGTGTTGGATAGGGGTGATCCAGTGAAATATGGAAGATATCTCCCTTGGCATGCATCCTATTAGCACCACATCTACAGCTTTATGCATGACACTTAGTCATCTCCATCAAGGTTTTAAGGCTACTCAGTTTGGGACCTGCTCTTGACAACATCCTATCTAAACAACAGTGTTTAGTAACCCCTCATGTTTGCTTCTTCTACAGGTCGCCCCCATTGGACTGGTACTGTTAGGCCAAAGGAAACTTCTGACAAACTTCCTATACAACAGTAAATCATGCTGCGCAACTGGGACACTATTCTCCCTCCCTACGTGTGTTCAGGCATGGCAGTGCTGCCCAAGGTATCCCCACCTGGTTCCTGTTTTACCTCTGAATAAAGGCAGTATAAGGGGACAAAAGATTAACAGAGCACCTAGCTATGGGCCTTCCACTGCACATGGGATCCTGTCGATATTTTATAGGCAGGTGCCTGCTGAAGCTGCAACATCTCTGGCTTGATTTCATTTCTCTGCAACTGCTGCTGGAGATAACGGCTTTAGCCGCAGATCCCTGGCATATGGCCATAAGGCGTGGCATTGCATTGTACCAGACCTGGCTAAGAGGAACTGCCTTACCACTGTTGTTGGCGCCTGCAGTGTGGGGTTCGGCCGCCTTAAAGGATTCAGGATATGATCTGTGAAGGGGTGTCCCTGTGCGTATATATTGGCAGAGATGCGAGTGTTAAGAGTCCTCCCCCCTGCAGTATACAACCAATTGTATTTGACTTATACTGTTTGGTGCGTAAATGACAGTAAGTCATCAGAGTGCCTCCCAATGAGAATTCATTTTGGCAGCAGCCGACCGCAGTGCACTTTATACCTTTTATTACTATGGATTGATGGGTCTCCTGTTCAAGTTTGTCTTCGCTCCACCCCACAGTACGGACATTCAGATGGGTGCTAGGCTCCGGATATTGACGACCCACCAGTTGGCCAACAATCTATCACCCACCGACCTATTTGATGCACACCTTCTTCAAGAATGAATTAATGTTGGCTGCCCACTAGAGCATACCAAGCTGGTGTTATGTAGGAGCAGCGGGGGGGATCCCTGGCTATCCATAGTTATCCTGAGCTGGCCGACTCAACCTGGAAGCAAAACGCTGTTAGCGACAACCCTGACCAGTGAGAACCGGCACTCCCAAGCTATTCCTGTTGGTCTCAGGAACACACCAGGCGAAAGAATGGTCCCCTGCGGGCCTGAAGAATGTCTGCTTCCCCCTGTCAGCCAAAATTCTTTGGCTGCTCCGGGATGCCTGTGCTCATCGGCAGTGAACCCGTGCGACAAACCGTTCACAGGGCCCGGCTATGGGTAAACACATGACTATCTCTAATCACTTTCCCCTGGCTCCCTCATGCTCGCCCCACCAGCCTGCTGAGCAGTGGGGTAGCCGGCAGTTTGTATATGAGGGAGCAAGTTCTATCTAAACTTTAAACTGCAGTGCCGCGTATCTCGTACACCTGGGTAGTGATGAACCACCATATGCTGTGGCAAGGTTGAGGTACCACCCACCGATGCCCCCGGCGATCAAAATCAGGCCTCACGATAGCCCCCCCTTGTCCAGGCACCCCTCTTCCCTGCCTTCCTTCCACCCAATCTGTTAGTGACGTACCAGACTGGGCTGCAGGCAGCCAGGGCCAGCCTGCTAGACCGCACCATTCCTCTGCTCATGGCCGGTGCAACTCTGGTATGCACGTTGGAATTATTTGCCGCGACTCGCCCGACGGTAATGGCGCCTAACCTGGCACGGGAGATAAGTGAATAGCCCAGAAGCACCGAACGGATTTGCGCGCTAGGGTGCGTACTGCATTGCCTGTACCCCGGCACAGGAGGTAAGTGAATTGTCCAGAAGCACGGAAAATTGTTGGCGCGCTAGCGTGCGCCCGCATCATACTGCACAAGGCATAGGGGATAAGTGATTTGTCCAGAAGCACGGAACTGTGTTGGCGCGTGCGTGCGCACCGCAATGCACTGCCTGAGTGATTTGTCCATGAGCACAGAATGGAAAGAGCGTGCGCACCGCATTGCGCTGCACAAAGGCACAGGGGAACATCGTTTTGTCCAGAAGCACGGAAGTGTTGGCGCGCAAGCGTGCGCACCGCATTAAGCTGCCCAAGGCACGGGGGATGCGTAATTTGTCCAGGAGCCCGAACAGTCTTAACGTGCCCGAGTGCGCACCGATAATGTTGCACAGGGCACTGAAAATTGAATTGCCCAACAACACTGGAAAGAATGGCGCGTTAGCGTGTGCACTGCCTTACATTGCACATACATGCCCAGGCGATGAGTGATTTGCCCAGCAGCACAGCCTGGCTTCTGAAATGCGGATATATATTAGAGAACATTGATCGTGAGCTGCAGCCTGCAACAACGTGAACAGGCACACCGCACCCTCAAGTGTCCCTTCCGCGACGTCCAAACCAGCTCTTACTTACTATCTAGATATAGCTAGCGCGACTGTCTGGTCCGGACCTGAGAGATATCCAATATATGAATTGAAATAAAGAGAAAAAGTTAGATCCCACGCCCACAGGCGAGCTTGCTCCTGTGCCTAATAGCCGTTGGCTTGCTCTCCGTGCCCCCCACTGATCCCACCGACCCAACTTACACTCCTGGTCACTAGCGAGTGGATCCCGCAACTCTGAGGGTCACCTGGCAGGACCTGTGTGAGAAATTAGAGAGGGTTAGCTTTTTTTTTTTTTTTCTACTCCCTAGAGGTCTCTAGCATGAACATGCCGCATAACAAAAGCATCAGGAGCACCTCCGAAGAACAATTCATATAAGATAGACACATGGAGATTGAGTGATTTGCCCCAAATCACAAGGAGTACCGCGCCCCCAGCTGGAGCTCTACCCGGTACCCCCTGCGAGGCCAGCCGCCCACGCCGTTAGGCTGCATCCTCTCAAAGGGCTACCCCCACCCCCCATCTGCTGCTCAACCGCCTCGTCGTTGGTTTATAGGCCCCTCAGACCCCCTACCGGTAACACCGGGGGTGAAATTAATAATTTTTACCCTTTCACCCTGTTGCCTACCAAGTGCATATCTTGGCTACAGGTGGCAGAGTATTGCTTTGTCAAATTAGCCCATAAATTGTGAACTGCAGCCCCACTGGAACCGGACCTGTCTACACAGCGTGTCTGTAAAATCACAACATGTACGCGTGAGGGTTGCCCGGAAATACCGGGAGAGAGGAAGTGCCTCACGGCTCGAACCCGAACGCAATCCCCGATCACGGCAGAGGTGGCGCTCAGGTGCCGCCAGTTTTGACTCTGCCAGCCTCGTTCTCCGAAAGAGAAGGGTTCTTATTTTGCATAATATAAAGCGCGACTCGACCCGAAGGTATTTGAGCGCTTTACATAGCACCGTCTTTGCATTACCCACTCATGCACGGGGGAATCACTAATTTGCCCAGGATCACACGATGTGACCGCGACCTCGAGACTCGAACCTTGGTTTCCAGCACCATAAGCGGCAGCGCAGCCGGTGGGCTTCGAGCCGGAATCGCGTTGCACCGGCATGCGGAGATATAAGTGATTAGCCCAGGATCACAGGGTGAAGACACGGTCTTGCGGCTCGAGCCCTGGTTTCCCGCACATGGCGGCAGCGCAGCCGGCGGGCTTCGAGCCGGAGCTGCAATACACCGGCGTGCGAAGATTAGCAATTTGCCCAGGTTCACAGGGTGAAGACGCGGCCTCGCGGCTCGAACCCTGGCTTCCCGCACCATAGGCGGCCGTGCATCCGGCGGCTTTGAGCCGGAACTGCATTACACCGGCAGCGGAGATTAAGTGATTTGTCCAGGTTCACAGGGGAAGACGCGGCCTCGCGGCTCGGGCCCTGGTGTACCGCACCATAAGCGGCTGCACAGCCGGCGGCTTCGAGCCGAAACTGCGTACACCTGCAGCGGAGATTAAGTGATTTGCCCAGGTCCCCAGGGGAAGACGCGGCCTCGCGGCTCGAGCCCTGGTATCCCACACCATAAGCGGCAGCGCAGCCGGCGGACCTCGATCCCCCCCAGGTAATAGAGACAGGCGGCACCCAATAATACCATGCCAGGCGTGGGGGCGGGCTTGCCACGGATCCCCGGCTGTCGACTCGACCATGGGGCTCGAACACTGGATCCTCGACACTGGGCTACAATGCAGTCGAAGCCCCGCCGGAGTGCAGAGCAGGAGGTCCGAGCAACGCTGGGGGGTACCCGGGGGCGCCGCGAGGGGGAACTAAATCCCACGACCGAGCCACGCAAGCACCCGCAACCGCGTGGAGCCTACCGCTAGTGCCACCTCAGTGCCGCACCTGGCCCCCCCGGCGGGGTCGCCATGCCGGAGCTAGCGACTAGGTGCCCGCCGCCGAGCTCTGCCCCCCCACCTGGTGACAACACCAGCCTCCGGGTGGTGAGAGTCGATACCGGGACCCGAACCTAGGACCCCCAGGACGATGGAGCACCTTGCAGCGTGGGCAGGGAGGCGGGCACGGGGACAGCGTCCCGGGGGGTGAGATGAAGAGGGCCTGCGTGAAACATAAACACTTGTGCCCCCACCACACCCGCTACCGCAAAGCCGACGCCATGAGCCTTGCTCCGAGCACGGTTTCCCCCCCGCCCATGGTACACCGACCACAGGGCCCCGTCGCCTGGTACTGCCCAGGGACAGGGCCGGGGCGGGGGGGTGGTCACCGGCAACCTCACCGCAACGATGAACAGGAGCAGCTGGGCGACGACGATCAAGCTGCGACCAAGGCGAGACGAGAGGGACAAGAGGGCGAGGAAGGGGCGGGGACAGCCTAAATACCCCTGCCCCCTCCCCCCTCCGCCGGAAGTAGCCTTTTGCCGGACGTTTTCCCTGGCCTAGACGCAGGGACTAGACCGGCTACCCCCAGTGCCTTCATGCGGCACTAAGGCGGCCGCCCTTTTAGGGGGGCTGCTGCGAAACCCCCCCGGGCAGCCTTGCAGATCACAGGCCATAGTTGTTACCTTGTATCCTATAGCCAGATTAGGGTGTTTGTCGCATCACAGTTTGATCAGATGTTGGTGTGACCTGTCCCTGTTTCAGTCTTCGATTATCAATGAGCACCACACAACCATCGTGAATATGTGACAACTCTTTTGTATCTGTTCATATTTCCTTTTTCCTTGGGTTCCGAGGGAGGTAAACTCAACTATAAGCTGACCGAGCGGCTGACACACAATAAACAGAACTTGAATGTAAATTCCCGTCCTCAGTGTGTGCATCTGTCATGCATTTTGAAGCGTTCCGGTGCATTTACATTCCACACATTGTGTCACCTTCTTGGCAGCCTCTGGGTGAGTCCCCGGACTGACACCGGAGTCGAATCTTTCAATCACCGGCCTGGCAGGATACAAGGCGCGTTAGTGGGCTGACTCCCGCCGTCATTATGATCGTGCCCGAAGCGGGAACCCATGCTTTACGGGTAATTACTGCACACCCATGTTTTGCAATGATCAGGAGGTAAAACAAACGGAATGTTTGCAGACTAAAACACCCATTCTGAGTTTGAGCAGCCCAGAACAAGGCGAAACATGCCCTCTCTGTGTGATGCTCATTCCTAAGTCCGAAATGGCGTGACAATGTTGCTGCAGCTGTTAAATACAGCATCACACGGATCTGTATTTACCGCCTGCGGTATTATCGCACCAAATTTCCAGAGAATTTCCAGTGAGCCGTTTAGAAATGCGCACTGCTGTGGTGATCTGTATGACCCAGCGCTTTCCCCACGCTCCTTTCACAAGCACCCAACGCACCCCCAGTACCAGTACCAAGCGCCTTAAGGCACTTCTGTCACCCTCATTCACTCATACAATATTCATTCATTTTACCTCCGGGGGATTCAGCTGTCTGCGCCTTAGGCAGTCTTCTCAAGTCTGTGCCAAACTTCAGACAGAGAGAAGGGGCGGAAATGGTTTCCTCGCCGCTCCTTGAAGTGTGAGCAAGCTGCTGACACTGGGTCTGGCCACTGAGAATGTGGCCGCTGACAAGTTCACAGGGCCATAGCTTAAGAAACAGAAGGAAACATTTCACCCTTTCAAATCTCCCACTACCCTGAGCTCCCTGTTCCTCTTCCCACCGCCCCCTTCTCCATAGGGAGCTGCTCTCACCCAAAAAATGAAAGTGTAGATCAGCAATACGCTCTTCAGGCAGGTGATGACCGGCTTGGTCTGTAATCTTCTGGAAGGTGACGTCATGACGTGACCTCGTCTACCGCTGAAAACAGAACTCTAACTCCTGCACTCCTCTGCCCAGGACTTTCGCCATCACCGAGGACCTGGTTGCTCACTGCAGGCTCGGACATACTCGGCAAAACTCTGTAGTTTCCGGAAGCGAAAAATCGAAGCAATGAACAAGGGCAAAAGTCTCGTAAATCTTCATTAAAAAAAAAATCGAAAATAAGCCCTGTCCCATAAAGCATCAAAAGATTTACAATGTAAGATAATAGAACAAACTCCCTGAATCCAAGTACTGGGGTGATCGGCAGCACAGGGACAAAAAGCGGGTGCCGTACTGAAATATAAAGCCGTCGCCCATGCAGAGAAAAGTAATGTTTATGGCGTCTGTGAAGTGGGCACCATGCTAATGATAACAAGCGCTGCGAGCGGTGATTTTCAGCAACGGGCGAGGCAGGGACACCGGTCTCTGCCGGCAGCTCTTCAGCCTTATAGCGAGGGCATGAGAGTCTACCTGCACAGCCCTCCGTTCCTGTCCACGCGGCTCCGCTGTGATGCTGGAGGCCGTGATTGATTGAAATGGAGGGGGGAGAGAGAGTGGTGGGGTGGAGGATCAGGGTAAATAAATACAAGAATGAAAGGAGAACCAGTGCGGCGCTTATGAAAGGGAGCCGTGCTGATAAAAAATGCCTCATACAGCAGCACAACCCCCCTCTGTGACCGAGGGGGAGTTAAAGCAGAGACGGTGGGGTGGAGGAGCGTAGGAATCACACAGCAAAAACTAGCCAGCTGCTCAAAAGTCTCCAATTACAAAGGCAGGCTACAGCAATGAAAAACAGATGGCACACTGCACTTCAATTAAAAGAAGTGCAAGCAGAGCGAACTAACACTGTAGTTAGGCGCCGCTGTATCGGGACTACAAGGAAGTTAGCAAAGGACCAACAGCCAACAGAAAGGGAGATAACAACAACACTACCACAAGTAAGCCAATAGGAAGCGGAAAAACAGATTACATGAAGTTTAAGCCAACATTCAGATTACTTTAGGTCTCGCTGAGACAGCTCATGCAGCGCATGCGCTGACAAGGCGAGACCTAAAAAGCACTCAAAGCTGCAGAGAATGAGGGGTCAGGTGCACTCAGAAATGCGCCGCCCAAGATGCTCTGTCATGTAGGGGGTCACCCCTCAGGAAATCTTTGTTGATGGGGGTGGTACCTGTTGGTATTCTTTTTAGTTTAAATAATATTTGCTTTATAACATGAACAATCCACAATTGAAACAACAATGCTGTGATATACAGAACTGTGGTTTCCTGACATAGATTGAACTGGGCCACAATGGTCCCTCAACTCTATTTTAGGTCTAGAATTTGTCATGTGTTCATTTGTCATTGACACCGCACACAGTAAAATATACACTGATGCTTTGTGATTGTAGGCTGTTTAGTTGAATCGTTGCTTTCCACGGTCTATTCCTGCTCTGTATACTGTAGGCTTGTTCATTCATAAGGCTGCTATTGTTTATGTAACCAGATTTGTGCTAACATGTGCGATGGCTTTAGGTCAGAGGAGGTTCATCAATATTCATTTGGGTGCATAGTGCTAGGGTTGTGGTGATATATGACGTTTTATAATGCTGTATTATGATTTGATGATATGTTCATGCACTTCTTACCCTGTGCTCACTGCAGTTTTGATTATTTTCTATGGAGAATTTCTTTGTAAAAGGATACATTCGGATTGAGCCAGAGGTCTTTTGTCCCCTTTTTCAGAGCTAAGAATGATGTTCCAATGCGTACTCCATAATCAGGACGGTGATGGTTTGGGAACATATAGTAAGATGACCATTTGACTATAACGTTTAAACAGGTAAAGTTTGTTTTGAAGATCATAAAAAGAAAAAGCTGCCTACTTGATGTAGCAAACTGAATGACTACTATTTCCTTCTTCCTCAATGCTGATAAAATAGAGATCCTGGCTTTTGGGAGTACCTTCTGCTGGTCCCCTTCTGGAAGGCCAGAATTCCTGGGCATAATCTAATCACAGTTACCAATGCACGGAATTTGGGTGTCATTTTTAACCACAAACTCTCTTTCGGACCCCATATTAAGAAATTGATGGCCACTTAGTTCTTTACTATGAAGTTCCTAAATCCTTCCTACCATACCACAGACAAGCACACAGCCACTCATACAAGCCATGATCATCAGTAAAATTGATTTACTGCAAGGCACTACATGTTGGCCATCCTGCCTACTTTATGCATTGACTGTAGATAATTAAAAATGCTGCAGCATGATTATTACTGGGCCTTCACAAATATGACAACATATCAGCCCAACTCAAAATCTTACACTGACTCCCTGTCCAAAAGACTTACTTTGTTTCTGTCATAAGGCCATGTTCTCCACTCTCCGTTCCATATAAATGTCCAAATTGCTCATATGGCACAGGCCTGTCAGACTTCTGCGATCCTCCTCTAATCAGGTGTTCATATCCACGTTTTGTAAGGTCAGATGTGGTGGACAAGCTTTTTCTATTATTACAGCACAAACTTCCAACTGGTATTTGTACAGAACCCAACCTGTTAAGCTTCTGTAAGTCCTTGAAAATCTTCATGTTCAATAACTCTCATAGTCTTAAAGCTATCTGGCACTGTTCCATTCTGCATGCATGAACTCTTACTTTCAGCACGGACACCTTCCGGTAATTGTTAGACCTGGCATCCTTAGCGTAGTTTCCCCTGACATTTTGCCTTTTGACCTCCTGTTTTAGACTATTTTGGCTGACTTCGGTTTTGCTGACTTTAGGAATCTGGGCTCTTTACAACTGCTAACCAGTGCAAAAGTGCAAATGCTCTTTACTCAAAACTTGAAACAATGATTTAACCACAATTAGCATATTTTATTTACTTAGTAAAGTGCAATAAATCAAATGCTACTAGTGGGCTTGCAGCACTGATTATGCCACCCACTTAAGTAGCCATTTAAACATATCTCAGGCCTGCAACTGCAGATGTGTGCAGTTTTGAATTGCCATGTCGAGCTGGAAAATTAAGCTACTTGCCAGGCCCAAACCTTCCTATTTATTACATATAGGTCACCTCTAAGGTAGGCCCTGGACATCCCATGGGCAGGGTGCAGAGTATTTTTTTAAATAGGATATGTACTTTTAAGTTTCACAGGTCCTGGTAGTAAAATACTCTTAAATTCATGGTTCACTACTGCAAGGCCTATCTCTCTGATAGGACAACATTGCTATTGCCTTACTACATCTTTATAAGTGTCATTTCTGATTGAGTAGAGATGTGGCCCCCACATTTTGTGTCTCTGGAATCACAATTTAAAAACACCACTTATGATGAAGTTGCCTTTTAAATTCCAATTCTGAAAATGGCACTTTTAGAAAGTTGGTATTTTCTTACTGTAACCATTTGGTGCTTTCTGCCTGTCTCTGGAATACACATCTGGAATGTGTGATAGCTGTCTTCCAGCATTACTTCTAGATGGACACACACAAAGGAAGAGTACGTGGGCTGAGTGTCCATCTGCATGCTGATAGGCCATCCTGATCAGGATGGGAGGGAGGAGCTGACACTTACACCTGAAAGGGCTGTGTCCTGTCTCCACACAAAGGGTTGCATACCCCCCTGTAGTGGGCCCGGACCCAGAGCACTACATACCATCTCTATGAAGTCTTCCCCACTTCAAAGGCCCGACTGGATATAAGTATAAGACCTCTTACAGCACCAAATCAGAATACTTCTGGAACTGAGGACATTGTACCAGGAAGAAGGATTGCTGTGCTGCTGGAGGGACTGCTATAGTGCTGAAATGCATTGCTGTGTTGGCCTGCTGCCTGGGACGGAGAATGACTGGACCTCCATCTCTACATCCCAGAACCAGATTATTTTTAGGGGCTTGTTGGTTTGCCTCCTATTTTCTGAAGTTTCAGGAATATCAAAGACGCCTTTCTTCATCATGCAACCAGCACCTGGACTCTGTCTGCAGTGAGTGCTGCAAGTGCTCCAAGTGGTGCCAATCCAGTCCTGGGCTCTTGGAAGTGAGTACCAAGTGCTGCAACTAAGAAAATCCATCCATCAGTGATGTTGCACCGGTTGGACCTGGCACATTTCCCTCAACACCAATGCATCACCGCTGCTACACGAACTGTGGACACCGCATCGCTTGCTGCATAACACATCGTCCCCTGTTTCCGATGCATCTCTGACTTTATGCAGCTCAGTGTCAACGCATCGTGTTGTGCTACTCACATCGCCTACAGCCCAGTGGTTTGAAGGCTACGCATCGCCCAATGTCCATTGCATCATGACTCTCAATGCATCTTCAACTTTTCACAGCTCAGGACAGATGCATCGCCTGCATCTGTGGGATCGACAGCGACACATCACCTCCTCTGCTCTATGCATCGCCTTTGACATCGACACATCCAAGGTACTGTTCAGCAGGCCAAGTCTGGTCCCTGTATTTGACCGGCTCTCCATTGCGGTTGGCCCAGGTTAGTGCTATCTGTTGCTAAGCACTGCAAAAACATTTGCTTCTGTTTCTAAGCACTGCAAAAACATTTATCCTTTAAAAATTCATATCTTGACTACTACTTATTGGATTTTTGTCATTTTGGTCTTGTTTTGTTGATAAAAAATAGAGGCTATTTGTGTAAACCGGTGTGGAGTTGTTTTGTGGTGTTTTCACTGTGTTACTGTTTGAAGTGTTGTACAAATACTTTACACATTGCCTCTTAAGTTAACCCTGACTGCTCTGTGCTAAGCTACCAGAGGGTGAGCACGGGTTAATTTAAAGTGTGTTACTGACTTACCCTAACTAGGATTGCCGTTCCTGCCTGGACAGGTTGCATACCTCTGCCGAACAGAATCCCAATTTCTAACAGTAACCACATGCTTTATCAATTAACATTGAATTGAATAAAATAGATTTGAAGAAAGAGATTAATAGAGAAACAAATGAGTGCCCCAAAAAATCACTCTACTGCATCATATAATTTGAGAAGGGCTGGTAACTCAGGAAAAAGTCCCAAAACATAATAAAGATAGGCATAGTGAGAGAAACAGAAAAGGACGGCTTGAATTATTCGATCTGTCTAAAATAAAGAACTCCGAGGCTTGCTGCAATATTCTCACTTGGCAGTTACGGTCATTTGAATGTTATTGTACTATAAAGTTAAAATATAAATGTCAATAAAAAAAATTGTTTAAAAAAAAAGAAAGAAGGTTTTATTATTTATGAATAAGCTAGAAGACAATATCTTGCACAAGATGAACTGATTATCAGGACCAACAAATAGGATAGTGGCAAGGGACCAAAACAATTGCCAACTGTTTTTTTCAAAGAACATGGTAAGCACTGGGTCGAAGCCGCCATCCTCTGTTTGATTAGGACTAGGATGAGGTAGTACATGGAGTAATGGAATTACCAGTAATTGAAGCACTCACCTTCCATTAAAAAAATCCTGTTGAAATCTGAATGGTTAAAAAAGAGAAAAATGTGGCTAATTGTGAGCTATGACTGAAGATTACACTGTATTTCACCTATCTGAACCTCTGAAAGGGAGGTAAAGCTGTACATTGCAAAATACTGAACCGTGCAGCATTGTTATTTAATTGGTGCAGTAGTGATACAGCGGTGAACCAGCAACAGATACTCCAATACCATATACTCACCTGGCCCCCTAAACACACATACAAACACCTAGGCTAGTAAAACCGCTGGAGTCAAAGTTTGTGTTGTTTCTTACTTCAAGATTAGTTACCCATTGTTCCTAACTGATCAAAAAGTGCTTTCCTCTGGTCAATGGACCATTAGTTGAACTAGTTGATGGTGAAATGACAGAAATTATTTCTCTGGTAATGAAATGACCACAGACTCGGGTAAACTTTTAAGGCTTTATCTAAATTAATTTCATGTGAACCACCGTCAAAGTACAGTACAGTCTCCGTCACTCATGGGAAGGAAGATTCATTTAATCTGTCAATCAACAATTAATCATACTCAAACAATGATGTTGCTCAGAAATGAGAGGATAGAGAGAGAGAGAAAAGCACATCTGCACATTCATGAAAATATATTTACCAAGAATGGTGTGAAAATCAGCCCCCTGGCCAAGGAGCTGGGGAGGGTCCCCAGGGAAAGAACAGGCGACAAAGGCTTCAGGACAGGAATAAGGACAGGATAGATGACCTCTCTAACACCGACGCTTGCGTAGCACACTTCTCTGACTCTCTTCCTCCTCGAGATTCTTCCACGCTCTTCTTCTAAATCAATTAATTCTAAAATAGATAGTTCTGCATTCGATTCTTCTTCACTCCGACAGCATCCCGAGCTCTGCAGCAAAACTCCGTCTGACTAACTAACTAAAAAAATACCTCAATTATACTCTTTGGTATTCAGATACCACCCATTAATGTTTCAATATCACAAAATTACTAACTCTGATTGGACAGGCAAGGGGATATGATCATCACACCATGCTTATTTTTCAATTTAGTTTTTTCAGTCTATTGTTCAATGATCCCACCCCTTAATTTTTATTCATAAATCTTTATTTCCCACCCGTATTCACATCTTATTAGACACAAAAGTATAAATGTCATATGTTCCCATTCATTTCAGAGGTCTTCGGACTGGTTCCCAGGGTATGCATCTTTTCCGACCTTGGACTGTGTTCAAGAGTCACATCACTTCTTCCGGCTCATTCACACCACGCATGTGCAGAGATCATGTGAGTTATGGACTCCAGACTCGCACAAGAGGCCCAAATGCATACTAATAGGAAATGCAAAAAGACAAACGTTAATTTCAAAATAAAATGGTTTCACTGTATACCACCTATCTCTACTCTAATCCCATTTACTTAAAAATGCTTTGCCAACATTAGCATTAGTAAAACAGCTTAGTTTAGCTTCAGCAAAAAAGATGCAAAGCATGTGAGCTTTTAAGCAGCCATTTTAATAACGTCTGCGCAGGTGCAAGAAATTCCCTCCAAGCGACAGCTCGTCATACTACGTAGATGCAGTTGACGCATGCGCAATAAAGATTTCCTGTTAGCGCCCATTTTAGAATTAGCTCTAGTTACTTATTAGTAAGACACATAGGCAAGCTTCTCTATCTTATATGTCAAATGTGGTGCTGATTAATTTCCACAATGCATAGTTAATACAAGGTTAGAAGTTTAATGAGAGGATTGCTTCCGAGCAAGTCTCTTTTCTACGAGTCCTTGCTCCATCAGTAGTACCTCCCAAAACAACAGCAGACTTGTAATTTACCAGCAACCAGGACTCTTATCAGCCTGAAGATTGCAAAGTGTAAAAAAAAAAACCTGGCAGCAGCCGTTTCCATTTATGCACCCAGGATCTGCCACAACATCCTTGTATCCAACAGGAACCCTCCAACAATGCTCCAATTTAGGGAAACGTTCAAGATACACCTCTTTAAGAAATACTACATGTCAAAGTGTTGACAGTAAACAACCAGCTACCTCGCCTATTATTTGTATTTGACCATGTACAGTGCTCAGTTGTCTTTTGACTATGTTCGCGCTTTGGGGGTTCCACATACATGCATACTCACAAACATAAATACATACAGTGATACCCATGGTTGCTTCAGACCTTCATTTTATGTTGAGAAAAAAATAAACCATTGACTTTAATCATGACAAAGCCTAATATTCTAGTGTTTGCTGATATTCAAGTTTGTTGTGAGGGTATTATAAATGCTCATTATGATTAATACTCTCCGAACTGTGTAACAGATCATTCTTGTATAAAATGTTTGTTTCTGGAACAAACTCTATAAAACATATGTACTCAAAAAGATTACAAATAGAGGCATACAATAGAATTATAAATCCTGAATATGAGTATATGTACAAGTATGTCAATAAAATCCAATAATATCTGAGGTCCTTCTAAAAACACATTATCTGTTATCATTTTCAAATGTATTTTTCCATTGGTACCATGTCGCAAATAAATAATGAGCCACACTAAACACAATTGGGCCACTAGTATTCGTTTTGAGTAAGCGTAGACCCACCCTGAATTGGGATAGAACTAAGACTCAACAAACTGGTACTAACAACTTCCTCTTTGCTTTACCTTACAGGGGAAGAAGAAGGGGAAGTGAGCCTCCATTTCACTTCCTAATAGGCACATAAGGCATATTTGTCTACTGTGGGTAGGGAGCTGTTAGCTGCGCATTTATATGTGAAGCTCCTCAAATGTAAGATAGGTCTAAATGAGGTTATATCTTTTACACTATTCATATTGTGTCAAGATGTAGTGGCAATATGGGTGAGCTCCGCAGCAACTTTATCAACAATCTTAAAAATGTGTTCTCTAATCTAACCAAGCTTTGTATTGTGTTGCAACCCCATAATTCAGCACCATCTAATGCAGCACCCAAGGCCTTCGCCTTATGTGCTCCAGTGCTCGTGACACACATCTAGAGCTTGTTAAATTGAAATTACATATTACTAGTCAGTTTTACCCCTAGGTATTCAAAGTGCAAAACTCTTCCTATAGTTGAATTGCTTTGGGTCAGCTTTCACCTTTGTGATTTATACAATTTGTGAGGGCTTAAGATCATGTACTTAGTCTTCTGTGGATTTAACTCCAGCCCTCGATCCTTCTAAAAAGCCACAAACGTATCCATCATGAACTGTAGCTCCATCAGTGTTTTTGAAATAAGCAGCGTATTTTTGGCAAAGAGCAATGCTGCAACTTTGCTCTCTGCCACTCTTGGGGCATTGTTTATGCTGAAGTAGAGATAGCTAACAACACCATTGACATACAAGGGAAAAAGGGTGGGTGCAAGCACACAACACTGTCTTACTCCTCTGTCAATTGCAATGCAGTTTGTTACGTCCTCCTCCTTTCCCCATCTAACCTTGGCATTGTCATCAGTGTGAAGGCAGATGAGTATAGAGTATAGACAAAATGTTATCTATCACCCCCATTCTTCCAGAACTGCCCATAATTTAGATCTGGGAAACATGTCAAAAGCAACCACAGTTCAACAAATGTCATATGCAGCTGTCCTGTCCCAAAGTCACTGTCTCCAAGATCTAAGTAGAAATCGGAAGATCTGATCATTTGTACTCACCCAAACCTATCTTGAAGATGTGTGAGCATGTTACTCTCATTCATCCATCCCTGAAGTTTGCCTCGGACCTGCCTACAAAAAACTTTCTGCAGCACGGCAATAAGGCTAATTTGATGGCAGCTGGCCAAATCCTCTTTATTACCTTATTATAAATCAGGGCAATCACTGCTCCTGCCATCTATCAGTAATCTCTGACATTTGATACCTCATTAATGTATGGGGCCCTGATCTTAAACTCTGAGAGGTACAGGTCCCCGGGGATTTTAACAGGACCAGGTGCCTTTCCCTGCTTTATAGGGCCAATTGACAAAATAGTGCCTTCGGTGTAAAAACTGGCCAACATTTTCATGTGATTGCGCCGGATTCTATCATAAA
Organism: Triturus cristatus; assembly: GCF_964204655.1. Lineage (NCBI taxonomy): Eukaryota > Metazoa > Chordata > Amphibia > Caudata > Salamandridae > Triturus > Triturus cristatus. The sequence continues at coordinate 1,426,091,935 of NC_140590.1, read as the reverse complement.
ATCTCACTAAGAATCCTCGGTCGACTGGACCTTTGTTACCTGCTGAAAAGTGTGAAGGGGAGAAAACCAATTCATTCAAACTAGACAGCATGGACCAATCAACTTAGACTCGGAAAGGAACACTGACTCCGAATTCCAATTTAGGGGAATTATTACAAAGCCAATAATAACTGAACATACAAGCACCTCATGAGGAGATAAAAAAAATACATGGGCACTAATACAAAGTTCATCCTACGTATTAACCTAATCTGATGCAGCATAAAAAGAATGAGCAACTCCAAAAATACTAAACACGCAATAACTGCTCCAACATCTAAATTAGTCTTCATTAGTGGCTGCAAAATAAATCCGTTGATCTATCCCTACACTATCACTAAAGTGGCATCCCTATTTAGCATCTCCCAGGCAAGATCAAGAAAAGGTGTCAGCTCGTGAAAACTTCCTAAGAAGTACACTCACGTTGTAAGGGTCAGTAGCCAAAACTACAGGGTTCGTTCTAAGTCTTCCTTCTAAGAATCGATCCCTTCCTTCTTAGTCTCTAACGCCTCTCTGGTAACTCATCCCTCCTCGCACTGTCCCTAATACAAAATGCACAATTGATAGAACACCCCCCTGAAACACCTCCTCTGGCCAGGCACCTCTCGTAGGTAATTTTCCACCAAAACTTGTCCTCCGTCCAGCAACGGTTGGTATCTCCTTGGGTCTCAGACTTCTTCAGCGAGAAAGAGTATCAGCTCCCAATTATCGACATTCCTGAATACATTGTTGCGGGCCTCCTCCATACCTAACTCCTAAAACAAAGGGCACCAGTCTAACTAATGAGAACAGTGTCCTTGCACCTGCAACAGAAGCATGAGAACAAAACAACCTTGCAGGCACATGAATTTCGCTGACTGCCACCAAATGAGAGCTTTACCAGGGAAAATCCATTTCAGGCCTACATAATTCAGCTAACATAAGAAAACGAATCGGCCTTTCATAGCAAAACGTGAACATTCATTAAAGCCTTCACACATCGGAAATTACACGCATTAATAAATGTTGCATCTGCAAGCACTACATTTCATCACGTTTAAAGTACAATTAATCATTTCTACATGTGCAGACTTTAATATGGTGCACGTTTAAATCTAATGCATTACATTACACATGAGCTACTTCATTAAGCATTTGCAATGAACATTGAGGATTACATAACTCCATTTAAATGCCATTTTACCTTCTTGAATGGCACAAACTAATTTGCTATCATTACACTTACACATTTTGTTATTACCCCACGTTTCTAATGATCGCCTTTTAATACAACACAAGAATATATGCGTGTGCGGACTATCGATGTTTATGATACACCCCTACAATTTTCAGAATATCATGACGCTCTGTCAATGCCTTCTGTGAGCTGTGGGATTGAATATAAGTCACAAAACGTGATTCATCCAGTGATGTGACTGTATATAACATTGAGCCTCCTGACTACCATGTGATGTAATGTGCCAGACACTCTGTGGTCCTTACTTTTTAATGTTTCAATGAGATTAGACCAATTAATTTCCTCCCAAGAGCTTTTGTTATGAGCCAATTAATTCTTATAGTCAGCCATGCAACTTTTATTTTGCCCTTGTCCCACCCTTTAAATTGCCTCAACTAAGACACTTGTAGCCTTTTTGCAATCTTTGAAAACTAGGGTGTGGTAAATAAGGGTTGACCACACAGGAAGTACATCCAAAAAAGGTTCTTTAATTCAGGGATACAAGAAACGTCCCAACCACCTCAAAGCAGGAGGCAAACTGAATCTTTACATTCCACACTCAACCAAGGTTCTACATTCTAGGTGTTCCCACTACATTCCACACACTAAGTCTTGGCATCTGCACAATATGTGATGTGATTGTAGGATACTACTCAGGGATTGTTGCGTCCTTGTTAGATTAGATTCAAAGCTCTAGAAAAACGCACTCTTAATGAGGTGAACAATTTAGCGTTGGCAGGGATGAGGAAGGACCATCGAAGAGGCGTGGGGGGCTCCTGTACCAATGTCTCCATGGTGGCTGCAATGTACTTATAGATACTTGATATCATTTGAAGGTGCAGAATTATGCACGTCCAAATTATGGCTCTCCTGTTATTAGTGGAGAGATCCATCAAATGATAACTCAGGTCCTTTAATTGTATAAATACGTCTTTAAATAATGCATGCAGTGCATTGTGGACACTCACTATTCATACTTTCCAATACTGCCATGTCCACCAAGGTGGGCCATAAGATCGCACTGATCATAATATAATCAATCCGACGTATGCAACCAATTCTGTTACAAGTGTGTGCCTCCAGTCATTCCGATCTCATCCGCTGAGTAGATTCCCTAAGGCCATGGGATAAGGTGAGTGCAGCCAGCTTTGGAGAGGTAGCACTTGAAGATTTAATTGTAGAGTGGGTATGCAGACTCATCCTCTTCTTCTGTTAGAGACGATAAATCAACTCATGGTTCGTACGTGGTATTGAAATCACCCATTATAATTATTGGGTGAATATCAAAATCAATAGTGAAATAGGATTCCAACTTATGTAAAATTTCTGATTTAATATGTTTACTTGTGCTGCGTTTAAAGATATTAAATAGTCTTAATGACTCATCTACAGCAGTAGTTATAGTTATTATAGTAAGATCAAGTATGTCCCGAGAGATTAATGATAACTTTTTAACTTTACAAGCCATGCTGTGCACTGCTCACCCAGATTTATAAGCAACCGATGGACTGCCCACCCCTTTAGGAGATGCCTCTGTGGTAAATGATGGAAAGCCCAATCTATGACCCGTTGTCAACAGCCATGTCTCTTTGAACAGGCATATATCAATCTGGTCCATAAACTCGCACCTCTCCTGATCACTGAGTTTGGCCTTAAACCAGCATTATTCCATGACAGGATGTGCACATTTGTCCCCGCATGTGACTCAACCTGTCCCATTTTATGTACTGTACCAAATCAACCTAATAGCAAATAACAGAGTGATGTTCACTGTATTTGTAACTAGTGCCGGGAGAAAGTATTTCATGAGACAGAATTCTGCTTCTTTTTTAAATTCGCCTACAGAGCAACAGCAGGAACCACAAACAGTGTGAACCTACAAAGCAGAAGAACCATAGAAATAGGTGGATTTGGTGTGTGTTTCACAGTTGGTGTATTTTGTGTGCTTGCTTCCCGTCCAGGGAAGAGCTGGCTTGGCAGTAGGGGCTGGAATGTTTGCATGAGGAAAAAGTCAAGTCTGATCTGCATATGGTTGGGTCTGAACTGCGGTGGTGAAGTGAGCTAAAGAACATGATGGATACCAACCAGATCTAATAGTGACTGGGTGTGAGTGTCTGAAAAGTTTGAGCGCTCCATCCATCATCTCAAACTGCCTGAACTAATAACGAATCTGGCATTTTAAGTGCTTCTTCTAAGAACTCTAAGAGTCCCTCAAGAGAACCTCATGAACTGCCCAAATAGGATATTTCACAGCTTATAGACTGACTGCTCAGCAGGCACTCATCTCATTGTTCATCTGTGGAAGACGGAAGTGATTTTTGCAGAATTTCATTGACTTTCATTTATGCAGACCAAAGAACAAAACAAATTCACTTTTGCTTTGCGAAAACGTCTATCAATAAAGACCACATTTTTTCTATTTTTCACTCAGATAAAAAATCCATCAGTATACAGAAGAAGTTGGGAAATAGAAGCAAAAAGAAACCGAAACCCATTCTGTGTCGACGACAACCATGTTTGCCCATTTTTGCTCTGGCAGAGAGTTAAGAGCACTGCCTTTTGGCCCAACGGTTATCCATGCAAAATTAAGCATCTGTAAAGCACTTTACAAATAACACGTGCACTTGCAGTTCTGTTGTAAAATTGTCGGCTTAATAGTAGTGATGCAGTGATACACCTATTGTAATGTTGCCCCACTGAAGAGAGTCAGGGTGGTGCATTCTATAATTTTCTACTACTCCCAGAAGCAACACCCCCAATAAAACCTGCATCTAGACTTGAATAATGTTATTATGTTTTTTAAAAGCATGTTATTAGGTAGAAGAGGGGTGTAATTATTGTAACTGGAGCTGAGCTTTAGCACAGATGACGTTAATGTACTCAACAGAGACTGCCTGTGATCTTGTATGGCTCTGTGAAACCTTCCTAAGAAACACCAGCTAATCCTCTTTTGGGTGGAGACAGCAATGTATCCTGATCTTGTAGTAAACTACAAGAGAACTTGGTGCATGTCTTACTTAAGTGTGAGTATTACAATACCATAATGAGTAAGGTTACAATCTTGTGATCATCTGTACCATCTAATGTTTCACTGTTGCATTAGTGAATTTTTCAGAGCATATAATGATTTGATTATCTGCCTTCCAAGGTGTTCCAGAGTGCTCATCCCCAGAAACAGGTGCGAGTATAGAATGAAGATCATCATCATTATCTCAATGATAAAGCCGTCCAGAATACTTAGTAATGATGTACAATGTCCTCCTTGGTGCAGGATTTGTTTAAAAAATTAATTGTGTGAGTTTTGCATCAACATGCTAACAAGAATGGTTTACTTTTGCCTAATGTACCCTACACATCAATATGAGTTGATGAGTATTGTTGTGTTCTTTCCTATTGTGTGCCGGAGAAGAACTAAGGGCCTCATTACGATGTCGGTTTGGAAAGCCTCTGCCCAACAGTTGGAATCTCCTCGACTGTGTCGGAACCCTTCCAACCGACTCAGTCGGTTTACAATCCGCCTGACCGATTACGATGTTTGCGGTCGGATTTTAAACCACGTGGTCATTACAAATCAGTTCCGACTGGCTCTTGGATTATTCATGTTGATCGGAACCGCATCGTACTTTCCGATGGACAGCATTTCCAACCGACCGATTACAATGGCGATTTCCAACAGCCTTTCCAAGTCGGCCTGTCCGACACGAAAAGACTGTCGGAAGGTGACTTTGGGGGCCCCTAGCAGGGCCACCTTCATCCTAAGGCCTCACGTTGGGGGCCAAGGGGGTTCCTAAGGGACCCCCCTGTAAAACCCTGTACTGTGTGGCAGGAAATATGGGTTACCCGCAACAGGGTGCAGGGTTTTACACACACCTCCCATTTCATTATAGGAGCCAGTGTTGTTGGGCGGAACACAAGTTCCGTAGGACACAATGGGACTCTGACAGAACAGTGTTCGGTTGCATCATAATCGGTCGGGCAGAACCGCAGAGCACGTGTCGGTTGGTCCAGATTCCGAGACCGTGTCGGGTGCAAAGTTTCCGCCCGACATCGTAATGAGGGCCTAAGTGTCAAGCAGAGAAGATCAGAACATCGCAGGCCATTCCAATAGGAAAGGCAAGTGCCCTCCTTCTAGTTTCTATGCAAAGAGGGAAGGGTTCTCTATTTACTAGTTAATTGATGTAAGACACTGTCATAGGTGGAAGCTAGATTAAAAGCACAGGTGTCACTTTTAGCCTCTCTTATTTACAGTGGAAACAACCCTCATACCTTAGGTTCTCAACAAATATTTTCACACCACAAACCTTTAAATACTACATTGTTGGCTGGTGCTGTGCTACTGGGTTAAACAGAGACAATTAGGAGTGTGTAGATGAGCAGAAACAAGTAAGTCTTTATTTGAGATCAAACTAACAGAGGCAATGTCCAACAACTGAGTCCTCAAAGCTTTACTCCAACTGATATCCCACACACTACCAACTGTCTGGCTTCTTTGATAACTCTATTGAGGATCTCACCTTCCCCACTGTGTCAGGGTGATAGGGTACTATCTCCTTCTCAGAAATGGCACATTTAACTAGGTATTTACTAATTTTGTACTGCTGTATTAGGAACCATTATTAAATTACAAGAACTCTGGAAGACCTTAAATACAGAAGACATCCTACAAAAAATATAACGAGTCAGGAATGTCTCTCTCCCCACCTTTTTGCCCAGGTCATTTTGACTAATAGTCCAATAAAACTGTGGTGCAGAAATCCTTGCTAGTAGATGCATTAACCCTTTATGTGCGGCCGTTGGCAAATGGTCCCACTCCCTCCCCAGTGCGTCTGTCAGCCATTGGCTGACAGGGGGGAGGGCTATGAAGAACCCTCTGGAGGATTTTTTTATTTTTGCTCTCGCTGTTTGGGAAGTGCTTTTTGGACTTTTTTTTTTTTGTAGTGACGAACAGCGCGCAGGGCGTGCTGACATCATCACATTCAAAAGTGAAAGTAAAACGAGCCGTATGGCTCATTTCACTTCCACTGTATCAGTGCTCGGAGGCATATCTCCATTCCCCGAGCAGTGATTGTCTTGGGAGAGGTATCATTTGAAAGGGTATGGCATCTCTGCCCAGAGGATCCCTGTTTGGGGATCGCCAGAGGAGAGCGACCCCCAAGCAGGGATTCACACACTAGACCCCAGGGAATTGGGGGAGAAGCCCCTTAGGCAAGAGCTTGTGGTCCCCACAGCCCCACCTAATATTTAAGTCTTTCTACCCACTAGAAACCAGGGCAACAAAAAATATATATAGGGGTGGTGGCAGCCCACCATGGACCTGGCCATGCCTCCACCCCAAGCTGGCCTCAACAGTCTTTCTGCTCCACCCCTGGGGGGATGTGATGGAGCAAGCACTCATATAAAAGGAGACTTGCTCGGGAGCAATCCTCTCAAATAACTTGTAACTCCGTAATAATTGTGTTTGTAAATACTAATCTGCACCATAATTCGCACATTTAAATCTAAATGCGGGATTCTGCATTGCGCATGCGTCTACTGTATCTACGTAGTATGACGTACTATCGTTTGGAGGGAAATCTTTGCAGCTGCGCAGTTGCTTTCAAAATGGCCGCTTGAAACTCACATGATAATGCGCATGCTTTGCTGAAACTAATCCATGCAAGTTTACTAAAATGATAAATGCAAAAGATTTTTATAAGTAAATGGGATTAGAGTATAGATAGGTGGTATACAGTGAAATCATTTATTTTTGATTTTAATATTCTTTTACTTTGACCTCTTTATTAGTTTGTATTTGGGCCATACGAGTGGGACTGAAGCTTGTGTACCATGTGACTATTTCACATGCACAGTAATAACAAGCCAGGAGCCGCGATGCAAAGCCTTGAATGCCATCCAAAAGAAAACAGCAACATACCCTGGGAACCAGCATGATGTCCTGTGAACGGAAAGGATTTTACACAAAATTGCATACATTGTATTGATTAACTTGTGAATATGGGTGGGAAATAAAGCTTGGGAGAGTAAATTGATGGGCGGGAACATCAAACAATAAGCTTTAGAAGATATTAAAACTTAGCATGGTGTGATGATCATTCCCCCTTGCATGTCCAATCAGAATTAGGAGTTTCATAAAGTTGAAACATTTAGGAGTGGTGTTTAACATTAAATGAGTATAATTGAGGTAGTTTAGTGAGTCAGATACAGAACGCTCGCTCGAGATGCAGAGGTGCTGAGAGACCGAGATGCTGTCCGAGAATTGAGCAGATCCTAAAGCAGAACCGAACTTCAGAACTTAGAGCCAAAGCTAAAATAGAAGAACATCGTGGAAGAATCGAGGAGGGAATTAGGTAAAGAGCTAGAAGACGTTCACGGAAGAATCGAGGAGGAAGAGAGTATCAGAGAGGGGTGCGACGCAGGCGTCGGATCTAGAAGAGGTCATTCATCCGGTCCTGAATCCTGTTCTGAAACTTTGTCTCCTGACCAGTCCCAGGGGACCCATTCCAGCTCCTAGGCCAAGGGGTTGGTTTCCACACCATCCTAGGTAACTATAATTCTGTGTAATATGTCATTGTACTGCTCTCTCTGTTTCTCTCTTTTCAGGTACTGTCATCATTATAACTTAGTCTAAATTTTCTGACTTAATTTGATTTCCCTCCTTGGAGAAAACGGTGTTCGAGTTGTACTTTGCATTCTTTGGTTCACATGACATTTACTAGATAAACATTTAAAACTCTCCCGAGTCTGTGGTCATTTAAAGTATTTTTCTTTAATGATATTACACCTATATTGCTAACAACTAGGTCCATTGACCAGAGGAAATTTTATACGGACGGAAGGGTTGATAAGAATTGGTGAGGTAAGCTTAATCTCGTAGGTATTAGTACAGTAAATTGATCAGAGCGGTGCTTGCTAGCTTATGTATGAATGTTTATGGGCCCAGGTGAGTATGTGAATTGTGCGTATGTTTAGCTGGTATCTCCACTCCATCAGTTTTTCTGGTAGCAGAGGATGGTTAGTTTTAGTTAACTTAGGTGAAAATATTGAGATTATTGTACTAACAAACCCGTTTGAATCTTGTTCTATATTGTCTGGAAATTCCCGGGATAATTGAATAGCAGGTGGTAAATGGAAACCACACTGAAGTGAGGTTACCCGTTTGCTAAAGGTAGCGCTGAAAAGCTATGCAGGGCTGACAGTGCTGATTTAGGGATTAATTTATATAAAGGTGAGAGTGATTGATAGCAAAGAGTTCGCGGGTGAAACTTTTGTCTTATATTAGCTAGAAAGGGTAATACCGAAGGAGTAGCAGGTTCATCGTTCCTCGAGTGAAGAGTAAGAGGAAGTTTTACTCGTAGTGTGTGAAGAGTGCGCGGAAAAGTTTTAATCAATTTTCTGATTTTAGCAGAAGCAAACAGTAGCGAATGTTTCTATGTTGTTGTTTAATGAACTTTGCATGTAAAATTGTAAGAAAAGAAGTCATTTGTGTTACCTTGTAAAGGAGGGGTCAGTTGCACGTGCTGTACTGACATCCCAGAGAGCCACGCTGGTATTGGTTGGAACAGCGGGCGTGTGACTGACGCGAAATTTGTAAATGAGGCGTCAGTAGTAATGAGTGATACTGACGTCACAGACAGCCGCGCTAGTATTGGCTAAACGCATAGCGTGAAACAGAATTCGATTGGTTGGAAGAATAGAAGCCGCACTGGTATTGGTCAATTATTAAAGTAAAAGCGAACATTTGAATGGCTAGAAAAATAGAACCATAATAATAATTGATAGTGGGCTTTGCATGTGGAGACTTTAATAGGGAATCGCCCAGACAGAAGGTATTTAGGATTTGCCAGAGACCAGTATATAAAAGAATCCAAAACAAAAATGTACAGAGAAAAGAGGAAGATGACATTTATGCGGAAAATTAAAAATTATTTTAAAAAGGATAAACCTATTGAGACTAGAGAGGGAATTCTTATCCCTCCCCAGAAAATGCCTGCATCATACATAATGATGGAAAGAGGCTATCATACTTGTGTATGGTTAGAAAATTGGATAGAATATATGAAAAGTGATGGAGTGCTAGCTTTCCCAGAACATGGTAGGTTTAATGGAAGAATTCTACATAATCTGAGATTAAGAATGAATGAATTAGAGCCCGAACCTAGTTTAACTCAGTATGAGGCATTAGAAGAATGGGAAACTGAAGCATTTGAGCGTGATAGATCCAGAAGTAGTAGAAACCTTAGTGGATTTTATCCCAGACTGCCTTACGAAACAAGAGACAGTCAGATGAAAAAATGGAGACAAGCGATGGTGGTTGAAGGATTATATCCTCTACTGATGACTGAGGAACAGTCAGGAGGCAAGTGCACAGAGAAAACAAAACATTTAACGATAACAGGTAGTGGAGAATCAGAAGATGATTTCATGGAGGATATTTTAATGAAAAACTGTTAGAACTGGGGGTCTCTAGTTGGCGGAGGTAGGTACCTTTGACCAAATAGGGACCCTTGCTTCTAAATCAGGGAAAGGGGATTACACTACTGGATAACCCCTGCTCACCCCCTTGGTAGCTTGGCATGAGCAGACAGGCTTATCTCAGCGGCAGTGTGCAAAATATTTGTGAACACATACAGTAATACAGTGAAAACACTACAGATGGACACCGCACTGGCTTTATAAAAATAAGTATTCTTTATATAGACTTCACACAAGACCATAAATGACAAAAATCCACAATAATGTACTCAAAATTGACTTAAAGATGTTAGAATTAACTTAGTTCAAGTTGCTGGTAAATGCGACACAGTTCTCACAAAAGTACCTGGATGCGTAACGCAAAATAAACAAAAGGCTCGCAGCCTTGGAGATGCGTTGGTTCCTTGGTTCGCGGGAGACGATGCATCGCGCCTCAATGCTTGCGCAGAGTAGGTGATGCGTCTTGATCCTTACCGGAAAGGAGGTGATGCATAGATTCCCGTGCTGCAGCTCGGTTGCGATGCGGCAAGATGGCGCCTCGATGTGATGCGACAATCCGGTGCGATGCGATAAGATGGTGCCCTTGATGCGACGATGTTAAAACGATGCGTGCACGCCCCGGCGGCCTTGTGGCGAACTCTGTACTTTGGAGCCACGACAGGCCCTGCGACACGCTTCGACGGTGATGCAACGGCGACCCTCACGGTGGCGACACGCTTCTCCGGTGATGAGTCGGCAGACAACTGGCAGGAAGACAGGCTTCTGGGGAGATGCGGCTGCAGCACGCTTCTCCGGCGATTGAGACAACTACAACTGTGACGGCGACACGCTTCTTTTTGTTGTGTCGTGCTTCCAGCTCCCAGCGACACGCAGGCTTCTGCAGATAGAATTCCCAGCAAGAAAATTCAGAGGGGAGCTGGTGGTGAATTCCTTTGTCCCTGAGACTTCAGCAGGAGGCAAGCACAAGTTCAAGTCCTTGGAGTAATATTCTGCAAGATGATAAAAGTCCTTTGAAAGTTCCTTCTCCTCTCCTTGGCACTGAAGACACCACTGTAGGCCAACCCAGCAACACAGCACACTGGCAGGGGGGCAGTACAACTCCTATAGCTTCCTTTGGTTATTCTCCTTGGCAGAGGTTCGTCCTGTTGTTCCAGAAGTGATCTACAGTCTTGGGGTCCGGGTCCCTATTTTTATACTACTATTCTCTTTGTTATCTGAAGGCAGAGAGGCCTTTGCCTAGTCCAAACCAGTTCTGGTCAGTCCTGGAGCACTTTGTTGACAAGACTCCTTCTTTCCTTTCACAGTGTAGGCCAGGGACATCAGACGCACCACAGGAGGTGGAGCCAGCATTGTGGAGGGAAGGCACAGCCCTATTCAGGTCCCAGGTGCAGCTCCTCCCGCCCTGTGATGACTCACCCTGTCTCCTGGAATCCCCCAGCCCCTGTCATTCAAACTCCAGACACACAATTCACAACCTAGCAGAGGCAGGCCTGGACCGTTAGGCAAGAAAATACCTACTTTCTAAAAGTGGTATTTTCAAACACAGAACGTTAAAACCAACTTCACTAAGATGTATTTTATCATTCTGAGTTCAGGCATACTAAACTCGAATTTCTACCATGTTCCCTGGGACAGTTAGGGTTATAGGATGTAATAATCAAACTGCCCTTTCTGGCCTATGGGAAACAGGTAGCCTTGCAATAGTGAAACACGAAAATGGTTGTAATTCACTATTAGGACATGCCACACAAACAAGGGCATGTCCTACCTTATACTTACAATACACCCTGCCCTTGGGCCTACCATAGGGGTGTCTGATATGAAGAAAAGGGAAGGTTTAGGGACTGGTAAGTGGGTGCACCTGGCCAGTCAACATGGCAGTCAGAGACTGCACACAGGCTCTGCAATGGCAGGCCCGAGACACACTTTAAAAGCTGCTTCTGTGGGTGGCACAACAAGTGCTGCAAGCCCACCAGCAGCATTTGATTTACAAGCCCTGGGCACACATGGTGCACTGTACTAGGGCCTGACAAGTAAATCAAATAACCCAATCATGGAGTCACTAATCAATACATCAATTTAACATAGGGAGCACTTGCACTGTGGCACTGATCAGCAGTGGTAAAGTGTCCAGAGTCATAAAACAGCCATCAACAGGTCAGAAAAACTACAGGAGGCAGGCAAAAAGTTCAGGGATGACCCTGCAAAAAGGGCCAAGTCCAACAAAAACCCTCCGCCATACCAAGATGAAGCCAGTAGAACTACTCCTAGTGCCCCGGTTTTGGGAACGCCATTGGTTCCACAAGTTATACATGACCCAACGAATGGAAGGGCATTTCAGGAGAAAGGAAGAGAGGCAATAAATAAGAGCAGAGAAGAATTAATACAGAAAATAACCCAATTGAGTACCCATCCTGAAGCATTAACAATACCAGTGACTATAGGTCCAGTTGTTCCATTGTATGGGGATAAGGGGATCTGCCCCAAACCTCCAGTTATGTCCACACATGTAATTGAACCTAGAAAAGAGAAAAATAATAATTGATGACCATGGCAGTGAATGTGAGTCAGTGATATCATTAATGGATTTACCAATAAGAGGGCAAATAAATGAAACCCCGAGAAGAGTTATACCCAGTAGTTCAAAGGAAGTACAAATAGAGACTTCAACAGGAGTCAAGAGTTCCACAATAGTATCACCAGAAGAAATAGAAAGGTGGGCACAGGGAACAGACAAAACAAAACAACTGCTGGAAATGTTAGATATTTACAAATTAAAGGTGGCATTGGAAGAAATGATAGCTGGAAATGTGGGACTAGACAGGCTAAATACGTACAGTAAAGAAGAGTTATTGTTCATTTGTAGAAGTATCACTAGAAATAGAAAGGTATTCCACGAGAAATTGACTGAGCTAGCCTCCGAAATGAGAATCGAAATAGGGAAATCCAAGGTATTACAGAAACCATATAGAGCAGAATTCAGTGATAAAGACTTAGAAAATAGGAATGTGTCTGGAAGAAAATTACAGGTTAAAGAATTATTGACTATTCTGCAAAAATGGGGTGACCTAGAAAAGTGGAAAGCTAGATGGATGAGGAAAAAGGAAGAAGCACATGCAAACAGAACAAGCTCTGAATTTCTGTTGAAAGAAACAGGAAAGGTCAAGAGATTATGTCCAATGAGAGAAGTACCAGGAGGAGGATATGTACATGTTCCATGGACCAGACAAGATATTTTGTCATTTACTAATGATTTGCCGAAGCTAAGAGAAAAACCAGTTGAATGGTACAGGCATGTTGAGAGATTTGTGAAGGTTTCAAAGGTTTTGCTAAAAGATTTGGATGGTCTGATTGACATAGGCTCACCTGCAGATTTGTGTACAGAATGTAAAATTACTGTTGATTGGCCTATTGATGAGTACCCGAGAGATGAGAAAACAGTAGCCCCTTCAGAAGAAGTAATGAAGAAATATCACCAGGTGAACACTTTCTTGAAAGGGAAAATTCCTCCTAAAGAAACAGATTGGGTTAAGATAGACAGAACGACCCAGGATAGAAATTAGTCTGTACATACTTATTATGAACAACTGCTGCAAGTGTTTAAGCAGTATAGCGGATTTGAGAATATCGAAGATAAAGATAGGGGACATTTTGTGTATCGATTTGTGACAGGATTAAACCCAGAAATTGGAGACATGATTTGTCAACACATGTTGTGTTGGCAGGCAAGGCCGATAGATGATATACTTAAATATGCAAAGTACTGCGGAGACGAAATTGACCTTAGACGGAAAAAGTTAGAAGAAAAAGTGATGTGGGCCCAAGTAAAACTAGCAGAACAGCAGGAACTTCAACTAAATAGTCAGATAGGAATTCAAGGAAAAGGGCAAGGCCAAAGTGAAATTAATGGGGGAAAACTAAAGGCAAGAATGAGTAGAGAGGAGGCGAAGAAAAAGTTTCCCTGTCATGGGTGCGGAAAATTGGAGCATTGGAAAAACAAGTCTAAAAATATTCAGAATAGTAATGGCCCAAATCAAAATTTAAGTCCACAGAGGCAGAATGAGGCGATACTGAGCCAACCATAGCAGGTTGTAAATCTACAGAGTCAGTTGCCACCTGCCCCTATGCCAAATTGTGTGAACCAGGCCAAGTACAGTGCGGACACCGGATTTCAAGGAGGAAGTGGTAAGAAAAATTCTGTAACATCACAATTTCTTTTACAGGATACTTATTTCAGTGACAGTGACCAATCACGGTGCCTGAGGGGGGAGGAAGAGGAGTGCGTACTTGGCACATCAGTCATGTCCATATATTGATTGTAAAGTAGAAGGAAAAGATATTACATTTTTGTTGGACACTGGTGCTACCGGTTCTACTGTGAGAACAGCAGACATTCCAAATCTACCCCTCTCGGGAGATTCAATCCAAGTAGTGGGCGTTTCAAACAAACAGATTAGAACTCCTATTACAGAACCAATGGAGGTATGCATTGGCAATTTCAGGGAAATGCACAAATTTGTGGTATGTGACTCCAGTCCCGTAAATTTATTAGGCAGAGATCTACTGTGCAAAATGAACTGCACAATATTTTGCACACTGGACGGTGTTGCAATTCAAACCCCAGATGAAGACGGAGTCTATAAAATCATGCTAGCTAAACAAGGCACAGAGGTAAATGAGATGTATTCTTTGATGACAACAGACAATTTACTAGATGAGGTCAAATTGGCAGTAAATCCAGATGTGTGGGTTAGTACAGGAAAAGAAGTAGGACTAATGGCAAATGTAGATCCAGTAAAGGTAACCGTTAAGGAAGGTGCAGTCTATCCAAACACTCGACAATATAAAATGAGTCCCGAAGTTAAAGCAGGTGTTGCAGCAGAAATTGATCGAATGATTGAACAAAGCATTCTAAAAGAAATAATGAGCAGTCCATGCAATTCACCTATAATTGGCATTAAGAAACCCAATGGGAAATATAGGGTGGTTCAAGATTTACGAAAAATCAACAAGGTTGTTGTACCATGTTGCCCTGCAGTGCCTAACCCAGCAGTAATTCTGTACCAGATACCATTGAAGGCAGGATGGTTTACTGTAATTGATTTATGCCATGCTTTCTTCTCCATTCCGTTGCATCCTGATAGCCAGTATTTGTTTTCTTTCAAATTTGAGGATCGTATTTTTGTTTGGAATCGTGTTCCTCAAGGGTATACTGAAAGTCCTTCAATTTTTAACAAGATTTTGAAAAGTGTCTTGAAACTCTAGTGCTACCTAGGAAGTCAGTCCTGGTGCAGTATATCAATGACGTATTGGTCGCGTCAAAAACAAGAGATGACTGTGTTACTGATTCAATTGCCTTGTTAAATCATTTGGCTGATGGTGGACATCAACTGTCCCCTGAAAAATTGCAGTTTTGCAGACCCGGAGTCAAATATCTTGCACACCAAATAGAACGTGAAATGAGGAAAGTGACCCCCGGAAGAATAGAAGTAATAAGACAAATGAAATTGCCTGAAACCCAGAGAGAAATACGAATGTTCCTTGGAGTTGTGGGATACTGTAGGCAGTGGATTGTAGGGTTTTCTTTGCTAGCCAAACCCCTAATAGGAATGACCAAGAAACGAGCAAAAGATCCAATAGAATGGGATGATGAAAGTATGGAAGCATTTGTAAAATTACGGAAGTGTCTGTGTGAAGCTCCTGCCTTAGGTATGCCCGATTACTCGAAAGAATTTGCACTGTTTTTTTGTGAAAGAAATCATTGTGCGCTTTCAGTTTTAACCCAGGGACATGGTTTGATGCGACGTCCAGTGGCATACTTTTCTGCTACTTTGGACCCTGTAGCCTCAGCTTTACCTGGTTGTTTAAAAGCAGTAGCTGCAACCTGCACAAGTTTAGAACAAAGTGAGCAATTGTGATGGGACATCCGGTAAAGGTGCATGTTCCACATTCAGTTGAGATTCTGTCGAACTCAGTATCTTACCCCTAGTCGGATGACTAAGTATGAAAGAATCATATTAGGTGCTGAAATGTAATGATAGTCAGGTGTACCGTTCTTAACCCAGCTACTTTGTTGCCATATGTATATGGAGAAGAGGTGAGAGATGAAATCGAGCACGACTGTTTGGATGTGCCTGAATTTTGCACCAAACCCCATCCAGACACACAGGAAGAGCCCTTGAAGAATGCTGAACATGAGCTATTTGTAGACGGCTCGTGTATGCGCCATCAGGAGGGAGGACTAAGTGCTGCTTGCACTATGTGTACATTGGCTGGAATAGTCGAAGAATCCTATTTACCAGGAGTCAAATCTGCACAAGTAGCCGAATTAGTGACTTTGATTAAAGCATGTAAAATTGGGAAAACTTGGAAAGTAACCATTTTTACTGATAGCCAGTATGGTTACGGGGTTGTGCATGATTTTGGCCAGCTCTGTGTGCAGAGGGATTTCTTGACTTCTTCAGGATCCCCAATTAAAAATGGAAAATTTGTAAAAGAACTGCTTGAAGCAATACAATTACCGAAAGAAGTGGCAGTGGTCAAGTGTGCCGCACACCAGTCAGGAAATGACTATGTGACAGCTGGTAATAGGTATGCTGACCAGGTTACCCAACACTGCGCCAAATATAAAATGGCAGTGAACAAGAAAATTGAAAGAAGTGGAATCAGCTGCCAACTTATGCTGCTCTCAGGATTGGAAATATCGGAAGAAGTAAGACAACTACAAGAGGAGGTAGAGTTGAAAAAAAAGGAAGAATGGGTGAAAGAAGGATGCGAAAAAAGGTCACAAGATGATGTGTGGGTTTACCTAGATGGCAGGCCAGTAATGCCAAACTGTATGCTTTCACAATTTGCTAGGATGTATCATGTAGACACCCACATAGGCAGGGATGCCATGATCAGACTCTTTAGACAGGATTGGTTTAACCCAGGGTTTAGGAGTGTAGCAGAGAGTCTATACCAGAGATGCTTAATTTGTCAACAAATGAATCCCGGTCGAAAGACAGTGGTCAGTACGGGAAACATTGGAAAAGCAGAAGGTCCATTTATAAGGCTACAATTAGATTTTATTCAATTACCACCTTGCAGAGGTTTGAAGTACATACTTGCCATGGTTTGTTTATTTTCACGGTGGGTGGTAGCATACCCCACTAGAAGAAATGACAGTATAACAGTTGCCACACTATTGTTGAGAGAACTGATTTCACGGTTCGGTTTTCCAGTAACTTTGACATCAGATAGAGGGTCTCATTTTAATATTGAAAAATTCGACTAATCTGTGAAGCATTTAAAATCGAACAAAAACTGCACTGTGCATATCACCCAGAGGCTTCTTGAGTGGTAGAACAAATGAATGGCACTATAAAAACGAGACTGGCAAAGGTGTGTGCATCCACCCCACTGGAGTGCCCTGATGCTTTACCTCTTGTTCTGATGGGACTCAGAAGCATTCCTGACAGGAATACAGGGTTGAGTCCCCATGAAATACTCATGGGAAGAGCAATGAAGCAGGCATGTATACCAGGACACAAACTGTTGAATATATCTGATGACTTGGTATTGGACTATTGCAAAGAACTGGCTGACCTAGTGCGTTCTATCTCTCACCAGGTTGGAGAAGACGCAGTGCCAGGCAGCCGAATCAAACACATGATCTGAATCCTGGTGATGGGTGGTGGTGAAGGATCACTCTTGAGAGTCGTACCTAGCACCCAAGTGGGAAAAACCACATCAGGTTACATTAGTTACAACAACAGCAGTGAAATGTGCAGGCTTGCCTAATTGGATTCATGCAAGCCATACTAAGAGAGTACCAGCACCTGACGAGGAAGGACCCCAACTGACTCAAGCAGTTGAGGCTGCAGAAGGTTGTGCAGCTGAAGGATCTAGAATATCAGGTCCTGAAGTAGCTGATCAAGAACAACCGAGCACAAGTCAAGATGACTGGATACCAGTGGTTGACATACCCGAAGTAATTGTGAGAACAAGAAGCCAAACCAGGTTAGAAAGACAGGAGAATAGTGAGGCTCAGATAGGTATAGAAGAACGAGCTCAGAAAGGTGAAAATATAATTGTTGGAGATCCTGAGCAGGATCAGACAAGGAAAGAAAAACCTACTCAGACAGAGGTGAGTGAAACAATTCATGAGTCTGAGGAGGGACAGATAGGTCTAGAAGAACACGTTCAGGCTGCAGAAAAGCAAAGTGTAGTAAGACCTGAGCAGAACCAGATAGGAAAAAAAGAACAAGTTCAGGTAGACGAAGAAGAGAAAAACGAAATAAAACCTGAACAAGGTCAATCCAGGGAAGAAGAACGCATCCAGGCAGAAAAGGGCATTGCAAAAATAAGCCCTGGACAGGGTCAGACAGAAAGGGTTTCTGAAAACGAAAATGATCAAATTGTGCCACAACTTAATGAGAATAAAAGAACACTCGAAGATAGTGACAGTGCAGTAGAGGCAAAAAGGGTCAGAAGAGGTGATAACTGGCCAGGTGTTGTGAAAAGGTTAAAGTATTATTTCCAAACAATTAATGAAGAACCTGACCAAGTATACAAAATTTCAAGTCAGTCTGGGACATCTGCTGAAAAGCCTAAACGACGAAGTCAAAGATTAAAGGTATTGAGCGATAAATTCAAGGGTCCTGAATGGACCTATGTAATTCTTGAAGATTCCGAGAATTTAGATTTAAATGAAGAAAGTGATGAAGAAATAAATACAGAACAGATTGCCGAAGAAGTGAGACCAATCTGAAAATTCCCCAAAGAAATGTATATTTCAAAATGAATCCAAAATAAAGAAGATAAATCTTCTTAGCACAAGATGGGTGATGATAGGGCTGCTGGAAAACCGAAACAAAATTGTATACAAAGATGTTGTAGAATATGCATATGTAGTATATTTTTAGTGCTTATAATTTGGTTAGTACTAACAGGAGCCATTCCTTATTTGATGGTTACAGAAGAAAAGAATAACACAAACAGGCATGAAAGGATAGCTAACATGAAAGGAGATAGAGTAGCATTAGAAGCACCACATGAGTTTAAGACTAAAAGAGACAGGGTAGATTTAGAAGCACAAGATGAGTTAGATGTACACCACACTGTGACAAATAATGACACTGCTTTAAATGTATTCACCAATTTATTAGTGCAATATGTAGACACCATGGAAGTTAGTGATTGCTATGTGTGTATGAAATTGCCTGCATCAGTAGCAGAAGGCGTAACATATCATCACATTCCCTTAACATATGGTATTTCCTGTAGTTTTTTAGCAAGTCTGTTTTATAGAACAGGAAAGTTACAATATTATTATTCTAATATAGGCGTGATTTTTTCTGAGGTTCCTTTGCGAAAGAGCATGAACCCAATTCTTAGTACTAAAGATGCACAGTTTTTGGGAGAATATTTTTTAACCATGAAAACAATAGATATAGCTGAAACACACAAGCACAATTAAACATGTAAATTACGCGAAGAAGAAAATAAATTTCTGAATTTAGTTGAGCAAAGGAGACAGGACTTCTAAAGAAGGGCATCTGAACCGAAACCTCAGATACCTCAGTGGGCTGAAAAGGAAAATGTTTATACAACTGGCAAGACTCATGTTGCTATGTCCCTGGACTTTGAAATGAAAGGGAAGATCTGCCTCCATAGATTAAAGACTGACTATAACAATTCATTTATTGGTTCCAGTGAATGTGAACAACATTTCTTAGTAATTGGGGGATGGTGACTAAAAGGTGGAACAGATTCAGTATTTCCTGGAATTTATCACGCATGTGGCGACAAAGCATATTTTAGGCTGCCTGATCATTGGTACGGGAGTTGCTATTTTGGAATAGTATTCCCAAAAGCGTACCATGTGAAAAGAATCACTGGAAGCAATGAAAACGCAAAGGAACTAACACGTATGAAGAGAGCTAGTTTTTCAGAAATAGCATGTGATATGTTCAGTGCATTGATACTTTCAGTGGGAGTGATTCTAAACTCACGTAGAATTTGTCAATTATCTACAGTGGTTAATCGTCTATCGACTGATACTGCTGGAGGGTTCTTAATGATTAATACAGAAATGGTTGCGATTAGATCTATGGTTTTGCAAAATCTACTTGCTTTTGATATATTATTGGCAAAAGAGGGCGGAGTCTGTAAAATGCTGAAAGCGCAACATTGTCGCACTTACATTCCTGATAAAAGTGTTGAAATTGGAGGATATATTCAAAATATTACGAAATTGGAGGAAGATTTGAAACCCCTGGAAGCTGACAGTGTATGGAAGAAGTTAACAAACAGTATTACTACCATAGGCGGCTGTTTTTCTAAAATAAGTAATAGTATAATAGGTCAAATAATACTACCAATATTAGGAATAATACTATTAGTTTTAGCAATAATGACATGTTCAAATGTTGCAAGAAAATAAAGAGATATACAGTGAACGAAAAGGAAAGGGAGAGAAAAAACAATGAGATACAGTTAGAGGAAATGAAAGGAGATCTATATAAAAAGATGAAGAATTTGCAGTTCAATAACGAGAAAGAAAGAATTGAAAAGATTGAAGAAGGAATTGAGATGTGCTAAAGTTGGCATCTGATTGGTGGTGGGAAATTAGTGATGGCAATAAATGCCATCAGAGAGGAGATTGATGGAGCAAGGACTCGTATAAAAGGAGACTTGCTTGGAAGCAATCCTCTCAAATAACTCGTAACTCCGTAATAATTTTGTTTGTAAATACTAATCTGCACCATAATTCGTACACTTAAATCTAGGGGAAGCTTGCCTATGTGTTTTACTAACAAATAACCCGAGTGTCACTAAAGATGGCCGCTAAACGCGGGATTCTGCATTGCGCATGCGTCTACTACATCTACGTAGTATGACGTACTATCGATTGGAGGGAAATCTTTGCAGCTGCGCAGTTGCTTTCAAAATGGCCACTTGAAACTCACATGATAATGCGCATGCTTTGCTGAAACTAAACCATGCAAGTTTACTAAAATGCTAATGTGA
The DNA here is from genome assembly GCF_964204655.1 of Triturus cristatus. Taxonomy (NCBI): domain Eukaryota; kingdom Metazoa; phylum Chordata; class Amphibia; order Caudata; family Salamandridae; genus Triturus; species Triturus cristatus. The sequence continues at coordinate 1,426,071,195 of NC_140590.1, read as the reverse complement.
AAGAAGTAAATGGTATTAGAGTAGAGATAGGTGGTATACAGTGAAATTATTTATTTTTTATTTTAATATTCTTTTTCTTTGACCTCTCTATTAGTTCGTATTTGAGCCTCCGAGTGGAACTGAAGCTTGTGCACCATGTGACTATTTCACATGCGCAGTAATAACAAGCCAGGAGCCGCGATGCAAAGCCTTGAATGCCACCCAAAAGAAAACAGCAACATACCCTGGGAACCAGCATGATGTCCTGTGAACGGAAAGGATTTTATACATAATTGCATACATTAGGATAGGATAGGATAGGATATATGCTTGTAGAGCGCTCGAATGCCGTGCCGTCTTGGCGCTGAAAAGGGTAAGAACCACCTAGTGGAGCCAATAGACCTGTCACCTACAACTATGTTCTGGTAAACAACAGAGTTTTCAAGGCTCTCCTAAACGCCAATCTGTTAGATTGTAACGCATGGCTACCGGCAATGAGTTCCATAGTAGAGCAGCACGGTGTGAGAACGCTCTGCCACCCCATCTTACTCTCCTGATCCTATCCAGGCGGAGAAGATTCAAGTTACCCGATCGTAATGGTCGGGCTGGGATGTAAGGTCTAAATAATGTAGGCATAACCCTTGCCCCACCTCCATAAAGAGCCTTATGGACAAGACATAGAGCCTTAAATTCGACCCGATGCTGCATTGAGAGCCAATGTAAGGTTCGAATAGCCACAGAGGTGGGTTTACCTCTAGGTATGTCCAAAAGCAATCGGGCACCAGCATTCTGTAGTGATTGAAGCCTATTCATTTGTGTCTTATCAATTCCCAAAAATAGGCCATTACAGTAATCCAACTTTGAGAGCAGAAGGGCCACCACCACTAACTTCTGTTGTTCCTTCCTAATAAAAGGAAAGATCTTCTTCAGAGTTTTGATCAGGAAGAAACAAGAGGAGGTAAGGCTATTTACTTGGGCTGAGAAAGTTAGTTTGCAATCAAAGATAACCCCCAAGTTTCTAATCTTAGACGCAGGGGTAGGGCACTGTCCAGCCATCGTAGGCCATCATGAGGCATCCCATCGGGGTTGTCCCTGGCCGAATTCCATAACCTCCATTTTATCGGTGTTTATCTTGAGGAAGCTATGATTCATCCAGGCTATAATCTCCTCCAGGCAGGCATGGAACCTAACTGCCGTGTTCTCAGGATGTTTAGTCATAGAGACTATAAGCTGAGAATCATCGGCGTAGGATGTAAACTCAAAGCCATGCCTCCTGATCAGGGTAGCCAGTGGCAGCATATAAATATTGAAAAGAGTGGGTGACAAGGCAGAGCCCTGAGGTACCCCACACAGCAGGGAGAAACTCTCCGACTGCAAACCCTCCCAGCTCAGGCTTTGAACTCTTCCATCCAAGAAGGAAGACAGGAGGGACAAGGCTGTACCCTTGATGCCCACCTCTTGGAGTCGTTGGACCAACACTGTGTGGTTCACAGTGTCGAAGGCTGCCGACAGATCCAATAGAACCAAGATTGCGTTTCCCCCCTGATCTATGGTTCTACGGATCTCTTCTGTGACTACTATGAGGGCAGACTCAGTTGAATGGCTTGGTCTGAATCCGTGTTGGGCTTTGTCCAATATTTCATTTGTTTCAAGATAGTTGGTCAGAGTTCTATTCATAGATTTTTCTATGATTTTAGCCATAATGGGTAATCCGGCGATCGGCCGGTAATTCTTTGGCTCAGTGGGGTCAAGCGTAGACTTCTTTAATATAGGCTTAACAATTGCCCTCTTCCAGCAGAGCGGGAATGTGCCAAGTTCTACAATCTGGTTTAACAGTGAGGTTGGCACCTCCCCAATTCTACCTGCGACCCGATGAAGCACAGTGGCAGGACAGGGATCATTAGGTGATCCTGATTTTAAGGAAAGAAGTGTGTCACCAACTTCCTCTGAACCAATCACGGGGAAACTAGCAAGTTCCTCAGGGGGTGGGCTCACTGTCACTGATGGATCTTGCACTTTGTCAGGGAGTGGGCAGATCTGCAAAAGGTCTTCATAGATATCTTGAACCTTCTTTTGAAAAAACATAGCCATCCTGTCACACAACTTTTGGTCTGGATGAAAGGCGGAACCCTGCTGAGCTTTAGAGAGTAGATTAACTGTTTTAAAAAGCTCTCTGGTGGAGTTACCCGCTTCATCAATTTTATTTGTACATTGTATTGATTAACTTGTGAATATGTGTGGGCAATAAAGCTTGGGAAAGTAAATTGATGGGCGGGAACATTGAACAATAAGCTTTAGAAAATATTAAAACTTAGCATGGTGTGATGATCATTCCCCCCTTGCATGTCCAATCAGAATTAGGAGTTTCATAAAGTTGAAACATTTAGGGGTGGTGTTTAATATTAGAAGAGTATAATTGAGGTAGTTTAGTGAGTCAGATACAGAACGCTCGCTCGAGATGCAGAGGTGCTGAGAGACCGAGATGCTGTCCAAGAATTGAGCAGATCCTAAAGCAGAACCTAACTTCAGAACTTAGAGCCAAAGCTAAATTAGTAGAACATCGCGGAAGAATGGAGGAGGGAATTGGGTAAAGATCTAGAAGAAGATCGCGGAAGAATCGAGGAGGAAGAGAGTATCAGAGAGGGGTGCGACGCAGGCGTCGGATCTAGAAGAGGTCACCTATCCGGTCCTGAATCCTGTCCTGAAACTTTGTCTCCTGACCTGTCCCAGGGGACCCATTCCAGCTCCTAGGCCAAGGGGTTGGTTTCCACACCATCCTAGGGAACTATAATTCTGTGTAGTATGTCATTGTACTGTTCTCTCTGTTTCTCCCTTTTCAGGTACTGTCATCATTATAACTTAGTCAAAAGTTTCTGAATTTGATTTCCCTCCTTGGAGAAAACGGTGTTCGAGTTGTCCTTTGCATTCTTTGATTCACATTAAATTTACTAGGTAAACATTTAAAACTCTCCCGAGTCTGTGTTCATTTAAAGTATTTTTCTTTAATGATATTACACTTATACTGCTAACAACTAGGTCCATTGACCAGAGGAAATTATATACGGACGGAAGGGTTGGGGGGGGGGGGGGGGCAGAAAACCCACAAGACACTAGGGAGCAATTATATATATATTAAAAAAACATAGGAGTGGAAGCTGTCCCCCACCGCAAATAGGACTCAGTCTTTCTTCTCTCATAGGGGTTAGTTGGGAGGTAGAAAGCCCACTAGGTGCTAGGGAAATTAAAATAAAAAATAAATATAGGGTGGGATAGCCCACAATGGGCATGGCTATGCCCCACCCAATCAGGACTCAATAGTCTTTCAGCCCCCCGCAGGTGGGGGTGCCATGGACATAGCCAAAACAAGCTCAACAGTCTTTTTGTCCCCCTTGGGAATTGGATTTGGGATGATTAACCCTAACCTGCCCCCCTGGGGGTGGGGGCAGAAAGCCCACTAGACACCAGGGAATGTTTTTTCCCAAAACAAAATAGGGGTGGGGGCTGCCCACCATAGGCATGGCCATGCCCTACCTCAAAAAGTACTCTACAGTCTTTTTTGCTCCTCCCCCAACGGAGTGTGGTTGGGGGTGATTACCTACAATCTGCTGTCCAGGAGGGCAGAAAGCCCACTAGACACCAGGACATATTATAAAAATAGACATAGGGGTAAGGGCTGCCCACCATGGGCATGGCCATGCCCCTGCCTCCCAAAATTTGGCGACAGTCTTTCGACACCTCCAGAACTTTCCATCCCAGAAATGTGAGGATTTATTTTTTTTTACTCAATGTTTGAGGTTTGTGAGGGATTCTGGGTAAAGAAAAACATGGGGAGAGCCACACAAGTCACCCCACCCTGGATTCTCCCAAGTGTCTAGTTTTCCAAAATGTGCAAGTTTGCTAGGTTTCCCTAGGTGCCCACTGAGCAAGGCCACACAATCCAAAACCTTTGCAAAAAAGGGTCATTTATGAGTAGAAAAATGTAATGTATCCGTGTTGCGTGTTGGACCATTTCTTGCTGAGGACACTAGGCCTGTCCAGACAAGTGAGGTACCATTTTTATCCAGAGACTTGGGGGAATGCTAGGTGGAAGGAATTTTATGGCTCCCCACAGATTGCAGAGCTTTGCATCATACAAATTCGAGAAACATTGTTTTTGTGATCAAAGTTGAGGTTTTCAAGGGATCCTGGGTATAAAAATCTGGTGAGAGCCATGCAAGTCACCCCAACCTGGATTTCACTTGGTGTTTAGTTTTAAAAAAATGTGCAGGTTTGCTAGGTTTCCCTAGGTGCCGGCTGAGCTAAGACCAAAATCCACAGCTACCCACTTTGGAAAAAAAGGCCAGTTTTGAGTGGGAAAATGTGATGTTGGAATGTTGCGTTTTTGGTTATTTCCTCTTGTGGGCACTAGACCTACCCACCCAAGTGAGGTGTCATTTTTATCAAAAGGCATGTTGGAATATAGAATAGTAGAATATTTGTTATAACCAATTGGATTTTTCTGCATTTGTGCCTTCCAAATGTAAGCCAGAGAGTAAGATAGAATACATTTGGAAATATATAATTTAAATCATATGCTTGTAAGGAAACCCACAAATTGAGAGATGTACAAATAACTGCTGCTCCTAAACTCCATATCTTGTGTCCATTTCAGAAATACATACGTTTCCTTCACACCCATTTTTCATTCTACATATTTTACCATATGAATTGGTCGATACTCGGTACTCAATGAAAAACCACCATTGTACTGTATAACTCAGTTGTTGTCTGTGAGTACCTTGGGTTATTGTAGAACCTACAACCCTATATATTCCCGCAACCAGAAGGGTTTAGTGGACGTAATGGTGTATTGCTTTCATAAATCAGTCATTATAACAAAAAGTTGTAGATGAAAACGTTGTCACAAATTACTGCTTTTTCCGACTCATTTTCAATATTTCTTTACTTCAACACTTAGGGCCTAATTACGATGTCGATCAGAAAGATTCTGACCGCTGGTCAGAGGATTTCCAAGCAACATGGTAGGTTTAAAGTCCGACCGCCGTATTATGACGGCAGTCGGAGTTTAATCCAGCAGGGAAATCTGACACGGTTCAGATGGGCTCAAGGACCATGTCGGCCAGTCGGAAAGCCCTCATTATCCCTTAAGGATGGAGTTTCCGCCATTGGGATTATGATGTCGGTTTCCAACAGCTAATCCATGTCGGCCCTTCCGACATGGATTGGCTGTCGGAAACTGACTTTGGGAGCCCCCTTTGCCCCCCCGGCACTACGTATTTGGCCCTAGGGGGTTAACATTCCTGTTGCGTGGGGCAGGGGTGATTCAGAACTTCAATTTTTAATGGGAGCTTGTGCTGTGGGCTGTTTTGGCACACTGAAATATGGAAGTTTGCGACCACACCATGTGCAGTCAGGACCGCCGACCTATGGTCGGGTGGTTCCTTCCACGAAACAGTGTCGGTCAGAGGCAACTCCGACCGACATCGTAATGAGGGCCTTAGTTTCTTTGAGAAAACATTGAGGGATCTACAAACATGACCCCTTGCTGAACTCGGAATTTTGTCCACTTCTCAGAAATGTACCCATGGGTGTCATACTGGTTTCCACCACAAATTGGAAGAAGAGTGAGAGCACAAAAAATAGTAAACATGGGCTACTTCTTTGAAAAATGCCAAAACTGTGGTAAAAAATATGCTTTTTATTCAGCTCTGCATGTTCCTGAAAGCTGGAAAGATGGTGACATTAGCACAGCAAGCCATTCGTTGATGCCAATTTTAGGAAAACAAATGGACACCTTTATCCAGAGCATCTTTTTTCCTATTTTTCCCCAAAATCTCAAAATTTAGATTTATTTGGCCTATGTTCTCGGGCGCCCTCCAGGGGAACCACACACCTGGGAAACTTTAATATCCCCAGCATGTTGGAAAAAAGACAACAAAAAGGACACAAAATTTGTTGTGGATACCGTATGTGGAAAACAAAATATGCAGCCCGAAGCGTGAACTACCTAAATAGCCCAAAAAGGGCTCAGCATAGGAGGAGGTGTTGAGGGGAAGAGGCCCAGCAATTAAGGGTTAAAGGGGAAACAATAAAAATCCCCACTTCCTCCGAGGGGCCATAAGAAAATCATCGAACATGAGACTGTATAAGCCACTTGACAAACCTTTCACTCGTTGGAGCGAGCACAATTCTGTATCTACCTATCCATGGCTTCATTTTAGTCCTGGCCACCATTTGTGAGGTTTCTATTTCGTACCAGACATTCCTACATGACCCTAACAAATTACGGTTCAAAATCCGGAGGGTCTGAGGGAAAGTTTAAAGACCACACAGGGTTTGTTCCCCCAAAAAAACAGGATAATCAACAATACAAAACCCCGAGGTCTATCAAATGCTAGGAAAGTGTGGAAACCACTACGTCAACATTAAATCAAAATAAAGACGTGAAACACAACCCCCTAGATATGTCTTTGGGCATATCCCTTGAAAGGACGAAATCCCTCACTCACCAAAGGTCTGTTTACTAAGAAGAGAGATTTACAGACAGTTAAGCGAAACGCTGAAAAAAATGTTGATGCTGGAACGAGTGAGTGGACAGAGGAATGACAAAAATGTCAATTGTGTATGCTGGAGAATGTTTATTTTGTGGAAAGATAAAATGCTTGTAAAATTTAAGAATAAGATCACTGTTCGAAAACTGTGAAGATAAATGCTACAAAATCACATTGAAAGGGAGTCATGAAGTGCCCTATCTCAAAAATATACACGAAGAAGCAGATGGTTGTGTGTTGCTTCATGCTGCACATGCTGCTAATGAGGGTTACAAGGCAGTAATGATAAGCCCAGGTGACACCGATGTTTTTATTATGTGTTTGGGATTTCATGACAGAATCATGGCTAAATTGTTTCTGCAATGTGGTACTAAAATACCCATGCGAGTCCTTGGCATTTGGAAAATAGCTTCAGGCCTTGGTGAAAAAGTTTATTTAGCTATGATAGCTCTCCATAAGTTTACCGGATGTGCCACAAAAAGGAAATTTGGAAAAGTAAATGCATTCAAAATCCTGTCTGCCAACAGACATACATAGGAAACATTTTCATAGCTTGGAGACAAATGGGATCTCTCTGAAGGACTAATGGACAAATTGGAGCAATTCTTCTGTATGCACCAAAATCGTTGGTTCATCACGTGAATGCCTTGAGATATCACCTATTCTGTGCAATGAAGGTTAAGATAGACACTCAACAACTTCCATTTTGCATGAACTGGCTGAAGGAACAAGCTGAACGTGCAAATTATCAAGCCGCTATAAGCAAAAGATATTTTCTAAATGATCCATAGACATCTAGTAGGGAGAGAGGGTGGAAGTTGGAATCACACAAGGGAGCAGAGCAACTGGTAGTGGACTGGATAGAGAGCCAGCCAACACCTCAGGCTGTGTTAGATCTACTAGCTGCAACTGCATTATGAACTGCTAACTCCCAACATGTGTCTGCTGTCTAAATGACCTCAAGCGCACTGACATGTGTAGACTTCTCAGCTGTGAAAATCAACAGACATATATTCAGAAGAAGAAGATGATGATGAATGTGAATGACAAATTGTGTTTATGTTCACTCATGACATACATTGCCTATGTAAGGTGTAACAACTATTAATATTTGAAATTATATGTGAAAATTATGCATATATTCTATATCAATATCTGAGGAATACACTGACGTTTTATTGTTGTTATTTTAAGGACTATATTGTTATTATTACACTTAATAATCATATATTTTTTTTAATAATATTGAATTTAACAAATCTGGTGGAGTTGATTTATTTGACCATGTATTATGATGAATTTGTATGCTATTTATCAAAACTATGAAAACTTTTTTTTTACTATGGTTGCTAATCCAATAATATCAGACAACAGGCAAAGAGTGATGACTTGCTATCACATATTTTCCATCTCTAGGCATCCATACCTTACAAAAGTATCATCTTAGAACCCATTCCCCCGAGTGGCCTAAATTTGGGGTCCCGGCTCACGTCCTATTTCATACCCAAATTTAGAGTTTTTCTTGAGGGAAGCTATTAAAGGTTTCTTTTCAAGGAGTTATCTTCAATAACCTTCAAATAAAATTTGGTAAGGCCTAAGATGGACATGAATTGTTCTTTGGAAATTGGATCAGGAGCCTCTATAATGTCCTTGATATGACAATCCTTTGGGTGGATACCATTCTCAGAAATAGTGGTCCTACGATACTCAACACCACTGGAACTAAATTTACATTTATCTCATTTCAGAGTTAATCACTTTGTGGATAATGCCTGAATGACCCTGTCCACCTTTTTTGTCATAATGGTCCTTTAAGAAAATAATGATGTCATCTTGGAAAGCAACAGCACCACCCACTGCCTCTAAATTCTCCTTCAAGATTTATTAAAACTCAGAAGCTGTGCTTGCAAGACCAAAAGGCATCCATTTGAAATGGAACAAACATTCCACGGGTTACAAATGCTGTAGGATGGCAAGATTTCCCCTTTAATACAACCTGCTAATAGGCACTCACTAGGTCTAAAGTTGGAAATACAGACCGTCCAGCAATCATGGGTAGCAGTTCATGCATGTTTGGAAGAGGGTCGCAATCAATCAAAATTACATTATCTAGACTGTGGAAGTCAAAATGTAGCTGTAGATCTCAAGAACTCTTAAGGAAGTTACCACCAGGTGACACTCAAGCATAAGACTCTGTAGGCTCAATATTATCCTTAGAACATGACATCTCAAACTTCACACAGTATGCAAAGTCCTAATAACAACAAATATCTCTGAATGTTCAATGCTTTTTGTACATAAATGGCTACGCTCAGAGTGAAATCAATGGCTATCTATAGCCTTTCTTGGACCTTCTTGCTGTTTGTCTACATTAATAGTTGGACTCTTAGAACCTGATTGTAATTTATATTTTCAAAGTCACGGTCAGCATCAAGGTTTCTTAGAACCACAGCATAGTCTTTTTTCCTAGAGTAAAATTTTAAATCTTCCACCACTCTGTTATTTTTGCCAGTACACCTGATTGATAGTTGGCTAACAGCATAGTCAATTAAGATTGGCTGTATTTTCTAAAGCAGGTAGTAATTTAAAATTCCTCTGACCTTCCCCACACAAGCAATCCTAATGTAGTAATAATTTCCTTTGTGGATCACATGCTACACTGTCAAGTACTTCAATATATGCCAGAAACATTTTGTACCATATGGGCCATTCTGTTGGAGGTTCAGCTGGTGTAGGAAGGAAGTAAGGATAGTCATTTTGCAAGTGTATACAATTAATTTGAAAATTAAAAAACAATGAACTAAAATGAAATATTTTTCTCTGTTGTTCCAAGACTGGCGAAAACCAGAGCAGAGAACAGTCAAAGTGTCTTAATTGGTTTGTTTGGCAAAACTAACAACACAATTTCTCTTTAGGTTATTAGAACATCTAAAACAGTAAGTGATGTCTTCAAGAAGAATTTCTGTTGTCACAAAGTAGCACTCTGGAAAAGGTAGAGACTCTCATATTATCCTGAAATATAGAATTTTATCACCGCTCATCTAGGTTCCGATTCAGTGAAGGCAACCAGGTACAATGGGAGCAGTGTTTCATATTTTGTGCCCCAAAACATCAATCAGAGCGAGTTAAATGTTAAAAGGCTTGTTGTGGAGCAACAGTTGTTAACAGTCATAACCATTGCCTCGCAACTTGAAGGAATCTCCTTCATTGCTTTGCCTCATTCTAATTATATGTACAATCGATTACGTGGAAAAAATTGCAGCCCGCTCCAATAAAACAATACTGAGGTACAAAGCTCAGCGTTTTCTTTACATTCTATGCTTGGCCTGTCAAAACGAGGCACCGAATATTCTGAGCTCCTTCCACCGGTATCATGGTGGTACTGCAATGTGTGACCACCCTGCATCATAGACAGCCAAGGTAGATATGACAGCTGTGATCTGTGATTCTAAAGTTTACCTAAGCACACAACATTTCTGAATCATGCGCTCTACTTTGATTCCCTAATAGGGTGAAAGAGGCTGTGGAATGCAGTAAAGAATAAAAGGTTGTGGTTGCAATTTTTTCTCAACTGAACACCAAGGGGAACAACCTTTACAACGCAACTTTTGCAACGCACTACCATTACAACGAAACTGTTACAACGCAAGTGGATTTACAACGCACGCCATTACAACGCAAGTCTTTACATCGACTTGCGCTAGATGGCGTGCTAACATTACAAATAGTGTAGTTTACTATCCCAACACCTTCCCTACTGTTAAGTGGAGTGGAGTTGGAATAGTAAATTACACTTTTCTAATGTTCGCACGCCATCTAGCGCAAGTCGATGTAAAGACTTGCGTTGTAATGGCATGCGTTGTAAATCCACTTGCGTTGTAGCAGTTTCGTTGTAACAGCATGCGTTGTAACAGCACGCGTTGTAATGTCATACATCCGAACACCAAGTATGGAGATTTTACTGTGCCTTAAGATGGGAATGGCTCTGGAATGTACGTAGATCTTGGAAAGCTCATAATGTTGAACCTGCTGCTCCTTACTACCTTGATCATCAGTGATGGACTGAAAAAAGGCAACTAGAAATTGGTGGATGATCAGCAACAGGTACGTAACAAGGCCCATATTTATTAAGGTTTTGCATTTCCCTTGTGCCCCACAAGGGGATGCAAGGTGACGCAAAACTTAAAATTAGATTTGCCAAGCCACCTTCCATGGCCCTCCTTGGCTTGGTAAATCTGGAATAATACAAGGCAGTGCAAGTTGCTGCCTTGTGTTACTCTGCATGGTGGGGGTGTTACATGGGTGGAGCGTGGGTGTTCCCACGTATCCACCCATATATTCTGAAGCATTCCCAGATTTACCAACACTAGTAGACCTGGGAATGCATTCGAGGAGAAATATCATACAGGAGTCCCAAGCTCCAATCCAGGCAGAATGGGTCTCATTAAGAGATTCTTCTTAGTAACTCCAACACGCAAAAGTGCTGCTATTGAGCATTCTCGGTGGTGGCAAAATGTGAGTGCCAGGGTTCTCCAAATTGATGAAAGATGTCCTGCGCCACCTATTGGTGTAATTGCCATTTGCAGTCCTCTTAGTCTTCACGTGGCCGATGGGGACAGTGTCGACATCACTAAGTTAGCATGAGCCCTGAAGCCATGAGGCTCCTTTTGTGCACATTACTACATGGCTTTATTTTTGTAAGACTCAGTTTATGCCTTTCACATGAGAACGGTCTACTGTGTTCGTTCTCTGCCTGGTCCAGGAGTTTAGTATGAACGCCGCGAGCAAGGTCCATAAACAATGCCCTTGTTATTTTGTCTGGTCCGGCCCTAGCACATAGACAAAACATACTACTGCAGCTGCTGCTGGAGACTGAACTATGATATTATGGGATACATGTTTAGGTAACACACACTTGGAGAGGGACATTTCCAGGGAGAAGAGCAAAACGCACCTAAGATGTACAAATACCATCTATAGTCTAAGGTATGGGGTCTGCTGACAAAGCACAGAGATCTTCTAATATATAATAATACTTATTCTTACCTAGGGGAGGGAGGTTAGGCACTATAGTCCTTTCTCCATTGTCTTTGTATGATGACATCTCCCTTTACCAATGCAGAACTTTAATTTCTTGGAAGACGTGCTGAAAACTGTGGCGAACCCACTAGTTTAATTTACTTCACCAAAGGCATAGTACTAAATACAAAATGCCAACTGTGAATTCTTCTGTTTTCAGCACTTTCCGCCGAAATCTGAGCATTTCCTATTAACACACAACTCGAAATCAGGTCCCAGGCCTGTCCACGGACCAAACAAACAAGACCCTTCGCTTCCCTGGCTCACTTCTGACAGAATGAGGCACTCCAGGCTCAATCGAGCAATTAATCAACCAATCACTCTTTATTGTTTAATTAATCAAAACCAATACAATGATTCATTATAATTTACAAGTAATAGCTTAAAGGAAAATAAAAATACTTAAAAGAGTTGTTGATTTACTTCGCCTCCAAATCAATTATCTAGCTAATTAAAATCTATGCAATGTAAAATTCAAGCACATCGCAAACAGAAAAAAAAAGTTTTTCTCAAATTATTTCTATATTCTTTCCCGACAGTAAGTCCAAAGGGCATATTATCAAGGGTCTTATCTCCGCTTTTTTGGCTTTAAAAGCCAAAAAAGCAGAGATAATATTTTCGCCCTATTTACAAGGCAGTGCTAACATGCAGTAGCACATGTTAGCAGCCGTTTTCCCAACGCCTCGCTCTGCATCTCTAATGAGATTCAAAGTGGGCGTCACTGGGCGTACCCCTCACGGAATACCATATAAATTATCGCCATGTGCACATCGAGATACTTACAAGGTGGCCCACAACATCGGTATCGATTTTAAAATCCGCGCTAACCGCGGTTTTCGCCGAAAACTAACGTCTGCTGAAAACCTGACTTACCTGCATTATCCAATGGCAGGTGGATAGTCAGGCTGAGTGCACCTTGGCCTATAAACAAAGTTTTCACCATTCCTATGGACTTTTCGCTGGATTTCCGGCGATATCCCCTCCTACAATGCTGCTATCGCTGGAATTTTATCGCCCTGGAGAAACGCGTTGTTAATAACGTGCTAACCGAGCGATAAATTCCAGCGCTAGCCGGCGATAAATAAAAAAGTGCTAAGCGCGCTTTGCGATATTTATCGCCGTCTGTTGCTGAAATGCCCCCAAGGTTCTTATAGCTTTTAGCACTTCTTTTGACACAGGACATATTGGGGCAGATTTACAAGAAAGTGACGCATCTGTACAGATGCGTCACTTTCCCTGCGCCACCCTTAGAAACCCTTGCGCCACCATAGATGTGCCGTATTTACAATACGGCGCACTATGGCGCAAGGATTGACAGATGCGTCAGAAATTCTGACGCATCTGTTGGCGGGAAAGTCACGCATTGCTGGAGTCGTGTCGCAAGCACGACGCAACTCCAGCAATGCGTGTTGAGGCCTATTCCCACTCCACTGCGTCACTACTTACGCCTGCTTGAAGCAGGAGCAAGATTTTGATGCAGTGGCATCCTAAAAGTGGCGCAGTGAAATCTTATAGATTTCACTGAGTCACTTTTACGAGGCCTTCCTGCGTGGGAACGCCCACCCTGCATACATTATACCTGACGCAGGTATAATGTGACGCAGGGCTTGACAACGTGGCGCATCTCCCTAGATGCGTCACGTTGCAAATAGGCCGCATTGTTTGCGCCGCTGTTGCGTCAAAAAAGTGATGCAACTGCAGCACAAAAGTCACGCAAGGGGCTTGTAAATCTGCCCCATTATTTTTAATGTTAACACTTATTTTGATACAGAGCTGGTCACTGAAAACATTTGATAGCAGCAAATATCAACCAAAGGGTTAAGGATAGAGGGTACTATAGTTTCATTTGATTTATAAAATACGGAAAACTAAAATCGATAAATCATTTTCCCTCAATTGTATTTTTTGCGTGTACAATACATTATGTGAATCTTATATTTAATTGAGTGCTCTCTCAATTTAAACATTGAATTTGCGCCTGTCGACAAGAATGAATTCCTATTAGACTAAATGAAAAATGCAACAAACTTCTGTGCTCTTTTGCTCGAGCAGGGCACGTGCATAGAATGTGTAAGATAGTTGCAGTCTTATATTTCCACAGTCACTTTGGTGGTTTAATCCAAGTTGGATCCATCGCCTGATGAAAACCTTCCAACCCTGTAAATCATTAGTTTATAGTTCAAGTACTCTGAAAATCTTTTGCAAAGGTACTCCCGCCAGTTACTAGTTTCATAGGTGTTAAGAATAACCCACACATGTGACCGTTTGCAAAAGTATTTTTTAAATTGAAGATGTGACATGAATTTGTATCTTTTGTTTAATAAGTTTTTAAAAGGCTGGAGCTCACAGGCGGGCATCGAGGCTCTTTAATCTGTACATTTTGTAATGCTGTTTTTCGAGATAATGTCTTGCAGTATTTTTTCATCTGGTGATCATTATTTCCTTCCGATTGAAACCATCAAGTAGTTGCTCATGTGATGCTCTGAGTTTATGGCACATTCTTAGATAATCTGGATGCCCACTCTACTTTATATCATTAACCCTAATTTTACCCTAATTTGAGTTTGTGATGTGGAAGAGTTGTCTCTACATATTTATTATCAAGAACATTTGCTTTCCTTCCTAGTAATGCTTCACATCCACTGTAGATGGACCCTAAAAGTTTTGAGAAGAGTTATAAATTCCATAGTTACGGTCCATACTTTGGAATCTATAAGTATACTGTGCGTGGAAAATGTGATTTAGATATGTATGCTAAAGAACCAGGGGCCATAGTTTTTGTTACTTTATTCTAAAGATGCCTGTGTTTGTTTTGTTTAAATACATTTCCACCTCATTTATTGTAATGAGATAAGCTGGGTAGTAACCTCTGTAACCAGATTGATGTTCAATTTCTTTAATCCAGAATTTAGGGCTTCATTTAGATGCTGGACAGACTGCCACCAACAGCCTATCGGTGGCGGTCCGACCGGGTGAAAGCCCTTCGGTCCGACCGCCGGACCATTTGCTATCAGGGGGAAGACTGCCGCCTCCTACAGGATCCAGGATCCCGTCGGGGCAGCAGTCGGACTCCTATCCCTACAAAGGAGGCCGTGCCTTTGCAGGCGCTGCCTTAGGGGTTAGGATGTCCGATTCCGACTGCCTTTTCATGATGGCCCTACCGCCATGAAAAGGCAGCCAGAAAGGGACTTAGGGGGCCACCCCACACATCAATGCATCATGTGCCAGGCACCACATGGCCTTTTCCTACTGTGGCTTGTGCTACTGCCCTTTTCCTGGGCCACAGCGCAAGCCACAGTAGGAAAAGGCACTTTCTAATCGCCGACACGGCATTCCGTTCATTATTGGGCAGGTGGGACCGCCGACTCATTGTCGGATGGACACCTGCCCGTGGCATGACCACCATCGTAATAAGGGCCTTAGTGTTTTTTTTCTCCATTTTATGATTTTCAGTGAAACATTCGTTCTTGTCCTCAATAGCCTCATAAATGCCACCCTTTTAGTATATGGGTTGGCTAATTTGCAAATACATTTTTAGGTCTCGCCTAGGCAGCGCATGCGCTGTCTCATTGAGACATGCAGTATATGCTTAAGTGGGGGAGTCCCCGCCTCCATTTTCCTATTTGTTTTTGAGTGTGTCTTTCAAAATGTCCTACTTGCAATTGGGTAAGCATGTTTTATGTCCCTCCTTTTTCCCTGTTGGGCATGCCTATGGCTATTGGCCCCTTTACTGGTATGAATGCATTTTTTTGTTTTTTTTTGTTTATCGGGGATCTCTTTTAGAGGTCTCGCCTATCGTTGCAGCGCATGTGCCGCAGGCTTTGCGAGGCATGCAGTATACACTATAGCAGGGAAGCTTCATGGAAGATCCGCCCACTCTCTGCCCATCTTTTTGATAGGCTTAGGTCCTAAATGCTGCCTTCCCATTGGTTCTAGCCTTATTAGTCCCGCCTTATGATGAGCATGTCATCATTTGTGTCCTTTCATGGCTACTGGCCCCTAGACTACTTTTCTCCCCCTCTCCTCCTCTCCCCCCTCTCCCGCAGTCCAATGCCTTCTCGCCGGCCCCTCCACCCCTGCCCCCTACGACCTCGACCCCCCCTCGTGCTCGTCACCCACATGCATTGCAGGAAATCACTTCATATATTTCTGGTCAAAAAAGTGCACAAGGTACGCTCCAGTAGTCTGATAGAACATTGCTGGGCATTGATAGAAAACCATAATTTAAACAAATGATTAACCAGTTGCCGCCCGCCTTCTCTGAATCAGGAATACTTCAATGTTATTTCCGGTTGGAAAAGTGCGCAAGGAACGCTCCAGTAGTCTGAAAGAACATCGCTGGGAATTGATGGAAAAACATAGTTTAAACAAAAGATTAACCTTTTTTCCTCACCTTGTTATTGTCTTATAAGGTGTTCAAAGATGGCTACCAGTTTAACTTCATGTCACTTGTCGGCTTCCTAGCGGCGTCTCACCCGCACTCCTACCCATACTTCCTGTCGGAAGGGCAAGGAGGGGAAGTGACGTGCCTGCTGCATGGGACTAGGAGAGAGAGAGGTCGGAATCGGAGAGGAGAGGAGAAGATAGCTAAGGAGGGGTAGGCGTCTCGGAGACAGAAACACAACAGAGATCAGCTGACCCGAATTTGCTCTGCTCTAGTGAGTTCCGATCTAATCATGGCTTCCTGGAACATGGACCCTGCTGCTGACACCGACTCCGCCACTGCCCACAAGGGAACCGAGCCTGGGTCCAGCGCCGCAAGCAGGGGCTCCGTCGGCAAAAGGTAAAAGGAGCAGGGGGTGTTAGTAGTGGAAGTTTCCGTCCATGATTTTTAGTGTGCTGAGTGAGAGTCCTGTAAGTGGGGACTATGTTAAGGGCTGTAAAGAGGGGCTAAGTTGAGCTTGCCGCAGTACTTCAAATGGAAAAATAGAAGTGCAGGTACTCTATACCAGAATACCTGCTCGTTTCTGAGAAGCGCCTGTTCTCTCCAATTAAAAGTATTGCGTTTCTCTTGAGAAGTGCAGGCACACTCTCTCTCAAAATAAAAAAAAGTGCTGGTACTCCGTACCGGACAGTACTGGCCCATTTTAAAGCACTGGCTGTAAGTAAAGGGTCGGCTGTGACTCACCCATGTCAGAGGTTGTTTTATATCATACATATCTACAGTTTTTGGATAGCCGCTGAGTTTGTGTGGCAAAGTGTGAGTCCTGGTTATGTAGTGGTGGGAAGTTTTCAGAGTTTGCGTGGACATGAGTGACTGAAGAATGAGGGGATGCTTTAAAACCGTAAAGTTGCGTGGTACTCCGAGGAGCGGCGAAGCAGATTTGACCAAGAGTTACCTAAGAGGTAGAGGTCAAGAAACTGCAAAGATGTGGCTGGGAAGTAGGGTGTAGGGTCGTTGACCATTGTGAGGGCAGTGGAAATGTTGCACTAAACTCTCATCTGATGTGTAGATACTCCGCAAGTTCTAGAGAAGAGGTAAATTGTATTCCAGTTTCTCACTATTTTTGGGGGTAGGAGATGGGCTTTCTGAAAGCTGGAGATTTGTTTTTGATTGTAGTTAAATACATTCATAAAAAGTATGACGCGTTTAATTCTAAATAGGTCCCGGGCAGTTACTGCAGAATTTTGGAGCCTTTATTTCTGCCTTTTTCCAGCAGACAGCGACAGCCTGTAGAAATGATCAAAGAGTAAGTAACAGTGACTAGGACAAAGTACAAGGAGTTGCGGGGGCTAGCAGCACAGGCTCACTCTTTGAAGTATTCACTTATGACAACGGTTGTTGGTGTGGGGCGGTCCTAGGCAGCTTGATTAAAAGTGTGTTTGAGTATGCTGCCCAGCTGGAGTTACTCAGTCATCTAGTTGTGGGATTGTTCTTCCCCCTGTAATTTAAAGTGAAACACGGACGTAGAATGACTCTACGTGGCACTGGATGATGGAGAGACCCCCCTAGCAGTGTCCGGAAACCTAGAAACCCCGCCAGTGGGTTCAGTGTGATGCAGAATAGGGCTTTTACTAGGTTGCTAATTTCATTAGCGGAGAGATCCTCGCACCTTGGGATAGCAACAGCACGAGCCTTCAACAGATGACAAAGCGGGGTATGAGAGGAGTTGTGCGCCTAAGAAGGAGCCGCGTGTGAAGAGCCGTCTTGCCTGGTGTATGCCCAAACCGCTGCCATGGAGGTCAAACAAAACCTGCAGTTGGTCTACCAGGCCGTGCAGGTTCTGTAGCATGACCCCAAACCCAGTGGGGGAGCTTCCAAAAAATCGGTGAGCGCTGGGGGTTGGGACCCGGGTAAAAGGGTTTTAAAGGAAAGGACACTGTTTTGTAGAGTTTTTACGAGCATGTCACATCCCATATGTTGGCAGCGCATTGAGTTAAGGGAGAACCATGTGAAACTGGGCAAGCGATTAGGGGCCGTTTTGGTTGTGAAGTTGCACGTGTCGGCATCTTGGATAGTTTTAGCGGGGGGGTTCGGGAAGTACATCAGGACAGGCCCTAAAGAGCTAACTCTAGGGGCACAAGGATCAGGAGGCTGAGGCTCTTAAGCCAATCATATTCCTTTATTTTAAGATATGGACTTGAATCAGCCAATAAGTTAATATCAGTTCTGAAGGGGCGACAGTCACAGGACAGTGTAGCAGGAGAGATGCATCTCTAACGAATGGTTTATTTTTCCCCGTTGTTTCAGTTTTCATAGTTGGTCAGAAAGGCATCTTATAAGGCCATTGATAATGGACAAAAATTGACATGATCTAGAAATCGCGTACGATGAGTCTTCCTAAAACACTGCGTGATTCGAAAATCTTGAGATTCTCTGCATGACTGACATATTTATTTTAGCTTCATTTAGCGTGGAGGTGGACGCGGCAACAAATTAACAGAGACAGTCGAGGTTCGGACTTTAGAGCCAGTGCACAAGCCGGGCCCTTAAAAAATTTGCTATGTTAAATCATACAACAAACACCAGCCAGAAGCCTGACTAAACAGTTCTGTGTAAATATTTTGTTGTATTTTCTCCAATAAGTAACTGCAAATTAAATAATTGATCTAACTACACACTTAGTTGAGAAACATAGTTGATTTCTTAGATAACCATTGTTTACATTCAAACACGTTTTAATCGCTGGTCAAAGAATGTTCCACTTTTATCAGTGAATTGCAGCGTTAGAGCTATCATACTAGAAAACAGAAGTGTGAGAAACAATTAACACACAGATCTCTGTAGTATGTGCATTAACCTACAGGTCTATTCTTGTGCCTAGAATCTGTAGTCAGTATGTCTCATATGCATTCCCCATATGCATTCCCCATTGAGCTGTCTTATTGGGATTGGAACTTGTGTCCTGCAGGATACGCAGACATTTCTGAATAAGGTGCATTCACTCACCACAGTTTTCTGAGTGGGCTAACAATAGGGTCGTATTGGGATCACAATTAGGCACTCCTTAAAAATGTGGCCCAATTTCCCGGATCGTGCCATGTTAAAGAACAGTAGATGTTTCAGCACCCAGGCTAATGTGCTGCATAGGTAAATGCATATAAGGTCCCAAAGGCGAGACCGATGGCATTGCAAATGCTTGTTTTAATGAATTGCTCCTATTCAATTATGTAATTGCCCTCTTCTATTTGCCATGTTTCTAAAAGTGTAGCCCGATATTCATGGATTTCTTTCAGATCTTGCACTATCCTAACTCCCTCCTCTGGGCAGTTTGTGGTTGTGCTTTCAAACATTTTACTTCTTTGTGGTGAGGAACAGCATTGGTTAATGTAATTATCTGTGACAAATGATTGCTTTTCTGTACAATTTTATATACGAACTTTATTAAAGGTAGGCTTACTAGGGTGTAATCAAGAATAGAGTTGCTTTTCGTTGCTCTGTGTAAACAAAATGAAATCTGATCACCCTGGAGTCTGCCATTTAATTCTCTTGTTCCTGCTGGGTGGTATATTGAGAGAATGTTTTCTCCCATTTTGTCTAATTTAGAGGTGGCAACCAAGACCTGAATTGATTCAAGATACTCCAGTGAGCGTTTTGCATCTGTACTAACTCTTCATCTTGATTATCATCCGTTAGATATGAGTAAAATCGCCTGTAATTCTCCAAAATGCATCGTAGTATTCATGTTTTAGTTTTGTTATTCAGTCAATAATTTGTCCACAGTTTTTATCTTTTGCCTGTTTGATGGATTGATTATAAAGACATTTATAAGATTAAGGTAGCTTTACAAAGTAGCATTCAATTCTGAATTTTTATTGCTAAAACCTAGGTTTCACTTACTAATATGCATGAAGTGTTCAGTAATAATAAAGAGGAAACTTAGACGACTAAACCTAAAATTGCTTGGGTGATATGTACAATGTAACCTATCAGTGGAAAATCTTCTAAGCTCCCAGTATCCAGTAGAAACATGAAGTGGAATTGTTTCCAATATGTTATAACTTCTGGGTCTCTGATGATTTTTTTTAATCCACCTATGTTCCAAAAAACAAACTTCTAAGTTTCTGAGAGATAAATTGCATACAGTTCGATCCTCAGTTAATTTATTTGATGACGCTGTTTGTACTACAGTTAGCCAGCTTCAGTCTTTTCCTGACTGGGCTGTTCATCCTTCATATTACAATGCATTTCTGATCTTAGATCATAAGAATTCATTAAAGTTTGTGCTTTGTTATTTTCATTTAAAATCGTCCTTAACTATGGTGTATTTTAGTATTCATGTAACTGGTTTTTCTTCTTCATTAAGTCTTCTGAATTAATTTTCCTGTTGGTTTAACATTACAATTTCTAGATATGCATTCTCTATATGTTTAGATTTTTCATTTCATTCCACTTTAATCGATTAATTAAAATCATAAAAGTACACACAACATATACATTCATATATACATACAAAATACAATAAATAACACTATTACATTCATCATAAAACCAATTTTAAAAATAATTCATAGTACAGAAGCTATAGTGCATAAACAGACAAGATCACATAAGGAATACCGTGCCATAAATACATGCCATTTTTTAATCAATCGACGAGGTCCTACTGGCTATCATCCTACCCTTCTGCCTAACTGCGGCCACAAGAAAAGACGCTATACAAAAAATTTCATAATTATTGGATAGCATTTGTAAATATAGTAGGGCAGGTTTGGCCTGGAAGAAACCCTTCTGTCTAAGCAAGGGAACCAAGAACTTCTTGCGGGCCCCCGTATAGTGTTTGCAAAATAATACAAAATGAAGAGTATCTTGGATGGAGTAGTTATCACAGGAGCATAACCCAGCATCCTTGGGTTTCGACCAAGTCGGGTAATCCCCCAAAATAAGGTGTAATAGATTGAATCGCAGTCTGGTCAGGAGCCAGCGATGAAATGGTTTGGTGACTATAAGCAGGTAGGGTTCTATTAACAAAGTAGTTTTTAATAGGGAATGTGCCCTCACCAAAGGTTTTTGTGTTTCAATCCCTTCCCTTTCCATAGTCATTAATTTTATAAAATTGCTTTTTACCCATTTCAAATCATCCTTCCTGATGTTTTCCGGATGGTCATATAACTCCTGACGTCCCAATTTGGCGAACATAGTTTTAACATATACCAACCAGTTGATCTTATCAACTCTATCCAATTTAACACAATCTCTGAGTATCTCGTGATTGAGACTCAAGTCTGAATTAAGCCAAACTCTGAGCCAGCAGAGTAACGGAGCCATGCTCAGGGTGTCAGATAAATATCCCAAACCTAATTCCTGATGCAAAGAGAAAATGGGGGCAGATTGGGGTAATGAGAGTAGTTTCCGCAGAAAACTATTTTCAGCCACCTGAAGATCTGGTTGGGGTTTATATCCCCAAATAGCGGAGCCATAGCCCGCTATGGCCAAGCACTTGGAGGAATATATTTTTAAAATGGCCTCCATTGGTCTTGCCCCCAAACGTTTCGCAAAACCTAGAACAGCAGAAGTTGATCTGATTACTGCGTTCTTTTTTAGTTTTTGTTGTGGGGCCCAAGTACTTTTTTCATCAAAAACTACCCCAAGATAGGTGAAAGAGGGGACATACGACACTAGTCCTCCATTACAAGAGAAAGTTTTTGTTTTTTTAGCTCTCCTGCCAATTACCATGACATGTGATTTACCTATATTTACAATTAGGTCCAGGGACGACATAAATTCACCAAAAGCATCTAGTAGGCGCTGTAGACCTACCGACGTCCTAGCCAGTAAGACAGCGTCATCCGCGTATAGGAGAACTGGAATTAAAGTATCTCCTACACGCGGAATATCCAGACACGCTTTGACCAGGGTTTTGTCCAAAGCATTAATATAAAGGGTAAATAACAGAGGTGCCATAATGCACCCCTGTCTTACCCCTCTTCTAGATTTGAAGGGCTTGGAACAACTACCATCCCGAGATAACCTGATCGATGCGGTAAGATTACGATGAAGATCTACTAAAAAGTAGACCAAAGGTGGATCTAGACCCATCTCCAATAGAATTGTCCACAGCTTTGACCTGTTGACCAGGTCAAAAGCTGAGGACAAGTCCATAAAAGCAAGGTTCAATGTGCCTTCCTTGGCCATAGTGTATTTTCCCATTAACATAAACAAATTCAAACATTGATCTGTAGTGCCACGACCTTTACGGAAACCATATTGTAAATTAGTTATAATTTTGTTATCTTCTGCCCAAGCTGTGATCTTTCCAAGAATCACTTTGCCAAGTATTTTCACTACCGAATCAATCAGGGATATAGGTCTATAGCACCTTGGTTCACTCCGTTGGCCCTTTTTGAAAACCGGAATAATTGTCGAATGACACCAAGATGGAGGAGGCCCAATCAAAGCCACAGCGTTAAAGACATTGGCCAAAATTTTTGCCCAGAATGTAGGATTATGTTTGTAAACATCCGCTGGGACATGATCCGGGCCTGGTGCTTTATTACTCATTGTGTCCTTTATGGCCTTTTCAATATCCTCAATATCAAAAATAAGAGGTGACCTCCCTTGCTGTAGAAAATTATTAAACTCATAATTATTGGGGTCATTAGAGCCGTAGATCCCTTCAAAGTGATTTAACCATTGGGCTTCTGTAACATTAGTTTCCTGGCAACTGTTAGCCAAGCCTGAAAAAAAGGGGGTATTTACAATTGACCAGAACTTGGCACTATCTTTTAAGACGTTGACTGATAGCAGGGCATCCCAAGTGTCTGCTTTAATTTCAGATTTTCTCTTATGGATCGCCAGTTTGTATAGTTTCCTACGGCTCGCTATCAAAGACCTATCTTGCGGAGAGGCCTTTAATGCTGACATTAAGGCACTATGTGCTTGCGAACAACTTTGGTCAAACCATTTTTCATGCAATTCGACAAATCCCTAGGATTTAGTGGTCAGATCTATAGCAATCTGCGAGCAAATACCCACAAAGGCTTCCAAGGTTACATCCTCCGAAGTTAAGGGATCATTACATAATAATATGAGATCCCTGGTATTCGCACATAAATCAGTAAAGAATAGTGTTGGTATCACTTTAATCCACTTAAGCCTCCTGTCTTGATCCCGGGTTACCAGGTTTTTGGGGCCAAGTGTTCTCCTACTCAATTCTAAAAACCCGCAATCTGAAGCTAATTCCAGCAGAACAGGGTTATGATCGCTAAAGGAAGATGATATAGCATTATAAAAAATAACCTTTTCAAGAAGATTGTGAGTCAGAAAAATGTAATCGATAATGGTCTCACCATTCTTGAATGTATGATAGCGATCAGAGGAGTTAGCAAAAGAGGGTTCGAAAAGATCTGATTCAGACAAAAAAATTTCTAGGGCAACACCTCGAGGAGAGTGCTCAAAGTGCGGGGTCTCTGAAATAGTATAGACCAAGTTATCTACTATGTGACAAGCATGTTCACATAAGTGTATATTAAAATCCCCCAACAGCAAAATAAAACAATTAGTGGAATGATCTCTCCTATATTCATGTAAAAATTCATTCAGTTTTCCCAAATGCTTATTCTTATCTATACATTCACTTGAATTATAGAAGTTGATTAATAACAGATTAAAATTATTGGGACGGTTTACTTCTAGAGCCAATATATTAGATGAATCAACCTCTAGTCTTGATAGAGAACCTTTAAGGTTAAGGGACAAGAGGAACAACAAGCCACCCTTCGCTCTACCAGCCTTAGATGGGCGTGGCGGTAGGGAAAAAGATCTATATCCATCTAACCAGAAATTGTCCCCCATGTCCCATGTTTCCTGAAGGGCGATAATGTCATATTGCTTTATGGTGTTCAGCCATATGGGATCGTGTTTCTTAGAATTAAGGCCAGCAATATTCCACGTAATAATTTTACAATTACGAATGGGATCTACATTGATCTCACCTGAATCTTGAACCATAGGAATCAAGTCGTCTCTGGACGCCCCTATCCCTGATGGTCAATCATTTTGACCCAGCTGAGAAAGGGGGAAAAATCTGTTAGAGGACAACAGCCCTGTATCCCTGGGAGTGGGTAATAGAGATGAATGTTGTTCTGGTGGTAACACTACCTTACTCACTCTATCTTTAGGTGGACTAATAACTCCATCTAGAGGGACAGGCCTATCCACATGGGAAGGAAAAAAAGGATCATGGATTCTCCTAGAGGTTTGATAGAAAAACCCCAGGGGCACAACTCTAATAACCCCACCGAGATGATCCGTAGCATTCCATAACAATCTTCCTGGTATATTTTGATTATTAAAATTAACTATAATGCAATCCCCAGTAACACGTTTGGGGCCATGACCCACCCAGCCAACTCGCCTTGCCATAATGATATTGGCAGAAATCCCCGCTGAACCTGAGGAATGATGCTCACACCAGTGCTTAGTTTTTCTCAATAGGGCGGCTGTGGATTCAACATCACCAGCCGGTAGAGGAGGGACCCCCACTAAAACTACTACCAGGGGGGTAGCTTCTGGAGGTAGATTAATTATGGATGAATTGGGAGAAAGCAACTTCCCCAATTGCTCTGTATTCTTGTTACAAGCCTCTACATTCATGTTGCATGCCACCTTCTTACTATCAACGAGTTGAGTCCCACAATTCTTGTCCCCAGCCGAGTGTGATTCAACACCAGGATTTCGTACATTCGAAGCCAAATGGTTCGTTAGTGGCTCTTGATTTATATTAACCGTAGATAAGGGGCAGTTCCTTTGTAGGGGACTTTCAACCAAATCAACGTTAAAGTGTGTTTTCGGACCTGAATTGGACCGCCGACTATTCAATAAAAGACGATTAGCGTCAGACTTAAATGAGTCAATCATAACATTTAGTCGGTCGCACTTACATCGTAGGTCCGCCACACACTTGTTCATGGTGTCAATGACATCCTTAGCAACATTTGTCAAAATAGCCTCAAACCGTGACGAGAAAATCTCTTCGACCAGATTCCGCAGTGCCAATTGTATATTTTCGTCCAAACCGTGGCTAGGTTTTACTGTATTTGGTTTAGGCCCCTTTTGTATTTTACCGTTTATTTTAAGTGAAGCACGAGGTCCCTTTGTCTTGGTTGCCTGATGTTTGGATCCTTTTGCCAAGTCGATAGTAGATACTTCCAAGAGCCGGTCCCGCTCCCCCATATCGCTACCAGCAATCCCCGAGGGACAATGACAGTTCCAGGACCATTATTTACGATCACCTCCGGTTCCAATGGTATAGATGGCAGTTCAACCTGTAGTGAGTCCACACCCTCTCTAGCTGTTAGACCCAACTCCCTTTCCACAACCTCGATTTCATTGTTCAACACACCCACCGCTGTAGTCAGGTAGGTAATAATAGAGGTGGATTTACGAGGGACTTTTGCATTTGAGCCCCCCTGTACCTGAGTTGCGGCCAGCTTCCTCTTACCTATGTTGCAGATGACAGGGACGTGGCCCAGCCCAGTCTCCTTCTGGCTCCGAAGGGCGCGGACGGGCCCGCCCTTGGCCCGGGCGCGGCCCGGGCGCGGCCCGCGCGCGTCCCGCGCTGCGGGTCTCCTCGCTAGCTTTTAACCCTCCCCGGCGCTGCCTGATGACGAGTTTGGCAGGCGCCCGGGTGAGGGGGTGATGGGAGTTGTAGTTTGCGCCTGTCCGCCGTTCCCCTCACGGCTCCGGGATATCAAGGCAAGGATTTCAGCGAAGGCACGCCGTTCCCCTCACGGCTGATCTGGTAAGGAGCACCCTCCAAAAAGTGTCGCAGCAGCGTCCCGCGCTGCGGGTCTCCTCGCTAGCTTTTAACCCTCCCCGGCGCTGCCTGATGACGAGTTTGGCAGGCGCCCGGGTGAGGGGGTGATGGGAGTTGTAGTTTGCGCCTGTCCGCCGTTCCCCTCACGGCTCCGGGATATCAAGGCAAGGATTTCAGCGAAGGCACGCCGTTCCCCTCACAGCTGATCTGGTAAGGAGCACCCTCCAAAAAGTGTCGCAGCAGCGTCTAGATACTTTGATACTTAGATACTTTGATTCCCCAGTTCTTGAATATGTGATTTCTATAGTGTTTATAGGTTGCAATTTGCTCTGAATAACTGGAGATCAGTGCTTATTTGTTAAGTTTTGAGGCTCACTGTGGTTGAAATTCTATCACAATTATGTAAGTTGTATTCAAATCTAATAATTCCTCAAGTGCTTTTAACAATTCAATAATGTTTTCTCGATTTCGAATATAATGTCTTTCTTTCAGTTCAAATTCTGGGTAAAAAAATATATAGGTACTTCATCTTTGTTCTCCATAACATTTGAGTTTAGAGAATCGATGTTATTAATTTTTATGGCATGAGACTGTTTTGTGTTGCCCTCAAGTTTGTTTTAGTAGACCATGATTATTTTTCCTCAAGCACAAGTTTGTACTTCAGAGCCTCCTCTGAGTTGCGTAGTTGGATTTCCTTTTTTGTAAGCTTAACAGTTTTCCTAGATGTTGTGTTTACCTCTTTCCTAGGTGTTGGATCCTTTTCCAAAATGACTTTGGAGCATAAAAATGATTCATTCTACTTAAGGTGCAACAGGGTTTAAATACGTTTCCTCTGTTTTGGGTCCATTTTTCATCCTCTATGTTGGTGGTTTTATCGAAATGGACTGGGTCTTTTTGACTGAGTAGCGTCTTTTCTTTCAAAGATAGAAATTGTTTTCATTTTCTCTGTGCTAGTTGCAGCATCTTTAGCTTGATGTTGGTTATGTCCTTTTCATAGTATATTTCGCTCTCTTTTTGTAAAGGTTGACTGGTCATTGACTTGAAAGTGATCTTTTTAATGTTGTTCTACGTTTTGTGCCTCTGGGAATTTTAGAGGGGGTAACTTGTCCACCTTTATTTGTCTTTGGAGTCGAGCTTTATGGATTACTTGTTAATGTGAGTTATTGTTTGTTTTTTTGTTAGGGGTTTGGTTTCAATGTATAAATATATACTGTGTGTGTTTCCAGAACTGATAATAATGCGCTTAGTTTTTAAATATTGGCGAGCGAGTACAAGATGTTGTTGACTTTAAATTAACCTTGTTCCTCCTTCAGGGGCAGATTTATGAGCCCCTTGCGCCACTTTTGCGTCACTTTTAACATGGGAAAAGTGACGCAAAAGTGGCGCAAGGGGCTCATAAATCTGCCCCTCAGTGTTTAAGATATTTAAACGTTAAAGCTTTGTTTAAATTCCTGAAATAAAAATGGTAAGAATGTTTATTAGGTCCACCTGTATTTCCAATTTATTTGATTGATAGTTCAAGGCATTTGTTGTACCTACAAGTGTATTTAGGAATGTAGACAAAAATGTGTTGTTAATTTTTGCTATTTTTATCCAGGTGAATTTAATATTGTTTTATTATCCAGTGCATGTACTTCTTGATCCAAGTTTATAGCACAGTTTTTGGTAAAGTTAGTACCATTACTTGCTATGCCCTTTGTTATATTTATTTCTTTGTCTTGGATTCTCGGCGTTGGCTCTAGAGTTACATCTGTTATCTCCATTATGACCCAGTTTAACTCATTTTCCTTGTAAGTCTCCACTTAGCTGGTATCTATTGCATACCATTACAAGTAGTTTGTTGGAAGAAAGTCATTCTAATCTTTTGAAAGATCTCGGTTTTATTGCTCCATGTGTTTATCGGTGTGGCGTTAAACCGTTGAAGTACTACCCTGTTGGTATTCCACTCTATAAATAGGTTCCAATTCAGGTAACTTTTGGAAGAAATTGAATATTGAAGATATGGTCTCTCTGTTTGCACTTGTCACTGGTTTTGTCTCATTGTTTTACATTAATTTACTGTGTTTTAGTCACCACTACCACATTGGCTGTGTCTTCTATAATTTAACAGGGGGCCTTGAAGTTCTTGTTCAATCAAACCTTATTTTGATATTTGAAATAGTTGCTCGCTGCAAGAAATGTATGTGTTTTGTGATAATTAAATGTAATTGGTTCTCCCTGCCATTATGAGATCTATGTATGAATCTGTTTACTAGCAATGGGCTTGTTATAACTTTTGTCAAGTTATTCTGCTACTCTCTATTGTGATGTTTACCATGCCTTAAATGCTGTAACGGGAAATTTTAAAAGTGTGCTTCTCTTTTTTTTCTAATTATCTCTCAATTGTCTCCTATCAATTTTGAATTAGTCTTATTTACCACTTTCCACTTTTTTGCCTTTTTATAGCTCCTTTGCCAATATTTACCACAAGCCACACTGCCACTGCTACCTCCCCCAGTGGTGGACTAAATTGGTACCAGCGCCCTCAAGCATTCACTATTGGGCCCTCGTCTCCCATGCCGGCTACCCACTGAAAGGGGAAGAATATGGCTCTCTAGGGCTGATGGCTGGGAATACGAGAGAGGCAGTGAATGAGACATCAATTTACAACAGCCCCGGAAGTTGTGGTGGTGGAAGGTCACAAGTGTGGCGGCTGCTTTTGTGGTGACTGTTTCAGGGAGACAGGGAGAAAATGCCTGGTCTGGCATGGCATCGCCTGAGCGATGGACGATGAGAGGTACCAAGAGAGGGATGCCAGCGTGGTCTAAAGCAAGGTGTAATCACAGCATGGAGGCCCTCCTTGCTAGCAGTTCTTGCCAACTGCTTGGGCTTGTGGTGCCTCATTTCTCCCAGGACCTCTTAGGACCCTGTTCTGGGTATGCTCTCAGCCTACTCCTACCCTTCTCCCAGCTTTCTTAGCACCGGCTAAGGTGCTCCTCACAGTGTCAGTATCGCCTACTCCAACACCACCTCCTCAATGCCTCCTCAGCAAATGCATCTCAGATCTCTACTCTTAAAAATCTTCAATTAATAGAACATAACATATAATATCAGAGTGCACAGAGGCACATGCAATACAAACAATTGGAAAGAAATACAGAGATCTGTTACTGCAGGCAGTCATTGACTGTTGCTGTGTTTATTTTGGACAAATTATGACTGTTACTAATCATAGATCCTGAACTAAAATCTTCCATCAGCTCAGGGTCCAGAGCTATGCTCTGGAAATAATAGTAGAGTATCATAGGTACCTGGTGGCCTATGTCAAATAAAGGAAAGTACTGGCTGGCGACCAAAAGACAACTGAAGAAAGGCATCTGTTTTACAGCAGTTTTAGGTTTGTCATATTTTATACAAAATGGGCCATTTTATGATATTTACCTCATTACTGTAATCAGACTCATATAGTGCTCACTACCCCTTATAAGGTATTGAAGTGCTTTATGGTGGGTAGAATGCTAATCCAAAGCCAAAAGGTAGGGGTTAATCCAGTGGTTACTGATTATTCTTGTAGATAGTTTGGTTATTGTATTAGTCTTGAGCTCTGAAGAAATTCAAGAATTTCTTAAATTTTTATAATTATTAGTGAGTTAATGTAAGTTGGAGAAAGAGGGGTGAAGAAATAGGGTGGAGCGTTTTAAATATTGTGAGATAGCAAGGAGAGGTTAAACAGAATCAGACACTGTGATTTATGGGAGCAAGATGAGTAGATTGGTTAGACAGGTTTGGTGTTGCAGAGACAGCCTTGTGCAGCAGGTGGGTGGACAGAAGTGGGCACAGGCCTCCTCCACCAATTGAGGATGTTTTCTTATCCAGCTGGTCAGAACTGGGAGGAGTGGTAGTCCATGAGTTGAGGAGGCTCAGGTGTCCTGCACTCTCTGTTAGCTGAGTCCTAGTCGTCGAGTGAACAAATAAAGACTCAGCACGCAACCTCCAGCGGTGAAGAGGGAGCTGAGGACTTTGCACTGGCTCAGACCCGCAAGAACACAGCTTTTCCCACTAGCTGCATTGGAGATATTTTCAGGTCCTTGAAATCGTGGCATTTGACCTTGGTGCCTTGGAAAAGTTCTGGAGAAGAATTGATATCTGCTGATTGTTGAAGGGAGGTGTTTTGGCAAAGCAGGGTTAGATGTGGCAATCAAAAGTGGAGATGGAGCAAGTAGGAGAATTCCCAATGAAGGGGGCAGTTTAAGGGTGACATATTTACTGGGTGTGAGAACTCATGGGACAAGAGAGATTCTGGGTTAGCAGGAAAGCTTTACCTTCTGGACAAGGGGATATGGCTAGGATATGCTGCAGCACAGAGCAATAAAGGAAGACATATCAGCCAGGGTAAAGTATGTGAAAGGAAGCACAGTGATGGGTGAGAGTAAGATGGCACACCTAGGCACCCGCAGGTCAGCAGATATAGAATAAATCACGCACAGTGCTGGAATGAAGGGGGAACTAGCCGGATCCCTGATCCGGCCGCTATTATTCAACCAGATCATGGATCCGTCTAACCCCAGTGAAATATGCTGAATTGATTCTGGTGTAATTGATTCTGGTGCAATTCAGCAACGCCCACTCGTTGTCTGCTTGAAATAGCTAAGTCCGGGAGGTAAAGGGGCTTTTTCAATTTTCTCTTCCAGATGGGCCAAAAACAAAGGCGAATTTAAAGGGCCATCAGCCTTCCGTTTGCTCAAGTAGAAACCTGGCTGGGAGCTATCGGCAGCCTAACATCTAGATGCTAATATAATGGGGTAACAAAGGCATGAGAAACGTAAATAGTTAAGAGATTTGGAGGTAACTTTTTGACTTTGTGCAAACCCTATATGTAAGTGTTATGCATGCACTGTAAGAATTTCAGATGTATCAGTATGTAGGAGTATTTACAGGAACAACAATTTAAATATCACTTTAAATTTTTTTATAGTGTTACTCATCCAAAAAAATCAATAAGGCTTTTAACCCATGTTTTGCATTTTGCATGCAGGCCCCTTGATGCCGATTTATAGCTCACTGTTTATGAACAGCTAGTAATAATAGGATTTATGTGTCAAAGGTAGAGACCCACTTACCTATCTACCTAAAATAATAATCTGTCATCTGCATTTTACCCAATGTGCTTTGCAGGAGACACATTAACCCTCTATGGTAGTTTATGAGTCAACACTGTGACTAATCCAAGCAAAGATCACTCCAGCAAGTGGTTTAACCACTAGAGTTATTTTACCATTATTCCCTGAGGCTTACTGGGCACAAAAAGCTCTCTGCAAAGTTGCTTTATCCCCGTGAAATATTTTAAAATGCAGCATTTGCAACTAATTACGCCAGAACAGATTTACACCTTACTTCTTGGTGCCAATTTCTTTGTGACAGATTTTTAAAAAAAGAAACATAAATGTGTAAGTTGACTGTCTGACTGCTTTTCATTTTTTTTTTTTTTAAATATCTTTATTTGCATTTTCCAAATATAGGTAATAAAAAGGAGAAAAAAGAAACACCATACATGAGGAATGAGGAATGAGGGCGAGACAGATATAGTAGAAGTAATAGAATTTGTTTTGCGCATTGGCTATACATATCGGATTCTGTACATTATTGCAATCTTGTCTACCAAACAATTATTTATATGCATTTAGTTTACATATTCACTTTTGGATGTCTATCGCATATGAACTATTATTATGTTCTCACATTCATTTTCACGACTCCGCCTTTTGTGACCCCTCCTTCTTTTTTTTGGCCACATTGATCCCCATTTTATGGGATCCTAGTGTAAAGTTTTTCCAATTCCAACAGTGATCATGCACCTTTTTGCCTTTTTCCTCCCATTGAGCACAATATGGCAACATTTTAAAGACTCAAACACTGATTTGAACTTTGCCACACGTTCCTTCCTGGTTCTTGGTCTGCCTTTTTGCAGCCAATATCGCCAACAAATTCAAGAGTGAGGAGAAGCCAAATGTAACCCCTTCACTGCTAGGCCTTCCCCAGTGATAAGCCGTTTTTTTGGCTATATGGTGTAGTTCACTCTTAGGCCCCTGTAACGTTTTGGCCACATAAGGTATCCACGTCAAATGTGTATCCTTTTTTCCAACACCCAGAGGATTCTAAAGGTACCCAAGGATTGTGGATTCCCCAGGAGGGGACCCAGAAATTAGTTAAAATACAGCTAATTTCTAAATGGGAAAACAGTGCTGCAGAAGAAAGCATCTGTTTTTTCCCTGCAAATGTTAGCAACAAAGGGTTTGTGGTGCTGAAATGACCATCTTCTCAGCTTTCAGGGGCAGGCATACTTTTGTCAGAAAAGCAATTTTCTAAACAGTTTTGGCTTTTTACTGGAACATAGGCTATTTTTGCTATTTTTTGTGCTTTTAACCTCCTTCCAGTTAGTGCTAGAAATGGGAGGGAAAGCAATAATGAACCCTGGAAAGCTATACATTTCTGAAAAGTAGACAAAACTCTGGATTTTTCAAGGTGTAGGTCCTTCAAGGTTTTTTTTATACAAACTAAAAGTTAAAAATTAAAAATATTGAAATTGAATTGAACAAAACAGCCATTTATGCCAATGTTTTCACCTGTAACTTTTTCTAAGTATGGCAGGTTTTTCAAAGCAATATACTGTTTTGTCCAAGGGACTCTTCTGGTTGTGGGATATATAGGACTTGTACGTTCACCAAGAACCTGAGGAACCCAGAGCAAATAACTGAGCTGCATCATGCAATGGTTTTTCATTGTGTACCGGGTATATAGTAATTCATTTGGTACAAGTGAGGTATAATTTTACTGGGGAGACTGAGGGGAATGCTGGGTGGTAGGGTATTTGTCCTGGCACGATGATCCCACAGAGAAAAGTGAGGACATTTGAGATTTTAGCTAAATTTGTGGTTTGCAGGGGATTCTGGGTAGTAAAACGTTGGGGAATCCATGCACGCCATACCTCCCTGGACTCCCCCAGCTAACTAGTTTTCAGAAATGTCTGGGTTAGGTAGGTTTCCATATATGACCACCGAGCCCGGGACCAAAAGCGTAGGTGACTCCCTTGATAAACCAGGTTGGTTTGTGATAGATAATTTTGATGTCTCCACAATACGTTTTGGGCCCTTCCCTGCTGAGGGTACTTGGCCCACCCACACAAGTGAGGTACCAACTATTCCTCAAGCACAAACACACATACCGGTTGGTTTTGGCATGAGGGTGAGTGATGGTTCAATATATAAAATGTTATCAACAAGAGATTTCACAAAAATGAAATGCACTGTTAATAATTGAAAGGACAAGCAACTGAACCAGTGACTCACAGCTCATGAGCTGTAAAGCCATGAAAAGGCACCAGCCTCTTTACAGGCCATTCATGCACCTTTCAAACGTGTGACACACACAAAACCATTCACACTGGCAGCCGCGGGCCCAGCACAAAGCAAAGATAGCGCCATTCAACTGTCCATCACTTTTACATGCCCACATACCTGGCACAGCAACCACACTGGCAGATGGATTGTGTGGACTGGCATTTGGCTCCTGGTCTGTGTAGTGACCAGCAGCAAGTCACTACACACACACCGCCAGCCATGCGCCATTCCACACTTACCGCCGTCCAAGCTCCAGTCCACATTCACCAGCAGCTAAGGGCCCGTCCTTGCACACCACCAGCCAAGCCCCAGTCCACGCACACCGCCAGCCAAGCGCCAGTCCACATTCAACGTCAGCCAAGCGCCAGTCCATACACACCACCTGTTAAGCGCCAGTCCATGCACATCGCCAGCCAAGCACCAGTCCACACTTACCACCAGCCAAGCACCAGTCCATGCACACCACCAGCCAAGCACCAGTCCACACACACCGACACCACATTTAGGTTTTTTTTTATACAAAAAAGAAAACATAAACACACTGTAAGTAGATACAAAACTGCAAATACAAAAGCTGAAACTAAGTACATCGCACTAATGCCAGCCTTGAAACTGAACAAAAAATATAAAATAATACAAACTAGGCAGCTCACTTTACCACTCATGGATGCTCCCAAAAATAATTAGTGATGTGGTACATTCTAAAACAAGCAGGCACACACAGCACAGGGTTAGAAGGACACTCGGGGCAGTACACACGAGTCTTCTTCGACGTACCTCTTCACCAACAGACTCTACATCTCCTACCGGGAAAGTCTTTTGTGGGCGTGGGTTGAATGTGAACAGGAAAGTGGCGATCTTTCAGGCTAGCCACATCCTCCACCACTCCAACTCTAGGAGCACCTGCCTGTTCCACTATAAAAAGGCTGCCTATCACAAACTTCTGAAACATAACAAAAGTCCTTGTTGACTCAGGAGAACAATCCTTAAATACAACAAAAGCATTAAAGGTTGCCAAGTGGAAAAGATAGATAGCCAACTTATTATACCAAAAGTAAGCCTTACGAAGAGCAGTGTAAGGTTCCAACCTCTGATCTACTTTATCAACACCACCCATGTGCCTATCATAGTGTAAAATGCACACAGGTTTGCGCACTTCAGCTACCTGACCCCAAACAGTCACAGGTGAAGTGCTTTCATCATGGATGACAGTCAGCATGTAGACATCTCTCCTTTCTTCAAACTTCAAGCTAGAAGGTCTTCATTACGCAACGCACTGCACCGCTCAAGACAAACAAGTTCTTTTGGGAAACCTTTATGGTTAGAGCGGATTGTGCCGCACACAACAGAGTCCACTTTGGCCAATTCCCTGAACAACTGCACACCACTGTAGAAGTTATCAACACATAAATGGTGACGTTTGTTAAACAGTCCGCTACTAAGTTTCCACACAATTTTCTCACTCACTCCAAAAGTGGACAGAAAACCAGGGGGGCAATCTTGGAATCCCTACCGGTGTACACCCAGAAATATATCCAGAAATTAGAGACACATCCACTCCTACTTACACACAGCATATACATCTTAATTCCATAGCGCGCCCTCTTGCTAGGAATGTATTGACAAAAAACCAAGAGGCTCTTGAACAAGACCAAAGACTCATTCACAACTATTTCTTTCCCTGGAGCATAGATCTCAGAAAATCAATCTACAGAGTGATCAATGACAGGCCGAATCATAAAAAGATGGTCACAATCAGGGTGATCTTGTGGCAACGCTAAACCATAATCGACAAAATGCAGCATCCAAAGCAGAAGCAAATACCGATC
The DNA here is from genome assembly GCF_964204655.1 of Triturus cristatus. Taxonomy (NCBI): domain Eukaryota; kingdom Metazoa; phylum Chordata; class Amphibia; order Caudata; family Salamandridae; genus Triturus; species Triturus cristatus. Next base: position 1,426,036,183 of record NC_140590.1, on the reverse strand, counting down.
ACAACTCATGATTGCCGTAAATATAGCCATTGCCATCAAGGGACTAGTAGACCAATAGGAAGACATCAGTGGCTTACTTATCAAGCCCATCAAAAAAGTTAAACCCAAGAACTTCTTCAACCCTTCCAGATTTGTGGGAGTCCTAGAGTGGGGCCTAAGTCTGGCACTGTTGTCGCTCTAATACTGTTCAGCATACAAATTAGTCTGCTCAGCAATCTCCGCCAAAAATACATTGTCCATAATCAACTGAAAAAACTTATAGGCAAAAAGTTTTCAGTATCCACTCTACACCCTGGGATACCAGTAAGTAGGTCAGGTAGTGCCAGCTGCACCATGCCTGGGGCAACCCAGAGGTCAGCTCTTCCAATTGGAAGCCTTGCAGCCCCAGGCTGCATTCCAGATGCCTCTTATTGCACTATCGGCACATCAATGTCCTCCTCTAGAACAGGCACTTCATCTGCTCTAAGAATGGCTTCATAATCCTACGATTACTCTCAGACAGAAAATTCACAGCCAGAATCTTCTCCTCCCTCAGCTGCCTCAGATGCAGAGTCAGTCTCTGAACCATGGTTAGAGGAAGACTCAAAAAGCATACCAACAACCTACTGAGCAGTAATCCTGCGGCTAGCCATAATACTTATTAAGAAAGGAGACTTCACAAACAAGTCAACAACAACCAACACTGTGCAAAATAAGTAATAAACAAAGTGTGGCTTTATCACAAAGATCTATATACTCAAAAACTATACGACTCACTTGCCAGAGACAGCTACAGTCACCAGCAGCTACTCTGCAGAGACACAGCAAAAACCACCAGAAAGAAAAAACAAAATAAATTACTCACAAGACAACAAAATATACATCGAGCACAAATGCAAAAAGATTCTCACACTCACTAAAACAGAAGCTAAACATACTGCTATTATTACACCATTTACAAAAACACATTCATGCAGGCAAATGAAACTCATTTAGAGTAAATAGTACAAAAAAGGTTTTCTCACCAAACACATGCAACTACACAAACTGCAGAACCACCAGTGATGATACCGCAGCCTAGAACATCAGTCAAAAGAGCAGAAGCCTTGAACTAGAATAAAAAGGAGAAATAAAACATTACAATTGGAATTCACAAGAAATACAAAATTAACATTATAACAAGCTATGTCACTTCCCAAGTGGCCAATCTGCCAGATGGGCCTTCAAATAGTGCCGACAAGCAGCACAACGAATTGAGGGTCTATCCTAGACTAGGGGATCAAATCTGCACAGGGGGACAAGGATCAGAAAACGGCCGATACAAAATGCCGCCATTTGGAAACGACCCTTGCCTAAGGGGTCACTTCCATTTACAAAAATTCCCTGGATCTAGTGGGTTTTCAACCCGCCCCCACCAACCCCCCCCCCGGTCAATTGAGCCTTTACGAGGGACCGATCCACACCCTGGGTGGGGGGGGCAGAAAACGTCCACCAGTATAAAAAAAAGGGGGGCGATCCTTGCCTCCATGCAATTTTAATCAATATCCCTGGGTCTAGTGTGTTTTTTGCTCTCCACCCCGGATGCAGAAAGGCCAAGAAAGCAAGCCAATCTGTCTCCAGGGGGCCAGGAAATGGCAAATGGCCAACAGAAAATCACCCCCTTTGGAAGTGACCCTTGCCCAAGGGGTCACTTCCATTTACAAAAAAAAAAACATGGTTCTAGAGTGTTATCTACCCCCCCTTGCCCCACCCCCGGAGAGCAGATGGACCTTCAAAAAGGACCGATCCATCCCAGGGGGCAGAAAACAGACACAGGTATAAAAAAAATTAGGGTGTGATCCTTGCCCAAGGGATCAGCCCCATGCACTTTTGGAGCTTTATGCTTTACAGGCCGATCTGTCCCCGGGGGCGGCAGAAACCAGCAGAGAGAGATTTACCCCTTTGGAAGTGACCCTTGCCCAAGGGGTTGCTTTCATTCATAAAAATAATGAATTCCTGGTGCCTAGCGGGGTAGGCCGAAAAAACGGGCTAATCTGTCCTCAGGGGGGCAGAAACCAGCAGAGAAACAATTGCCCCCTTTGGAAGCGACCCTTGCTCAAGGGGTCACTTCCATCTGTTAAAAAAAGAAACTCTGGTGCCTAATGGTGTTTTCTGCCCTCCATGCGGGCAGAAAGGCTAAAAAAAATGGCCTGATCTGTCCCCAGGGGGAGCAGAAAATACATAAACATAATGTACCCCCCTTGGAAGAGACCCTTACCCAAGGGGTTGCTTCCATTACACCAAAAAAAAAAGAAATCTCTGGTGCCTAGTGAGGGCATCCCTGCTGCACAATCGCAACCCCATGGGTGATCATACAGCAGGAATGCCCTGCAAAGGGACATCAGGGGAGAGGAAAAACTCTTTCTCCTCCCCTGATACCTGGATGCACAGAGACACACTCCCCGGGAGCAGGAAACCCCTACCTGCTCCTCTGGATGCCTGGATGCAAATGGCTTCCAGCACATCCGGGGCTTCCTGATGATGGTGGGGCGTGCCGTGCGTGCGACGTCTTGGTATTGCCGAGGGGGGGGTTCGGGGTGGCAGTGGAAACTCTTCCGCTGCCAATCCTGTTTGGGGTGTAGATGGGCTGCCTATGGGGGGAGAGCCAGCACTTCCCCCATGGGTGGGTGCCATGACGGAACGGTTCCATCATGAGAACACGTCCACCATGGCTCATGACAGAACCGTTCCGTCATGAGCATAGAAGGAGTTAAAAAGAGATAGCCCTCAACACATATTTATTCAAAAATATCTAATTGAGGAGTACTGAACACAGCAAATACAAAATGTACATATTTACATCTTCAGAGATAGTTTTGTGACAGGCACATATGTGGCCTCTGCCCCATGGCATCACCTCCTCCCCCATCTGCTACCCCCACCCCCAAGTCCGAGACCACTTGCATGGAACAAAAAGCTACAAGCACAGTTAGGGCTACAATGCTAGAGCCTGTTTTCACAAACAATGGCATTGACATTTTACCCAATAAATAATAAACAATTTTGTGAAATGTTTGATAGGAGTGAGGCAAGAGTATAATGGAGCGATGGGATTGTGTAAGGGAGAATGTGGGTTTCCACCCTTTACTTCCCCACCCTCTTTTTTTCTCTTCTGCAACAAGTATCTGCCCTGTGGGGCCCACCGGCACACATTTTTGGAACTGGTCGGGCCCACCGGAGCTTGATTTTCCTTATCAGACATTCCCTGAGAGCAACAGAAGGTGAAAACACACAAATGGGAAAGAAGAAGGAAGAGAATACGGAAAAACCGTCAACAAGGGAGAAAGCAGGAGCCTGCAAGAGTGGTATAAAGGGGCATGGGTTGTCTGGCAGTGGATTAAAAAGGCCTGACGAGGGTTCTGGACTACGCAGCCTTGGTATTCGGTGCGGGGACACCCTAATAGCCCTGGTTGCTATCTTTTGAGCAGTGCTTTAGGCACCTGCACTCATTATGTTACAAATAACTCACTGGCAAAAGGCAATCAACCCTTCTCCTGCCACATGCTGGGGCTGCAACCCAGCTCCCCTGCACATCTTCCTTCTTGACTCCCCATGCAAAAAGGTTCGGGGGAGGGGGTCTTGTGTCTTCTCAGGGCCGAACTGAGCGACCAAAAGCAGCACTGGCAAAAATGCTCAAACCAGCCCCATTCTCTTTGTCTACTCTTTCTAACTCTTTCTATTCATCTATTCTGTCTCTCCTTATCTCTCTCTTCTGCCTCTCTAATCACTTTCCCTGTACTCCCCCGCTCTTTCTGTCTCTCTTGAAACCTCCACATGCCTGCTCTCCAATTTTAGGGAAAGTGACAGAGCAACCCTGGGCTTCCTAAACCAGATTCCAAGGGCTCCAACACACAAGGGAAATGTCTAGTGAATAAAAGACCTTTCAGGTCCTGTATTGGCTATTAGTCTGCCCCCCTTAGGCCCAACCACAAATATCAAAACACAAATAAAACACATCCTGGGTTCAGTTTAATTTGGGAGCCAGCTTCACAATGTAAAATTTATTGCATAAAATAACTGCTTTCTTAAACTCACTATAAATTGTCACTCAAAGTGCCACGCATAAGGCAGTGAAATGTCACACTTAAATGCACTGAAAATGTTCCACTTTAGAAAGCTGAAACTTGGTAGCTATGCATACTCCCTTCTGTGAGGCTGTGTGTCGCTCACAGCAGCCTTGTGAGAGCATCAGTGCAGAGGAAGGCGGCGGCAGCAGACCAGCCTTAATAGGTATTGCTCTGTAGAAGCTGACCCTTGGTCTGGACTTTGGTGCTGGTAAATCACACAGACACAGTGTGCTCTCAAAACCACTGTAGTTTTGGACTGCCTTCATAGTCCACACCCTGTTCTTTTTATTCAACTCCCCACATCATTGGGGTGGTCAAGCTATATGCACACTGAGGGCAGGTTTTCCCTAGGCACTACCAGTGCATATGGTGCCGCCCCGTGATGCGTTATCACACATGCAGAATACTACATTCCTTCTCAAACATAACAAACTGTAAACAACAAATGGATCAGACTCATAGTAAGGAAAACTATCAGTATACTACAATAGTGGTTCATAGGTTGATACTAGGAGAGAGGTAGGTGGTGACACAGGGCAGCTATTTCCACCAGGGTGATCTGGCACACTCAGTTTCTGTGACGGAGTTGGGGTAGCTGTCCACCCATGGGTGTCTACCTCTGGTATCCAGTTGCCCCCTTGTTCAACTCTGCACCAGTTTCTTCTTTGACAAGCTTGAAGATCGACACATTCCGGGGGATCTCTACCCCTTCCCACACTGCAGCGATCATTGTGCCATGCCGCCAGACTACGACTCGCGTGTATTGCTAAAATGTTAATCAGAATTTGCTCCAAGGATTCCTGTCCTTGATGAACACCCAGTCCCCCGTCTGAATATCTGCTACCTTGGATCTACAGGCATGCTTGCTCACTTATTGGTGGTTGTCCTCTTCTGCAACACTCTGTCATTATCAATGGGGGCCAAAGGAGGGGAATGGTATCCACGTCTACCCAACCCATGAGGGCATGTCCTGGGCCCATCCCGTATTGGAGTGTGGGATCTGGCGGTACTCATGTAAGAAGGCATATATGGCCCACTCCAAAGATTGTTGATTACCATGTGCAATTCGAATTAGTTTACTGAGCATTCACATAAATCGTAGGCTTCATCATTGGCTTGGAGACACCGGGGACTTACTTTTTCATGCTTGATATTCCACGCTTGCAACTACGTTGCGAAGTCATGACTTTTTAATGGCAGGCCGCTTTCGGTCTGAAGCTCTTTCAGCAACCCATATGTCGCAATCATTTTTTCGAGTTTCGGCATGGTTTCCCCAGCTATCTGGGAATTTACTATCTCATCATCATCAAATAAGCTTTATTCTGTTTATCAAGAGCCATCAAAGCGTACATATAAGAAGATGTATATCATTAAAAATCAAAAATAGAATCCATACAATAAAAAGAGTAAAAAAAATAAGGACCATCAGTATGTTCTCACATATGTAAAAGCATCTGATTAAAAAGAAAAAATTAATTATGATACCAAAGGTACAACATTATTCTTCTGGCATCACACCTGTACAAATCTAGCAGGGGACTAATATAGCCTTTGTTTAGCTTGAAGAGTGCCAATCAACATCATAGAAAGGAGTGGCATAATCGAATGGAAGGGAACACAGGCTCCCCAGCTAACAAAATTCATTTTTATTTCTTTTTTTTTTACTATCTCACTTCTGGGAATTTGGTGTAGTCATCTATTAGGACCATAGTGCAACGCCCATCTGGGAGGCAGTTGAAATTAAGGCTGGCGCATGTCCATGGCTTGGTTGGACCACTTTCCACGAGTACAGGGGCTGGGGCCCTGGCTACTTAACACCACCAGCACAAGCGGATTATGGTCTCTACCATTTCAATTATCAGCGGGAACCACACCTTGCTCCGGACGCAATTGTTAGTCTTGACTGCACCTTGCTGTTCAGTGTCCACCAATTGCACCACCTGCTCCATGATGGCTACTGGGCATGACTAGGTGCGGACCTCTGAGCAGGCAACCTTCATCATCAGTTGCCAACTCCAGGTGCACCTGGTACAGCAAGTCTATTACCTGTTTTGCATTGTGTGTCCGGTGCACCGAGTGTGTTCAGAGGGTGTCCAAATTTCCTGTCTGCAGGGCTGCTAGAGCTATCTGTAGACACTCATCTCCCTCTATTGCTGTGCAGATTTTGTCATGGGTAAGGGTTTGAACTGTTCCAGCACATAGCTCCACAACTTATTGTTACACCACTTCTATGTCCTCTGCTTCCAAAACCTCCATACAAGTTGTGTCTCTCGGGTGTTGGGAGAGGTAGTTTGCCAGGTTACTTGCCTCAGGCCTGTATTCTACTTGGCAGTCATAGTCTTAGAGCAGGAGCATCCATTTCTCTGTTCGGTGTTGTGGCTTGGAGGATGTGCCTCGGAAAAGTGGACTAAGTGGTTTGTGGTTCGTGCTCACTACAAGGAGGTGTCCATAGAGATTGAAATGCCTGCATGCCCAATGGATGGTGATCGTTTCTTTCTGTCGGGTCAGGGATCTGCTGGCATAGGCAATGGGGGCCCATTCTCCACAGGACTGTTGTTGAGTAAATCAGCCCCTAATTCTGTCAGGCTGGTGTCTACTGCAAGAGCTGTGGGTTTCAACAGGGTGAAAGTAGGCCAATGTGGTGTCTGCCGACAAGGGGTCTTTCGTGGCCTGAAATGCCTTGGCTTAGTTTTTGCCCCATGTTCTCGTGGTTGTGGGTTTAGTGAGCTCTCTTAAAGAATGCGTCAGGTTGGTCAAGTCCAGTATGAAGCAACCACAGTAGTTGACTATGCCTAGGAAACTTCTCATTTCCAAGATATTGGCCGGGCTGGGGGTTCCTTGACATCTCTCACCTGTTCGGTTCAGGGGCTATTCCTTCCACTGAGAATGTGTATCCAAAGAAACTAATTTGTTGTTTCAGAAACTAGCATTTGTCTCACTCTTGGATTTTTCATAGTACCCCTCAAAGCCTCTTGTGGTGTTCTTGGATTGTGGCGGAATATACAAGAATATTGTCACTGACATTGACATCTCCCGGTTGGCTGGCCAACATCTGCGGTGCAGCATTTTGAAAAAACTTACGAGGCACTAGAAATTCCAAAATGTAGGTGCGGTACCATTGGAGTCCTACATGTGTCAAAAAGGTTGGAAGGTTGTAATGTGCATCAACTCTGAGTGCATGGTCAGTTGGTGATATCCTGGCTGGAGGTCACTTTGGAGAGCCAGTTTGCACCACTTAACTCCTCGAACAGATGATCAATGGTGGACGTGAGGTGGCGTTCACGACAAATTTCAACATTTTAGTAGCCTCATGTCTGTACAGATGCGGAATTCTCTGGGCTGTTTTGGCTTCTTCGTCACAACAGGACTGATGACTTTCTCAATGATCCCTGCTTTCTCAAGTTTATCTAGCTCGCCTTTAACCTTTGACCTTAGGAAGAATGCCGCCCTTGAATAGCTCAGGGCCACCGGTTGAATGGAGTTTTTAATAAAAAGCCAGAAAAGTTTGTTTTTCATTCACTCGATCCCTTTAAACAGGCTCAAGAACTCGGCTAGTATGTGAGCCAGTTCTTTGGTGAGTATTCTGAATGTGAACTTAACCTCTGCTGCCCTGCTGCTGCTCAGGAGCATGCCCTGCTCCCTTTTGTGACATAGACAATGAGATGCACTCGGACGTGGCCATGAGAGATGCGGTCCTTGAAGCTTTCCAACATGGGTAGGGGCCTATGCTGTCCATAGGCAAAGGCTTTGATCTTGGCCTGCATCAATGTAGTTGGGGTTGTGCGTGTGCCATAAATGTCAGCCACCGTTATATTGATGGAGACGCTAGTATCAACAGCTGAGGTGACGAGATCAGACCCTACTTATTGGTGACATTGGAGTAATGGTCGGCTGGTGACCGCAATGTTGCCGACAGTGACACTGAGTGTAATATGTACTTCACATTGTCATCGTTCCTGCCTTCTGTCTCGTCCTCCCCCTGGGTGATGGTATGTACAGTCTCTTAAACCTTCTATCCTTTTGCTAACCTACACACTCAGTGAAGTGATAATATTACCCGCATGAAGTGCACTTCTGACCCTCGCTGGACAGTCTGTCGGCTGGTGGGTGCGCCCAACATAGTACCCACACCTTCTGGATACTTTTGGCACTTTCTTGGGCCTTTCCGTTACCATTATCGGTTGAGCACACATTCCATCTTGACTGTTCTATATAGCGCCGCCTCCATGAGTGAAACTCTCGCATTGTAAACCCTTTTGACCTTCGTATCGTGAGAACGTCCAGCAGGGTCTTTCCAGATTCTTGGAGAATATTCTCCTGTAGCTTTGTTGAGGTACACACTTGGATGTTCTGTCCAGCGGCGGTTTCTTTTTCGAGGATGTCAGGGCTCCACCCCCCCCCCCTTACTTTCAAGGTCAAAATAAAAGCAATACTAAAACTGGTCCTTTTAAAACAAAAAAAACACATTCACACACTCTAATTATTTTGCTCGGGGTCTGTTGCACACTGCCACTCACTGTGCTTGTTGCTATGATGGCAGTGGTGCTTTCCATAAACTTCCTCCCATGGTCTGGCCCAAAGCTAAGAGAATTGTCGGGGCTGGCGAGCTCACAACCCTGAGGCCTGTGAGGTCGTCAGCTCTGCAAAGACATAGCTTTGAGGATCAGTCTCTACCCCCTGACTATGTGTGGGTAAAATTAGCCCCGGGCGTTTTTGACAGAAGCCCTGTAATGCAGGGGCTTCACGTCAATCAAGGAGAGGAGAGCATGATCATCCCACCCTTTCCCAACTCGCCACAGAGGGGTGGATCCTATCCTGTGATGAGTTGGAAAAGGGTGGGATTGAGGCTGTAGGCAGGTGGGAAGCCAAAAAATTGAATCTGCGCAGTTTGTCATCAGGACTTTTGAAGACATACTGCGCAGACTCGAGGTATTTGCTTCCCGCACTGCAAATAATGCAGGACGCCATTTCATCCAGCAGACGCATGGAGAAGATGTAGCACACTGCACGAGCGTGAGCCTGTGGAAAGGATTTGGTATTGCCTATCTTGAAGCTTCCCTTCCAGTCCAGACAGTGACCCACAGCCTCCAACCCTGTGAGTGAACCACCATGGAAGTAAGAAAATGAAGCAGCTGGGTTAGGCCTATTTGTTTAGTAGAAATAAATATGGCGTGAGGCCCGTTAAAATGAATGCCTGTCTTGTTCCTTGTGATCCAGCGCAAGACTGGGAATGGGAAATATCATTTACCGATATCCTCCCTGCTTCGCAGACCCAATTTCACACTAGCTCATTCACATACACATTCATTGATGGGGCCCATAACACCAACACTCATACGTCTCTCTCACGAGTCTGCACACAAGAGGGATGAGTAATTCAAGCGCTGGACATGTGGGGGAAATACCTTATAACCTAAGGAGAGAAAAGTTAATTTACAAAATATACATTGACATCCCTCGCCTATAGATCCCTAATCCCAAACATCAAGGCACTCCACCCACTTGGCCAATGGACCAATTTAGTTGGATTGGTTGATGGTGATTTAGAACCAGCTAAAACACATTTTAAGACTCAGAGTCCTTATTTCCCTTAATGAAACCACAAACTCATATTTCTTATCAATCAATATTTGTTTATCTAAATTTTCATAATGATTTCATATTTGTATTTGTCTCGTCAAAGTCTAGAATTTTCAGATCAATTCAAATAAATCGCAGAACATCATATTTACCTAATCTGGCTATTTGAAGTCCTCTAATTCATTGGCTCTGCATAACCAAAGTTTGTTGCAAATTGTTCGAAAAAGCAGGCCAAAAGCTCAAAGTCCTCTGCTCAGCACGCTACAGTCCCAATTTATCAAAGGACCAGAAATCGTGCTAGCATCTATCATAGTCCGTGGATTTAGAAAAAGTTTGCAGTCATCAAGCGATCGGGCAGCATCTGGGTCATCAGGAAAGGCATCACGAACAAAGTCATGAAAAAAGAAGAAGGGGAAAAGCAGCATCCTTTCTCCCTATTCTACTACCCTTTTATAATACAATCAAGTTAAAGAAGATACATTTTTAAGTTTTAGAACAGTCGTGATTGGCTGGTCGAGATCGTCCGACTTATATTCCCAGATTTTCAGTACAGTTCGAGGGGTGAGGTCTTTGGTCAGCCAAGTGTCGGCTTATTCCGGTTTACTGTAAGGCTGATTGTTCCCCTGTCTTGGCAAACGTTCCGTTTCATAGCCTTGTCCAGGGATACGTTGTGTAAAGGTCGCTACGAGGTTTAGGAGATTTCTCGCACATGCGCGGCTCTCTCCGCGCCTCATGAGACAGTGGCCGCTTCTGCGTATGGTGACAGTGGCCATATTGGATTTAGGCCCAGATGCCAACTTAAGCGAAACAAACACAAAAGAATAATTAATTCATAGAAATGGTGATTCTAATGTTAACCCCTTGCTAATCCCTCTATGTGTTTGTATTTATCTAGCATATAGCGACATTTAAAGCAATTATATTCACCTTTTTTGATCCTCCTCGAGGGTTCAACATCACAAAGCAACATATACCATGCAGTATTTTATTACCACATATACTATTGTTAATATGCGTACAGATTTTAGTTACAAAAGAAATTTTGCCATGCAAATAGCAAATCCCATGTGTAGTTTAAGTTTTAATAATATTGATTAGTATACATGCCACACTCGTTTAATAATATTATAGTTAATAGATTATATAATTAGTATTTTCATGCAAAAATAGAGGAGGTATACAAAATGTTGCACTACCTGCTCCATCAATCCCCCTTTGGTAATTTTATCACCACAATACCTAAAATTTTGTAAATTTATAATAAAAAGAAAATGAATTCATTGATTTTTAGTTCACATTTCTGTTTCCCCAATTTTTCTCCTCTCGCTTTTCTATACATACTATCTTTCATTTCTTCTAATTCTACTTCTTCAAATTCTCTTTCTCGTCTCTTATTTTCTTTCTTTCTCAAAGTTTCTCTCTTTAAATTTTTCTGCATTTTCTTTCTTTTGCAACATAAACATCCTAGTCTTAAAACTAATACTAGAAAAAATACACAGGTTAGTGGAAATAAGATTTTACCTATAAATGTACAACCTAAGTTTAATAGAAAATCTTAAATAAAAGACAATTTCTTTCCAATCTTTTCCCAAACACCCTCAACCTCCAGTGGCGCAATTTCCTCATGCAAATCAGTTATATTTTTAATGTATGACTTTAGATCTTGACTTTCGTCTGGAATATAAGTACAACAATGTTGAACTTTCAGCATTCCACAGACTCCACCCTCTTTTGCCAAAATTATATCAAGGGCAAGTCGATTTTGCATTACCATGGCGCGCATGGCAACCATCTCTGTATTTACCAATAAAAATCCTCCAGTGGTGCTTGTTAACAAGCGATCCACTACTGTTGATAATTTTCTAATTTTATGTGCATTCAGAGATATTCCCACTGCTGGTATCAATGTTCCAGAAATGTCTCCCACAATTTCTGACCAAGATTCTCTCTTTCTACGTGTTAGTTGCCTACCTAACTCATGTACACCATCTCTTCCTCTTCCCACATGGAATATCTTTGGGGAAACCAGGCCCACGTAACATGTGCCAAACCAGTGGTCTGGTAATCGATAATATGCTTTGTTCCCGCAGATAAAATATAATCCAGGAAAAACTGGATAATTTCCTCCTTTAAATCCCTATCTACCCATGATTCGATATGTATCATGGCAATCACTGTTACCTACAAAATAATTATCATATACAGTTTGATTCCTTCTAATACACAACTTTCCTTTCTGAGGCCAATCTAAAGCCATTGTTGGACTAGCTTCTCCCTTCAAATGTTTTTCCTTTTCAACATCCCAGACTGTCTTTTCCTCTCTTCCCTCAGAGGCTTTCTTTTGCATTTTCAATCTTCTTTCCTCAACCATATCCAAGAACTCCTTCTCCTCTTTCTTTAAACTACAAGTTAGATTATTTCTAAATATGGACTCTAATGTTAGTTCTTTAGTTTCTAAGAAAAATTCACCTAATACCTTTGCAGGTTTTACCTTATTTAATTTGTTAATTACAGGTACTTGTGAACATATGTTATCTACATCTGAAAAGTAATATTCTAATTTCCCTATTTTGTAAAACAAACTTGCTATTACACTACATGTTATTCCATACGTTACTGGGAGGTGATGATAGGTCACTCCCTCAGATATAGATGCAGGTAACTGCATGCAGACGTACCAGTCCCTCACGTCCATTGTCTTTACATATTCATACAGTAATTTTGAAAATACATTGTTAGAGAAATGATTTATAGACCTGTCTTTATGTAAATAATTTCTATCTATATTAGTCGGATATACTTTCTGAAACTTTTCTACATTAGTTGTATTCTCACTATGTTCTTCTATTGTTTCTAGTGTAACTTTAAATGAAATCATTAAAGCAACCGCAGTCCATAGAAGCATTAGTAATCCTGTACAACAACAACACATTTTGAACCAACTTCTAAGAAATACACATTTAGTTTTTCTATTCACTGTGTTTGCCATTTCGAAAAATGATCAGTGTCTTTTGACTTAGCCTCTTCTACTTCACAACTAGTTTTGTCTAACCCAAGGCTCTAAGCACCTACTTGGTTTTATCAGTTATGTCTTTTCCAGTATTTTATTGTCTTTCCATTGGTATCACTTTTGGTCTTTTCAGCTTGGCATTTGATCGTCTTTCACTTTTCTTTCACAATCTTGATACAGAACTTCCTGAACATCCGTTTCTTCTCCAATGTCGGACAGGATAACTCTCAGGATTTCCGATTCTTCGTCTTCCTCAACCACTTCTGGTACAGTCACCTCCAGATTTTCTTGGCTATCCGCCTCTTCTTTTATTTCAGGCAGCGCCACATATGACCATTCTGTCTACTTATACTTCTGGTTAGGTTTTCTTGTTCTCTTATTTTCTTCTATTGTCGTTTTTCCCTCGTCTTTCAACTTTTCTTGACTAGATACTTCATTCACTTGTTCAGCTCTAGGTGAATTCACTCATGTCAATCGGTATCTCAATCTCTTTATTTTGTTTGGCCACATTTCATCTTTTGTTGATCTTTTCAATTTATTTCCTTTATCATTCTTCGGTGTAATCTCCGGTCCTGGAATGTGCAGCACACTTCACAACAGCCAATTGCTTAGGCAGCTGTATCGCCTCAAGCAATTTCCCAACCACTTCAGCATTCTTTATAGGGGTTCCACTAGAAGTCAAAAATCCTCTCTGTGACCAAATTTGGCCAAAGTCATGCACGACACCAAAGCCATACTGACTATCAGTTATCACAGTCACTCGCACATTCTTTCCCAACTTACATGCTCTGGTTAAAGCAAAAAGTTCAGCAACTTGGGCTGACTTTACTCCCTTTAGGTAAGATGCTTCCATTACTGCTGCTACTGTGCATACTGCATATGCTGCACTCAGAATTCCTTTGTCTGTTCTCAAGCATGACCCATTCACAAACATCACATAGTCACTTTCTGTCAAAGGTACATCTTTTATATCAGGACGCGGTTTGGTACAGAAATCAAGCACATCCAAACAGTCATGATCCACATCATCTCTGACATCCACATTCTCAGCATCCGGCAATAACGTTGAAGGATTCACATTCAGACATCTTACAAGGCTCACATTCATTGCACCTAATATGACTTTTTCATATTTAGTCAGCCGACTATGCGTCATGAACTGAGTGCGGCTCCTTGTTAAAAGGATTGCCACATCATGAGGTACAAATACTCGCACAGGATATCCCATCACAATTCCTTCGCTCTGTTCCAGACTCTTACAAGTGGCAGCCACTGCTTTTAGACATCCAGGCAACGCTACAGCTACTGGGTCGAGTATAGCTGAAAAATATGCAATTGGTCTTCTCGGTTTTCCATGTTTCTGTATTAATACAGAGAGTGCACATCCATTCCTTTCGCTGCAGTATAGTTCAAACTCCTTTTCATAATCAGGCATACCAAGTGCTGGTGCCTCACACAAACTGTCTCTCAATTGTATAAAGGCTGTTAACTCTTCTTTATTCAATTCAATGGGATCTTTTACATCACTTCTCGTCAGGCGTGCCAAAGGTTTTGCAATCAGGGAAAAGTTACTTATCCACTGACGACAATATCCTACCATTCCAAGGAACATTCTCACTTCTCTTTGCGTCATTGGGGCTCCCATTCCTTTTATTATCTTGATTCTCTCTGCAGTTATTTTCCTCAATCCTTTTTCAATTTTATGGCCTAAATATTGTACTTGTTTCTGGCAGAATTGCAATTTCGATGGGGATACTTTAAGTCCTCCATCTGCTAAATGATTTAGCAATGCTATGGTATCCACTACACAAGCTTCTCGTGTTTTTGACGCCACAAGCAGGTCGCCGATATATTGGACTAGTACTGAGCTCTTGGACATCTCTAGATCTTCCAAGGACTTTTTCAATATCTGGTTAAATATTGAGGGGCTCTCTGTATACCCCTGTGGGATTCGGCACCATGCCAAAATGCGTTCGCCAAACCAGAACGCAAAAATCTGCTGACTGTCTTGATGCAATGGGATGGAAAAGAAAGCACGTGTACCATTCTGCATCATGTGGAATCTGATACAAAATTACAGATGGATTTGGTACAATAGGACAACATGACACAACTATTTTGTTTATTTTTCTCAAATCTTGCACTATTCTGAACGTTCCATTAGGCTTTAACAGGCCCATAATTGGTGAATTACATGGACTACTCATTATTTCTCTCAAAATACCTTGTTTAATCATTTTCTCTATTATAGGAGCAACTCCTTCAATTACTTCGGGTGTCAATTTATACTGAGGAATATTTGGGTAACTTACTCTTTCCTTTACAGTCACTTTTACAGGATCTACATTTTTCATTAGTCCTACATCTTCTCCTGTGAAATCCCAGACCTCTGTCTTTACTGTCTTTTTCAGTTCCTTTGGTAGTTCTTCAGGGTTAAATACAGCAAATGCTTCAGTAATCCTTCAGGTTCCATATTAGCCACAGTCATTTTATATAGTACATCTTCATCAGGGGTCTCAAATGCTATACCATCGGGAGTGCAAAATATGGTGCAATTCATTTTGCACAATAAATCCCTTCCTAACAAATTTACAGGGCTTGAATCACACACGACAAAGCGGTGCATTTCAGAAAATTTCCCTATGTTGACTTTTACTGGTTCTGTGAGATACGTTTTAATCTGTCTGTTGGATACCCCAACTACTTGGATTGTTTCATCCGAGATAGGAAGGTATTTAACATCAGCTGACCTGACAGTTGAACGAGTAGCACCAGTATCTACTAGGAAAGTAATATTTTCATCATTTACCTTTCCGTCGACAAAAGGGCCTGTCTGGTCTACTTCTAGAGTTGCGCCAAGTACGCACTCTTCTTCCTCCCCTCGGCACCGTCAATAGCTTTCTTCTGACTCACTCTCATCGCGTTGTAGCCAATACTGCGAAACAGCACTAGCGCGCGGCAGCTTAGTTACCTGTTCTTCGTTGTAGAATCCTGTCTCATTACTGTATTTCTGAGGATTTACGCTCTGTGGAAAAGGCGGTTTTGGCGCCTGATTCTGTTGGGCAACAACCTGCTGCTGTGGTTGACAACTCACCTCTTTCTGAACCTGCGAATTCAATGATGCATTATCACCATTAGTACTCGGGGGAAATTTACACTCGGATTTCCAGTGCCCTGTTCTTCCGCAATTATGACATGGCCACTTCTTTTTGGCTTCTTCTATATTAAATTGTCCCTTTCCTTTTCCAACATTAAATTTAGGTTTCATACCTGCACCATTTGCCTGTTCAATCAATTGAGCTTCCTGTCTTTCTGTCACTTTTACCTGTGCCCACATAGCTTTTTCTTTTAACTTACGCTGTTTGGCTTCAATTTCATCACAAAAATATTTTGCATGTCTCAGTACTTCATCTATTTTCTTATTTTGCCAGTCCACTATATGCTGTTTAATAATTTCACTTATTTCTGGACGCAGTCCATATACAAATCAGTATACAAAATGACTTAAATCCTTTTCACTCAAATTTTCATCACCACTGAACTGCTTAAAGGCGAGGATTAACCTCTCATAATAAGCGTGTACCAATTCCTTAGCTTCCTGATGAGTCCTGTCAATTTTTACCCAATCAGTCTCCTTGGGAGGTACTTTATTTTTCAGAAAGGCAATTACCTGTTCATATTTTTTCATAACTTCGGGGTCAGGGGCTCCCGTTTTGGGTCTCTAGGGTATTCTTGTGTAGGCCAGCTAATCATTATCTTGCATTCTGTCCATAAATCTGCTGGTACTATTATGTCAAAAAGACTATTTAAATCAATCCATAAAACTTTCGATAACTTTACGAACCTATCCACTTGCCTATACCACTCGACTGGCTTTTCGCGTAGTCGAGGGAAATCATTGGTAAATGACAAAACATCTTGTCTAGTCCAAGGGACATGTACATATCCTCCTCCTGGAATTTCTCTCATGGGACATTCTGTTACTACCTTTTCTTTTTCTCTTACGGGGAAAGCTGCAAATATTTTGTCAGAGGCATCATCTCGTTTTCGGAACCACCTACTCTTCCATTTATCTACATCTCCCCATTTTCTTAACAAAATGATTATGTCTTTAATCTGAGTTGTTCTTCCTGCGGTATTCAGATTTTCAATATCTTTTTCAGAAAAATCTACTCTGTATGGTTTTTGTAAAGCTTTTACTTTTTCGAAGTCTACACCCATTTCATTTGCCACTTCTTCTAGTCTCTCATGTAGATTTCTTGCTCTCCAGGTTATAATTTTACATAAAAATAGTAATTCTTCATCCTGATAGGCTTTTAACTTCTCCGTGGGGATAGTCCCTACTATTAATTCTTCCAAAACAATCTTCAGCTTGGCCACATCTATAGATTGGGATTCTTTATCTTTCTGCTGCAAACTCCTTAGCCATTCACTTAATTCATCTGAAGTAGACCCTACACTATCTTTCTCAGTAGTTTGTTGTGCTAATCTCTTTGGTGATCCTGGGACTGATTATGTTGTCATTATTATTCTATCCACTAAACTTTGATTTACTGTCAAGTTTTTAGGCGTACTTTGTTCTGGAATACCTGTTGTTTGTCTCCATGGGTTCTCGTCTGCAATTTTTTCTGGTCTCTCATTTTGTTTATTACTGTTATAAGGAATCGTCAGACAATGCTCACTATCCTTCTGTTTATCAAAAATCGGCATTACACGTCCTATAGTTACTGGAACGGTTACGGCTTCCACATTTTTTGTCAATTTCTTAATTTTCTTAGTTAATTCTAAAGTGGTTTTCGCTAGTTCAGCTGAATTTTCATTACCTATTATACCATGTT
Organism: Triturus cristatus; assembly: GCF_964204655.1. Taxonomy (NCBI): domain Eukaryota; kingdom Metazoa; phylum Chordata; class Amphibia; order Caudata; family Salamandridae; genus Triturus; species Triturus cristatus. Next base: position 1,426,018,670 of record NC_140590.1, on the reverse strand, counting down.
GTGTTTTCTCTATTTCTCTAAAAGGATCGTTTCTTCCTGTTTCTTGTGATACTGATTAAAATTTTATATTTCGTGGAGTCTCTCCCACTTGGTGTCAATAATGTGGAATCTGATTGATAAGGGGGTGGGTTTTTATAAAACGTTTCGTCAAGAACATCATCCTCGGATTCATGCATACCATACCATATTGACTCGATATTATTTCTCTTTTCCATACATTTTCTATTGCTAATTTCTTCAGCATTTCTCACAGGAAACAAACCCTCAGTCATATTTACGCTTCGCCATCTCCTCATTCTATCATCATGATTCTCCTGTCCATATGATCTACCAAACATATATTTGTACCTTCCGCCACTCCTCTGTCATTTTCTGTCATGCATCTCATCTTCCCATTCTGTCAATGCCTCAAACTGTGTTGGTTTAGGTCTTGGTTCTAGATTCATCATTCTCTCTCTTAAATTTCTCAAAACCGCTAAATTAAATGAACCATGTTCTGGAAATGCTAAAACTCCATCATCTTTTGTATACTTTGCCCAATTGTCCAACCAAATACAAGTATGGTATCCGTATTTCGCATCCATAAAGGATGCGGGCGATTTTGGTGGGGGAAGCAGCTGTCCCTCTTTTGTCACAATAGGTTTGTCAATTTTAAATAAACTCTTGATCTTTCCAAACCAGGACTTTTTCTCTTATTCTGGTGGATCGTAATACATCATTTTGTCTTCTGTGTATCGCTAGATTTTCCCTACGACTATTCTGTTATTTCTTTAACCAATCGTAGCACGACTTACACTAACGCACCAATCCGGAGCGTCTATGTCACTTCAGTAATTCTCCAATCCCAGCGCGACTCACACTAACGCACCAATCAGGAGCGTCTACGTTTCTTACTGGCTGGCCAATCCCAGCGCGGTCTTCCTGACGTCAGCTTTTCTCGCTACTCCTGCTTCTGCTGACCCTTCCTTTACAAAATTTATCGGCAAACTTTCTTACGTTCTTCTGACTTACAGATCTGTTAGTAATGACATAAAAACGCCACCATTATCTGTTTCGCTAACAAAAGTATAGTTAATGACCTTTCTCACAAGAATTCTGTCTTTCCCGAGAGCAGCGCTTACCTCTGCCCTACTACGGAATCGTTACTTCCGTTGATAAAGTAGCACATCCCTCTACTTTACCCTTCTAACAAGCATTAGCTAACCGTTTCTCCAGAATTAAGACACCTAGTTGGAGACGCTCTGCTCCTGAGAAATAAAACCAGAGTTTCACAATTAACCTGAATGCTATTTCATTCACACACTTTGATACGGAAAATGTAGTTCATTCACACAGAATTCTTAATTTCCCGAGAACAGCGAACAGTCTGCCCGACTACAGAATTATTACACTCGTTAATAAAGTAGCACTTCCCTCTACTTTATCCTTCTAGCAAGCTTAGGGAACACCTATTACCTTTCCAGTGATAAGCGTAACCAGAGTGTCTTTTGGACTCCTGGTACCTAAGACCAAAATTTCACAGGCGACCTTCGCTATCATACATTTCTCTCATACAGATAATGTCCCTAATGGCAACACACGACGATGTTACCGAATCGAACCCAGACAATGGGTTGTGCAACTCCAATCGTTACACGTTTTCCCCGTGTACCTACAGGGCAACAACAATTCCGTCTTTCCCGAGAGCAGCGCTTACCTCTGCTCTACTACGGAACCGTTACAAACTTCCGACTTCCTACATCCCAGAAGCCGTCAAACAACACAGAACTCGACGCGACTCAACATAGAGTGTTAATACATAAACCAATACTTTCCCACAATCAATAATCAATAAGCAATTTACAAGCAATAATCACCAAACCAAAACAATAAAAACCATAACTCTGCTACCAGAAAAACTGATCCAGCACAAGACTGGGAATGGGGAATAACATTTACCGATATCCTCCCTGCATCGCAGACCCAGTGTCACACTAGCTCATTCACATACACCTTCATTGGTGGGGCCCATAACACCAACACTCATACGTCTCTCTCACGAGTCTGCACACAGGAGGGATGAGTAATTCAAGCGCTGGACATGTGGGGGAAATACCTTATAACCTAAGGAGAGAAAAGTTAATTTACAAAATATACATTGACATCCCTCGCCTATAGATCCTAATCCCAAACATCAAGGCACTCCGCCCACTTGGCCAATGGACCACTTTAGTTGGATTGGTTGATGGTGATTTAGAACCAGCTAAAACACATTTTAAGACTCAGAATCCTTATTTCCCTTAATGAAACCACAAACTCATATTTCTTATTAATCAATATTTGTTTATCTAAATTTTCATAATGATTTCATATTTGTATTTGTCTCGTCAAAGTCTAGAATTTTCAGATCAATTCAAATAAATCGCAGAACATCATATTTACCTAATCTGGCTATTTGAAGACCTCTAATTCATTGGCTCTGCATAACCAAATTTTGTTGCAAATTGTTTGAAAAAGCAGGCCAAAGGCTCAAAGTTCTCTGCTCAGCACGCTACAGTCCCAATTTGTCAAAGGACCATAAATCGTGCAAGCATCTATCATAGTCCGTGGATTTAGAAAAAGTTTACAGTCATCAAGTGATCGGGCAGCATCTGGATCATCAGGAAAGGCGTCACGAACAAAGTCATGAAAAAGGAAGAAGGAGAAAAGCAGCATCCTTTCTCCCTATTCTACTACCCTTTTATAATACAATCAAGTTAAAGAAGATACATTTTTAAGTTTTAGAACAGTCGTGATTGGCTGGTCGAGATTGTCCGACTTATATTCCCAGATTTTCAGTACAGTTCCAGGGGTGAGGTCATTGGTCAGCGAAGTGTCGGCTTGCTCCGGTTTACTGTAAGGTTGATTGTTCCCCTGTCTTGGCAAATGTTCCGTTTCATAGCCTTGTCCGGGGACACGTTGTGTAAAGGTCGCTACGAGGTTTAGGAGATTTCTCGCACATGCGCAGCTCACTCCGCGCCTCATGAGACTGTGGCCACTTCTGCGTGTGGTGACAGTGGCCATATTGGATTTAGGCCCAGATGCCAACTTAAGCGAAACAAACACAAAATAATAATTAATTCATAGAAATGGTGATTCTAATGTTAACTCCTTGCTAATCCCTCTATGTGTTTGTATTTATCTAGCATATAGCGACATTTAAAGTAATTATATTCACCTTTTTCGATCCTCCTCGAGGGTGCAACATCACAAAGCAACATATATCATGCAGTATTCTATTACCACATATACTATTGTTAATATGCGTACAGATTTTAGTTACAAAAGTTATTTAGCCATGCAAATAGCAAATCTCATGTGTAGTTTAAGTTTTAATAATGTTGATTAGTATACATGCCACACTCATTTAATAATATTATAGTTGATAGATTATATAATTAGTATTTTCATGCAAAAATAGAGGAGGTATACAACATTTTGCACTACCTGCTCCATCACTTGATTGTTAATTATTTCCTTCGTGCTATCTGAAGGGTTTTGCGAGACAGCAGCTAGCAGGTATGTGGACTTGCAGAGTCGTTTGGCGAGCTCGTGTCTTGCACTTGACAAACAAACACAGTCAGTTGGATAAATAATCGGAAAGCTCAAAGAAGCAGATAAATTATAAAATAAATGGTATTCATTGTGATTTGTAGGAAGCGGTGAGTAGCCTGCCTCAGGCTAAAGTTCTCCAACAACTATTGTGTAAAAAAGGTTTTTAAACACCATTTTAATTAGCATAATTACTGGCAGTGTGTGTGGGGGTAGGGGGGAGCCTTGGTGGATACCAAGAGTGTCCTGGAGAGGTCACTGGCACCAGAGCGAGGAGATTGCACTAGTCTAGGAATGTCTTTCAAGGTAGACTTACATAAAGCTGCCCTCCCTTAAGCTGTTTCTGGGTGAATTGAAATTGCACTCTCAAGCAAATCAGCGAGGAGTTAAGGGAGACTGGGGGGACGGCATATACGTATTGGAAATATTTGCCACATAGAGATGGCTGTGATGTTATTTTACTGTGTATTATGCCTTGTGAACGTCTGCACCATGGTCCTTGCCTGCCTTCACAGAGGGCATATGGTCTTGCTGAAAAACGCAGAATTAAGAGCCTTAGTGGTTTGAAGTTCTTAGCATCAGTATGAATTCCTTATAGTAGCCACCAGTGCCAACATTTCATACTAGCCACTGGTGCCAGCGTCTCATAATACCCACCAAACGTTTGTGGTCAAGGCTTTATGCCCATTCGATACAAGGCCTCTTTGCTGGAAACTTGGAAGACCCAATGCTGTTAGCATTGTAATTGTTGCAGTTTTATGGGGAAATCCCAGCTGTGTCCACACAGAGGAATTGTAGCTGCTCTGTAGTCTTAGAAAATGTTGTTCAATATATTTTTCTTTGTTCCCCATAGTTAGTATTCATTGTTGACTCTTGAACAGGGTGCGAGAGCCTGTATCTCTTTGGACTGTTCATTTCTAGTGCTCTTCCTCGAGACACATAGTCTCTTTGAATGCCTTGTGCACTTTCTCTGTGGGCAGATCTGCACACTATTTTGTGGATACAAGTTGTCTGTGCACATTCAAATAAAAGGACTTCTTTTTATTTAGCTCTGCTTGCTCCATTTTTGCCGTGTCTAAACGACAGGTATGCTTTTGATCCAGCGGAAAGCCAGGGACGAACACCTCACAAAACAAATGAAATTTTCAATGGGCCCATATACAACAATCAGATTTCCTGGTTGTTCCGCTGGGGGTCAAGTTTTGTAATTCACTTTGATCTCGATTAGTTAATTCAATGGAAATTCAATTTACTCCTGATAAATCTTTATTCAATGTCTAACTAATCTTTACAGATCAACACTCTTCCTTTGGTCGATGGACCATTAGTTGAGTGCTTGATGGTGACATGAACAAATTAACTAACTAAACTTATAGATCTTAGTGAAATAAACCACAGACTCTGGGTAAAATTCAATAAGTTTATCTAAATCTCAGTCATGAACGCTCATTAATACAAATTCACAGTGCAAACACAATCAAATTTTCATGGCAGAGAAAATTCATTAAACAATGTACATTAATTTCACAGACTCATTCACCAAATCAATGCATTAAGAGTGGATAGATGAAGAGACAGAAGGCATAATAAATCATACATTTGCAAAAGGTATGCAAATTTGAGATAGAATAATAATTACCCAAAGGTGATTATGGAAACCCAACTCTCTGGCCAAAAAGGGCTGGTGGTGGTCTCCTGATTAAGACTTAGGAGACAAAGGTTATAGGACAGGCTCAGGACAGAGTAATACTTACTAAACTTCTCTATAGACTCAACGCCCCGGGACGGGAAACAACCTTTACAACGCAACTATTACATCGCACTACACTTACAACGCAGGCATTACAACGGAACATCCTTTACAACGCATGACACTACAACGCATACCATTACAACGCATACCATTACAACGCAGACACTACATTGCATGTCAGTACAACACAGGCATTACAACGCATACCATTACAATGCATACCATTGGAGTTAGAATATTAACTTTTAACCCCTACACTATCCAACACTTACCCTACTGTTGCACCCCCTGGAGTTAGAATAGTAATTTTTACCCCTATACTATCCAACACTTACCCTACTGTTGCACCCCCTGGAGTTAGAATAGTAATTTTTACCCCTATACTATCCAACACTTACCCTACTGTTGCACCCCCTGGAGTAAGAATAGTAATTTTTACCCCTATGCTATCCAACACTTACCCTACTGTTGCACCCCCTGGAGTTAGAATAGTAGTTTTTACCCCTATACTATCCAACACTTACCCTACTGTTGCACCCTCTGGAGTTAGAATAGTAATTTTTACCCCTATACTATCCAACACTTACCCTACTGTTGCACCCCCTGGAGTTAGAATAGTAATTTTTACCCCTATACTATCCAACACTTACCCTACTGTTGCACCCCCTGGAGTTAGAATAGTAATTTTTACCCCTATACTATCCAACACTTACCCTACTGTTGCACCCCCTGGAGTAAGAATAGTAATTTTTACCCCTATACTATCCAATACTTACCTTAAATGCAATGTAACATTATGCGTTGTAATGGTATGCGTTGTAAAGGTAGTATGCGATGTAATGGAATGCAGTGTAAAGTTAGTTTTTTAACATGCGTTGTAGTGTCATGCGATGTAATGGAATGCGTTGTAGTGGATGTTGCGTTGTAAAAATTGCGTTGTAAGTGCATGCGTTGTAAAAGTATGCGCTGTAACGTCATACATCCCCCCGGGACGCATCCCTCACTTACACTCTCTCCGTCCTCGATATTCTTCCGGAATCTTCGATCTAATCAAGTATCTTTCAGAGGTGAATCTTCCCAGTCTCTTCTCTCTTTCCTCAGCAGCAGTAGTTCTTGCCTCTCTCTTGCACTCGTGCTTGCCTCGCCTCACTTGCATGCATGACATGACATGAACACTCTTAAAAGTTAAGTCACTCTAGTTATAGTCTTCATTTCTGCATGTCCCACCCTCAAAACTTACAAATCTTGATGAAATATGAACGCTGACATGTTTAATTTTAATAACTCTTTGTCTAACAAAACCCATCCCCTTTAGCTCATTTAATATTCTGTCTCATTTCCGTTCACACGTATTTAATGTTACTATTCAAAATACATTTAATACAGTTCTACAGTCGGAGAGAATTTTTCACACGGTGGGTGTCCTTGGCTCTTGGCAGCCTGTCAGTGACTCGGTTATCAGGTCACATCACTATTATACTGTGCATGTCCAGCTCGCATCCATTTTCAACGCCATCTTTTTCCCTTGTGTGTCACATAAGACCCAAACGTACACTATTAATAAAGGAATCATAAACAGTGATTTTCACATGGCTGGGTCCAAACTGGGGTGGTGTGGTGAGCAAAAGAATGATGGATTAAACCCTGATCCATTTGACTGGGGGCTAATGTTTGCATTGTCCAGCATTCCGTTCATCAATTGTTTCTTTTGCATATGTTGCCCTAAGTGGGAAGGGTATGCCCAGACGTGGGTCCCGTGCTCACTACACCACTGGATTCAAGCTAGCCTGGCTGATGACGGGTGATGCCCAGAAACCGGTCCCAGGATGCATGTTTCCGGTCCAGGGAGGACCTGGTTTGGCAGTTCGGGCTGGACTGTTCCCACAAGGAACAGGGTCAAGACTGATTTGCATATGGCTTGGTCCAAACTGGGGTGGTGTGGTGAGCAAATAAATGATGGATTAAACCCTGCTCCATGTGACTGGGGGTGAATGTTTGCATAGTCCAGCATTCCGTCCATCAATTGTTTCTTTTTCACTGTTCACCACCCACTTCTACTCTATCCCATGTTATTTTTTTCTTTGTTAAGCAAAAGCATTAGCAGCGACGGCTCTCTTTAAATTCAGGCAAGCATATGCCAGGCATACGGTACCTCAAGACTCCATGTTAGTAATTTCTGCAGATGCGTGAGAGTTTTCCCTCTCAAATCCGGTTAGTCATGTTACTATCTACGTAATTCTAATTCAAACATGCGCAGAAGCGTGTTCCCGTTTAAAGCGGGTTTTAGTTGCTTTGAGTTTTATTTTCATTAATTAAGCATGCGCAAAGCTCTTATTCCCATATGTAAATGTTGTGCGTATATATTAATTTCGTTTTCTTTACTATTCTAATAATTAGTACTATTAATGAGGGAATGCTCCAAGCAGGTTTCGTTTTCTTGAATCCTTGCTCCATCACTTTCATTTAAGATTATTATGTAATCATATTCAGTGTGTATCTTTTCGGTTCAGTGAGCATGCTGTATGTTTACATGCCCCGCTTGTTCAGCATATTATGTGCAGTATTAGCTTGTAGATAATTTTCTGTAAGTATATATTATGAGAATGCTATTCATGTTCAGAATAATATATGCAAAAGCTTAGTTTAGTCCGCAAGCAGACGCTGTGTATGGTATATTTGTGTGGGAGCTATGCATGAGTACAGTAGAATGTGTGCATATTATTAATGTTTCAATTTGATGCCTTGACCGTATATTATTTTGGGTGTGTGCAGTCTGTGTGTAGCATACTGTGTGTGTACTTTGTGTTTGCCCAGCAAATGGCGACTGGCCTACCCAAAAATATCATGACCTCTTAACCAGACCCTACAGGACTTCGCAATTGCGAAATCGGCTGTTTTGTAAAAATGCAGCGATTTTTACAAACCTGCCCGCGAAATTTCTCTCAATTCCCAACATTTCACATTTGGGAAACGAGGACCTCTTGTGGCCATCTCATTGAAGTGCTCACTTTGATTGTCTGTGACTGACTCAGTCACAGACAATCAAAAATTTCTGGGCAGCCCCCTGACTCATGGAGTGACCAAGGACCTGCCAACCCGAAGGAAACAGAGCTCCCATCAACAAGTTCTTAATCCTCCAAGAGGAAGAGATTTGGCATCTGGTTTTGTGAACAGAGTGACCATATAGGTTTTCAGAAAGAGACAATACTGCCGTTTTTCTCTATTCTACTAAGTGAGACCACCAGTCTCTCTCTATAAAATACACTTGACAACTGTTGCTGTTCATCACTACTGTACTTCTTTGGCATCTTTACAGTTCCTGTGATTACACGTGTTCAGACCTGGCAGGCCTTGAACTGTTTCTTCCAGTGGAAAAAACTCCTCCTTATTAGGAGTTAAATAAAGTTTAGAATGGATAAGACTTTTTTAGATGGTGTCACATGCATAACCGGCATCATCACTGCATAATAACGTCATAAAGATTACATATGTGCTGGAGATTATTATTATTTTTTTTTACCATCTACCACAAAGGCCAGCATCCGTGTCTCCATGAGTGGTATTTTTTAAATGTTGTCTTTGCTTTTTAATCGGTAGGGCAAATGGCCCCATCTTTAAGTTTATTGCCAATCCGAAAGGAACAGTCTCAACACCATTTGAAAGACAAACATATAAAACAAATCTGTTCTTCATTTTAATGTACTACGAATCATTTTAGATTTTTTTTAAAAACATATTTCAGTAGCACACAATGAGATGTCGGATTCCTCGTGCAAGCCCATTCTGGTGCTGCAGAAATTACGCACCAAACCTGAGGTATGTTTTCCTGCAACCACCTTGAGTGCGGCACGTACAAGCGAAGGCTTGGAGGAGTTGGCCTAAAGGCTACAGCGCTCGACTGCAGTCCTGGGGGAACTGGGTTCGAGTCTCGGTAACGGTGCTAAACATCATGTGATTCTAGGCATATCACTTAATCTACCTGTGCCAAACAAAAGACAAGCATTTACAATGCAATGGTCTCAGCATTGTTAAAGTTAGAGCTATTGGCATTGCTCATGACATTATTTTTGTTTATGTTTTTGTTTTTAAAACATTTAAAGAAACGGCATTGTTATTTACAATGTCAATAGCTTAATCTCTCTCAAATGCGAGACCTATTTTTGTGCAGGTTTCCTTCCTGCAGAAAAATAATCATCCCCTCAACGCAGGCACCCTTGCACCATGGTACAAAGGTGCCTGTGTTGGCACATGGCAGCCCATCACAAAGCATTAAAAATGCAATAGGTCTTGCCTTCTATTAAGTTAAAGCCATTTGCTTTGCTAATGGTATGGAGCAAAGCAAATGCCGTTAACTTAGTTAAAGGCAAGACCTATTGCATTTTCAATTCCATTTCAATTCCATTGCTGATCTTAAGGTCTCCTCTTCCCCGCCTATATTCAAAAATTGATGCCAGGGAGGCATCTAAAATGAAATAAAGTGGAAACTGAATTTCTCTTACTCTCGTAAAAACTCAATTTTAGGCCGAATGAAAATTGAATACATCTGCGAGCTTTCAACTTCAAATTGTAGACCTAGAGGTATCAGAGAGAAAGCTAAAACTTGGAGTCCACATTAAAAATCTGGCCAAATAGGGCAGTTCTTGACACAGACTTCTCCATAAGTAAAAGCGTTTCCTACCATCAAAGGACGTACAACTGGCTGTACAACCGCTTGTCCTTTCCCTGCTTACAATGGAAATACTCCTCACTGAACTGCCAAAGTAAGCCTTGCACCTATAAAGACGAGGGGGGCTTATTTACAAGCCTCTTGCGCCACCGGTGCGTCACTTTTAATAAGCCCCGGGCTTGCATGCTGCAGCTGGGCTTGTCTCAAACTCATGCAAATACAGCCGTATCAAAACTGCCCTTTCCTCATTAAAATGACTTCCAATTGAGGCAAGATGTATTCACAAACCTGAATACGTCCAAGATATTCCTGCAGAAACTGACCATTTTTGGGGCTCCTGCACTTTAAAGATTAGCTGCATTATACTGTATATGCAGTTACTCTGTGGAAGTCCAGCCATGTAGCTTTTCTTTTTTTTTTTTTCGTAATCCTGACCTCTCCGCGACTCTCACGGACGCTGCACCCAGTGTGCTTTCTTGTAGGCTGCTGTATATACTATGGGCCTCATTTATGAAAAGTGACGCATCACTGCGTGAAAACAGTGATGCGTCACTTTTCACTGCGCCCTCCCTGCGACTCCAATGATGCGTCATATTTACAGTATGATGCATCATGTCATAAGGAGTCACAGATACGTCAGTATTTCTGACGTATCTGTAGGCACAAAAGTGACACATTGCTGGAGTGTGTCACAAAAGTGACGCAACTCCAGCAATGTGTCCTTTCACATGGGGAAAGCCCCATGTGAAAGGGCCTGCGTCAGTCTTACGCCTGCTGTGAGGCAGGCGCAAGATATAGATGCATTTGCACCCTAGAAGTGGCGCAGTGAAATCTCGTAGATTTCACTGCATCACTTCTACGATGCTTACTTACGTGGGAACGCCCACCCTGCATACATTATACCTGACGCAGGTATAATGTAGCGCAGGGGTTTACAAAGTGACGCATCTAGGTAGATGCGTCACTTTGTAAATATGGCGCTTCATGGCGCATGTTTTACGCCACTGGTGCATCACAAAAAGTGACGCACCGGCGGCGCAAAAGTGACGCAAGGACTCATAAATGAGCCCCTGTATTTTAAGATGCATTAAATATGAGGAGCTCTGACCAACTCGGAGGCCTTGTTCGCGGCGTATAGTTTCCTGAATAAATAAATGTTCAGCCGGATACGGTATGCTTTGAAGGCCATTGCTCCGCGGATTGTGTCCACTGGAAAGGTCCCTGTTTAACCTGTAAATCACAGGCACTGAGACTGAGCCAGCTCGGGTGGCTAATGCACCGGCAGGCGAGATTGGCGCATGGCCCGCAGATCACAGGTGGCAATTCTTGCGTTTTTGCTCAATGAATGGATGCGGCGGCTGCAAAAGATTTGTTTGGGTAACCTGCAGGTCACAGGTTTGAATGCTGACACAATGCAGACTAGCGGGGGCGGGAGAGCCCTCTTCCCTCCCACCCCACACTTCATCAGTGACCTCAAAAGAAGCAGCCGGGGCGGGTTGCAAAAAAAGGGGGCAGGGAAGCACTTTACATCTGCTTTTCGCTTCCTGGGTCCCTAGCCCTCCTCCCCCTCCTGCATGGGGCTCCTCTTGAGAAGAGATGGGTGGGGACAGACAAAGCGAGGAGGGGGAGAAAGGAGGGGGCGGCAGGGGGAGTTAGTGGTAAGACTGGATAAGTGAATCAGCGGGGGCAGATGGGGGACAGATGTGGTCAAACTGGAAAAGTGCAGAGGGGTATCAGTGCGTTTCTTTGTGATCTCTGCTCCGTTTTATTTTTTGGGGTCCCGTGTTTAAAGCTCCCTTGTACCATTGCCACTGCTTCCGGGTCCTGCCATGGCTGAATCAGCGTTGCGCCATGAAGCTTCAGAATCGGCGATCAACCAAACAAGAGGGTGGGGTGGGGATTGGAGATCGAGAAAGAGAGTAGCGATGATGTAGAGACAAGCGAAACAAAAAAAGCGATTCATTTCATACAAGAGAAGTGAGCAGACAGAGTTGCTCACCAGGGACATGCACATAGAGCGATCCGAAAGCATACAGGTAGATTCCGGCTAATGTGGCTAGAAACATTTGCCGGGGAAGCCGGGTATCAGCCATGGTAGGGGGGTAGGAGCAGAGGCTCAGAAACTCGAGCTCTTCGTCCACAGGACAGCCAACGCGCCCCCTGGGAGTCTGCAGCAGGGCACTGGGCACACATAGTGGGTGGGTTACTGCAGTCTATGGAACGCGGGCACGCCTTAGGAGTCATGGCCATCGCCCCAGAGAAGAGAGAAGGACTCAAGCAAAATCACAGTGGAACGGAACTCCTAGTGTGATCAATGTTGCCAGTTACAACGTGGGAACAGCAATGCATTATGCGATGTGGCGTTTAAGTTGAAAATGTCATGCTACAGTTTTTCAACAGGCTACAGTCCAGGTGTTCTCTGCACAGCTGGGGTACAGAGCTCCGCGATACACCCTTCTAACAAAGCGCTATGCACAGCCGGGACCTGTGGACTTCCCAGGTGATCCAAGGAAGAAGGCATGCCCGGGCCAGCGGACTTCCCCAGCTGGTGTAGGACAGACATGCCATAAGGTGCCAGCGCACTTGCACACCCAGCCCAGCTTACCTACGGCCCGCACTGCTCCGCTGCGCCCTTGCGGGGGCTCGCCGCCGCCTGGGACAGCCTGCTGCGCAAGCACCATAAACTGAGGAGAACCAGGGAGCCGAGCTTCAGCAAAGATGCCATGGTGCGCAGCCTTCCAGCAACTGCTGCGATCTGAGGACCTCGAGGCGCATGCGCGCAGACTGCAAGCAACACTTCCAAGCTACTCCTGCTTCTTCGTTTCCCGACACGCCCCCATCTTCATGTCACGCCTCCTTTTCTTAGGCTGCGACTCCCAAACTTTTCGACACGTCCCCTTCACCGCTGTGCACGAATCGTTGTCCCCCCTCCTTCTCAAAGTACTGCTTCGTGCCATTACGGGTCATTTCATGCCCCCCTTAGGCCCCAGGTGCCGCCTCACCTTTCTGCTGCGGCTTCCTACCGCGACGCCTTGTCCAGTAAACTTCTTCGCGAATAACTTATGTAACTTACTTCGTTCTATTGTAAAGCGCTCTGACACCTTTGAGAAATGTTTGCGCTATTTAAAATTGAATTAAGTAAATACAAATAAATAAATCGAGGGCAAAGGGGGCAAGTGTGAGTGCAGGGACTATGGATGCGGGAGCAAAACAAGCGCAGCCTTCGGTAGCCAAGACGCAAATAAACAGAGAACGTCCCTGTAAAAAAAAAAATGAAAACACGCCCACCAGTGTAAAAGGGGCTGGAAAGGGGCGGGGCTTAAAAAAAGAGAAATAATCGAAAAAACACGCCCCCGAATCGAAAAAGACGGGGCTTGTTTGGAGAGACAAACCTCTTCTCCAATGGCTGACCAGCATTTAAGAGGCCAGCCAATGGAGAAGAGGAGAGAAGAGTGGCGGGTTCAAGCCCCTCTTCTCCAAGTCATTATATCTCACGAGCGAGACTGCGCAAGCGCAGCCTTCGCTAGCCGAGACCTAATGAATGTGTGTCCTCATGTAATGTAACTGGTGCTATGTAAAGCACTCTGATACCTGGTTGGATTCGGGTCAAGTTCGCGCTATATAAAACTCTGCACAAAAATAAAAAAGCAACCATACTTGATTTCTTTGCTGACTCTTTTGCCCATCCCCATCCCCCCCGCGCTTCTTCCATCTTCTGTCAATCCCTCTGGAGCAGCTATTGTCTGGGCCAAGCTGCACACAAATTGGTCTGTGCTGTGCCCACATCAGTTTCTGTCCAAGCCAGGAACTTCGCTGTGGTACATTTCTGCTCCTCGCTTTTTGTGGTGTCTGTGCTGTTCGGCTCCAGAGATTCTTAGCAAGCTGTGTGAAGCTTTGTCAGTTGAAGAAAGCAGGGCTCCTTCTTTAAGGCTCATGAATTTCATGTTAAGAAGAGAAACATTTGCAAACCTACTTGAAGAAGGAAAGATACATTGCTCGTTTACTTAAAATCATTACAAAAGTTGACAATTGGGCAAACACGCAATTACAATTAGTCGTGTATTTTGCTTACAAAAATGGAAGTGCAAACACCATCTAAAATCTTTAGCAAATTATCTACAACAAATACCTCCTGCGCCACAGGATCTTGGCACCGCGTGTGGCAGTAACATTTATGGGAGCAGGGGAAAAATAGGAGACCAAAAGGGAAACAAGAAAATAAAAGCTTGTGGGCAGCCGCAGCATTGGTTGGGGCTTCAACAGCTGGTTCAAGACTACTTTGGATGAAGCCAGGGAAACCTTTTAAGTTGGGGTTTAGAAAGTAATCCTTTGTGTTCAAGCGTCCTCTCCAAAATCTTCAGGACAAGATTCCCTTTTGAGGCCAGGCTATGTTTGCTCAAGTCGACCTATGAGGACTGGATCAGGTAAGCAGGAGGTGACCTCTCTTTGCAGTCTGTCTCACTTATTTGGATCAGCCACTACGATCCTGCGCCCTAGGGAGCCTGAGGAAGAGGTGTCCTGCCTCAATGATCCAGAAGGCAGCGGTGCCCCGGCAGGGGTGCATACATGGGTGCTAGAACATCCCAGGGAGCTCCCTCCTATGAGGTTAGGACTGGAGCTGTGCTTCTGTAGAGCTACAGACACTTTAAACATGCATAATTCAAAGTAGAATACTCTGCTTAAACAGTTTCCATTGATTTCAGGCTGAAAATGAATGATTATGAGTAACATAATGTGCTGCAAAATTGCCGCTAAATTTCCATATTTGCGTCGCTAAATTTCATATCTGTGCCACTAAATTTGCTAATCCATGCCGCAATATCCTGGGGGGTCTGCTTAACCTCCCCCACGCCCCTTCAGCTAAGCCATGCTCACCACTCTCAAACTTCACCATCCGCCACCAGCTCTGGCCACGAATTTCTTCCTGTTCATCGGTAAACCCACAAGTGCTGGCAAGTTCTCGTAGCATGCTGTAGAAACCATTGAGGGGTTGGAGGGATTCTTACAGATCTTGCCGGAAATTGCATTTTTCAGAGTCTTGGTTAGCCATAGGTTGGAAGAGTGCCTTGAGGGCTGTGACCAAAGTGTTGTATATTTTGAACGTTGCCTCATTGACTGTCTTGGAGATCTTGCAAGTGCTTTTTCCACCTAGATGAAGCAAGATAGCCCTCTTTTTTCCACCTTTACTTTTGTAGCCTCAAAGTACTGCTCAAGGCGCACAACCAGTCTCTCCATTTGGGTGCTTGCGTGAACGGTGCTGCCTCGATGATGAATAGTTCAATCCTGCCATGGAGGATGAGGTTCAGGTTGAGGTTTCTGTATTTTCCTGGCCCGAAGGGTGCAGTGATTCACAGGTCCTGCGAGAGACTAGCCCCTTATGCAAAGGGCACAGGGGCCAGGTAGTCATCTCACTAAGCAATGTCTTAACCTATGGCAGTGTTCTCCTCAACCTGTGGGCTTGGCCCCTATGCTTCAACATGGCTTTCATGGCTGTCCTGAGTGAGTGGCTGAGCTGCAGGCATGGCGCAAGCACCGCAGATGCGGCCAGTCGGTTGAGCAGCCACTGCACATGTGGTCAGAACAACACTGGGGCGGGTAATCCCCTTTACTGCTACTGTGGCATGAGCACCACTTGCAATTCCAATGCCAGGCGGCCGGCTCACTCAGGAGCAGCTGTGGGGAAGGGCACGGTAATTCTGCAGGACCACTTTTACCTCGGCCCCTCCCTCACAGCATGAGCACCACCTGTGGTAGACTGAGCTGGGCGGGCGCCAAACTCAAGGTCAGGGACAGGCGGTAGGTTGGCTTGGGAATGGGGTGGGTTCTAATCCCCTCATTGCCAATGAAGAGACTGATCCCTGGTCTGGACCTCGGCGCAGGTCACTAGGCCACTGCCCACTTTAATAAATCACATTGGAAACAGTTGGAACACTGCGGTCTCAACCACGCGTTTTCTGACTACACAAGCTCAACCACTCTTGCCTTAACTACGCATACGCCTTAACGACGCATATGCGTGGTTACGGCAGTGCACGGTCTAGGTAGTTTTCAGGCCTGGGGGAGGGTTGGAGTTGTTTTTATGGCTGGGGAGGGTCGGGTAGTTTTCTGGGCTGGGGTGTCAGGGACGTTTTCTGGGCTGTGGGGGGTCGGGTGTCATTTTCTGGGCAGGGGGTTCAGGGGTAGTTTTTTTGCTGGGTGGATGAGGGGTAGTTTTCTAGGCTGGGGGTTCGGGGGTAGTTTTCCTGGCAATGGGATTTTGGGGGAGTTTTCTGGACTGGGGGGTTTTGTGGTTAGTTTTCTGGGCTGCGCGTTCGGACTTGTTTTCAGGGCTGGGGGATTGGAGGTAGTTTTCGTGGCTGTGGGGGTTAGAAGTAGTTTTCATGGGGGGGTCGGAGGTAGTTTTCAGGGCTGGGGGTCGGGGTAGTTTTCAGGACTGGGGGAGGGTCAGAGTTGTTTTCAGGGCTGGAGTTTTTTTAATTAGGGGTTAGGGTATTAGGCCTAAGGGCAGTGGAAGGGGTTGGGCTAGTTTTAGGGACAGCGCAGGGGTAAGAGGGGGTTGGGATAGTGTTTGATAAGGACAGGGTACTAGGCCTCAGGGCAGGGAAAGGGTAGTCAGGGTAGTTTTTAGGGCTTAGGGGAGGGCAGGGGAGTTTTTAGGGCTCTATGCGGGATCAGGGTAGTTTTTTTAAATAGGGGTTTGGGGTTTAGGCCTATGGGAAGTGGAAGGGATTGACGTAGTTTTAGGGACAGCGCAAGGGTGCGGGGGAGTTTGTAGCTTAGGATGGGGAGGGGGGATCGCGACCTTAGCCATGCACACCCCTTTACCATTCATGCCTTTAACTCAAAATAACGTGGTAAAGGCATGCATGGTAAAGGAATGCGTGGGTGAGACGCATTTGTGGTTTAGGCTGCCTGGTAGAGGCACGCATGGTTTAGCCATGTGTGCATCTATCATACAACCAAATTACCCAGACACAGTGTGTTCCCGAAACCAGTGTGGTCTCAGATTGCCTTCCAGGGCACAAGTCCTAAAAAAAGAAGTGGGGGGACTAACCTAGGGGCATATCAGCAACAACCGGCGATAATTATCTCTAAGCGCACTTAGCGCTAGGATAATTATCGCCGGCTAGCGTGAATTTTTATCGCTGAGATAGCGTGCTATTAGCAACGCTAATCTCAATAGCGATAAAAATCCTCACGCTAACAAGCTAACGTGAGATTATCGCTGGAAACCCAGCGATAATCTCACGTTACCTTGTTGATAGGGACAGGCAAACTTAGCCATGATATCCTCCTTCCATAGGATATCATGGCTAAGTCAGAAAAATACCGGGGCATATCAACAAGGGCTTTATCTCTGCTTTTTTGGCTTTAAAAGCCAAAAAAGCAGAGATAAAACTAGCACCCTATCAACAACAGGGTGCTAACACGCAAATTTGCATGTTAGCACCCTTTTACTCTACGCTTCCCCTTGCATCTCTAATGAGATGCAAAGGGGGCGTTCCAGAGTAAAATAATAGGAGAAATGTCGCTAAGCGACATTTCTCCTATTATCAAGAATGTCGCTAACCCTGTTAGAGACAAAAAAAGCAGCGCTAACCGCGGTTAACGCTGCTTTTTTACGTCTGCTAATTTTCAGACTTAGCCATGATATCCTATGGAAGGAGGATATCATGGCTAAGTTTGCCTGTCCCTATCAACAAGGTAACGTGTGATTATCGCTGGGTTTCCAGCGATAATCTCACGTTAGCCTGTTAGCGTGTAGATTTTTATCGCTATTGAGATAAGCGTTGCTAATAGCACGCTATCTCAGCGATAAAAATTCACGCTAGCTGGCGATAATTATCCTCACGCTAAGAGCGCTGAGCGATAATTATCGCCGGTTGTTGTTGATATGCCCCACCAGGCGTAAAAAAGCAGCGTTAACCGCGGTTAGCGCTGCTTTTTTTGTCTCTAACAGGGTTAGCGACATTCTTGATAATAGGAGAAATGTCGCTTAGCGACATCTCTCCTATTATTTTACTCTGGAACGCCCCCTTTGCATCTCATTAGAGATGCAAGGGGAAGCGTAGAGTAAAAGGGTGCTAACATGCAAATTTGCATGTTAGCACCCTGTTGTTGATAGGGCGCTAGTTCTATCTCTACTTTTTTGGCTTTTAAAGCCAAAAAAGCAGGGATAAAGCCCTTGTTGATATGCCCCCTAGTTAGGCAGTGTGCAAGTGAAATCACGGCGCGTGACATCAGGGCTCATGACATTACATGTGGAATCACAGGAATTGACATCATAGGAAGTGGTATCACAAGCCACGACTAATATGTACGTCCGATATAAAGTGCTCTAACACTCTGCTTTGGGATGAGTAGCACTATACAAGAAAAAATGGTAGTACTTATATTATTTCAACGCCTCCTCAGGGGTAGTAAGCGCTATATAAATTAGATTTATTTTTGTGTAAATACTGGGAGAGACCAAGACATCTGACAGTCTTACAGTGCATTCATTTCTAATAAACAGAGCCTGAACAAAGTCAAAAGCTGCCTCTCTTAAGTATGTGTGAAGTGCTAATCTTTGTTTCCCCTCTGCTGCATTTGCTTCTAGGTGTGAGGGTCTTGACTGCTCCCAGCCAGGAGACTCGAACAAAAGGAGGCCTGAAGACCCCTCAAATTGGGCCTTTGTTATGTGCCCAGCAGGAGTCTAAAATAAGAAACCCTTGTCCCCACTTGCACTTTGGTGCTTGTTGCAAATGGAAAGCAGACAACGTGCAATCGCTGCTGAAAATGTCCTGGTGTTTGGAAATTACACCTGGACGAGTTCAGCACATTTAGTGGGGCCCAACTTCTTGGCATAGTGGACGGCATTCACCCTGTGAAAATAGTGGGTGCACGCCGTCCACCCATGTGTGCCCCCGACTTGTGCCCTGTTGCCTTCATAGTCTGCGCCTTGATCTTTTTATTCAACTCCCCACGTCATCAGGGGATCAAACCATGTGCACACTGAACGCAGGTTTTCCTCCATGCACTACCTGTGCATATGGTGTCGCCCTCCATGTCGCATCATCACACATGCGGAACACTACAATCTCCTTGCTGTATTTTCTCAATCAACGCAGCATGGTTGATGTGGTGGATTGTTTTAAATCAGAGTAAATTTGCTTCTTTAATACCAATTTTGTTTGTTTTAGAAATTGGTGCAAAAACACAGAATACCTCATCGCAAACTTATTTTTTTCTTCTACTTTTTACAGTGCTTTAGAAACAAGGCAGTAATGTAAGGCTAAGAATTCATGCCACTGCTTTCCTGCCTATAATCAGGCTGCCAGATACTGCAGGAAACCCTCCTAATTTTACTGAACGTCGATCAGTGTGTTTTTCTCAAGGTTCACTAGGCTCATTCACTACCCAATGCTGTAGTTGTTTGTAAATGTTGTTTCCTGTTAACTCACACAATAGCTGTCAAAAAGACACGTTTTACAACTGAGATGGATTCCCAAAGACAGGCTCGCCAAAATTGACTGGGGGGGGGAATTTTCAAAAAGATAGAGCGTTACTTCATCAAGTTGTGGAATCAAGAGCCATCTGGTGGCGGCTGAGGGTAATAACAAAGTAATTCTTATTGGTGATGAGTCAAAGATTTTTAGGCATTCTGAACCCTATTAGAAGCTGCGCATTCTTTGATGTGATAATATAATAAAGGCTTGTGAAATGGCGTCAATCAACTTCCTGAGAGAGAAAAGGTTCAATAAATTTTAGATCACAACATGTTATGTATAGTATAGGCGTGCGCATACTTAACAGCGTTTTAGTCTAAAACACGGGTTGTAGACCTTGTATAACGCTTGTATTTTGTTTTATCGAGTACACTACTTCTACTGTGTTGTAGATGTTGTATAGTACTTAATACCACTATAACTGACTCTGAATCGCTTGCCAACAAGGTTAGTAAGCTGTATCATGTAGGGTGTGTGGTTGTTTTTGTTTTGAACCTATGTGAGAATTGTTTTCATGTTGTGCGTGATGACCACCGCCGTGCAATTATAGAGGCATATGTACAAGCCCCTATTGCCACGGGAACGTCACTTTTTGTGACGTTCCTGTGGCGATAGGGGCCTTGTCTTATGTACCAGGCAGCGTTAAGACACTTAAAGTGGCTTAACGCTGCCTTGAACATAAGGCACCCTTTCCTGTTATGTTTAGCATGAAAGGGGCGTGCAGTGGGTGTTGTGGTGGGTGTTCCACCGCAACACCCATTCTATTTGACGCTGGCCCATATGTACAAGGGTGGCGTAGATAGGAGGCAGTGCCAAAAGTTGGCGAAACGAGGAGAAATGCATTATTTCTCCTCGTTTTTGCTTTTTCCATGTGTGCTGCCTTGTGCAGCACACGTGGAAAAAGCAAAATGCCATGGTTTGTTTATGTACAGGAAGGTGCCCCTTCCTGTACATAAATAAACCTTTTTCAAAAATGCCATTTTGTAACATACACGTCTGCTGCATGAAGCAGCACACATGAAAGTTACAAAATGCCATTTTAGGATTGTTTATATGCCGGAAGAGACACCTTCCTACACATAACCAATCCTCCCCTGCACACAGACACCCTTGCACTCTGGTGCAAGGGTGCCAGCGTTGGCGCTAAGTTATTAAACTTAGCGCCATCGCTGGGGGAAACACAAGGCTGCACCACATTCTTGTAAATATGGTGCAGCCTTGCGTTTCCAAAGTGGCGGAGCATGTCGTTAAGCCCAGGAGGCTAACTGCATTCTCCGCCACTTCATTGCACATATCCCCCATAGTGTTTTGGGATGGTGAGTTTAGCAGGTGATGCGGGAGGGTATGCGAGAGCTCTCAGAGAACAATACCGCCACAACTCCGTCATAGAAAATAATATCCTCTTGGGGTATATCCCCTTGGTCACTTACATAGTGTCCAGAGCTCAAAACACGTCTATCAGACAAAATCTTGTGCTCTTCGTTTAACTCCATCACCTACTGGGAAAGCACTTCAACTGGGCGAGCCCCATTTATTTAGTATATACATGATTTCACACACCCTAAGTAGGTTCTCAATGTTTGACTGGATTTTATGCTTATAAAGTAAGCATGTGGATGACGTTTATTAGACAAGGAGCTTATCCTTTCATCACCTCTGAGAAATCACTTCTGTCCCACAGTATCACCTATCCAGAGATGTCTGTTAAGTTGAGCGACTCACTATAGCTGATGTCCTGAGTGTCAATTTGAGCCTACTACATTCTATACATATTAATAATCCTTTATCCATTGTCTATGAAAAATACATTTTAGAATTTAGTGTCTTGACATACTGCACTTGAGGGGGGTTATAATCTGCTTTATATTAGAAGACAGGGATGTTGGAAGCTACATTGAAGGCTATAAGAGATTCAGGGCCGATGACATCTGCTATAGACCCCCTGTGCCAACATTTCAGTCTTTGTCTTTCAGTTTTTCTTTTATTATATAATATTCTACACTCAGTAGCTGGAATGTTCTAATATCTTTGTTGCTCTTCTGCATCAGCCTATATCATTTGCTAACTGCCCCAAACCTTGTTATGGGCACTCACTTTCAGCTCCCACATAGTCTCAAAATAAAAACAACACCCTACAAACCACACACCCTACATGGTGTAACTTCCTGTCTTTGTTGGCAAGCGATTCAGTGCCCCATATAGTAGTATTGTTTACTATACACAGACTACAACACAATATACGAATGACTGTACTTGATAAAACAACATACATGCATAAAACAAAGGGGGGGGCATTCAAGGTCACTGTCATCCTAGATCGACTGATTCCAAGCTCAGACATAGAGTCACAATGTTTTCCTAGCTTTAAAAACCTTTTATAGCAAAATATTGATAACTTTGCCACATACTCATATGACGTCGGATGGAACCTAAAGAAAAAAAATCAGAGCATATTTTGTTGAGCTCAAGAGACAAAAAATACATTTCTGGGCTTGAAATAACTATTTACCCGTACACCTGTTGGAATATATCAGGATCCCGTGCAGAAATAGAGTTCTGAAACCAGTGCCTCAGACAGGGCTATTGGAGCTATGGTGATTGAAGATACAGGTGGTGATTATCTGGGATATCCCTGTTCCCACTCCAACTCATCCCCTTGCTGAGCAATCATAATTATTATTATTATTGTTATTATTATTATTATTATTATTATTATTATTATTATTATTATTATTATTATTATCATTATTATTATTATTATTAATCGATTCTTGGTATAGCGCATGGCTACCCTTAGGCATCACATTCCTATGTTATTGCAATTTCTGGAAAAGCCACGTCTTTAGTTCTTTCCTGAAAGAGATGTGGTGAGTTGTGGATCTGAGCTGTAGGGGAAGTGAGTTCCACAGGATGGAGGCATTGTAATCAGTAATCTAGTAAGAAGCCTTAGCTAAGAACACCTTTCCTGAGGGAAGGCACTTGCTTTTGGGGCCATTTGCATCGGTAGAAGCCCAAAGTGGCTATCCTTATCTCCAAGTTAATTTAACTGGTCCAATGTAGGACTAACAATAAGACCCACTGCAGGCCAATAGCAGACCTTATTATATAACACATGTCTGGTCTAGTTCAAAATGTGTGTCTGCTAACACCACTCCTTAATTCTCCTGCCCTGCAACCCTTGGGAGGTTTTTATTTATTTTTGGAGGCACTCTCTAATTTGATGTCATAACCTTGCTAGCTATCAAAGTGCAATGTAACTGCATTTTCTCTGATTTCTCACTTGTTTTACTACAAGCATCTCACAAAGAAAGTCTGGTCCTTTAGAGTAGGTATGGAAATAATTCCATTGATTGACTAACTTGTAGACCACAGGATCCGTTACTTTTTACAAGGCGGCACCCGCACCATCCACAGTGCGACTGGTGAATAGTCATCAGTCAAATGGCTGCAGAAGTCACCTATTTCTGGCCAGAACCATCTGATGGCAGAATATGTTATTTCTACAATCTTGGACACAGTGCTCCAGAAAGCAACAATGAAGTTAGCCGGGCACAATAGCAATTCAACACACTCTGTGAGAAGCGGCACATTGTAGCAGTAGATCAGTCCCAAGGAGGAAGGTGGGAGCCATAGTGGATGAAACATAATTTATGGGTAGGGATAGCAAAACAGCTCTGACAAGGGGTTGAAGGTTCTAGAGGGGATGCTGCTGCTGGAGAGTGGATATTCAACAAATCGCTGATTGATTCTGGGTGGGCATTGCTGTATCACCTGAGATTGGAAGCTCACCTGCGTGTAAGCCACACCAACCAGTTGATATAGAGGATATGCTAATTGAATTACATGGTTGGTTGGTGGAGAACGTGCAGTGTCCGTTACAGAATATTTAGACAATAGCTTGAGTGAGTAGGATAGAGGCCCCTCTCAGAGCCAGTAGTTACAGAAGAAGAGTGATTAGCAGTCCCAACAGGAAAATGTAAGGCTTCAGGGATGAATAATGATAGTTTTGTAATGGATCTCTTTATACTGCACATTTTCTGTTTCAAGTACTGTCAATAGCAGGTGTTACTATTGCCCAGGGTAATGGTACTCAATTGATTCAACCTCAGAAAGATGGACACTTGGACAAATTGCTGAATCAGGCAAACAGCAAGATCAAGCATGTGGATGGATAGGGATAGGGAAACGTATAGGGATAGGGATAGGGAAAAGTATAGGGAAATGGATAGGGATAATGATAGGGAAACAGATAGGGATAGAGAAAAGTATAGTGATAGGGAAAGGGAAAGGGATAAGGAAAAGTATAGGGATAGGGAAAGGGATAGGGATAGGGAAAATTATACGAAAAGGGATAGGGATAGGGAAAGGGAAAGGATAGGGATAGGGATGGGGATAGGGAAAATTATACGAAAAGGGATAGGGATAGGGATAGGGAAAGGGAAAGGATAGGGATAGGGATGGGGATAGGGGAAATTATACGAAAAGGGATAGGGATAGGGATAGGGAAAGGGAAAGGATAGGGATAGGGATGGGGATGGGCAAGGTATAGGGAAAGGGATAGGGAAATGATAGGGATAGGGTAAGTTATAGAGATAGGGTAAGGGATAGGGATAGAGTTCAACCAGTGCTAAAATTGGAAACATTGTACTCTGGGAACCCATCAATTGGAGGTTAAGGTGTGGCAGAGGAAAGAGGATGGAGTAGTGAGGGGCAGAGTTTGAAGAGCAGAGTATGACAGACAATTTACAAATGTATCTTTAAAACCTCTGCTGCGAAGAAATTGCCAACTAGGACATATGTGACAGTAAATCCATTCTAGATAACTTAAGTGGTTACAAAGAGCCTGCATTTAAAACGATCTTACAGGGTTAAAGCACCTGTGCAGAGGTCATTGTGTGCCCAGTAAATTTGAGGCAATTATATTCATGGTAAGATAACTCTAGTGGTTAATACAGTTATGGGAGAGTTTTGTGTTTTGTCCTGCCACAGTTTTTACTCGCAGTAGCAAAGAGTGTTAATGTGCCTGCTGCAAAGCACATTGTGTAACATTCAGATCACAGATTTGTACTTAATTTATATAGGTAGGTGGGCTACTGCTTCTGACACTGAGATTATTTTGTTGCTTCCAGTTCATTTGTTGCAAACCTTCTATATACCACAGTAATCTATTTACCAGCATTAAGGAGAAGCATACGCACTGTAAATCATGGGATCAGATCCTTATTGGTTTTTAAGAATCTGTTGTTATTCTAAGATTTCAACGAAGAGTGCCTTGGGGAAGTAATAAAGTCTTCTTGGTACAGACAACCACAGTCACTGCGTTATGTTTTATATCCTGATTTTGTGTTCCTCCTGACTTTTCACACTTAGCATATAATGGCTACAAGTATGTATGAGATGTGATTCCTACACGTTATAACCCACATTGTCTTATGTAACGTTTCCTGTACATTAATTTACACATTTCTATGATTTATTATTCCTCTGAGTGTGATGTAAAGCGCTCAGATCCCATACACTGTGATGAGTAGCGTTTTAAAAGAACTAAATAAAAAGATTAGTAGGTGCCATTTAAATCAATATTTGTGTAATTACTCATACAGACAAATAAATCTTGCATTCATAAAGTGCAAGCACATGTCTTACATAGGGAGTTGAACAAAGTTAAAATCTAGCCGACAGATCATAGATTCTCTTACGTACTTGTGAAGTGAGAACAAAGCTGTGCGTCTTTGCTTCCTTCAATTGCACTGTCATTTAGTTGTTAAGCTCCAGGGGACTTCCAGCCAGGATGATACTTGAACAACAGAAAAGCTGATGGCCCTTTAAATCATGCCTTTGTTTTGGGCCCTATTGGACCTGAAAATAGGACAGCCCCCTTGCTGCCTGCAGCTTGCTGCTACGAACGGAATGCAGACAACGTGCAAGTGCTGCTGAATAATGTCCCGGCATCGGAAAATAACATTAGGGCAAATTAATCATGTTTTCCTTGGCCTGGCAGATTCCAGATCCCGTCCAGAAATTACTGCCAGACCCTGGATCCCCTATGTTCCAGCACTGGGTTTGACCTAACATTCTGGGGTCGATTCCGATCCGGGTCATACAGCTCTCCAAGAGCTATTCGTAGCCTTACCTTGCGACCGACACGCACCCGTAGCCGGTCCGTCCTGTTGATGAAGTACGATGAGCATAACTGCCAAAAACCCGACCGACACGTAGGCTGTGATTCAAGCTCCATTCTCCGTCCGAGCCGTAACTCCTAACGCCGAACCGAGTCGCCCAGAAGCAGTATCCATAACAGTTTCCGCCCTGACAAATACGATGCATACTTCCTAAGCGCCGGACGGGTCACCACGTATGGCACGTCACAGCATGCGGAATAGAAGCATATCAGCTACGATTCGCGCCACAACTCAATCCACGGCTACGAGACGGACCAGCTTGCAACTGGTACGAGACTGAGCAACAAGCAGCGTGTACGAGATGAACACATCATGAATCCCATCGTGCAGGTCATACCAGTACTCTACATCTATGACCGGATCAGGAACAGACACGGACGGCGCAGACGGTAAGTCAGACACCTACCACACAAACAAACGACACGTACCCGCAAAATGGCACACACACACAGGGGATCCACATCCTGGCCACTAACAACAGGCCACCATAGGGGTGTTATGGCCAGCACCACTACCACCCCCACCCATAGGGCTTATGTTGCCCATCACCCCTGCCACCACGACTCATAGGGGACCTGTTGCCCATCACCCCTGCCATCCCCACCCATTGGGCACCTGTTGCCCATCACTCCTGCCACTCCCACCCATAGGGGACCTGTTGCCCAGTACTCCTGCCATCCCCACCCATTGGGCACCTGTTGCCCATCACTCCTGCCACTCCCACCCATAGGGGACCTGTTGCCCAGTACTCCTGCCACCCCCACCCATAGGGGACCTGTTGCCCATCACCTCTGCCATCCCCACCCATAGGGACCTGTTACCCATCACCCCTGCCATCCCCACCCATAGGGGACCTGTTGCCCATCACCCCTGCCACCCCCACATATAGGGGACCTGTTGCCCAGCACTACTGCCGCCCCCACCCATAGGGGACCTGTTGCCCATCACCCCTGCCATCCCCACCCATAGGGGACCTGTTGCCCAGTACTCCTGCCACCCCCACCCATTGGGCACCTGTTGCCCATCACTCCTGCCACTCCCACCCATAGGGGACCTGTTTCCCAGTACTCCTGCCACCCCCACCCATAGGGGACCTGTTGCCCATCACCTCTGCCATCCCCACCCATAGGGACCTGTTACCCATCACCCCTGCCATCCCCACCCATAGGGGACCTGTTGCCCATCACCCCTGCCACCCCCACACATAGGGGACCTGTTGCCCAGCACTACTGCCGCCCCCACCCATAGGGGACCTGTTGCCCATTACTCCTGCCACTCCCACCCATAGGGGACCTGTTGCCCAGTACTCCTGCCATCCCCACCCATAGGGGACCTGTTGCCCATCACCTCTGCCATCCCCACCCATAGGGACCTGTTACCCATCACCCCTGCCATCCCCACCCATAGGGGACCTGTTGCCCATCACCCCTGCCACCCCCACACATAGGGGACCTGTTGCCCAGCACTACTGCCACCCCCACCCATAGGGGACCTGTTGCCCATCACCCCTGCCATCCCCACCCATAGGGGACCTGTTGCCCATCACCCCTGCCACCCCCACTCATAGGGGACCTGTTGCCCAGCACTACTGCCACCTCCACTCATAGGGGACCTGTTGCCCAGCACTACTGCCACCCCCACCCATAGGGGACCTTTTGCTCATCACCCCTGCCATACCCACCCATAGGGGACCTGTTGCCCATCACTACTGCCACCCCCACCCATAGGAAGGGTGATGAGCCACACATCCATCAGACTCCAACATTAGGTATGTCCGCAAAATACATACCCCCTAACATCATGACAACAGTGTATAGTCTGTGACAAATGCCCACAACAGTGATTATGACTTCGAACATACAATGTAACTACCAGCACATGTGTGACCAAAAAATGAGTGTGGCCCACACAAGGCAAGCATCACAATAACACTGTGTCAATGTAAAAATAACACCCCCTCACTGTGTAGAACAAAAGTTAAGTGTGGGGTTCCAAACTGCAGCAAATGTCAAGCATTGTGGTGATGGGGTCTAAACCCCCCCTCATCACAGTGACCAAAAGGTAAGTGTCATCATGGTCAAAGCTGCAAATGCCAAACAGCATGTATGATTCCCGGTCCCAACACATGAAACACTTTTGGGGCAAACTAGTGGTTGTGTCCCATACCCACAGAGATGTGGTGAGGCTAACCGTGCTGTGAAAACATAATATACTCTCGGCCATGTGCAGACAAGCACCACACATGGGGGCTGACAATGCATACAGTGTACAATGACACAAAAGCAGAAGTGACCATCACAAAGCATACACACATCTTGAAAATAGACACATAAATCAAAACAACCTGTGTAGACTGTAGGTGTCAGGTCACAAACTCACATTCCATGCCAGGAATGGCACCTAACAACCAGGAAGAATGTGCACAATGATGTGATATAACTCACAGGAACAGCAGGGTAAAACACAAAAACAACATCCAGACAATGGCCCACAACATCAATACCAATGCACTGGTGCAGATGCACAAACACAAACAGGCAAACTCACACTGCACATCTGACACAACATGTGTGTGTGTGTCTCAGTATCCCCAGGCAACTACACACCACATGAGGGGGGCTGTACCACAGTGACACAGATGTGGACAAAAGTGCCATACAAAAGTAACCCATCTTTGGGACCCCCTCAGTGGGCAATCAGGCATTGTGAGATGAGAGGGAGCACAACAGACACATGTGACATAAGCTGGAATGAACACACACTAACACAGCAAGAGACTGACACACAATAGCACTACCCCCAGGGACCAGACATTGGGGTGACACAAGCATGCATGACACCTCCACTGTGATGACAAAGGTAGATGTCGTACAAACTGTGAAAACCAGACATGTGTCCTGTGCCACAAACGTACATCACATCTACACAAACACAAATCACTCAGCATGGCCCGTCATCCATGGACAAACGGGAGCTAGGGGCCCATCCATGCAAACATTTACATCAGTCCAGCCTCAACATCACACACCCTGAACTGCAACATTGTGCATCTGTGAAGCCCACATGGACAGGTGACATTGCACATGCACCCATGACAAACACAGGAATGTTGGGAGGAACTAAGGTGCACAGACTCATCACACAAGGACAGTTTACAACCCTGGTGAATTACAGACATACTGCACAGTATGCGGTACATGGCCATGATGTCAAAGCTCACGTAACCTTCAGAATACCTGCCACAGTCCCAGGACAATGCAGAAGCCAAGGCGAACCACAAGGCACACATGCTGACACCTGCAGACATTGCAGCCCTGAACCGGACAAGTGGGAGCAATCACACACACATACACATGTCTCAATCACTGAAAGGTATCACCTAGGGACAACTACATGATATTGTGAACAAACAAGTGCCTTGGGGACCCCTGACTGTGTCCCATCTGCTTCTGACAACATCATCACCACTCAGAACTGACAAATCCCAATGGTGCAACACCAATTAACAGTAGTGTGTCATGCACCCACACATCTGGTAGCCCATGGCAAAGTTGTGGGATGAACACAGTACCACTCAGCAAGCATAAACAACAGGAACATATCAAGGGAACACTGCCTGTGTATGAAAAGGGATGTGGACACACACACACACACATGCTCACACAACACACACCGTGGGCCCAGGCTATGTCACGGAACAACACACTTACTTGAGGGGACCCAACTCCTGTGGAAGCCCAGCTGTGCCAAACATAGTCGAAAAGAGGAAAACCACGTCAGGTTCCGAAATTACGTCAAGACCTGGCTATTCGAACAATAACAAGAATAGCTAGCAATTTCTCCTGACATTTCTTGCTGTACCGATGCGCCGGGAAACCCTTTTTGGGTAGCTGTTGCGCTTTACAAATCTAAAAAATAAATAAAAATAAATAGTCACAGCACGTCTCACTCATGTCAGCAGAACACTTGGTCAGTCAGCCATCAGTTACCACACAATGAAGGCTCTGGTCACAACAGCCTGGGTACAGGAGTCTCTCCTAAGTCATCTGCACATACTCAACACATATGTACAGCAAGTTGCACAGAGGACCCAGTTGCTCCTATACCAATGATGCCCACAACTGTAGGTCCAGTGGTGATGCGCCCAAAGTCAGGGAAAGAGACAAATTGGACAATGGGAAGCACATCATATGTGCATGGGTGCAAGCCACAGAAGTGACCATGCAAATGAAATGTTCACAGAGATGTCCACAGATTGTTGATCATGACACACCACATGGAGTACCTCACATCAACACCTCAGTATTCAACATGGGAAACCAAGCATTGCAGGTGCAAGGGAATGCTAAACATCATCAACCTAATGTACAGCTAAATCAAGTTCACAAGGATGAAGAAAAAAGCTTTATTTAGCATATGAAAATGTAAACGTCTGTTAAAAAAAAAGGCCAATGGCCAGTCCATTATCAAATGATAAGGAGTGAACTTTAGTGACAACTGTCACACGTTGCTTGCCTGCACTGGTAAGGACAGGGGACATCCCCTCGGAGGGGCATACATGGGGGCAGGCCAGGCACCGCAGGGACAGGATCAGGGCGCAGCAGAAGGAAGCAGTGAAGTGGTGGTGGATGCAGGAGAGTCACTTGCAACTGCAGTGGAGCTGACTGAAGTGGTGTGTGCAGTCACAACATTGGGGCACAAGTCAGATGGGGTAGGTGCCGGCACAACTTCAGTGGGCAGGTCAGATGGAGTGGATTGGGTTCCCACTGCAGTGCCCAAGTCAGACGGGGTGGTCGTGGACTCCACTGCAGTGCCTAAATCCATGTGAGCAGAATGGGGTTCAGGTGAGGTCGGCAGGATAGAGGGGGGGACATGGTCCCCACATCAGTGGCACTAACCGTCTGACCGGGTGTGGAGGAGCAAGTGGTAGGGGGGGAAGGGCCTCAGCATTTTGGGGATGGTGTATCAGTGAGTGGGGGAACCCGGGGCAGGGTGAGGCGGGGGAACCTCTGGAGTGGTGGCCTGGGGGATGGAGGACGTAGACATCGTCTTGGAGCTGCGTGGCGGGGGTGGGGTCTTGCTCTTCCGGCCCCGGGGGGACTTGCGGGTGGGGGCCAGAGTCTGACTGCGTCTGGGGGAGGGTGTCCGGGTGTGAGGGGCACTCCCCTCTGTGTGTGGGGACTTCCCCTTGTAATCTGGATCTGCTGGTTCGGTGGGGAAGAGGCCAAGGTCACAGAGGAAAAGCTTCTGTGGAGATGGGGTTGCAGGTGAGGCAAGGGAAGGGGGCTGGGAGGGAGAGGTTTCGGAGGACTGCGGAGTGGTTGTGGATGACTGTGTGTGTGTCTGCAAACCATCCCCTGTGAGTGTGGTATCAGTCCCCTGCGCTTGTTTGTGTGCACGTCTAGACCTTGGTTTGGGTGTTTGTGTGCTGCCCGTGTCTGTGGCTTTGTGAGAATGTGCAGGTGTGTGTGTGCTTGGGACAGGTAGGCTGCTAGGAATCGTGGGTGGTGCAGGGGTAGGAGGGGTGCAGGACTGTTGGAGGAGGGACACTGCTGCCGTCAGGGAGGAGGCCATGGACTGATTGGTCCTCTGTAGGGCAGACATGCCCAATGAAATGCCCTCCATGAACGACACCAGTTGCGTCAACAGACTGGTGTGTGCATGGAAGACACTCAGCATTGATGTCTGCCCTACATGGATCTGTCTAAGTAAGTCCACCGACTCCTCACTCAGGGCAGCAGGGGACACAGGGGCAGGGGGTGCGGTGCCTGGCACAAAGGAGACATGCTCCCGAACACGGGAGCCTCCACAGACCTCTGGGATGGGAGCCGATGGGAGGGTGGTGATGGTGGTGGTGGGGGTGGTGGCAGGGACAGGCTCACTAGGTGGGGTTTGGTGGCAGCTGACACCCGCCTCCACAAGGGAGTCATCCTGCGAGCTGCTGTGGCCCTCAGCTGGGATGGATGGTGCTGAGCACTCCTCGTGTGGCTCCACTCGTCCTCCATGCCACTGGGTGCCTCCGACTCCTCTCCTTCTGTCCCTGTCAGGCTCTGGGGCTCCTCCTGGTCCGTGGAGCTGTCCCCTCCTGTGGCCGTGGATGTATCTGGATAGAAATAGGAAGAAAGAGAACAACATCAGTCACCTGCACTGACTGCACACACCACAGTGAGTACATCACATCACAGGGCAAGGCCTGGCATCGTCAGCTGAACACTGTTCAAAGTGCCAACACTGTTTAGAAGAAGCCAATTGTCATTCTCACCATCAACCATGGCACACATATCCCTCCTTGACGTGCACCCATATGTCTGGTGCATGTTGGATGCTAATACCCCAATGTGCTGACATGCACCACCCACACATTTGTTGGACATGCAAGTTAACATGTAGGAGTATGTCACTATACACACAGCACATCTCTTGCCACTGACTCACTACAGGTGTCCAGATGAAGGGATGGGCAGATACTCATTTCACATGCTTGTGATGCATGCCAGCAACACACACTATGATGTTCTCATGTCCTGATAGTCAGGGCCACACTGGGGTGCATGGTGCACACTTGAACACAATGCAGGATCACTCATAGCAAGTTAAATGACATGGCACTGGCATGCCTGGAAAGTCAGTCAACACTGTCTCCTGTCACAGGGGCAGGGCATCCAGACAACAACAGTATGCACTGTGTCACAATCATAGCTCAGGGGTAAAGCAAACTCTGCAGATGACAAGTGCACTTGCCCATCATCTGCAAACAAATTATCCAGGATCCAGAAGACCCCACATCATGCAAATCAGACATATGAGTCTCTGCGAACACAACTCCCTGTACATTAGCACATCACAGTCTGCTGTGCATGTAACCCAGCTGCCTGAAGTCCACTGTTGCATACACCATTGTGCGCTGTCAAATGATCACATACCTATATGTCACACAGGTGTTGTCTCTCACAGTCACATCTCAGATGTCCTGCTGACCCTCAAAATCATGGACACCCCAGTTGTACGTAACAGGAAGCCACACCATAATGACACAGAGGCAGACACCCGAAAGCACATGTCACTAAGCACAACCCGTAAGTTGATACACAGGAGCGGGATAACAGAGTGTTTCTAAATGCCCTTGAGTAGGCTTGACTGCCCAGGTCTACGTGAAACAGTGTTTGGCCCTGGACAGTAGTCAGGTGGCTAAGCAAGTGTGACATACTTTATATACATACGGCTGAGGCCCACAAATTGGAGTACCCTGCTGCATGGTTTTGTTTGAAATATCCCAGCCACATGTGGCGAGTCAGACTAGCAATTGTAACACATATCAAGGGTCTTACACAGATCACATGTCAGATCCCAGGCATTGGGTAAACAATTGAACCACCCATGAAACACACAACAGAGTCACGGGAACAGATGCTGTCCGGAAGCTGAAGGATAGCTGACTGCAGGGACACAGTGCCCTAGTGACACAAGCAACAGACTGTAGGGGCCACACCTGTGGAACAGATGAGGAGGGGGCATCACACAATTGAGGGACCTGAGTATTGGACTAAAAGACCTACGTAATGTGGAAGTGTGACCAGGCCAAAAGACTGCAATTAGCATGTCAGACATAGTACACAGATTAGGCATGGACTTACCCCCTCCTTGCTGCTGTCTAGCCTTCAGGTGCCTATCCAGGTCCGGGAAGACCACTGCCAGTATCCGGAGCATGTGGGGGGTCAGGGTCCGGTGTCTGCCCCTCTTGTGAGGAGGTGACAGCTTCAGCTGGACTCTTGCGATCCTCCGGGTCCAGCCCCGAAGGTCCTGCCACCTCTTCTGGCAGTTGCGGATCCGGCGCTTGTAGACCCCCACCGAACGAACTGCCCGGGCGATGGTCAGCCATATCTCCTGCTTCTGGTGGGCATCAACCTGTGAGGATGACAAAGTTAAAACTACATTAACACACATGCCCCATATTTGTGCTGTACACAGTTGGATATACATGTCATCATCACAAAGGGAAAGGAGTTACACAGGTAGTGCAACCATGGAAAAGGACACATAACCTGCATGTCTGACATGTTAACAATGCCTGGGAAGTTTAAGCTTGCACAAATGCACTTTAGCAGCAGAACCCCTGTTCATTACATGTACCTACACACTTTGGGGGATGAAAGTACTCAGTGAGAATGCTTGCCACTGGTGTACACACTGCTAGTACTGCTAGTCAGACAACATGCATAATTAGGAAGGCAGTGGACTTCACACTCACCTGCTCCCCTGGTTTCCCATACAGCTTGCTGTACTGTGGAAGGAGCCCGTCCAGCAGGGCCTGGTTCTCCTCCTCAGTGAAATCTGGGGCCCTCTCCGGAGTGCGTGCCATAGCAGGAGCCAGAGGATGCAGAGACAGCAGCAGTGGTAGCAGGGATGTGGTCCAGTAGCATGTAGTGCAGGCAAGTGAGGTCCCTGGGGCCCATCCAGCCTTATATCTGTGCTGCAGAGGCAGACTCTGTGCCATGTGTCCCCAGTGATAGGTCCAACAGGGTTGCATTCTATGAATCTGGCGAATCCATGGAAATGTACGACTCGTACACGTCTTCCGCATCGTTCAAATCTTCACCTTCATAAAACCCTAGGAATTGCAACATTGTTGTAGGAATCCAACTGAATTTCCAGCGCACAACTCGTACCAGTTTTGAATCCGCATCCGTCTCCATGACAGTCCAGAGCCAATGGGTGTGCCCGGCTCGGTCAACTGACTGTACAACGCGTAGTTTGAAAATACACATGCATCCGTCTCCATACGATTCAATGACCAAGGTGTACGCCTGTCTCAGACCATGCCTGCCCGACGTGCATGCATGATAGTCACCCGCGTCGGACCTCATTGCAGTCAATGGCAAAGCGTACGCACGGTTCGGTCATGAACCGTGCAATGCGTACGAATTGTCACCCGCGCCGGACCTCATTGCAGTCAATGGCAAAGCGTACGCACAGCTCGGTCAGGAACCGTGCAATGCGTACGCATTGTCACCCGCGTCGGACCTCATTGCAGTCAATGGCAAAGCGTACGCACGGCTCGGTCATGAACCGTGCAATGCGTACGCATTGTCACCCGCGTCGGACCTCACTGGTGTGACTATTTGACGGCTTCAACACACAATTACTTGCCAGGGACACATGTGCACACCTACCACACTACAGTATTGGCCACACAGTGTCCCATGGCATGTAAGGCTGCATTCCCTGTGTGTTGGGGGGCAACATTTGGATTGTTGTGTGGCACTTTTGTTCAGCCACTCCCAGGCTGGTCACGTGTTCATGGGGGCATAATTCTTTGTGTGTTGTGCACATTACCACTGTGATGTGCAACTGTACAGTAATGGGCATGAGTCACGGACACAG